>NC_143582.1:158595883-159955995 GCF_048544385.1 Mastigoproctus giganteus | reverse complement strand
TAAAGTGAGATGTGCATTCTGTATTTTGTCCAGTCAGCCCTTGAAAATTTCCATTTAATTGGATTTTCTGTTGGAAAGGAATAGGATGTCTGAATTTTGCAGATTAACGGATAATGGTCGCTGTTATAAGGATCACTCAGAGATACCCAATCTATACTTGGAAAGAGGATTGGAAAACAAACGGAAAGGTCTATTGCAGATGTTGAATCTGAACATGCAGGAGACCCAGTACTTAGTAATGTTAAATTCTGTCTATCGATCAGCATTTCAATAAGCTTGCCTCGTCTGTCTGAGGTGGGGGAATCCCATAATGGATGATGTGCATTAAAGTCTCCTAGTAAACAAAACAGAGATGGTAAATGCACAACAAGATATTAAAGTTTCTGAATAGTATATTGATGATTAGGCGGAAGATAAATTGAAACCAATGTCAGACTAATACCATTAAAAACACGCGTGGCAACGGCTTTTAAGTATGTTTGTAATGGAATGCATCTGGAGGGGATGCTTGATTCCATGAGAATCGCTACTCCTCCATGAGTGCTATTGGAGTCAGCCCTGTCTTGCCTGAATACAGTGTAATTTTAGATTGAAACTGAGACCAGAGATGTCGAATTAGTTTCTTGCAAGCACATTGTAAGAGGAAGATGAATCTGTCTGCTTTTTATGCGTAGGTTGTTAATAACTGTCAGGTTTAGATTTTTCTTTTCTGGCAAAATTAGGGCGCCCTGAATCATTTTTACCTTCCACATCACCATCTGCATGTAATTCAAGAAAATCTTGGTTGAGCATATCATCAATATCCATGCTTGTTGGTTTTGGTTGTTTCATCTCCACAGGATCTGATTTATGTAATTTTTCTGCCACTTTACTGTGGGTTAGGTTTTGAGTTAGGATTGTGAGTAGTGTATTATTACTTTGATCCACTAACTGTGATATAGATGAGTCCAGTTGGCGATCAATTTGTTGGGAGAGACTGACATGCTACTGATTTGTGACTATGGGTAGCCGAAGCATAAGTGGTTTTTGCCATGCTTGATTTTACTTGTCTTCTAGCTTCTTGAAAAGATACTTTATTTTCAGTCTTGTATTTCTGCATTTTTTTCCCTAACTTCCAGAGATCACAATCTTTGGAGTATGTTGGATGATTGCCCTGCAATTAGGACACTGCCAGGCTTTGTGCCTTGCATTCTGATTGAGTATGAGTTTTGCAACCGCAGTTTGGACATGTTGCATCTCCATGGCATGCTGTCTGGGAGTGACCAAATTTCTGACATTTGTAGCATTTAGAGGGTTTGGGATAAAGGGCTGAACACGGCAGTTTAAATAACCTGCTTTAAATGAGGATGGAAGATTCAGTGAATTGAAGGTTAAAATTATGCTATCTGTTGGGAACTAAGGTGCTGCCTTTTCATATCATGATTCTCTTGGCCTGAGTTACATTTTGATCCTTTAGTTCCTGGATTATTTCTTCCTCGGAAACATTTAATAGGTCCTATTCACTGATCACTTGCTTGGAAGAATTCAGGGCGTTATGTGGAGTGACTTGAACTGGAATTCCACTTAAAGATGTAAGTCTTAACAGTAGGTCAGAGCAGAAGTGTACTGCTAAAAAAAAATAGTACCGGAATGCTCTTTCTCCAGAAGACTATATGATAATGCTACATTGACTGTACAGTAACTGAATCAGACTTCACTCATGGTTCATAGAACAACCAATTCTAGCATTCAGCTCACGGCGAATCAAAATGCAGCATTCGCACGCATCACAGTAGTAGTAGCAGCAGTAATAGTGGCATGTGATGCAAGAAAGCAAGTGTATGAGCTTATGCAGCATCAGCCAAAAGAAAAAAATTTACACAACAATACCCTCCAAATGTTTGTCCAGTTCCTCCTTAAATTTATTTAGCCTATCAACTTTCAAAATCACAGATGGAAGTTTGTTCCAGCAATTAACCATCCACTTTTTTTTTTTCTTAGTTGTTGGCGCATCGGCTTCTGTGGCCATATTGCACCTCCCAAGGTTTTTGTATTTTCTACTCTGATATAAGCCTCAGGCGGGATTCGAACCCACTACTTTTCTCCCAGCGATCACATACGGTGCACCAATATGGTATCATAGAACCAGACTGACCACCAACAAAAGAATACTGAACTCAACACAACGAACAATATTGCTCAAAACAACCCGAGCCTGCAATACTGTGAGCACGGAGGCGCTCCAGGTTCTTACTGGATCCTTACCCCTGGATCTCGAAGTGATCAGATGCGGACTAGCATACTACATATCAAAAGGAATCTCTGTGACCTACTCGGGCTTTACGATTGAACCCACACACAATATAAAAATGGAAAAGGCTCGGCTCTTGGCACACTTAAAACAGGAATGGCAAAACAGGTGGACAGACTGAACCAAAGGAGAGGTGACACGACGCTTCATACCTGATGTAGACAGGTTTTTCCCAAAACTACCTGTATGGTTCCACCCAGGCCTATATGCCATCTACTTATTGACGGGTCACGGCCCCTTCAACGAGAAACTAACATCTCTGGGCCTCCTCCAAGACCCCAACTGTTCATGTGGCGAACCGGAAAGCTGGACCCACCTCATGCACGAATGTACAAACTACGAGGACTTACGTGGAAATCTAATAACAAGATTGACCTACGTGCCGCGAGGTCAGGAGCATCATCTCTTGGACACAAGCGAAGAATATAAGAACCTCACCAGATTTGCACAGGAACTCTTTGCCAGAAGAAGAACCTGTTCTGCGATCAGGAACTAAGGGCACAGTACGCCTTGTAGCAGACATTAAACTTCCACAACACCGGACTATAAGCAGCACTAGACCACCCTTCCTGATGATGGAAACAGGATCAACGGACCAGACCCATCAGAGATGCAAAAGAGACACTCCACGAGACTACCCTGGTTGTGTATATAACCCATAAATGTGACTGACCTCAACTTACCTGGATGGACACATAGCCAATAAATGACATCGGGGAACTGGTTCCGACTGCTTCGTTGGACCCATATCTTTTTCCCCAACTTGAACAGCAGATTTGCTGCCAGTGCGCCAACTGGCGACCGAGCTGGGCACTCTTTCCTGGCTTTCTTTCCACTCCACTTCCCTGGCAGGGGGGGGAGGTACCTGTCCTATTGTCTCCTCCCTTCCTCGCCACCCCCATTTTTCCTTCTGGTGGGGCATGGGCATGCCCCACTGACACCTATTGGAGTCGCCTTCCCTATTGACTCCATATTTCTGTCTGTCCCCCCCAGTCTTCAGTCTCCTTCCCCTACTCTATCTGTACACAAGCGATTGCCCTACACATCCAAATTTAATCATGTCCAAATTACTGTTTGCCAATAGTTTCGGCCTTTCAAATCCTAGCGCTCTGAATCCCCCCCCCCCCACGCGGAAGATCAAATCTTTTTTTTTTTTTTTTTTTTTTTTTAGGTCCTAGCCACTGAAATCCCAGGAAATTAGGTGGAAGGACCTGCCAGAGTAATTAATTATAATGCTGATATACCTGGCCTGCCTCCACAGGGCTGAGTGTGGACAACGTTGGGCCTCAGCAGGGGTCCAGCGGCTAAATGGCCAGAAGAACAACGGTACATAGCACTATACATATACAATATCCACACACTTTTAAATCTCTGGCCTTTCCAGTGAACTAGCACACCTACAATGAAAGGAACGCGGAGATGGGGGAAACCCCTGGTGCCGCTTGACACTAAATACACTCTACACTCTACTATCTTTTGGTTGCCAGGCAGGCACTTTACCCACCTGGTTAGCCCGGTCCGGCAACCACCTGCTGGCTATAGGCAAATTTCCACAAATCTATTCTGCATCTCTCTTTCCTCAATTTGAATTTATGCTCCCTTAGGTTCGTAATCTGAACAAGTGGAAGAATCCCATCAGAATTCATCTTGCTCAACCCATTCAAGGCATTATTCACCTCAATCAGATCACCTCGCAGGTGCCTAGTCTCCAGCCACTGCAATTTGCAGAACTTAAGCCTCTCTTTGTAAGAGGATCCCTTTATACACCTCACCAATCTTGTCGCCCTTCCCTGTAAATGCTCAAGCAAATCGACATCCTTCCTAAAATGAGGGCTCCAGACCTGTACGCAGTACTCAAGGCATGGCCTGACCATTGCCTAATACACAGGGACAATCACCTCCTTTTCCTGCTAGCAAAATTCCTGTATATCATTGACAAAAACCCATGCATTGCTCAGAAAACTTCATATCTGACTGCACAATTACTCCCAGGTCTTTTTTATTTTCTACCACCTTAAGTGTAATACCACACAGTTGATACATTTCTCTGGGGTTACTTCTACCCATATGCAGTACTTTGCATTTGTCAATGTTAAACTTCAGTTGCCACTTCTCAGCTCCCATCTTCCCAAATTTTCTAGATCCTGTTGCAGTAGCACCCTGCTATTACTGTCATTAACAACCCTGCCAACTTTTGTATCATCCGCAAACTTCGATACTAAGCCTGATATACCTTCATTAATATCATTGATAAATATACAAAACAACAGTGGACCCAACACTGAACCCTGTGGGACTCCACTAATAACATTAGTCCACGTAGAGCAGCACTCATTGATTACCACCCTCTGTCTTCTCCCACTCAACCACCCTTTTATCCATTGTAGCAACTTACCCTCTGCTCCAACTTGTACAATAGTCTTCCATGTGTAACAGTGTCAAAAGCTTTCCTGAAATCCAAGTACATGATATCAAAATTATTTTTTGCATCCAGTTCCTTTGTAACCACATCATAATATCCAATCAAATTTGTCAGACAAGACTTTCCCTTAACAAAACCATGCTCTGTCTGAATTATTGCTGCAGTCTTGTCTAGATGATCTTGCAGTGCATCTTTAACCAGTGACTCCATTATTTTACCCAGAACAGAAGTTAAACTAACTGGTCTGTAATTACTCGTGTCACCCTTCGATCCCCCTTTGTGAATTGGGGATACATTTGCACATCTTCAGTCTATGGGGACCTCCCCCGAGTCCAAGGATGCTCTCATAATTATGACTAAGGGTTTGTTTACTTCCTTTGCTGCCTCCTTTAATATAACTGGATAGATCCCATCCACTCCAGGTGCCTTTCTTATGTTTAATTTCAATAATTTCTCCTCCACTTTGCTCTCAGTTATTACAAAATTATTAAGCAGTCTGCTACAATTTGATAATCTTCTGGCATTTTCAAACCTTAATAACTCCTCATGTGTGAATGTAGATGCAAAATACTCTTCAGTTTGTTTGCTATCTGAGCAGGATCATCAACAGTCGAACCATCGATATCAATTGGACCAATCAGATTCATCACCTTCATTTTCGAGTTTATATAAGTTAAGAAATCCTTGCTGTTTTTCTTAGCATCTTTTGCCAAATATTTCTCATAATCTGCCTTCGCCTGCCTAACCTCCTTTGTGACTTGATTACAGACTAGCTTATACCCGGCTTCTGTGTAGTTTAGCATTAGCATTAGTAGAGGCATTTGATGCAAGAAAGCAAGCTTATGCAGCATCAGCCAAAAAAAAAAAAAAAAACTACTTCCACTTCACCCTTCTGTTCGTTCAAAATACCTGTCCAGCTGAGCCTTAAACTTATTTAGGCTATCAACCTCCACCACAAGGGATGGAAGTCTGTTCCACCAACCAACCACCCGCTGGCTAAAGGCAAATTTCCGCACGTCTATCCTACATCTGTCTTTCCTCAATTTGAATTTATGCCCTCTCAGGTGATTTTTCTGAGCTTGATAATTTATATGCATCCCATGCATTTTTCTTCTCTGCCACAAGTCTCATTAGGCCTAAACCTTGAACAATATTTCTTAAGAGTAGGAGACCGGCAGAATTACTTAAAAAGAACAAGACAATGCAGAAAAAAAGCCGTGAGTTAGGGTTGAATTTGAAAGTGTCTGCAATTCTGCCCAGACATGGTCTGGGTTTGTTAACAGGAGAGACTGCTTCTACAGGGATGGGATACACTTAAATAGAAAGGGTGAAGAATATTTGCTGATGCTATCACGGCAGAGTTAGGTGGGTCGGATATCGGCTAGCTTGGGGGGATACATAGACTAATAGATTAACAGCAGAAGGTGGCAGAGGTAAAAGTTATTCTTGCACTACTTCTATTGAAAGGCAATTGAGCAGCAGCCTGGAAAGCAAGGTAATTGGAATTTCCAGGACAGCTCGGAGTCATAGTGGAACAAGTAAATACATGTGCTGTGTTAAGGTAACTAAGAGTAGAAACATGTATACTTGCATGTAACTAAGGTAACTAAGAGTAGAAAGATGCATGTATACTTGCATGTACACCAATGCTAAAAGTAAAGTTAATAAATTCGATGAGCTTGAAGTGCTAGTCAAGACATCAAAGGCAGATATTGTTGAGATATCAGAGACATGGTGTCACACAGACATAAGCAGTGAAGAACTGGAATTTGGGGAGCACAATGATAGACAGGACAGGAAGGGAGGAGGGGTTATGCTCTTAGTTAAGAAACACATAAAACCTAAGGAAGTGCATCCAATACATGTGGGTGGACAATGCAATGTTGAGTCTGTTTGGTGTGACATAAGCACTGGGAAAGGAAAAATGAGAGTAGGTGTGTGTTATAGGCCTAATGACCCGAATGAGTACAATGAACAATTGTACAGAGAAATAGAGTGGTTCAGTAAATTAGAGTGTCTTATAATGGGGGATTTTATTTTACTGGATATTGGCTGGAATTTGTGGGTTGGTCACTCACACACTAACAAGGCTTTTATGGATTTATTGGATGATTGTTTTCTACAGCAGCATGTTCGTAAGGGAACTAAAGTGAGCAATACTCTTGATTGATTATCAGTGGTGATTCTTCATGCATCAAGAATCTGCAGATAAAGGAACCACTCGGTGGCAGTGATCGTAGTGTGCTGCAGTGGGATTTACTCAAAGAGGTAACTACCATTAAGGGTAAAGGGAAGGGTTTTTGCTTTCGTAAAGGTGACTACAGTGGTCTGAGACAGTATTTAAATTCTATATGGTGGAGCCAACTCATGATGTTACCAACAGCAAATTCAAAATGGGAAGCATTCAAAGAATTAATCTTGGAAGCTACTAGGCTTTTCATACCAACTAAGAAATATTGTTCAAGATTTAGGCCTAAATGGATGTCAGATGAACTAATTAGACATGTGACAGAGAAGAAAAATGCAATTGATACATATAAATTAACATGTGAAACAGAAGCCTCTGTTAGCTTCTGTTAGACTAGATAGATATAAGCTGGTCTGTAACCAAGTTACAAAGGAGGTTAGGCAGGCGAAGGCAGATCATGAGAAATCTTTGGCAAAGGATGCAAAGAAAAACAGCAAAGAGTTCATTACTTATGTAAACTCTAGAAGGGAGAGGATGAATCAGATTGGTCCATTTGATATCGATGGGTCAACTGTTGATGATCCTGCTCAGGTAGCTAACAAACTAAATGAATATTTTGCATCAACATTCACACATGAGGAGTTATTCAGGGAGGGGAATGCCAGAGGTTTATTCAACTCTGGCAGTAAGCCAGAGAATCTTGTAATAACTGAGAGTAAAGTGGAGGAGAAATTGTTGAAGAGAAACACAAGAAAGGCAAACGGGGTGGATGGAATCTATCCAGTTATATTAAAGGAGGCAGCAAAGGAAGTAAGCAAATCCTTAGCCATAATTATGAGAGCTTCTCTGGACTCAGGGGAGGTACCACCCATGGATTGGAGATGTGCAAATGTGACCCCAATCCACAAATGAGGATCAAAGGGGGAGACAGGTAATTATAGACCCGTGAGTTTAACTTCTGTTCCAGAAAAATTAATGGAGGCACTGGTTAAAGAAGCACTGCAGGATCATCTAGACAAGACTTTAGTTATAGCTCCGACACAGCATGGGTTTGTTAAGGGGAAGTCTTGCCTGACTAATTTGTTGGATACTATGATGTAATCACAAAGGAACTGGATGCAAAGAATAACTTTGATATCATATATTTGGATCTTAGAAAAGCCTTTGATAATGTTGCACATGGAAGACTCCTGCACAAATTGGAGCAGTGTGGCATTGGAGGCAAATTGCTGCTATGGATAAAGGGATGGTTGAGTGGGATAAGACAGAGAGTGGTAATCAATGGACACTGCTCTTCGTTGACTAATGTTATTAGTGAAATCCCTCAGGGTTCAGTGTTGGGTCCATTGTTGTTTTCTGTGTTTATAAATGATACTGATGATGGTATATCAGGCTTAATGTCCAAGTTTGCAGACAATACGAAGGTTGGCAGGGTTATTTATGACACTAATGACAGTACACTGCTGCAACAGGGTCTAGAAAAGTTGAGCAGATGGGCTGAGAGGTAGCAAATGAAGTTTAACATTGACAAATGTAAAGTACTACATATTGGAAGTAGTAATCAGAGAGTAATGTATCAACTCTGTGGTACCACACTGACAGTGGAAGAGAATGAAAAGGACTTGTGGGTAACTGGGCAGGCAGATATGAAGTTTTCTGAGAGACACCATGAGCTATTTTTTTTTGCAAGAGTAGCTCATTGTGTCTTGTCCATGTTATACAGGGATTTTTCTAGCAGGGATAAGGTGATTATCCCTTTGTATAAGGCAATGGTCAGGCCACACCTTGAATACTGTATACAGGTCTGGAGGCCTCATTTTAAGAAGGATGTAGAGCTGTTGGAACGAGTACAGAGAAGGGCAACAAGATTAGTGAATGGAAGAAAGGGTTGCCCTTACGAAGGAAGGCTTAAGTTTTGAAAATTACAGTGTCTGGAGACTAGGCACCTGTGAGGTGATCTGATTGAGGCGTATAAAGCCTTGAATGACTTGAGCATGCTCAATGCAGATGGGATTCTTCCTCTTGCTCAGAATAATCCGAGGAGGGGGCATAAATTCAAATTGAGGAAAGATGGTTGTAGGATAGATGTGCGGAAGTTTGCCTTTAGCCAGCGGGTGGTTGATTGCTGTAACAATCTTCCATCTGCCGTTGTAGAAGTTGATAACTTAAATAGATTCAAGGCAGAACTTGACAAAAATTTTGAGCGAGTGGATGGGTGAAATAAGGGTTGTTTTTTTTTTTGTTTTTTTTTCGGCTGATGCTATATAAGCTTGCTTTCTTGCATCATGTGCTGCTAATGTTATGCTAAGAAAAATAGAAAGGATTTCTTTACTTATATAAACTCTAAAAGGAAGGGAATGAATCAGATTGGTCCACTTAATATCGATGGTTCGACTGTTGATGATCCTGCTCAGATGGCAAACAAACAAAAAAAAGATGGGATGTCAGAAGAGACATTTACAATATCAGGATTCACACAGATTTCTTTTCAATTTTGTACCCACCCCCACTGACAATGGAGCTCAAAGGGCATAACTAGCTACCTGACAAAAAATGAATGACTTGGGAGTGAGATGTCAGAGCTACTCAAGCATACCTGCAGCAAGTATGGGTCAATACATTTGACCAATCCCAGAATCTCCCATCTTGTCCCAGCAGGGACCAATATGGCATGTTAAAGCATGGATCTATAATATTAACATCAGTGTCTATATGGGGGTGATTTAATTTCAAAACACAATTAGATATTTTGCTTTTACTATCAGTAGTGATGTTGTGGTTGTTGATGGGATTGAGACTAGAATATTGCTAGCTTAATCAGTTACCAACTTTCAAAAAGCATGTGTAGGAATGGGAGTAGAGTACATGAACCTCAGCAAATGATATATTCGTAGGGACTAATATATCACCCTATATTTTCCCTGTTTGAGCTGCTGTTTTATAGGTACAGTTTACCATGTCTGGCAGAAATTGTTCTTTTGATTCCTAATGTTACTTGATATTCATTTTTGTATTTTGATATTCCCCCCCATTTTTTTGCAAAAAGGGTATCCGTGAGATGTTTGAGAATGTCCATATTTCTGAAATTTACAGCACCTATTAAGATTAGGAAAATACAACCTTAAGTAGCCTACTTTTATGCTAGCTGGTAATACTGGCATGCTCAAAGTAATAATTATCTTATATGTAGGACCCAATATACAACCCTTTTTTAATGGTATTCTCTTGATTGCACCTTTTATGCCTGCCTCTTAGTTCTTTAATTTCTTATTTACTGATGTTCATCAGGTCCAATTCAGAGATTTAACAAGAATTCACTGAAGTTGAAGTTTTAGGAAAGCGCTTGCACAAAATGTGTAGCAGTTACAGTTTCAATCAATAGGTCCACTAAATGAAAACTCTCAACGATCTCTGTCCAGCCAGCAATATTCTTCAGGCTTTGTTGAATGAGAAAAGGCAACAGTTTGTTCAGTGGTTGATTTGACGATGACAGAAAAAATCAAAAATGGAGCATGTAGTTTTTGATCTTTTAGGATTACAATCAAGTTTCTACATGTCAATGGACAGTGAGCTTGAAAACTGAAGTGACAGTGTTGTTGTTGATAAAAGGCTAGACCATTGGGTATTATGTCTGTATAAGTATGTGTGCGTGAGTTCACAGGTTGATTTGAATGTTGTGGGCTCAAAAGCCTGGAATACTTATGGGCGAAATTCCTATTCCCTCTGCCTGAGAGAAACCAACTAGTCTTCAATGAAGAGACCTTCAGGGCAAGTTACTCCAATGGATAAAGGGATGGTTGAGTGGGATACTGCAGAGAGTGGTAATAAATGGACACTGCTCTACATGGACTAATGTTATTAGTGGAGTCTCCCAGGATACGGTGCTGGGTCCATTGTTGTTTTGTGTATTTATCAATGATATCGATGAAGGTATATCGGGCTTAACATCCATGTTTGCAGATGATAGAAAGTTTGGCAGGGTTGTTAATGACAGTAAAGACAGTATGCTACTACAACAGGATCTAGAAAAGTTAGGCAAATGGGCTAAGTGGCAACTGAAGTTTAACATTGACACATGCAAAGTACTCCATATGGGTAGCAGTAAACCATGAGAAACGTACCAACTGTGTGGTACTACAGTCAGGGAGGTGGAGAATGAAAAAGACCCGGGGGTAATTGTGTAGTCAGATATGAAGTTCTCTCAGCAGTGCAGACGGACTGCCAGAGCAGGTCATGGAGTTTTGTCAATGATATATAGGAATTTTGCTAGCAGAGACAAGGAGGTGATTATCCCTTTGTATAACGCAAAGGTCAGGCCCCCACCTTGAGTACTGTATACAGGTCTGGAGGCCTCATTTTAGGAAGGATGTAGAGTTGCTAGAAGGAGTACAGAGAAGGGCAACAAGATGGGGAGAGGAACAATGGGGTGCACTTACAAAGAAAGGCTTAAATTCTGCAAGTTGCAGCATCTGGAGACTAGGCACCTGTGAGGTGATCTGATCGAGGTGTATAAGGCCTTGAATGGTTTGAGAAGGCTCAATGCTGATGGGATACTTCCGCTTGCTCAGATTAAGAACCTGACGGGGTATAGATTCAAATTGAGGAAAGACAGTTGGTAGAATAGATGTGCGGAAGTTTGCCTTTAGCTAGGGGGGGTAGTTGATTGCTGGAATAGACTTCCATCTATTGTTGTGAAAGTTGATATCTTAAATAAATTTAAAGGGGAAGTAGACAAACATTTGAAGTGACCGGATGGGTGAAATGGGAAAGTTTTTTTTTTTTGGCTGATGCTGTATAAGCTTGCTTTCTTGCATCATATGGCTCAATTAGCATTAGCATTAGTAGAGGCATATGATGCAAGAAAGCAAGCTTATGCAGCATCAACCAAAAAAAAAAAAAAAAAAATTGCTTCCACTTCACTCAACCCTCCGTTCGTTAGAAATATCTGTCCAGCTGAGCCTTAAATTTATTTAGGCTATCAACTTCCACAACAAGGGACGGAAGTCTGTTCCACCAACCAACTACCTGCTGGCTAAAGGCAAATTTCAGCACGCTATAGTACATAGGTCTTTTCTCAATTTGAATTTATGACCTCTCAGGTGATTATTCTAAGTAAGAGGAAGAATCCCATCACCATTGAGCATGCTCAAACCATTCAAGGCATTATACACCTCTATCAGATCACCTCGCCGGTGCCTAGTCTCCAGACACTGTAATTTGCAAAATTTAAGCCTTTTTTCATAAGCGTACCCCTTTGTTCCATTCACTAATCTTGTTGCCCTTCTCTGTACTCGTTTCAGCAGCCCTATATCCTTCTTGAAATGAGGCCTCCAGACCTGTATACAGTACTCAAGGTGTGGCCTGACCATTGCCTTATACAAGGGAATAATCACCTCCTTATCCCTGCTAGAAAAATTCCTGTATATCATTGACAAGACACCATGAGCTACTCTTGCAGCACGTCTGCACCGCTCTGAGAACTTCATATCTTTTTTTTTTTTTTTTTTTTAGGAGCATTAGCAGCTTAGGCCATATTACTCCGGGATATGCGGTGGTCATTCCCTGAACTTTCCGCATCATCCGTATTTGGTGGTAACTTCATATCTGACTGCACAATTACCCCCAGATTCTTTTCATTCTCTACCACTGTCAGTGTAGTACCACAGATCTGATACGTTGCTCTGGGGTTGCTGTTTCCCATATGTAGTACTTTACACTTGTCAATGTTAAACTTCATTTGCCACCTCTCAGTCCATCTGCTCAACCTTTCCAGATCCTGTTGCAGCAGCATAGTGTCAGTAGTGTCCTTGACAACCCTGCCAAACCCTTTGTATCATCTGCAAACTTGGACATTAAGCTTGATATATACCAGTATCAATATCATTAATAAATACAGAAAACAATAATGGACCCAACACTGAACCCTGAGGGACTCCACTAATAACATTAGTCCACAATGAGCAGTGTCCATTGATTACCACTCTCTGTCTTCTCGCCCTCAACCACCCCTTTATCCATAGCAGCATTTTGCCTCCAATGCCACACTGCTCCAATTTGTGCAGCAGTCTTCCATGTGCAACAGTATCAAAAGCCTTTCTAAGATCCAAGTATATAACATCAAAGTTATTCCCTGCATCCAGTTCTTTTGCGACTGCATCATAGTATCCAATGAGATTGGTCAGGCAAGACTTCCCCTTAAGAAAACCATGATGTGCCCAAGCTATAACCGAAGTCTTGTCTAGATGATCCTGCAGTGCGTCTTTAACCAGTGCCTCCAGTAATTTTTCTGGAACAGAAGTTAAACTCACAGGTCTATAATTACTTGTGTCAGCCTTTGATCCTCCTTTGTGAATTGGGGTCACATTTGCACATCTCCAGTCTGTGGGTACCTCCCCTGAGTCCAAGGAAGCTCTCATAATTATGGCTAAGGGTTTGCTTACTTCCTTTGCTGCCTCCTTTAATATAACTGGATAGATCCCATCTACTCCAGGTGCCTTTCTTGTGTTTATCTTCAACAATTTCTACTCCATTTACTCTCAGTTATTACAAGATTCTCTAGCTTACTGCCAGAGTTGAATACACCTCTGGCATTCCCCTCCCTGAATAACTCCTCATGTGTGAATGTTGATGCAAAATATTCATTTAGTTTGTTAGCTACCTGAGCAGGATCATCAACAGTTGACCCATCGATATCAAGTGGACCAATCTGATTCATCCCCTTCCTTTTAGAGTTTACATAAGTAAAGAACTCTTTGCTGTTTTTCTTTCCATCCCTTGCCAAAGATTTCTCGTAATCTACCTTTGCCTGCCTAACCTCCTTTGTTACAGATCCTGGTTACAGATCAACTTGTATCTATCATAGACTTCTGTGTCACGTGTTAATTTATATGTATCCCATGCATTTTTCTTCTCTGTCATATGTCTCATTTTTTCATCTGACATCCATTTAGGCCTAAACCTTGAACAATATTTCTTAGTTGGTATGTAAAGCCTAGTAGCTTCCAAGATAAGTTCTTTGAATGCTTCCCATTTTGAATTTGCTGTTGGTAACATCTTCAGTTGGTCTCACTGTATAGAATTTAAATACTGTCTCAGACCATCGTAGTCGCCTTTACGAAAGCAATAACCCTTCCCTTTACCCCTAATGGTAGTTACCTCTTTGAGTAAATCCCACTTCAGCACACTGTGATCACTGCCACCTAGTGGTTCTTTTATCTGCAGATTCTTAATGCATGAAGAATCACTACTGATAATCAAATCAAGAGTATTACTCCCTCTAGTTGCCTCCCGAACATGCTGATGTAGAAAACAATCATCCAATAAATCCACAAAAGCCTTGCTAGTGTGTGAGTAGATATGGATGTATAGATGTGACTTGATATAGATGTAGGAAAGGAAAGGAAAAAACTGACTCGAGTAAATAATACAAAGGTCTTTGGGATAACAGAGGATGAGAAAAAGCAGTATGTACTGGAACTTAAGAACAAGTTTGAGCTTCTGCAGACTGCTCATGAACAAGATATCGACGAGGAATATTACAATTTTCTGAAAGTGATAAAGCCCAAGAAACCTATAGGGAAAAAGAAATCCAAAGAAGAAAAAATTATTCAAGAAACACTTGTCATGATGAACCGAAGACAACAAATGAAGAGCAAGAAAAACATTAACAGGGAGAAAATTGAGTATATTGAGTTATGCAAAGCCATTAGAAAGAGACTGAGAGAGGATATAAGAAGATTTAACATAAGAAAAGTAGAACAAGCATTAAGGGAAAACAAAGGATTTAAATCAGCAGCCATGAGCAGTATTACAGAAAGAGAAATGATACAACTGAAGATTAGCGATGGTGTATTTATAAACAGCAGAGAAGGCATAATTCAAATAGCAGAAGACTACTATAGAGAATTATACAAGGAGCGAGGGAATGATGCCAGCAGTGGGGAAGATGGATTGCAAAGTAGCAACACATACAACATACCCGATATTCTTCCTGATGAGGTAGAACATGCATTGAAGAAAATGAAGAATCAGAAAGCCCCGGGAGAAGATGAAGTTACTGTAGAGTTGTTAAAATTGGGAGGAAGAGACATAACACAAAAACTGGCAAGGGTCTTCACAAAGTGCATTAGAAAAGGTGTGACGCCTAAACAGTGGAATAATGCAATCATAATTTTGCTGCATAAGAAAGGAGATAAATCAGAAATTGGAAATTATAGACCAATTAGCTTGTTATCCCACATCTACAAGTTGTTCACAAAGTTAATTACTAACAGATTAGAAAGAATACTTGATGAGAATCAACCGAAAGAGCAAGCTGGCTTTAGGACAGGATTCTCAACTATGGATCACCTTCACGTAATATCACAGCTAATGGAGAAAGCAAATAAATATAAAACACCATTATGCCTGGCATTTGTGGATTATGAAAAGGCATTTGACTCCATATAGCATAAGGCAATGTTTCAGGCACTGGAAAGACAAGGCATAGATACCCCATATATCATGATTTTGAAGAAAATATATGAGAGTGCTACCTCCTTTATTAGACTAGACAAAGAACAGTAGGAAATTTAAAATCGAGAAAGAAGTTCGCCAAGGAGACACAATATCTCCAAAGTTGTTTTATTCCTGCTGCCCCTGAGGAAGCTTTCAGAAGATTAGACTGGTCGCAGAAAGGAGTCAATGTGAACGGAGAGTACCTAAACCATTTACGATTTGCAGATGACATTGTAGTTATAAGCCACGATCCCAAAGAATTAGAGGAAAATCTTAATCAGTTATGCACAGTTAGTAAGGATTTTGGACTAAAGATGAATATGGCTAAAACAAAAGTAATGATGTACAAGTATGCCACAGAAAGGGAAATAATTATTGAAGGAGCAGTAATTGAAAAGGTGGAGTCATATACTTATCTGGGACAAGTTATTAGCTGTAATAACGATAAATGGCTGGAAGTCAAGAGAAGAATCAATTTTGGATGGATAGCATTCAAAAAATATAGTCACATACTGAAGAGCAATATCCCAGTTTGTCTGAAACGTAAAATAATGAATCAACGTATACTCCCCACCATGACTTTTGCAAGTGAAACTTGGGCACTCACCAAAAGAATGGAAGAGAAGCTGAGAACTACACAGCGAAGAATGGAACGAATTATATTGGGAATCAGACTGTTAGATAAGAAGAGAAACACATGGATTAGGCAGCAAACTCAAGTAAAGGACATTCTTATCAAAATTAAAGAACTAAAATGGTCTTGGGCAGGACACATAGCTCGAAGACATGATGACAGATGGACTAAGAAAATAACAGAATTGTACCCAAGATGTGCTAGAAGAAAACCTGGAAAACAAAGGTGGAGATGGATAGATGAAATTCATGAGTTTTTGGGTAGTAAATGGATGGCCAGTGCTCAAACAGAAGGAACTGGAAAGTTGCTGGAGGGGCCTTCATCCTGCAGTGGATTGAAAATGGCTGATGATGATGAGTGTGTGAGTGACCAACCCACAAATTCCAGTCAATATCTGGGAAATTAAAATCCCCCATTATAAGACTCTCTGATGTACTGGCCCACTCTATTTCCCTGTACAGTTTCTTATTATACTCATCAGAGTCATTAGGCCTATAGCACACTCCTACTCTCAATTTTGATCTCCCAATGCTTATGTCATCAAAGTCACCAAACTGACTCGACACTGCACTGTCCAGCGATGTCGACTGGCTTCACTTCCTTGGATTTTACGTGTTTCTTAACTAATAGCATAACCCCTCCTCCCTTCCTATCCTGTCTATCCTTTCTGTAGACGTTGTACTCCCCAAATTCCAGTTCTGCATTCCTTATATCCGTGTGACACCACGTCTCTGATATCCAAACAATATCCGCCTTTGATGCTTTGAGCAATACCTCAAATTCATCAAATTTATTTACCAAACTCCTAGCGTTGGTGTACACGCAAGTATACATGCACCTGTTTCTATTCTTAGCCACCCTAACACAACCCATGTGTTTACTTGTACCGGAATGACTCCCAGCAGTCTCTGAAATATCCTGTATCTTGTTTTTCAGGCTTCTGCTCATTCCAATAGAAGCAGTGCAAGAATCACTTTCGCCTCTGCCAGTGGATTCTGCTAATCTATTAGTCTTTGTATCCCCCAAAGCTAGCAGTTTTCCGATCCACCTAACACTGCCTCGATAGCATCAGCAAATATTCTTGCACCCTTTATATTTAAGTGTATCCCATCCCTATAGAAGCAGTCTCTCCTGTTAACAACTACAGACCAGGCTGAAAAAAATTCTACCCCTTGAGCCTTGCATGATATTTCCAGTGCCAAATTAATCGAGAAGACTCTCATCATATACTCCCTCCTATCGTATCTGGGCAGAATTGCAGACACTTTCAAATTCAACCCTAATTCTTGGCTTTTGTTCAACAGTGACTTGTACTTTTTAAGTAATTCTGCCGGGCTCCTACTCTTGATATCATTAGTGCCAACGTGTACAACTATATCATCTTTTGTGCCATTAAAAGATGATATCCGCTCTACAACGTCATCAACCTTTGCCCTTGGCAGACATACCCTGGTCCTGTTCCAATTAATGCTAATGAACCCAGACCTTTTGAAATGAGCGACAAGTTGCAAAACCATTATACTGTCACTGAGGAGGGTAGGAAAATCTTGACACAACTTACATTATGAGAGATTATGAAGGAACATGAAAGAAAAATGCTGACTTATTTAGGTAGTTCATACTAAGTGATTAGTTTCATGGTTTAACACCTTAAGTATACTAAATTCACAACTACAGGGTGATCAAAGTCTCTCCATAGTACCAGTTGCCAAATGTTTTATATATTATTATTGTTTTTAATTCAATGATACTTTTGGAATTAAGTCAAGAAAATTGTGGACCGCACTTACTCTAAACATTGTGTATGTAGGTAGTACTTTGGTAAATATTACGTAAAACGTTTGCCAATGAAGTGGATATTGTATTTCTAATACTACTGTGTAGAAACTTTTCGATCACCTTATATAGTGGTGAGCTATAGTGGGCTCACATGGGCTCGCGAGAGCGCATTGTTAATTTATTTGGAAATTTGCAAGCCCATTGTTGAGACGATCATTTATTTTACAAATGAAATCCTGAATGCAATTATCGCGTATCCAGAGCCGAAACTACATGGGACGAGCGGGACACCATCCCCAGCATTCGATCAGTTATGTCTTTTAAAATTGCTTCATTTTCGATTTTATTACAGTCGGACCTATGTTTAATCAACTTCTTTATAGTGAATTATTTTGAATTCCCCTTGGTAATTACATTTAAAATAGTTTCCGTTGAATGAAGAAAATTTCCACGTAACGAACGGATCACGAGACACAACTTTGTAGGCATTGTTCTAGTCTTTAGGCAATTAAAAAGCGTGAATTAAGGGTGAAAGGGATTACCGTTTCACAATGTTAGTGGTGTCCCTAAAAGCTGCAGTCATATACCGAGAAGTTGCACTTTTCAACTGCTTTCCATAGCCAGTCAGAGGATTAAGATGATTTCCGACATGGATAATAGCCTGTGGTCAACCTGTGTTGTGGTTCCCCTTTACTCTGACAAATGGGAATATGTTTTTCTGAGAAGCGAGTGATCTACGCCTTCCAGTAAATTTCTTCTGTTCTATGTTTACATGGTCACAGTAACTGAATATCCACGTGATTGTGATATTTTGCACAATATTCAAAGAATTAGTGATAGTAGCAACATGGGAGGGGGGGGGGAACTGAGGTAACTAAGATATTATATGACCTTTACGAAGATGAAATATTAGCAGATTTTGAAACTTTGCTGAGGCTTTCACTGTGTAGAAAATGTTCTAAAATATAATCGCATACAGGCAATAATTAAAAAAAAAAAAAAAAAAAAACTGTATGCATTATATCACCAAACTCCAAAAAAAAAAAAAAAACAGCGTGAATTAAAGATAAAAACTATAAAAATCGGTCGTGTGTTCGGGCCACGATGAGCATCTTGTAGCTTGCGGACGGCAATTGCGGTTTCAAGGAATTATCCCGCTTTGTGAAACATTTTGAACAGAAGTTAAATTTTCGGGTTTATTAAACTGACTTTTCAATGTGAAATTTCTTAATGATTTAGCACTAATAATCAGCATCCTGAAGGAGCTCTCTTACTTTTCAGAAGCTTTACAGAATCACTATGGTAAAAGCAGATAAATTAGTTATTTGAACTATAAATGCTATTGCTAATTTGAAAAATTCCGAAAGAAATTATGACGCTAAAATTGAGAGCATGTTGAAATGGAAAGAATTTGAATTCATATTGGAAAGTAAGAATACATTTAAAAAATTACCTCGTGACAAGTTATTAATGCAACAGAGTGATTTTAAATTTAATAATGATTCCATTGATGATGAGGAATTGAAAGAAATTTTAAACATATGCTACCCAAAATTGTGGAATATGAAAGAACTTTCGTCTCGGGTCAGACGGTGTCTTAATTTAAGTTTTCTGATAAAATATGAAATAAAAATTAATGATTTTAGAGATTTTGTCAAAGACAATTTATCTTTAAAATCGAGTGAAATTCCCTTTTCAAAAAAAAAAAAAAAAAAAAGAAAGAAAGCCAGTAATATCTTTGAAACCACTGCGATTAGCAGTGATGAAGCTGAGCAAACTTTCAGCGTACTGAATAATATTGAGTGAATGAATGAATAATGTTGACAAACTATGTTGCAGATTATTATGATCTAAATGGAAAATCATTGCTTCAATTTGATCTGGATCGTTACGTCAAATCATTTCTCTGTAATCAGCGCTCAGCTATTGAGCAAAGCAGATCGAAAACAAATATTAATAAAGAAGTAAATTGCATATGGCAATTTTTAGAATAAATTTTTTTTGAATATTTGTGTAATAATTTTTATGTTATTTGTGATATGGGAAATATTTCATATTATTATTTATTCTCAATATTAAAATTTTATCATGAAAAAAATGTATCCATTATATTTCCCCGACGCGCTTGTGCTGAGCACGCGCGGTAGATTGTTTATTTGAAACATCCTTCTCGTTTCTTTTAGGTATTTTGATTTAGTATTATTAGGCATGTGGTGCAAGGAAGTCTGAGGCTTATGCTGCACCAGCCAAAAACAAAAAATTCTCAAGTTAACCTGAGAGAGAGAGAGAGAGAGAGAGAGAGAGAGAGAGAGAGAGAGAGAGAGAGAGAGAGAGAGAGAGAGAGAGAGAGAGAGAGAGAGAGAGAGAGAGAGAGAGAGAGAAATGATATCCAGCTCAGGACCCTGGGTATGCATATTGATTACGAAATAAAAGAGCTTTTGTATTGTAAATATTTTATTGAACATTCGCAAATTTTCATAATTTCTGGAAGCCATGATATAATGGATTTATGATAACTAAAGTAAGAGATGTATACTTGCGATTGCAAGTATACATCTAAATGTCTCTAGAAAACGTCAATTGAAGTACCGATCTTGTAGTTCAAACAACATACGCAGCTGTTAGGGGAACCTAACAATGGAATGTAAAGAAAATGCGACACGAAAAAAAGAAATTGTTGACAAATATTTGTATTATTACCATCATATGGCAAATACTAGTATTGTAGCAGTCATATGATAAACATTTGTATTTTCACAGTCATATGACAAATACCTTTATTGTTGCAATCATTCTTACTGCAGTAGTAACTTCAAGAAGTATGATTGTGACGTCATACTATTCAAAAATTCTAAAAAGAACTCCCGACACTATCGTATTGAGGTATCATTGTAAGGGGAGGCATCACAACGAGGTTTTTATGTTTTTTTTTAGATAGACCATATACACATACACCTATACACATGTTTATAGGGTTAAGAAGCACAATCTGTCAGCCTCTGGCTTTCTGCTGTGTACCTTTTACTTTGTTATTTATTGGCTATGGCAGTGGTCTCCAAACTTTTTTGGTCATGCACCCTTATTTATTTAAAAGGACTAGCACGGAATAGAAAATTAACATATAAATTTAATATATTTTTTAAAATTTATATATCATTTACATGGAATCGTTTACATTATATCTAAAATCACATACATAAAATCATTTATTTGATTGTTACTTGATCAGCATTTGTTCAGTAAGTTAAACAAGGATGGAAGATATACTCCGAGCCCGAAGCGAGCACGTGGCTGCTTTGCTTCGGAAATGGGTGAAACCGACGGCATGATCGAACAAAGCCACATACTGAAGCATTAAAAAAGCATTTATAATTTTTATTTTCAATTATGTTTCAAAAAGCTAAAGTTTTCATAATTAATAAATATTGATTTATTACGGATTATCTTGCGCACCCTACTTTGGAGACCACCAGGCTATGGTACATTCAATAAAGATTTACTTATTTATATTACCATTTTTAACCCTATTCAACATATTTCTTGAATTTTTAATATTGAAACTGTGTTTAAGGTCATATCATGCATACACAGCCAGCAACATGGGATTTTATGAATACTATTAGTACTGAATAAAATACTATTATTGAATTTGGGTCAAACTATAGTAGAGAGTGTTGCTTTCCTGTTGCAATGCACTGATAATGCAAGTGTTAGTTGCTCTAAAAAAATTCTTCGGCTAGAATTTTCTCCAATGCTTACATAAAATATTTATTTGAAAACAATAATGCTTCCAGACTAAATTCCATGGTTCCTGTCACTCTCTATTTCAGTTTTCTAGGTAAATACTGCATGAGACATCCTAGAATTTAATGACTAATATTACTTAGTATTAGCTTTTTACCGAATGCAATGCAGTTAAGAGTCTTAAGTAACCTTGGAAATGTTTATGTAAAGAACAAGTTTAGTAACATTTATATGTTACTTGGATTGCAAGACGGAAAGCATGTATTCAGATGAATTTGGCATTTCAATTTAATTCTATTAATAATAATTTAAAAGAAGCAGTTTCCTTTAATTTTTAAAACTAGTGTGCCTTTGTGACTCACTATTAATTTTGAAATACTAATTCTATTATACCTTTATTTTCTTAATAAGCTGTACATTCTTGTCAGAAAGTGTCTGAACTTGAAACTGGCACTGCTGTTTATCTGCTTTGAGCTGACTCACTATAGAACTCATTTGCTGAAGGCAACTCTGAAGTGATTTTAATTTAAGTATTCCCATATACCTGAAATAAAAATTATATTATTTGAGAGAAGAGCATTATTCACTCACTTTCATTCATTCATTCATACTCATTTGCTTCCAAAGTAGGTAGAGGATACTCAAGTGATTGTTTCCCCTCCCCAGATTTTTGGCAGCTTTTCTTTTTCTTTATTCTTTTCCATTAACACCATACAAGTGACTCTAAAATTGTATAATTTCTTGCTCTTACTCTGCTATCATGTTTCATTGCACATACCATTAATTTCAGTGTGAATTCATATGAACAATCTGGATATTTAATTTTCAAAACAAACTTCACAAATTACATCTGACATGTTTACTGATCTTGAAATACAAAAGAATCACAACATTATACAGAATTTCAAGGTCTGTATACAATATATGACATGTAACCATCTCATATGGAATCATACTATGGAATCATCTTTGTCTTTATAAAAAAATTTGTGCTTTATAACTAGAGCTCCATGTGCTGTCTTAATATCCTGTCTGAACTGCTGAGAGAACTTTGTGTCAGATATGATTACGACAAAACCGTTTTCTCCCCTCTAACTAATATTATGTCAATCATTTCCAAATTAACATATTACATTAAGTAATAATTTAATTTGTAATTACAGTAATCCAACTACCAAAACCTTGCATTTAACAGCACAGTATTTCAACTGCCATTTTTAAGATTAAATGAACAATTTGCCTTGGTTATTTTTATGTAGCATATTCTGGTTATTGTTGTTAACCTTTTCCCAATTATTCTATCATCAGAAAACTTTGATATCAAACTGAATGAAATCTCATCAATTCCACTAATAAATATCAGTAATGATATCTTATCAATGTCACTAATGAATATCAGAAGTAATAAGGATCTCAGTGCTGAATAGGAGACTCTCTGAACACCTTGATCTATTCAGAAGAATACTTGATTATGATCATTCTTTATCTTCTACTAAATACATATTATTCCAGTTCTGTTTCTGTCCAGATGCTTTAAATATATAGCAGATTCTTGTTAATACTAAGATGGGTTTATATAAATCTGCAAAAGGATAACATTTTCTAGGTAAGTATAATATTAACTGAATTTTGTTTATAACAAAATTCAGTTAATATGTATTACAAAATCCGTTTTTACCCGGCAAGAAATAAATAATGTTATTTTGTATAGTTAATACAAAGCTTGGTACAGTTATCTCATTAAATTCCCCACCACTAGTATGCTTGTGACCATGTGGTTCTGCATTTCTCAAAATGCAGTAATTAGTTAGAATTTACTTTAAGGTAAAAAAAAAAGCCAGTTTCCAGTAGCTACAACATAAACACACTTTGAAAAAAAAATATTAACGGTGAAATATTTACAGCGATCATGTGAAATGATTCTATCTTTATCAGCTGACAAAGAAAGAGCTACAGACTGGTTGTAATCAAACAAAATTTTTAATCTTGATGAGACAGGTATATTTTATAATTTTGTGCCAAAAAATACCAAAAAAAAAAAAAAAAAAAAAAACTTCATCTTCAAGAAGAATATATTGTAATGGTGGAATATTAAGTAAACAAGAATCAGTTTTTTGTTATTCTGCAATGCAAATGGCAGTACAAAAGTGCACCTACTTGTGACGTAAATTTTTGAAGGCAAGATGTTTTCAACAATTTAACCAACTTCTGCAATTATTAGGCCAACAGAAGTGCTTGGCTTCCAGTCAAATTTTTTCGGTCTTGGTTACTGAGAATGGACAAGACAATGTATTCAGAAAAAAATGAATATTTTGATGATTCTAGATCACTGCACAGCACATTCCACTGAGACACGTGAGTTAATGAATATATGGCTGTTAGCATCAGTAGAGCATATGACACAAGAAAGAAGTTATATAGCATCAGAAAAAAAAAAAAAAAAACCCATCCCATTTCACCCATCCATTCACTCCAAATGTTTTTATAGTTCTGCCTTGAACTTATTTAAGTTGCTGACCTCCACTACAACAGATGGAAGTTTGTTCCAACTATCAACCACTCGCTGGCTAAAGGCAAATTTCTGCACATCTATTCTATAACTGTCTTTCCTCAATTGGTATTTATGCCCTGCCCCCTCAGGTGAGTAATCTGAGCAAGAGGAAGAATCCCATTAGCATTGAGCTTTCTCAATCCATTCAAGGCCTTATACACCTCAATTAGATCACCTCGCAGGTGCCCAGTCTCCATAAGCTGCAATTTGCAGAACTTAAGCCTTTCTTGGTAAAACCAGCCCTTTGTTCCACTCACCAATCTCTAGCAGCTCTACATCTTTCCTAAAATGTGGCCTCCAGACCTGTATATAGTACTCAAGGTTTGGCCTGACCACTGTCTTATACAAGGGGACAATTACTTCTTATCCCTTCTAGAAAAATTCCTGTATATCATTGACAAGACATCATGAGCTACTCTTGCAGCCTTTTTGCACTGCTCAGAAAACTTCATATCTGACTACACAATTACCCCTAGGTCCTTTTCATTCTCCTCAACTCTGAGTGTAGTACCATCCAGTTGATACATTACTCTGGGGTTACTGCTACCCATATGCAGTAACCCCAGAGTAATGTATATACCTTCATCAATATCATTGATAAATACCAAAAACAACAGTGGGCCCAACACTGAACCCTGGGGGCCTCCACTAATAACATTAGTCCATGTTATTAGTAGAGATAACATGGACTAATGCCATTGATAAAGATACTATTTACAAATTCAAGAGAGCATATTTGTAGCTAAAAAAATGGAATGTCTTGAATGTTATCTATAATGATGTTATTCCTAGGTGAAGCATTGCATCAGGTGTAATAGTACTTCAGAAAGATGGCTTTAGTATCAGTATTAGGAGTGGCAAATGATGCAAGCAAGCTTATACAGCATCAGCCAAAAAAGAGAGAGAGGAAAAAAAAAAAAAAAAACACAACACACACACACACACAACTTCCCATTTCACCCAGCATCCCTTCCAATAGTTTGTCTAGTTCTTTCTTGAATTTATTCAAGCAATTCCAATGATCAATCACCCACTGGCTAAAGGCAAACTTCTGCCCATCTATTCTGTAATCATCCTTCCTCAATTTGAATTTATGTCCCCCTCCTCATGTGTGTAGTCTGAGCAAGAGGAAGAATCCCATCATTACTGAGCTTCCTCAATCCATTCAAAGCCTTAAACACCTCAAAGATCATCTTGCAGGTGCTAGTCGCCAGACATTCTAATTTTCAGAAATGAAGTCTTTCTTGGTAAGAGCACCATTTTGTTCCCCTCACCAATCTCTAGAGCAAAGATCAAATGCTGCCCTCATGCAAAGCAGGAATAGGCACAAATACACATGCTCAGGACATCACCTGAAAAAAACCAAATCTATACTTTTGAAAGGAAATCTAGATATAAGGAGACCTCCTCAAATTAAAATTAATGGAAAAACTATAAAAATGGTATCAGAACTAAAATACCTGGGGGGTGGGGGGGTTGACTCAAAATTAATTTTCCGTCTCCATTTGGCATATTTGGCAAAAAAAGTGAGAAACTATGCTTGCATGATTGCCAGGATCAGTAGAGCAGACTGGGGGCTCAAAAGAAAGGCCCTGGCAATCATTTACCAAGCAGTGTTCTTTTCTGTTATCACCTATGGAGCTGACGTGTGGTTCACTCGTATGGCCACAGAAACAGGAACAAATTAGAGACAATTCAGAGAACAACACTTCTCACTCTCACCAGGACATGTTGCACTGTGAGCACACTGACACTGCAGGTGCTAGCTGGTGCTCTTTCACTTTATCTAGAAGTAGCCAAAAGAGGCTTATACTTTGTATTACAGACTCAGGAAGGGCATACCCACAGAATTTCTGGGAATAGCCCTTGACACAGCCAATAACATGAAGGCTGAAAGAAAGAAAATAGCCACAAAACTCCATGAGCAATAGCAATCAAATTGGAAGCAGGAAACCATAGGTTCTGTTACCAAAACAATTCTTCCACAGGTGGCAATGGTTACTCCAGAGCCACCAAAGTGGTATGCCCCTGGACTTTTTACAACCTTCATATTGACAGGTCACGGCTCCCTAAAGGCAAAACTAACTTCCTTAGGGTTGACTGACGATCCAAATTGGCGAGAGTGAAGACTGGGCACACATTCTTTATGAATGGGCAATCTATGAAATCCAAAGAACTCAGTTAATAGCTGAAACTGGCCCCCTAACAAGGGAAAAGAACACCAGCTTCATATGTATTCTTATTATAAATGAGAATATATATGAAGCATTCACGAACTTTACTCAACAAGTATTTAAAATTAGACAAAGCATGCTGAGGCAGGCACCATAGCCTTCCCCACAGTCAAGAAACAAATCAACAGCCAAAGTGCCCATGTCTCCCACCACACCCAGATGATGACATTATAATCTGACAGGGTAGCTGTAACCAGCACCCTGAAAGATACCTGACAAGACAAAATTGGATTGATGACTGGCCTGTCTCCTGTTAGCACTGGATGGTAAACTAAAACTAGAGGTTTTTGTGTCCAAATGCAAGCCCCTAGGCTAAGAGGCTGGACTATCTGGCTTTTACAGTGTTTGTATTCATCACAGAATTAAACGGAGTTGGGTGGAACTCCTGAAGATGCATTACAAATAACACTATATGCTCTTCTCTGCATCCATTCCAGGAGCTATACATCCTTCCTAAAATGAGACCTACAGAATGTATGCAGTAATCAGGACGTGGTCTGACTACTGCTTTATACAATGGAATAATCACCTTCTTATCCCTGCTAGCAAAATTCCTGTATATCATTGACACAACCTATGAGCTGTCCTAGCAGCCTGTCTGCAATGCTCTGAGAACTTGATATCTGACTGCACAATTACTTCCAGGTCTCTTTCATCTTCCACTACTCTGTGGGTAGTACCATGCAGCTGATACATTACTCAGGGATTATTTCTACCCATATGCAGTACTTTGCAGCTGTCAATGTCAAACTTCAATTGCCATTTCTCAACCTATCTACCTTATTTTTCTAGATCTTGTTGCAATAGCATACCATCATTACTGTCATTAACCACCCTGCCAACCTTTGTATCAAGTGCAAACTTACACATTAAGCATGTTATACCTAGATCAATATCATTAAAAAATACACAAAACCCCAGAGGACTCCACTAACAATGTTAGTCCATGAAGAGCAGTGTCTATTGATAATCACTCTCTGTTTTCTCTCAATGAATCATCACTTTATCCATAGCAGTAACTTGCCCTTAATGCCACACTACTCTAATTTGTACTGAAGTCTTTTACGTGCAACAGTATCAAAATCATTCCTGAAATCCAAGCATATGATATCAACATTATTTTCTGCATTCATTTCTTTTGTGACTGCACCATAGTACCCAATAAAATTGGTTAGACAAGATTTCCCCTTGACAAACTCATGCTGTGATTGAAGTACAACTGCAAGCCCATTTAGATGGTTCTGCATTTTTGAGAGAGAATATCTAGATGGTCCTGCCTTTTAGAGAGAATATCTCTGAAAAACATGGTCCAGCAAATGAATGTGACAGCAACATTATGGAATGGGGTACTTTGGAGATCCATATGGTTTTAGTGGAGAATTTGAGGTTGTTAAGGTTATGGTGAAGTTACTATCACAGCAATGCCAGCACCAGAAGAGCTGCTGAGCACTAAGCAAAACAATGAAGATTTTGTTGATGAAAGTGAAATACGCATGTTGCCTTCTAAAAAAGATCCCCAAATATTATGACTCAGAAGGAAATGCCTCCAGAAATTTCTGGTGTGAGTTATGAGTTTCTTGCTTGTACAGTCCGTGGCACGTATTCAAAGGTCAGTCTCGTATACAACCCAAGCTCAATTGACTTTTTTTTGTACCCGATGTAAGGAGTTTACCAATTTTAAATTAAAACTTAGTGCATTACTAGAAGAATTTCAGTTAATGAAGAAATGGGTGCTTGCCCTAGTAACAAATGTATTGTCAAGTGACTAGTTATATTTGTTACTAGGGCAAGCACCTGTTTGAGCAGTATGAACTTGACTGTTCTGTTTCTGGGACCCCTGATTCAGTCCCAGAACAGAACAGTAGAGTGCACACTGTTATGGTGGAGAATTTAGTTTTGCTTGGAGATTCTGTTGTCAGGGAAATAAGTAACTTTTCTTTTGTAATAAAGATAGGTGAAAAAGAACCAGTGTGTGTTTGCCAGGAACAACTGATGATATTACTTACAGGTTGTCAGAATTGAGGGAGTAGGTAAAGAGAGCATTATTATTCATGTGGAGACTAACAATGTTAAACAAATATGACCTCATGATTTGTTGGATAAATATTGGATGAAATTTTGTTGGATAAACCTTGGTGAAAAAATGCCACGAGCTAGGTGATGTGTAGGTGTAGTCATCTGAACAAAGGTGGTGCAGGGGTTTTTTTCCTCACTACCATTGAGGATAAAGTAAGGGTTCAGGAAAAATGCGAGTTGGGAGGGGGGAGAAGGGTAATACAGACATGCATTTATCTGATGATGTGAGTCAAAGTAATGTTTGCACATCTGAAGAATTCATGTTTGTTACCACAACAGCTGATGCTGGCAAGGTTTTTTGAAGTAGCTATTTTTCATAAGAGCAGGAAGATAAAGCTAGGGAAACAAACCTAAATAACTTCAGAGGGTTTGTCAGAGTAGTAAACTACAAAAGAATAGTTAGTCTTAACTGTGCCTACAGTAATGCCAGGAGTGGTGTCTACAAAATGGGTGAATTCGAATTCCTGGTTAGGACAACTAATGCTGATATAATAGGGCTAACTGAAATGTAGTGCCACTCGGAAATCGGGGATAATGAGTTCAAATATGACATGTACAACGATAGGGAAGATAGAAGGGGTGGTGGGGTCATGCTTCTTATCAAAAGCAGCCTGTGTGTAAAAAAACTTTTAGTGAGTCAGAAGTTACTTCTGCTAGCATAGAATCTGTATGGTGTGAGTTAAAAAGCTGAAAGCAAAGGTATAATGAGAGTGGGAGTAATCTACAGACTAGAAGATTATGAAGTGTATGACGAGATTCTCCACACAGAATGGTATCCACATAAAATGGGACACCATTCTGAGAGTATCCACATAGAATGGGCAAGCAAGTGTAAATGTCTTATTATGGGTGACTTCAATCTGCAATTAATTGACTAGAATAAGTGGAAAGGAAACTCTCCATGGGGAACAAAGCTTTTAAATAAACTAGATATTATTATTTGTACCAGCATCTTAGAGAAAATACTGGGGTAAGAATATTCTTGACCTCATCATTACTCATAAATCAAATGACATCACAGGACTTAAAGCACAGGAATCATTGGCAGGTAGTGATCATCCATTCTTTAGTCAGAAGATGAAGAAAAATGTTAGCAGTAGTTAAAAGTAGAGGCATGGGTTTTAATTTCAGAAAAGGGGGACTATGGCAGTTAAGGCTCTACATCTATTAATTGGGTGGATTGCAGAGCGAAGATAAATACGTTAGAATATCTTTAAAGCAGTAATCATAGAAGCTATGAATACATAGCAGTGCTCGAAAACATCATATCACCTCATTTTTTAGGTTGTTTGTCCTTATACCAGAAGCTAATCTTTCAGAAACAGCTGAAAGAACATAAACAAGTAATAACAATACATATAAGAAACTATTAACTGCAGAAATATTTACTTTTATGACTTATGAGTAAATATACAATTAAATAAGTACTTTTCTTCAAAATAACAGCATGCTACTTATGGTTCATATAATAACAAAAATTCTATAAAAGCAGTGATTTTTTTCATTTCTTTTATGAAAACCCCAAACATGAAAGGTATCAAAACCCATAGTACTTAGTACTTGCATGGGTTGAAGGAGATTGGGAGGGAGGGGATGCTGGAAACTTTGCTCTGGTGACTAAACAGGGGTTTATAATAAGCAAAGTGGTGGTATTGCACCAGTTGATGAGAGCCATCTATCATGTTATTATTATATTATAGTATAGTATTACAAGTGCTATTTTATATTAGTAATGGTACTAGTTAGGTGGATAGTGATTAGTACTAATAGTATCGTGCATGGGTTGACGGAGAAGGGGGAATGCCGGAAACTTTGCTCTAGATCAGAGGTCCCCAAATTTTTAGAGAAGAGGACCACATGAATTTTTGGAATAATTGGCAGGCTGGAGAAAATTCTTAATCACTGAAAACTACTTTCTCTGCATAACTTTAATGTTGTGCGGAGAAACAAATTTTATACCGATCTATACCTACAGATTCAAAAATATATCGATGGATATGTAATATAAAATATATCAGTTTGTTTATATCAAATTTTAGTTATTACTTATTTATTGCACTAATCACAAAAATACAGTTAGTAATACAACAAAATTATAATTAATGCGATGAACATGGTTGTAGAGTGCGACTAAGTTTCGTAATATTGATTTTAAAGTACTAGTTACAATTCTTAAAAAGTCATCTAAATGCGGGTCAGTTAGACGTGATCGTATTATTGATTTTACATACAGTATTTCACTTTTGAAAAGGTCTGATCACATATACTTCCAAAAATCGACTCAGATAATGTTGAACAGAATTAAATTAGTTTTTCATTTTTAGGGTCCATAGTCTAATGAAGGACCCTTATAATGTCACTCGGTTGGCTGTCTGTCTGTCTGTCTGTCCATCTGTCACAGCATTGTATCTCTGGAACCACTCAACCTATTGACTAGAAATTTGAATGAGTTTGTACATCACATGGGTGAACATAACACCATATTGATCATTGTTGAGAAAAATTTGCCTGAGAAATATGGGGGGGGGGCAAAAATGTTGTCAACAACCTACAGCTATTATACACAATTGGAAAGAGCTCAATGGATAGGTTTAAAATATTTTTAAAATTAAAAATGACGGCACTAGACAGGAAAATGTGAGTAATTTTCCTGTCCTCCCCCTCTATTTCCATCACTAATGGAGCTAAAAATTTAAAAATCACATTAGCTATGCGTTATTCAACACTTATCAAGGAAAAACTATTCCGATTGAAATCTGTCATTTACTTTTTGTGTTAAAATTAAAAAAACAATTTTTTATTGCACTTCGATAGCATGCTTCTTTGTATTAATTAACTCTCCTTTTGGTGACAAAAAGGTTGCTAAATAGTTAATAATTCTATAAAGGTCATTTATAAATTTTGTGACGAGAAGTATTTTTTAACAATTTTCAAAGCTGGAGTTGTCTCGGCAAGGAGGTACTCAGACAGCCAGTGATGAGGTGGCAGTGGTGGGGAAGGCGCCTGCACGAAGTCTTGCACTGCCCTCACCTGCCAGTCGCTTCTCCCACCCTTGTCATTCACAACTACTGGAAAAACTCAAATGGACAACGTTTTCGTTAGATCCTCAGTTTTAGGTTAAGCCGGGGTACTAGAAACTTTTTTCAGTTACTATGAAGCTCTCTATTTGAGATACCACATTAATGACCATTCGTGACTACGGACCCTTCACCCTGAGTGCCCAGCACTCAGTAGTTGACCGATTTTTTAAATACTGTATTCAGTGCATCATTAATTGAAGACCTACCAACTCTAATTGTAAATTCTCATCAACATCGTTGACGGGTATGTCAAACGGATTTTGAAAAAGCTCAAACACCTTTGAATTATTTTTAAAATCAGAAAATCCATCTGCAAAATTTTCCTGCAAGGAACTAACATTTTGAATGAAATTTTCAATAGTCATATATTTAGATAAATTATCACAACATGGAAAATGTGAAAAATTATTCCAAAGTAGTTGACTTTTAAATAACTCCAGTTATTTAAATAACTCCAGTTTTGTTTCAAATGGTTTGACATTATAATACAAGTCATTGACATGTTTGTTTCAACCTTGTAGTTTCATATTAAGAAAATTTAGGTGTTCACATATACATGTATCTGTTAAAAAGGCAAGGTTCCACAACCATTTGAGATCTGACAGTTCCAGAACAGGCTTCAATTTTTCATTCATAAATAAATATATTTCAATCCTAAGATCAAAAAATTGTTTCAACACGTTACCATGACTCGACCATCGTACTTCAGTGTGGTACAACAAATCACCATATTTAGCGTCAATAATTTCAAGAAAATTTTTGAATTGCTGACGATTCAGACCAGTCTTGCGAATAAAATTTACTGCTGATATTACAGTTGACATGACTGAATCTACCCCCAAAAATTTTCTGCATAAAAACTGGTGAATTATACAATGAAATGGCATTGATTTTTTAATATTTTACCTTCAAGATATTTATAGAGCTGACCAACGAAACCAATTTTAGTACCAACCATATTTTTAGCGCCATCCGTTGTAACTGCTAATAGCAAATCCCAATTCAATTTGAGACCGTCAATTGCTTCTGATACAATTAAAATATATTTTCACCTGTTGTTGTATCTTTCAAGCTTTTTAATGCAACTAGCTCTTCAGTTACTGCAAAATTCTGATTACACCTCGGATATAAATTAGTAATTGAACTGTATGGCTTGTATCTTCACTTTCATCAATTGCTATTGATGAGAGTGAAGTTGTAAATGTGTGAATTCATGAACCTTTTTTTTCTGCGAGTTTGCTTTGAACATTGGCTCTTAAATCTTCAATTCTTCTCATTACAGTTGATGATAAACTTACACATGCAAAATTTTCTACTTTCTCAGGATATACTTCTGCATTTAATGCCCTTCACAGCCATAAAGCCAGGGGTTCTCCCTTTGTAAAGGCCATTCCTTCTTCGACAATGATTTGGGAGGCTTGTAAACTAGGTCTAACTGAATATAAAGTTTGATGAGGAAAAGTTCTAATCTTCTTTTGTTGACTTTGAAAAGTCTGAGTTAGTTCTTGGAGTTTTTTCTGTCGCAAAGCTTCTTGAAATTTATCGTAACGTGTCATGTTTTGTGGCGTAGCGACGTTTCACATTATATTCCTTGAACACCAACAAGGCTTCATCGCAAATAAGACACTAAGGGTACAAACACACTATTATCACTTCATGATATTATTTACCAATTATTTTATTGCTCGGAGGGCACTGTTCTCATTGGTTGTATTCACAAGATAACACGTCGAGCTTCAAGGCCGAATGACATTGTCAGGAGCTCAGATTTTTTTGTTCGAACAGAAATTTCGTTAGGCGTGACAAGAGGAAATTGGAGGAAATGCTAATAGAAAATTAAATTTGAAGTAAATAATCTGTTTTCAGTGCACAAGTAAGAATATCCGAAAACAAATAACTTCAAGGACTTGCTCCTGTGCCTATTCCGAAGCACCCTCGGCTTCGACCAGCTACTCGGCATACTCACCACAAATGTCCAGTCACAGGGACGCTCAAAAATGGCCAAAGGAGGAAAATAGATCAACAGAATTACAAATTGAGAGGACGAACAAGTCGATCATTTCAATTTGCATAACTTATAACAATTTCTTGCAAGTTCAATTTTTAGGGTTGAGAAGTAGTTTTTTGTTGTTATTAAATTTCATTAAAAATTTTTGTTTCGTATTTTTACAGAATAAGTCCTTATTCAAAATTAAACTTGCAGTATTTTAACTTTCCTTTAACATATAACTAATTTTTCCTTAGCACTGATTGAATTTCGAAATTGTGTATTTTGCCCTTGAATGTCATCCTTAATTAGATTATATAGGAAATTAAATTCTTCTTTATTTATTCGTAAGTACATTGTGAAACGATTTTCATTTTCTTCTAAGTCCTGCAGTAAATGATGGAATTTGTCTTTTTCTGTTCTCTTCCAGTTGATGTTGTGTACCCATTGCGTACTTTTTTGTTTTCTCAGCTATAAGAAAAGTGCATGCTTTTCTAAATCTTCTTCAAAATATGAAGAGGAGGAGGATGAACTGTGGCAATTCATTTTGCTTCAGCTTTCCTCAAAGAGAATGACACATATACGTTACAGGTTGCCAGATGTACTCCTTTTGGAAGTATAATAAAATTTCCAAGATACCCCTTTTTTAACACTTGAAAAAAGCAGAAATCATAAAACACCCTGTTGAGATGATTATTTAGGTAGAAAGAATTAACTGACGATAAAGTTGTTGTTGAAATGCACCCTTAATTAAAGACTCAAATACAATATTCTATCCTATTTACAAAGAGGGTTATAAAATATTCATATTATGGTTACTTTGTAACCTTCTACATTCTACTTGACTTCTTTTTTTATTTCGTTGTAATGGTTTAAGGCTCAAGCAACAAACTTTTTTATTTAAAATTCCCAATATCAATATCGATTTGCTGTATGTAGAATATGTTCTGTTGAAATCATTCCGTAGAAATATTGAGACAAAAGACCTCAAAAATACCACAGATGTTTGGATAAAAATTTTAAATGCGTACGAAGTATGTAATACAGAAAAAAATATTAATTTTGTTTTTGCTTTGCCTCACTCAAATGCAATGAGTGAGCAAGTATTTATGTTTAACGCATTTAACGTTTAATGCTCAATGTTTAACACATCGAAGAAGGATAGAAATAAATTAGCCCTAAAGAATGTTGAAGGAGAACTGTTGCAGAAAACCAATCATAATATGTCATGCAAAGAATTTTAAGCATTATGTACTAAAAAATGAAAAACTGTTAAAGAAAATTCGCTCAAATGAAAAGTATTGCTAAGTAAATATTTTCTTTTTGATAAAATAAATCAGGTTTACTGAATGTGTATTGTAAACAATTATGTAAAACATTTGATGTTAATATTTATAAAAGTTTCCTTTAGTGTTTATAACTTTTGCAATAAAATTTTCTGAATTAAACAAATTAAAGCACGGGCTATAATTCGGTTAATTTTATTTAAATTCAACTAATTTTAATTCCATGAACTGTTAAAAATCAACAAAATATAGAAATAAAATGGTTGTTATTAAAATTGTTCGGTTTTCTTTTAAGATATAATGTGAGTACCACTAAACGAGGAATAACTACTCCAAACATAAGCACGAGTACCTCAAGATAAAATTTTTAATCTGGCCACCCTAGATTACAGTGACGTTTTTTCTCTGACCAACTTCACAGTTTACATTAAACAGGGACCACAGAGTAATACTCTGTGACAGAGACATGACAAGATTCATGTGATGTGATAATAGTGTGTTTGTGCCCTAAGACATGTGCAAGTATCATTCAGCAGTGCAAAAAAGTAATTAACTGTCCATCGCTCATTAAACGTGACACTGAGCATCAACTTCGACATGATTTTAATGGTCACTGGAATAAAAAAATACTCGTGAACATTGAAGTAAGCAAGCAAGCACCGACGTATCTTAAAATTTCATGAAATATTTTAACATAAAGGTTATTATTATATTTATATCATTCTTATATCACATGAAATTAATAGTATATTAGGCTGTTTGCCCAATAAACTACATTATTATAATATAAAATTATATTATTAATTATAATATAGTTTAATAAGGTGATGTTTTCCGGTATCTTACCAATACCCATCATCAGACCATGCTGTGAGGAGAACAGAAATGGCTACAAATCTGAATATTTTAGGATACTGCAGTTACAATTACTAATAATACAATTGCAGTTACCGATATTACAATTTGGAAATTACAATTCCAAAGTATTAAGTTTTGAATTGCTGTTACAATAGAAAACCTAAGGTAATACAAAGAGATTAAATTCATACCTGCTGACAGCCTCCTCTTGCTGATGCTACCAGAAACTTAATGTGCATACAGGCTGCCAGCAGTTAATTTATAGCAGAGGGATTAACTCCATTAACCAATAAGATAGTGTCATGTTTTCATTCTGGATACGGAATTCTTGTATAGTGGAAGTCAGGGGTGACTTTGCTCCCATACTCTGTACATCAGGGTTCGTGTGGAGGCTGGTTCAGGATCTTACAGATACCAATGATCAGCCCATGCTGCTGTTGCAAGGTTTTATCCTGGATCTGGGATTCTTGTGTAGTGGAAGCCTAGGGTGACCTTTTCTCCCATACTCTGTACATCAGAGTTGGTGTGCAGGCTGGCAAGGGATTAGGAAATCCCTAATTACTGTCTCTGGCACCTATTGCTATATAATGACAGGGTCAAGATTAATGGATTATTTTTACGACGTTTCAAAGAATAGCCTTGAGTGGAAATAACAGAATATCTAGCAAGACTAAGCTGACAACACAGAGGCGTCAACACTGTTAATCAACCGACGAATGGTAAAATAATCTGTAAAATGTGTTTTTCTTACATTTTATTGTGATCTAATATAAACATTAATTTTTATGATTTAATTGAAATATCCGCAGGCTGGATAAAATTCTTTCGTGGGCCGTAGTTTGAAAACCCCTGCTCTAGATATTAAACATGGGTTTCAGCACTTCAAGCCTCCAATAAGCAAAGTGGTGGTGTCACACCGGTTAATAAGAATCATCTGCTGCCTAGTGTTAGTATTAGTACTAGTACATATAAGTATTATATTATAGAATAGTATTGTATTATTAACTTCGCAAACCGGTTGCGAAGAAATGGAGAAGCTGGAATTTGAAAACAAACTCGAAGAGAACATCACAGGTGGAGATAGTTGTCATGGGTGACTTGAACACAAAAGTCGGAGTGGAGAGACAAGGACTAGAATATGTTATGGGTCTGCATGGTTGGGGACCTAAGAATGATGATGGTGACAGGCTTTGGATTTCTCTTTACGGAACAGCTTGGTCATAGGAAACACTTGGTTGAAGAAGGGAAAGAGTCACAAAGTGACAAGATATGGTTGGGGCAGTCAACAGGAATCCCTCCTTGACTATATACTCGTGGATAAAGAGCAACACAAGACTAGTGGATGTCAAGGTTATTCCTAATGTCTCCTTGGGTAGTGATCACAGGTTAGTGGTTGGAGTTTTAAGATTCCCTAAATTGAAGAGGATCAAAATAAGAAGAGAGAGGAAACTAAAGGTGTGAAAGCTGAAAGCAGAGGAAAAAGGGGCGATTTCAGAAAAGAATTCAGGAAGGTTGTACCTAAGACAGTTGGAAGTGGAATCAAAATGGAAAGCATTCAAAGACTGTACAGTAGGACTGACAAGCAATAGAAGGAGATCGAAAGAAACCCCATGGTGGAATGATAGGACGAGAGAGGCTGTGAAAATCAAGAATAATGCATTCAGGACCTACTTTCAGAACAGAAATAATGAGAATAAAGAGAGATATGAAACCATGAAGAGAGAGGCTAAGAGGATAGTTAACAATGAGAGAAGACTGTGTTTGGAAGAATGGAGTGAAACTCTACGACAAGATATCAACGGTAATAAAAAGTCGCTGTATGGTATGGTGAAGAATAGAGGAAGAGCTGGTGAATAGAACAAATACTTGATAGATGAGAATCCCGATAACCAAGGATGAAGAGATAAGAGAAGGACATGGGAGAAGTATTTTGAAAATTTGTTGAACGTGCAGGACAGGCAGCAAACGGGACAAAGGCAAATTGATCATAGAAGAGGGGATGGAAGAGAAGATACAGAGAGTTATGATGTTATTTGGTTTTTAGGAGCATTAGCAACTAAGGCCATATTGCTCCGGGATATGTGGTGGTCATTCCCTGACCTTTCCGCATCCTCTGTATTTGGTGGTGATGGGCTCGAACCACGGTCTAATCAAGAAGCGTGTGCTACGCATTGCCGCTCCTTCCCACCTGGCTACCGAGGCACCCATACGGAGAGGGAGAGGGAGTGAGAGAGAGAAAGAGAGAGAGAGGGAGAGAGCAGACAGACTTGACGTTTGTTTGTTTGTTTGGTTTTTTATTGGCGCATTAGCAACTAAGGCTATAATGCGCCAAACTCAGATGATATGTAAAAAATTTAAATTTTCACTGACCTAATTACTTAGGTCACCATCAGTATATAAAATAACAAAGGTATAAAATGTAGAAAAAATAAATCAATAAAGAAATAACAATAACATGTAACTATTAAATACAAGTAAAAACCTTTATTGATTTAAAATAACTAAAAATATATAAAGGAAAAATGTAAATTTTATATTCGGTTAAAAATATTTATTGATTTTAAAAAGCTAAAAACAGCAGACACATTGTCATTGTCAGATAAAATCTGACTGAGTGTATACGGCTCAGACAGATGATTAAAAGTGGTAAAACGGATATTGCTAAAATCTGGACAGTCAATTAAAATGTGTCTAATTGATAGAATTGTGCCACAAGACTCACACATAGGAGGGTCATCAGCCCTCAGCACAAAAGAATGTGTCAAATGACTATGTCCTATGCAGGTCCGGGCAAGAACAACTTCCTCCTTATGATTCCTGCGCAGACTAGACTGCCATGGTTCAATTACAGGCTTTATTTGATATAATTTATTCGCAGTCTGTCTATTCCACGAATCCTGCCATTGGGAATGTATTTTCTCGTGTATTATTTGCCTGTAGTCTGTATAGGGGACTGACAGGCAGCGGTTATTATTGGGAATTGCTGATTTGGCTGCGGCGTCAGCCAAATCATTTCCCTTAATCCCAATGTGGCAAAATGGCCTGATTTAAAGAGGGAATTGAAGATATGGATTGAAGAGCAAAGGGCAATTGGAATTCCTGTGTCCACAAAGATGGTTCAAGCATGAGGCAAAAAGAATTGCTGATGAAAAAGAAGTTACTGATTTCAAAGGAGGACGCAATTGATGCTTCAGGTTCATGAAACGGAATGGACTAAGCATGCGTACATGCACCAGACTTGCCCAAAAGATGCCTGAAAGCTATGAGCAGAAGGTCCTTGAATTTCATCATTTCGTCATTCAATGTCGGACATCAGTTTGACTTGGGACAGATTGCAAATATGGACGAAATCCCCCTTCAATTTGATGTCCCAAGTAATAAAACTGTTGATAAGAAGGGGGTGAAAACTGTAACTGTGAAGACAAGTGGACATGAAAAGAGCCATTATACAGTTGTTCTAGCTTGTTGTGCCGACGGAACCAAGCTGCCTCCTATGCTGATTTTCAAATGCAAAACAATGCCAAAAGAAGACATTCCTCGAGGAGTGATTGTCCACGTTCACGACAACGGTTGGATAGATCAGGATGGGATGAAGATCTGGTTTGAGAAAGTTTGGAGCAGGAGACCAGGTGTGCTCTTACGCAAACCTGCCCTATTGGTGCTTGATAAGTTCAGGGCACACATAACAAAAAACACAAAGAAGATTGCTGCAGAGCAAAAAACAAAACTTGCCGTCATACCTGGAGGCTTCACATCCCACTCCAACCACTTGATGTCAGCATTAACAAACTCTTCAAAACTGACATGAGAGACAAATGGAACCAATGGATGAAGTCTTCTGGAGACAATTTGACATCAGCAGGAAGAGTGAAGAAACCAACTATAGGAGAAGTTTGTACCTGGGTGAAAAGATCCTGGGATAATATCAAGATTGAGATCATTGTCAAGTCATTTAAGAAGTGTGGCATTTAAAATGCCATAGAGCATTTTACAGCAAATAAACCACAGAACACATGAAATTTATGGACATATTATATACTGCACAATATGAGCTAAGCTGCTGATGCGGCTAAAGCTCTACACCAACCAACTAAAAGATATAGTTTTTTTTATTTTATCTTTTTGCAGTAAGTTTCAAGGAACTAAGGACGAGGCAATATATGAAGACAGTAATTCGTCATCAGACACAGATGAGGGCAAGCTAATGGATGGGAGTTTTGACAGTGATGAGGAGTTGTATGAATTTTATGATGAATAAAACTTGAGTTCAATAACTTTATGTAGTACATTTTTTTTCAAATTTCGGGCCCCAAAATTAAGGTGCGTCTTATACATGGGGAAATACGGTAGTTGTTTTCTGCATTAAAAAAAGTAACAATGTTTTATTTAAATATTATTAATATATTTTTTTAATTTTTATTTATTTTATTTTTGACAATATTTTATTAGGGGAAATAATGTCAAAATAAAAACATAATAATATTTTTAAGCAGTTATTGACAAAGTTTTCATTAAAAAAAATAAAAAATTAAAAATCCCACAGAAAAAAAGGTCACTGCTGAAAGGGGTAAGAAGTCCCTTAAATTTAATCAATATATTATTATAATTAGTGTATAGAAAGCGATCAACTTCTTTTAATTTTATAGACATGCCTTACCTAGGTCTATATTTCTTTTTCGCAATATACATTCTTGTGTACTTCTGAATAACAATAAGATGTTTTCTTCTAAAGAGAATCTTATTCTTTACTAGAGGGGAAAAAAAAAAAAAAAAAAAACATAAAATATATCAAATAACTCTCAACAATAAATTTTATATTTCCAAAGCTTTAACTATTTCAAAATGTCCACTTTTCAGTACCTCTCTGTTCTGTGGACTGAAGAACACTCTCCTTTGGCTTTGGCATAGCATTAACATCATGAAAATTTAGTTTTAAATATTCAAAGCCATCTCCATTCCTATTCACTGCCTTTATGAAAGTCTTCATTAGGTCTAACTTTATGTGAAACAGTGGTAAAAATACAAAATTAAAATATAAACTAAACAAAAATACTACTGGCTTATAGGATGGCATTTTTCTTTCCAGGAACAAGGTTTGTTTGTTGTTTGGTTTTTAGGTTTTAGGAGCATCAGCAATTAAGGCCATATTGCTCCGGGATATACGGTGGTCATTCTCTGACCTTTCCGCATCCTCCGTATTTGGTGGTGATGGGCTCGAACCCCGGTCTAATCAAGAAGCGTGTGCTATGCACTGCTGTTTCTTCCCACCTGGCTAAGGGGGAACAAGGTTTGCACATGCATATGGGTGTGTGTGGGGGGGGGGGGATTTTAGTTTCATAATGAATGGTTTTGGCTTGATTGCTCCATTAACACAAAAAGCATATATTTTATACTTTTAGATTGTAACCCTAAGAAAATCCCAATAATGATGAAATTTCTGCAATGTGCCACTTGTATTTATTGTACTGTACCATTTATAAGAGCAGTTTTTTTGTTCTCATAGGATGTGGAAAGCAGGCTGATTGGTATAGATTGATGTATGTATGCTTTTACTGTGGAGTAGCACAGCTTTTAGACCTCTTCCTTGGGGTCGAGTAGTCCAACATCATTACAGTAACAAATTGAATCTTTCACAGCAAAATGCAAAGAAAGCTCTTTTTTGTTGTTTATGAAATACAGATATAGTTCCTTTGTGGGCAGAACAGTATAATCGCAATCTTTATCACACTGGATGAAAAATACCTGAAATCGAGTCCTGTGAATGATGTGAAGAAATTTTATGGATCTTTTTCACAACATGGCTGAGTTGGTCAAGTTCAGGCGAGGGTAGCATGATTTTTTTTTTTTCTCTCCCGGAAATTCAAGTTTTTTGCCCAGCAAACAGCAAATAAACCACAGAACACATGAAATTTATGGACATATTATATACTGCACAATATGAGCTAAGGTGCTGATGCGGCTAAAGCTCTACACCAACCAACTAAAAGATACAGTTTTTTTTATTTTATCTTTTTGCAGTAAGTTTCACTCATTCAACCGAGAGCAAAAAGGCTTTGCCTGCTTTAGACAAATTTAAAACACATACACATGATTGTTTAATTCACTTTGAGTTATAAGATGAGGCTTGTTTGGTCTGGCATTTATATGTTAATTCCAAGCTCATATGAACTGTTTCTAATGTGTCATCCATGTTTCTATTTTCTAATGATCAGGTTTCTAAATGAACAGGGAGTTTGTTAATGTAATCAACTGGTCTAATGGTAGATGAGATATGTGGATACCTAATTTTTTTTCTGTTTTTATTCCTTCGACCCCTCAAAAAAATAATGGTCATTGACACAAGCAGTTGGCTCCTTCCACACAAAGGAACAGTGATGTTATTTTCCTTGGTAACACTAATTTTTGCAACTCCAGCTGGGTTCAGTTTTCTAGTTGGAAGAGATGCTGCATAATATTTATGATTACTAATGATGTTACACAGCTTTTTAATTTATCTACTGCAATACCAGACATTCCTAATATTGCACCAAATATTGATTTTTATCTCATTAACAACCTTTCAAAGTACACAGTCAGTAGTCCTGACTGTACCTCATATCATAACTTGGTGACAGTCTCTTCTCCAATGGAGCTCCTCTCTCTGCCTCCCACCCTCATTTTAATTCTCAGCCTTTCAGAAGAAATTCCTCAGCCTTTCAAAAGAACCAAGTAATTCTTCATTAATTGATTAAGAAGAGGTTAAGAGTAGAAAATCTACTTCTAGTCCAAATGGTAGTTCTGCCTTCTGATATATGGCATTGGCGCAACTTCTGCCCATCCACACTTCAATTTCTGTTACAACCTGATGGTTCTATTTCATCCTCATCTAAAGATAAAGCTAACTTATTAGCAACCTACCTTTCGTCTAATTTCTGCTTCAATGATCTTAATAATTTACTACCTATCACACTAAGCACATTCCACTGAATGCCTCTCATGTTCTTTCAACTCAAAAGCATTATAAAAATTCTGGTAGCATTTCTCTACTTGTTCTGCAAAAAGCAAGTTACTGGTATGGATAAAGGGATGATTGAGTGGCAGCAGATGGAGTGGTTATCAGTAGCACAGCTCTTCTTGGACTAATGTTATTAGCGGAGTCCCAAAGGGTTTAGTGCAAGGCCCATTGTTGTTTTCTATATTTATTAATGACATTGATGGAGGTATATAAGACAATGTCTAAGTTTGCAGATGACAAAGGTGAAATGGTGGTTTAATCACAGTAATCGAGGTATGCTACTGCAATAAAATCTAGACAAATTAGGCAGAAGGGCTGAGAAGTGGCAATTGAAGTTTAATATTGATAAATGCAAGGTATTTCATATGGGGAGCAGTAATCCCAGATTAATGTACAATTGTGTGGTGCTATACTCAGGATAGTGGAAAATGAAAAAGACCTACAGGTAATTGTTAAGTTAGATAAGTTGTTCTCCGGGCAGTGCAAACAGGCTGCCAGATCAGCTCACGGAGCTTTTTCAATGATATACAGGAATTTTGCCAGAGGGGATAAGGAGGTGATTATCCCATTATATAAGGCAATAAGTCAAGCCACATCTTGAGTACTATGAACAGGTCTGGAGGCGTCATTTTAGGAAGGATGTGGATCTGCTGGCACAGGTGAGGAGAAGCACAATGAGATCAGTGAGAGGAAAAAAGGGTGCTCTTACCAAGAAAGGCTTCAGTTCTGCAAACTGTAATGCCTGAGACTAGGTACTTGCGAGGAGTCTGACTAGGTGTTTAAAGGTCTGGGTACCCTCAATGCTGATGGAATCCTTCCTCTTTCTCTGACTATGCACATGAGGAGGCATAAATTCAAAGTGAGGAAAGACAGATGCTGGGTAGATTATGTGGAAATTTACCTTCAGCCATTGAGTGGCCAATTGTGAGAACAAACTCCCACATGTGTTGTAGAGATAGGTAGTTCAAATAAATTTGAGGAAGAACTAGACAAACTGTTAAAAGGGATAAACAGGTGATATGGGAACTGTTAGCATTTTATTTTTTTATTTTTGGTTGATGTTGTATAAGCTTGCTTTTTTGCATTGCATCATTTCCCACTAAGAATACTAATACTGTCATCATTTCCATAACTTGGTTATATAGTTCTAAGGAGGAGTGGGGAAATTAAAGTTACCAAAAATTATTACTGATAGTTTTGGGTTGCCAATTATGTGTAATCCAGGAGAGAAACTGTGCATAAGCATCATCACTGAAGATGGGGTGGGTGTGGAAAAGATTTATATTAATTATGTGGTCAATATATAAATCCAAATAATAAAATTCTACAGAATACTTTCAGAGTTGGATTATATGGGTTGCTTCTAAATTTTTTCCCTTACTCATATGATGTATACAAAATGAAATGATTTCCGGTAAAAATTTAAAAGTTACTGCCAATATTTTCCACATTTCGTCACTGTACAGCATTTAGTAGGGCTGCAGTAGTCCATGAAAATACAGGGCAATATTAATGCTTTTATAAAGCAGCAATGTGCTAAGGCTTGTCTGAATGAAGACCATATAGCTCCCACAGAGATTCATTGCATGTGAAAAAAGTCAATGATTCATTGGGTGTATGACAGTTAATTTGAGTACAGGTTAGGTGATAGAATAGGCATGTCAGCGGTGTTGGTAGGGATTGATGGACAGGCCAAGATTACGATGTCCTCACAATTGCAATGATGGAGGAAAAAGCAGAGTGGAAAAACTGATTTCTGAAGGTGAGTGCAATAAGACCCAGAAAATATGCAAGTTGTTGTTTGTTTGGGGGATTTTTTAGGAACATCGGCATTTATGGCTATAGTGCACCATGTAAGAGAGTGGGAATAGGTTTCAATGCACTGAAAATAATTCTGGACAATCTGGAAAAAGTAGAGGCAGAGAAGTGGAAAGACAGGATGCTAGTAAGTTAGCTTCATTTTTAGCTGGGAATGCAAAAGAACATTGGGTTATAACAGATACAATATAGCTCAGAAGCTGCACAAACAACTTTAGCCAAATGAGAGACCAGATTGCTCATTTGGACAAGAAGCAAGTCTGCTACTTTTTGCCTGTTCAAAATTGAGTTTGGATTGATTAGTAATAATTTTAAAATTGTTGAGAGCTTCAGTGTAAGCAGAAAAAGAAGCTGGAGATTTGGATACAATCCAATAGCAATAAGCATTCATAACTTGAGCAGCCTTCACACATTTACTGGAAAACTATGGTTTAGATAAAGGATGAGCTTTCAGGAGATGCAATGAATGATAAAGGATTTCATCCCTAAAAGAGAACAATTTCATAGGAATGATCAAAGAAAGTTTTGTAACCAGAATATTTAAAACAGAAATCTTACCATGAAAAAGAACAATATAAATTATACAGATCATTGCATTTTGCAATGGGTTTATCTGTATGGAGGTGTTAAGTCCCATAAACCATTTGAGAAATGGGCTGATCTTCATGATCTTTATGGTCATGATATAGAGGCTACACTGGAAGAGTTCATCACCAAGTTGTGAAATGAGGAGGTATTTTGAAGGATTACTGTTGAGAGAAAGATAATATAGTTTTCAGAGTGTGTGGTTTTGATTATCTGGTATACTCGTAGGTAGATGAACAAGTTGTGTGAGATAGTCAGGAAATTAAAAAGTCTCAACATCTCGATCAGCTGGGTCTGCATAACTAGAAAACTGAAGCTAGCCTGGTGATTTTAAAATAACTTGGGAAATTACCTCACTTTTAGGAAAGTTTAACGGGAGAAAATCAGGGTTCAAAGAAAAGAAGTCAAAGAGCTCTAAGTAAACAGTGGAGATGGAAGAATGACATAGACAAGAGATATATTTGACAGAATGGGATAGCCTTAGTGGAAGCACATGATGCAAGAAAACAAGCTTATACAGCATCGGTAAAAAAAAAAAAAAAAAAAAAAAACTTTGTTCCCTTCACCAGTCAACAAGACTGGTGAAGGGAACAAATCTACATCCTTCCTAAAATGAGGCTTCCCAACCTGTATGCAGTACTCAAGGTGTGGCCTGACCATTGCCTTATACAAGGGGATAATCACAACCTTATCCCTATTTGCAAAATTCCTGTATATATAATTGACAAGACCCCATGACCTCCTCCTCTGGCAACCTGTCTGCACTGTTCAGAAAACTTCGTATCTGACTGCACAATTATCCCAGGTCTCTTTCATTCTCCACTATCCTGAGTGTATCACCACCCAGTTGGTACATTTTTCTGGGATTACTGCTACCCAAATGCGGTACTTTTCCAGATCCTGTTACAATAGCATACTGTCATTACTGTTAGTAACAACCCTGCCAACCTTTGTATCATCTGCAAACTTTGACATTAAGCTTGATATATACCTTCATCAACATCATTGATAAATATACAAAACAACAATGGGCCCAACACCGAACCCCAAGGGACATCACTAATAATATTAAGTCCACCTAGAGCAGTACCCATTGATTACCACTCACTGTCATCTCCCACTCAATCATCCTTTTATCCATTGTAGCAACTTGTCCTTAATGCCATACTGCTCCAATTTGTACAGTAATCTTCCATGCGCAACACTAAGCAAAAGCTTTCCTGAAATCCAAGTATATGATATAAAAATTATTTTTTGCATCCAGTTCCTTTCTGACCACATTGTAGTATCCAATCAAATTGGTCAGACAAGACTTCCCATTGACAAGCCCATGCTGTGTCTGAATTATTACTGCTGTCTTATGTAGATGAACCTGAAATGCTTCTTTTACCAGTGACTCCAGTATTTTCTCTGGAACAGAAGTCAAACTAACAGGTCTGTAATTACTAGTGTCACCCTTTCATCCATCTTTGAGAACTGGAGATACATCTGCACATCTCCAGTCCGTGGGGATTTCCCCTGAGTCCAAGGATGCTGTCATAATCATGGCTAAAGGTTTGCTTACTTCCTTTGCCATCTCCATTAATATACCTTGATAGATCCCACCATCCCAGGTGCCTTTCTTATGATAAACTTCAACAATTTCTCCTCCTCTTTGCTCTCAGTTATTACAAAAGCATTTAACTCCCTGTTAGAGTTTGATAAACATCTGGCCTTCTCCTCCTCCTTGAATAACTTCTCATGTGTGAAAGTAGATGCAAAATACTCATTTAGTTCAGGAGATATCTGAGAATGATCATTTACAGTCAAACCATTGATATCAAGTGGACCAATCTGATTCATCCCCTTCCTTTTACAGTTTATATAAGTAAAGAAGTCTTTGCTGTTTTTCTTTGCATCCTTTGCCAAAGATTTTTCATAATGTGCCTAACCTCCTTTGTGACTCGATTCAGACTAGCTTATATCTACCATAGGCTTCTGTGTTTCCTGACAATTTATGTTCATCCCATGCATTTTTCTTCTTTGCCACGAGTCTCATTAGTTCATCTGACATCCATTTGGGCCTAAACCTAGAGCAGTATTTCTTATTTAGAACAAAAAGTCTAGTAGTTTCCAAAATTACTTCCTTGAATGTTAACCATTTAGAATTTGCTGTTGGGAACATCATAGGTTGGTCCCACTGTATAAAACCTAAAAAATCTCCAAGACCACTGTAGTCGCCTTTACGGAAGCAAAAATCCCGCCCTTTACCCCTGATGTAGCTACATCTTTAAACAAATCCCACATAAGTACACTGTGATCACTGCCACCAAATGGTACCTTTATCTGTTCATTCAGACTAGCTTATATCTACCATAGGCTTCTGTGTTTCCTGACAATTTATGTTCATCCCATGCATTTTTCTTCTTTGCCACGAGTCTCATTAGTTCATCTGACATCCATTTGGGCCTAAACTTAGAGCAGTATTTCTTATTTAGAACAAAAAGTCTAGTAGTTTCCAAAATTACTTCCTTGAATGTTAACCATTTAGAATTTGCTGTTGGGAACATCATAGGTTGGTCCCACTGTATAAAACCTAAAAAATCTCCAAGACCACTGTAGTCGCCTTTACGGAAGCAAAAATCCCGCCCTTTACCCCTGATGTAGCTACATCTTTAAACAAATCCCACATAAGTACACTGTGATCACTGCCACCAAATGGTACCTTTATCTGTAAATTCTTAATGCATAATAATCACTGCTGATAATCAGATTGAGAATGTTACTCCAGCTTGTTGCCTCTCTAACATTCTGCTGTAAAAAACAATCATCCAATAAATCCACAAAAGAATTGCTAGTGTGCAAGTGACCAACCCACAAGTTCTAGTCTATATCTGAGAAGTTAAAATCCCCCATTATAAGACACTCTGATTTACTGGCCCACTTTATTTCTCTGTTTAATTATTCATTGTACTCATCAGAGTCATTAGGCCTATAACAAACTGACTCAACATTGCACTGTCCATCTATGTCAACTGGATGCACTTCCTTAGATTTTATGTGTTTCTTAACTAACAGCATAACCACTCCTCCCTTCCTATCTGTCCTTTCGGTACACACAGTACTTCCAAAATTCCAATTCTGCATCCCTTATATCTGAGTGGCACCACGTCTCTGATATCCCAACAATATCCACCTTGGATGTCTTAATGAGCATGTCAAATTCATCAAATTTATTTACTATACTCCTAGCATTGGTGTACATGCAAGTATACATTCACCTGTTCTTACTCTTAGTTATTCTAACACAGCCCATGTATTTACTTGTTTCATGACCCCCAGCAGTTCCTGAAATCCCCAGCAACAGGCTTTCCAGGCAGCTTCTCATTCCAATAGAAGCAGTACAAGAATCATTTCCTCCTCTGCCTGCAGCTACTGTTAATCTATTAGCCGATGAATCCCTCTAAGCTAGCAGTTTTCTGGCCCACCCAACATTGCCTCAATAGCATCGGCAAATATTCTTGCACCTCTTCTATTTAAGTGTATCCCAACCCTTTAGAAGCAATGTCTCCTCTTAACAAGCACAGACCATGCTGAGAAAAATTCAACCCTGTCAGCCCTGAACAATCTCTCCAGGGCCGAACTAATTGACAAGGCTCTCATCATATACTCCCTCCTATCGTGTCTGGGCAGTATAGCAGACACTTTCAAATTTAACCCTAACTCGTAACTTTTTTTTTAAGCATTGACCTGACTGACTTAGTAAATCCGCAAAATCTCTTACACTTAATGTCATTAGTGGCAACGTGCACAACAAGATGATATCTGCTCTACAACATCAACTCTTGCCCCTGGCAGACATACCCTGGTCCTATTCTAAATTTATATAAAACTAATACAAAATGTCCTTTATAAAAAGGACCTTTTAGAGAGTTAAATTGTTTAGTTATATATTAAAAATTTTAACTTCTGAGGTCTTCAAACGAATTAACAAAAAAAAAAAAAAAAAAAAAACCCACAATGTGTTACTGTGTTCAGATTAAGATATAAATACATTTCCATATCTTTTTTTTTCACTTTGCACCAGAAGGCAAAAACTTACATAAATTCGAATTTACGTAAGTTGGGGAGTGCCTGTACTTGTACCTAATCTTACTCTTAGCTACCCTAACACAGCCCATGTAATTACTTGTTACATGATGACTCCCAGCAGTCCTTGAAATGCCCAGCACCTTGATTTCCAGGCTGCTGCTCATTCCAATAGTGCAAGAATCACTTTCACCTCTACCTGCGGCTACCGTTAAACTATTATTCTTTGAATCCCCCCAAGCTAACAATTTTCCTACCTACCTAATAATACAATCGATACCATCAGCAAATATTCTTGCACCTTTTCTATTTAACTGTATCTATCCCTGTAGAAACAATCTCTCCTGTTAACAAGCACAGACCACGCTGAGAAAAATTCTATTCCACGAGACTTGCAAACTCTCTCTCCAGGGCCAAATTGATTGACAAGGTTCTCACCATATACTCCCTCCTATCGTGTCTGGGTAGAATTGCAGACAATTTCAAATTTAACCCTAACCCGCGACTTTTTTTTTCAGCATTGACCTATACTTGTTAATTAAGTCCACCGATCTCCTACTCTTAATGTCACTAGTGCCAACATGTACAACAATATCACCCTTTGTGCCCTTAAAAGATGATATCTGCTCTACAACCTCATCAAGTTTTGCCTCTCGCAGACATATCCTGGTCCCATTCCACATTTCCCTTGTCAACAGGAGAGACTGCTTCTACAGGGATGGGATACACTTAAATAGAAAGGGTGCAAGAATATTTGCTGATGCTATCGAGGCAGTGTTAGGTGGATCGGAAAACTACTAGCTTGGGGGGGGGATAAAAGGACTAATAGTTTAACAGTAGCCGCAGGTAGAGGTGAAGGTGATTCTTGCACAACTTCTATTAGAATAAGTAGCGACCTGGAGCGAGGGGTGTTGGGGGTTTCAGGGATGGATGGCAGTCATCGTGAAATAGGTGGGTATATGGGATGTGTTAGGGTAACTAGATATAAGTGCATGTATACCAATGCTAGAAGTATAGTAAATAAATTTGATGAATTTGAAATGTTGGTCAAGACATCAAAGGTGGATATTGTTGGGATAGCAGAGACGTCGTGTAACACAGATGTAAGGAATGCAGAACTGGAATTTGGGGAGTACAATGTGTACAGAAAGGATAGACAGGATAGGAAGGGAGGAGGTGTTATGCTGTTAATTAAGAAAAACATAAAATCAAAAGAAGTGCACCCAGTTGATATAGATGAACAGTGCACTGTTCAGTCAGTTTGGTGTGACATAAGCACTGTGAAAGCAAAAATAAGAGTAGGAGTGTGTTATAGGCCTAATGATTCAAATGAGTACAATGAACAATTGTACAGAGAAATAGAGTGGGCTAGTAAATCAGAATGTCTTATAATGGGGGATTTTAACTTCCCAGATATTGACTGGAACTTGTGGGTTGGTCACTCACACACACTAGTCAGACTTTTGTGGATTTATTGGATGATTGTTTTCTGCAGCGGCATGTTCGAAAGGCAACTAGAGAGTGTAATACTCTTGATCTGGTTATCAACAGTGATCATTCGTGTATTAAGAATTTGCAGATAAAGGAACCACTAGGTGGCAGTGATCACAGTGTATGATGTGTAATTTACTTAAAGATTTAATTACCCTCATGGGTAAAGGAAAGGGTTTTTGCTTCCGTAAAGGTGAGTACAGTGGTCTGGGACAGTTTTTAAATTCTGTACAGTGGGATCAACTGACGACGTTACCAACAGCAAATTCTAAGTGGGAAGCATTCAAGGAATTGATCGTGGATGCTAGTAAAAGTTTCATACCTATTAAGAAATATTGTTCAAGGTTTAGGCCTAAATGGTTATCAAATGAACTGATGAGACTCGTGACAGAGAAGAAAAATGAATGGGATGCATATAAATTATCAAGCCACTCAGAAGCCTATGGCAGATATAAGCTAATCTGTAATCAGGTCACAAAGGAGGTTATACACGCGAAGGCAAATTATGAGAAATCCTTGGCAAAAGATGTTAAGAAAAACAGCAAGGATTTCTTTACTTATATAAACTCTAAAAGGAAGGGGATGAATCTGATTGGTCCACTTGACATCGATGGTTAGACTGTTGATGATCCTACTCAGATAGCAAACAAACTGAATGAGTATTTTGCATCTACATTCACACATGAGAATTATTAAGGTTTGAAAATGGCAGAAGGTTATCAAATTGTAGCAGGGTACGATTTTGTAATAACTGAATGCAAAGTGGAAGAGAAATTGTTGAAGTTAAACATAAGAAAAGCACCTGGGGTGGATGGGATCTATCCAGTTATATTAAAGGAGGCAGCAAAGCAACTAGGCAAACCCTTAGCCATAATTATGAGAGCATCCTTGGACTCAGGGGAGGTTCCCACGGACTGGAGATGCGCAAATGTATCCCCAATTCACAAAGGGGGATTGAATGGTGACACGAGTAATTACAGACCAGTTAGTTTAACTTGTGTTCCGGGTAAAACAATGGAGTCACTGGTTAAAGATGCATTGCAGGATCATCTAGACAAAGACTACAGCAATAATTCAGACACAGCATGGGTTTGTTAAGGGAAAGTCTTGTCTGACAAATCTGATTGGTTCTTATGATGTGGTTACAAAGGAAGTGGATGCAAAAAATAATTTTGATATCATATACAGTAAACCCCCGCTATTTGCGGGGGTTACGTTCCTGAGAAATGTTGCGAATACCAAAAACGCGAATACTGAGTTATGGCTCCCATAATAATAAAGGGGTTCTGTTCTAAAGTATGAAATATATAAGAAAAACTAGTCTAAAATTTTGTCTATGTATGTATTATATGTATCTTCATAACATGACTTTACATAGAAAGTACATGGTGAAATGAAAGCATATGGCATCGAAATGAAAATAAGAAACAATTTAATATTAAATGTAATATTTATTAGAAATTTCAAACAAATCTTTCAAACCAGCGCCTTTGCTAGCAAAAAAACTTATCCCGCCAGTGCTAATCAACAGTTTCGCTAAATTTTTGATAAAGGAGTTTTGCCTTTTCACGAATGATGAGTGAATTTAACGGAATTTTATTTTGAGTTAAAGGCTTTAAATCCACAGATTTAAAGCCTTTTCCATTTTTTCTAATTTAACATCACGAGTTAGAGCAAATTTTTGAAGCAATTAGCGCGTTTTTACGGACAGTACGGCGGATTTTTTGATTGATCGTACTGTTGACTCATTGATTTTATGTTTTGTCACTCAAGAGACACTTTCACCATTAGAAATTTTGTCTAATAACTCAATTTTATTCGCTGATGTCATCACCTTCTTTGATATTTTCATATTTCCCTTGTTATTCGTAGCCATATTTTTGTACGGGTAAAAAAGAACTTGTCCACAATAAAGGCACTTTCTTCCATTAACACACTCGAAAAAGTCTGTTTTACACTGCAAAACAGTAGATTTATAAGCATATAAATTAAAAGCAAATGACAAAACCTTCCACGACAAGCGCATAAGACATACTGAACAAGGATTAGCGAGAAACATCCATGCTCGCGATTTTGTCACCCCTCACCCCCACCCACTGAGCGCTGTTTTGACCGGGAAAGTTAATTTTAGCCACGCCCATGTTTTTTTATGGCAGAAAATATTCACGGCATTTTAAAATTCACATTTTTTAGGTTTCATTTTACATTAAATCATAGATCGCAAATACAGATACCGCGAATAGCGGGGGTGTACTGTATTTGGATTTCAGGAAAGCTTTTGACACTGCTGCACATGGAAGACTATTGTACAAATTGGAGCAGAATGGTATTAAGGGTAAGTTGCTACAATGGATAAAAGGATGGTTAAATGGGAGAAGACAGAGGGTAGTAAATGATGGGTGCTGCTCTCTGTGGACTAATGTTATTAGTGGAGTCCCACAGGGTTCGGTGTTGGGTCCACTGTTGTTTTGTATATTTATAAATGATATTGATGAAGGTATATCAGGCTTAGTCTCGAAGTTTGCAGATGATACAAAGGTTGGCAGGGTTGTTAATGACAGTAATGGCAGTGTGCTACTGCAACAGGATCTAGATAATTTGTGCAGATGGGCTAAGAAGTGGCAGCTGAAGTTTAACCTTGACAAATGCAAAGTACTGCATATGTGTAGAAGTAACCAGAGTGAAAAGTTTGTTATTTTGTTTGTTGGGGCATTAGCAACTAAAGCCATATTGCTCCGTGAATATGCAGTGGTCATTCCCTGACTTTTCAGCATCCTCCGTATTTGGTGGTGATGGGTTCAAACTCCGGTCTAATCAAGAAGCGTGTGCTGCGCACTGCTGCTCCCTCCCACCTGGCTACGGAGGTGCCTCAAAAGAAAAGTACCAACTGTGTGGTACTACACTTAAGGTGGTAGAAAATGAAAAAGACCTGGGAGTAATTGTGCAGTCAGATATGAAGTTTTCTGAGCAATGCAGACAGGCTGCCAGGGCAGATCATGGCGTTTTGTCAATGATATATAGGAATTTTGTTAGCAGGGAAAAGGAGGTGATTGTCCCTCTGTATAAGGCAATGGTCAGGCCACGCCTTGAGTACTGCGTACAGGTCTGGAGGTTTCATTTTAGGAAGGATGTCGATTTGCTTGAGTGTGTACAGAGAAGGGCAACAAGATTGGTGAGGGGAATGAAGGGATCCTCTTACCAAGAGAGGCTAAAGTTCTGCAAATTGCAGTGGCTGGAGACTAGGCACCTACGCGGTGATCTGATTGAGGTGTATAAGGCCTTGAATGGGTTGAGCACGCTGAATTCTGATGAGATCCTTCCACTTGTTCAGATTATGAACCTAAGGGGGCATAAATTCAAATTAAGAAAAGACAGATGTAGAATAGATGTGTGGAAATTTGCCTTTAGCCAGGTGGTTAATTGGTGGAACAAACTTCCATCTGTCATTGTGGAAGTTGATAGGTTGAATAAATTTAAGGAGGAACTGGACAGGCATTTGGAGGGAATGGTGCAATTTTTTTTTTTTGGCTGATGTTGCATAAGCTCATATACTTGCTTTCTTGCATCACATGCCACTACTACTACAATATATTTACTGTTTCTCTGACAATTGAGTCATCAACCATAACTAGCGCCTATGGACCAGTGCTGTTATTTGGCTTTTAGGAGCATTAGCAACTAAGGCCATATTGCTCCGGGATATGCGGTGGTCATTTCCTGACCTTTCCGCATCCTCCGTATTTGGTGGTGACGGGCTCAAACCCCGGTCTAATCAAGAAGCGTGTGTTATACACTGTCGCTCCTTCCCACCTGGCTACAGAGGTGCCTATGGACCAGTGCATTGTGCCATGAAGATTGCTGCTGTGTTATCTGGTGCACAAGAGTGAGCTCTGGCATTGAATTTTAAATCCTTGGAGGGCATTTACCCTACTCTTCAAATGCTCATAGACACTCATCAGAATGCTATTCCAGATAGGTCTGCAACCATTTCACAAGTTGCATATTTTTTTAGGCTGTGATGCATTGGAGAATCATCCCCTTTGGTTCTACTCCAAGCCACGGCACTCCTGTTACTTTGTGCACATTGCTTTGCTGCTCTAGTCTGGGGCATGATTTTCATTTAAATACAATTTAATTAATTAACAATGAAAATTGATAAGGTTAATAAATTTTATTGATTTATACTTGACTATATAATACTATACTAGGCTAATGCAGTGACACATATTACACTATCTAGTTTTACGTTATACCTTACGCTATACCATAACGATCACAATGGTAAATTAGTTATATCCTTAGCTAAATACAAAAGATATATGCCCAAAAAGTGATTAAAACCTTCAAACTATTTATTTATTAAATTTAAAACTCCACTGTTCTTCTGTGCTATGATATTTGTGCCAAAACACCAACAATAGCGGCATGAGCAGAGAGTCATAACTTACAAAATCACTAGCTAACTTTAAAAAATAAGCTAATGGACGTTACTAAAGCCTATTTAAGTATTTGTAAAAACACAAATTAATATGTTAATTAATCAAAAATATGATAAAATTTCAAAGAAAACTTTTTATTTGTGTGCAGGAGCTCAAGAAGTTCATATCCTCACACCTATAGTCTCGTTCCCAGACTCCTTTGGGAAGGCAACACAATTGCCTTATGCCAGGAGTCCAGAAACTGGTCTTCAAGATAGATTCTACTGTAGAGACAGTGCAGCTGATCCATAGATTCTGATGAAAGATGTTTATTTATACCATAATGGAAGTCATCTGGCCTAACAGCACTTGCCTGGGATAAAGATAGTACAGCTATTATTTCCCATTCCATGAAAGGTTGGTTATAGGCCTCACAGTTATTTGAATGCAAATTCAAATGCTGTTTTTTCAGCTTTTTATTTAAGGGCCAGAAACTAAGGGGGGGGTATGATGTTTCAGTAGGCATTTTAGCACATGTTTCCCCCCTTAAGTGTTTGCAATTGCACGTCTGTTATGCTCTAGGACTGATAAAGGATAAGATGTGTATTTCGCCTTCATTTTCCAGACTTTATCAGAGACGAGTAGGCATCACTGCCTGGGTGATGGAAGATTGAAGTGGATCCAAGATTCCTTTTGACTCTGACATCTAACATAATATGTTTTAGCACATGATTGTCTCTGGTGGGCTATATCGACGAAATAATCCTCCACACCGTGATTTGAGCCTTTCTTGCTGCTGCACATTTTACCCTGGTTTTAGAAATAGTGGAAATCGAGTCAATGAATTCAGAATTGCAATTGCATCAATAATGGGCTCCTGACTGACTGTGGTCAAATTAAATGTTTTTTTTTTTTTTTTTTTTTTTTACGAAAACCCCAAAGACGAGAGGTATTAGAACCTATAGTACTTAGTACCATGCTTGGGTTGGAGGTTGAGAAGATGAAAGATGATATTTATTGACATTAGACTTCAACTTCTGTAGACTGTAATTTTCAGGAAAGACATATGAAAGAAGGTTGATCCAGAAAACAACAGTTGAACAAATAAACGAGGAAGATGAAAAGTTGGTTCTGTGAGTTTGAAGTTGGACAATAAATAGATGTTGGCTGGTGGCGGCACGTGTTCGAACTGTTTTGAAAGAGATAGCGGGAATAATAAAGCCAATTCAGAAGAACAGTGCCATCTATAGAAAAGGCATGCAGCAGAAACAGTACGTCTATGAGGCAGCGAGTGGAGAGACACTGTTAGAGAGGAGACATTAATTAACCTAACTGCCCTCTTCGCAATGGAAGCTAGAAGCCTAAGAGAGGTTTTGTGGGCCGCCCCATATGTGTGAATAATATTCCAGGCTAGGGCGGATTTGCGATTTGTACAGAGTGAACAGCTGTTCGGAAGAAAAGTAACACCGAGAGCGAAAGAGAAAACCAAGTTTTATATATGCAGCGGAAGCAATATTTGTGATGTCCTTGTGCCAAGAGAGATTAGAAGTGAGGGTAATTCCCAAAAGAGATATATCATTTTGCCTAGAAATCAGTGTCACCAAAGATAAGCATAGAGGCAGAAGAATCCTTTTTGCGAGATATAAGACAAGACTGAGTTTTAGAAGGATTGAAATCAACTAAGTTGTCTTTGCCCCATTAGAGAATTACCTGGAGATCGGCATTTAAGGAATTGGTAGCGGATATTCAAGAAGTTGAAGCTGATTGAGCAGGGCAAGGTTTCTCAAAATGGAAGTGGAATGCAATGTGCTATCATCGGCAAAACTATTGATCGAATTTCCAGTCAATGGAAGAAGGTATTTTAATATACAAGAGGAAAAGTGGGGAAAATAACTGAAACTTGTGGGATACCATCATTAGTGGAGAAGTTAGAAGACAGAGAGCCAGCTATCATCACCCTCAGTGAATGATCAGAGGGAAAATTGGATAACCAATTACAAAAAACAGTTGGCAAACCATAAGATGGAAGATTGTTTAGAACACCTTTATGCCAAACATGATTGAAAGCCTTTGAGATGTTAAGAGCAACTGCCTGTGTTTCACCGAACGTTTCCATTGAATTTGTCCATAAATGGATAACATAAGCCAGAATATCACCAGTGGATCGACAGAATCCATACTGGCAATTGTTGATCAGACGGGAGGTTTCTAGGTAGTTTGAGAGTTGGCAGTTAATAGAAAGAGTAGAAGTAACTGCAATGGGATGATAATTGGATGGGAGGGATTTGTCACCCTTTTTAGGAACTGGCTGGATATGAGCAAATTTCCAAGCAGAAGGAAAAACACCTCAGGAATAAGAAAGTTAAAAAAGGCGGCAAGGAACAGGAGTAAGTTCAGAAGCACAAGGTTTGAGAACAAGTGGAGAAATACCATCAGGACCTGGGGCTTTCTTAGCATCAAGATTTGTCAAAATCCTTCTGATGGAAGACCACAGGAGACATTGAATAGAGAGCGTTGGGAATGGTGAGAGGTGTTTTACCAAGATCATTAATACTTGAGTTGGAAGAAAAATGGGATGCTAGCAGGTCAGCTTTATCCTTTGCTGCTGGAACGAGTACAGAGAAGGGCAACAAGATTAGTGAATGGAACAACGGGGTGCTCTTATGAAGAAAGGCTTAAGTTTTGCAAATTACAGTGTCTGGAGACTAGGCACCGGCAAGGTGATCTGATAGAGGTGTATAAAGCCTTGAATGGTTTGAGCATGCTCAATGCTGATGGAATTCTTCCTTTTGCTCAGAATAATCACCTGAGAGGGCATAAATTCAAATCGAGGAAAGACAGATGTAGGATAGACGTGCGGAAATTTTCCTTTTGTCAGTGGGTGGTTGGTTGGTGGAACAGACTTCCATCCCTTGTCGTGGAAGTTTATAGACTAAACAAGTTTAAGGCTTAGCTGGACAGGTATTTCGAACGAACGGAGAAGGGGTGAAGTGGAAGTGGTTTTTTTTTTTTTTTTGGCTGATGCTGCATAAGCTTGCTTTCTTGCATCAAATGGCTCTACTAATGCTAATGTTAATGCTAATATCATTAATGCCAACGTGTACAATTATATCCCCTTTTGTGCCCTTAAAAGATGATATCGCTCTGCAACGTCATCAATCTTTGCTCCTGGCAGACATACCTTGGTTACTTTACATTGTTCTGTAGATGGTGGTTGTGGGGGGCGAAAGCACTGATCGAGCCCAATCGGCTATTGAAATGGATGGGGATACTGTGAATGCCATTTGTGTACCAGTTGATTGATATTTTTTGGTTGCTGCAGCATAGGTAACTTTTGGCATGTTGAGCATAACTTGCTTCCTAGCTTCTTGGTAGGTGACCTTTTTTTCAACTTTGTATTTTTGGATGTTTTTTCCTAACCTCCAGAGTTCACATGCTTTTGAATACGCTGGGTGCTGGCCTTTAGAATTTGGGCATTGTGGCATTTCTGCAGTGCAGTCCGTTTGTGAATGGGCTTTAGAGCCACAGTTTGGGCAGGTGGAGTCCCCTCGACATACTGTTTGTGAGTGTCCAAATTTTTGACGTTTGAAACAACTGTTTGGATTGGGAATGTAGGAATGTACTTGGCAGTTAAGGTATTCGACTTTCACACATGATGGTAAGGTTGGTGTACTGAATGTTAGAATAATGTTCCAAGTGGGAACAAGTTCACCATCTTTTCTTAACATTATTTGTTTGGCTTGAACGACTTTTTGCTCTTGTAATTCTTCTACTATCTCATCTTCAGTGACATTCATCAGATCCCACTCTGCTATTGCTCCTTTGGAGCTATTTAATGTGGCATAAGGGGTGACCTGTAGGTATTCCGCCAAAAGTTGACAATTTCAGCAGAGCCTGGGAATGCTAACGTTTAGTTGTTTCAACTAGTAGATCTCCAGAAAGTAATCTTTTCACCATTTTTGGTGAACCAGCCACACTTTCTAAACATTTCTGAATTAGAAATGGTGAAAGGGCACTCATAGATTTGGATGAAAGAGAATGCAATACGAGGAATGTTGGATATTCGTGTTCATTCTCATTTTTGGTAGTCTCTTCGATTGGGATGTGTCACGTTTGGTTTCATTAATGTCATGACATGAGCGTATGGGCTCAAGTGCTGGGTAGTTGTCGCAATCCATGGTTGCTCCTTTTAGCCCAGGAGGATAACTTTTCCTCTTGGTTACTGGCCCCACCATGTGGAGGCAGGAGGGGGTGCCACCAGTGACCAAGCGAGAAGAGATCAGTGGTTAGTGTGTTATGTAGGTTAGTTCTATATACAGGAAGAAGAAAAGGTACCTTTCCTTTCTTTTGAAAAGCTTACTTCACTTCTTTATTGAGAAGAGTAGTAAAGAAATAACTTAGTAAACAGAAACTTGAAAATTCTCTGAAAACAGCTAATTCTAGAGAAGGCGCTTTGATCAGTCGCTTCACACTCGGGGCCGAACCTTCCTTGTGCACGCACACACACATGGAGGGAGGGAGGGAGGGAGAGAGAGAGAGAGATGTTTGAAATAGCATGATAACTCGCTATTTCAAAATTTACAACCTATTACAAGGTTTACTGTAATTTGGAACCTGAGGCTTATAGCCCTAAAGTGCTTTGTAATCTTAATTACTTGCACATTGCTAGGCATTGCTCATTCTCGGGAATTATACTTTGCAACTGAGTTGTCATCATTGCATCACCAGGGTACATGCTCATCCACCAATGAGGAGCCAACAAGCTCCGAAATTTAGCTGTGTGGGGTGGCGGTATCTGCCGAGAATAAGTAACAGTAGTCTTCTCCATTGGTGAAGCAATTCAAGGTAGTGCAATATCAGAGTTTTTTTTTTTTTTTTTTGATTTGGTAGTTGTTGGCGCATCGGCTTCTGTGGCCATATTGCACCTCCCAAGGTTTTTTGCAGTACTTTGATCCAAGCCCGAGGCGGGAATCGAACCCGCGACCTTTGGGTTGCCGGGCAGGTACTTTACCCACTCGGCTAGGCCGGTCGGCAATATCAGAGTAACTCGTTGTGAAGGTATTCACAATATGAGATGTACTTAATGATGCCAATTCCTAGTTACTTAGTAGCTGGCTTCATGTAGAAATGATGCACTTGCACTAACTTACACGTCAAACAGGACTTTATTATTGTTATTAAGCAATTATAAATACTATTATTAGTAATGTGGCACCACAATACTAATAATGTTACTTAGTAGTAATATGGTATCATCCAAACAGCCATTCTGGTGCTTCTTGGCTCCTCACTAGTATATCATTTGGACCCACTGACAATTTCACTCAGAAGATGAGGGACACAAAAAGGTACAAAATTCCTAAGTTTTCAGTATTGAGCTAATTAATTGCTCTGAACCTATCTCAAGAGTTCATATTTTAACTATAACAGGGTTGGCTATAACAAGGATAGACAGGATAGGAAGAGAGGATGGGTTATGCTGTTAGTTAAGAAGCACATAAAATCTAAGGAAGTGCATTCAGCTGACATGGGTGGACATTGCAATGTTGAGTCAGTCTGGTGTGGCATAAGCACTGAGAAAGCAAAATTAAGATTAGCAGTGTGTTATATGCCTAATGACTCAGAAGAGTACAATGAACTTTACTAAGAAATAGAGTGGGCCAGTAAATCATCTTATAATGGGAGACTTTAACTTCCCAGATATATTGACTGGAACTTGTGGGTTGGACACTAGCAAGGCTTTTGTGGATTTATTGGATGATTGTTTTCTACAGCAGCATGTTAGAGAAGCAACTAGAGGGATAATCAGTTCAAGTGCCTCTTGAACTGATTATCAGCCTTTTGATTATCAGCAGTGATTCTTCATGCTAGGTAACAGTGATCACAGTTTGCTGATGTGGGATATACTTAAAGATGTAACTACCATCAGGGGTAAAGGGAACGGTTTTTGCTTTCACAAAGGTGACTATAGGGGTTTCAGACAGTTTTTAAATTATATACAATGGGATCAACTGATGATGTTACCAACAGTAAATTCTAAATGGGAAGCATTCAAGGAAGTAATCTTGGAAGGTACTAGGCTTTTTGTCCCAACTAAGAAATACTGTTCAAGTTTAGTCCTTAACGGATGACAAATGAACATATGCAATTCGTGGCAAAGAAGGAAAATGCATGGGATACATATAAATTATCAGTGACACAGAAGACTATGGTAGATAAAACTACTCTGTAATCAAGTCACAAAGGAGGTTAGGAAAGCGAAGGCAGATTATGAGAAATCTTTGACAAAGGATGCAAAGAAAAAAAGCAAGGACTTCTTTATTTATGTAAACTCTAGAAGGAAGGGGATGAATGAGACTGGTTCACTTGATATCGATGGTTCGATTGTTGATGAATCTGCTGAGGTTTTTTTTTTTTTTTTTTTTTTTGTAGTTGTTGGCGCATCGGCTTCTGTGGCCATAGTGCACCTCCCAAGGTTTTTGCAGTACTTTGATCAAGCCCGAGGCGGAATTCGAATCCGCGACCTTTGGGTTGCCAGGCAGGTACTTTACCCACCCGGCTAGCCTGGTCGGCATCTGCTGAGGTAGCTGACAAACTGAATGAGTATTTTGCATCTACATTCACACATGAGGAAGTCTGTAGGGAAGTGGAGGACAGAAACTTATCAAACTCTGGCAGAGAGCTAAATGATTTTGTTATAACTGAGAGCAAAGTGGAGGAGAAATTGTTGAAACTGAACATAAGAAATACCTGGGGTGGATGGGATCTATCCAGTTATATTAAAGGGGGTAGCAAAGGAAGTAACCAAACCATTAGCTATAATTATGAAAGCTTCCTTGGAGCAGGGATCCCCATTGAATGGAGATGTGCAAATGTGTCCCCAATTCACAAGGGTAGATTGACAGATGACACGAGTAATTATAGACCTGTTAGTTTAACTTCTGTTTCAGGGAAAATAATGCACGATCATCTAGACAAGACTGCAGTTATAGTTTAGGCACAGCATGGGTTTATTAAGGGGTAGCCTTGTCTGACCAAGTTGATTGGATATTATGATGTAGTCACAAAGGAACTGGATGCAAGAAATAATTTTGATATCATATACTTGGATTTTAGGAAAGCTTCTAATACTGTTGAACATGGAAGACATACAAATTTGAGCAGTATGGCATTAAGGGCAAGTTGCTACAATGGGTAAAAGGCTGGTTGAGTGGGAGAAGACAGAGAGCGATAATCAATGGACACTGCTCTTTCTGGACTAATGTTATTAGTCCAGAAAGAGCAGTTAAGCTTGTAGATGATACGAAGGTTGCCAGGGTTGTTAATTATTGTACACTACTGCAACACGAAAGTTGAGCAGATGGGCTGAGAGGTGGCAACTGAAGTTTAACATTGGTAAATGCAAAGTACTGCATATGGGTAGCAGTAACCCCAGAGCAACGTACCATCTGTGTGGTACTACACTCAAGGTAGTACCTGGGCATAACTGTGAAGTCAGATATGAAATTTTCTGAGCAGTGCAGACGTGCTGCAAGAGTAGCTCATGGTGTCTTGTCAATGATATACAGGAACTTTAGCTAGCAGGGATAAGGAGGTGATTGTCCCCTTGTATAAGGCAATGGTCAGGCCACACCTTGACTACTGCATACAGGTGTGGAGGCCTCATTGTAGAGTTGCTGGAACGAGTACAGAGAGAGGCAACAGGATCGGTGAGTGGAACAAAGGGTTGCTATTACAAAGGAAGGCTTATGTTCTGCAAATTGCGGCACCTAGAGACTAGGCAACTGTGAGGCGATCTGATTCAGGTGTATAAGACTTTGAATGATGGGATTCTTCCTCTTGCTCAGATTACTCACTAGAAGGGACATATTCAAATTGAAGAAAGACAGTTGTAGAACAGACGTGTGGAAATTTGCCTTCAGCCAGCAGGTGGTTGATATTTGGGACAAGATTCCATCTGTTATAATGGAGGTCAACAACTTAAATAAGTTCAAGGCAAAACTAGACAAACATTTGGAGTGAATGGATGGGTGAAATGGGAAGGATTTTTTTTTTTTTGGCCAATTCTATATAAGCTTGCTTTCTTGCATCATATGCCTCTAATAATGCTAATGCTTTGCCAGAGAAGTCTTTGGCAAAGCGTGCTTCTCCAGCCAAAAAAAATTTCTAAGTTACTCTGAGAGAGAGAGTCCAGAGTAGAAAGGAATCACCAAGAAAGAGAAGAATCATGATATACAGCTCAGCACCCTGGGTGCGCCAAGCCCATACTCACCAGATGTGAGCCCCTGGGGTAATTGTTGAAGCTAAACATTAAAAAGGAGCCTGTAGTATATTGAATCTATCCAATTATATTAAGGGAGGCAGAAAGGAGTTAATAGTAGTAATGGCAAATGATGCAAGAAAGCACACTTATATAGCATCAGCCAAAAAAAAAAAAAAAAAAGTACAGTTCAGCCCTCCATATCCTCAAAGAATTTGTCTAGTTCTCCCTTGAATTTATTCAATCCATCCACTTCCACAACACGATGAAAGCCTATTCCAACAATCAACCGCCCACTGGCCGAAGGCAACCTTTCACACATTTATCCTGCAACCTTCCTTCCTCAACTTGAAATTATGTCCCCCCTCATATTAATGGTATTTTCCACTTGCAGTCTCAGCAAGTGGAAAATACCATTAATAATCAGCTTGCTCAATAATTAAGTGATTAAACACCTCAATTGGATCTCCCCACACAGGTGCCTAGTCTCAAAACACTGCAGTTTGCAGAACTAAACCTCTCTGGGTAAGAGCACCCTTTTGTTCCCTTTGCCCATATGGTTGCCCTTTTCTGCACCCATTCCAGGAGATCTTCATTCTTCCTAAAGTAAGGCTTCCTTACTTGTACTCAACAAGATGAGTCTAACCATGACCTTATACAAAGGGATAAACTCCTCTTTATTCCTGGTAGAAAGGTTTCTGTATATCTCTGTATATCATTGATAAAACTCCATGAGCTGTCCTGACAGCATGTCTGCACTGCTCAGGGAAGTTCATGTCAGGAAAATTATCTCCAGGTCTTTTTCATTCTCTACTGCCCTGTGTGTAGTACTACACAGTTGATGTTACTCTGCAGTTACTGCTGCCCATGTGCAGGAGTAACTGCAGAGTTACTCCTGCAGTTAGAACTAGGCAAGCATTTGGAGTGAATGAATGGGTGAAATGTTTTTTTTTTTTTTTTTTTTCGCTTGATGCTATATAAGCTTCCTTTTTTGCCTCATATGCCTCTACTAATGCTAATATGAATACTGAAAACTTAATGTTTAATGAAAACTAAATACAAAGTATAATGAAAGGCATTTATGTCTCAAATTTTAAGTCATGAGTAATTTGAGTAATTATGAGTAATTTGTATTATTCATGATGAAATCATGAGTAATAAGTGTAATACTTGTTAGTAACGTAGTGTCTCCTTAATTTCCTATCAATACCCTAAGATAACATTCAAAGTGTGATATTCCAAAAGGTGTAAAAACATAGGTTTTCAACATTTAGCTAATTAATTGCCCTGTGCGGGTCAGTAGATTTCACTTAAATCCATTTTTATAAAAGTACAGGAAAAAAAGAGGCAATGCTCTCTCAATCCACGCAACCTTACAATTTAAGTGATCATTATCTTTTATTTCAATCTATTTTTTTTTTTAAATTAATTAACATTTATTACAATTAGCTCAATATGTAAATCTTAATTATTTATTTATTTAAGTTCTCACACCTTTTAGCATCTCTCATCTTGTGAGATAAATCACTGAATTGCTGTACTGGTGAGGTGCCTAGCCTTCCACCAATACAGTGTCAGCAAGCACCAAAATTGTTACTGGTTCAGAACAGGAAGCACCACAATAATAATAAGTAAATTACACATTTATTTTTAGAGAAGTGCTGCTTATTAGTAGTGCAGCATGGGACAACTCACTGCCTTATAATTTGAGGGATCAGTGGCCTGTTAAAATGATTTGGCATAATTTTTTTCTTTTGCTATGGAGAAAAAAAAAAAAAAAAAGGTTTAGAGGAAATCAGCTCAGTTCAGGAATTCTTGTTTTATACATACACACACATATATATATATATATATATATATACAGTAGATTCTGACTATTTGGGCCACTGGTTAATCGGGATAGCCGTTTATTTGGGGCAAATCTTAAAAAACAGAACCCAATCGAGAAAATAGCCAGGGTTTACTTCGCTTAATTGGGACAACATGCCGTTTAATCGGGGCAAGAGAGCATAGCACTGGAGATTACCCTACGATTGTCTCCAACTGCACCACGTGGTTCGGTCGGATTTCTGGAGGTCACAACCATAAAACAATTAGCAGTCACCTGTTTATTGGGCGTTTCTGTTAGTGCAATCTACCATAAATGGATAGTAAACTCGATCTTATTGAATTTGTGATAATACTGATAGCTGGAATTCCGTGGGTTATTATGGTGAAATGAGTTTACACTTCCATGAAATCTTCAATCATATTAAATTTTCAGAATCTTCTCTTCATTCTTATTTTTAAAGCTTCGTAACTTATTACTCCGTTCTCACTTGCGCGTATCGTGTTTTTTGTTATTGATTGCTTATCTTTTTACTGTTTTAAATTTTAACTCCCACCCACAAATGTCAGTGAACAGAATTGTCAACTAGTTCGTATGTACATAGTATAGTACGTATTAATTATTCCGATTATCACATATATTCTTCCGATTTTCACATATCATTTAATTTTTTAATTGGTAAGGTAATAAAGGGTAAATTTGTGCTTAATATATCTTTACTTTTATAGCCTGGATAATATTTCTCCTGTTTTCGCTAATTAGAATCGCTGTTTAATAGAATTAAAATTCAATTCACAAACGTCATCACAATGACCGGCGCTTACTACACATCGGATAGTGAACGGTACTTTACTATGATGACTTCATCGTAACGTGATTTGATCGTACAGTGAACCAATTGTAAACCAGGGGTCCGCTGAATTTTTAACTTTTTTTACTTGAAACTTCGGATAATTGGGGCAGCTGCTTAATCGGGCCAAAATGCACTAGTCCCGATGTGTCCAAAATAATCGGAATCGAATGTATATCTATCTTCATTCAAAGAACGTTTTTTTTTAAATGCATGAAACTGGTTGAAATGTGTGTGTGTGTATACATACAAAGTCATTGCAGACATAATTATTATATCACGTATCCAAAAATACAGAATATAATTGCCTTATGGCTGATAATATTAAATGAAATATATTACAGAATAATTGTATTTTGGAGTAGTTTTCTTACATTTTATCACAGATAAAGCACACCATTGGGCTTTCTTCCACCTTGAAGCTAATAGCCATTTTCTTACTTTCTTTATGAGCACTGATAAATTCTCAGGATCAGATTTCATTATCTGGTCAAATTCTGCAAACATTCCTGGACGGAAGAATACTTTGGTCAATCCAAAGCAGAAGTCATTTTCATTAAGTCCAAGGGCCTTAAACAGAGCCTGTAAAATTGAAGTTTAAAATGTAAAAAAATTAAGTATTCAAAACAATCATAATTACAACTTTTGATATACAGTAAACCCTCGATTTAAAGGACCATGATATAACGGATTTCGGATTTAATGGACAGGACAAATAATAATACAGTAATGTACATATTAATCTCAACCATATTATTTTTTTTTAGGTTAAATAAAACTTCAGTGTTATTAAAAATTAATAATAATTACCTATTTCCATTATTTGATAATTATCTATTTTTATTTTTATAATCAAATTCAGGAAATTGTTTTTTATTCTTTCTGAAAACGTGTTCAAATAGCTGTTTTCCCAGATTACAGATAAGAGCAGATGGTGACTTTCTGAAACTTTCTTTAGTTGAAAGTGACTCAGGACACTAAACTGCAGGTCTACCAACTCGCTTTGGTTTAGTCTCAGTTTGCCTCAACCTATCGTGCGGTCAGGATGTATACAGAGTGTTTCTGTGATTTCTGAATTGTGACTTTATTTATTAAATAATTTTGCAATCTTTACAATTGAAAATGGCATCAAGTGATAGAGGAGTTAAAAGAAAGTGAGTGAACTTAAATGTGGCTCAGAAATTAGAACAAGGTGTCTGAGTAGCATGTGTTTGTGAAATTCACAGTGTAAAAAAACAAACTGTTTCTGATATCCGTAAATCAAAGGCCAAATTGCAACATTTTATATTTACAACAAAATATTACATATTCTTTATTTTAATTTAATAATTTTATATTGTACAGTACTGTATATTGTATTAAACCTTTTTTTTTTACATTAAGAATAATAAAAAATGCGCCCCCCCCCAGGTTAATTCGATTTAATGGACTTTCGGCATTAACGGACACCCCTTCTTCCCTATTAGTCCATTAAATCGAGGGTTTACTGTACTTTATTACTTAAAGTAAAAATATAACTACTTCATTCATTCAATGTACAGAGCCTTAATAAGTTACTGGTACAAGACATGAACTTGTTTATTTAAATATTACTACTATAACATACTGAAATTCAGAAGGTGCAAGGCTATGAAACACTTTTGTGGCATATAGAGTCTTGCTAGCTTTTTGGTTAGATAGATATTAAATTCCCCTAATTTCTAAAATGGTTATACTAATCAAACCACAAATATATATGTTGTTTGTTTACCACCATGGGTATTTAATTTAGGTCACTAAGGGGGTTAGGAAAATTAAAGCAGGTTATGAGAAGTCCATGGTTAAGAATGCAAAGAAAAGGTAGAAAAGAATTCTTTGTGTATATTAACACGAGAAAGAAAGGGATGAATAGCATAACTACTTATAATCCTTTTCAGGTTGCTGAAAAATTCAATAAATCTTCTATATAAATATTTACATTCAGGTGTGAAGAATATTTTTGGGATGGGAACACTACAAATATACCAAGTTATAACCGGGAGTTAATGATTTACTTATAACTGAGAAGAAAGTGGAAGTGAAATTGCTAAAAGGAAACAAGCATCTGGGGCTGATGGGATCAATCCAGTTATATTAAAAGAAGCAAAAGAATTAAGCAAACCCTTGGCCATAGTTATGAGAGCATCCTTGGATTTAGTGAAGGTTCCCACGGACTGGAGGTGTGCATATGTGCTTCCTATTCACAAAGGGAGGGGGGAATCAAAGGGCTACATGAGAAATTACAGACCTGTAAGCTTGACATCTGTTGTAGGAAAAATTATGGGGTCAGTGGTTAAAAAAGTACTGCAGGATAATCTTAATAGGAATGGAATTATATGGAAATCACAGCATGGATTTAAGAAGGGGATCTGGATCCTACTAATATGAATAGCTATTATGATGCAGTTACCAAGGAACTGGATACAAACAATAATTTTGACATCATGTATTTAGATTTCAGCAAAGCTTTTGACACTTTTCCACACAAAGACTGCTGTGCAAATTGTAGCTGTGTTGCATTAGGGGAAAATTACTTCTATGGATGAAGAGATGGTTGAGTGGCAGAAGACAGAAGGTAGTTTTAAATGGTCACTACACTTCTTGGGCTAATATTATTGGTGCAGTACCACAGGTTTCAGTAATGGGCCCATACTTTTATAATATTCATTAATGATACTGATGAAGGCATATTAGGCTTACTGTATAAGTTTGCAGATGATACAAACATTGGCAGGGTGACGAATGACAGGAATTAATGCATACTACCTGCAGTAAGACCTAAAAAAATTAAGCAGATGGGCTGAAAAACGACAACTGAGATTTAACAATTGATACATGCAAGATACTGCATATCAGCAGCAATAATTTCATAATAACATATCAATCAGGTTCCATCATGCACAAAGTGGTGGAGGCCTAAGGAAAATTATACAGTCTGACATGAATTTCTTTGAATAGTGCAGGTAGGCTGCTAGAACAGTTCATGGAGTTCAGTCGATGAATGATATACAAGAATTTTGCCAGCAGGGATAAGAAGGCGATTATCCCATTGTATAAAGAAATGGTTAGGTCACATCTTGAGTAATGCATACAGGTCTGAAAGCTTCATTTTAAGAATGATGTAGATCACTTGGAATGGGTGTAGAGAAGAGCAATCAGATTAATCAAGAACACAAAGGGGTGCTGGTACCACAAAAGGATTCAGTTCTGGAAACTGCATTGTTTTTGAAACTAGCATTGGAAGGAGACTTCATTGATGTGGTTAGGGCTTTAAATGGCTTGAGTTAATGATGATGATGGTATTCTTATTCTTTTTCTCACTCACTCACACACACACACACAGAGAGAGAGAGAGAGAGAGAGAGAGAGAGAGAGAGAGAGAGAGAGAGAGAGAGACATAAATTTAAACTGAAAAAGGATGACTGCAGAACAGAAGTGTGCTTGATATGATTTGATTTTTGTGGCACAAAAACAAGGTATATAATGCGCCATGAAAAAGATAAAATTCAAAATTCAAAAAGATGAAGGTTATCTTGTCAAAAATTCATATACATGAAGACATAATGATAAATAAAAATCAGTATAAGGGTAAAAAAAACCCCCCAATATTTCGCAAAAGTGTATACAGGTGACCCCCGCTCAACGCTGATAATTCGTTCCAGAAAAACAGAGCGCTAAGTGAGCACCGTATTCTCGTAATGTAACATATGTATTTGTGAGTCACGGTCTATGCCAAAGGATATTTCCTAATCAATAATAAATGGTAGCGAAAAGACACACAAATGTCGGTCAAAATATTTAATATTAAAAATTTGTATATATATAAAATATTCTCTATTACATACGTATATAATTATGTGGTAAGTAACTACATTACGTATCAAAATTAAACTTAAAATCATGAATTTATTAATCCGAGGGCTGTTGAGTTTTCGGTTGATTTTGGGTTGTACTTTGGCCGTCTTTCTAAAAGTTAGTAAACTAAAAGGGGTTTTACTTTATCTTTTAGTAAACTAAAAGGGGTTTTACTTTAAAATCCCCACAGCATTACCACCAACAATAAACTCAACCAATCCATCACTGCTTTGAAGCCTTGGCATGTTTGTTTTTCTTCTTTCCAAAAAATTGTTTCCAAAAAGTCCTGTTTCATCTGTTAAAAACTTGTTGAGAAGTTTAACACCACTCTTCAATAATTTTTAGAAGTTCTTTTTTGAAAATTTCTGCACTTGTGGCTTCTCCCTGGATTTTAAATCTATCTTACCAGCCCTTTCTAGATTTAAATGGTTTCACATTTTTTTTTTTTTTTTAAAGGTGAGCTTTCTTCAGATCATCATATAGGCTAATCGCTTTTTCTTCAATAATATTTAACTTGGAATTGTGTGTTGGATATTATCTTCAATAAAATTATTTATAAGTCTCTCCATTTCAATTATAATAGCCAGCCTAGTTGCTTGCAGTGGAACAGCTGTCTTTACTGCTGCTAAAATTAATTCTTTATTTTTTATAATTGTTCTTACAGTTGAACCTGCCAGTCCTAAATTATTGCACACATCCACTTGTCGTTGAGTGGAATCGATTTGCTTCAAAACATATAATTTAATTTTCAAATTCAGTATTTTTCTTACCTTAGTAGGCTTCGTACCGCGTCCAGACGTTGTTGCTTTTTAATTCTTACCTGCCATTATTAATCTTTAAAAATGTAACTGCGTTGCATTAATTATGATACAATGTTCGAGTAAACTGTCCATTACGGACGATGTCTAACACTGTACCAAGTGATGACTTCACTTCGGATAAATGCATATAATGCAAATATTACAAGCAATATACAGTACTTGATCATTTTTTTTTTAAATGTTCATCGTAACAAGTCACCATAGTGCAATTAAATTAGCATGGGAGAAAATTTTGCAAGTCAGCGTGGGAAATTTTGCTATTCATTTTCAAGCTATTGAATCCATCAGATGAAACATTTTCGTTAAACATGCTAAAAATTCAAACCAATCTGTACGCTGGTAAAAGAGCATTATAGTGAGTTGTGACAGCGTTAGAGTGAGATATGGGTTATAATATAAAAACAGTGTTATAGCGAATCAGCGTAGAGCGAACCGCATTATAATGAGGGCCTGCTGTATATTAACCGATTTTAAAATACATATACAGCTGACACACTGTCATTGTCATTTCAAATCTGACTGAGTATATTATATAGCTCAGTCAGATGGGTAAAAGTGGTAAAACAAGCATTTCTAAAACTGGTACAGTCAAATAAAATATGTTGAATGGATAAAAAGTGTCACATTTCTCACACATTAGAGGGTCATCAGTCCTCACCAGAAAGGAGTGTGTCAGATGACTGTGTCCTCTGCAGAGCTGAGCAAGAACAACTTCCTCTTTATGATCCATGCATAGACTAGACTGCCAAAGATGGATCACAGGCTTAATCTGATATAGCTTGTTTATAACCTGGTGATGCCATGAATCTTGCCACCTGAGAATGTAACTTACTTGCCTGTAGTCTATATAGGGGACTAACAGGTCAAGTTTATTTGTCAGGGCTGCCAATTTGACTGATACTGCAGCCAAATCATTTCATCTAATCCCGATATGACTGGGAATCCAGCAGAAGCAGGTGCCTCCGTAGCCAGGTGGGAAGGAGCAGCAGGGAAGAAGCAGCAGCAGTGCGTAGCACACGCTTCTTGATTAAACCGGGGTTCGAGCCCGTCACCACCAAATACAAAGGATGCGGAAAGGTCAGGGAATGACCACCGCATATCCACGGAGCAATATGGCCTTAGTTGCTAATGCTCCTAAAAAAAAAAACCAAATAATAATAATAATAATAATAAATAATAATAACCAGCAGAAGCAGATATCAAATCCACCTGCATAGAGAGCGTATGTCATCTGCTGAATTCGGGATAGGGTTGGATGATTAGTGTGTGACATCGTTGATAAAGACTGTAGTGATCTAGAGCTAACTCTATAGCATGCTGCTTGGTTTGGTTTTTTTTTAGGAGCATTAGCAACTAAGGCCATATTGCTCCAGGATATGCGGTGGTCATTCCCTGACCTTTCCACATCCTCCGTATTTGGTGGTGAAAGGCTCGAACCCTGGTCTAATCAAGAAGCGAGTGCTACGCACTGCTGCTCCTTCCCACCTGGCTACGGAGGCGCCCCTATAGCATGCAGCTCTGCAGTATATATGCTGCAGTCAAGGGGTATCTGCTCTGATATAGCTGGAAAAACAGCAGCAGATCCCACATACAATTCTGATTTCGGGCGATCTGTGTAAACTGGCAAGAAGTCAGAATGTTCTGCATGGTGTTGTGAATGGAGCTGAAGGTAGACAGAATACGGAGTATTAGACTTCGTTACACTCTTGAGCGAGAAGTCACATGCTGGTACTTGAGCATGCCAGGGTGGAAGGGGCTGCTTTGGTGATCGAGCAACCTTGTCTTTCGTGATGTTAAGCTCATTAAGTAGCTCTTGAATATGAATGCCGAATGGACAACTGGCAGTAGGATGTTTGTTTGTTATTTGGTTTTTAGGAGCACTAGCAACTAAGGCCATATTGCTCCGGGGATATGCGGTGGTCATTCACTGACCTTTCCGCATCCTCCGTATTTGGTGGTCACGGCTCGAACCCCCAGTCTAATCAAGAAGCATGTGCTACGCACTGCTGTTCCTGACCGCATGGCTACAGAGGTACCACAGTAAGATGTGTGGTATAAAGGTTTTCCCAATGTGGCTCAAAAATGGATGTCCATGTGGGGTGAAATGTCAGGGATTTCAACTTGAAGGCACATTGTAGAGACAAATGCATTCGTCGAAGTGACAAGGACGGTTCATTTGCTTCAACATACAGACTTTGGACAGGTGATGTGCTGAATGCACCAGTAGCAATACGAATGGCCTGATGGTGGATGGGGTTCAAGCCAACTATGAGCACTATTTCTGGTCGATACATATACCTTAGACCCATAATCTAATTTTGAGCATACTAATGCATGGTATAGATGGAGTAGAGTGCATCTGTACTCTTCTACCCCTCTGCACCCCAGGGGGTAGAAGAGAGAGAGAGAGAGAGCAGAGAATGTTAAGCCCTCTTGTGCACTTTGTGTGGAGCTGATGGATGTGTTGGACGAATGTCAGCTTTTTGTCAAATATGAGTTCCAGAAATTTTGTCTCTGCTACTACTGGAATGGTGCTTTGTCCAAGTCGTAATTCAAGCTCGATGTGGAGTTTGTGACAAAAATGGATGCAAACGGTCTTTCCGGTGAAACCTTGAAACCATTGGCCATGGCCAGGGAGTTAAGATGGTCAATGGCTTGTTGCAGTAGTCTCTCAATAACCCTCATATTGCATGATTGAGAAAATATGCTGAAGTCATCAACACAGAGTGCACTATATAGTTGGAGGAAGTTGTTCAGTAATGGAGTTTATTTTAATGGCAAAAAGCGTGACAATTAAGACAGATCCTTGCGGTATCCATTCCTCCTCTTGGCAAAAAGGCCAGGAAAGGGTGGATCCTACTCGAACTTAGAAATAATGGTGCGATACAATTTTTTTAATAAAAACAGGAAGATGACCCCTCAGATCAAGGTTATAAAGGTATTTTAAAAATACCAAATCTCAAAGTTGTGTCGTACGCTTTTTCCATGTCAAGGAAGATGGACACCAAGTGTTCTCTTTTTAGAAAAGCATCTTGGATAGATGTTTCCAGTCTAATTAAGTGGTCCAAAGTGGACCTGTTTCTTCGGAAGCCACACTGAAAGTGGGAAAGAATGTCATTCGATTCTAAGTACCATAAGAGATGAGCGTGGACCATTCTCTCCAATATTTTGCACAGACAACTAAGTCAGAGCAATAGTTTTTTGGAGATTTAGGATCGTTTCCAGGCTTTGCAAAAGCAAGAATAGTTGCGTTGCACCAGGTGTCTGGAAATTGCTCATCAAGGAAGATTCTGTTGAACAAGAAAAGCAGAAGAGCCATGGATTTTGGTGAAAGGTGTTTGATCATTTCATAATGAATGTTGTCTGGTCCAACAGCTGTAGCCTTTGTACGGGAAAGTGCTGTTTTCAACTCATGAATGGTAAATGGCCTATTGTATGGATGAAACACTTTGATGTTAAAGGGGCTGTTTTTCAGTGTTGCATTTAAGGACCAGAAACTCTGGGGAGTAAGATGATTTTTTTTTTTTATGAAAACCCCAAACACGAGAGGTATTAGAACTTATAGTACTTAGTATCGTGCTTGGATTGGAGGTTGAGAAGATGGGAAGATATGTCTTGTCTTGTCTTCCTTCACGGATTAGGCGATCCACCTGTTCTGATCTCAAAGAGGTCTGCCTATCTTTTCTTCGGTCTTCCTCTTGTCTCTTTTTCCTTTTGCTCTATATGTGTAAGCTAATTTAGGGTATCTCTTATATTCCATTCTTTCTACATGTTCTTTCCATCTTTGTCTATATTCTATAATTTTTTCATTAATTGAGTAAATCTTTAATTCTTTTCTAATATTTACATTTGGTATTTCATCTAATTTTGTACTTCCTTTAACATAACTTAAAAATTTCATTTCTGCAGCTTGTATTCTATTAATGTCTCTTTGTTTTGGTATCCATGTTTCAGAACCGTAAAGAAGTGTTGGTACTGCCATTACTTTGAAAAATTTGTTTCTTAGCCAAAGTTCTTTGAGAGAAGATATTTGTGGACATTAGATTTGAACTTCTGTAGACTGTAATTTTCAGGAAAGCCATATGAAGGAAGGTTGTTCCAGAAAACGGCAGTTGAATGAATAACCGAGGAGGATGAAAAGTTGGCTCTCTGAGTTTGAAGTTGGACAGTAAATGGATGTTGGCTGGTGGCGGCATGTGTTCGAACTGTTTTGAAAGAGAGAGCAGGAATTATAGAAGCCAATTCAGAAGAACAGTGCCCATGGGAAGTATCTGTAGAAAAGGCATGCAGAAGAAACAGTACGTCTAAGAGACAGCAAGTGGAGAGACTCTGTTAGAAATGAATCTTTAATTAACCTAACTGCCCTCTTCTGAACGGAATCAAGAAGCTTGAGAGAGGTTTAGGGCTGATTTGTGATTTGGACAGAGTGAACAGCTGTTTGGAAGAAAAGTAACACCAAGAGTGAAAGAGAAAATCAAGTTTTTTAGATGCAGAGGAAGCAATATTTGTAATGTGCTTGTGCAGAAAGAGAGAGAGAGAGAGAGAGAGAGAGAGAGAGAGAGAGAGAGAGAGAGAGAGAGAGATTAGATAGGGTAATTAGAAAGGGAGATTGGTAAGGGTAATCCCCAAAACAGATATATCATTTTGCCTAGAAATTGGAGTGTCACCAAAGATAAGCATAGGAGCAAAAGAATCTTTTTTGCAAGATATAAGATAAGACTGAGTTTTAGTCGGATTGAAATCAACTAAGTTGTTTTTGCCCCATTGGAGAATTACCTGGAGATCGGCATTTAAGGAATTGGTAGCAGGTATTTGAGAAGTTGAAGCTGATTGAGCAGGGCAAGGTTTCTCAAAATGGAAAGTGGAATGCAATGTGCTATCATTGGGAAACCTATGGATAGGATTTCCAGTCAATGGAAGAAGGTCATTAATATACAAGAGGAAAAAGAGTGGGGGAAAGAACTGAACCTGGGGAGTGGAGAAGTTGGAAGACACAGAGCCAGCTACCATCACTCTCAGTGAGTGATCAGAGAGAGATAGAGAGAAAACTGGATAACCAATTACAAAAAACAGTTGACAAACCATAAGATGGAAGCTTGTTTAGAAGACCTTTATGCCAAACACGATCAAAAGCCTTTGAGATGTCAAGACAACTGCTTGTGTTTCAGCAGACTTTTCCATTGAATTTGTCCATAAATGGGTAACATAAGCCAGAATATCACAAGTGGATCGACATTGACAGAATCCATACTGGCGATCCTTGATCAGACGGAAGGTTTCTAGGTAGTTTTAGAGTTGGCAGTTAATTGATTCTCCATTACTTTAGAAAGAGTAGAAGTAACTGCAAGGGGATGATAATTGGATGGAAGGGATTTATCACCCTTTTTAGGAACTGGCTGGATATGAGCAAATTTCCAAGCAGAAGGAAAAATACCTCAGGAATAAGAAAGTTAAAAAAGGCGGCAAAGAACAGGAGTAAGTTCAGGAGCACAGATTTTGAGAACAAGTGGAGAAATACCATCAGGACCTGAGGCTTTCTTAGCATCAAGATTCGTCAAAATCCTTCTGACGGAAGACCACACAAGACACTGAATAGAGCATGTTGGGAATGGTGAGAGGTGTTTTACCAAGATCATTAACACTTGAGTTGGAAGAAAAATGGGATGCTAGCAGGTCAGCTTTATCCTTTGCTGAAGTGACAACAGAACCAACTGGTTTTGACAGGGGTGAGAGCAGAGATGGGCAAAAGTTGCGGCCAATAGCTTTGGCAAGAGACCACAATGCTCGGCTACTATTAGGGCAAGAAGCAGGTTTTTTACTCATCACCTGTTCAAAATCTAGTTTGGACTGATTAATAACTGCTTTACAATTGTTACGAGTTTTGGTGTAGGTAGAAAATGAAACAGAAGAATTTGAAACAAGCCAATTACGATATGCAATTTTCTTTTCTTGAACAGCTTTAGCACATTTATTGGAAAACCAAGGTTTAGATAAAGGACGAGATTTTAAAGTGGAGCGTGGAATTAAGGATTCCATTCCTGCAAGAATAATTTCACTGACAGGATCTGAGCAAACATTGACATCAGAAGTTTTGAAACAGTGATCCGATCAAGGGAAAGAAATCTTGCAGGTCATCCCATTTTGCATTCATGCAATGCCAAACAATACGAGGTTGGGAATAGCCATGAGATAAAGGCTCCATTGGAGAAGAGACAATCACCAAGTTGTGGTCTGAGGTGCCTAAAGGACCACTCACTTCGACCGTATACTTAGAAGGGTTGTTTGTGAGAAAAAGATCAAGTGTGTTGGCTGTATGATTAGGATTGTCCAGTATTCTTGTAGGTAAATGAACAATCTGTGCAAGTCATTATAATTTCAAAGGTTTTAGCATCTCGACCAGCTGTGTTGGTGTGACTAGAAAATGGAAGCTTGCTGGAGTTGTGAACATTAATATCACCAAGGAAAATTACCTCACTGTTAGGAAAGTTGGACTGGAGAAAATCAAGTTGCAAAGAGAGGAAGTCAAAGAGCTCCAAGTGATTTCTGGAGTTGGGAGAACGGTAGAGACAACAGATGAATCTGACAGAATGAGGTAGAGAGATTTTAAGCCACAGAAGATCGAAAAGAGAATATTCCAAATTACCAAAGAAATATCGGAATGGACATATGCACACGTACCCCCTTTGAGGCAAAAGGAATCATACTGCGAATAATTTGGGCAACTGAGATGAGCAGTAGTTGAATCAACTGATAACTGAGATTCTGACAGAAAAAGTACATGGGGTTCGGCAGACTGCAAGTGGAAATGCACATCGTTGAGATTAGAATTGAGACCACGTATATTTGTGAAATGAACTAGAGTGTTTAGGAGAGATGTTAGAAAATGTTTCCCCAAGAGTATTGACTATTGTCGTAGAGTCTGCATTAGTACATCCATTATATTCCAGGATCGATGAGGGATATGCTATGTATTTTCCCTTCATTTCCCGGAATTTTCCCGGACCACCGTAGCGCTGGTTGTCTGGGTAATAGGTGATGTGAAATGGATCCAAGATTTCTATTGACTCTGATGGCAGATGTAGCGTGCTTTGGCTCATGCATGTTTAAAGGTTAACAGGTTGGCAATGGTAGGATATTGTCAAAATATCCCCCAAGCTTTGCTGTGAGTCTTTTTTGCTGCTGTGCATTCTGGATTCCACCATGGTTTGGGAAAAGCCAGAAACTGGGTGGACATTTTTGGAATTGTAGTTGCAGCTGCATGGACAATACTTTCTTTTATGCACGTGACTGCATCATTGATAGGCTCCTGACTGACTGCAGAGGTGTCAAAATTTACTGGGTCTTGAAAGGCACTCCAGTCAGTCTGATCGAACTTGTGCCATGGTAACCTAAAAGGAAGACATGATCTCCCACTGTGTAAGTAGATTATCACAGCAAAGTGATCACTTCTATATGGGTCCTCCTCTGGTTCCCAAGTGAGAGAAGGGAGAAGACAAGAGGAGCAGATAGAAAGATCAATAGCAGAAAATGTATGGGTAGGCACATGGAAGGTGTTTATTCCCACATTTAGAAGGGAAAGATTATTGTTATTGAGCATGTGGTCTATGACTCGTCCCCTTCCTTTGATGCTAGCACTACACCACAGGGTGTTATGGCCATTAAAATCTCCGAGAAGTAAGAAAGGGGGAGGCAACTGCATTGCAAGATCATCAAGTTCTTTCTGGGAGATGTCAGCAGATGGTTAATAAAAATCCCACTCTAAGGCTAATTGCAACTGCCTCTCTGCTGGTCTGCACTGCTCAGTAAACTTCATATCTCATATACAGTAGGGCAGCACTTTTCAGCACTCTGCCAATACGGTGGTTTTAATTATAGCCATGTTTATTGTGTTCGGCACTTGTTTTGCTTTTTCAGCATTTCTCGGCACGATGAGCTCAGCAGCAGAGTCTCAGAAAGGCATCAGGTGCTATTTTACTGTTGGTGATTCATCCTGTTTATAGCATACGATAAAGTAAACACGTTATTAGGCTTTTATATGCATTTGCAAGTGAAAAAAAAAGCTATGTTCCACTTTTTGGCGATTTTTGCCTTTCAGCAAGGGTCTGGAACACAACACACCATATGAATGGGGCCCTACTGTACTTTGCATTTTTCAATGTTAAACTTCAGTTGCCACCTCTCATTCCATCTGCCCAACTTTTTTCTTGATCCTGTTGAAGTAGTGCACTATCATTACCAACCCTGCAAACCATCGTATCATCTATAAACTTGGACATTAAGCTGATATTCCTTCATGAATATCATTAATAAATATAGAAAAGCAACAATAGGCTCAACACCGAACCTTGGGGAACTCCACTACTATCATTATTTCATGAAGAGCAGTGTCCACTGATTAGCACTCTGTCTTCTCCCTCTCAACCATCCCTTTATCCATAGCAGCAACATGTCCTTAATGCCATACACCAATTTGTACAGCAGTCTTCCATCTGCACCAGTACTAAAACCTTCCCTGAAATACAAGTATATGATATCTAAATAATTTTTTGCATCCAGTTCCTTTTTTGACCACATCGTAGTAGCCAATCAAATTGGTTAGACCAGACTTCTCCTTAACAAACTCATGCTCTGTCTGAACGAATGTTAGTAGACTCCATTATTTTCCCTGAAACAGAAATTAAACCAACAGACCTGTAATTAGTTGTATGAATCTCCAGTCCGTGGGGACCTCCTCTGAATCCAAGGATGCTCTCATAATTATGGCTAAGGGTTTGCTTACTTCCTTCGCTGCTTCCATTAATATAACTTGATAGATCCCATCCAACCCAGGTGCCTTTCTTATGTTTAACTTCAAAAATTTCTCCTCTACTTTCTTCTCAGTTATTACAAAATCATTTAGCTCCCTGTTAGAGTTTAATAAACTTCTGGCTCCACTTTCCTACAGAATTCCTCATTTATGAATGTAGATGCAAAACACTCGGTCAGTTTGTCAGCTACCTGAAAAGGATCCTCAACAGTCGAACCTTCAATATATGAAGTGGACTGATCTGATTCACCTCCTTCCTTCAAGAATTTACATAAGTAAAGAAGTCTTTGCTGTTTTTTTTTTGCATCCTCTGCCAAAGATTTCTCATAATCTGCCTTCGTTTGCCTAATCTCTTTTGTGACTTGATTACAGACTAGCTTATATCTTTCATAGGCTTCTGTATCGCCTGATAACTTATATGCATCCTATGCATTATTCTTCTCTGCAAAGAGTCTCATTAGTTCATCCAACATTCATTTAGGTCAGGGGTGGGCAACAGCCGGCCAGTGGGCCACATCCGGCCCGCGACGATGTTGAATCCGGCCCCCTCGGTAAATGCATAAATATAGAAAATCCATACCTGACTACGCTCGCTGTAAACGTTCGGCTTAATTCGGTTCAATTGGGAATCGCGGCCAGTACAACAGTAACCAAGTGATTCTACGCAGCGTCAAAGAGTTATTTCCTAATTATTATTGTAGCATCGATCGAACGAAGTTCCTTTGGGTTTGACTTCTTATTGAAAAAAATAATATTGGTGCGAGATATTTTATGTTTTATGCCTTTTCTAATTATTACAATTTTTAAGTTAATATAATTTATAGCCCATAAAATGAGCCAATTAAAAAAAAAAGAAAAACTGATGCCGAATGCCGCATTTTCAATGATAATTGGACATTCAGATATTTTTTTTAAAAATACATTAATAATTTGGTAATTCAAGTAATATAACATTTTTTAGGTTCTGATTTTTTTTATTAAATCGTTCAATCTATTCCGGCCCGAATCATGATGCGAAAATTTAATTCGGCCCGCATTGTGATACGAAAATTTCATTTGTCCCACTGACGAAAAAAGTTGCCCACCCCTGATTTAGGTCTATACCTTAAAGAGTATTTCTTAGTTGATATGAAAAGCAGAGTAGCTTCCATGATTAATTCCTTGAATGCTCACTTTCCACTTAGAATTTGCTGTTGGTAACATCATCAGTTTATAATTTAAAACTGTCTGAGACCACTATAGTCCCCTTTGCGAAAGCAAAAACCCTTCCCTTCCTTTTACCCATGAATATGTTTGTTCTCTCTGTTTGTGTTCCAGTAGAACACATCCTTATAATATGATCATAAGGGGTTAGTTGGAAATATTCAGTAATTGTACTAGCTTCTTGACTTCTTGGTATGACATATTTAACTCTGTTTAAATTTCTCAATTACCTTTTCCGGTTTCCACCCTAAATATGTATAAGAATTGCAGGATGTTCTCCACCACAATTAAGATTTTTGGGTTTTGCTCTTGTGGTCCTTAGAATTACATGAAGTACAAGAAAATGCCCCATAGCATGCCTTTTTTTTTTTTGAGTGATCTTATTTCTAGCACTTGAAATATCTTAATGGTTTGGAATGTAGGTATGGACTGGTCAGTTTAAGGAGCCTGCTTTAATGGAGGAGCCATGACATGTCAAAAGTATGAAAGGTGTTCTGATGGGTATCACATCATAATGATATGAGTTTCATAGCTGTTATTCTCTGATCTCTTAACTCAGTACATATCTCCTCAGAAACATGATGCCATTATATTATAATTTGATGTGAAAGTGTAAGTGTTTTATGGGAAGTTTTCATTATATATACATATCCACACCCATCAACCTGAGGTATCCAACAGTTAAATAAATAAATTTTCTGCTTACTCTCCATGATGACCTCACAGAAGGTTAAGGAGTTAATAAGAGAGAGAGAGAGAGAGAGAGAGAGAGAGAGAGAGAGAGAGAGAGAGAGAGAGAGAGAGAGAGAGAGAGAGAGAGAGTCTCACCACAGCTCAAAGTGTGCATGAATCTACTTTTGAATCCTAGTATTTGACCACTTAGCTATGGCTGCTTGTTCTGAATGCTTAAGGGACAAGTTTACACAAGGATATTTCTGGAAAGTAACTGTTTGGCTGAACTTGGAAGATCCTACCAACCTTTCTAATTTCTTCTGGAAAAAAAAAAAAAAAAAAAAAGATGACATTGTCCCAATAGCCATTCTAGAGGAATGTATGATAAGTAAGAGTGGCGTTACAGTTATGTAACTATCTGTTCTTGGCTGTTTTACGAATGTATTTTTTATTGTGTGTCATCAATTTTACCAGGTTGGGATCTCATAGGATTCAGACAGAGCAAAATTTAAATTACTCATTTCAGTAAAAAGAAAACTTCAGTACCTGTAAAGCTCTCTGCCCACCAAGAACACCTATGAGGACATACGCACTCATGAACCAGCAGGCACTGTGTACACAAGTTGGTTGCCAGTTATCTTGGTATATTCCATACACATGAAAATTCTTGACCTGTCTTGGCCAAAGCATCGTCTGAAGTGATATATTAAAACTGTGCTCCTCAACCACCAGGCTACCTGTTTCCAAGAAGTCCATAGGTCATGTTAATTGGAAAACATGCCTGATTCTAGTGATAATGGTCTAGAACCTATAATCCAAACAGAGCTATAATGGCAGGAATCCCAGCAGAAGTACCCACGGTCCAACTTGGTCATCTGGGATTTCGCTGGGCTGCTTCATATTGTTTGTCAATTGTTATGTCTTAGTTTTCCCTCCACACAATTCATTTAGAGAGGTAGGTGTGTGTGTGTGTGTGTGTGTGTGTGTGTGTGTGTGTGTGTGTGTGTGTGTGTGTGTGTGTGTGTGTGTGTGTGATGGAGATTTTTTCAAAAGATAAACCATAAACCTTTACAATTTCTTGAGAAGCTGTGGCATCATGGTCACTCATTGTCAACAGAGAGATTTGGTTGTGAAGGAAAGAAAATCCAAACTTCTGTTTTACTTCACAGTTTTTCTGTTGGCCCAGCTCCTTAAAATTGTATGAGGCCTTGTCACTGTGGAATATTTTTGGAAATAACTTTGTGCTTTATTCTTTGCTTCTTTTATAATTATATTCCTTGTTCTATTATGGTTTTGGGTGTGTTGGAATATTTGTGTATCTTTTGGGACTGCAAGAGCACTGCGTGTAATAGAAGATGAGTAGTAGTAGTTTGCTGCCAAGTCTGTGAGAGCATGCAGAGCATACCTTTAATTCAAAGTGTCTAATATTTGATATTTTTATCAATGTGAATGTTCAAATTTCCATTTGACAGCCCATGTGTTAACAATTTCCATTCAATGGATTATGTTGTATGACCAGTGAAATAGATAAAAGAAAATTATTGTGTACTTAAAATGATGGCATACTAATTGGTGGAGGAAATAAAAAAAAAAGAAAGAAAGGTCAATGGCCAAGATTAATCAGTTGGCATACATATGCATGCAGTCCACAGTTCAGTACTATAAGGTTAAAAATTAGACTAAAATTTTATGTACGATGTGTTACCCAAATGTTCCTGAAATTTGAATGTTGCATGGGAACTACAGTAGACTCTTGATTTTCCGGGATAGATGGTAAAAAACAAATCCTGGATAATCGATTTCCTGGTTAATCCAAAAATACAAGTGCCCGACATAAGTTCCAGGACTTCTTACTTCGTCGAGTTTTACGTAACTCAGGAATGACTAATAACATATTAGTCATTAGTCATTCCTGAGTTATGACTAATAACATATTGCTACTATATTATTATTGACAATATCTGAATTCCGCACGATACTTGTTAATGTTTGGCCATTTTCATACATTCTTATTAGTTTAATTTTCTGATCCAAATCGATCGCTTTCCTTTTCATGGTAGACTTACTAGTACTTTAGAAAATTTCATTTTGACTGATAACGGTCAAAATGAAATTTTCTAAAAAAGAACTTCAAAGGGTTAGGGCGGGGGGAGGGGGGGACACATTATTATCACCTCACACGAACTCACATTTTACCAAAGCACATTTCTGGAGGTCACTGCCATTAAACTATTTGCACCTTCTGAGTTACTGGGCTTTTCTGTTCGTGCATCTAATTATAAACGGGTAGTAAACTCAATCTTATTGCATTTCCAATAATACTGATAGCTGGAATTGCGTGGGTTTTATGTTATTATTATGGTGAAATGTGCCCCCTTCACTGAAATCTTCAGTCATATATAAAAAAACAAAACCATAAATAAATTGTAAGAATCTTCTCTTCTTTCCTATTTTTTTGCTTGTTACTCTGTATCTCACTTGTGCAATTTGTGTGTGCCGTGATCGTTGTTTTTGATTACTTATTTTATTTATTTATTATTTTTGTTTGTTTTAAATTTTACAATCCTAAAAAAAAAATTGAGTGAAAAAAAATTTATGTAAAACCATAGATGCGTAAGTCGGGGACTTACTGTATCGAAAAATGTTCAGCAACCTACGTAAAAAATATGGCGATAGATAAAAAACGAAAAAACTTACCACGCACTACTCACATGTCCAATACGATGCTTCCGTTTATTTTTTGTGATGTCTATTTTAAGTCTAATATCTGTCTGCACGGGTAGCACAGTGGTATCGTCACCGTCCTCCCCACACCGGGTGGAAAAGGCCTGGCTTTGAATCCCGTCGATGACGCGAGGAACTTTACTGGGCTTTTTTCACTCCGTGGCCTTAGTCGGTCTCAGGTGTAGATAGCAAGGTTTTTCCTCCAAGAAACTGAGGTTTTTCGTCCAGCAAACAGACAGACCATAGAACACACGCAATTAACAGACATAAGACACAGAACGGCAGATGAATTTAATTATTCGGGTGGCCTAAATATAATAGTTAAAAAAAGTCTAATAGCTTTCCTATATTTTTTTTACCATGTCGATTTTAAATCTAATAGCTTCCCTTTATTTTTTACGACGTTGCGTATGGTTTGGTCACCAATGTTATAATGGTTCCTTAGAGATTTAACAGATGCGCCGTTTTCACACTTTTGAATAATTTCAAGTTTTTCTTTAACTGAAAATGCAACTCTTTTGCATTTACCCATCATTTTTGCGATTTCTAAACCAAAAAAAAAAAAAAAAAATTTACCATAAAAAATATTCTGACATCCCTGACATAAATAACGAAACAAAATTTGTCCTTTTGCGCTGCAACAGAACACAACAATCGACGCAACGCACTAAAACAAACTAAACATTTGGTCTCTTTTTTTGAGCAGCTGGTGTGAAGACAGCAGGGATTACAAGGTAATAGATACACTAATCTCCCAATGACGACTTATAATACCGCTTGTTGCTTATTTACGACTTGCAAAATATCTGTTTATATCTATTCTAGTTATTACTTGAATTTTTTGATTTCTGGTCGATTTTTTTTTTTTTTTTTAATTTGGAGTCTTGAGGTGTCCCGGTTAATTGAGAGTCTGCTATACTTCTAGTACAGACTTGTGGCGCTAGGTAACTCTGCATGCATTCTTTGTGAATCAGTGTGCCGCGTGGCATCAGGCTGAATAGAGTCATCGAATATTTATGTGCAGTTCTTTGGCAGTGTGTTTTGCATAGTTTGCAATTGTTGCAATGGCTGTTGTGAGAGAGCAACATGCTTGCATCAAGTTTTGTTTCCTTCTTAACGATACAGCAGGAGATACCCATAAACCTATAAAGTTGAAACAAGCTTTTGGTGACAATGCTTTAGGCCAGACACAGGCTTACTACTGGTTTAACTGTTTTAAAAACGGTCGAATGATGGGTGATGACGACAATCGCTCTGGACATCCATCATTGAGCACCATCCCAGATAATGTCGCAAAAGTTGAGGTGGCAATCTGTGAAGACTGCAGCCAGACCATCCACAACATTTGTGGCATTGTATGACTATCGTACAGAACATGTGAGCGTATCTGTCAGACAAGTTGAACATGAGAAGGGTTGCGACCAAGTTCGTGCCTTGGTTACTGATTGTAGACCAAAAGCAGCATCACATGGAAGTTAGCAGAGATCTACAAGAAAGGGCCAGGAGTGATCAAAACTTCCTTTCTATGGTCATCACCGGTGACGAGAGTTGGGTATATGGGTATGACCCAGAAACCAAGCGGCAATCATCCCAGTGGAAGAGCCCATCTTTGCTCCAAACAAAAAAAGCCCGATAAATGAGGAGCAATGTGAAGCCCATGGTGATTTTTTTTTTCTGGACACTGACAGGATTATCCATAAGGAATTCGTCCCTCCCGGCCAGAATGCCAACGCATAGTTCTACTGCGGTGTCCTCAGGCAGTTAAGGGAAGCCATCAGGAAGAAACATCCAGAGAAGTGATGCACAAAGAACTGGGTCCTTCATCATGACAACGTGCTGGCCCACACATCTCTCACTGTGGTGCAATTTTTGGCATCCAACAACATGACAGTCATTCCCCACCCCTTATTCACCAGACTAAACCCCCTGTGACTTCTTCCTCTTCCCAAGAATGAAAATTAAGCTGAAAGGTCGAAGATTTGACAGCACAGAGGATATCCAAAACGAATCGCAGGCGGTGCTGAACACTATGATGAAGGACAACTTTCAGGATGCATTCAAATCATGGGAGAAGTACTGGGATCGATATTTACGCTCTCAAGGGGACTACTTTGAAGGTGACGGTGGTGAATAAGACCCAGGGCGAGCCTAATTTATTTTATAAATACATTTCAGGAACTTTTGGGTGGCACCTTGTATATGCTGTCCCTTTTTATATAAATTGGGATCTCCCTATAATGGATGATGTGGGGATTGTGATGATGAATGCAGCCTACTTGCTCTGGTTGAAGTGGTTGCATTATAAGATTTTCTAATTCATTGTATGCAATAACTTGACTAGGAGGCAGATACAAAGATGACTACAGTTATATTGTTTTCCTGAATCTGTTTCCTCTTCTATACAGAGTTCCAGTACTGAGTCATTCTGGTGAGACTAATCTTATATACCCATAATCAAAACCTAGCTGCTTTTAATTTGCGGGCGCGCGCAAATTAAAACTGATGCACGCGCGTGCATGCGTGTGGCAGGGACAGTGGTTGGTAAGTGGTTATTGTAAGTGGGCTATTTGCTGTTATTTTCCCCATTTATGTCAGTTAATAGTAACAGCTTTATGGTTGACAATGAGCAGCTGTAGATTTCTGTTTCTATACGAGTTGTGCAAAAAGTTTTTGTTTCTATACCAGTTATGTTCAATACTAGTTGATGCATATATTAGCTTCCTTCCTTTTTCTAGGAATGCAGCTCTTGTCTCTTTGCATCTTCTCATTTTTACATTGCACTGTACACATTCTCTTGGACTGTGTTGTTCATGTGACAAGCAGCAGCCCCTCTGCAAATAATGTGTGGAGTGTCCCCATTTCTTGCATTTGTAGTCTTGTAGTGGGTTGGGCACAATATAGCCTGCTATGAGTTTCAGTAACATACTTTCATTGATATCAGCAATGTGTAAAAAGAAGGTAAATAGAAGGTAATAAATTGGAACAAGAGGCCTAATTTATTTGATCATTAATTTTGTGCAAATAACTCCTTATTCATTCAATTCTAGCTGCAACTCTTCATCTGTGAAGTTATGAAAATCTCATTATATGATTTCTTGTGTGGTGTTTAAGGTGGCATATGAAAGGAGTAGAGGTTTTACAATCTTATCTGTTTTTCCATTTTACTGTATCCAATTTAGATGGATATCTGAGACAGTGACTGCAAATAAATAGTAACATTTGTAGAACTTAATAGGAGTTTTTATACCTGTATAAAAATACTTATGTAAGTAGATATTGTTACATAAAGAGCTTAGATAGTAGTGATCTACCTCCTCATGGTCGGAGTGTGATGCCCTACCCCTGCTATGAGGCTAAAGGCTGCTCTTCTAATTATATCTCTTTCATTTTTGCTTTATGTTAAAGTTGACCCAAAGATGTAGGGCCTCTGCTTTTGTTTAATAAAACTACTGATGTGATTGGTTATGTTATTAAAAGCAGATGAGCTCTAGTCGCATATGAAGGGGCACCAGGGGCAATTAGTGTAATGGCTTGCTTAAATGAAAACATAAAAAATAGTGACATATTGCAACACACATTTTGAATCAGGCATGTGTATATTTCTAATATGTAAAACTAAAATTTAGTAATAATTAAGAAGGATTAAATACATAATTTCTGAAAAACCATGAATTCATTCTTAAGAAGCAATAAAAGAGAAGATATACCTTGCAGAAAAGTCGTGGGTCTAAGCGTGCTAATTCTGGAGGAAGGTACTTCTTATACATTGAATATAAACCAGAAAATTGGGCACGTGATGGATAACCCTGTTGCATAAGCTCCAGTACTGAAGTCATTCCTAAAAAAAAATTAATTTTAATAAATAAGCAGCTGGCTTTTTGACAGAACTTATAATAAAAAGTAAAATAAATAACTACAGTAGAGCGTCAGTTATCCAGAATAATTAATGTCAGACCTCTTCCGGATAGCCAAATTTTCTGGATAATTGAACATACGGTAAGATTAAATAAATTTAATCTTACCTTATGATTAAATTAAATAGTTAAGATTAATTAAATAAAAAAAAATTATAAACCAATCTTGGAAAACAGAAACGTCCATTCAGGCATTTCTATGATTTTTATACAAAACAGGAAAATTAAAAAGATTTTTAAATGCTCTCCGTTTATGGATTTACCAATAACGAGCACGCTATTTTCTCATTTTAAAACCTGGTGCAGGCTTTTCTCTTTTAGTGGCTAGGTTTTTCTCGGTAAAGCTTTCCATAATAAGCCAGTCTCATCAACATTATAAACGTTTTCTTTATCATAATTTGCTATAACTGAAGCAACTTACAAGGAAACCGCTGCCAATTCATCTACAGAAAGTTTCTCGAAGGTTTTTCAGCCAATCTGTTCTTGCCTTAAAATCTTCATTACCTTTTATTTTCGATTAAAATCCAATGCTTTTTCACACAACATGGAGCCAGAGACTGGTTCACCTAAACTTCACTTCTGAAGAAACCACAAATAAAGTGCACTCTCTAAAGTGGCATTTTCAGGTTTCAACATCGTCTTTTCCCTGCTAGATCCTCCTTCACTATCCATAATTAACACAAATTCTGTTATAGCATTAGTTTTTTTCTTGATGTCATAAATTGTTGGTCTCCACATTAAACTCTTTGGAGAGATTTCCTAAAATTTCACCTTTTCTAATTCTATTATAATAATTTCCTTTTTTTTTGTTGCAATGTTAAAACTAAGCATTTTCATTTTGTTTACGTTTTACTGTAAAACATTAAGAAAAATAAAAAATCACACAGTTTCGGGCCGATATTATTCTTACCGAATCTAGAGCTAAACTAATCTGAAATTCACTTGTGGTTTCCGAGAAAACCCAGTGGTTTCTGTGATATTTCTCTACAGCACATTTCTGAAGGTCACATAGAATTCTGGAGAGCACAACCACAAAACAATAAAAACAGTTTTTGGTTTATTGGGTTCTACAATCTGTTATAAACGGGTAGTAAACTCAATATTTTGCTTATTAGAATCAAAATTTAATTTGCATACATGATCACTATAACCGCCACTTACTGTACTAAAAAAAAAGAAAGAAAGCTCAGCCTTTCAAATTATTCCAGATAACTGACATTCTACTGTACATTAAAACACAGCATTATAATTGTTAGCAATTTTTAAAGTTCAGTAGAGGCAGTCACTACATTCTTTCAAATTTCCACACTTTTAAAGGGTATCCTTTAAAATGACCATTACTGGGTTATACTATTTTTCAGTTTATTAGTATTATGACCCTGATCAAATTCTGTTATGGTGGGGAGAGAACAAAATAAAAGAAAAGAAAGGGGGGGAAAAAAGCTTATAATCACATGGGTTATTTTATAATATATTGAAAAACATTTACACAAAAGCACAGTTATGAGGCAGGGATAACTATCACAAGTCAATATTTTAAATAATGTACTGTAATAGTAAATATGAATTAAGTTTGTATTAGAATTAGTAGTGGCATTGATGCAAGAAAGCAAGCTACAACAGCAGCAAAAAAAACAATATCAACTATACATACCTTCTAATAGTTAGTCTACTTCCACCTTGAATTTATTAAAATTACCCACTTAAAAAACACTAGAAGGAAGTATGTACCAATTATCAACTACCCAAAGGCAAATTTCCACATATCAATCCTGCAACCATCCTTCCACAAATTGAATTTAAGTGTTTCATGTGTACAGCCTGAGTATCAAGGATTTCATCAACACTAAACTTATTTAATCCATTCAAAGCCTTAAACACATTAAACACTTTTTTTAATCAGATCTCCTTGCACACGACTTGTCTCTAGGCACTGAAGTTTGCAGAATTAAAGCCTTTCCTGGTAAGAGCACCATTTGGTTTCCCATCACTAATCTCACTGCTCTTCTCTATACCCATTCCAACAAATCCATATGATCCATTCCCAAAATGAGCTTCCAGACCTGTATGCAGTATTCAAGATGTGGCCTAGCCATTGCCTTATAAAATGGGATAATCACTTCATCCCCTGCTGGCAAAATTCCTGTATATAACTGACAAAACCCTATGAGTTGTTCAGTGTACACTGCTCAGAGAACTTCATATCTGACTGCACAATTATCTTCAGGTCTTTTTCATTCTCTACTACCTTGAGTGTGGTGCCACATGTTTGTCTATGTCAAACTTGCCACTTCTTAGCCCATCTACATAATCTGTCTAGATCTTGTGCAGTAGCATACCCTGATTACTGTCATTAACCACCCTGCCAACCTTTGTATCATCTACAAACTGACATCAAACCTCATATGCCTTCAAAACACAGTGCGGTTTGAATGCTGTGGAACCCTGTTAACATTAGTCCACAAACAGTAGTGCTCGATAATAACTACTCTCTGTCTTCTCCCACCAACAATCCATTTATCCATAACAGTAACTTTCCACACTGCTCTAATTTGTACAGCAGTCTTTTATGTTCAACAATATGAAAAGCTTTTCTGAAATCCAAGTACACAATATCAAAATTATTTTTTGCATCCAGTTCATTTGTTACTATGTCAGAGTATCAATATTCTGCGAAGTATGCAAAACCCACTGAAACAGAATAATAATGAACCAGATTATGCAATATTATTAGGTTTAATGACATTTTGTACAACTTATTTTCACTATTTATTATAACTAATTTCAAATTAGAAATGGATCTTTATAAACTTAAAGACAAATACAAGATAAATAGTCATTCATAAAGACAGGGCACATTAAGCATAATGCTCTATATAGCTTACTCTTTTCCACTTAATATTTATGTATAAATAAAACTGTCACCATTCTTAGCTTTCTTGGCCAATGCTTTATCATACTCAGATTTTGCTTGCCTAACAAGTATATGGTATTGTTAAAAATCAAATTATAATTGTACAAATCTGAGCTGTCATCACTCTGTAATTGTCCCATGCTACCTTTTACTCCCTATCAGTCTTGCAAAATCCTTTTTATTCCACTCGTGTACTACTTAGTTAATGAAACGAATCCATGGGCTCAATGGTGCATGTCTTGAAAGTACCTCACAGTTCATACATATATTTCAACCCAACTGACTGAGTCCATGAACATTCTCAGTCCACAATATTCTCCTTTCTTTAAATCAAAACTTTAACCCTTACTGTTGACTACTGAAATCTCTTTTGCCATTGTCAACTTTAGAATAATATTATCACTCATGCTAATAGTTCCTGTAATGTCATATTTGTAATATTATTCAGATCACTAGAAATGACATGGTGACAGAAATAACAATCATCAAGCTGAGTCAGAAAATTTACTACATATGTCAAGTTGCCAGTCTATGATTTCCAATCAATAAGTGGTAAACTGAAATTCCATAACAAAGCATACAAAAACTCTTGTCATACCCATCACTATCATGTGGTCTATACCTTAGTCATGACCATTTGGTATATCATAGCACACTGCTCTCCTGAAACTGCACTAAATCAGCTTATAACCTTACTGCATTTCAGCAACTTTTTATCAGAAGCATAACTCCCCTCCCTCCCTTTTTGTTCTCCCTATACACACTGTATGTTTCAAAATGAAACTCATCATCTCCAATATGAAATGCTTTTCTTAAACACAAGTATGATGTCAAAATTATTTTTGGCATCCAGTTCATTTGTTACTATATCACAGTATCAACACTGTGAACAGTTAACAGGTGAGACTACTTCTACAGGGATGGAATACACTTAAATAGAAGTGGTGCAAGAATATTTGTTGATGCTATTGAGGCAGTCTTAGGTGAGTCAGAAAATTGCTAGCTTGGGGGGGGGGGTTCATGTTGTTGTTATTTGGTTTTTAGGAGCATTAGCAACTAAGACCATATTGCTCCGGGGATATGCAGTGGTCATTTCCTGACCTTTCCACATCCTCCATATTTGGTGGTCACATGCTCGAATCCCAATCTGATCAAGAAGCGTGTGCTACGCACTGCTGCTCCTGTCCACCTGGCTACAGAGGTGCCTGGGGGGGGGGGTACATGGACTGATAGATTAATAGCAGGTGTAGGCAGAGGTGAAAGTGATTCTTGCACTGCTTCTATTGGAATGAACAGCAGACAGAAAAACAAGTTGCTGGGGATTTCATGGAATGCTGGGAGTCATAGCAGTACAAGAAAATACATGTATACTTATGTGTACCCCAATGCTAGGAGTTTATTAAATAAATTTAATGAATTTGAAGTGCTGGTCAAAACCTCAAAGGTAGATATTGTTGGGATATCAGAGACATGGTGTCACACAAATATAAGGAAAACTGAATTGGACATTTGGGTATAGGAAGGGAGGAGGGATTATGCTGCTAGTTAAGAAAAACATAAAATCTAAGGAAATGCATCCAGTTTACATGGGTGGACATTCCAAAATTGCAAGGAAACAGCAGTTGAATGAATAAACGAGGAAGATGAAAAGTTGGTTCTGTGAGTTTGAAGTTGGACAGTAAATGAATGTCAGCTGGTGGAGGCACGTGTTCGGACTGTTTTGAAAGAGAGAGCGGGATTTATAGAAGCCAATTCAGAAGAACAGTACCCATGGAAGTATCTGTGGAAAATGCATGCAGCAGAAACAGTACATCTATGAGACTGAGAGTGGAGAGACTCGGTTAGAGATGAGTCATTAATGAACCTAACTGCCCTCTTCTGTATGAAATCAAGAAGCCTGAGAGAGGGTTTGGGGGGCATCGCTCCAGATGTGGAAACAATATTCCATGGTAGGGAAGATTTGCAATTTCTACAGTGAACAGCTGTTTGGAAGAAAAGTAACGCTGAGAGCAAAAGAGAAAACCAAGTTTTTTAAATGCAGAGGAAGCAATATTTGTAATGTGCTTTGTGCCAATAAAAATTAGAAGTCAGGGTAATTCCCCAAAGGAGATATATCAACTTGCCTAGAAATCAGAGTGTCACCAAAGATAAGCAAAGGAGCAGAAGAATCCTTTTTGGAAGATATAAGACAGGATTCAGTTTTAGAAGGATTGAAATCAACTAATTTGCCTTTGCATCACTGGAGATCAGCATTTCAGAAATTCGTAGCGGTTATTCCAGAAGTTGTAGCTGACTGAGCAGAGCAAGCTTTCTCAAACTGGAAGGTTTAATGCAATGTGCTATCATCGAAAAAACTATGGATAGGATTTCTGGTCAATGGAAGAGGGACCATTAATATACAAAAGGAAAAGAGTTAGAAAACAGACAGCGATCTACCAGCACCCTCAGTGAACAGTCAGTTGTTGTTGTTGTTGTTATTTGGTTTTTAGGAGCATTAGCAACTAAGGCCATATCGCTCAGGGAATATGCGGTGGTCATTCCCTGACCTTTCCGCATCCTCCGTATTTGGTGGTGACAGGCTCGAACTCCGGTCTAATCAAAAGCGTGGGCTACGCACTGCTGCTCCTTCCCACCTGGCTACGGAGGTGCCTGTGAACAGTCAGAGAGAAAACTGGATAACCAATTATAAAAAACAGTTGGCAAACCATAAGATGGAAGCTTGTTTAGAAGACCTTTAGGCCAAACACGACCAAAGCCTTTGAGATGTCAAGAGCAACTGCTTGTGTTTCACCAAACTTTTCCATTGAATTTGTCCATAAATGGATAACATAAGCCAGAATATCACCAATGGATGAACAGTGACAGAATCCATACTTGGCGATCATTGATGAGACAGAGGGTTTCTAGGTAGTTTAAGAGTTGTCAGTTAATTGATTTCTCCATTACTTTAGAAAGAGTAGAAGTAACTGCAATGGGATGATAATTGTATGGGAGGGATTTGTCACCCTTTTTAGGAACTGGCTGGATATGAGCAAATTTCCAAGCAAAAGGAAAAACAACTTTGTAATAAGAAAGTGAAAAAAGGCGGCAAAGAACAGGAGTAAGTTCAAGAGCACAGGTTTTGAGAACAAGTGGAGAAATACCATCAGGACCTGGAGCTTACTTAGAATCAAGATTCATCAAAATCCTTCTGACATCCTTTTGATGGAAGACCACAGGAGACACTGAATGGAGAGTGTTGGGTATGGTGGGAGGTGTTTTACCAAGATCATCAACACATGAGTTGGAAGAAAAATGGGATGCTAGCAGGTCAGCTTTGATCTTGGCTAAAGTGACAATAGAACCATCTAGTTTTGACAAAGGTGGAACCAGAGATGGGTAAAAGCTGCAGCCAATAACTTTGGCAAGAGAGCAGAATTCTCGGCTGCCATTTCAGCTAGAAGCAAGTTTTCTACTCTTAGCTTGTTCAAAATATAGTTTGGAATAATTAATGGACTGATTAATTGTTGTGAGCTTTGGTGTAGGAAGAAAATGAAACTGAAGAATTCGAAACAAGCCAATTACAATATGCAACATTCTTCTCTTGAACAGCCTTAGCACATTTTTTGGAAAACCAAGGTTTAGATAAAGGATGAGATTTTAAACTGGAGTGTGGAATAAAGGATTCTATTCCTACAAGAATAATTTTACTGAAACGATCTGAGGAAATGTTGACATCAGAAGTTTTGAAACAGTAATCCAACCAAGGAAAAGAAGAAAAGAAATCTCACAGGTTTGTTTGTTTGTTATTTGGTTTTTAGGAGCATTAGAAACTAAGGCCATATTGCTCCGGGAATATGTGATGGTCATTCCCTGACCTTTCCGCATCCTCCGTATTTGGTGGTGACGGGCTCGAACCCCGGTCTAATCAAGAAGAGTGTGCTACGCACTGCTGCTCCTTCCCACCTGGCTACGGAGGCGGCTCAATCTCACAGGTCATCTCATCTCATTTTGTATTCTTGTAATGCCAAACAACATGAGATAAAGGTTCCATTGGAGAAGAGAAAATCACCAAGTTGTAATCTGAGGTGCATAAAAGAACCACTCACTTTGACTATGTACTTAGAAGGGTTGTTTGTGAGAAAAAGATCAAGCGTGTTGGCTGTATGGTTAGGATTGTCCGGTATTCTTGTAGGTAAGGGAACAATCTGTGTAAGGCCATTAGTAATTGCAAAAGTCTCAGCATCTCGACCAGCTGGGTCTTTGTGACTAGAGAATAGAAGCCAGCTGGAGAACATTAAAATCACCAAGGAAAATTACCTCACTGTTAGGAAAGTTGGACTGGAAAAAGTCAAGTTGCAAAGAGAGGAAGTCAAAGAGCTCCAAGTGATTAGTGGAGTTGGGAGAACAGTAGAGACTACAGATGAATTTGACAGAATGAAGTAGAAAGATTTTAAGCCAGAGAAGATCGAAAAGAGGAGATTCCAAATTACCAAGCTCTGACAGGGAATATCGGAACGGACATATGCACAAATACCCCCTTTGAGGCGAATGGAATAATACAGTGTATAATTTAGGCAACTGAGATGAGCAGTGGTTGAATCAACCGATAACTGAGATTCTATCAGAAAAAGTACATGGAGTATAGCAAACTGCAAGTGGAAATGGACATCGTTGAGATTAGAACTGAGACCTCATATATTTGTGAAATGAACTAGTAAGTATTTGGGAGGTTTAATTATTTTCACAGATAAGCTTGCTCTATTACTTTGCCAATTCATGGTGTATTCAATAGTAGGAACATGTGTGGGGGGGGGGGTTACATGTATTAAGTAATGAAATTTTTGGACATGGCATACACATTGTAAGAATTTGATAGTATGAACCAGAGCTGTAATGCTCAATATGTTCTACGTTGATATCAATATTTGTAGAATAATAGGAGAAGTTTATCTCAATATAATACGTAGAATTTTTCCGTATGATACTCTCCAGCAATTAAAACAAAAAAATAAATCAAAAATGTTACATTACAGTAAAAAATAAAAAATAATTAAAAATCAATTGAACACAATTAAAAAAAATGGAACTATAAATATGGAAAGACAGAATCTGCTTTGGGCTCAGAAATACAAATATTAACCAGCAGATTGTTAAACAGGGGTTATCCCTTTGCTACAATAAACCGAATTAGGGTACAAGCTAGAGATAGGATACAAAAATGCTACATCAACCAACAATCGTAATATTAAAAAATACTTTATTTCTGTCCTATATGTTGAACAGTGGCATAATCAGCTTAACAGATTCTTTAAAGATACTGAATTTAAATTGTGACCAGGCCAATACGGAAACTGCACACTATACTGAAAAATCGCTCAGTCCTTTCGGCGCCTCTGTAGCCAGGTGGGCAGGAGCAGCAGTGAGTAGCACACGTTTCTTGATCAGATTGGGGTTCGAGCATGTGACCACCAAATATGGAGGATGTGGAAAGGTCAGGAAATGACCACCGCATATCCCCGGAGCAATATGGTCTTAGTTGCTAATGCTCCTAAAAACTAAATAACAACATCCTTTCCTCGTTCACAAAACAAATAAATGACCTGGTATAGATTTCTTGCGGGGATTGCAACTCATCAAACTAAGGTTCTACGCATTTCCCTCTGAATTTTCTTTGTAAATCAACATGTGGCTTCGGTTAGTGCTTCTCATTCAGCAGTGTCAAAATTAAGCTTTCATGCAGTTAACAAAAAAGCATACTTTTTTATTTAATGATGCCAAAATACTTAGTGCCCAATGTAATTATACCAGAATATTAATTGCAGAAACAGTCGAAACTAAATTACATGAGAATTCTGTTAACATTCACAGGCCATTTCTAATCTCCGATTCGTGGACTTTTATGCGCATGCACAAAGACAAATAATTTGTCGAAAAGCGTTGTCAGCTTTAGGAAGGAAAATCGTTTTTGCAAATTTTTTCGTTAAATTTCTTTTAATTAATTGCCTTAGATTGATTTTTAATTGTGTTCAATTGATTTTTAATTATTTTTTTATTTGTTACTGTAAGGTAAGATTTTCGATTTTTTTGTTTTAATTGCTGTATTATATGTTTTATATTGAGATAAACTTCTCTAATTATTTTACAAACATTGTAAGAATATACCCAGATCCTTGAAACAACATGGCTTTGACAATGCCCTACGTATACACACTACTCCGACTCCCTCTAGTCACTAGCTGGCAGAGTAGAGGTAGCAAGATTATACACTAGCTGATCTCGAAGATTCCTAGAGAGTTACCAATAGGTTCGGTCCGGTGTACTAGCTAGCGGCCTGCCTGTGAACACTGTTTTAGAGCTTTAGACCTTATATTTCGAAGCTGTACCTTCGAAATATAAGGAAGTTTGGATCTTGCCATGATATTCATCATAACCTCAAAAGACATCAGTCATACTGCATGACGGAAGAGATGGGGAAGGTTTGATCGGAACATAGCTCTGGAGACTAAACATGGGTTCCACCACTTCAATCCTCCAATAAGCCAAGTGGTGGTATTGCACCAGCTGATGAGCACTGGGTTGACTTAACCATTGGAAAAGCAAAAAAAAAGTAGGAGTGAATTATAGGCCTAATGACTCTGATGATAATAATGTACAACTGTACTGAGAAATAGGGTGGGCCAAAAAATCAGATTGTCATATTTTATGGTATTGATTGGAACTTGTGGAACCGTCACTCGCACACTAGCAAGTCTTTTGTGGATTTAATGGAAGATTTCTTTCTACAGAAGCATGTTCGAGAGGCAGCCAGAGGGAGTAATACGCTTGATTTGATCATCAGTAGTGATTCTTCATGCATTAAGAATCTGCAGATAAAGAAACCACTAGGTGGCAGTAATCACAGTGTGCTGATGTGGGATTCACTCAAAGACGTAACTACTGTGAGGGGTAAAGGGAAGGGTTTTTGCTTTCGTAAAGGTGACTACGGTGGTCTGTGACAGTTTTTAAATTCTATACAGTGAGACAAACTGATGATGTTATCAACAGCAAATTATAAATTGGAAGAATTCAAAGAATTAATCTTGGAAGCTAGTAGGCTTTTCATACCAACTAAGAAATACTGTCCAAAGTTTAGGTCTAAATGGATGTCAGATGAATTAATGAGACTTGTGGCAGAGAAAAAAAAATGCATGGGATGTGTATAAATTATAAGGTGACACAGAACCTTTGGTAGATATAAGCTGGTCTGTAATCAAGTCACAAAGGAGGTTAGGCAGGCAAAGGCGGATTACGGGAAATCTTTGGCAAAGGATGCAAAGAAAAACAGCAAAGAGTTCAGAAGGATGGGGATGAATCAGATTGGTCCACTTGAGGACAACGATTCGACTGTTGAGGATTCTGCTCAGGTAGCTGACAAACTGAACAAGTGTCTTGCATCTACATTCACACATGAGGAATTATTCAGGGAGGAGAACACCAGAAGTTTATCAAACTCTGGAAGGAAGCTAAAGGATTTTGTAATAACAGAGAACAAAGTGGAGGAGAAATTGTTGAAGTTAAAGATAAGAAAGGCACCTGGTATGGATGGCATCTATTCCAGTTATATTAAAGGAGGCAGCAAAGGAAGTACGCAAACCCTTAGCCATAATTATGACTCGGGGGGGGGGGGAGGTCCTCATGGACTGGACGTGTGCAAATGTATCATAAATTCACAAAGAGGGTTCAAAAGGTGATAAGGTAACTATAGACCTGTTAGTTTAACTGTTGTTTGATGGAAAATAATGGAATCGCTGGTTTAAGAAGCATTGCAGGATCATCTAGACAAGACTGCAGTAATAGTTAAGACACAGCATGGGTTTGTTAAAGGGAGGTCTTGTCTCACCAATTTGATTTGATACTATGATGTGGTTACAAAGGAACTGAATGCAAAAAATAATTTTGATATCATATACTTGGATCTTAGAAAAGATTTTGATACTGTTGCACATGGAAGACTACTTTACAAATTGGAGCAGCATGAAATTAAGGGCAAACTGCTGCTATAGAAAAAGGAATCGGTGAGTGGGAGAAGACAGAGTGGTAATCAATGGACACTGCTCTTCATGGACTAATGTTATTAGTGGAGTCCCTCAGTGTTCAGTGTTGGGTCCCTTGTTGTTTTCTGTATTTATTAATGATATTAATAAATACAGAATATCCAAGGCTTAATATCCAAGTTTGCAGATGATATGAAGGTTGGCAGGGTTGTTTAATGACAGTATGCTACTGCAACACGATCTGGAAAGGTTGAGCAGATGGGCTGGGAGGTGGCAACTGAAATTTAATATTGACAAATGTAAAATACTGCATATGGGTAGCATTAACCACAAAATGGTACAGAATGAAAAATACCTGGTGTGGATAATTTTGCAGTGAGATATGAAGTTTTCTGAGCAGTACACAGAGTCTGCAAGAGCAGCATCTGTGTACTGCTTATGGTGTCTTGTGTGTACAGCTCATGGGGTCTTGTCAGTGATATACAGGAATTTTTGTGGCAGAGACAAGGAGGTGATTATCCCCTTGTATAAGGCAATGATAAGGCCACACCTTGCATACTGTCACAGATCTGGAGGCCTCATTTTAAGAAGGATATAGAGTTGCTGGAACAAGTACAGAGAAGGGCAAAGAAATTAGTGAGTGGAACAAGGTTAAGTTCTGCAAATTGCAGTGTCTGGAGACTAGGCACCTGCAAGGTGATCTGATTGAGGTGTATAAGGCTTTGAATAGTTTCGAGGAAGCTAAGTGCTGATGAGATTCTTCCTCTTGCCGAGATTCGTCTGCTGAGGGGATAAAAATTCAACTTGAGGAACGACAGTTGTAGAATAGATGTGCAGAAATTTGCCTTTAGCAAGTGGGTTGATTGCTTAAATAAACTGCCATCTGTTGTATTCAAACTAGAACTAGACAAACATCTGGAGTTAATGGATGGGTGAAATGGGAAGGTTTTTCTTGTTTTTTTTTTGGCTGATGCTATATAAGCTTGCTTTCTTGTATAATATGCCTCTGCTAATGCTAACGTCAGGGTGGCACCAAGTCTAAGTTAACCCTTTTATATCAGCATCTGTAGGCCCAAGTATTACTAAATAAATAGTTCAAGATTTTCTTGTTACTTACTCCACTTCTATATCCTTCATAATTACTGAAGCATGTTGCACCATCACTAGCCTGTTGTGCATTGCTTGTCACATCGTCGTGCACTTCTGGTTCTATTCCACTTATCTGTATTATAAAATATGTTCTTTATTACCATGATAATTGAGTTCACCTAATAAAACTACTTCTAAGCAAATCAAAACAGGCTTCTCTTGATAATTAATGTCTGGAGCCTGATTATAGAATGCATTTCCCACCATATCACTAGACACCTGAGTCATTGGCATGTCCCCAATTTGAATTTGCTCCTGGGCATCAATCTGTGTTCTCCTTATTAATGTGCCAACTTTTTAATTTTATAATATGGCATTCCCTGCATCTAGTATATAGAAATGATTCATCAGTCAAACTACAATCAGCTGCAGGGATTGGCTATATAGGCCAATAGGTCTTCTTTCCTTTAATACATTAGCTCAGCCTGAATAAGCAACAAGGCCCTGACTTACAACCATTGTCTTATGTCATTGTACTTTCGACGCTCTTCTACTAAATACAGCTTCAATTACAAAATATTCAGGGATAAGTTTATAAAATAATACAGATATCATACAAATAAAATTTCAAGAATTAATTTAAAGAAGTATTACTTTACAGATTAGTAGTACTTAAAATGATTTGATATGTTATCAAATATTCTAAATTATGAAATAAAATTTAGACTGTAGAACTAGCTAGCCTACTGTGGACTATGACTAAGGTAACTAAATTTCAGTTGGGGGAGGTGAATTTTTTTTGCACTTTTGATTGTTTTCATTATTTTTAATAAGCCTTTATAGCATCATAACCACATGTCCACCACTTTAAAATGGCATGAATATGCATTCATCTTTATTAACAAGACAATCTTTTTTTTTTTGTTGCTGTTAACTATCTATTCTTTCTAATATTTTTCCTTATAAATGCATTTATGCATAGGACTGAATGGGGAGAAACTAAAATAAATTTGTCATTGTATGTTTGTCAATATACAGAAGTGTTTGAACAAGCAGAATATCCACTTCATATAGATGCCTTATTAGATCTTCACACTTACTTTGAAAATATTAGATGCAAAATGTAGGAATGTTACCATTTATTACAATAATGTTAACTATTATGCATAAATTAACAAAATTATGCATTATTAACAATTGTTTACATGAAAATTGGGAAAAAACAGCTTCCTTTACATTTTTGGTAACATTGAGATATTTCTGCAATTGTCCAGCTTTCACACCCAAAATCTGGAAAATTTTAGAAAATCAAGAAGTCTGATCACCCCAAATATGACCTCTTACTAAACTGGAAACTCCCAGTACTGCCTTTTAATGGGAGTTTCCAGTATTGTAAGCTAACAATTAGGATTTAATGGTTGTAAATACTGCAGTTTGTAGTTAAGTAGTACAGTCAGTCCTCGTATAACATGGTAGTTGTGTTCCTAGAAAACCTCACACAATGCAAAACCATGAAATATAAATATCAAGCCTTATGGGAAACATAGGGTTAGGTGCTGACCACCCAAGACTGAACACACATTTGTTGTTGTTGTTATTATTTAGTTTTTAGGAGTATTGGCAACTAAGGCCATATTGCTCTGGGGATATGCGGTGGTCATTCCTGACCTTTCTGCATCCTTGGTGGTCATGGGCTCAAACCCCGGTCTGATCAAGAAGCGTGTGCTACGCACTGCTGCTCCTGCCCAGCTGGCTACGGAGGCGCCACACACATTTGTAACCAACAAATTACCAAACGCAATAAATAATTGTAATAAAATACTTAAGTATTTTATTATGATTTTTACGTAATAAAGTATTGCTTTTATCGTAAACAAACTTGTTCCTGATCTCTTCTTTGTTTGATCTTCTATCCAAACAGATAACAGACGTTCCATCTCTTCCACTTCTTTGTGTCTTGATCTAATGCCTTTTGTTACACTTTGAGTTGTTCCTGCTATAAGAGTTGTCTTTATTTTCTCTGCATTCTTTCTAATTGTTCTCAGTGGTTAGGTTATGTTATTTCCTAACTTAATCTTTAAGGTTAAGTTAGGAAATAAGATTTCCTAACTTTGTTCGTCACACCGACATGTCAATCAATATATCATTCTCAACTTCTATTGCCGCTACCGATCAGGGACTCACATCTGGTGAGTATGGGCTTGGCAAAACCAGGGTCCTGAGCTGGATATCATCATTCTTCTCTTTCTTGTTTTCTTGGTGATTCCCTTCTACTTCTGCTTCTCTATCTCTCTCTCAGGGTAACGCAGAAATTTTTTTTTTTTTTTTTTTTTGGCTGGTACAGCATAAGCCACAGGTTTCCTTGCACCATATGGCTAATAATAATAATAATAATAATAACATGCACAGTCTGTTTACCAAGAATGGAGAAACTGCAGTAGTGTCGAAAGTGTTTGCCCGGAAGTTCCCATAGTTCACCGTGGTTCTCGTGTTGGCTTTCTTTACCTTATCCGCTTTTCTTTTTCTCTCTGAACCTGCAGTATCTTCACCAGCACGGTTCCTTTCCACACCGTTTCAAGTATTTTACTCATTTTTAGGGAATAAAGTATTGCACAATTACAGTATAAAAAGAACAAAAATGAGGGGGCATGTTTGATACATATAAACAAAGCAGCGCACGTGTAGCAAATGGGTAAACAACACAGTAATTGTTGCCTTCAGCTGTGATTCCGCCATGTTCGACTGCCATTTCTTTAAATGCAAAGCCAAATCATGCATAAGTGAATTCGGTTAGTGTTATATGTGACATCGTTTCCCTATTTATAATTCGTGTAGTGTAAACGAGTGTTATACAAGGACTGACTGTACTTACAACCATACAATCAGCTTCAGTAGTACTTACAACCAACAATCACCTTCAATAGATATTTGACAACCCAGCAGCCCTTTATGAACATCAGAAGGTACAACCGAAAGAAACTGGCCAACATTTACAGAAGCCATACCAGCAGAGCTGCAAAAACAGCAAAATGAGCAGTCTGGATTACGTACCAACCACAGCCTGGATGACCAAGCACTGGATCTGACAAAAATACTTTTGAAAGTAACTGACCTGGCCATGCCAAAGAAAAAGCTGAGGAAGCAAGTTGTCCCATTGGTGGTGTTGCCCTGAACTGACCGCACTCAGGAAAAGGGTCCACCAGGCAAGGAGACACTTCCAGAGAACCAGAACAAGTTGGCCCCAAAATGAGGTTAACACCCTGAAAGAAACCTACAGGACTCTCAGGAACTCATACACAGCCCTCATGAGGCAAAAAAGAAGGAATCATGGTGGCCCTTGATGGGGACCTCTGGAAACGCCATCCCTTGGAGAGTCATATACAAAATAGTCACCAACAAGCTTCTGCAGGGGGGGAAGTGATGGAAACTACTATATGAACAGATGGAACCCCCAACCCTGTGTTGGGCAGATTCCGTAAATAATATACTTGACAGTAGCCTCCAGACCGAGAATGAGGAATATTCCCCAACTCAGATTGAATTAAAGAATAACAATAATAACTATGAAAATCTCAATATAGAACCCCATTTCACTGTGGATGAACTACAGGCAGCACTACTTAGAACTAAAAATAAAAAGTGCCCTGGGACAACCTCCTAGAAGCAGAGATCATCAAAAAGTTCACAGAGAACACACCAGACAAACTCACCCAACTATATAACAGTTGTTTAGCAAATGGAAAGTTGCAATACTCAGATTAACATTGAAGAACCCCGAGAAACCACCCACTGAGCCTAGATCATATAAGCCAATAGCTGTCCTTCTAGTTATAGGCAAAATTTATGAAAGATAAATCCCCAGATCCTCCTAGGGATGCTATGCCCAGAGTGAGTCAAATGCTCCAGCAAAATCTATGGAAATGGCTAACATGTATTTTGATGCTGTTGTGTGAACTGCTGTTAGAAGTTGGTACATGGCACCCTCTGTAGAGTTACCCTGCTTGAAGCTGAACTGTCTATCTGATTAGTTGTCTGCCTTGTACAATAGGTTAACCATATACTACAAGGCAGACAACTAATCAGATAGACAGTTCAGCTTCAAGCAGGGTAACTCTACAGAGGGTGCCATGTACCAACTTCTAACAGCAGTTCACACAACAGCATCAAAATACATGTTAGCCATTTCCATAGATTTTGCTGGAGCATTTGACTCACTCTGGGCATAGCATCCCTAGGAGGATCTGCCAGACAAATGTGCCACAAAATTTGTACCAAGCAATAAAAGACTACTTGACTGACAGAAGTGTCTCAGTTTGCACAAGGTATCAGAAATTGACATGCCCTACGACTAAAGTATGCCCACAGGACTCAATACTTGGCCCATTCTTCTGGTCAATTATCTTTGCAGATGACTTAATCCTCCTGGTGAGAGAGAGGAGAGATCCAATGGAGCATTCCAGCAACTGCAGGAGTGGACATAAATGCACATGTTCAGAATATCACCAGAGAAGACTAAAGCAATCTTACTTAAAGGAAATTTGGATATAAGGAGACTTCCCGTAATAAAAATTGGCAGGAAATCAATTAAAACAATATTAGAATTGAAGTATCTGGGAATTGTTTTTGATTCAAAATTAACATTCTACCCACACCTAACCAACTTGGCAAAAAAAGTAAAGAATTATCATGCATGATTGCCGGGATCAGTCGACCAGACTGGTGGCTTAAAAGAAGGACCCTTGGCAATCATCTACCATGCAGTTTCCATTACTGTCATCTCATATGGAGAAGGTGCCTGGTTTCACCTCATGGCCATAGTCAGAAACAGGATGAAACTGTAAACAATACAGAGAACTATACTGTTGACAATCACCAGAGCATGTTGCACAGTGAACACATCAGCAATGCAGGTGTTGGTGGGTACGTTGTCATTGTACTTAGAAATAGTCTGCAGAGGACTTTATTACAGACTTAAAAAAGGCATACCCACAGAATTCCTTGGGATAGTCTTAGACACAGCTAATAACATCAAGGCTGGAAGAAAAAGAATAACCATAAAACTACATGAGATATGGCAAAACAATTAGGAGCATGAAACCAGAGGTGAGGTCATCAGAAGGTTTCTCCACAGGTGGTTATGGTTAGCCCAAAACCACCAACTTGGTATGTTCAGACCAGGACTCTTTACCATCTACATATTGATAGGTAAGGGCTCCCTAATGCAAAGCCTTGGGACTGACTGATGGCTCAAACTGTAGCTGCAGAAAGAGTAAGACTGGGCACATATTCTATATCACTGTGTAATTTATGACAGACAAAGAGTAGAATTTATGACAGAAGCTGTCCCCTTCCTAGGGGACAAGAATACTAGTTTATCACAGAGGAAGGCTTATATAAGGCTTTCACCAATTACGCACAGAAAGCATTTGAAATCAGAAGAAACATGCAAATATGGGTCCTACAATCTGTCCCACAACCAGATAACAATCAATAACCAATACTGCCCATGTCTCCTGCCATGCTCAGAAAATGACAAAATTCATGTCTCAATTCTAGTTACACAGAATTGAGACATGAATAGGATACACAGAATTGACTCCAATACCATATTACAATACCCGAAACTGACAATATTACTGGATCTGGTGACTGGACATGACTCCCCCCCAGGATCCCCTGCCTTGGTGGGAGACCCAGGGGGCAGGGAGGTACATGCAGCCAGGGCTGCACCCCAGCTGAAAAACAGTAGTAAGTAGTAAGAGTCATGAGGTTGCAATGTGGAGAGACTGATTAGCAATGAGAGACTGAGAGAATGAATGATTGTGTGAGTGCAAGAATGACTGCAATATATCTGGTCTGCAATATATAATGTTTATTGAGTGTGAGAGGGGGCCCCTGCAAGAAACTGAAATTGTGGTGAAAGAGAGTGGCTGAGTATTACAGTGAATGAGAATGACAGAATACTGTGGTTAAATGTGAGTGACTGAGTGTCGTGCAAATGTTTACACTCAGTTATATTTACTTATATATACATGCGCCCATTGCATTTCCCTCGGTATGTGAAAGATGATGGATGATATGGAAAAAATTAATAATAAATTTAAAATGTATATATATTATAATCACTTTAAAATCATAAAATAGAAAATGTAAGAAAAAAATTATAAAACCTGAGTGAATGTACAGTAAATGAATGGTGATAATTGTGTCTCCCTTCCAGCCTCCTCGCCGACCAGACTGATGGCCATGTAGACCAGTAATGGCCTCATGGTTATCCAAGCAGACACCACACTGTAGCTTTTCTCAGCTGGCATGGTGTGAGATGCAGACACTGGCCACCAAGGGTAGATTCCTGGCCAGTGTGGGACAGAGCTCCAAACAGATGCACCAGCATAGGGAACCCTTTGCCTATGTTCTTTCACTCCTACCACATGGGGTGGTTGCTCTCTTCATCCCCACAAACTGGGTGGCCCCTATCCCCCTTTCCCCTGGTGGTTCACCATGCTGCCACCTTTTAATTCCCACCCTGTGGACCAGGATGGGCATCATGGGGGTCCTCTTACTGTCCCCCTTCTACCAGGCAGGCACATCTACTACAGCCCCCCAGTTCCTCTACCTCTTTTATCCCACCCTCTTCCTATCTCCCCACTACTCCCTTTTAAACTTTACTCTTTTTTTGGCCGTCCCTGCTGTATGCTTCAGCAACCCCAGGGTTTGCCCCACCAGAGCTGAGCTCACACTTCCTACTGCTCAACCCACCTCCTTGTGGCGCTGGATGGTAAACTAGAGGTGTCCAAAAGCAAGCCCCTAAGCTAAGATGCCGGATAAACAACAGAACACAGCCTTCACTAATACTACATGAACACACACACTAACCTACACTATCTGCCCTTTACAATGTTTGTATTCATCACAGAGTTGGGGGAAACCCCCAGAGCCGCATTACAAATAACACTATACACGTCCTTCTTAAGAGCTGATACCCGAGCTCAAACTGAAGCCAGAACAAACTCTACTCTGGCACCAAATAAATTCCTGGGCAAACTTCCATCAACTGGAAAAACTCAGGCCATGCTGATCAAGGTCCTCTCAGCACCAACAGGTCTCCTACCATTTATCTGGGCAATGCACCTATCAGAACTGTTCAACAGATAAAATACCTGGGAATCATTATTGATCCAAAGTTAACATTCCTTCCATACTTTGCTCACCTAGTAGCTATAATCACAAGGTACACTTATTGCTAGGATCTCTAAATATGATTGGGGGACTCAAACATGCCCTTTCACCCTTTGCAAGGCTGTTTTTCTTCTGGTGGTGTGTTATGGTGCTGGTGTTTGGGCCATCATCACTAGAAATCAAAGTAAATCAGATCTGATTCAGCAACATATTCCCTTAGCAATTTTTCATTCCTGGTGCACTGTCAGCACACTTGCCCTCCAGGCTCCTGCAGAAGCTCTTTCTCTACATGGAGAGGGGGATGGGGAGAAGAGAGAGAGAGAGATCATTTGCATAACCAATACGAGTATGACATGTTTTGGTATTTCATTCAGCTAGCTTTGTTGAATTTCTTTGTATTCTGTCAAGCAAATCATGTACTCTAGTTATAATTTTTAAATCGGTACATTAAGGTACCTTTGTCTTATCAGCTATAATTATATTTTAAAAAATATACAAAGTAACCATTATGATTATGTACAGTGTATAAAGAATTGACTTATAATTTTATTAGCTATTTGTTACATGTATTTTATTATATTATTAAAAATGTTTCACTAACCTGAACATCTCAGCTGACTGAGTATTTGCCCACCTTCAAAGCAGTGATCTATCATTTTAAAATTAGGTTTTATACAACGAACAAAATGGGTACCAGTGCTGTTCAGTTTAGTCATTAATTCTTGTAGCTGAGTTCGAAATTTACTCCCCACACTAATGAAATTTAGTTTTCCTTTTGTTGCCTGACGATTAACATCACAAGTAAAGAGATTTTTCAGAAACTTATTTTCTGCTTCCAACATTACACTTTCCAATGAAGCATGAAGAGCATCGTTGTTCTTTTCTATAAATTTTGCCTATAAATAAGGAATTAAAATATTTTTTTAGTTAAAACAACTTGTGTATGCCAAAGTAATTTATCCATTAAATTAAAACAAATAAATAAAATAGAATAATAGAGAATACTGCTGAAGAAGAAGGCTGGAGCCTTTGAAAGCTATGGAATTTTATCGCTTTTAACTTAGTATATTTTAATGCATTTTAATCTTGTGTTTTAATACTTTTAATATTGTAATACGTATATATTAATTTTGTAAATACAGGTTATTGTAAATATAGTTATCGGGAATTTGTTGTGTTTTATTTTATTTTATTTTATTTTATTTCATGAAAGGTTGGTGAAAAAACGCTAAGAACGTGTAATATGAATATACCCAACCTCAGAGGCCTATTTGAGGAGGAAATAAAATAACTTCATGTCATAGAAAAGAATGGTTGATCGAACCAGTGTTCTATATTATAACCAATACATTTTATAAATCAGATTTTAATTTTAATATTTTTTATTTTTAATTATAATAAAAAGTACAAAAAATACACAATTATTAGAATATATACAATTTATAAACTTGATGCCGACCTGGCTAGCTGGGTGGGTAAAGTGCCTGCCTGGCAACCCAAAGGTCGCAGGTTCGAATCCCGCCTTGGGCTTGGATCAAAGTACTGCAAAAACCTTGGGAGGTGCATTATGGCCACAGAAGCCGATGCGCCAACAACTAACAAAAAAATAAAATAAATAAAATAAACTTGACTTCTGTTTCAGAAGTAATGGGGTCACTGGTTAAAAAGGTAGTGCACAATCATCTTAACAGGAATGGTGTTTTATGGAAATTATAGCATTGTTTTGTTAAGTGGAGGATCCTGTTTGACCAATCCCAACAGTTATTATGGTTGCAATAACAAAGGAACTCAATGCAAATAATAATTCTGATAAATATTCAGATTTCAGCAAAGCTATTGACACTATTCTGCATTAAAGAATACTGTACTAATTGGAGCAGTGTGGCATTACGGGGAAGCTACTGGTATGGAGAAAAGGATGGTTATAAAAAGACACCGCTTTTCTTTGTTTTCTGCTATTCTGTGATGGAATGTTAGCCTATGCAGTTGTACACTGCTTGTGTTGTATTATTTGTGAAGATGAATTCCATAATGGAAATTCAGAGGTTTTGTCATCAGTTTCAAACTCACAATGTCCCTTCTCATCATTATATCTTAAATTAAATTAGCAAGTGGCAAATGACACGATCAGTGGAAGACACATATTGCATTCTACGTAAGGAAAGTGACCGAATGCAGTAATTCATAGCCTATGCAGATCAAGACAGAATGCTGCAGCACTATTATTTTGGACAGATGCATTAGAAAAACATTATACCAGTGTAAATCTATCCACTCAAAATCTGTGTTGTACAAGAATGTAGCAAATTGCACAGCCTATGGTTTGTGCAAACCAAAATGACCTGGCAATGGTTAATGAGGCTTATTTTCACCTTTCAGAGTTTATAAACCAAAAGAACTATCATTGCTGTACAAATGAACATCAACATGACGTATCTCTCCAATATCATCTCTTAGGTCACATGTGGTAAGTGTAGGATGTGGTTTTTTTATCCTTTGATACAATTAAACCCAACTTTTTATAGCTCAAGAAGAAGATTACCTTAACAACATTGTCTTCAAGACATTAGTCTCTTGTATTCTCCAGTATGTTAATTATATTATGTTGAGAGTATACGATGTTTTCTATCAATATAGTTTACAAAAATTAAAATATAAAGTGTGTCCATATTTTTTTTTTAGCACTATGACCTAACTATGCACCAATCCATGAGCTCTATACAATACCCTATTGAGCGTTAAGCTTAGCATACTCAAAGTCTTAAACGAAATGGCTACAGATTACAGCTTCAGATCTAGAGGGGGCTGACTCTAGATCTGAAGAGGGGGCTAGATTCTCGAGAGGGTGCTGACTCTCTCTTTAAAAATTACAGCTGTGAATTACAGGTTCCAAAAAAGCAATACGTGTTTGCCATTTTATTTACCTAATTGATATTTTAAATTGAACTTTATAAGTAGCCGTATAGTTCTAGATACGGTGGTTATTTTTATTTTTAATTTAGATAAGAGTTTTTGTAGATAACTACTTAATATAAGTAAAGCTGTTGTTTCGTTTGAATCTTGCAGCCATTGTTTTTGTATACACGGTAGGGAAGTCAAATTTTTAATTGTGGTAACTAGGTAGCTCTAAAAACTTAGAAAATTATATAGCGTAATTCGCATCCCTGCATTTAGGATTCTATTAGATACTGTAGTATTGACAATTAATTAATTAAATTTATTGATATATTAATTTAAAATATCATTCCCCAGACTACAGCAGAAAAGCAATGGGCAAAAAGTGGCAGGAGTGCTTTGACTCGGGGGAGAACTGAGGGGGGCGATTCTCAAACGCATTACAACCTAAAAAAATGTGCAACTTGTGAAATGTTTGCCGAACTCTCTGGAACAGAACATGATCTAGCCAAGGAGGATGTCTTTGTGTGTGCCAGGTGCAGAGAGTGTCTAGAAATTAGGCATCCACTCAGTGTTCTACTGGGCGTCTATGAGAGCTTGAGGTGTACGGTACATGCCCTCGAAGAAATAAATATTAGGGGCCTGTCAAGCTCTCAGCTGCCCAACTGAACACCAGAGCTCACTCCTGGGCATCAGGCAACACAGTGGCAATCTCCAAGGCAGAATGCACTGGTCAAACAGGAGTTAGTTATCATTGATGACTCTATTGTCTGGGAGACGGGGAATATATTGTGTAAAAAGGAAAGGATAGATGGAACAGGAACAGGGTATATCTGCAAGGGGCAAAAGTTGATGACGTTGTAAAGCATATATCATCTTTTAAGGGCAGAAAGGGTGAGATTGTTGTACACTTGGCAACAATGACATTACGAGTAGGAGATCTGCAGATTTACTTAACAAGCACAGGTTAATGTTGCAAAAAAGTCGTGAGTTACGGATAAATTTGAAAGTGTCTGCAATTCTGCTAACACATGATAGAAGGGAGTACATGATGACAGTCTTGTCAATCAATTCGGCCCTGGAGGAAATGTGTAAGGCTCAAGGGGTAGAATTTTTTTCAGCCTGGTCTGTGCTTGTTAACAGGAGAGACTGCTTCTACAGGGATGGGATACACTTAAATAAAAAGGGTGCAAGAATATTTGCTGATGCTATCGAGGCAGTGTTAGGTGGGTTGGAAAACTGCTAGCTTGGGGGGATTCACAGACTAAAAGGTTAAAAGTAGCCGCAGGCAGAGGTGTAGGTGATTTTTGCACTACTTCTATTAGAATAAGCAGCAGCCTGGAGCAAGGGGTGTTGGGGTTTCAGGGACTGATGGCAGTCATCGTAAAACAGGTGGGTATATGGGATGTGTTAGGGTAACTAATAATAAGAATAGGTACATGTATACTTGCATGTATACCAATGCTAGAAGTATAGAAAATAAATTTGATGAATTTAAAGTGTTGGTCAAGACATCAAAGGCGGATATTGTTGGGATAACAGAGACATGCTGTCACACAGATATAACCGAATACAGAACTGGAATTTGGGGAGTACAATGTGTACAGAAAGGATACACAGGATAGGAAATGAGGAGGTGTATGCTGTTAATTAAGAAAAACATAAAATCAAAAGAAGTGCATCCAGTTGATACAGATGAACAGTGCACTGTCGAGAAAGTTTGGTGTGACATAAGTGATTTTGGTGTCGCATAAGTGTGACATGTACGGAGTGCGAGGAAATAAGGTGCCAACTCGGCATTATTATGGGCTTATATGAGAGCTTGAAGGACAGGGTGGATGTCCTCGAAGGATTTAAATTGAGGGCCCATCAAGCTCTCAGCTGCTCACATCAATGCCACAGCTTGCACTTGAACATCACGCAACACAGTGGCAATCCCCAAGACAGAATACGCAGTCCCAAAGGAACTAGTTGTTGTAGGTGACTCTATTGTCATGGAAATGAAGAAGATATTGTTAAAAAAGGATAGATGGAACAGGACCAGGGTATGTCTGCCAGGGGCAAAGGTTGATGACGTTATAGGGCAATCATCCTTTAAGGGCACAAAGGGTGATGACGTTGTAGGGCAGATATCATCCTTTATGCGCACAAATATTGTTGTACACGTTGGCACTAATAATATTAAGAGTAGGAGACCGGCAGAATTTCTTAACAAGTACAAGACAATGCTGAAAAAAAGCTGTGAGTTAGGATTGAATTTGAAAGTATCTGCAATTCTGCCCAGACACGATAGTAGGGAGTATATGATGAGAACCTTGTCGATCAATTCGGTCCAGGAGAGACTGTGCAAAGCTTAAGGGGTAGAATTTTTCTCAGCCTGGTCTGTGCTTGTTAACAGGAGAGACTGCTTCTACAGGAATGGGATATACTTAAATTGAAAGAGTGCAAGAATATTTACTGATGCTATTGAGGCAGTGTTAGGTGGGTCGGAAAACTGCTAGCTTGGAGGGATACACGGACTAACAGATTAACAGCAGAAGCTGCCAGAGGTAAAAGTGATTCTTGCACTACTTCTATTGAAAGGCAATTGAGCAGCAGCCTGGAAAGCAAGGTAAAGGGAATTTCCAGGACTGCTGGGAGTCATAGTGGAACAAGTAAATACATGTGCTATGTTAGGGTAACTAAGAGTAAAAACAGACGCATGTATACTTGCATGTACACCAATGCTAGGAGTATAGATAATAAATTCGATGAGCTTGAAGTGCTAGTCAAGACATCAAAGGCAGATATTGTTGGGATATCAGAGACATGGTATCACACAGACATAAGCAGTGCAGAACTGGAATTTGGGGAGAACAATGTGTACAGAAAGGATAGAAAGGACAGGAAGGGAGGAGGGGTTATACTCTTAGTTAAGAAACACATAAAATCTAAGGAAGTGCATCCAATTCATGTGGGTGGACAATGCAATGTCGAGTCTGTTTGGTGTGACATAAGCACCGGGAAAGGAAAAATGAGAGTAGGTGTCTGTTATACGCCTAATGAATCTGATGAGTATAATGAGCAGTCGGGTAGACAAACAGAGTGGGTCAGTAAATTAGAGTGTCTTATAATGGGGGATTTTAATTTACTGGATGTTGGCTGGAATTTGTGGGTTGGTCGCTCACACATTAGAAAGGCTTTTGTGGATTTATTGAATGATTGTTTTCTACAGCAGCATGTTCGTGAGGGAACTAGAGGGAGCAATACTCTTGATCTGATTATCAGTAGTGATTCTTCATGTATCAAAAATCTGCAGATAAAGGAACCACTAGGTGGCAGTAATCACAGTCTGCTGAAGTGGGATTTACTCAAAGAGGTAACTACCATCATGGGGAAAGGGAAGGGTTTTTGCTTTCATAAAGGTGACTACGGTGGTCTGAGACAGTATTTAAATTCTATATGGTGGAAGCAACTGATGATGTTACCAAGAGAAAATTCAAAATGGGAAGCATTCAAGGAATTAATCTTGGAAGCTACTAAGTTTTTCATACCAACAAAAAAAATATTGTTCAAGATTTAGGCCTAATGGATGTCAGATGAACTAATTAGACATGTGACAGAGAAGAAAAATGGATTGAATACGTATAAATTAACATGTGACACAGAAACCTATGATAGATATAAGCTGGTCTGTAACCAGTTACAAAGGAGGTTAGGCAAGTGATGGCAGATATCGAGAAATCTTTGGCAAAGAATGCAAAGGAAAACAGCAAAGAGTTCTTTACTTATGTAAATTCTAAAAGGAAGGGGATGTATCAGATTGGTCCACTTGATATCGATGGTTCAACTGTTGATGATCCTGCTCAGGTAGCTAACAAACTAAATGAATATTTTGCATCGACATTCACACGTGAGTTCAGCGAGGGAAATGCCAGAAGTGTACTCAATTCTGGCAGTAAGCTAGATAACCTTGTAATAACTGAGAGTAAAGTGGAGGAGAAATTGTTGAAGATAAACACAAGAAAGGCACCTGGACTGCATGGATTCTATCGAGTTATATTTAAGGAGGCAGCAAAGGTAGTGAGCAAACAATTAGCCATAATTATGAGAGCTTCCCTGCACTCGGAGAGGTACCAATGGACTGGAGATGTGCAAATGTGATCCGAATCCACAAAGGAGGATGAAAGGGGGAGACAGGTAATTACAGACCTGTTAGTTTAACTTCTGTTTCAGGGAAATTAATGGAGGCACTGGTTAAAGAAGCATTGCAGGATCATCTAGACAAGACTTCAGTTATAACTTGGACAAAGCATGGGTTTGTTAAGGGAAAGTCTTGTGTGACTAATTTGATTGGATATTATGATGTAGTCGCAAAGAAACTGGATGCAAAGAATAACTTTGATATCATATATTTATCAAAATATGAAATTTTGAGAGAAATTAAGAAAAACATGAAATCAAAAGAAGTGCATCCAGTTGACATAGATGAACAGTGTACTGTTGAGTCAGTTTGGTGTGACATAAGCACTGCGAAAGCAAAAATAAGAGTAGGAGTGTGTTATAGGCCTAATGACTCAAATGAGTACAATGAACAATTGAACAGAGAAATAGAGTGGGCTAATAAATCAGAATGTCTTATAATGGGGGCTTTTAACTTCCCAGATATTGACTGGAACTTGTGGATTGGTCACTCACACACACACACAATAAGACTTTTGTGGATTTATTGGATGATTGTTTTCTGCAGCAGCATGTTCGAGAAGCAATTATTTTAGGAATACCATATAGAATTAAATTATGAAATACCGTATAGAATTTAAATACTGTCTCAGACCACCGTAGTTACCTTTGGCAAATCTTTGGCAAAGGATGCTAAGAAAAACAGCTAGGATTTCTTTACTTATATAAACTCTAAACCCTTAGCCATAATTATGAGAGCATCCTTGGACTCACGGGACATGCCCACGGACTGGAGATGTGCAAATGTATCCCCAATTCACAAAGGGGGATCGAAGGGTAACACGAGTAATTATGGACCAGTTAGTTTAACTTCTGTTCCAGGTAAAATAATCGAGTCACTGGTTAAATATGCATTGCAGGATCATCTAGACAAGACTGCAGCAATAATTCAGACACAGCATGGGTTTGTTAAGGGAAAGTCTTGTCTGACAAATCTGACAGGATATTATAATGTGGTTACAAACGAACTGGATGCAAAAAATAATTTTGATATCATATATTTGGATTTCAGGAAAGCTTTTGACACTGTTGCGCATGGAAGACTATTGTACAAATTGGAGCAGAATGGTATTAAGGGTAAGTTGCTACAATGGATAAAAGGATGGTTGAGTGGGAGAAGACAGAGGGTGGTAATCAATGGATGCTGCTCTTTGTGGACTAATGTTATTAGTGGAGTCCCACAGGGTTAGGTGTTGGGTCCACTGTTGTTTTGTATATTTATCAATGATATTGATGAAGGTATATCAGGCTTAGTGTCAAAGTTTGCAGATGATACAAAGGTTGGCAGGGTTGTTAATGGCAGTAATGGCAGTGTGCTACTGCAACAGGATCAGGAAAAATTTGGGCAGATGGGCTAAGAAGTGGCAACTGAAGTTTAACCTTGACAAATGCAAAGTACTGCATATGGGTAGAAGTAATCCCAGAGAAATGTATCAACTGTGTGGTATTACACTTAAGGTGGTAGAAAATAAAAAAGACCTGGTAGTAATTGTGCAATCATATATGAAGTTTTCTGAGCAATGTAGACAGGCTGGCAGGGCAGGTCATGGGGTTTTGTGAATGATATATAGGAATTTTGCTAGCAGGAAAAAGGAGGTGATTGTTCCTCTGTATAAGGCAATGGTCAGGCCACACCGTGAGTACTGCGTACAGGTCTGGAGGCCTCATTTTAGGAAGGATGTAGATTTACTTGAGCGTGTACAGAGAAGGGCAACAAGATTGGTGAGGGGAATGAAGGGATCCTCTTACCAAGAGAGGCTTAAGTTCTGCAAATTGAAGCACCTGGAGACGAGGCACCTGCACAGTGATCTGATTGAAGTGTATAAGGCCTTGAATGGGTTGAGCGTGCTGAATTCTGATGGGATCCTTCCACTTGTTTCAGATTATGAACCTAAGAGGGCATAAATTCAAATTAAGAAAAGGCAGATGTAGAATAGATGTGCGGAAATTTGTCTTTAGCCAGCGGGTGGTTAATTGCTGGAACAAATTTCCATCTGTCGTGGAAGTTGATAGGTTAAATAAATTTTAAGGAGGAACTGGACAGGCATTTGGAGGAAATGGTGTGTTTTTTTTTTTTGCTGATGCTGCATAAGCTCATACACTTGCTTTCTTGCATCACATGCCACTACTACTACTATTTGGATCTTAGAAAAGCCTTTGATACTGTTGCACTTGGAAGACTGCTGCACAAATTGGAGCAATGTGGCATTGAAGGCAAATTGCTGCTATGGATAAATGGATGGTTGAGTGGGAGAAGACAGAGTGGTAATCAATGGACACTGCTCTTCGTGGACTAATATTATTAGTGGAGTCCCTCAGGGTTCAGTGTTGGGTCCATTGTTGTTTTCGGTATTTATAAATGATATTGATGGTATATCAGGCTTAATATCCAAATTTGCAGACGATACGAAAGTTGGCAGGGTTGTTAATCACACTAATGACAGTACACTGCTGCAACAGGATCTAGAAAAGTTGAGCAGATGGGCTCTGAGAGGTGGCAAATGAAGTTTAATATTGACAAATGTAAAGTACTACATATGAGAAGCAGTAATCCCAGAGTAACGTATCAACTCTTTGGTACAACACTGACAGTGGTATAGAAAGAAAAGGACCTGGGGGTAATTGTGCAGGCAGATGTGAAGTTTTCTGAGCAGTGCAGACGGTCTGCAAGAGTATCTCATGGTGCCTTGTCAATGATATACAGGAATTTTTCTAGCAGAGATAAGGAGGTGATTATCAGACCACACCTTAAGTACAGTATACAGGTCTGGAGGCCTCATTTTAAGAAAGATGTAGAGCTGTTGGAACGAATACAGAAAAGGGCAACAAAATTAGTGAATGGAACACAGGGTTGCTCTTATGAAGCAAGGCTTAAGTTTTGCAAATTACAGTGTCTGGAGACTAGGCACCTGTGAGGCGATCTGATTGAGGTGTATAAAGCCTTGAATGGTTTGAGCATGCTCAATACTGATGGGATTTTTCCTCTTGCTCAGAATCGCCTGAGAGGGTATAAATTCAAATTGAGGAAAGACAGTTGTAGGATAAATGTGCAGAAGTTTGCCTTTAGCCAGCGGGTGGTTGATTGCTGGAACAAACTTCCATCTGTCGTAGAAGTTGATAGCTTAAATAGATACAAGGCAGAACTTGTCAAACATTTGGAGCGAGTGGATGGGTGAAATAAGGGTTTTTTTTTTTTTTTTTTTTTTTTTGCTGATGCTATATAAGCTTGCTTCCTTGCATCATGTGCCTTTGCTAATGCTAATTACATGAATAAAGGTAAAATTATATTCAACAACCTATCAGGTATTAATGCCATGGAAAATTACAGTATAACATACAAACATTTGATTTTCATAGTCTGTTCACTAGTATTGATCTCAGTAACCTAGAATTGGTCCTTATTAAACTCTACATAGAAAACATACAGACCATGACAACATACTACCTTATTCAGTCTGTGTATTTTCCACAGTGTATACAATGGGTTCAAGTTAAAGGCTATGGAGAGTTCTGCAATATGTTCAATAGCTAACTTATATTCCATCAAACACACCCATTTCTGGATGACTTACTACACTTTAGGTTCATGAATGATTTGTGTGTTCTTACTTGTCAACATTTCATTCCAAATTTCAGCAGCCTATATCCAAAAGAACTTATTCTTGAAAACACTAGCACATCTGATAACATTGCTACCTGGATTTAAAAATTTAAATCTCCACCACTGCAAAAAAAGATATAAATGTGTATAATAAAAGACATGTATTTAGTTTCAATGTGGTCAGCCTTAATCACTGGCAATCCAATATCTTCAAATCTGTATATGTGAATATCATTTCTGTCTCAGTTTCTCAGGATCTTCCATCTGCATGAAAAGCTCTACATATATATCTAATATTGAGGCTCTGTATAACAAACTGGATTCTAATAATATCCCAATCCCATATTTAAATTATCACTTTAAAAGATCCATAAATATTATAAAATTAAAAAACTTCTACCTGAATCTATAACTCTAAGTTATTGGTTAAATTCAGATAAAGTCCTCTAACTATGTATATATTGTATGTATATTTGTAAAAGAATAAGAGAAGTTTACCTCAATATGATACATAAAACACTTCCGTATGATAAGCTCCAGAAATTAAAACGAAAACAATTAAAAATTGAAAATCTTACATTACAGTAAGAAATAGCTTTGGTTCATAATATCATATGTAGTATACACTATGCTATCTTGGTGTATTATAGTATTATAGTCTGAAAATCCCATGCTCCAAGGTTAGCAACCTACAGTGCATGTATTTCAATTAATCTCACTTTGTTTTGTTCATTTTTTCATATGGAATTTCATTCATTATTTACTGTTCCAAGTATTTTCCACATATCAGCATTCCACATATCAGTCATTTGAGTATTACTTCATAATAGCCAAACATTTGCTGTCCATGTCTTATTATTTAATTAAGTTTCATTTTGTTTTATTAAGTTATATTAAATTCAAACAGCTGATATACTCGCATTGTCTTTGTTTTATGTTTCATTAACTTCTATTTTGTACATGTTGGTTTATGTTTTATTAACTTCTATTTTGTATATATTTGTATATTTAATTTTTTTGTTCAATACAATCCCTCCACTTAAGATAATGCTTAGGAAAGGGCAAGAAATCCCAGGCTTACCTGAGCATTACATCTTATACCTTAGCCCCCACTTTTAACTATACTATACTCTTTATTAGTTTATTAGACTTGAGGACAGAAGAAAAACTATTTCTAAGATACTGCTATATCTTTGCATTTATGGGATTCAGGTTCTTTCTTTCCTACTCCATTAGCCATTTGCATTACTTCATTATTGCTATGTTTCATTATGCCTGAATTTAATATTTCACAAATTGGACTATATTCTCACAAAATAATACACATTTTATGGCAATACAGAGGTCGCCACTTTATAAGCTTTCAGTTTTCACAAGCATTTGCATGGAAATCACTTACGATGGATCCACTCTTCCTTTTCTCTTTGCTCTATAGTAAGGTACACATATGGTTATTTGTTTGAACATGATAAGTCAGCTTATAGCTTTTGATTTTTAACTTTGGATTTTATCTCATTCATTCTCTGTCAGCTCAATGATAATCAATGTGCACTATGCATATATTTTATAATATATATATATATATAAAAACTTTTAATAAAATTAAAAAATCTTATACTACTACTTATATCATTAGGCCCTATTAATATATTGGTAACACTATACTGCGTATTGATTAACAGTAACAGAGAACCCCTTATTGTTGTTTTTCCTTTCAATCTGGATGGCTGATACCTGAAAAAGTCATTCAGATTGTAGGTATACAATGATAAATTTTGTATATTATCTAGTGTATATATATTCTTTAACAAACTAACATAGATTTAACTAGGTATGTCTATCAGTTATTCATTATTCTTTGTCAATACTAATAGATGTAATCAAACATAAGATACTACATATTACATTAAAGTTTTGGTGTCATGTACATACTGCCCATAATTCCATATAGCAAAGTTAATAACTAACACCATACTATCTACAACTGTATCTATCTCTATATACTTTATATATACATTGAGTGGGCAGAAATCATGGGATACCAGGTTCCAATGTGTGCCAGTTGAACATACCCCAGACCATTATTGACCAACTACTTGCCGGAACAGTTCCTTGTTGACATGAGGGATGCATCGCTTTGTGTGGTTTCCGCCAGATATGTACCCTCCTGCCCGCTTGAAATAACTGTAAACGGGACTCATTGAACCAGGAGACCTGTCTCCAATCATCCAAGGTCCAGTGCCGATGTTCTTTCGGCCAATTGAGACGTAGAGTCCTTGTTTGTTATTTGTTATTTGGTTTTTAGGAGCATTAGCAACTAAGGCCATATTGCTCCGGGATATGCGGTGGTCATTCCCTGACCTTTCCGCATCCTCCGTATTTGGTGGTGACGGGCTCGAACCCCGGTTTAATCAAGAAGCGTGTGCTACGCATTGCTGCTCCTTCCCACATGGCTACCGAGGCGCCTACGTAGAGTCCTGTGTCATGGTTTTAGTAATGGAACTCTGGTGGGTTGGCGGTTCCCGTAACCTATTGTGGCTAATGATCGCCTGATGGTCTTGGTGGAGATGTTTCTGGCACCACCCTCATCGAAGTCAGTGATGATTTGTGCCACTGTCACTCTCTGGTTGGCTGAAACAATGCGATACAGATGTCGATGGGCACATTCGTCCACCACCTTTCTCTGCCCACAGCATTGTCTGCAATGAGATGTTATTCTGGAAATGACATATTCCTGATATACTCTTGATACTGTTGAATGGGGATAGTGCAATTTCTGTACCACCTCCACGACAGAGACCATGAGCCAGGCACCCACTATATCCCTCTTTCAAAGTCTGTTAACTCATGAAATTTATCCATACTGACATCGAATTACCGTCTGTGTGAATGCAGTGTACTCACCTGCCAAGCGGTGGGTTCATCCACTAGCGAGAGGAGTGACAGCACTGCATTGTCCAGGAACCAGGTATCTCATGAATTCTGTCCTTTCAGTGTATATATACGTTCATCCACCACCTTTCTCTGCCCACAGCACTATCCACAATGAGATGTTTTTCCGGAAGTGGCATATTCACGATACATTCTTGATACTCTTGAATGGGATAGTGCAATTTTTGTACCACCTCCACGATAGTGACCCATGCCTCGGCCGCCCACTATAACCCTCTTTCAAAATCAGTTAACTCACAACGTTTATCCATACTGACATCGAATTACCATCTAGTGAATGCAGTGTACTTATATATCTGCCAAGCGGTGGGTTCGTCCACTAGCGAGAGGGGCAACAGCGTAGCATTGCCCAGGAATCAGGTATACCATTAATTCTGTCCTTTCAGCGTATATATACATGCATAAAAAAAGGCTTCAAAGATTAGTCTCATTCCAGCAAAAAAAGAAAAAATATCTATTTATATGTGGGCTGTAAAAGTGTGTATACATTTTTTTGAGACATTCTGTATATACAGCAATACCTTGCACAGTGCGCTTCAATCAATATGGGATTCACTATGGTGCGGTTTATAAACTGTGACTGCAATACGGTCATATAAGGCTGACATTTTTCTAAAATTTTCTAGAATGATCTCCACAAATTTGCATCACTTGCTTATTCTAGATCTTTCTGCAAGCTTATACAATGCGCCCATCATAGTCGCCTTTGCTTTCGTAAAGGCGACTATGATGGGCTGAGACAGTATTTAAATTCTATACAGTGGGACCAACTGATGATGTTACCAACAGCAAATTCAAAATGGGAAGCATTCAAGGAACTAATCTTGGAAGCTACCAAGCTTTACATACCAATCAAGAAATATTGTTCAAGGTTCAGGCCTAAATGGTTGTCAGATGAACTAATGAGACATGGCAGAGAAGAAAAATGCATGGGATACATACAAATTAATGGGTGACATGGAAGCCTATGATAGATATAAGTTGGTCTGTAACCAAGTCACAAAGGAGATTAGGCAGGCAAAGGCAGATTATGAGAAATCCTTGGCAAAGGATGCAAAGAAAAACAGAAAAGAGTTCATTACCTATTTAAACTCAAGAAGGAAAGGGATGAATCAGATTGGTCCACTGGATGTTGATGGTTCAACAGTTGAGGATCCTGCTCAGGTGGCTAACAATCTAAACAAGTATTTTGCATCTACATTCTCACATGAGGAGTTATTCAGGAAGGGGAATGTCGTAGGTGAAGTAAACATTGGCAGTGAGCTAGATGATTTTCTAATAACTGGGAGGAAAGTGGAGGAGAAATTGTTGAGGATAAACATAAAAAAGGCACCCGGGGTGGATGGGATCTATCCAGTTATATTAAAGGAGGCAGCAAAGGAAGTAAGCAAACCCCTGGCCATAATTATGAGAGTTCTTTGGACTCAGGGGAGGTACCCATAGACTGGAGATGTGCAAATGTAACCCCAATTCACACAAAGGAGGATCAAAGGCTGACACAAGTAATTATAGACCTGTTAGTTTAACTTCGGTTCCAGGAAAATTAATGGAGGCACTGGTTAAAGAAGCACTGCAGGATCATCTGGACAAGAATTCAGTTATAGCTCAGACACAGCATGGTTTTGTTAAGGGCAGGTCTTGTCTGACCAATTTGATTGGATACTATGATGTAGTCACAAAAGAACTGGATGCAGGGAATAACTTTGATATTATATATTTGGATCTTAGAAAGGCTTTTGATACTGTTGCGCATGGAAGACTGCTGCACAAATTGGAGCAGTGTGGCATTGGAGGCAAATTGCTGCTATGGATAAAGGGATGGTTGAGTGGCAGAAGACAGAGAGTGGTAATCAATGGACACTGCTCAACGTGGACTAATGTTATTAGTGGAGTTCCTCAGGGTTCAGTGTTGGGTCCATTGTTGTTTTCTGTATTTATAAATGATATAGATGATGGTATATCAAGCTTAATGTCCAAGTTTGCAGACGATACAAAGGTTGGCAGGGTTGTTAAGGACACTACTGATGCTATGCTGCCGCAACAGGATCTGGAAAGGTTGAGCAGATGGGCTGAGAGGTGGCAAATGAAGTTTAACATTGACAAATGTAAAGTACTACATATGGGAAACAGTAACCCCAGATCAACGTATCAACTCTGTGGTACTATGCTGACAGTGGTAGAGAATGAAAAGGACCTGGGGGTAATTGTGCAGGCAGATATGAAGTTCTCTGAGCAGTGCAGACGAGCTGCAAGAGTAGCTCATGGTGTCTTGTCAATAATATACAGGAATTTTTCTAGCAGGGATAGGGATGTGATTATTCCCTTGTATAAGGCATTGGTCAGGCCACACCTTGAGTACTGTATACAGGTCTGGAGGCCTCATTTCAAGAAGGATGTAGAGCTGCTGGAACGAGTACAGAGAAGGGCAACAAGATTAGTGAATGGAACAAAGGGTTGCTCTTACGAAGAAAGGCTTAAGTTTTGCAAATTACAGAGTCTGGAGACTAGGCATCGGCGAGGTGATCTGATATAGGTGTATAAGGCTTTGAATGGCTTGAGCATGCTCAATGCCGATGGGATTCTTCCTCTTTCTCAGAATAATCACCTGAGAGGGCATAAATTCAAATTGAGGAAGGACGGATGTCGGATAGATGTGCAAAAATTTGCCTTTAGCCAGCGGGCAGTTGGTTTGTGGAATAGACTTCCATCACTTGTTGTTGAAGTTGATAGCCTAAACAAATTTAATGCTCAGCTGGACAGGTATTTTGAACGAACGGAGGGGTGAAATGGGAGTAGTGGTTGTGCTTTTTTTTTTTTTGGCTGATGCTGAATAAGCTTGCTTTCTTGCATCATATGCCTCTACTAATGCTAATGCTAATGCTAAATGCTAAAATGCACATGTGCATACATACTACTGTATATATAAGTATTGGCATCATTTACTTCCAGCGGTAGTCTAATCAGCTGCTTCTTCTTAAGCACAGGTGTATCCTTTTGTGATTTTTTTCTTCAGTGATCCCTTTATTATGAGTGAAAAATGAAAGTGTGTTGATACCAAGCCAAAGTAATGTAAATGGCTGAAATTAGAAGAGAAACTCGAAAATATCAAATTCCATGAAGAAGGCACTTTGTTTGCCAAACTCACATGAGACAAAGGAATAAATGAATCATCTATAAGAAGAATTGTAAGAGAAAAGAATCAGTACAAGAGTATGGAATAACTACCAACTCTTTTGCCACAAAAACAATCATAAAGAAAAGACCTCTAATAGTAAATATGGAAAGTCTGCTATAGATACGGATAGAAGATTGCAATCAGAAGTGAATCCCATTAAGTCAAATGGAAATTCAAAAACAAAAGCTACGAGTTTTTCTATGCACTTAAAGAAAAGGTAATGGAAGAAAATTACAGAGAAGGGGCAACTGATGAAACATTTTCAGTAAGTCGTGGTTGGTTCTTTTGTTTTAAAAAAAATGCTTGGGGATTCATAATATCTGTATTGTAGGCGAAAGTGCAAGTGCAGACAAAGACGCTGCCGAAACATTTCCTAAAGAATTTATGGAAATTATTGAAAAAGGTGGATACAAAGATAACCAAATTTTAATGTTGATGAAACGGGCTTGCTTTTGAAAAAAATCTCCTCTAAAACTTTTCTATCAGAAAATGAAGAAATTCAACCAGGTTACAAGGCATCAAAAGATCATCTGAGACTTTTGCTGGGTGGAAATGCATCGCATCTGGAGATTTTAAATTAAAATCCATGCTTGTGTATTGTGCAGAAAACCTACATGCACTTAGAGGTTATGCAAAGAAGACTATATGTAACATAACTTAGAGGTTATGCAAAGAAGACTATATGTAACATAACTTAGAGGTTATGTAAAGAAGACAAAGAAGAATGCCAGTTGTTTGGCATTCAAATAAAAAAGTTTGGGAAACAAAAACTTTGAAGAGTGATTTAAACTTACTTTTGTCCTACAGCCGAATGTTACTGCAAAGAGAACAACATGAATTTTAAAGCTTTGTTGTTATTAGATAATGCACCAGGCCATCCGAATGGACTTTGTGACTTTAATGAAAATGTCAAAATTCATTTTGTTCTACCCAACACAACATCTCTACTGCAACCAATGGATCAAGGTGTCATTCTGAAGTTAAAAGCATATTATTTGAGACAAAATTTTTCTCAAGCAATAAAGGCTACAACCAGAGGAGAAGCACACAATCTTTGGCTGAATTCTGGAAAAATTAAAACATCAGAAATGCTATCATAAACATAAACGAAGCATGGCTCAAAGTTAGTGAGAGTAACATGAGAGCAGTGTGCAAGCAAGTTTTGCCTCATTGCGCAAGTGATCCCTGTGGCTTTGAGTCCGAAATTCAGGATGTTTCTGAAGACGTTGGACACAATCTTGGATTCAAGTCTTTAGAAAAGGCTAAAGTTTGACAGTGCGTCAACACATATTCTCAAGCTCTTGATAATGATACTCTCCTTAACTTAGACCAAGAACGGGCATATGAAGAGGCAGAAAAAAGTCCAGAGTTTAATGAAGGACTAGTAAAGTGCAAGAAAAAGAATTTCCCTTACAAGAACTTTAAAAAATGTTTAGAGCAGTGGAAACTGCTTCGGACTTAATTATGACTTAATTAAACAAGTTTTATTACCCAAAAAAAAAAATTATACATATACTAACTGAACGTCATGGTGTTATAAAGAATTATTTTATAGCTAAAAACATTTCCAGTTAAAAAATAATTACTGATAGACATGGAAAATGAATATCATATTGGAAGACTACTAAAGTTTGCATTTATGTAATTGTAATAGGTATTTAAATTTTATTGTTTTTGGTGTCTCAAATTCAAACAAAAATCAAATATGCCAGCTAGAAGGGAAGATGCAACTTGAACTTTTTAAATGAGTAATAAATGAGTAACTTTTTAAATGAGTAATAAATGAGTAAAATATATGAAAAATACACTATTTTTCATATTTTTTTATTCACTTACTGTTTCATAACAAACAGCACCAGCAAAATGTCTAATTAAGAAACCATCATCATCCCGTATCTCTCGATGATCACGAAGTTTGGATTTCCTTGGAACAGCCAAACGAAAGTGTTTTGAATTATTACCATGAACCACAGAAGTAAAGTGAGTATGGCTGGGCTTTGGAAGCTTGCTTTCCTCATCCAACAAATCAAAGATTCCAGTCCCTTTATTTTCCAATAATTCTGAAATTGATTATTAATTCATACTTCTTATTTTTGGATTAAATGATAACTTTAAAAATTAAATAAATATGAAAAAAATGTACATTTAACATCTTGTGAGGTACCATCTATAATGGTACCTCACAAGCCAACAATGCTCATACAATTTATTAGAAATCAATGCAATAGTAATAAGAAAGTAATTCCTTAATATTCATCTTGAAGGAAGAATTTAGAATTTACCTTCAGAAGTAAATTCTGAAGGTAAATTCTATATTTAACAATGTCAGGCACATCATTAAACAATATTCCTGACATTGTTAAAGTTATTTGAGGAAAAATATCAAAATACCATCATTCCGTATACCCAAAATCAAAAATGTAAGGTGAGCAGAGTAAGAAGGATACAGAAAATCAAAATTTCAAAAAATTAATTTGGATTTTCTGTGACTAGAAGTGATTTCTCAGGCACTGCATGGTAGCATGGGTAGTTTTGCCTTGGAATCATGGAAATCATAGACAAGGAAATCACTTCATACAAAATCATAGGTCATAACAGAATTTTCTAGAATTTCAAATAAACGTTGAAAATGACTTAATATATTAGTAACTTCACACACTTTGATACTTGAACAATTAAGGATTCAATGGCATGACAACTAAAACCAGCACACCTTAAGGTATGCAAATTCATCAAGGGGCTGCAGACTATGGCAACTCCACTGTGTGTATGTGAATATACTGTACCCACCAAAACCTATTAATACAGTTGTGGATATATTTGTTCAATATAATCTCGGGATGTGTTGTTTACGTTGCGATCAGTCTCTTAGCCAAGTGGGTAGCAAAGCATACTACCCACTGGTTTCTGCCCTTGGCCCATGGAGGCAGACCAGACAAGAGGTGTGTTCCAAATGTATCATGTTCTGATAAATCCTGCCCTGTTATCCATGGAACAGGATCATAACAGGCAGTCATCCGAAGAAGATCAGATCAAGTCAAAGACTGCACAAGATTGGTGTTAACAGTATTCAACTAGAGATTTATTTTATACTATTAATTTTTCATTATTTATTTTTTAAATATTTATTTGATTTTTTAAATTTGAGTCCTGGAATAGGGGTTAGAATCATGAAGTCTATGATTTAAGAAAACACATTTAAAAGAAAGAGTTTTAGATTGCTAATGATATATTTAAGAAATTATTTCTTATATTTTTTGAAAAGTTCAAATTATTCTTGGAAAATCTCAAAGAAGACAGTGCAGTTTCTGAAACAAACAAACAAAAAATATGTTCAGTTCAATTAAGGAAATAGTACACTACAGTAAAAATCTCTGTTTACAAAATTCAAAGAGGATCATATTATGGGTTAAAACAAAACCATATTTATGCAAAACAAATCTGAGAAATAAAATAGGAATACTGCAGATGTAAAAATTTACTGTAATATTTTTATACAAAATACACGTGAGCAAGGTGCAAAATTAATATAGAGTATAAATATACAAAAAGATAAAAAGAAAAAAGTTAAAAAAAACATTTTTTATATTATATTTAGTATGAATATAACAGGTATATATTCATTTTAACAGCAAGATATGAGGTGCAGTATTATCCCCCCAGTATGCCTATGCATTAAAGTCGGAACTGTGACTCACTTAATAATGGTATCACAGGATGATAATTAAAAAAGTTCATTTCATACTTTGCCAGGCATTCTATACAATGCATGGATTCTACACTTTGCTGGTAACAGAAATAACATATAAAAAATATTTAATTAAAAAAAAATTTTTTTTAAGTAGCTGTGTGAAAACAGGACATCAAACAGTTTCCAGTTTTAGTTGTATTCTTCTTTCTTTCTTTCTTGGATTAAGAAATCCAGAGATAGAAAATTCTTTTGCTGCCCTGTTATTGGCAAGGAAAAGGATTAAACAGCTCCTATTTTTCAACAGAGGGAGAAATATACTTTATACAGATTGCTTAATTGGCCAAAACTATTCACAATGGGTGAGGATCCACTGCTGGGTTAAGACAGCCTGCATGCTTCTAATTAATTTATGGCATGGGAAGGTCATGGGCTTTACAGTCTATTTTCCTGATTTCTTGTTTGGAAATGATAGGTTAACCAGAACGGCCCAGTAACTGAAGTTAAGAAGTTTCAATGCAATATGTATGAAATATGTATGCATCATCATTTCATACAAGCTTGTATGAAATGATGATGAAAATACTGTCTAATACCAATTATTATAAAATAAAAGAAAATAGTATAAAAATAGAATGCAGATTATGAATGAATGAAGTAAATGTCTATCCCTCCTATACCCACTATCAGTGAACATATCCTACCCCTGGAGCAGGATGGGCAGTCTCACCATCCTACTGAATTCGACACAACACGCCATTTGGCAATCAGAACTGGGTACTCAAACCCAATTCCCTTTAAAACCCCATCCTCAGGCAGGGGGGAGGAGCCAGGTCTCTGTCTCCTCCCCCATACTTCACCTGGTGGGCTCATCCCCACTGACCTCTTTGGGGATGCCTACTCTATCCTTCTGCCTGTTTCCCCCAATCTTCAGTCCCCCACTCTAACTAAACCGACTGTGTAGGCCCCCTTAACAATGCCATCAAATTCTAATCAACGTCTAAATTCAACTGCTTTCTTGAAAATCTCTTTTAGTCTCTCCAAATTCTAGTGTTCATTCCCCCTTTTATATATAGTAATAGTGGCATGTGATGCAAGAAACCAAGCATATGAGCTTATGTAGCATCAGCCAAAAAAAAAAAAAAAAATTCACACAACCATTCCCTCTAAATGTCCAATTCCTCCTTAAATTTATTTAACCTATCAACTTCCACAATGACAGATGGAAGTTGATATAGGCCTTGTCACTGAAATCCTTGGAAATTAGGTGGCAGGGCATGCCAGAGTACTTAAATAATTTACTGGAACCTGACCTGTCTCCTCATGGCAAAGTGTGGGCAATGGTGGGTCCCAACAGAGGCCCAACGGCTAAATAGTTGGAGAAACAACAGAATATAACACTACACGACATTCCACTCCCCTTTTTAAATCTCTGTCCTCCACAGAGTTCTGTGTCACAAAAACAGAGTACACAATGCAGAGATGGGGAAGACCCCTGGTACTGTCAGACAATTAACACACTTTACACTTTACTTTACCAGTTTAACTGTATACAATTCTGCAATGTTGATACTGCATTCTAATAAGAGAGTACTGTGACCGAGCGGGTTGAAAAAAAAAAAAAAAAAACATTGCAGTACCCACAGATTTATATGATTTTGAGTTATTGGAATATATGCATATTTATTTGAATTTCCAGGGTATGCACAGCTTTCAAGTACTAGATGCTGCGCAGGGTTGAAGTACTAGAGGTTATAGTTCAATAAAATGCATCTTGGCCCATTGCTGGAAAATATCAGAGAGAATGAGCAGATGAGGTGGGGAGTGTTTTTTTTTTTTTTTTTTTTTGGGCTTATGCTGAATAAACTTGCTTCTTTGCATCATTTGCCTGTACTACTAATAATAATAACAAGGGGCTCTGCCTCATGCTTGCTTCGCTCACCAACCCCTGCATTCATATTGTCAAATAACAGTCTTGAAAGCATCTGGATAGGTATCTATCTGCCATTGGCAAACATACCTTCACTCCGTGACAACACAAATGTGCGGCTCTTCCGAGTTTGCCATGAAAAGATATAATCAGTTGCAATGTTGATATTCATTTACCATATCACCTAAATCGCAATATGATACTCCAGTGGTTTCTTCTTTATCAGGATCTTGTGAAGATTTTAACATTACGTCTGAGCTGTTTAACGGTTCACTGAGTTTCGGCCTGTTCTTCATCCATATTAGCTACTGTTGCACTGATTTTCCACTTGCTCCATTGTCATTGAACTTATTCTCTGATTATTTCGTAACCTTTCGGCATATTTCTCTATATTTCAGCGTAGACTCTTGATGGCATCGTTTTCTCTCAGAATCGTGATTGCTAATCTAGGTTGCGGCATTGTGTTAATTATTACGTTAGCAAATCAAAGGTCACAGATTCCAGACACCTGTCGAAAAGCATTGATCAATATCTAACCAGAAAATGGCCTATGTAATTATTTACCTATGCATTTGTAGTGACTAATTGCCCTCCCCACTTGTACCATGTGACCAGCATCCCTCTTCTCCCATTGGCTATCCCCCCACCACACGGCATTCTTAAGGTAGAATAAATATCACCAGGAGGAAGACCTTTTTAATGTATAGAGAGATATAGTAAAAAGGGTGAAAGAAAAGGAAAAAGAGGCCATGGTGTGTCTCTGGAGGTAGTAGGATCTTAGAAGATGTGTGTTCCCATTAATGTTTCAACTGTGCATGAACTCAGGTCTAAATTCTATAGGATGGTTTTCATCAGGTTTACTGTCATCATACAGCTTAGCCCAATTGAGGATCAAGAGATATACCACACAAGGTTGAGAAGTGATATTATTGATCTTTGTTATGTTGATGTATAATAGTGATTTTCAACTGAGGTAAACTTAGGAGTTCATTTGCTTTTGTATACAGAAGCAGCAAATGTAGTTAATGATGCATAATCAGCACTGGAAATGATTCCTTGACCAAAAATAAACTGAAAATATCTTGAACAGTTTTTTTTTGATCCGATGCTTTTGGAATGAGTTATTCACAATAAAAGATCTAAATAAAAGATGTCATAAAAAAGATGGCTGAGAGATATCCATTGAAAAGGCAGTTTGGAAGCACGTATCTATGCAACATGCAGTTGCATAGATACATGCACATCTCAAAGGCTTTCGATCGTGTTTCACATAAAAGTTTTCTAAACAAGCTTTCATCTTATGGTTTGCCAACTGTTTTTTGTAATTGGTTATCCAGTTTTCTCTCTAATCACTCACTGAGGATAATGGTAGATGGCTCTCTGTCTTCTAACTTTTCCACTAATGCTGGTGTCCCCCAAGGTTCAGTTCTTTCTCCCACACTTTTCCTCTTGTATATTAATGACCTTCTTCCATTGACTGGAAATCCTATTCATAGTTTTGCCAATGATAGCACAATGCATTCCACTTTCCATTTTGAGAAACCTTGCCCTGCTTAATCAGCTTCAACTTCTCGAATATCCACTAGCAATTCCTTAAATGCTGATCTCCAGGTAATTCTACAGTGGGGCAAAGACAACTTAGTTGATTAGGTAATTCTACAGTGGGGCAAAGACAACTATTTGCGAGATATAAGACAAAACTCAGTCTTGTCTTATATCTTGCAAAAAGGATTCTTCTGCTTTGTTTGTTTGTTTATATTGGTTTAGAGGTGCATGGACTACCCAAGTCATAATGTGCCAGTTCATATGGTGTGATATGCTTCAGAGGTGTTTACTTTGGATTTCAATTGTTCCTTTTAACCTGATTCATACATCATTGTGTTAGTCTATTGCTTGTATTCACTTCTTTAGAGGAGGTGGTATAAATTAATAGCTTTAAGGAAGTTGAAAACATCTGTGAAGTCATCTCTATTTTTCAAGAGGTCTGTTAGGGTAATGGTGTCATGTGTCCTATAAATGTCTTCGAAGGCTTTTTTGCGTTCATTTGCATATGTAAGACAGTCTATTAATATGTGTTTAACTGATTTGATATTGTCACAAGTCTGGCATCATGGTGGTTCCTCTGCTCACAACAAAAATGAGTGCATAATATGGGTATGCCCGATTCTTAGCCTGGTCAGTGCTGTTTCTTCTTTTCTCGACCTTCGCGTGCTAGAAATCCAGTTTTCAATATTCGGCTTTATTTGGTATAATTTGTTTACAGTTTACTGATTCCAAGTTTCTTGCCATTGCAACTGACAAGTACGCTATATTGCAGGCTTAATCGGAATACGGCACTGATATATCTTCTCCGATCTGTATGGCTTCTTTTGCTGACTTGTCTGCTGCTTCATTTCCAGCAATCCCTGAATGTCCTGGGATCCAGCAGAAAAGTGTATCCTGTTTATTTCTGTGCAGTCAGTATTTGCCATATTTGCCTATAAATATCTTCGAAGGCTTGTTTGCATTCATTTGCATATGTAGGACAGTCTATTAATATGTGTTTAACTGATTTCATATTGTCACAAGTCTGGCATCATGGTGGTTCCTCTGCTCGCAACAAAAATGAGTGCATAATATGGGTATGCCCGATTCTTAGCCTGGTCAGTGTACATGAGTCTTGTACATGAGTTAAGGTTATTTTTATTGCGTATAGTTCTGCTGTGTATACACTGCACTCTTTCGGTAGCTGTTGCATTAAAGTAATATCTGGGAATACAGCTGCTGCTCCCACAAAAGTGTCTGTTTTTGAACCATCTGTGTATATTGGAATATAGTCAGGAAATTGAATTCTGTGCGCTGCATGTAACTGTTGGAAGATTGTTGCAGGTATCGCTTTTTTATTCCATTTTTGAGAGGAGAAGTCACATATTGGGATATGCAAATTCCATGGTGGAGGAGTGTGAACTGTCATTTGTGCTACTCTGTCTATATTAAAGTTATGTTCTGCTAAAATGTCCTGCATTATAATTCCCAGGGGTCGATTTGCTTGTTGGTGATTCTAGTATATGTTTCTGCAATGTGGATCAAAGAGGGTCTCCCAAGTAGGGTGTCCATGCATAGATTTTATTTTAAATGTATAATTCAATGTGAGTTGTTGTCTCCTAAGGGTTAAAGGTGGTTCATTGGCAGGATTCTTCTGCTCCTATGCTTATCTTTGGTGACACTCCGATTTCTAGGCAAGTTGATATATCTCTTTTGGGGATTACCCTGACTTCTAATCTCTCTTGGCACAAGCACATTAAAATATTGCTTCCTCTGTATCTAAAAAACTTGATTTTCTCTTTCTCTCTCAGCGTTACTTTTCTTCCAAACAACTGTTCACTCTGTACAAATCGCAAATCAGCCATACCATGGAATATTGTTCCCACATCTCGGGCAGTATACCCAAAACCACTCTTCTAGATTCTGCTTGATTCCATTCAGAAGAGGGCAGTTAGGTCAATTAATGACTCATCTCTAACAGAGTCTCTCCACTCATAGTACAGCAGAAACAGTACGTCTCATAGACGTACTGTTTCTGTTGATTGCCTTTTCTACATATACTTCCATGGGCACTGTTCTTCTGAATTGGCTTCTATAATTCCCGCTCTCTCTTTCAACACGTGTCTCCACCAGCCAACATCCATTTACTGTCCAACTTCAAACTCACAGAACCAACTTTTCATCTTCCTCGTTTATTCATTCAACTGCCATTTTCTGAAACAACCTTCCTTCATGTTTTTCCTGAAATTTACAGTCTACAGAAGTTCAAGTGTAATGTCAACAAATATCTTTTCTCGTCTTCTCCATCTCCAACCCAAGCACTATAGGTGCTTGGGTTGGAGCCTATAGCACCTATAGGTACTATAGGTTCTAATACCTCTTGTGTTTAGGGTTTTATTAAATAAAAAAAAAAATAAAAAATACACCATGAAAATTTCAGAGTTATTTAAATGAACTACTAGGACAGCTCATGGATTTCTGTCAATGATATACAGGAATTTTGCTATCAGGGACAGGGATGTGATTGTCCCATTGTAAAAGGTAATGGTTAGGTCACATTAAGCATTGCATAAAAGGCTGGAGGTATCGTTTTGGAAAGGATGTGTATCTGTTGAAACAGGTGCAGAGAAGAGTAAGATTAGTCAGGAACACAAAAGGATACTCTCACCACAATAGACGTTCCGCAAATTGCAGTGCTTGGAAACTAAGAAACTTCTGCTGTTGAAGAAGCTGTTCTGGAAGTGGCATCCAACAAAACAACTAGCAAACATACTAGCTCAATGGTTAGGAGTGAACCATACCTCTCTTCACTACATTATGAGATCAAGAAACAGTTTGTATTCATATGACTTTTTAAGTATCCAAGATGTGAGCCACAAATCACCATTGACCAAAGTAAGCCTCATATAAGAGGGAATTCAGAATTACAACAATATGAAATTATTGGGAAGGCTTAAATCTGCACGTGCCACTTTGAATAAGCCAGTATCCTTTGAGCTTATTCAAAGCTTAGGTCCTTATTTATCCCAGTTATTTGAACTGAGGAGTAGATAAGTACCTACTGTCCATTATCACTTTTATACTCTGTTTCATGGGAGGCGGATAAGCCATGCCAGTCTTATAGCCTGGCCATTCAGATAATGTGATCTAAATCAACTGGATATATATCAGTTGATCTGAGGGATTACAAAGTTAAATTACTTTAAAAATTGAAAGATTTAGTTGTGTGGCTCCATGCAGCTATCACCAGAGTGGATTCAAGCATAAGTTACTGACTGTTACAGATAAAGGGAGTTGAGTGGGAGAAATCAGAGTGGTCAACAATGGGCATGACTCTTCTTGGAACAAATTTTACTGGATCCTGTAGCTAGTGGTGTATTCGGGCCAGAATGTACCAGAACGACCTTCCAGTACATTTTTCTAAATGTTTGTTGTATTTTAAACTAAATGGTCCACCATTAGAATTATGGAATTCAAATTTTTATGTCTGAACTTGGTTGCGGTCTCATCGTTCTGCTGTTGACCAACAAACAAAAAGGGCAGGCACATAAGAATATGTAATCGATCCTGCATGGGAATTTCTATGATTTTTCTGAACAGCATTTTTTATATTATTTTGGAGTTTTGTTTTTGTTTTTTTTCTTTTCTGATTTTTTAAATTTTTTGTATTTGTTTTTTACTTTTGAAATTTTCATTTATCATTAGTAGAGGCATATGATGCAAGAAAGCAAGCTTATGCAGCATCAGCCAAAAAAAAAAAAAAAAAAAAAACTGCTCCCATTTTACCCCTCTGTTCGTTCCAAATACCTGTCCAGCTCAACCATAATTTATTTAGGCCATCAGCATCCACAACAAAAGGTGGAAGTCTGTTCCACCAATCAACTACCCCCTGGCTAAAGGCAAACATCCGAACATCTATCCTACAATTGTCTTTCCTCAATTTGAATTTATGCCCTCTCAGGTGATTATTCTGGGCAAGAGGAAGAATCCCATCAGCACTGAGCATGCACAAACCATTCAAGGCTTTATACACCTCAATCAGATCACCTCGCAGGTGCCTTGTCTCCAGACACAGTAATTTACAAAATTTAAGCCTTTCTTCAAAAGAGCAGTTGTTCCATTCACTAATCTTTTTCTCTTCTCTGTACTTCAAACAGCTCTACATCCTTCTTAAAATGAGCCTCCAGACCTGTATACAGTACTCAAGGTGTGGCCTGACCATTGCCTTATACAAGGGGATAATCACTTCCTTATCCCTGCTTGAAAAATTCCTGTGTATGATTGACAAGACACCATGAGCTACTCATGCAGACCATCTGCACTGTCAGAAAACTTCATATCTGCCTGCACAATTACCTCCACATCCTTTCCGTTCTCTACCACTGTCAGTTTAGTACCACAGAATTGATACGTTACCCTGGGATTACTGCTTCCCATATGTAGTACTTTACTTAGTACTATTTGTCAATGTTAAACTTCATTTGCCACCTAGGCGCCTCTGTAGCCAGGTGGGAAGGAGCAGCAGTGAGTAACACACGCTTCTTGAATAGACTGGGGTTCAAGCCCGTCACCACCAAATATGGAGGTTGCGGAAAGGTCAGGGATGACCACCGCATATTCCCGGAGCAATATGGACTTAGTTGCTAATGCTCCTAAAAACCAAATGACAAACAAACAAACAATTTGCCACCTCTCAGCCCATCTGCTCAACTTTTCTAGATCCTGTTGCAGCAGTGTACTGTCATTAGTGTCCTTAACAACCCGGCCAACCTTCGTATCGTCTGCAAACTTGGACATCAGCTTGATATACCTCATCAATATCATTTATCAATACAGAAAACAACAATTGACCCAACAATGAACCCTGAGGGACTCCACTAATAACATTAGTCCACGATGAGCAGTGTCCACTGATTACCACTCTCTGTCTTCTCCCATTAAACCATCCTTTATCCATAGCAGCACTTTGCCTGCAATGCCACACTGCTCCAATTTGTTCAGCAGTCTTCCATGTGCAACAGTATCAAAAGCCTTTCTAAGATCCAAATATAAGATATCAAAGTTATTCCCTGCATCCAGTTCCTTTGTGACCACATCATAGTATCCAATCAAACTGGTCAGACAAGACTTTCCCTTAACAAAACCATGCTGTATCCAAGCTATAACTGAAGTCTTGTCTAGATGATCCTGCAGTGCTTCTTTAACCAGTGCCTTCATTAATTTCCCTAGAACAGAAGTTAAACTAACAAGCATATAATTACTTGTGTCGCCCTTTGATCCTCGTTTGTGAATTGGGGTCACATTTTCACATCTCCAGTTTGTTTGTTTTCGTTTTTTTTTTTTTTTTTTTTTTTTTTAGGGGCATTAGCAACTAAGGCCATATTGCTCCGGGATATGCGGTGGTCATTCCCGGACCTTTCCGCATCCTCCGTATTTGGTGGTGATGGGCTCGAACCCCGGTCTAATCAAGAAGCGTGTGCTACGCAATGCTGCTCCTTCCCACCTGGCTACTGAGGCGCCTACATCTCCAGTCCATGGGTCCAAAGAAGCTCTCATAATTATGGCTTCCTTTGCTGCCCCCTTTATTATAACTGGATAGATCCCATCCACCCTGTGTGCCTTTTGTATGTTTATCTTCAACAATTTCTCCTCCACTTTCTTCTCAGTTATTAAAAAATCATCTGGCTCACTGCCAGAGTTTAACTCACCACTGGCATTCCCCCCCCCCCCCCTGAATAACTCCTCATGTGTGAATGTAGATGTAAAATACTCATTTAGTTTATTACCCACCTGAGCAGGATCATCACCAGTTGAACCCTCAATATGCAGTGGACCAATCTGATTCTTCCCTTTCCGTCTAGAGTTTACATAGGTAAAGAACTCTTTGCTGTTTTTCTTTACATCCTTTGCCAAAGATTCCCATAATCTGCCTTTGCCTGGCTAATCTCCTTTGTGACTTGGTTACAGACCAATTTATATCTATCATAGGCCTCCATGTCACCCATTAATTTATATGTATCCCATGCATTTTTCTTTTCTGCCATATGTCTCATTAGTTCATCTGACATCCATTTAGGCCTAAACCTTGAACAATATTTCTTAGTTGGTATGTAAAGCCTAGTAGCTTCCAAGATAAATTCTTTGAATGCTTCCCATTTTGAATTTGCTGTTGGTAACATCTGATGATGTTACCAACAGCAGAATTTAAATACAACAATAGAATTTAAATACTATCTCAGACCATCGCAGTCACCTTTACGAAAGTAAAAACCCTTCCCTTTACCCCTGATGGTAGTTACCTCTTTGAGTAAATCCCACTTCAGCAGACTGTGATCACTGTCACCTAGTGGTTCCTTTATCTGCAGATTCTTAATGCATGAAGAATCGTCACTGATAATCAGTTCAAGAGTTCCAACCCACAAATTCCGGTCAATATCTGGAAAATTAAAATCCCCCATTATAAGACTCTCTGATTTACTGGCCCACTCTATTTCCCTGTACAGTTTCTTATTATACTCATCAGAGACATAAGGCCTATAACACACTCCTACTCTCAATTTTGATCCCTCAATGCTTTTGTCACACCAAACTAACTCAACACTGCATTGTCCAGCGATGTCGACTGGCTTCACTTCCTTGGATTTTATGCGTTTCTTAACTAATAGCATAACCCCTCCTCCCTTCCTATCCTGTCTATCTTTCCTGTACACATTGTACTCTCCAAATTCCAGTTCTGCATTCTGATATCTATGTGACATCATGTCTCTGATATTCCAACAATATCTCCCTTTGATGTTTTCAGCATTACCTCAAATTCATCAAATTTATTTACCAAACTCCTTGGTGTATATGCAAGTATACATGCACCTGTTCCTATTCTTGGCTACCCTAACACAACCCATGTGTTTACTTGTACCGCAATGTTTCTGAAATACTCTGCATCTTATTTTCCAGGCTACTGCTCATTTCAATAGAAGCAGTGCAAGAATCGCTTTCACTTGTGCCAGTGCTTCTGCTAATCTATTAGTCCTTGAATCCCTCCCAAGCTAGCAGTTTTCCGATCCACCTAACAGTGCCTCGATAGCATCAGCAAATATTCTTGCACCCTTCCTATTTAAGTTTATCCCATCCCTGTAGAAGCAGTCTCTCCTGTTAACAAGTACAGACCAGGCTGAAAAAAATCTACCTGTTGAGCCTTGCACAATCTTTCCAGGGTCGAATTAATCGACAAGGCTCTCATCATATACTCCCTCCTATCGTGTCCTGGCAGAATTGCAGACACTTTCAAATTCAACCCTAATTCACGGCTTTTTTTCAACAGTGACCTGTACTTGTTAAGTAATTCCGCCGGTCTCCTACTCTTAATATCATTAGTGTACCACATCATTAGGGTTGAATTTGTACCATATCATTAGTGTACCACATTAGTGTACCACATCATCATCACCTTTTGTGCCCTTAAAAGATGATATCTGCTCTACAACGTCATCAACCTTTGCCCCTGGCAGACATACCCTGGTCCTGTTCCACCTATCCTTTTTACAAAGCATGCTCCCCGTTTCCATGACAATAGAGTCACGAACCACTACTAGTTCCTGTGGGACCAGCGCATTCTGCCTTGGTTGTTGCAGCTGTGTTGCATGATGATCAAGTGCAAGCTCTGGCGTTGATGTGGGCAGCTGAGAGCTTGATCGGCCCCTCAATTTAGATGCTTCGAGGGCATCCACCCTGTCCTTCAAGCTCTCATATAGGCCCATAACAACGCTGAGTTGTCGCCTGATTTCCTCACACTCCTTACATCACGCGCACTCACAAAGGCATCCCCCTTGGCAATATCATGTCCCGTACCTGATCGCTCCACAAACATCAAGCAAGCAGTGCATTTTAAAAGGCTGTGATTCAGAGGTCAACTGCCTCCCTCAGTTCTCTCCTGATCCACAGCGCTCCATTTAGCTTGAGCCTTTTGTTTTGCTGCTCTGGTCTGAGTTGTGATTTTGATTCAATTTCAGTACAAAATTATAACCCTAAACTTGTATCCCAATGCAGTTGTAATGCTATATATCTATATATATATTTTTTTTCAGTATGGAGTATTATCTTCGAGTTCCGTTACATAACTTCCATATCAAGTTATGTATTAATTAATTATGTTACATTTGTAAAATCTAAGTTGTTATATGTATTTAGTTAAAAAGTACAATTTAATTGACAATGAAGTTTAACAAGATTGTTAAAATTTACTGATTAATTGATAATATTATATACTATACTATACTAATGCTATCTAGTTCAGGATATAATATTGTATTGTATAACAATGGCGGCAAGTTATGAACAGTAATTCTACGGACACTTCCAAAATCTCGCTGTCTCAATTCAGAATAAACCAAGGATGTCTGACCAATTTAAATGCATAAAGGATCTTGATTAGGTCTATAAGCTACATATAGCAAATAATTTAACAATTAGTCAATAAAGTGGCTAAATATAGCTAAAAAACTTCCCGTTCGCCAGATCTGCAAAATTTGTAAAACACGTGGATTGGATACCCTTACCGATACTAAGAAAATCTTTATCTAAGTTAAAATTTAAACTAGGTATCGTAACTAGGAATATAAAGCTACTCTAGAAAATAAGTTAATATGCCAATTTAAGCCAATTTAAGTTAATAAAACAGAAAAAACTTCTCTATTTTCCAGAGCCGTAAAAATGGCTGTTAACAAAGTAATGGAGCCACTGAGTTTCTGCTAAACAGTGCAGATATGTTGCAATATGTGCAGAGTGCAAAATAATTACAAAAGCTTGATTTAAAATTAGGCTCTCATCAGATACCATAGCAACCAGAAGACAAGAAATATTTTGCATTTTCCACTAATTGGCAATGTTTTCAGTTCTGCAGTTTCAACAAGAGATCAGAAATTCTGCAAACTTGTCAAAACTTGATGAATATGGCAATGGAGACAGCCTGCTTAGAAAAGGAGTCACGAATCAAGATGATGACATCTTAATATATTCAGAGGACTGTGAACAGCACAGAAGGTTAGTGGGTAAAGTAATGAGGAGGTTAGCTAAAATACATATACATCTGAAGTGTTCAAAGTGCGATCTGTTCCTAAGTAGAGCCATGTATTTAGGTCATATGTTAGATTGGAAGGGCATTCATCAACATACAAAAGAATGTTGATGCAATTCTGTATCATCATCAATATTAAACAAGTACAAAGCTTTCTTAGTATGTTAAATTTCTACAGAAAATTTATTCCAGGCCATGATGAGATAGATAGAGCCAACAGTCAGCATTTGAAGAGTTAAATAGGAAACTGACATTTGCTCTGATTTATTCAGCTACCCACCTCTACAACACCAGACAGGAGTTTGTTCAACAATTCACCAGCTGCTGGCTAAAGGCAGTTTCCACATTTCCCACACACATCGATCCTGCAACCATGGTTTCTCAGCTTGAAATTATGCCCCTTGATGTGTGTAGAAAGAGGATGGATTCCGTCAGCATTGAACTTAATCTATTCAGAGTCTTAACCTCATTCAGACATCTTTGCAGGAGCCTAGTCTTCAGATTCTACAATTTGCAGAACTGAAGGCTAAATAGGTATATTGCGTATACATTCACACATGAAGAATTTGTTAGGGTGGGGCGGCAGAAGTTTATCAAACTCTAACAGTTAGTATATGTTTAACATTTTTTTTATGTTTGAGAAAGTTAAACATAAAAAAGGCTCCTGAGATGGATGGGATCAATCCGATTATATTAAGGGAGGAAGCAAAGGAAGTAAGCACACCCTTATCAATGATTATGAGAATATCCTTGGATTTAAGGGAGGTTCCTGTGGACTGGAAATTGGTGAATGTATCCCCAATTCACAAAGGGGATCAAAGGTTTCAGAAGTACTTACAGCCCTCTTAGCTTGACTTCTGTTTCAGGCAAAATAATGGCATCTATATGGTCTAACATAAATTATGTTAGACCATATAGATAGGAATGCAATTATACTTCAGTCACAGCATGGGTTCTTTAAGGGACAACCTTGTCTGACCAATTTAAATGCATAATATGATGCAGTCAAAAAAAAAAAAAGGATGGAAAAATAATTTTGATATCACATACTTGGATTTCAGGAAAGCTTTTGATACTGTTGCATATAAAATACTGCTCTACAAAGTGGAGTAGTGCGGCATTACGGGAGAGTTGTTTATTATTTGGTTTTTAGGAGCATTAGCAATTAAGGCCATATTGCTCGGGGGATATGCGGTGATCATTCCCTGACCTTTCCGCATCCTCCATATTTGGTGGTCATGGACTCGAACCCCGGTCTAATCAAGAAGCGTGTGCTACACACTGCTGCTCCTGCCCACCTGGCTACGGACGCGCAACAAGAGATAGTTACTGCTATGGATAAAGCTATGGCTGAGTCAGAGAAGACAGAGTGGTTATCAATGGACACTGCTCTACAGAAGGCAATTCTCCAACAAATCAAGCTTATGTCATGTATATTATTGTACTCTTTTAACAAAGCCAACTCTAGAAGAATGTGATATAGACACAGGGAATGCCTTTGTGTCTCTTCACTGAAAAGTGCATGAGGAGGTCGGGCATAAATTCGGCGTTCTGAAGGGATTATACGAAGGCTTGAAGAATGTGGCTGTTGGCTTAGAAGGATTAAAAGAGAGGGATTCTTCAAGCACACAGCTTCCCAGACCAAAGCTCAAGCCCATGTTCCAAAATCAGACAACACAAAGACATCCACTACTGCAACATCTTTGATCCCACAGGAAGTAGCTATAGTTGGTGAGTCGATTGTCAGGGAAATATATTTTGCAAAAAGAACAGATGGAACAGAACCAGAATATATCTGCCAAGAACTAAAGCTTATAACATTGTAGAGCAGCTCTCATCTTTTAGGGAAAGAACAAGAGATATGTTCTGCACATTGGTACTGATGATATTAAGAGTAGGATTTAATTAACAAGTAGGATCTGAGGATTTAATTAACAAATACAGATCAACATTGAGAAAAAGCTGTGAGTTATGACTGAAATTGAAAGTGGCTTCAATTTTGCCCAGAACTACAGGAGGGAGTATATAATAATGCAGTGCCAATCAACTCACCCCTGGAAGGACAGTACAAGGCTCATGGGTTAAAATTCTTCTGATTGGTCTGTGCTTGTTAACAGGAGAGAGTGTTTTTGCAGAGATGGAATACACTTATTCTATCCCCGCATCCAGGGATCAATGCTAGGTCCATTGCTGGTTTCTATATTAATGATATTGATGAAGGCATATCAGGTTTAAGGTGCAAGTTTGTTTGATGATACGAAGGTTGGCAGAATGGTGTATTACAAGGTATGTTACTGCAACAAGATCTAGACAAATTGAGCAGACAGGCTGAGAAGTCATAATACGGACAAATGCATGGTATTTCATATGAGAAGCAGTAATTCCTGATTAATGTAACAGCCTTATGATACCATACTCATGGCAGTGAAGAATGAAAAATACCTGGGGCTTTTTGTGCAGTCAGATATGAAGTTTCTGAGCAGCAAAGATAGGTTGCCAGGATGGCTTATGGGGTTTTTCCAATGATATAAGGGCACTCTTACTAGAAAGGTTTGTTTTGTAAATTGCAACATCTCAAGACTAGGCATCTATTGGGAGATCTGATTGAGGTGTTTAAGGCCTTGAATGGATTGATTAAGCTCATTGGCGATGGAATCCTTCCTCTTGTTTAGACTATACATATGAGGGGGCATAATTTCACTAAGAGGAATGGTTGTAGGTCAGATATGCATAAATTTTCCTTCAGCCAGAGTGTAGTTGATTGTTAAAACAAACTTCCATCTGGTATTGTAAAGGTGAATAGTTTGAATAGCTTTAAGGAAGAACTAGATAAACTGTAAAAGGGGATGGACAAGCGAAATGTAAGCTTTTTTTTTGGCTGATGATTTACCATTACTACTACCTAATAATAATAATAATAAATCATCTTTGACAAATTTTTCTATATATTCTTACCAATATTATTGAGGAAAATCAGAACCAAGATTCTTCCCAGCACATCCCAGTAATTTCAGCATTCTACAATTCGTACAGCATCCTGTCATGGGAGAACTGATTCGTTTATTGAACTCATCTAATAATTCAACTAATTGAATTGCATATTTAAATTTTATTGAACTGATTCAATAAAATATAAATATACAATATCAAAAGTGTTTCTGGCACTAATTTTGAGACTTTATAGTGATTAACTAGATTTATCAGGCAAGATTTTTGCCACAAAGCCATGCTGTAATCCCTTTAGTATTTGTTTCTTAATAAGATTTTCTGCACTTATCCACTACAGAAGTCTAACTCATTGGTCTACTTATTTCTGACTTAGCCCATCCCTTATGAATGGATGAGATATATGCACTTCTTCAGTCCAAAGCAATCAGCTCAGAGGCTAGTGATGATCTTAGTAGCAATTTTAATGGTATGATGCATTGCCATCCATTCTTTAATATAACTTTAGACTTTTGAAAAGTTGAAGATCAGGAGAACTGGAGAGGTCTGCACAAGCACAAGGTTCTTTAACTTCAAAACTGCACTATAAATTAATATATTTGTATGTTTTTAGTGTCTTTTCACTGAAAACATTTTTACCTGATTCAATATTTTTGTAGCATGCCCATAGAGCTCTCGAACAGATCCTCACTTTATTTATAAATGACAACTAGTTTGTAACATGCTCAAACTTAGCACAATGAAAACATACTCTGATTCTAGTCTATTCTATCTAAATGTTTTTATAGAAAAGGTCCTGTTTTCCACACAACAGAATTTCACAAACTACCCTGTTAAAAACTACAGCTTTCGGTGCCTGACTTGGCACATTATTGGATCACAGTATCTGTTGAGCCCTCACTTTTAATATCTACGGTGATATGAGTAATTATAAACCTGTTAGTTTAACTTCTGTTCCATGAAAATAATGGAGGCACTGATTAAAGAAGTAATGCAGGATCATCTAGACAAGGTTGCAGTTATAGTTCAAACACAGCACGGGTTTGCTGAGGGGAAACCTTGTCTGACCAATCTGACTGTATACTACGATGTGGTCACAAAGGAACTAGATGCAAAAAATAATTTTGATATCATATACTTGGCTTTCAGAAAAGCTTTTGATACTGTTCCACATAAAAGACTGCTGTATAAACTGAAGCAGTGTGGCATTAAGAGCAAGTCGCTATGGATAAAGGGATGGTTGAGTGGAAGAAAAAGAGTGGTAATCAATGAACATTGCTCTTTGTGGACTAATGTTATTAGCATTAGCATTAGTAGAGGCATTTGATGCAAGAAAGGAAGCTTAGGCAGCATCAGCCAAAAAAAAAAAAAAAAATAAATAAATAAAATAAATAAATAAAAAATAACCACTTCCACTTCACCCCTCTGTTCGTTCGAAATACCTGTCCAGCTGAGCCTTAAACTTATTTAGGCTATCAACTTCCACGACAAGGGATGGAAGTCTGTTCCACCAACCAACCAACCACCCGCTGGCTAAAGGCAAATTTTCTCACGTCTATCCTACATCTGTCCTTCCTCAATTTGAATTTATGCCCTCTCAGGTGATTATTCTGAGCAAGAGGAAGAATCCCATCAGCATTGGGCATGCTCAAACCATTCAAGGCTTTATACACCTCTATCAGATCACCTCGCTGTACCTAGTCTCCAGACACTGTAATTTGCAAAACTTAAGCTTTCTTCGTAAAAGCACCCCTTTGTTCCAATCACTAATCTTGTTGCCCTTCTCTGTATTCGTTCCAGCATCTCTACATCCTTCTTGAAATGAGGCCTCCAGACCTGTATACAGTACTCTAGGTGTGGCCTGACCATTGCCTTATACAAGGGAATAATCACCTCCTTATCCCTGCTAGAAACATTCCTATATATCATCGACAATACACCATGAGCTACTCTGGCAGCCTGTCTGCACTGTCAGAAAACTTCATATCTGCCTGCACAACCACCCTCAGGTCCCTTTCATTCTCTACCACTGTCAGTGTAGTACCACAGAGTTGATACGTTGCTCTGGAGTTGCTGTTTCCCATATGTAGTACTTTACATATGTCAATGTTAAACTTCATTTGCCAAATCTCAGCCCATCTGCCCATCTGATTTCCAGATCCTGTTGCAGTAGCATAGTGTCAGTAGTGTCCTTGACAACCCTGCCAACCTTCGTATCGTCTGCAAACTTGGACATTAAGCTTGATATACCATCATCAATATCATTTATAAACACAGAAAACAATAATGGACCCAATACTGAACCCTGAGGGACTCCACTAATAACATTAGTCCACTTTGAGCAGTGTCCATTGATTACCACTCTCTGTCTTCTCCCCCTCAACCACCCCTTTATCCATAGCAGCAATTTGCCTCCAATGCCACACTGCTCCAATTTGTGCAGCAGTCTTCCATGTGCAACAGTATCAAAAGCCTTTCTAAGATCCAAGTATATAATATCAAAGTTATTCTGTGCATCCAGTTCTTTTGTGACTGCATCATAGTATCCAATCAAATTGGTCAGGCAAGACTTCCCCTTAACAAAACCATGCTGTGTCTGAGCTATAACTGAAGTCTTGTCTAGATGATCCTGCAGTGCTTCTTTAACCAGTGCCTCCATTAATTTTCCCGGGAACAGAAGTTAAATTAACAGGTCTATAATTAGTTGTGTCGCCCTTTGATCCTCCTTTGTGAATTGGGGTCACATTTGCACATCTCCAGTCCATGGGTACTTCCCCCTGAGTCCAAGGAAGCTCTCATAATTATGGCTAAGGGTTTGCTTACTTCCTTTGCTGCCTCCTTTAATATAACTGGACAGATCCCATCCACCCCAGGTGCCTTTCTTGTATTTATCTTCAACAATTTCTCCTCCAGTTTACTCTGAGTTATTACAAGATGCTTACTGCCAGAGTTGAATACACCTCTGGCATTCCCCTCGCTGAATAACTCCTCATGTGTGAATGTCGATGCAAAATATTCATTCAGTTTGTTAGCTACCTGAGCAGGATCATCAACAGTTGATCCATCGATATCAAGTGGACCAATCTGATTCATCCCCTTCCTTCTAGAGTTTACATAAGTAAAGAAATCTGCCTTCGCCTGCCTAACCTCCTTTGTAACTTGGTTACAGATCAACTTGTATCTATATTAGGCTTCTGTGTCACTTGTTAATTTGTATGTATCCTATGCATTTTTCTTCTCTGCCATATGTCTCATTAGTTCATCTGATATCCACTTAGGCCTAAATCTTGAACAATATTTCTTAGTTGGTATGTAAATCCTAGTAGCTTCCAAGATAAGTTCTTTGAATGCTTCCCATTTGGAATTTGCTGTTGGTAACATCATCAGTTGGTCCCACTGTATAGAATTTAAATACTGTCTCAGTCCATCGTAGTCGCCTTTACGGAAGCCATAGACCTTCCCTTTACACCTAATGGTAGTTATCTCTTTGAGTAAATCCCACTTCAGCACACTGTGATCACTGCCACCTGGTGGTTCATTTACCTGCAGATTCTTAATGCATGAAGAATCACTACTGATAACCAAATCAAGAGTATTACTCCCTCTAGTTGCCTCCCGAACATGCTGATGTAGAAAACAATCATCCAATAATTCCACAAAAGCCTTGCTAGTGTGAATGACCAGCCCACAAATTCCAGTCAATATCTGGGAAATTAAAATCCCCCATTATAAGACTCTCTGATTTACTGGCTCACTCTATTTCCCTGTTCAGTTTTTATTATACTCATCAGAGTCATTAGGACCATAGCGCACTCCTACTCTCAATTTTGATCTCCCAATGCTTATGTTACACCAAACTGACTAAACACTGCACAGTCCAGAGATGTCGACTGGCTTCACTTCCTTGGATTTTATGTGTTTCTTAACTAATAGCATAACCCCTCCTCCCTTCCTATCCTGTCTATCCTTTCTGTAGACATTGTACTCCCCAAATTCCAGTTCTGCATCCCTTATATCTGTGTGACACCACGTCTCTGAAATCCCCACAATATCCGTAGTTTTGGGCAATACCTCAAATTCATCAAATTTATTTACTAAACTCCTAGCATTGGTGTACACGCAAGTATACATGCACCTGTTCTTTTTCTTAGCTACCCTAACACAACCCATGTGTTTACTTGTACCCCAATGATTCCCAGCAGTCTCTGAAATATCCTGCATCTTATTTTCCAGGCTGCGGCTCATTCCAATAGAAGCAGTGCAAGAATCACTTTCACCTCTGCCAGTGGCTACTGTTAATCTATTAGTCCTTGTATCCCCCCAATCTAGCAGTTTTCCGACCCACCTAACACTGCCTCGATAGCATCAGCAAACATTCTTGCACCCTTTCTATTTAAGTGTATCCCATCCCTGTAGAAGCAGTCTCTCCTGTTAACAAGTACAGACCAGGCTGAAAAAAAATCTACCCCTTGAGCCTTGCACAATCTTTCCAGGGCCGAATTGATCGCCAGGACTCTCATCACATACTCTCTCCTATCGTGTCTGGGCAGAATTGCCCATTATTAGTGGAGTTCCCCCAGGGTTTGTTGATGGGCCCATTGTTGATTTCTATATTTATCAATAATACTGATGAAGGTATATCAGGCTTAATGTTCAAGTTTGCAGATGATACAAATGCTGGCAGGGTTGTTAACGACAGCATGCTCCTGCAAAAGGATCTAGAAAAGTTAGGCAGATGGATTGAGAAGTGTCAACTGAAGTTTAACATTGACAAATGCAAAATACTGCATATTGTTAGCAGTAACTCCAGAGTAATTTACAAACTGTGTGGTAGTGCTCTCAGGGTAGTGAAGAATGAAAAAAACCTGGGGTAATTGTGCGCTCAGATATGAAGTTCTCTTAGCAGTGCAGACAGGTTTTCAGGACAGCTCATAGGGTTTTGTCAATGATATACAGAAATTTTGATAACAGGGATAAGAAGGCGATTATCCCCTTGTATAAGGGCAATCGTCTGGCCACGCCTTGCATACAGGTTGTTTCTCAATGATAAACACTACTTTTGACTTCATCTGACATAACACTTCCAGTGATACCACAACTGCCATAATTTCAAAAGCCAAAATTAAAATTTTCTTCACTTATTTTCTCCCATGCACAATCTCCTTTTATCATTCAACTTTTTTAAAACTCTGTCACATATTGAATAATTGAATGATAAAAAAATATGCAAAATTAATAATTCAGGTAGAAGAAATAATTTCAAATTAACATCTGATAACAAAATAAATGTTGTTTTAAAAAATATAGAATGATAATTAAAATATACTGAAAGATGAAGCAGGATGTAACAAACAGATAGGAGCAGGTAAATGAAAGAGAAGGTAAAGGGTATAAATCAAAACCACATCAGAGGAAACAATGCAAAATCTTAATAAACAACTATAAATATTTAATACTTTTTTCCTATTATTTTTACATGAATAAAATCTCTCACATATTTACAAATATAAAACAAATTACAGAAACTAATGGAAGTGATATGATTATTTTTGGGATGTGGCTTTTTTTTTCTAATTTACTGCTTACCTAGACAATCCTGATTATCAACATATTCAATTTTACGAATATTTAAGCCTTCTTTTTCATATAAAGCTTGTTCCTATAAGATGAAGAACACAGTTAAATATCTTCTCAATCTTCAGTGGAAAATGGACAGAGTTTTAAAATTAATAAAACTCAATAAGATATTCAGCTTATTGAGTTTTATTAATTAAAATGTTAAAAATGTTAAAAATTAAAATTTACAAAAAATGTTTTAAAACTTTTTAATTCAGCTATATAAATAAAATACTTTATAAATAATAAAGCTGTTGTTGTTATTTAAAAGCTGTTGGTGCAAGAGAAATACACCTAGCCTAGGCAATAATAAAGCAGTTATGTGATGTAACACTCACACATTCCAACACTTTTAAAAGCATATTATGCATAAGTACTGTAATTAATAAATAGAGAAAAATGCAGAATTCACACACACATGGTTTAGAAACTTTATTTATATTTGAAAGGAATGTGATGTTCTTAAAAAAAAAAAAAGAAAGAAAATCCAACATTTAAAGTTCCTAAGTATTCATTTATGCAAGCTCGCTCGCTCAGTCAATAAATATGATAAATTTATTGCATGATAAATTAAGGAGAGATAACTCTAAGAAATATCCAATGGCATCACAATGGAAGTTCAAAATATAACCCCAGGGGCTCACATCTGGTGAGTATGGGCTTGGCACACCCAGGGTCCTGAGCTGGATATCATCATTCTTCTCTTTCTTGGTGATTCCCTTCTACTTCTCTCTCTCAGGGTAACTCGGGATTTTTGTTTTTGTTTTTTTTTTTTTTTTTTTTTTTTTTTGGCTGGTGCAGCATAAGCCTCAGGCTTCCTTGCAACATATAGCTAATAATAATAATAATAATAATAAAAACATGCTCAGCAGCACAATATTCAACACGGGTTCTAAATAGTTGGCACTTCAATACAAGCCTACAATGGTTTTTGTGTATGACTAATTATTACACACACACACACACACACACACACACACACACACACACACACACACACACACACACACACACACACACACACACACACACACACACACACACACACACACACACACAAATAATTAGATGGATAAATAAAGGTAAGAGAACAGATAAAAGCAGTATAAGAAAAGTTGAGAGTGAAGGAAAGAGAGATTAGAAAAGTAAGTGGTAACAAAAAACTGTGCAAGAAGAAAAATGAAGAAAAAAATTTATAAATTATTATACATATAATGAAATAAGCCAATAATATACATTAGATATATACATTATTATAAAAGATTATATTGTTGTATATTACACAATCCTGGTGTTTTCAAGTGTCATCTACTAGAACTGGTAACAGGAGAGACTGCTTCTACAGGGATGGGATACACTTAAATAGAATGAGTGCAAGAATATTTGCTGATGCTATCGAGGCAGTGTTAAGTGGGTCAGAAAACTGCTAGCTTGGGGGGAATACAAGGACTAATAGATTAACAGTAGCCACTGGCAGAGGTGAAAGTGATTCTTGCACTGCTTCGACTGAGATGAGCAGCAGCCTGGAAAACAAGATGCAGGATATTTCAGAGACTGCTGGGAGTCACTGCGGTACAAGTAAACACATGAATTGTTTTAGGGTAGCTAAGAATAGGAACAGGTGCATGTATACTTGTGTGTACACCAATGCTAGGAGTTTGGTAAATAAATTTGATGAATTTGAGGTATTGCTCAAAACATCAAAGGCAGATATTGTTGGGATATCAGAGATGTGGTGTCACACAGATATAAGAAATGCAGAACTGGAATTTGGGGAGTACAATGTGTACAGAAAGGATAGACAGGACAGGAAGGGCAGAGGGGTTATGCTATTAGTTAAGAAACACATAAAATCCAAGGAAGTGAAGCCAGTCGACTTCGCTGGACAGTGCAGTGTCAAGTCAGTTTGGTGTGACATAAGCACTGGGAGATCAAAATTGAGAGTAGGAGTGTGCTATGGTCCTAATGACTCTGATGAGTATAATAAAAACTGAACAGGGAAATAGAGTGAGCCAGTAAATCAGAGAGTCTTATAATGGGGGATTTTAATTTCCCAGATATTTGTGGAGTTTGTGGGTTGGTCACTCACACACTAGCAAGGCTTTTGTGGATTTATTGGATGATTGTTTTCTCCATCAGCATGTTCGGGAGGTAACTAAAGGGAGTAATACTCTTGATCTGATTATCAGTAGTGATTATTTTTTATTTCCTCTTTTGAATAGACTTCGGACTGTCTCATCAGACCACAATTCAATAAGTTCCTCTTGTAAATCAATTTCAACATCAGCAACATTTACCTCAAATGGAATCAGCACCCAATCTGGGATGTTCAATTCTAGTAGGTCCTTGAACCGAACTTGCGTGTCTCCATAATTTTTTTTTAAGTGATCAACATACACAACACAATCATCATCTTTTAAACCACTGCTAAGTGAAGCAAGGTTTGGAAACTGGTCAAACGCACGGTGTGAGATATTAAGACTGTACAATTTGAGTTTTCCTAGGAATGCATTAATGGCTTCTTTGCTAGATATTAAATCACAATTATGTCCTTGCTGCAGCTTATTAAGAGAATTCAGTTTTTCAAACACATCTGAGAGCTAAAATATATCTGTTTTCATGGCAACCATACTGTTTTCCAATCTCCTTTTCGTTTAGAAATGATACAATACTGTCCCAAAGGACAACGAAGTGACGAAGACAACTGCCTTTAGACAACCATCGCACCTCTGTATGCAGTACAAGACGGTCAAATCCTTCTTCATTTTCATCACAAAATTTGCAAAAGAGACAATCTTAAAGAGCATTAGCCTTCATGAGGTTGACAGCTTTTATTACAAGAGTTAAGGCTTCATGAAGAATTCCACTCAATCTCTTCGCCATCAGATGTTGGCGGTGAATCACACAATGTATGCAAAATACTTTTGGCAATGCATTTTTTAAATGAGTGATAAACCCTCTGTATCTACCGACTGTGGAAGGAGCACCATCAGTAGCACAAGCCATTAAATTTTCGAGTGGAATATTTTTTTTCTCTAAAATAAGACTGGACTTCCTTAAATATTGTTTCACCTTTAGTATCTGTTTTGAGGAATCTTGCAAAACGCATTTCCTTTCTGAGTTGATTATCATCCATACATCTTACATATGCCAATAAAAATGCTTCAATGCCCATCAAAGTTGATTCAAATGTTTCACTCGTAATTGAGCAATAAGTTGATTTTCTACATCTTCAGACATTTCATCAATGCGTCTGGATATTGTGTTATTGCTCAAAGGAAGGTTATTGGTAATTTCATGTGCATTTTTGTTTAACATTGTTGAAATTACAACTGATATCGAAGGCAAGATGACAGTTTCACCAATGCTATGTGGCTTTCCAGATTTTGCTATTATTTTGCTGATTTCATATGATGCTAATAACCCGCTATCTTTATTGCTTGCTTGTTTACTAAAAATCTGATCCAATTTGTTTCTTCCTTGAAAATTGTCCCATAGTTTTTGGAATACTCCACTGATTTATTTTTCTTTTCGCTGTGCCTTGTCTCCAAATGGTGACGAAGCTTACTTGGCTTCACGTTATCATTAGACAGCACAGTCATACATATAAGACACATTGGTTTTTTGATATTCTCTGGTGATTCTTTGAACCATACGACAGATATTCAGTCAAATATTGTCTTGTTTTCTTCTTTGCATGAGCCATGGGTAATCTGAAAACAATAATAATATTATTAACTTCAGATATTTAATGTTGGAAATGCTTGTATGTACTAATGGAAATATAGTTCACAAGAACAATAACACTCAATAACACAAACAATAATTTCACCACGATGATGCCGATTACTCACTATAGAATGAAATAACTGCCTCTGACTGACTGACTCTTTCTAGATTAGTCGGTGCTTAAATAATGTTTTCTTCTTCGAGAATTTTCTATGGAAAGAAATTTTTTTTTGCATCAACTAAAGAAGGTTCCAGAAAATACGAGTATCTTCTAACTGCGAATTTCTGGACTTTTTTATGACATTAGTTTATTTTATTATTATTATTTTTATTTAACAAATTATTTTATTTATAATATTTTATCATGAACCCCTTAGCTCATATTATGGACCCCCGAAATACAATTTTTTTTTCTTGTGGACCCCCTCAAAGCTTCTATGGACCCCAGGTGGTCCATGTGGACCACGGTTGGGAAACGCTGATGTAGAGCATGACAACTAGAACCTCAACAGGGACCTGACTGAAGTGTATCAAGCCCACAGGGAATGAGGAAATAAATGAGGAGGTATATTCTCAATTATATAATTGAGTCCCCCTCAGGATGAGGGGACTCAATTATAAAACCTTAGCGGGTAACATGAACTACCTCATGCTTTCTGACTTATATTAATATATGAAATCTTTGTAAACTCGTCAAATGGTTTACTGAACATCAACTTGCAGAATTCCCTATAAATAAGAAAAAGTCTGATCAAAAAGGGATGCATGTACATGGGGTCTCGACTTATGATGACATCGATATCAATATTCTCAAGAACCGATATACCTTCCATACAATCTTTTATTTTAAGGACTAATGACATTCAGGAGCCAATGGCTTTCCGATATAGCTGGAACAATACATTGGTGGAAATTTTCAGACGTGTGGCATGCAGAACATCACTTGTGCGATTGTTCTCAACCAATTAACATCTTTCTTATTGTTCAACAACATTCCCACATGTTACAGCACTTTGGAGAGTTTCTTAATCTTTTTGATGTGCTCGTTTAGTATGTTTTTGTTAATTAGAAGTAATTGCAGTAATTTAATTGCAGTTATTTTTGAATTTATTAATTAAATAAATTGAAATTAAATAACCATGGCTCCTAAAGTGCAAGTTAAGAATAAAATTTCTATTAAAGTGAAGCAAGAAATGATAAAAAAAAAAAAAAAACATGAAGAAGAAGTAAAAATTAGTGCATTAGTACGTGAGTATGGTTTTCCTCAATCGACCATTTCTACAATACTTAAACAATGATAAAAGAGTGTTATTAAAGTTAGTGATGTTTCCATACCAGTGCATAAGGTAAGAGACTTCATGGTGGAAATGGAAAGACTTTTGTTTATATGAAGCATTAGCATTAGCATTAGTAGAGGCATTTGATGCAAGAAAGCAAGCTTATGCAGCATCAGCCAAAAAAAAAAAAAAAGAAACCCACTTCCACTTCACCCCTCTGTTCGTTCAAAATACCTGTCCAGCTGGGCCTTAAACTTATTTAGGCTATCAACCTCCACCACAAGGGATGGAAGTCTGTTCCACCAACCAACCAACCACCCGCTGGCTAAAGGCAAATTTCCACACGTCTATCCTACATCTGTCTTTCCTCAATTTGAATTTATGCCCTCTCAGGTGATTTTTCTGAGCTAGAGGAAGAATCCCATCAGCATTGAGCATGCTTAAACCATTCAAGGCTTTATACACCTCTATCAGATCACCTCGCTGGTGCCTAGTCTCCAGACACTGTAATTTGCAAAACTTAAGCCTTTCTTCGTAAGAGCAACCCTTTGTTCCATTCACTAATCTTGTTGCCCTTCTCTGTACTCGTTCCAGCAGCTCTACATCCTTCTTGAAATGAGGCCTCCAGACCTGTATACAGTACTCTAGGTGTGGCCTGACCATTGCCTTATACAATGGAATAATCACCTCCTTATCCCTGCTGGAAAAATTCCTGTATATCATTGACAATACTCCATGAGCTACTCTTGCAGCCCGTCTGCACTGCTCAGAGAACTTCATATCTGCCTGCACAACCACCCCCAAGTCCCTTTCATTCTCTACCACTGTCAGTGTAGTACCACAGAGTTGATACATTGCTCTGGGGTTGCTGTTTCCGATATGTAGTACTTTACATTTGTCAATGTTAAACTTCATTTGCCACCTCTCAGCCCATCTGCTCAACCTTTCCAGATCCTGTTGCAGCAGCTTAGTGTCAGTAGTGTCCTTGACAACCCTGCCAACCTTTGTATCGTCTGCAAACTTGGACATTAAGCTTGATATACCATCATCAATATCATTTATAAATACAGAAAACAATAATGGACCCAACACTGAGCCCTGAGGGACTCCACTAATAACATTAGTCCACGATGAGCAGTGTCCATTGATTACCACTCTCTGTCTTCTCCCCCTCAACCACCCCTTTATCCATAGCAGCAATTTGCCTCCAATGTCACACTGCTCCAATTTGTGTAGCAGTCTTCCATGTGCAACAGTATCAAAAGCCTTTCTAAGATCCAAGTATATAATATCAAAGTTATTCCCTGCATCCAGTTCTTTTGTGACTACATCATAGTATCCAATGAAGTTGGTCAGGCAAGACTTCCCCTTAACAAAACCATGCTGTGTCTGAGCTATAACTGAAGTCTTGTCTAAATGATCCTGCAGTGCTTCTTTAACCAGTGCCTCCATTAATTTTCCTGGAACAGAAGTTAAGCTCACAGGTCTATAATTACTTGTGTCAGCCTTTGATCCTCCTTTGTGAATTGGGGTCACATTTGCACATTTCCAGTCTATGGGTACCTCCCCTGAGTCCAAGGAAGCTCTCATAATTATGGCTAAGGGTTTGCTTACTTCCTTTGCTGCCTCCTTTAATATAACTGGATAGATCCCATCCACCCCGGGTGCCTTTTTTGTGTTTATCTTCAACAGTTTCTCCTCCACTTTACTCCCAGTTATTTCAAGATTCTGTAGCTTACTGCTAGAGTTGAATACACCTCTGGCATTCCCCTCCCTGAATAACTCCTCATGTGTGAATGTCGATGCAAAATATTCATTTAGTTTGTTAGCTACCTGAGCAGGATCATCAACAGTTGACCCATCAATATCAAGTGCACCAATCTGATTCATCCCCTTCCTTCTAGAGTTTACATAAGTAAAGAACTCTTTGCTGTTTTTCTTTGCATCCCTTGCCAAGGATTTCTCGTAATCTGCCTTCGCCTGCCTAACCTCCTTTGTAACTTGGTTGCATATCAACTTGTATCTATCATAGGCTTCTGTCCATTGATTGTGTCATGTGTTAATTTGTAAGTATCCCATGCATTTTTCTTCTCTGCCATATGCCTCATTAGTTCATCTGACATCCATTTTGGCCTAAACCTTGAACAATATTTCTTAGTTGGTATGTAAAGCCTAGTATATGGATTAGGGAAAAGCAGATGAAGGGTGACACAGTGCCTAGACAATTTATCTGTGAATGTGCTAAGCAGATCTATGATGATCTGAAACTTAAAGCTCCATCAAGCAGTGACAGTGCTGTGTGCTTTGAAGACTTTAAAGCTAGCAGAGGCTGGTCAAAAAAGAGGCCAAATATCAAAAGTGTTGAAAGGCATAGAGAGGCATCCAGTGCTGATAAAAAAGCAGCTGAGGCCTTTAAAATTAAAATTCCAAGTTTGTTGATCAGGAGGGTTATCTTCCCCAGCAGGTTTTTAACAATGATAAAACCAGCCTCTTCTGGAAGTGAATGCCCAGGAGAATGTACATTACTAAGGATGAGGCTAGTTTACCTGGGCATAAGCCTATGAAAGATAGGCTCACTCTCCTGTTGGGTGCCAATGCCACTGGAGATTTCAAGCTGAAGCCTTTGCTTGTGAATCAATCTAATAGAGTATTTAAACAACAAAAGGTCAACAAAGGTATGCTGGGAGTGTTTTGATGCAGTAACAAGAAGGCCTGGATTACAAGATATATCTTCAATGCTTGAAGTTTTCTGTCCTTCAGTGATAGTGCTTGAAGTTTTCTGTCCTTCAGTGAAGAGTTATCTTGAGAAAAATAAGCTTCCTTGAAGGAAGTGCGCCTGCTGGATAATGCCTTAGGCCATGATCCCAAACTTGATCAGTCTCTTGAGGAACAATTTAACTTTGTTCAAGTGAAATTTTTTCCACCCAACACCACTCCTCTTCTTCAACCAATGGGCCATCAAGTGATAGCAAACTTCAAGAAATCTTACACCAACAAAATGTTTGCAAGTTGCTTTGCAGTGACCTCTGGTGAAAATGCTGTCACCCTCAATGATTTTTGGAGGTCAAAGTTCAGCATCCTGGACTGTGTGAGGCTGATTGTAAGTTCTTGGAATGATGTTTCCACCAGGTGCTTAAATTCAGCCTGGAAAAACATGTGGCCTTTAATTATCCATAATGTTAATGGATTTGAAGATGATGGTGCTTTGACAAATGATACTGTCATTCTTGGTAAATCAATGGGTCTGGAGGTTGACAAAGACGATGTGGAGGACCTTACTGATGCTCATGAGCACGAGCTAACAACAGAGAAGATAAAAAAGTTGAAGAAAATTACGGAGAGTGACAGTGTAGAGGAAGAAGAAGACACCCAAAAAGTGTCAGCCGAAGAGTTGCAGACTGTCATTTCTTGTTGGGAGCATTTAAGAGAAGTGGTAAAGAAAAAACCCCAATGTTGAAAACACTGAACTCATGATGTGAAAAATGGAAGATGATGCATTTCTTACTTCAGGAAGCTACAAAAAAGTCCTCGACATTTTAGACAGTTTCTTTACCAGTAGCAGCAAAAGACAAAAGACTGAAAAGACACCTGATGTCTGATATAGTACCACCATCATAATGCCACCATTGATTTCATTAGCTCTGCACTTCAAGTCTAAGGTAAATAATAATTTATTGTTTGTTCTTTTATTTTAAGATGTTTTATGACCATTTATTAAATTTTTATAAAGGACTCATTTTTAATGTAAAATGAAGTATAACAGATAAGAAATACTGATTGTATGTGTTGATGATGCCTGTCAAGAGTTTGGAATGAATTACAGGAAATCAATGTATTATTGGTTTCAACTTGCAATATTTTCAAAATACAATGGGGCCCCACTGTATATGTTCTTATGCACTCCTCAATATTCTGGTGTCAATTTTGTATTTCATATCTTATTACCATTAGCGTATGATACAAGAAAGCAAGCCTATATTATACAGAATCAACGAAAAAAAAAAAAAAAAACCTTCCCATTCAGCGATCCATTCATTCCAAAAGTTTGTCTAGTTCTACCCTGAATTTATTTCAGCTCTACTTCCACAAGTACAGATGGAATTTTTTTCCAGCATTCAACCACCTGCAGGCTAATGGCAGATTTCTGCACATTTATTCTACAACTTATTTTCCTCAAATTGAATTTATGTTCCCTCAGCAGCATAATCTGAGCAAGAGGGAGAATCGCATCAACACTGAGCTGGCTTAAACCATTCAAGGCCTTATACACCTCAGACAGATCATCTCGTAGGTGCTTAGTCTACAGACCCTGCAGTTTGCAGAACTTAAGCCTTTCTTGTTAAGAGCAACCCTTTGGTCCACATACCAATCCCGTTGCCCTTCTATGTACTGGTTCCAGCAGCTCTACATCATTCCTGAAATATCGCCACCAGACATGTGTGCAGTACTCAAGGTGTGGCCTGACCGTTGCCTTATACAAGGGTATAATCACCTCCTTATAGCTGCAAGAGAAATTGCTGTATATCACTGACAACACCCCATGAGCTAATCTTGCAGCCTGTCTGCACTGCTCAGAAAACTTCATATCTTATGTTACTTTGGGATTACTGCCACCCATATGCAGCACTTTGCATTTGTCAATGCTAAACGTCAGTTGTCACCTCTCAACCCATCTGCTCAACTTTTCAAGATCTTGTTGCAGTAGCATACTGTCATTAACAACCCTGTCAACCTTTCTATGGTCTGCAAATTTGGACATTAATCCTGATATATATACCTTCTTCAATATCATTGATAAATACAGAAAACAACAATAGTACCAACATCAGTAATAACATTAGTCCACGAAGAGCAGTGTCCACTGATTACAGCTCTCTGTCTACTCTCACTCAACCATCCTTTTATATGTTGTAGCAACTTGCTCTTAATGCCATACTGCTCCAATCTGCACAGAGGTCTTCCATATGCAACAGTATCAAAAGCGTTCCTAAAATCCAAGTATATGGTATCAAATTTTTTTTGCATCCAGTTCCTTTGTGACCACATCAGAGAATTATGACTGCAGTCTTGTCTAGAAGTTCCAGCAGTGCTTCTTTAACTGGTGACTCCATTATTTTCAAAGGAACAGAAGTTAAACTAATAGATCTGTAATTAGTTGTGTCACCATTTGATCCCCTTTGTGAATTGGAGATACATTTCCAAATTTCCTCCCCTGAGACCAAGTATGCTCTAATAATCATGGCTAAAGGTTTGCTTACTTCCTTTGGAGCCTCCTTTAATATAACTGGATGGTATTAGTATTAGTAATGGCTGCATGGTGCAAAAAAGCCTATGGCTTATGCTGCACCAGCCAAAAAAAAAAAAAAAAAATCCGAACAAAACAATGATAAAAACAAACAAAAAAAAATATATATATATAAAAAAAATAATAATAAATAATAATAATTAATAAAAAAAAAAAGAAATTAAACCTATCATCCTATGCGCTTCCCTTACCTGAAAGTACTATCCAGATGACCTTTCAATTTCCCAAAACTGTCGGCCTCTACCACCCATGAAGGCAACTTATTCCAGTAATTAATAACTCGTTGGCTAAAATAAAACTTCCTGCAGTCCAATCTAAACATTTCCCCCCGTAACTTGAATTTATGTCCCCTAGTTCTAGCATCATTTATAATCTTGAAAATTTCGTCCTCATTCATTTTACTGATGCCTCTCAGAGCCTTAAACACCTCAATCAAATCTCCGCTAAGGTGTCTAGTTTCCAAACTCTGCAACCCACATATTCGAAGTCTTCCTTCATAAGGACGCCCTTTTGCTGATCTCACCAGGCGAGTTACCTGTCTTTGCACCCTTTCAAGAAGCTCGATGTCTTTCTTTAGGTGTGGTCTCCATACGTGAACACAGTATTCCAAGTGTGGTCTAACATAAGCCTTATATAATGGGATTATCACGTCCCTATCTCTACTTGCAAAAGTTCAATAGATCGTCGATAGAACACCATGGGCCTTCCTTGCAACCTGTTTACAATGCTCAGAGAATTTCATGTCTGACCGTATCGTGTACAGAAAGGAAATTGCTTAGGGTAGAAAGGGAGAAGGTGAAGGTGTTATGCTGTTAATTAAGAAAAACATAAAATCAAAAGAAATGCATCCAGTTGATATAGATGAACAGTGCACTGTTGAGTCAGTTTGGTGTGACATAAGCACTGTGAAAGCAAAAATAAGAGTAGGAGTGTGTTATAGGCCTAATGACTCGAATGAGTACAATGAACAATTGTATAGAGAAATAGAGTGGGCTAGTAAATAGGAATGTCTTATAATGGGGGAATTTAACTTCCCAGATATTCACTGGAACTTGTGGATTGGTTACTCACACACTAGTCAGACTTTTGTGGATTTATTGGATGATTGTTTTCTGCAGCAGCATGTTCGAGAGGCAACCAGAGAAAGTAATACTCTTGATCTGGTTATCAGCAGTGATCGTTCGTGTATTAAGAATTTGCAGATAAAGGAACCACTAGGTGGCAGTGATCACAGTCTACTGATGTGGGATTTACTTAAAGATTTAATTACCATCAGGGGTAAAGGAAAGGGTTTTTGCTTCTGTAAAGGTGAGTACAGTGGTCTCCGACAGTTTTTAAATTCTGTACAGTGGGATAAACTGACGATGTTACCAACAGTAAATTCTAAGTGGGAAGCATTCAAGGAATTAATCGTGGAAGCTACTAAAAGTTTCATACCTATTAAGAAATATTGTTCAAGGTTTAGGCCTAAATGGTTATCTAATGAACTAATGAGACTCGTAATAGAGAAGAAAAATGCATGTGATGCATATAAATTATCAAGCGACTCAGAAGCCTATGGCAGATATAAGTTAATCTGTAATCAGGTGACAAAGGAGGTTCGGCAGGCGAAGGCAGATTACGAGAAATCCTTGGCAAAAGATGCTAAGAAAAACAGCAAGTATTTCTTTACTTATATAAACTCTAAACGGAAGGGGATGAATCTGATTGGTCCACTTGACATCGATGGTTCGACTGTTGATGATCCTCCTCACAAAAAACTGAATGAGTATTTTGCATCTACATTCACACATGAGGAATTATTAAGGTTTAAAAATGGCAGAAGGTTATCAAATTGTAGCAGGATACTTAATGATTTTGGAATAACTGAAAGCAAAGTGGAGGAGAAATTGTTGAAGTCAAACATAAGAAAAGCACCTGGGGTGGATGGGATCAATCCAGTTATATTAAAGGAGGCGGCAAAGCAACTAAGCAAACCCTTAGCCATAATTATGAGAGCGTCCTTGGACTCAGGGGAGGTTACCATGTACTGGAGATGTGCAAATGTATCCCCAATTCACAAAGGGGGATCGAAGGGTGACACGAGTAATTACAGACCAGTTAGTTTAACTTCTGTTTCGGGTAAAATAATGGAGTCACTGCTTAAAGATGCATTGCAGGATCATCTAGACAAGACTGCAACAATAATTCAGACACAGCATGGGTTTGTTAAGGGAAAGTCTTGTCTGACAAATCTGATAGGATATTATGATGTGGTTACAAAGGAACTGGATGGAAAAAATAATTTTGATATCATATACTTGGATTTCAGGAAAGCTTTTGACACTGTTGCGCATGGAAGACTATTGTACAAATTGGAGCAGAATGGTATTAAGGGTAAGTTGCTACAATGGATAAAAGGATGGTTAAGTGGGAGAAGACAGAGGGAGGTAATCAATGGGTGCTGCTCTCTTGGACTAATGTTATTAGCAGAGTCCCACAGGGTTCGGTGTTAGGTCCACTGCTGTTTTGTATATTTATCAATGATATTGATGAAGGTAAAAAAGGTAAAGTGCAGCCATTATCAACCAACTGCAGGATGGAAGCCTCCTCAACAAATTCATGCTGAAGGAAATGGACCATAATCTGCCACGCAGGTCCAGTGCGGGTTGGCAGATCGACCGTATGCGGCAGTCAGGGGCTTGAACCCCGGTCTACTCAAGGAGCGTGTGCTACTGCACTCCCGCTTCTGATCACTCGGCTACGGAGGCTTAATGTCGAAGTTTGCAGATGATATAAAGGTTGGCAGGGTTGTTAATGACAGTAATGGCAGTGTGCTACTGCAACAGGATCTAAATAATTTGGGCAGATGGGCTAAGAAGTGCAAATGAAGTTTAACCTTGACAAATGCAAAGTACTGCATATGAGTAGAAGTAACCCCAGAGAAACGTACCTACTGTGTGGTACTACACTTAAGGTGGTAGAAAATGTAAAAGACCTGGGAGTAATTGTGCAGTTAGATATGAAGTTTTCTGCGCAATGCAGGCAGGCTGCCAGGGCAGGTCATGGGGTTTTGTCAATGATATATAGGAATGTTGCTAGCAGGGAAAAGGAGGTGATTATCCCTCTGTATAAGGCAATGGTCAGGCCACGCCTTGAGTACTGCATACAGGTCTGGAGACCTCATTTTAGGAAGGATGTAGATTTACTTGAGCGTGTACAGAGAACGGCAGCAAGATTGGTGAGGGGAATGAAGGGATCCTCTTACCAAGAGAGGCTTAAGTTCTGCAAATTGCAGTGGCTGGAGACTAGGCACCTGCGCAGTGATCTGATTGAGGTATATAAGGCCTTGAATGGGTTGAGCACGCTGAATTCTGATGGGATCCTTCCACTTGTTCAGATTACGAACCTAAGGGGGCATAAATTTAAATTAAGAAAAGACAGATGTAGAATAGATGTGCGGAAATTTGCCTTTAGCCAGCGGGTGGTTAATTGCTGGAACAAACTTCCATCTGTCGTTGCGGAAGTTGATAGGTTGAATAAATTTAAGGAGGAACTGGACAGGGATTTGGAGGGAATGTCGTGATTTTTTTTTTTGGCTGATGCTGCATAAGCTGAGACACTTGCTTTCTTGCATCACATGCCACTACTACTACTGCTACTACTACCCAATTCCTTTTCCTCCAGTACTAGGTTTAGTTGAACTCCACCAAGCGAATAAGTTATTTTGGGATTACTGTTTCCCAGCTGTAATACCTTACACTTTGTTGGATTAAAGCATAGCTGCCATTTTTCTGACCATTCCTGAAGTCTATCTAGGTCTCTCTGAAGCTCAGCTTGACAGTGATCATTAACTACTCTACCAATTTTAACATCATCTGCAAATTTAGACATCACACCCTCTATCCCTTCATCAATGTCGTTTATGAAAATTAAAAACAATAGTGGTCCTAATACTGATCCTTGGGGAACCCCACTTCTTACATCAATCCAATCTGAGGAATAGCCATTTATCACAACCCTCTGCCTCCTGCCCTGAAGCCATCCTTCTATCCATCTAAGGGTTTTCCCAGTGATTCCAACCTGTTCCAGCTTATAAAGCAACCATTCATGTGGGACTGAGTCAAAAGCTTTGCTGAAATCTAAATAAACAATGTCGAAATTATTCCCTAAATCCAGCTCGTGAGTGACCCTTTCGAAATAGCGAACCAGATTTGTTAAACATGATTTTCCCTTTATAAAACCATGCTGAGTATCCTTGAAAATTTCAATTCGATCCAAATGATCCTGAATTCCACCCTTGATCACTGCCTCCATGATTTTCCCTACTACTCAAGTCAGACTGACAGGTCGATAATTTCCAACTTCACTTTTAGAGCCACCCTTATGTATGGGAGATACATTTGCACTTTTCCAATCCAAGGGAATCTCCCCAGAGTCCAGTGATGCTTGCATAATTAGCCTCAATGGTTCAATGCACTCGCTTGCCGCCTCCCTTAAGATTATAGGGTATATTCCATCAACTCCAGGAGCCTTACTGGCCTGTAGGCTCAAACGTTTCTTCATTAAATAATCTTGCGAAATTTCAATATCATTAATTACATATTTTTTAACTTCGCTCCCACGATTTCCCATTGCCACAAAACGTTTTTCATTTGTAAATATCGATGCAAAATAACTGTTTGAGTTCATCTGCAACGGCAGCTGGTGTATTTATTACTGTCCCCTTTCCCTTATGTAAAGAATTCTTTATCCCCCCTCTTTGTTCTCTTTGCTAGTGATTTCTCATAAACTGCCTTTGCCTGTCGAACCTTTTCTGTGGCTCTATTACACATCACCTTGTAGCTGTTATAGGCTTCAGTACTTTTTAATGCTCCGTAACCTTTCCATGCCACCTTTTTCTGCTCAAGTAATGTGGCAACTTCACTATTCATCCAACTTGGAACCTTCCTCGTGGAGTATTTTTTTAATGATATATATGCATTCAAGGCATCTGTAATTAATGTTTTACAAGCATACCACAGTTCAAATGTATTCATTTTCTGCACGATATCTACCCAGTTAGTAGAGGCCATGTAGTTTTTTTTTTTTTTTTTTATGAAAACCCCAAACACGAAAGATATCAAAACCTATAGTACTTAGTACTGTGCATGGGTTGAAGGAGAAGTATGGGGGGAGGGGGATGCCGGAAACTTTGCTCTAGAGACTAAACATGGGTTTCACCACTTCACGCCTCCAATAAGCAAAGTGGTGGTATTTCACCGGTTGATGAAAGTCATCTACCACCTACCTTAAGGCATCGTAATTTCCTTTTCTGAAATTAAAACCCATTCCTTTGCCTTTTACTTCTGCTACCTCTCTCGTCATCATCCACCGTAGAACTCCGTGATCACTTCCTGCTACTGGTTCCTCTACTGTCAGCCCTGTTATGTCATCTGATTCATGTGATGATGAGGTCTAGGATATTCTTTTCTCTAGTACTTTCCCTGACATGTTGATACAAATAACAGTCATCTAGTTGATTTAAAATTTTGTTCCCCATGTCGAGTTTCCTTCCCATTTACTCCAATCAATTAGAGGCAAATTGAAATCACCCATAATAAGGCATTGATGCTTACTTGCCCATTCCATTTGCATGTAGAGGCTTTTGCATAATCTTCACAATTACCTGGTCTGTAGATTACTCCTACTCGCATTATACCTTTGTTTCCAACTATCTCACACTATACAGACTATACTAGCATGTGAAATGTCTGAAACCGGGAAAGCTATCGTCGCACTCAGGCTGCTTCTGATAAGAGCATTACCCCACCACCCCTTCTATCTACCCTATCTTTCCTAAATACATTATACAAGCCGTACTTAAACTCATCATCCTCAATTTCCGAGTGGCACCACATCTCTGTAAGCCCTATTATGTCCGCGTTACTTGTTTTAACCAGCAGTTCGAATTCGCTCATTTTATTGACGACACTTCTAACGTTACTGTATAAACAATTAAGATTTACTGTTCTTGTATATTTAACAGTGGATAGATCCCATCCACTCACCCGGGTGCCTTTCTGATGTTTAACTTCAACAGTTTTTTCTCCACTTTTCTCTAATTTATTACAAAATTATTTAGCTCCCTGTTAGAGTTTGATAAACTTCTGGCCTCCACTTCCCTACAGAATTCCTCAAGTGTAAATGTAGATGCAAAATACTCATTCAGTTTGTCAGCTACCTGGGCAGGATCATCAACAGTCAAACCATTGATATTAAATGGACCAATCTGATTGGCTCCCTTCATTCAAGAGTTTACATACGTAAAGAAGTCTTTGCTGTTTTTCTTTGCATCCTTAGTCAAAGATTTCTTGTAATCTGCCTTTGCCTGCATAACCTCCTTTGTGACTTGATTACAGACTAGCTTATATCTCCAATACGCTTCTGTGTCGCCTGATAATTTATATGCATTCTATGCATTTTTCTTCTGTGCCACTAGCCGCATTAATTCATTTGATATCCATTTAGGCCTAAACCTTGAACTGTACTTCTTAGTTTGTATGAAAAGCCTAGTACCCTCCAAGTTTAAGTCCCTAAATCAACTGGTAACATCACCAGTTGATCCAACTGTATAGAATTTAAAAACTGTCTGAGACCACTGTATTCACTTACAAAAGCAAACACCCTTCCCTTTACCCTTGATGGTAGTTACTTCTCTGACTAAATCCCACATCAGTATACTGTGATCACTGCCACCTAGCGGTTCCATTATCTGTAGATTATTAATACATGAATAATCACTGCTGATAATCAGATCAAGAGTATTACTCCCTCCTCTGGTTACCCCTTGAATATGGTGCTATTGAAAACAATCATCCAATAAATCCACAGAAGTCTTGCTAGTATGGGTGTGACCAACCCACAAGTTCCAGTTAATATCTGGGAAGTTAAAATCTGCAATTATAAGACAATGCCTTGCTGGCCTGCTCAATTCTGCACAGTTGGTATTTATACTTATCAGAGTCAATTAGACTTATAATACACCCCTACTCTCAATCTTGCTTTCCCAGTGCTTACATCACACCAAACTGACTGGACATTGCACTGCTCACCCACATCAACTGGATGCACTTCCTTAGATTTTATGTGATTCTTAACTAATAGCATAACTGCTCCTCCTTTCCCATCCTGTCTGTTCACATTGTACTTCCCAAATTCCAATTCTGCATTCCATATATCACTGTTACATCACATCTTAACAAGTACAGGTCAATGATAAAAAAAAGTTGCAAGTTAGGATTAAATTTGAAAGTGTTTCAATTCTGCCAAGACACGATAGGAGGGAGTATATGATGAGATCCTTGTCAATCAATTTGGACCTGGCGAGATTGTACAAGGCTCATGAGGTAGAATTTTTTTCAGCATAGTCTGTGCTTGCTAACAGGAGAGACTGCTTCTATAGGGATGGGATACACTTAAATAGAAAGGGTGCACGAATATTTGGTGATGCTATCAAGGCAGTGTTAGGTGGTTCGGAAAACTGCTAACTTGGGGGATCCGCAGACTAATAGATTAACAGTAGCCGCAGGCAGAGGCGAAAGTGATTCATTCATCCCTTCTAACTAATAGTAAGAAGTTATTTAACTTTTAGTTAGTTTCTAACTAATAGTAAGTGCAAGAACAAGTGCAGTTATACTTGCATGTACACCGGTGCTAGAAGAACAGTAAATAAATATGATGAATTTGAACTGCTGATCAAAACATCAAATGCAGATATCGTTGGGATATCAGAGACATGGTGTTACACAGATATAAGCAGTGCGGAACTGGAATTTTGGGAGTAAAATGTTACAGAAAGGATAGACAGTGTACGAAAGGAGGAGAGGTTATGCTGTTAGTAAAGAAACACATATAATCTAAGGAAGTGCATCCAGTTGATATGGCTGGACAGTGCAATGTTGAGTCAGATTGGTGTGACATAAGCACTGAGAAACGGAAAATGAGAGTAGGAGTGTGTTATAAGCAATGACTGTGATGAGTACAAAGAACAATTGTGCAAAGAAATAGAGTGGGTCAGTAAATCAGTATTCCTTGTAAGAGGGGATTTTAACTTTTCAGATATTGACTTCAATATAACTGGAATCTATCCAGTTATATTGAAGGAGGCAAAGAGAGAAGTTAACAAACCCTTAGCCAAAATTATGAGAACATCCTTAGATTGAAGGGAGATCCCCATGGACTGGAGATGTGCAAATGTATCCCAAATTCAAAAAAAGGGGGGGATCAAAGGGTGACACAAATAATTATAGACCTGTTAGTTTAAGTTATGTTCCAGGGAAAATAATGGAGTCACTGGTTAAATAAGTGATGCTGGATGACCTAGACAAGACTGCAGTAATAATTCAGACACAGCATGAGTTTATTAAGGGGCAGTCTTGTCTGAGCAATTTAATTGGACACTAAAAAGTGGTCCCAAAGAAACTGGATGCAAAGAATAATTTTGATATCATATATTTGGATCTTAGAAAGGCTTTTGATACTGTTGCACATGCAAGACTGCTTTACAAATTGGAGCGGTATGGATTTAAGGACAAGTTGTTGCAATGGATAAAGGGATGGTTGACTGTAGAGAATGGTAATAAATGGACAGTGCTCTACATGGACTAATGTTATTAGAGGAGTCCCCCAGAGTTCGGTGCTGGGCTCATTGTTGTTTTGTGTATTTACCAATGATATCGATGAAGGTATATCAGGCTTAATGTCCAAGTTTGCAGATGATACAAAGTTTGGCAAGGTTGTTAATGACAGTAAAGACAGTATGCTATTGCAACAGGATCTAGAAAAGTTAGGCAGATGGGCTGAGAAGTGGCAACTAAAGTTTAACACTGACAAATGCAAAGTCAGGCGCGCAGGTGCATAAGTACACGTGCCTTGAGTGACAGGGGTTCAAGCCCCTGACTGCTAAATACGGTGCTGTTTGTTGTATTCTGTCTATCTTGTGAACTCTTCTGACCGTTTGGACGTCCCGGAGTATAAAGAGTAAATTTATTATTACTTACTGCAGGGCATATGGGTAGCAGTAATGCAAGGGAAACGTATCAACTGTTGGTACTACACTCAGGGAGGTGGAGAATAAAAAACCTGGGGGTAATTATGCAGTCAGATATGAAGTTCTCTGAGCAGTGCAGACGGGCTTCCAGAGCAGGTCTGAGTTTTCTCAATGATATATCGGAATTTTTTTAGAAGAGACAAGGAGGTGATTTTCCCCTTGTATAAGGCGATGGTCAGGTCAACACCCTGAGTACTGTGTATAGGTCTGGAGGCCTTATTTTGGAAAGGATGTAGAGTTGCTAGAACGAGTACAGAGAAGGGCAACAATATTGGTGAGAGGAACAAATGGGTGCTCTTACCAAGAGAGTACCCATTTCAGCATCTGGAGACTATGCAACTGTGAGGTGATCTGACTGAGGTGTATAAGGCCATGGATAGTTTGAGCGTACTCAATACTGATGGGATACTTCCACTTGGTCTGATTAAGAACCTGAGGGGGCATAGATTCAAATTGAGGAAAGACAGTTGTAGAATAGATGTGCAGAAGTTTGCCTTTAGCCATCAGATAGTTGATTGCTGGAGCAGACTTCTGTTGCTGTGGAAGTTGATAGTTTAAATAATTGAGTGACCGGATGGGTGAAATGGAAAGGTTTTTTTCCTTTCTTTTTTTGCTGCTGCTATATAAGCTCACTTTCTTGCATCATATGCCTCAACTAATGCTAATATCTGATATCCCAACAATATCTGCTTTTGATCTCTTGATCAATTAAATTTATTGATTTATATACTATTGCTCCTAGCATTGGTATATATGCAAGTATATATGAACTTGTTCTTAATCTTAGTTACCCTAACACAGCCCATGTATTTACTTGTTCCATGCAGTGCAGAAGAATAGTAGGGTTTTAATTGTGATAAATAAGCAGTTGGAAAGTTTTAATCATTTGTTGGTCATATGTGTCTCTTCACTCTTTTACGGCTGCTGGAATTGCTGCCTTATTACGCCAGTCATTACTTAAGGCCTCATACAAATCGGCCAGCAAGAAAAAGATTAGTTTAGAGCCCTGTTCCTGGTGGACCTCAGAATTGTCTTCTTTAAGGAAAAAGGTACATCAAGCCCATCGAAAATATTAGCGTCGATGTAGGGATTGGCATTCTGATGAAGTAACTTATTTTTACTCTCAATATATTTCACTCAAACAACGTTATGTAAAGGCTATTGCCACACGTAAGCGGGAAACATGGAAGGAGTTTGCCCACATTTGTTCTGGTAATGATAATCCTTGGGGTCTTATTTATAAGATAGCTCATAATAAGATTCACTCTTTACATGTATACAGCACTGTGAAGGAAGATTTCCTGGAGACTACTGATTGGATGAATACAGTTAATGTTATTCTCGACAGACTATTTCCTGTGGATGATCTAACTACTGATTCTGTTGTACATTCAAATATTCGAGTTGAAAATTCGCTTTATACCACCAATATTCAGACAGAAGAATTTACCATTGATGAGTTAACCTCTGTTGCTAAAAAGATTAATATTAAGAAATGTTCAGGGATAGACCTGGTTGAAAATACATTTATTTTGGGATTTTTCAAATCGCATCCATAAGTACTGCTTTTACTTTTTAACAAATGTCTCCAAGAAGGTCTCTTTCCTGATATGTGGAAAATTGCGCTTTTAAAACTGATTAAAAAACCAGATAAACCAGCATTAAATCCTAGATCTTATAGGCCTATTGCACTTTTGCCAAATCTTGGGAAGTTGCTAGAGCATCTAATGACTGATCTTCTTCAGTCAAAAAATATAGTGTCCTCTAATCAATACGGGTTCTGTGTAGGGAAGTCCTGTGAAGATGCACTTGCTGAATTTGCTCGCAGCATTGAGAGTTCAACATCAAAGTACACGTTAGCTACCTTTGTTGATTTCGAGGGTGCTTTTGACTCTCTATGGTGGCAGAGTGCTCTCGAACGGTTATGATCAGCTGGATGCTCTCAGCAACTATACCACCTGTTTACAAGCTATTTCAGTAATCGTCACATTTTAGTGAAATCTAAATCTCAGGAGGTTTCTAGAGAAGTTTCACGAGGGTCTCCCCAGGGGTCTATCTTAGGGCCTCTTATATGGAATATGGTATTACAGGATTGGATTTCCCGTTGTTTCAGTAGTACTAAAATCATCGCTTATGCTGACGATCTTACTATCTTAATTCATGGTTCATCTAGATCTGCTATCGAAAGTAATGCCAATGATGTCTTACAAAATTTATTTCAATGGACAGTGGATAATAAATTGACAATAAGTTCATCTAAGACTAAAATGATGATCTTTGGATCACATTTAAACCTTCAACGACCTCCTTTAGTAAAGATTAATAATAACAGGATTCCACTTGTCTCTGAAACTAAATTACTTGGGATTACAATCGAATCAAAGCTTAATTTTGCCTCTCATTTAAATAATGTAACAACAAAGATCAGAAGAGTCACTGGTGCTATTGTAAAAATTTCTTGTTCAGACTGGGGACTTTCTAGACGTACCATGAGAATCTATTATAACGCGTATTCCTTCCTATATACGCTACATACGCTGCAGGTGTATGGTTTCACAGGCTTATAACTGTTAAATTTCGATTGAAGTTGGCTACTATGCAACGTACAATATTATTATGTATGTTAAGAGCTTGTCGTACTGTTTCAACTTCTGTACTACATGTTCTTGCAAGTGTATTGCCATTAGACCTTCATGTAGCTTACAGAGGTCTTTGTTATAGGTTAAAAAACCAACTATCAACTGAATTTATGGGTTTGGTTCTGAATATTAATTCAGATATTAAGCAAGGACGTAATCGTTTGTGGAATGAAATGATAAATCTATGGCAGACACGCTGGGATACGTCATCTGTCAGATCTGTTACTAGGACTTTTTTCCCTGAGGTGACCTTTTGTGTAAAGCCGAAACCTGTTTGATTCTCTTTAGACTTATATACATCCTTCCTCTTAATGGAACATGGATCTCTTAACGAAAAACAATGTTGTTTTGGTCTTTCTAGAATGGAAGCTTGTCAATGTGGGGAAAATGAAAATTGGAGCCACATTTTATTTGAATGTCCGCTGTATAATGACTTTAGAGATATTCTTCGTTCGTCAGTTTCTACACTCTCTCTCATGGGTATGAAACTTTGCTGGTGGGAGACAAGAATTCTTATGTTGCTCTTCAGCAGTTTGCATCTGATGTTTTCAGAAGAAGAAGAAGAATTAGTTATACGGCTATGAATAATTCTACTCCTTTGTCTGGTGAAGCTACTCAATAGGGAGCAACATTCCCTAATTTATTATTATTATTATTATTATATATTTATTATTATTATTATTATTATTATTATTATTATTATTATATATATTTATTATTATTATTATTATTATTATTATTATTATTATATATTTTTTATTATTATTATTTATTTATTTTATTTTTTATTATTTATTTATTTAATTTTTAACACCACGGGAAATCCTTTTTTTTGTTTGTTTGTTTTTTCCTCCTCTGGAGTGGGGGCCCAGAGGAATCTGGCCCATCTTTTGTCAACATCAGGTGGGTCAGAGTCTCGAATTGCGGCAATGCGAGCTCCATTGAGACTGGCCCACCTTCTTGTGGTGTGGACGAGTACCCAGAATCATCTGTCCAGGTGACTGATGATTCTGGGTAGCCAAGCTGTCAGACACAACAACAACAGAACACACATAATACACACAAACATACACTACTTATTTCTGGCCCTTCTACAGTGGTACTGTTCTTCACAGAGATACGAGGCGGAGATGAACTGACGTTCTAGGTGCCGCCCATTACAAAAACACATGTCGGTCATATATCTTTTGTATTTAGCTAAGGATATAACTAATTCAACATTGTGATAGTATGGTATAACATAACTTGATAGTGTATATCTGGAACTTGATAGCATAAGGTATAATATAAAACTAGGTTGGGTAATAGGTATCACTGCATTAGCTTAGTGTAGTATTGTCAATTAATCGATTAAATTTACAAACCTTATTAATTTTCATTATTACTTAATTACATCGCATTCAAATGGAAATCATTCCCCAGACTAGAGCAGAATAGCAACGAGTACAAAGTAGCGGGAGTGCTTTGGCTCGTAGGAGAACCGAAGGGGCCATACTCCAATGCATCACAGCCTAAAAACATGGGCAACTTGTGAAATTTTTTTCTGGAACAGGACTCGATCTTGTAAAGTAGAATGTGTGTGTGTGTGTGTGTGTGTGTGTGTGTGTGTGTGTGTGTGTGTGTGTGTGTGTGTGTGTGTGTGTGTGTGTGTGTGCTAGGTGCACACAGTTTAAGAAATTAGGTGCCAACTCAGCATTCTGATGGGCATCTATCAGAGTTCGAGGCGTAGGACAGCTGTCCTCAGAGAAATAAATATGAAGAGCATTCAAGTTCTCAGCTGCCCAACTCAATGCCAGAGCTCACCCCTAGTAGTCTTCCATTTTAATTCCCTCGACGGCATCTACCCTACTTTTCAAACTATGTCAGAACATCGGGTTGGTGCCTAATTTCTTGACATTCTCTGCTCATATAATTTCACAAGTTTTACATTTTTTTGCAAACATTCCACATTTTTTTTGGCTGTGATACATTGGAGAATCATCCCCTTCAGTTCCCCACCCCCGATCCACAGTACTCGAAGGGGACCGATGCATCAGGCAACACGGCGGCAACCTTCAGAGAAGAATACACTGGTCCCACAAAACCTAGTTATTGTCGGTGATCCTATTCTCACAGAGATGGGAAATATATTGTGCAAAAAGGATAGGTGGAATAGGACCAGGGTGTGTTTGCCAGGGGCATAAGTTGATGACGTTGCAGAGCAGATATCATCTTTGAAGGGAATGAAAGGTGATGTTGCACACGTTGGCACTAATGACATTAAGAATAGGAGATCTGTGGACTTACTTAACAAGTACAGGTCAATGTTGAAAAAAAAGTTGCGAGTTAGGGTTAAATTTGAAAGTGTCCGCAATTTTGGCCAGACACGAAAGGAGGGAGTATATGATGAGAGCCTTGTCAATCAATTCGGCCCTGGAGAGATTGTGCAAGGCTCATGGGGTAGAATTTTTTTCAGTGTGGTCTGTGCTTGTTAACAGGAGAGATTGCTTCTACAGAGATGGGATACACTTAAATAGAAAGAGTGCAAGAATATTTGCTGATGCTATCGAGGCAGTGTTAGTTGGGTCAGAACACTGCTAGCTTGGATGGGATTCACAAACTACTAGATTAACGGAATCCACAGGCAGAGCATTCCAATAGAAGCAGTGCAAGAAAGCGATTCTTGCACTGCTTCTATTGGAATGAGCAGCAGCCCGGAGAGTAGGTATGTGGGATTTCAAGGGCTGCTGAGAGTCATCATACAACAAAAAACACATAGGTTGTGTTAGGGTAAATAATAATAAGAACAGGTGCATGCATAACTGCATGTACACCGATGCTATAAGTATAGAAAATAAATTTGATGAATTTGAATTACTGGTCAAGACATCAAATGCGGATATTGTTGGGATATCACAGACATGGCGTCACACAGAAAGCAGTGCAGAATTTAAATTTGGGAAATAGAATGTGTACAGAAAGGGAAAAAAGGGTAGGAAGGGAGGAGGGTTATGCTGTTAGTTAAGAAACACAAAATCTAAGGAAGTGCATCCACCTGATATGGGTGGACAGTGTAATGTTGAGTCAGTTTGGTTTGATTTAAGCACTGGGAAAGGGAAAATGAGAGTAGGAGTGTGTTATAGGCCTAATGACTCTAATGAGTACAATGAACAATTGTGCAGAGAAATAAAGTGGGTGAGTCATTAGGCATATTGACTGGAATTTGTGTGTTCGTCATTCGCACGCTAGCAAGACTTTTGTGGATTTATTCCAGGATTGTTTTCTACAGAACATGTTAGAGGGGCAACCAGAGGGAGTAATACTCTTAATCTGATTATCAGTAGTGATTATTCATGCATTAAGAATCTGCAGATAAAGGAACCACTAGGTGGCAGTGATCACTGTGTACTGATGTGGGATTTACTTAAAGATGTAAGTACCATCAGGGGTAAAGGGAAGGATTTTTGCTTTCATAAAAGTGACTACAGTCGTCTCAGAGATTTTTTAAATTCTATACAGTGGGACCAACTGATGATGATGTTACCAAAAGCAAATTCTAAATGGGAAGCATTCAAGGAATTATTCTTGGATGCTATGAGGCTTTTCATACCAACTAAGAAATACTATTCAAAGTTTAGGCCTAACTAAATGGATGTCAGATTATCTAATCTAATATCACTTGCGGAAGAGAAGAAAAATGCATGGGATGGACATGAATTATCAGAAGACACAGATGCCTATGGTAGGTATAAGAAAATCTATAATCAAGTCACAAAGGACATTAGGCAAGCAAAGGCAGATTATGAGAAATCTTTGGCAAACAATGCAAAGAAAAACAATGAAGACATCTTTACTTATGTAAATTCTAGAAGGAAGGGGATGAATCAGATTGGTCCACTTGACATTGACAGTACGATGGTTGATGAACCTGCTTGGGTAGCTGAAAAACTGAATGAGTATTTTGCATCTACATTCACACATAAGGAAGTCTGTAGGGAAATGGAGGCCAGAAGCTAATTGAACTCCAGCAGGGAGCTAAGTGATTTTGTAATAATTGAGAACAAAGTGGAGGAGAAATCGTTGAGGATAAATATAAGAAAAGAATTGAAGTAGATGGGATCTACCCAGTTATATTAAAGGAGGCAGCAAAGGAAGTAAGCAGGCCCTTAGTCATGATTATGAGGGCATCCTTGGCCTCAGGGATGTTCCCTACACACACTGGAGATGTGCAAATGTATCCCAAATTCACAAGGGAAGATTGACAGGTGACACGAGTAATTACAAACCTGTTAGTCTAACTTCTGTTCCAGGGTAAATGATGGAGTCACTAGTTAAGGAAGTGGTGCAGAAGCATCTAGAGAAGACAGCTGTTATAATTCAGACACAGCATGGGTTTGTTAAGGGGATGTCTTGTCTGACAAATTTGATTAGATATTATGAGGTGGTCACAAAGGAACTGGATGCAAAAAATAATTTTGATATCATATGCTTGGATTTTAGGAAAGCTTTTGATATTTTTGCACATGGAAGACTACTGTACAAATTGGAGCAGTATGGCAATAAGGGCAAGTCGCTACAATGGATAAAAGGATGGTTGAGTAGGAGAAGACAGAGAGTTGTTATGAATGGACACTGCTCTTCATGGACTAATGTTTTTAGTGGAGTTTCCTGGGGTTCGGTATTGGGCCCATTGTTGTTTTCGGTAATTATCAATGATATTGATGAATTTATATCGGGATGAATGTCTAAGTTGGCAGACGATACGATGGTTGGCAAGGTTGTTAATGACAGTAATGATAGTACACTACAGCAACAGGATCTGGAAAAGTTGAGCAGATAGGCTGAGAGGTGGCAACTGAAATTTAACATTGACAAATGTAAAGTACTAGAGTAATGTATTAACTTTCTAGTACTACAACCAGAGTAGTGAGAATGAGAAGGACTTGGGGATAATTAAGCAGTCAGATATGAAGTTTCTGAGCAGTGCAGACAGGTTGCAAGAGTAGCTCATGGTGTCTTGTCAATGATAGACAGCAATTTTGCTAGCAGGGATAAGGGGGTGATTGTCCGCTTTTATAACGTAATGATCATGGCACATTATTGAGTACTGCATACAGGTCTGGAGGCCTCATTTTAGAAACAATAGAAAGATACAGAACTGCCGGAACGTACACAGAAGGGCAATGAGATTGGTAAGTGGAACAAAGGGTTGCTGTTACCAAGAAAGGTTTAAGTTCTGCAAATTGCAGCTTCTGGAGAGTAGGCACCTGCAAAGTGATCTAATTGATTTGTATAAGGTCTTGAATGGTTTGAGCACACTCAATGCTGATGAGGTTCTTTCTCTTGCTCAGATTACTCACCTTAGGGGATACAAATTCAAATTAAGGAAAGACAGTTGTAGAATAGATGTGCAGATATTTGCCTTTGGTCAGTGGGTGGTTGATTGTTGGGAAAAACTTCCATGTTGTTGTAGTGGAGGTCAACAACTGAAATAAGTTCAAGACGGAACTAGAGAAACATTTGGAGAGAATGAATGGGTGAAATGGAATGTTTTTTTTTTTTTTTTGTTGATGCTATATAAGCTTGCTTTATTGCATCATAAGTCTCTACTAATGCTAATAAAGCCTGACATAACAAACAGATCAACATGAAATCACAGTCGTTCATATGTTTGAATACACAAAACCACTAATTGCAGTTAATTGTATTATTGTTCTGACTAGTTGTGACCACTTATGATCTAGGTTTTAATGCCGAAGTATAAACAGAATATTTTTAATATAAATTGTGATAAATGAACTTAGACCTTTTTTTTTTTGTTTGTTTATTTTCTTTTTATATTGCACCATGATGCATTAGAAATCAGTTGCATTAGGCCAGTAATCTGATCAAAAACAATTTGGGAAGATGATTAATTTCAGGCAAAATGGGGAACACTTTATAATACACTATTTGACAAAATTAACAGTACCTGTAGCAAATGTGGTATAACTCGTGCAGCTGGTATGGTGGTATATGGCAGAATAATGATGAAATGGAAAGACGTGAAATTCTGGACATGTATAAGGCACATTTATAGGGGTTATATAACAATTACCAAAAAGGTCACATTACACAAGTCAATACAAGATGCTCAAAAATATGGTCACATGACATCAGTATGGATAGCATGTGATACCCTCCAATGGCTGAACAGGTCTGAAAGTGGTAAACCATGATCAAAATAAGGGTGTCTATAAAATTCTGTGGCAACAAATCTCATTCTTCGATCCAGCGCAGACTTTACCTTACCATGTGACTGAAGAGTTGGCTGCAGAAGTGCAATGCAAGTCTAGTGACCATGCTGGCCACAGCGTAGTTGGATATCTTCACTTTCAAGATATTTCGCGATCACTTGTGTTTTATGTGCAGTGATGTTGTCATGCATCAAAAGAAAATCTGGGTCAACCACACTCCTTAAAAGTGGCACACAGGGTTCGAGCATCTGTTCTCAGTACCTATATCAAAAACATGAAGAGGGCTGTGACTACTGATCATTATTCTGCCCCAACATGAGAACACCACTTCCACTTTAAGTGTCCCTTTCTCTGATGTTGGAGGAATGGTACCACATTCCTTGTTCTTCCAGATGAAATAAGGTTTAAAATGAGACTCCTATTTTATAGTGAAGTGTCGTGTAAGACACTATTCACAGTAAATATATTCATGAAAAACATTTTGTTCTTTAATTTTGTCGGGCAATTTATTAACAGAATTTCATATATATTTTACACATATTGTTAGAATTATGAGAAATGAAGAGTAAGGATAAATCCATATTTAGAAGAAATTTTAATATTACCATTAAATTTGTAGGAAGACATGCCTGATTTCGATAATCAGGAAGACTGATCCAAAAAAAAAAAAAAATTCTCTACATATTATTAACTTATTATGGCACAAAATTCTCTGAATCATGAAGAGCTTCAAAGCTGAGAGCTAGAAGAACAAGGCAAATGCCCTAGAAGGACTTAAACTGAGGGGACCATCAAGCTCTCAGCTGCCCATATCAATGAAAGAGCTTGCATTTGAGCATCAGACAACACAGCGGCAATCCCCAAGGCAGAATGCACTGGTCCCACAGGAACTAGTTGTTGTCGGTGTCTCGATTGTCACGAAAACGAGGAATATATTGTGCAAAAAGGATACATGGAACAGGACCAGGGTAGGTCTGCCAGGAGCAAAAGTTGACATTATAGAGCAGATATCATCATTTAAGGGCACAAAAGATGATATTGTTGTACACGTTGGCACCAATGATATTAAGAGTAGGGGAACAGTGGAATTACTTAGCAAGTACAGGTCAATGTTGAGAAAATCAGTCTCTCCTGTTAACAAGCACAGATGATGCTGAAAAAAATTCTACCCCATGAGCCTTGCACAATCTCTACCGGGCCAAATTGACTGACAAGGCTCTCATCATATACTCCCTCCTATCAAGTCTAGGCAGAATTTGAAGTTGTATGCAATTCTGCCTAGACACGACAGGAGGGAAAATATGATGAGAGCCTTGTCAATTGGTTCGGCCCCAGGGAGAGATTGTGCAAGGCTCATGGCATAGAATTTTTTTAAGCCTAGTCTGTGCTTGTTAACAGGAGAGACTGCTTCTAGAGGAAAGGAATACACTTAAATAGAAAGAGAAAAAATAAAACTGCTAGCTTGGGGGAGATACATGGACTAATAGATTATAGTACCCGCTGACAGAGACGAAAGTGATTCTTGCACTGCTTCTATCGGAATGAGCAGCAGCCTGGAAAACAAGGTGACGGGATTTCAGAGACTGCTAGAAGTCATTGCAGAACAAGAAAATACATGGGCTGTTTAGGGTAGCTAAGAATAAGAATAGGTGTGTGTGTGTACTTGCATATACACCAATGCTAGGAGTATAGTAAATAAATTTGTTGAATTTGTGGTGATGATCAAAACATCAAAGAAAGATATTGTTGGGATATCACAGATGTGGTGTCACAGAGATATAAAGAATGCAGAATTGGAATTTGGGGAGTACAATGTATACAGGAAGGACAGACAGGATAGTAAGGGAGGAGGGGTTATGCTATTAGTTAAGAAACATAAAAATCTAAGGAAGTGCATCCAACTGACACCGGCAGACAGTGCAGTGTTGAGTCAGTTTGGTGTGACATAAGCACTGGGACAGCAAAATTGAGAGTAGGAGTGTGCTATAGGCCAAATGACTCTGGTGAGTATAATGAACAGCTGTAGAGAGAAATAGAGTGGACCAGTAAATCAGATTATCTTATATTGGCGGAATTTAATTTCCCAGATATTGATTGGAACTTATGGGTTGATCATTCGCATGCTAGAAAGACTTTTGTGGAATTATTGGATTATTGTTTCCTACAGCAGCAGCATGTTTGGAGGCAAGCAGAGGGAGTAATAGTCTTGATTTGATTATCAGTAGTGATTCTTCATTCATTAAGAATCTGCAGATAAATGAGCCATTAGGTGGCAGTTATCACAGTGTGCTGATGTGGGATTTACTCAAAGACATAACTACCATCAGGGGTAAAGGGAAGGGTTTTTGCTTTTGTAAAGGTGACTACAGAGGTCTGAGACAGTTTAGTCTATACAGCGGGACTAACTGACGATGTTACTAACAGCAAATTCTAAATGAGAAGCATTCAAAGAATTAATCTTGGAAGCTACAAGGTTTTTCATACCAACCAAGAACTGAAGGATCATCAAGTCAACACTTCGGTTATATTTTGGACACAGCCTGCGTTTGTCAAGGGGAAGTCTTGTCTGACCAATCTGATTGGATACTATGATGTGGTCACAAAGCAACTGGTATCAAAAAATAATTTTGATATTATATACTTGGATCTTAGGAAAGCTTTTGATATTGTTGCATATTCGAGACTACCGTACAAAATGGAGCAGTATGGCATTAAGAGCAAAATGCTGCTATGGATAAAGGGATGGTCGAGTGTGAGAAGACAGAGAGTGGTAATCAATGGACACTGCTCTTCGTGAACTAATGCTATTAGTGGATCCCCAAGGGTGCTGTGTTGGGTGCATTGTTGTTTTCTGTATTTAGTAATGATACTGATGAAAGTATATCTGGCTTAATGTCTATGTTTGCAGACGATATGAAGTTTGGCAGGGTTGTTAATGACACTAATGACAGTAAGTTACTGCAAGAGGATCTAAAAACATTGAGCTGATGCGCTGAGAGGTGGCAACTGAAGTTTAACTTTTACAAATGTAAGGAACTGTATATGGGTAGCAGTAAACCCAGAGTAACATATCAACTGTGTGCTACACTCAAGGTGGTAGAGAATGAAAAGAACCTGGGGGTAATTGTGCAGTCAGATATGAAGTTTTCTGAGCAGTTCAGTCAGTCTGCAAGAGTAGCTCATGGCGTCTTTGTCAATGATATACAGGAATTTTTCTAGAAGGGATAAGGAGGTGATTATTCCCTTGTATAAGGCAATGGTCAGGCCACATATTAAGTACTGTATAAAGGTCTGGAGGCCTCATTTTAGGAAGGATGTAGAGCTGCTGGAACAAGTACAGAGAAGGGCAACAAGATTAGTGAATGGAACAAAGGGTTGCTTTTATGAAGAAAGGCGTAAGATTTGTAAATTATAGTGTCTGGTAACTAGGCACCTACAAGCTGATCTGACTGAGGTGTATAAGTCTTGAATGGTTTGAGCAAGCTTAATGCTGTTCGTTTGTTTGTTTGTTTTTTATTTGGTTTTTAGGAGCATTAGCAACTAAGGCCATATTGCTCCGAATATATGCGGTGGTCATTCCCTGACCTTTCCGCATCCTCCATATTTGGTGGTCACGGGCTCGAACCCCGGTTTAATCAAGAAGCGTGTGCTACACACTGCTGCTCCTGCCCACCTGGCTAAGGAGGTGCCAAGCTCAATGCTAATGGTATTCTGCCTCTTACCAAGATTAATCTCCTGAATATATTCAACACAGAACTAGACAAACATTTGGAGTGAATGGATGGTTGAAATGGAAGTGGTTTTTTTTTTTTTTTTTTGGCTGATGCTGTATAAGCTTGCTTTCTTGTGTCATATGCCCTACTAATGCTAATGCTAAAATAACAAACCTACACTCATTTCTTGCTCATATCCTCTATAAGAAAAAGTGATATCAATAGTTTGTGACAATAAATTACATAATGTTCAGCAATTTGCACCACTTATATTTTAAGAAACAATGGGTTCGATGCAAAATTTACTCTTTTATATATATATTCTTATGTATAGTATAAGGAAATATGGACTGTATTCAGATTTGAGTTGTTTTGTATGGTTCCTAAAAATCTTCACTGACCTGGATATAGTGGCAATTGATTTTCACATATTTTTAATTACTTAATATGGGAGGAACTGATGATGAGGATGTTGGATTAACTATCTCTTTTGTACTGTGTTTTAAAAACAAATATCAAATATCAAGATGTTCTTAGAACATTTTTATATTTTGACACTACTATTCATCAACAATATAGTTAAGTGTTTCTTATATATCACAAGTTTTGACCGGCAAATAGCTTAAGAAATCATGTTAAATATAAATCATAGAGACAAAATTTATAACTTTTTTGAATTTAGTAGACAATCTTTCAACAGTTTGCCTAACTGGCAAACTGTATGTTGCCAGCAGGACAAAAATATGCTATTTTGGGAAAAAATGTTCTTTGCCACCATTTAGTTTCACCAGGAGTAAGCATTAGGTATTACCAGACTTAGTATTTCATATAAAAAAAAAGACATATATGTAAGAAAAATACAGGAACTCCCCAACTTACGTAATACTCGACTTATGCAAATTCGACTTTACGTATGTTTTTGACAGCTGGCACAAACTGAAAAAAATATGGAAACATATTTTGCATCTATAGGGATAAATGGAGGTGTTGTGAAAATATCGTGATGTGTACCCAATAATATATACAGTGCATTCCGGTTAATTGGGCCACCGGTTAATCGGGGCAGCTGCTTATTTGGGGCAAATTATGAAGAACAGAAACAAAACAAATATTTAGCCTGAATTTGTTCCGCTTATATTTAGGCCAACTCGCCGCTTAATTGGGGCAATGAAGGTCTTGATTGAACAATAAACTATATATTTAGATGGCGCGCACAAACATCTAAATATAGTTTATTAGGCCTGACGTAGCCCAGTGGTCAGGAGCGAGAGTGCATCGCACGCGTTCTTTGAGTGGACCGGGGTTCAAGCCTGTGACTACTAAATACGATAATTGGCGATTTATTGTAAACTCTACTGACTTGGTTGTCGTGCCGGAGTATAAACAGAAATTTTTTTTTATTGAACAATAAACTAATTTAGATGGTTCATAACAAAGAGATCATGTGGGGAGCAGCGGAATCAGTTATTGCGAAGTCGTGCTGTACAATGGTTGTTTTATGTTTGTTCTGTGTTGTGGTAATTGGATTCTGAAGAAATTTTGCTTGCAGTTGTTTACGATCACACTCGGTACATATGTATACATCTTGTGGGTTAGAATAGATTAAAAACTGTACCAAACAGTGCACTGATTTTGGTTTCGCCCCCCCCCCTTTTTCAGTACATTTAAGACCCCTGTCAAGATGCCACGTAAAGATTTGTCACTTTCAGAAAAAAATCGCTATTCTTGACAAGATAAAAAGTCAACCTCCTAACATCAGTCATCGTCAGCTAGCGGAGATAATAAAGATAATAATAACAAGAAAAACTTAGAGAGGAGTGGACATTGCGCGTGGATTTAAAGAAAACATCTCATAAGTGAAAGAGGGAAGGCAAAGATCCAGACGTCGAAGATGCTTTGAATCAATGGTTTTCCACTGTATCTAAACAAGGAGTGCGTGTAAGCGGACCTATGCTAAAACACAAGTCAGAAGAGTTGGCCAAAAAGCTAGGTCACGTAAATTTCAAAGGGACGGATGGTTGGTTGTCTCGATGGAAGTGTAGACATGACATTAGTTACAAAAAAAGCACATGGCGAGAAGGACAGTGCTGATGCTACAAGTGCTGAGCAATGGAAATGTGAAAAACTGCCAGAGTTGCTTAAAAAATTTAGTGGGGATGACATTTACAATGCCGATGAAACAGGTCTATATTATCGTGCTACGTTGGATACTATCAACACATACCACTGTCTGGTTCAAAGAAAGCAATGGATCGTGTAACAGTGTTGTGCTGCTCAAACATATCAGGAAATGATAAACTCAAACTTTTGGTTATTGGTAAAAGTGCCAAACCTTGTTGTTTCAAGGGGCTTACAATAGGCAGTTTGCCAGTTTCGTATTATGCCAATAAGAAGGCGTGGATGACCACATATATTTTTACGCAATGGCTAATGAACTGGGACGCAGAACTGCAACGGAAGTCCAGAAAAATTCTGTTGATATTGGACAACTGCACCGCACACTCTAATGTAGCTGGTTTAAAAAATATTGAACTGGAATTTTTACCCCCTAACACCACATCCCTGATACAGCCTATGGACGCGGGAATTATAAAAAATTTGAAGACCTATTATTGCGGAAAGATGGTTAATCACATCCTTGAAGCAATTGAGGAAAATCTGCTGACATCATCTTCGAAATCAATAGAGGTTAGTGAAAAAGTTTCAATGTTAAAAGCTGTACAATTTATCGCCGATAGTTGGCGAGTAATAACCAGTAAAACAATTCGGAATTGTTTTGCTAAATGTGGTTTCGCAACTAATTGTGATTCAGACGCGATAAGCTGTACAGAAAATGAAATGGCTTTGGAACTGCAACAGGTCCAAAATTGTGAAGAATTTTTAACGATTGACGATAACCTTCAATGCCACGATGAAAATGAAGATTATGAGGAAACGATTATTGAACAAATTGCAGAAAAACACTCAGAGACACCAAAAGACCAAGAAAATGATGACAATGATATACCTAAGCGAGTGACTAACCAGAATGCCAGGAAATGTATCGCTAAATTGAGATGTTATTTCATGCAGGAAGGCAATGAAGGCAGTTCTTTATCAGCATTAGATACCTGCGCCGACTTTGTTCAATTGCAGTCCATAAAGAGGACACGTCAGGGTACACTTCATAATTTTTTTTTTCAAAGTAAGAACCCTTAAGTAATGTGTAACCTTTGCCTGACACGGACATTATTCTGTACTGTATCTTCATTTTACATATGTACATACGTACATTTTGTTTGCTTTTAGCTTTAGTTATTTTTAAATAAATGTTTGTACCAATATAATTTAAATAGTGTGCTTTCTTTAAATACCACATTCCCTTTATTTTATTCATACCTTTTTTGCCTCCGTTAGAATGTGCTTTTCAGCTCATTAAAATTTCGCTTAATTGGGGCAGCCGCTTAATTGGGCCAAAGTGATCTGTCCCGATGTGTCCCAATTAACCGGAATCGACTGTATATATATTTTTTGGAATTCGTTGAAGTCCTTGGAAGTTGAAAATTTTCATATGTTCCATTATAAGAATCAATTTTGAAAGTCTGTAATATTTTTCTAAAGCATGTTTCTGGAGGTCACGACCAAAAAAACAATAAAAACAATTTGCACTTTTTGGTTTATTGAGTTTTTTGTTAAGGCAATCTATTATAAACGGGTAGTAAACTCGATCTTATTGCATTTGTGAATCCCGATAACTGGAATTTTGTGGGTTTTTACGTTATGGTATTATGGTGAAATGAGTTCCCCTTCACTGAAATCTTCAATCATATAAAAAACAAATTTTCAGAAACTTCTCTTCATTCTTATTTATGTACAGTAAAATCTCGTTAATACCAACTCGGTTTACACAAAGTACTCATTTATATGAAGCACATACCATTCCCCTGTGAAAGAATAGGCTTTTCTATGTAAATATATTTGTTTATTACAAAATTTGGATAATATGTATTACAAAGTCCATTTTCACCCAGTGAGAAATAAATATTTTCATTTTGTATGTTTAATATAAATCTTGGCAGAGTGATCCGATTATTTCCCCCAGACACCTGGCTCACTACTTCCCAAAGGATGGCACTGACTTGCTAGAAATTAGTTTTGTGTAAACAAAAGCAGTTTATGGTAGCTACAACATCAAGTGCACTCTGAAAAACATCTTTCAGAAGGATGAGTTGTTAAATTAACAAAAGAATAAAAAGTTTTTCTAAGTTGTTACATGCACTCCCTCGCTCTCCAAGGGAATAAGGTCAGTTGCAATTGTTACCCTAGTTCAAAGAGTCTTTTGCTATCATATACAGCAATCTATTTTTTGTGCCATTTTATCTGAGCTGATGTCTTTTTTGGAACTTGTGTCTTTAAATTTATTTAAAATTTGTTTATATTAAATCTTATCTAGCAGTGTTATGGCGACAAAACATAGATGGACAGAATTAAGCAGGAAATTAAACTAAAAATTATACAAGAGGCCGAAAAAGACTTGAAGAAGTGCATGACACTGGAGCAGCGATGAAAAACAGGAAATGAATTCGTGGTGCAAAACACGAGGAGCTTGAGACAAAACTTTTTGTGTGGTATCAACAAATGTGTGCATCTAATTTACCAATATCAGGTCTAATTTTGCAAGTAAAGGCAAATTATCCAGCTCAGTAACGTGGGATTAATGACTTCAAATGCAGCAGTGGCTGGCTCCAAAGATTTAAAGACAGGAATAACTTGGTTTCGCGAATGTTTGCGGTGAGTCTGGATTAGTCGACAAAGAAAAGGCTACAGACTGGTTGTGTTCTGTACAGTCCATCCTTGAAAAATATGAGGCAAAAGATATTTTTGATTTTGACGAGACAGGTTTATAATTTGCTGCCAAACAAAACATTTGCTGTTCAAGGAGAGTCTTGTCAGGGTGGAAAATTAAGTAAACAAAGACTCACCATTCTGTTATGCTGCAATTCAGACGACAGTACAAAACTATTCCCACTTGTGATTGGAAAGTTTTCCAAGCCAAGATGTTTTAAAGCAGTTAACCAACTTCCCTGTGATTATAAGGCCAATAGAAGTGCTTGGCTTACAGTCAAAATTTTTCAGTCTTGGTTATCAAAATTGGACAGAAGAATGGCTTCAGAAAAAAGGAACATTTTGATGATTTTAGACCACTGCACAGCACATTCTGCCAAGACACTTAAGTTGACAAATATACAGCTGTTGTTTTTACCCCCAATACCACCAGTTTAATGCAACTTCTGGATCAAGGCATTATTTATAACCTCAAGAGAGCACATAGAGCCCTCCTGATAAGGTACTTGATCACTCAGAATAGAAGGAGAGGACAATTTGCAGCCAAATAGGATGTCTTGGATGCTATCCGTAATCTTGTTATTGCTTGGGAAAGCATTACATCAAGTGTAATAATGAACAGCTTCAGAAAGAGTGGCTTTGGAGAGAACATCATCGAAAAACATGATCCAGCTCACGAATGTGATAGCAACAATGAGGAATGGAGGAATTTGAAGGAGCATATGGATTTTGTTGGCGAATTTGAAGAGTTTGGGAAATGGATGGTGAAGTTGCTACCACTGCAATGCCAACACCAGAACAGCTGCTGGGTACCAAACAAAACAATGATGTTTTTGTTACCAGTGACAGAGAAAGTGAAGAAGCACGCACACTGACATCTAAAAAAGATGCCCAAATTGCATTGAACATAATAGAGAATGTGTTGGCCTGCAGTAACGTTGATAAAGAAACAACTATTGCATTTGATAACGTCTGTGCTGTAGTTAAAAATGCACATAGGACAAAAATTGTGCAAACAACACTGGATTTTTTCTTTAAATCAGATTAGTTTATTAAAAAGTTAATGGTTTATATGTCTCCTTTTTTATATTAAGATTGTAATTCTTATATTTTGATATATACAATATTTTAGTATCACAGATACTAAAATATTGTATATATCAAAATATATACCGTACAATATTTTCATTTCCTTTAATATTACTATTCTCTTAGTTATCTTACAAATAAAATAAAATCTTTAAAAAATATGTTATTCCTATTACTGTATTGTTAGACAAGGCTTTTGTTTCTATTTTATTTTATTAATTTATTTTTGATATTATTATTATTTATTATTATTCTTAGATATATGGTATGTACCAAAAAAATTTTTGACACTTTTGGGGGAACTCATTACTACAAACTTCGTTATTACAAACCGTGAAAATTTAGGTCCCTTGAACTTTGTATTAACGAGATTCCTCTGTATTACATTGATGGACGGAAAGGGACCAGCAGAAAGTGCAAGTGCTGGCTGTGCCAGGAAACAAAACAAAATTAATTTATAAATGAAGATGAAAACGATTAAGAAGTATGAAGCAGGACAAAGTTTGTCATCTGTTGCATGGAATTAGGTCTTGCTGCTTCAATAGTGAATACTATTTTAAGGGACAGCGAGCATATAAAAGAATATGTTAAAGGATCAATGCATTTAAGTGTTTAGATACTATATTGAAGATGGAAAAAATATTAATAATATGAATGGAAAATCAGATTCAGAAGAAAGTGCCCCTGAGTTCAATGGCCATTCAAGCAAAAGCAAGAAGTATTTATGAAGATATTAATGATAAGTACATCAAACCCCAAGCCAAGTTCATGGCAAGCAATGGGTGGTTTAATAGGTTCAAGCATTGCACTGGCTTCCAAAACATTAAAGTATGAAGTGGAGTCGGCAGTGCCGATTCTGCAGCTGCAGAAAAATTTTGTGATGTGTTGCAAAAAATTATTGATGAAGGTGGCTATTTAATGCAGCAAATTTTTAATGTTGGTGAGACTGATCTGTATTGGAAAAAAATGCCGAAATAAACATACATTGCCAAAGAGGAAATGACAATGCCAGGTTTCAACGCTTCAAAAGATAGGGGAACTCCCTTGCTTGGGGCTAATGCAATGGGAGATTACAGATTAATACCATTGCTTGTGTACCATTCTGGAAATCCTTGTGCATTTAAGGGCATCAATAAAGCCACCCTGCCCATGCATTTCCAATCGAACCATAGAGCATGGACAACAATATCTCTCTCTTTGAGGATTGGTTTAAATGCTGCTTCGTTCCCAAGGTTGAAAAATATTGTAAAGACAATGATGTTCCTTTCAAGATTTTGCTTCTATTAGATAATGCGCCTGGACATCCTAAGCATCTAGATGATTTCAATTTGAACATGAGTGTCATATTTCTACCACCAAACACGACTTCACTCATCCAACCTATGGATCAGGGTGTTATTTTGAATTTACGCAGTCATTGTGCATACTATTTATGCACAATGACTGCAGACAATGCCTTTGCTCAGGCATTGTCTGCAGTAGACAATAAGAAAAATTTTACGTTAAAGAGACTTTTGGAAATCTTACAATATTTACCCTGCCATCTTAAACATTAATAAGGCCTGGGCAGAAATTACTAAAAGTTGTTTAAATAGCACATGGAAGAAAATATGCCCATGGCACGTAAAAGGCTTCAAAGGATTTGAAGAAGACGAATCATATGAAGAGGTTACAGATAAGACTGTAAAGCTTGCAGCTACTTCAGTTGGAGGTTGATGCCAAAGACATGGAGGAGTTAATAGAGGAAGAAGAGAAGGAATTATCTAACAAAGAACTTACTGACTTGCAGGCAGCGATAGTGAAAGAATAAAATGCTGATGAAGCTCAAGATGAACAAATGAGGAGCCGAGATGCTTCATCACCAGAGAGATGGCAATAGCATTTCATGAAATTGTATCGGCAATGGCGAGATTTGAAAAAATGGATCCTGACAGCAAACAATTCTTAAAAGTTAACGGAGGGGTGAATGATATGCTTACTTGCTACAAAGAAATCTACGATGAAAAGAAAAAAGCAACCGTACAGTCATCCATTAATATGTTCTTTCGTAAGGCTGAGTGGCAGACCCCTTCTAAATCTCCACAACAGTGTACTTGTTAGCTGAAGACATTAATTCTGGCAACGATGCTTGAGAGGTAAAACTTACTGACGTTATGCCTTTCTCCTCTCTTTTTTTGTAATTTTATAATTTTTAAATTTTTTTAAATTGCACATTTTGTGATTTTTCCTGAGCACGAGATAAAAAATTGAATAAATACAATAAATAATTCTATTCACATGTTCGTTGAACATTTCCTTTTTGATTCAATCAATTCAGCGAGCAGAGCTGCGAGTGCTGCACAAGCATGGGGGAAATTCTGACTTACATAGAGTTCCGCAGAATTTAACCTTTACGTTAATCAGGGAGTGGCTTTGTATTATTCTACTCTATGATATATTATTAAAGAATTTGCATTGTAATAATCTGAATTAATTTGGATTTTAAAACTAAAAATGAATGCTAACAAATACTCACTTCTTTAAGAATTCTTTCATTGAAAAACTGCTGCAACTTTTCATTACAATAGTTAATGCAAAACTGCTCAAAGCTGTTCATTTGAAAGTATTCTATAAAATAAATATTAAATCAAATCTGTAGAACTAATTACATGTAATAATAAATATGATAACACATAATGTTAACAATCAGTTTTAGGTTAGAAGCAGATACACAATTAAATATAAATTTAAATAATTATCTTTAAATTAATTTATTTAAAAATTTAATTCGATATTATTTAACCATTTAATGATAATAAAAAAATTCTTAAAATTTTCTACCATGTAAATCTTTGAAGTTCTCATTCTAGAGGAGAGGGTTGTTTGTCCCCTTTCACAACCTGACTCCTTCTTATATATGCAATAAGTTACTTAATGTACATAGTGCATTATAATTTGGGTGCATTCAATTTTTATTTCTTATATTAATTGATTTTTTTCTTTTCTTTTGTGATTAACAGAAGTGAAAAATAAATAATTATCTTGTTACCAATTAATTATTAACTGATTAATTAACAATGTGTAGAAGTAATTGTTTTCACTGCACTGCATATAACTTATAATGTAATATTCACTCCAAACTTTGTAATACTCTGTAATCTAGTGCATGAAATGCAATGCACAATTCAGTCTCTGTGATTTAATGAATTAAACGATTGTAGTATGTTGTCAATGCTTTTCGTAATGTAATTTGCTTAAAAGTATAAATGAATTATTTCTTCATGGATTTTAATAATAACTGAAATATAACAAATATTTAGCATTTCTGCTATGATTAATATAATAAGCAAACAGCAACACTTTTGTGCTTTACATATTTCATAAACTGATATAAAAAGACAACAAATTAAAAAAAAAAAAAAAAACAACCAGAAATCATAAAATTCAAGTAATAACTGGAATAGGTATAAACAGATGTTTTTAAAGTCATAAATAAGTGACACGATGCAGCATTATAAGTCGTCATTGGAAGATTAGTGTACTTATTATCTTGCACATTGACATTGTTGTGCATGGAAGACTATTGTACAAATTGGAGCAGAATGGTATTAAGGGTAAGTTGCTACAATGGATAAAAGGATGGTTAAGTGGGAGAAGACAGAGGGTGGTAATCAATGGATGCTGCTCTTCGTGGACTAATGTTATTAGTGGAGTCCCACAGGGTTCGGTGTTGGGTCCACTGTTGTTTTGTATATTTATCAATGATATTGATGAAGGTATATCAGGCTTAATGTCAAAGTTTGCAGATGATACAAAGGTTGGCAGGGTTGTTAATGACAGTAATGGCAGTGTGCTATTGCAACAGGATCTAGATAATTTGGGCAGATGGGCTAAGAAGTGGCAACTCAAGTTTAACCTTGACAAATGCAAAGTACTGCGTATGGGTAGAAGTAACCACAGAGAAACGTACCAACTGTGTGGTACTACACTTAAGGTGGTAGAAAATGAAAAAGACCTGGGAGTAATTGTGCAGTCAGATATGAAGTTTTCTGAGCAATGCAGACAGGCTGCCAGGGCAGGTCATGGAGTTTTGTCAATGATATATAGGAATTTTCCTAGCAGGAAAAAGGAGGTGATTGTCCCTCTGTATAAGGCAATGGTCAGGCCACATCTTGAGTACTGCGTACAGGTCTGGAGGCCTCATTTTAGTAAGGATGTAGATTTGCTTGAGTGTGTACAGAGAAGGGCAGCAAGATTGATGAGGGGAATGAAGGGATCCTCTTACCAAGAGAGGCTTAAGTTCTGCAAATTGCAGTGGCTGGAGACTAGGCACCTACGCGGTGATCTGATTGAGGTGTATAAGGCCTTGAATGGGCTGAGCACGCTGAATTCTGATGGGATCCTTCCACTTGTTGAGATTATGAACCTAAGGGGGCATAAATTCAAATTAAGAAAGGACAGATGAAGAATAGATATGCGGTTTTTGTTTGTTTGTTTCGTTTGGATTTTATTGGCGCATTAGCAACTAAGGCTATAAAGCGCCACAGATGTGCAGAAATTTGCCTTTAGCCAGCGGGTGGTTAATTGCTGGAACAAACTTCCATCTGTTGTTGTGGAAGTTGATAGGTTGAATAAATTTAAGGAGGAACTGGACAGGCATTTGGAGGGAATGGTGTGATTTTTTTTGGCTGATGCTGCATAAGCTCATACACTTATTTTCTTGCATCACATGCCACTACTACTACTACCTGTCTTGCTGCCTTGACACCTGCTGCTAAAAAAAAAAAAAAAAAAAAAGAATTTAGTTTGATTTAGTGCGTTGCGTTGATTGTTGTGTTCAGTAGTACTGCAAACGGGCAAATTTTGTCTCGTTATTTATGTCAGGGATGTTGGAAATTTTATTTTATAGCAACTTTTTTTTTTTTTTTGTTTTTGTTTAGAAATCACAAAAATTATGGGCAAATGCAAGAGTTGTGCTTTCAATTAAATAAAAACTAGAAATTATTCAAAAGTTTGAAAACAGTGCATCCATTAAATCTCTAAAGAACCATTATAATGTTGGTGACCAAACCATATGCAGCATCATAAAACTTAAAGGGAAGCATCGTATTGGACACACGAGTATTACATGGTAAGTTTTTTTGTTTTTTTATCTATCGTCATACTTTTTATGTAGGTTGCTAAACATTTTTCAATACAGTAAACCTCCGGACTTACGTTAACGTTTTTTTATATATTTTTTTATGACTGAAGATTTTAGTGAAGGGGATACACATTTCACCATAATAACATAAAATCCCACAGAATTCTAGCTATTGGTACTATAGCAAATGCAAGAAGATCGAGTTTACTAACCGTTTATAATGAATTGCACTAACAGAAAAGCACAATAATCCGGAAAGTGCAAATTGTTTTTATTATTTTATGGCAGTGACCTCCAGAAATGTGTGCTAGTAAAATGTGAGCTTGCGTGGGGTGATAATAGTGAGTTTTTGCCTTAATCCTGAGAAGTATTTTTCAGAAAATTTAATTTTGACTGCTATCATGGTGCTGACCAAGAGAATAAGTTACAGTGGCACTAGTAAATCTATCAAGAAAAGGAAAGCGATTGAGTTGGATCAGAAAATTAAAATAATAAGGAGGTATGAAAATGGCCAAACATTAACAAGTATCGCACGGAATTCAGATTTGTCAGTGGCAACGGTGAACACAGGAGAAAGACAGAATACAAGAAGCAGTGAAGCGATCGGCAAGCGATAACCAAGGACAGCTACGAAATACATATCAGTTTTTACAGTGCAATAACATGCATGTTTTCTTCCTTTTATGTTTTCTTTTCTTATGTGCCACTCCTGCTACTTCACCACCATTCCCAGATAAAGTTTTAATTGAACGAATTAAAAATATATAACTATTTTTCTTCATTCTTCTGAGGATATTATGGGGGTTTTGTAATTTTGGCATATCAGGGATATAGAAGCAATATTTTATTAGTCATTCCTGAGTTACGTAAAACTCGACTTGCGTAAGAAGTCCCGGAACATATCTCTTACATATGTTGGGGACGTACTGTATTTTTGGATTAACCAGGAAATCAATTATCCGGGAATTTTTTTACCATCTATCCTGGAAAATCGAGAGTCTACTGTATGATTTATGTGGTAGATGCATTCAAGAAATGTACTATGAAAATAAAGATCAAATTTCTATAAAGAAATAACAGAAAGGAATTATATAAGGACACATACCTTGGACAAGCTGATGCACAGGGACAAATGGTACACATTTATGGTTGCCTATTCGTGTAAAATATGTCAAGGATTACTAAAAATTATTTTTGTATAGTAAATGCTTCAATTTGCAGCATAACCAAAGCTGCCAATTTTTGACATTCAGAAAGCTGGGGATCCGGTATTTGTAGACAGGAGGTTTTATGGCCAAAATAAGAAAAAAAAAAAAAAACACAAGAATTTTTTGTAAAAAGGAAGTTATTCCCAAAAAATAGCAGGAAAACAGATTTTTCAGAAAAAAGCAAGATGTTTTAAATCTACACTGCACTAGACAAGACCCTTACCTATAAATAGGCACATGAGGCATTCGCTTCGGGCCTCATGATAGAGGGGCCCTCTGTAATAGACATTTTTTAAAGTGATTTCTTTTTTTAACGCCCTGATCTAAACTAGGGCTCTCTTGTGCCTATCACGTTTACATTGTAAACAGAGACAGGTGAAATTTACTGAAAGTGTGGATGACTCATTTCTCTGAAAGAACAGATTAATTTCAGGAATAAAGGAAAATCACTCTCTCCTAATTCTCTAATAGGGTGTAACAAAAGAACACAGGTTGACCACGGCATATTATCCGCATCGGGTATATGCCTTAATCTTTTCCACTGGCTATGAACACACGAAAGCAATAACCAGTGCAACGTCTTGGTACAGTATGTGGGAGAGGTGATTGTAAATGTATTACGAACAGTAAATTGTGGAATGCAAATCCTTATAGCTCTTAATTCGTGCTTTCTACAGCAGCAGCAGCTCTATTGCCTAAAGGCCAGAGGTGTAAACAATTTGCACCCAGCCTCTCTCGAAATCCGTTCGTTATATGGAAATTGTATTCGCTCTGCAGAAACTATTTTAATTGGACTGCCCATGGATTTGAGAATCTATGTAAGCTGAGACCTGAAAATTGTAACATTTAGTTTAATTGTTGACGTACAAAGTTAAAGTTTGATATGTAGGACTGCACACACTGAAGTAAATATAGGTATGTATCTATCTCTCTCAAAGTAGCATTGTAGTTTAATAAATTTTGATTCTGTTGTAACAGAAAATTTAAATATAAAATCTATGTAATGTTTCGTTATCTACCGTGACTGTGGCATACGTTTCCTTTATTGAAAGCTTTTTTTTCTCGCTCTTAAAACATGAATTCATTCAAGTGTTAATTTTTTATATTGAATCACTGAATCATTATCAGTTATATTACTTTTAAGCTGTTACTATAATCTCATTTGAATTAAAAATCTGAATTTGTCAATAAACAACAAATTAAAAGAAGCAGTAATAAAAATAATGATACTAGGGGTTTCCGAAAAGTAAGGTAACGCATTTTTTTCTCTCGATGATGTTTAATAATACGAAGTTGAAATTACACACCAAGAAATAAGTGAACATGCACTACTTCTCCACAAAGTCTCCAATTTTATTGATGCACTTGTCCCAATGACGGATCAGTTTATCAATACCAGCACTAAAGAAGTCCATGCCCACACGCAGTAACCAACATCGCACCGCCTGATGAACTTCCTCATCCATGATGAAATGCTTTCCTGAAAGGTATTTTTTCAGAGGGCCGAACAGATGCAAAGATGCCAAGTCTGGCCTGTAGGGGGGGGAATAAGAGTTTCCCAATGATTACGGAGCAACCACTCACGAGTGGTGTGGATTTGCATTGTCGTGCAACAAAATCACGCCGCTTGTTAGGAGTCCTGGTCATTTGCACTGAATGTTGGGTTTCAGTTTTTCCAACATTGCACAGTAAAGCTGTGCATTGATTGTTCCTTCCTTTGGCAAGAAATCCACCAACAGAACACTGTGGCGATGATTTTTCGGACACTGGGAACAGTTTTGCACTTTTTAAGCACAGAAGATTGTGGATGTTTCCAGGTCATTGAGTCTTGTTTGCTCTCCGGGGGTAAAGTGATGAACCCACATTTTGTCTGCTGTGACTATGCGAGCGAGAAAATCCTCTCCTGTGTCGCTGTATCGCAACAGGTTCTCCAGACACATCCCCTGCATTTTGCTTTGTCCTCCCTCTGACAATTGTCATGGCACCCAGCGGCAGCGCACCTTTTGAAAGCAAAGGACATTGTGAATAGTCAACTTACTCACATTCACTATTTGTGCAATTTCATGCAGTTTCACTCACCTGTTTTCAAGAACGATGCCCTTACGAGCTAAATGTTGTCTTCTGTCTTGCTCGATGAAGGCCTGTCTGCCCAATGTCGATCTTCAATGTCAACACAGCCCGCTTTAAATTCATTGCACCAAAAACACACCTGCTTCTTTGTCATCACCTTTTCGTCATACACAGAAACCAGTTCACGGTGAATGTCACTTGCTGAAGACCATTTTGCTTGCAAAAAGTGAATAATTCACAAACACCTGTTTTGGACCACACTCGCAGGGTAGCCGGCATTTTGCAACTGGAATCTGCTGTGGGGTAACAGTAGCGCAACACTGCACTGGCAGTCTTTTTTGAGTGTTATTAATGGGTCTATCTATCCAACGCGTTTCATCTCATTCCCTTTCACCATTATTAAGAAAAAGAATGTGTTACCTTACTTTTTGGAAAACCCTCGCATATTAATATTTAAAAAGGCATTAATCATAACAGTAGCAATGCCAAAGAAGAAAATGTTTCAAATATTGAGTATACGTACAACATTATTAATGATGGATTTAGATCGACATTTCTGAATGTCGAAACAATTCTGAAAATATTTCTCACAATGCCTGTAACAAATGCAAATGAGGAGCGGTCTTTTTTTGTTCTCAAACGAGTAAAAAACTATTTGAGGAATAGTTTAATTCCTCAAATAGTTTTTTAATTCCTCAGATAGTTATTTATTGAATCTGAACTAGTAAATAGAATTAATTACAATGATTTAAGAGACATTTTTGCCAAAGTAAAGCCAAGGAAAAATATTTATGCAAATAAATTGTATGAACTCATAATTTAGCTATTACATTGCTGTTTTATAATGCACCTGCTATCATTTAGTGCTAACAAACAAGATGTGGATGTTTTTATATTTTTGTAACTCAATTTTTGATATTATTTATATATGCAAGTTTTATTGTTTCGTTTTTTGGGCTGGTATCTTAAAAGGGGGCCTTGCAAGGGTTTAGCACCTCGGGCCCCGAGAAGTGTAAGTACAGCTTTGACACTAGAATTAAATTTTGCTAACAACATACACATCTTATATTAAAATACAATACAAGTAAGTATGCTTTCAAACATTATTTTACCTAGGATTTTTCTGCCTGTTAATTTCTGTTTCAATTATCTGTTAGACCAGCGATTTTGAACTTTTTTCAATTCATGACACACTGAGCAAGGTGCTAAAATTGTCAAGGCACACCATCAGTTTTTTAAGAAGAGATTTTATCATTAAAAAAAAAAATTCGTATTACGAGTGTGCTTAAAATTTCAAGAGCTAAAATTCTAATCATTGTGTTATTTTTTAAAATAAGATTGATCTGGATTTCAAAGGATTTATTTTTGAAATTTATGTTCATATTTGTTATTATTCCAATTATTTAAATAAGATATCATTGAAAAAGATGCTATTTATAAAAAAATATATCAGTGAGAAACCTGTGCTTTGTGATGTCTCTTGTCCAAGGTCGGATAGTTGATAAGCATACCCTCAAGTCCTCCTCCAATGTTTGAAGCTGCGACCTGTTCTTGCTCTTCATCATGTTCATTGTGTTCATAGTAAGGGGTAATAATGGGGTACTCCTGTTGGAGAGACAACCAGAATGATGGCAAATCTGTTGATGAGTGCTTTAATTTCAGTCCTCTTGTTGTTTCTTATTTCCGTCAGCTCATCTTATTCTGCAACAGTTAGTTAATCCTGCTGATTCCAATGCACTTAACACAAACGGATCTCTTACCCAATCCAAGGAAGATACATCAAGTGACTGGAAATACTTTTCAAGGTTTTTTACTCAGCAGTGAGTAAAAAACTTTGTAGAATTAAATCAACAAGAGTTTTGTCCAGTATAAAACTTTTTGTCAGCTCAATCATTTAAACTTTCTCTTTTTTGATTCTGGCTCCCCACAATGTCATTTTTCCTTAAAAGAGTTAATTTTGTCAGTAGAAGTAAGAATATTTTCATTCTTTCCCTGCATACTCTTGTTAAGAGTGTTCAAAGCTTGGGAAATGTCAGCTAGGAAAGCAACTTTATTGCACCAGGTCTCATCACTAAGCAGGTCAGTCAGCTCAGACTCTTCTGATGTAAAAAAAATTATAAGCTCTTCCCGCAGTTCATAGAACCTTGAAAGTACCCACTCTCGAGATAACCACCTCACTTCTGTGTGCAGTAGGAGGTGTATGTGAGCAGCTTCCATGGCAGAACACAGTGCTGAAAACAACCTCGATTTTAATGGTCTACTCTTGATGTAGTTAACCATTTTGATCGTCTCTCATCCAGTACTTTCTGAAGCTCAGGTACTACTGATTTTGAAATGAAGAAGAGATTTCTCTGTACAGGTAACAGTGGGTAAAAACAATGCCAGGGTTCTTTTTCTTGGAGGTCAGTGCGCCGAATCCTATCAGGCTTCCCGACACAGAGGAAGCACCATTGGTGCAGATGCTGATGCATGATTTCCATGACAAATCGTGAGAACTGAAATAACTGTGGACAACATCAAGGATGTCTTGGCCTTTTGTTGTTTCTGGAAGTGGTTTGAAAAATAAAAACTGTTCAATGATGTCTCCATTACAAACAAACATGCTGAATGCTAGCAGTTGAGCTTTTCCAGTGATGTCAGTTGACTCGTCCAACTGGATGGCAAAAATATCGGTTTCTTTAATGTTAGCTATCACTTGTGACTCAACATCTTGAGACATGTTTTGTATATGTTGACTAATAGTATTATCAGACATAGGGATTTTCAAAATCTCTTTTTCATATTCCTCGCCAAACATAATATTTACAATTTTACAGCATGCTGGTAAAATTACTGACTCGGCAATTGTATGTGATTTCATCTTTTTTGCCACGATTTCGGCAAGGGCATAGCTTGCTTCTTGAGCTTTGTCAGAAATAGTTGTGATTTTGGTCCATTGTTCAGCCTGGCATGTTTGATCAACTAGCCTTTTAAAATATTCAATTGGTTTCTCACATAAATGTGAGTGCTTTTTGTGAACGTGTCTTTTCAGCTTACTTGGAACCATAGCTTGGTTACCCAGTTTCTCACAACAAACAACACACTTAGAACATGGCTGCTCTTCTCCAGATGAAAAGAATCCGAAAGGCAAATAGTCTTCATTATACTGGCGCACGACAGTTTTAGAACTAACTCACTATGGGTTATACTACCAGAACTAGTGCCAGCTACACTTGATTCACTGTCATCATCTAACTTACATTTTTTAATTAGAAATAACAAAATAATTAAAACGAAATAGAAATAAACAAAAATGCATTAGTGCAAACTCATATAGAATAACAAACCCGATGCAAACAACGGCTGATTGAAGACTGACACTGGTGGCTTGACAATGGTGAAAGGTGGGGTGCTAAAAGTACATTGCAAAGTTATTTTGGGATCTGGAACAACAGGGACGGAAGTTTTTGGAATTTTACTATAATAACTTTTTTTTCATTAAACTGTTATTGTTTTCATTCTTATCGGCCTTTCATGAAAAATATACTTCTAAAATGTACCTTGATGATTTTTTTTATTCCCTAATTTTTTTCTTGCTTCCTTTTTACCTTCCCCCAAATTCCGCAGCACACCGGTTGAAAATCGTCGTGTTAGACAATTGATTATGATTGTTTAAAAATACTGTTACAGGCTTTGCCTTTTTCAGAAATACAGTGGTACTGCTGTTTAGATGAGGCAGTCAAGAGCATTTCCAAAACTGCACCAGATAGAGGTCTGAAATCAGTTTGTTTTTTTGTTTTTTTTCCCTCTGGCTGAATATACTCTACACTAAACTTGCACTAACACTTTTTTTTTTTTTTTTTTTTTTACCATATGTGTAAAACAGCTTCTGGTAAAGTAGTTATACCATGTAACCTTTAATGTTCAACATGTAATGTCTTTCCACTTGTCTCTCATTGGTCTTTTGTAACACTCAGTATTGCTATAAAGAATTATTAAAATAACATTTTAATAATGCTTAAAATAAAATCCGTTCCTTCTTCTTTCTTAATAGCATCTGGTAGGTTCTCACATTAAAACTGTCAGAACAGATCTGCAAAATATATATTATTTCTTTACCTTCAACGACATTAAGAAATTCTGGAAACTTTGTGTATGTGTGTGTGCATGTTTTTGAAAAATTGATTTGTTTCAATTTGGTTAAAAAAAATTGTTCTCCAAATGACATTATTGGATTAGGAATTAGTTTTCCAAATATAAGTAATATTTGACTGTACGTATGTACATGTGTGTGTGTGTGTGTATACTGGTTCAGGGTGGTTCCCAGGCAAATGCCCATCTCCACCTAAATCATTTAAAATAGAAATTCTGTAAAGTGGACCTGATAAATAAAAAGATAGCTAAGAAATAAGAAGACAAAACATATTTTTGAAAAGAGAAGTAAAAAAAAAAAATTTTAAGTTAAGTTCATAATCTAAGCTAAGTTAAGTGTATAAACAAGAAATTTTGAATAGGAAAGAATAAAAGTAAATATAAGAGAGATGTTTGTGAGTGTAGTATGTTGTTTATGTCAGGTCACTTTGCCATCAGAAAGCAGCTGAACTCTTCAACTGCAATCTGATGCCCGTCCCTGGCACGTGGAGCCGGACCTGGTTCTGTCTTTAAAAGCTGAAGTGCCAAAGCGCAATTAAACACTCAACAGAGAGAGTGCTAGCTGTTGAGTGCCAGCTGTCCAGCCTTGGGCCGCCCAAACCCAAGAACTGAACAACAGCCGAACCAAAAAAGAAAAAAAAAAAAACCACTTAAGTGGTCCATGCCCAGGAGCCCCAGACCCGACCAAAAGCTTCCAGGTCTGAAGCTCCCAAGCCCTGATGCAATCAATGAAGATTCTGGTTGTAGACGGCCAATTCAATGTCCGTGATGTTTCGTATGATAGATCTTTTAGGGAACACAGCATTTGCATACTCTTGTAAGGCCTGAAAGTTGTTAACTCCTTGCACCAATCTATGTACGTTATCTTCATTAAAATTAGCTATCTGTTTTCCCAAAAGACACCGTTCAGCATTATAATAAGGACAAGAGAACAAAATATGCTGCCAAGTCTCTGCCGCTCCACAAGAACACCATGGATCCAGCTCCAACCCTCGAGAATACAGTTTATCTCTGATCGACCTTTGACCTGTTAGCAAAAAACTGGTATACATAGACGGACAGAACCACGACAACACCGGTTTAGTAATGGCAAAATCTGCCACAGGAATGATCTTCCTGGTTATCTCTCCCACCTCTGAAGAACTCCACCGTGCTCTCCATATTCCGACCAACCCAGTCCAAATTCGAAGTTTCTCCTCCTTAACTGTAGCTGTAAGAATCAATGACATCCCTAGATATTGTGCAGGAATACCTTTCCGCATCACATACATCATTCCTCTATAGAACACATATAAATCCAGAGGTAACAATCCAGCAATCACCTGAAGTGCCACCATAGACACAGTCCGTGGTGCATACAAATAAGTCAGTATCATAGAACATTGCAACGACATTAACTTACATTGGATTCTGGCCTTGAACACATCCGCAATCCATACACCGGCAGCATAAGCAATAATTGGTAAAAAGATCGTCTTGTAATATAAACTCATAGTTTTTTTACTAAGACCCCATTCTCTTCTTGAAATTCGTACAACTGAGTAAATAAACTTCTTTATTTTGTCATTCAAATGTGCAACATGTAAATGGAACCTCATCCTATCATCCAGTATCACCCCCAAGTACTTAACGTTGGACACAAAAGGAATTTGCCTTCCGTTTAACACTACTCTAGGTGGGCGGTTATAACTAAAATGATTTTTAAATACCATGAATTTAGTTTTTGTGGATGAAATTTTCAACTTGTTCAAGGCAGCCCAATCAGCAAGGTCCACCAAAACTTCCTGTATTCTATGCTCCAACACAATTCTAGATCCACCCGGGACCCCCACAATCAAATCATCTGCGTACGCCACACGGAAACAACTTATAGCTAGAGACTTCTGCAACCACTGATCCAGTACGGCATTCCAAAAAATTGGACCCAGCACTGATCCCTGTGGACATCCTCGGCCTACATAATAGCTATACATTAGGTGCTTCGCACATACCTTTACCAATCTATCTCTAAAATATGAACGTATTACTCCATATAAATACCGGTCACAGCCAGACCTCCTCAAAACACTTTTCCCACCACACGGAGTCAAAAGCACCTTCAAAATCTACAAACACAACCAAAACATATTTCTCGGAAGAGGACTTCACATGATTAATTAATGTCAATATTGCCTCCTCGGTCGAATGACCCTTCTTGAAGCCAAACTGAAAATTCGATATAGCATTACCAACAGTCAGGACGTCAACTATTCTAGGAAGCAATAACCTCTCGAACAGCTTACCGAGGTTTGATAAAAGCAAAATTGGTCTATAAGCTTGAGGATCGTCACGAGGCTTACTGGGCTTGTGTAGAATCTTGAGAAGAGCCACTTTCCACGATCTCGGGAACACTCGCTCCAACAAACATTTATTATACATTTTGAGCAATACATCTGGGCAGACCTCAAAAAACTTCAACACAATTTTATTTTCTAACAGATCCAACCCTGGACATTTTTTAGGGTTCAACCTCGCGGTGGCTATCCCCAGCTCAAACAACGAAAACAAACTTATCTCCGATGAACCATCATACACCAGATTACTCAGACGTATTCTGGCCTGATCAACTGTATCTGACTCCAACACATCCTCAGGAAAAAGTTCCCCAACTATCCGTTGAACAGTACTAAACCAATCATCAGTTTCCACCCCTTCGGTCACCACAGTATTGTAAATTTCACCTCGTACCAACTTATCCTGTGATATTCTGTAAATCAGACCCCAAGGGTCCGAATTTCCCACCTCCTTGACCAATTTCTGCCAGCATTCCTGCTTGGCTCGAGCAATTTCTTTGTGATACTGTCATGTTAAAGATCGATAATCACCAGCGAGCAACTCCACATCCTGCCCAGACAGGTGTCTGCCTCGATGTAACTCTCTTCTAGCCCTCATCACCCTAGACCACAAAACAGTCAGTTCGACTGACCACCATGGTACCGGGACTACTTTAGATTGTTTTCTTTTAGCACAATGCAACGTGGCTTGAAACAAATGGTACTCAACGTGAGCTACCAACTCTTCCGCATTCAAATTATTCAGGGATAATACAAATTCATCGCTGTACACTGATTTCAAATAACTACCAAATTTATCCCATTTAACTCTTTCCATAGAAAATCTTCTCAAAGTACCAGTTCCAAAATCCCTCCGCATATTATCAGGAGCAACACAGAAGGAAATAGCTCTATGATCACTGTTCAACAAATTAGAATGCACATCCCAATTCAGTATTCTCTCCGCGTACCCAAAAGAAACAACAGTCACGTCAATATTTGACTGGCCATGACAAGTAGAAAAAGTAAAAGGCTTATCTGATAAATTCTGTACACTTAAATTGTGTGTTAAAATCAAGTCTTCCAACAGAGATCCACGAGAATCAACAACACCACTATGCCAAAAATGAGATTTAGCGTTCAAATCGGCAGCCAGTATCAGTCCACTCCCAACAAACCTCGAACAAATCCTATCCAGATGATGCAAACAAACCAGAAAATCTGCCAAAGGAGAACAATATGCAGAAACCAAACAAAAGGAAAGATCCCTCAGCGCCACCATCGTGCATACTATATCTGCAGAACATTCATTAGTAATGGCTGTCAATACAATATCCCGATTCAAAACCACCATAGCTGACTTTGGAGAAACATCTGTAGCAGCAAGAACTCGGCATGACGACGGGTATCCCATAACCTTGTATGCATGTCCTCCCACTTGGGCCGTATAGTATGGCTCCTGAATACAAACCAAATCAAACTCACCCTCAAAAGCTGCAACACGAATTTCATCAGCTACAGCACAAGACCGTTGTCCGTTTATCTGCAAAACTTTTAAACCTGTGAAGTGATTTAAGTTCTCTGTGGTAGATTGAAAATAATTGTCGTTACTCATTATATATTCTCCTGTCTGTCATCTCAACAACTCTGATATATTCTGGACACTTATTGTCTCGGACTGAGTGATCGTGGTCGCGACCTCTCCTTTTACAGTTGATACATTTAGGGGAACTCTCTTTGCTGGGACACTCAGCATAAATATGACCACTATTTGCACAGTGGCCACATGACACCGTTTTATGTGAACAGTTCAGCGAAGAATGGCGATAGCCAAGGCAACGAAAACATTTGCTGACTACAGTAAATTTTCTAAAACGGTGTGATCCAAATCCCAAAAAGATTCTGTTGTTCTTAAACAAGCATTTATAGAGACGAGGGCTAAATCCTATAATCCAGTTTGTAACATTTGGTCCCGAACCTGAATTAAACCTAAAGGAAACCTCTTGATTAACCTCCTCCTGAGTAACATTAAAATCCTGAATTGGAAAACTAATTCCTGTAGGTATGTCGGGCATACCTCTTTTCGAATAAACTGGGTTTACTCAAAGCCAAGTACAGAAATGTGCCATAACCAACATGTAGAACAACTTTTTATAGCTTTCATGGTTTGAGGTTTATGCCCAAGACAATTATAATATTTAACTTTACACTTCTGATAAACCAGTCAGGAAACTTGCTATCTGTAAAATCATTTTGGGGCTAGCAGACTCTCGAATACTTTAAGGAAACATTTCAGTTACAGAAATTCATGATAGAAAGGTTCAGGCTGCTACAATTACAAAAGTCTATAATTTAACAAAATTTCTCTATAAAGTTATACAGCTTCTTCGGTAAGTGTATTAAATATTTGAAGTTGTAACACTTCATTAAATTAGCACTAGCATTAGCAAATGCACATGATGCAAGAAAACAAGCTTATATAGCATCAGCTAAAAAAAAAAACACACACACTCTTCTCATTTCACCCATCCATTCGCTCCAAATATTTGTCTAGTTCTGTCTTGAATCTATTTACTCTATCAACTTCTACAATGACAGATGAAAGTTTGTTCCAGCAATCAACCACCTGCTGGCTAAAGGCAAACTTCCGCACATCGATCCTACAACTGTCTTTCCTCAATTTGAATTCATGCCCCCTCAGGCGATTATTCCGAGCAAAAGGAAGAATTCCATCAGCATTGAGCATGCTCTAATCATTCAAGGCTTTACACACATCAATCAGATCACCTCGCAGGTGCCTAGTCTCCAGACACTGTAAGTTGCAAAACTTAAGCCTTTCTTTGTAAGAGCGACCCTTTGTTCCATTCACTAATCTTGCTGCCCTTCTTGTACTCGTTCCAACACCTGTACATCTTTCTTAAAATGAGGCCTCCAGATCTGTATACAGTACTCAAGGTGTGGCCTGACCATTGCCGTATACAAGGTGATAATCACCTCCTTATACCTGCTAGAAAAATTCTTGTATATCATTGACAAAGACACCATCTGCACTGCTCAGAAAACTGCATATCTGCCTCCAGAATTACCCCCTCTCTACCACTGTCAGTGTAGTACAACACAGTTGATACATTACACTGAGGTTACTGCTACCCATATACAGTACCTTACATTTGTAAAAGTTAAAACTTCAGTTGCCACCTCTCAGCGCATCAGCTCAACGTTTCTAGATCCTCTTGCAGCAGCATACTGTCATTAGTGTCATTAACAACCATGCCAAACTTCGTATCGTCTGCAAGCTTAGACATTCAGCCTGATATACCTTCATCAGTATCATTAATAAATACAGAAAACAACAATGGACCCAACACTGAACCTTGGGGGACTCCACTAATAACATTAATCCATGAAGAGCAGTGTCCACTGATTACCACTCTCTGTCTTCTCCCATTCAACCATCCCTTTATCCATAGCAGCAATTTGCCCACAATGCCACACTGCTCCAATTTGTAAAGCAGTCTTCCATGTGCAACAGTATCAAAAGCTTTCCTGAAATCCAAGTATATAATATCAAAATTATTTTTTGTACCAAGTTACTTTGTGACCTCATCGTAGTATTCAATAAAATTGGTCAGACAAGACTTCCCCTTAACAAACCCATGCTGTGTCTGAGTTATAAATGAAGTCTTGTCGAGATGATCCTACAATGCTTCTTTAACCAGTGCCTCCATTAATATCCCTGGAACAGAAGTACATCTGTAATTACCTGTGTTTCCCTTTGATCCTCCTTTGTGGATTGGGGTCACATTTGCACATCTCCAATCCATGGGTACCTCTCCCGAGTACAGGGAGAGGTACCCATGAGGGTTTGCTTACTTCCTTTGCTGCCTTATCTAATATAACTGGATAGGTTCCCTCCACCCCAGGTGCTTGTCTTATGTTTATCTTCAACAATTTCTCCTCCACTTTACTCTCAGTTATTACAAGATTATCTAGCTTACTGTCAGAGTTTAATACACCTCTGGTATTCCCCTTCCTGAATAACTCCTCATGTGTGAATGTAGATGCAAAATATTCATTTAGTGTTTTAGCTACCTGAGCAACAGTTAAACCATCAATATCAAGGGGACCAATCTGATTCAGCCCCTTTCTTATAGAGGTTACATAAGTAAAGAACTCTGCTGTTTTTCTTTGCATTCTTTGACAAAGATTTCTTGTAATCTGCCTAACCTCCTTTGTGACTTGGTTACAGACCAGCTTATATCTATCATAGGCTTCCTTGTCACCTGTTAATTTTTATGTATCTCATGCATTTTTCTTCTCTGCCATATGTCTAATTAGTTCTTCTGATATTAATTTAGGTCTAAATCTTGAACAATATTTCTTAGTTGGTATGAAAAGCCTAGTAGCTTCCAAGATTAATTCTTTGAATGCTTCCCATTTTGATTTTGCTGTTGGTAACACCATCAGTTGGTCCCATCGTATAGAATTTAAATACTGTCTCAGACCACTGTAGTCACCTTTACGAAAGCAAAAACCCTTCCTTTTAATCCTGATGGTAGTTACCTCTGAGTAAATCCCACTTCAGCACACTGTGATCACTGACATCTAGTGGTTCCTTTATCTGCAGATTCTAAATGCATGAAGAATCACTACTGATAATCAGATCAAGAGTATTACTCTCTCTAATTGCCTCCCGAACATCCTTCTGTAGAAAAACTGTCATCCAATTAATAAATCTACAAAAGCCTTGGTAGTGTGTGAGTGACCAATCCACAAATTCCTGTAAATATCTGGGAAATTAAAATCCCCCATTATAAGACTCTGACTTACTGGCCCACTCTATTTCACTGTACAGTTGTTTAATATGTCAATATCTGGAAAGTTAAAATCCCCCATTATAAGTCATTCTGATTTACTGGCCCACTCTATTTCTCTGCACAATGGCTCCTTATACTCATCAGATTCATTAGGCCTATAACACACACCTACTCTCATTTTTCCTTTCCCAGTGCTTATGTCTAGCAAACAGTCTCAACATTGCATTGACCACCCACATCAATTGGATGCACTTCCTTAGATTTTATGTGTTTCTTAACTAACAGCATAACCACTCCTCCCTTCCTGTCCTGTCTATTCTTTCTGTACACATTGTACTCCCCAAATTCCAATGCTGCACTGCTTATGTCTGTGTGACACCACGTCTCTGATATCCCAACAATATCTGCTTTTGATATCTTAACTAGCACTTCGAGCTCATCAAATTTATTAACTATACTCCTAGCATTGGTGTACATGCAAATATACATGCACCTGTTTCTACTCTTAGTTACCCTAACATAGCCCATGTATTTATTTGTTTCACTATGACTCCCAACAGTCCTGGAAATCTCCATTGCCTTGCTTTCCAGGCTGCTTCTCATTCTTATAGAAGAATGAGAAGAATCACTTTTGTTTCTGCCTGCGGCCACTTTTAACCTCTAATCTGTGTATCCCCACAAGCTAGCAGTTTTCCAACCTACCTAACACTGCCTCAAGAGCATCAGCAAATATTCTTGCACCCTTTCTATTTAAGCATACCCCATCTATGTAGAAGCAGTCTCTCCTGTCAACAAGTACAGACCAGGCTGAAAAAAATTCTACCCCTTGAGCCTTGCACAATCTCTCCAGGGCTGAATTGATCGACAAGGCTCTCATCATGTACTCCTCTTATCGTGTCTGGGCAGAATTGCAGACATTTTCACAATCAACCCTATCTCACAACTTTTTTTCAACATTGATCTGTACTTGTTGAGTACATCTGCAGATCTCTGACTCTTAATGTCATTAGTTCCTACATGTACAACAATATCACCTTTTGTGCCCTTAAAAGATGATATCTGCTCTATAATGTCATCAACTTTTGCCCCTGTCAGACATACTGGTCCTGTTCCGCCTATCTTTCTTGCATAGTATATTCCCCGTCTTCGTGACAATAGAGTCACCAGCAATAACTGATTCCTTTGGGACTAGTGCATTTGATGGGCCCCTCATATTAATTTATTCAAGTGCATTTACCCTACACCTCAAGCTCTCATAGACACACCCATCAGAACGCTGAGTTAGCACCTAATTTCTTGACACTCTAGGCATCTAGCACACATAAAGACATCCTCCTTGGCTAGATCATGTCCCATTTTATAAAGTTCAGCAAAATTTCACATTTCGCACATTTTCTGAGACTGTGATGCACTAGAGAATCACCCCCTTTTTCTCCCCCGAGTCACAGCACTTTTGCTAGTCTGTGATCTTTGTTTTGCAGCTCTAGTCTGGGTCATGATATACATTTAAATACAATTTAATTAACAATGAAATTTAATAAGATTAATAATATTTTTGATTAATTGATAATACTATAATTAGCTGACATATTCCTACTTGAGTGTTCCATATCATGGTATCTGCAAATTCCTAATGCATGAATAATCCCTGCTGATAATCAGATCAATTGAGATACTGGAGAAGCAGAACCTCTTCCCCATAGGGAATGACCACAAACACATTGTCCACATATCTTTGCCAGAGCCTAAATGGCACCAATAGATTCAAAAATATGTTTTCCTCCAAGGCCTCCATGATATTAGCTATGTGAGCACTGATTTGAGTACCAATAGCTTTATCCCGAAGCTGCGGCAATAAGGAATCGCTGAACTTGATTGCACAGTTAAACAATTACTTAAAGCCTCAATATCATTTATAGAGAGAGGGGGGTCCTGTCCTCAGTGTGGAATCCCTGTCCAACAGTCGCTTAGCAAAAAGCAACTGCATTTCTGGCTATATTGAAATAGACAGAAACAGAGAGACCACATTGAAGGAAACCAGGATATTAAAATCCTTAATGATCTGCAGGAAATGAACATTAATATTGGCAACATAGTCTCTTTTGGATCTTCTTCTTCTTCTTCTTCTTCTTTTATTACTTTTAGCATTTATCTGTATATGTGCTGCTCAACAAAATTAACAGAAAATGTTTTTCATGAATATTTTATTGTGAACAGTGTCGCCAAGGACAATATTTGATATAATAGGCATCTAGCAGTATACAAATTTCAAGTATTAAGCCACACATTATGCAAATTATTCATGCCTATAAAAATGGTGGGCCTTTGGATAACTTGAAGCTCGGCAGTCACAGGCAATGGTGACACATAGGCTTAATGTGGCATGCAGTGTTATCTCAGCACTATGGAAGCAGTTTCAGTAGACTGGAACCATTAAAAGAAGAGCTAGCCAAGGTTGTCTGAGGACTACATCAACCAGAACATCAAAAACAGAATCCTACAATGTATTGTCATAAACTGTCTCTTAAGGTTGCTGCAGTCACGCCTGAAAACATTTTCAACCGTACTGTTTAAAAAGGCTCGATTCAAGTGGACTGTACGCAAGGAAGCCAGTGGTTAGTATCCCATTAACCGCAAACCACTGAATGGCTCATCAAAACTGGTACTGTGAACATGTGACTTGGAGTCCTAACAAACTGGTTACAGTTGATTTCTGAAGAGTTCTGTTTTAGCCGACAAACAGATTCTAGACATTATTTCATCTCGAGACAATGAGGAATGTGGTGCCAACCCTCCAACATCAGAGAAAGAAACATTTATGGAGGCAGTGTTCTTGTGTGGAGCAGAATAATGATCAACAGCTGCTCCCCCACTTCATTTTTGATAGGGGTACTTTAACTGCACAGAGGTACCAAGAAGAGATATTTGAACCCTATGTGTGACTTTTTAGGAGTGCAGTTAGCCCATATTTTCTTTTCATACATGACAATGCCACTGCGCATAGAACTCAAAGGGTTGGAGGAATATCTTGAAACTGAAGATATCAAATGACTGCCGTGGCCAGCACAATCATAGACAAATCCAATTGAACATGCATGGGATGCCCTTGGGCATCAATCACGTTGCATGCCGACAGCCAACTCCTCAGTCACTTGGTGAGGTAAGGCCTACGCTAGTGGGGTGGAAAAATGGAATTTGTTGACAAAGAATCTTATATACACCCTTATATCGAGTATGGTTCACTGCTGTTAGGCCTGCTGAGACAGAGGAATCACATGCTGTATTGATGTCATGTGACCACATTTTCGAGCATCCTGTATCAACTTCTGTAACGTGGCCATTTTGGTAATTCTTATTCAACCCTATAAATGTCCCTTATACCTGTCCAAAGTTTCTCACTTGTCTCCTCATTTCATCATTATTCTATGATACACCACATTACCAAATTTTGTCCTGCTTTATCACATTACCAAATTGTACGCTGCATGAGTTACACCACATTTTCTACATGCTCTGTTAATTTTGTCAAGCTGTGTATTTTTTACTTTTATTCTCAATAAATTTCCATATATTGTATTTTTAAAAAAAAAGTATTATTTTATACTTTAACATTTCTTTGGTAGCGACAAGGTATGTTTCAATATGATTATTCCCAATGAACAAGGCCTTTTTTGCTAATAATAAATTCTACATTGTATTATCAATCCATGATAAATTTTTAAAATAATTTTCAACCTACCAAAACCAGCGATATCTAATACTCCAATGTAATAAGATGATGAACTAAACGGAATACTACGATTAATGCGGTGGACAATATACTCAAAAAGCCGTGAGTACATAGCTTTAGCGAGAGCATCTCGTGCATTTTGAGCTTCATAAACTTTCAAAGGGACCCTAAAAGTATAATAAACATTTAAATTTAATGCTATAGAAAAGTGTTCCATTAAAACAATTAAATACAAACATGAGTATGCAATATTCAATTTCCGTAAACAACCATTAAAAAATAATGAAACAATCCAAGAAGTATTAGAACAAATATTATTTACTAGTATAAAAAAATATATAATTTTTGTATTATATAACTTTATTTTTAATAGTTTGGCAGATGAATTTTGTTTTAATATTTTGGCTGAAGAATTTATTTTTAATATTTTTACAGTTGTATAAAATTATATACAAGATGTCGACTTTATGGCACATTTTTGTTCTAGCTAAAACATTTTAAATTTGTATGTAATACAGAAATTATGATAAAAATTACCTTGGAACGCACTGGTGACTTCTTAGTGAACAAAATGACTGCGGTGCAAGTAAGAATGAATTAGCAGAGCATAAAGGTCAAAATACCCCCCCCCCCCCCCCCCCCCCCCGGCTCATTAGTCTAGGGCACGGGTCACCAATTGGTGGACTGAGAAAAAATTTTTTGCAGGCTCTGAGGTAAATGAATCTAAATCATTAATTTAAATATATAGTCAGATCTCTGTTTAATGAAACTGCGAGGCATAATGTAAGTTATAATTGAATATACAAATCGTTATATCACTCCCTTGTACAGTCAAAGATAATGTGGATTAAAGGATAGCACACCATGATACGGTTTTGTCATGCTTGCACCACATTTTTCGTATTTCCCACACAAACACGAACTTAGCTCCATTAAAAGCTGTTGTCTGTCATTGAGGCTACTGAATAATGAAATTCTTTGTGAAGTTTGCAGTTTAGTGGTTATTAAATAAATGTTTTGTGTTGATTATTGTACGCATGGCATATTTTTTTAAAGCAGGTAGTAGCAAAAATATTTTACAAAATATATTTACTTTCTATTTATTATTCATATTTGCAGCACAAAATCAACCAAATCTCACTGTCAAAGAAAAGGAAAGTGGACAAGAAAACAGACAGTTTTTACCAGAGTGGACCGAGTTATATTGTTTTACAGTTCCAAATAAAGAAGGAGCGATTCCAGTGTGCATAATTTGTCTTCAAACAGCTGCTGTTACTAAATAGCAGTAATCTGAAACATCATTATGATATGAACCATATAAGTTTTCATAATAAATACCCAGTAGGAAGTGTCCCTCATAAAATAAAGTGGAAAATTTATTATCAAGCTTTTCTGCTTCAACATAAATAATGAAATGACGTCTATCTCAGCAAGAAAATATGACTGAAGCTGCCTTAGTTATTTCTTGGACTTTGATTACAAAGTCCAAGAAATAAGTAAGTTTTCAATGATTTACTGATGTTTGTATTGTGAAAAGATATGTGGTTCAAGCTGCCTCACTAATGTTTGAGTGTGGTGTTGCTGATAGCATTCACAGAATCCCATTATGAACAACAAGCAACACAAGAAGTTCAGAAATACTATCAGAAGAAATTTTAAAAATTACAACATCATGTTCAACTTTCTGAATATTATTCTTTGGCTCTGGATGAATCATGTGATATTAGTGATACTGCTGAAGTACTTATATTCATATGATTTTTTTGACGAAAAGAGTGAGCAATACCATGAAGAACTCTTAACTGTGTTATCTTTTGGGAACAGACCCAATACAGAAGGCTTCTTCAATTCACTTACTGAATTTAAGAATGCCATTGATCTTGATATATCTAAGTATCAATACGCACAGACGGTGCTTCTGCAATGACAGCTTCAAATAAAGGGCTGGTTCAATGCCTGAAGCAAGATAATGAAAATTTGATCAGTTATAAGCAAAAATCCCATTAGCAGAGGCATATGATGCAAGAAAGCAAGCTTATACAGCATCAGCCAAAAAAGGAAAAAAACTCTTCCCATTTCACCCATTAGCATTAGCAGAGGCACATGATGTAAGAAAGCAACCTTATACAGAATCAGCAACAAAAAAAAAACCCTTCCCATTTCACCCATCCATTCTCTCCAAATGTTTGTCTAGTTCTATCTTGAATTTATTTAAGCTGTCCACTTCTACAACGACAAATGGAAGATTGTTCCAGAAATCAACTATTCGCTGGCTAAAGGCAAATTTCGGCACATCTGTTCTACAACTGTCTTTCCTCAATTTGAATTTATGTCCCCTCAGGAGAATAATCTGGGCAAGAGGAAAAAAATAATTTTCAGCATTGAGCTTGTTCAAAATATTCAAGGCTTTAAACACCTAAATCAGATCACCTCACAGGTGCTTAGTCACCAGACACTGTAATTAGTACTACATATTACTACTGCTGCTCCTGCCCACCTGGCGCCTCCGTAGCCAGGTGGGCAGGAGCAGCAGTGCGTAGCACACACTTCTTGATTAGACCGGGGTTTGAGACCATGCCCACCAAATACGGAGAATGCGGAAAGGTCAGGGAATGACCACCGCATATCCCCGGAGCAATATGGCCTTAGTTGCTAATGCTCCTAAAAAATAAATAACAAAAAATAATAACTGCATATAGGAAGCAGTAATCCCAGAGTAATGTATCAATTATGTGGTACCACACTGATAGTGGCAGAGAATGAGAAGGACCTGGAAGTAATTGTGCAGGCAGATATGAAGTTTTCTGAGAAGAGCAGACGGTCTGCAAGAGTAGCTCATGGTGTCTTGTCAATGTTATACAGGAAATTTTCTAGCAGGGATAAGGAGGTGATTATCCCCTTGTATAAGGCAATGGTCAGGCCACACCTTGAGTACTGTATACAGGTCTGGAGGCCTCATTTTAAGAAGGATGTAGAGCTGTTGGAATGAGTACAGAGAAGGGAAACAAGATTAGTGAATGGAACAAAGGGTTGCTCTTACGAAGAAAGGCTTAAGTTTTGCAAATTACAGTGTCTGGAGACTAGGCACCTGCGAGGTGATCTGATAGAAGTGTATAAAGCCTTGAATGGTTTGAGCATGCTTAATGCGGATAGGATTCCGCATTGTCAATAATATACAGGAAATTTTCTAGTAGGGATAAGGAGGTAATTGTCCCCTTGTACACTGCAATGGTCAGGCCACACCTTGAGTACTGTATACAGGTCTGGAGGCCTCATTTTAAGAAGTATGTAGAGCTGTTGGAATGAGTACAGAGAAGGGCAACAAGATTAGTGAATGGAACAAAGGGTTGCTCTTACAAAGAAAGGCTCAATTTTGCAAATTACAGTGTCTGGAGACTAGGCACCTATGAGGTGTATAAAACCTTGACTGGTTTGGGCACGCTCAATGCGAATGGGATTCTTCCTTTTGCTCAGAATAATCGCCTGAGAGGACATAAATTTAAATTGAGGAAAGACGGTTGTAGGATAGATGTGCGGAAGTTTGCCTTAGCCAGCGGTGGTTGATTGGTGGAACAAACTTCCCTCTGTCGTTGTAGAAGTTGATAGCTTAAATAGATTCAAGGCAGAACTTGACAAACATTTGTAGAGAGTGGATGGGTAAAATAAGGGGTTTTTTTTTTTTTTTTTTTTTTTTTTGGCTGATGCTATATAAGCTTGCTTTCTTGCATCATGTGCCTTTGCTAATGCTAATGCTAATGTGCAAAACTTAAGCCTTTCTTTGTAAGAGCAACCCATTGTTCCATTTAATAATCTTGTTGCCCTTCTCTGTGCTCGTTCAAGCAACTCCACATCCTTCCTGAAATGAGGCCTTCAAACCTGTACACAGTACTCAAGGCATGGCCCGACCATTGCCATATACAAGGGAATAATCACCTCCTTATTCCTGCTAGAAAAATTCCTGTATATCATTGACAAGACACCATGACCAACTCTTGCAGACTGTCTGCACTGCTCAGAAAACTTCATATCTGACTGCACAATTATCCTCAGGTCCTTTTCATTCTCTACCACCATGAGTGTAGTACCATGCAATTTATTTGTTTCTCTGGGGTTAGTGCTACCCATATGCAGTACTTTACATTTGCCAATGTTAAATTTCAGTTGCCACCTCTCAGTCCATTTGCTCAACTTTTCTAGATTTTTCTATCTCAGCCCATCTTTTCAACTTTTCTATGTTGCAGTAGCATACATTAATCTACATAACATTGATCCAAGATTATTGCAAAATTTATAAATGCATAATTCAACAAGTTATAAAGATGATTAATTTTATTCGATCTACATCTTCACTTCATCATCGCCAATTCTTCAGGAAGTTAAAGCCAATTACATATGATATCCTTCTCCACAATAATTTCAATGACTTAGCAAGAGTGAAGTTTTACGAAGGCTGTGGTCAATTCAGAAAGAAGTAAAATAATTTCTTGCTATTTCCACAATTCCAGCAGCAAGGAATCATCTACTTTTTTTTTTCAAGAAGATACAAATTAATTTACTATTGCCTTCTTAACTCACAGATTTATACATTTGAAAAATCTAAACCAAAAATTACAAGGAAAGGACAAAGTTATTTCTGAATTGCTGTCAGTTGTACAATCATTTAGTAAGAAATGACATATTGTCCTATGAGTTAAATGATGAGGCGCTGCACTTTATGTGTATGAAAGAAGTATTGAGAGAAGAATATACAATTATTTTCTAGAAAAATAAACATGAATTCGAAGAAAGGTTTACAGATTTTAAAAAAATACGGACCTCCAATGAAAACTAATTGGTAACCATGGCCTAGGGGATCATTTTGACCTTTATGTTCTGCTAATTCTTTCTTACTAGGTAACCAAAATGAACAATAGGACTGAATTAAAATTATATACAAGCTATGAAAACAGGTCATGTAACATACTTAGTGCATTACATTTCAGGCATGTTTGATTTTCATTTCTGAAATTTACTTATTTTTTTTTTTACTTATTTCTGCATTTTTTTTTCTATTTCTATGATTAATATAAGTGAAAAATAAATAACTAATTTTCATTTTACCAAATAATTATTAATTAACTAATAATACATAAAATTAACTCTTTTCACATCATGGCACATACCTCAATGTAATATTCACTTTGTAATACTTTCCACATTTTCCTCCTGGATTTTTAGTAAAAGTTGAAATTCAACACATATTTCAAAGGTCTTCTGTGATTTAATAAAAAAATAAATAGCAACAGATGGTAGTATGCAGTCAACATTATTTTAATATATTTTACTTATTTCCTGCTGATTTTAATAACAACTGAAAGATAACATATATTTCATGTTTCTGCTGTGATTATAATAAGCAAATAATAATAATTCAGGATATATATATATATATAAACAATAGGGATAAATTTATATTTTATTACTAATTATATGTTTACTTCCAGGGTTTGGCCATGTATGTCTGCATGGGCTATTTTATTTTTATAAGTTATTTTGGTCTTATGGCCTACTGCAAGCTGTATACTGTTGTGTTCATATACATGTTCAGCATCCGTATAGTACTTATTGTGCTTTTACTATAATAACTATATATATATAGGAGAAGTTTCACTGTATATATATATATATATATATATATATATATACAGTGAAACTTCTCCTAACGGACACCTCTCGTTAACGGACATCTCTCTGCAGCGGACATTTTCAAATTCCCCAACTATTGGTTTTACTCTATTGGTTTTAACGTGTTTGCAGCTTCTGTTTAGCGGACATTCTCTGTAACGGACACGGACAGGCAATCTGCACTGTTTCATTTAGATTAGCACTTAATTTGATCTCCCCATAACGGACAGCGGGCAAGCTCACTTCCCTTTTTCTAGGAACGTTTCTTCCACATACTGCCTCAATCGTGTGTTTATTTTCTATTTCCGATTCTCTGAATTTTATCAAGGTTTACGTCACGGTTCTAAACCCTTTTTCAAGAATTTTAAGGCACATGTAAAACTTCTGATGAATTCGGTGTGTGCAGGGGGGGGGAATTTGGTCGGCCTTTCGTCTTTTCAGTTTCAGTTTTGTTCAGTGTCGTGTGAAGTGCACAATGTCTTCTCTTAAACATTTAACTTTAAAAGATAAAGTCGAACGCATTAATGCGTATGATCGGCAAAGAAATAGTGTTCGCAATCTCGCTGCAAAATTCAAAATCGGGAAGACGCAGGTAAGCGACATCCTAAAGAAAAAAAATGTACTGCTCAAGCAATTTTGGCAACATGGAAATGATCAAGTTCAAAAATCATTTCCGAAAACTGTTGGACTTCAAATTGACAATGTTATGTATGAGTGGTTTTGTAGCGCACGTGCTAAAAAAATTCCCATTAATGGGCCTATTATTAGGGAAAAGGCTTTGGAGGTTGTGAAATCTATGGGAGTAAATGAGTTCAAAGCTTCTGTGGGATGGCTAGACAAGTTCAAATTCCATTTGAACTTGTCTAGCCATCTAAAATGTTCAAATAACATTTCTTGGAAAACCGTAAGTGATGAAGGTGGATCTGTTGATACTGGGGTTGTAACAGAGTGGACCATCAAATTGGAAGATTTATGTTGTGATTTTGAAGCTAAGGATATTTACAACTGTGACAAAACAGGGTTGTTTTTTAAAGCTCTTCCTGAAAAAACAATGAGTCTAAAAAACGAAAAGTGCCAGGGCGGAAAAATTTCTAAGGAACGCTTGACTGTACTATTGTGTACAAATATGCTGGGAGACTTTGAACAACCTCTTGTTATAGGAAAACCACAAAATCCTCGTTGTTTCAAGGGCATAAAGTTGAATCTTTTGAATGTTGACTGGAAGTCTAATAAAAAAGCGTGGATGACACGAGATATCATGAGCGAATGGATAAGTCACTTTAACCAAAACATGATTCGTCAAAACAGAAAAATTATTCTTTTCATGGATAATGCTGCATCTCACCCGCACATTGAATTGTCCAACATTCAAATCGTTTTTCTGCCACCAAACACATCTGCAGAGTGTCAGCCCTTGGATCAAGGGATAATGAAAAATTTTAAACTTCACTACAGAAAACGTGTTTTAAGACATCTCATTGCAAACATGAACGATGTAACATGCGCGAGTGACCTTGCAAAGAAAATCAGCATCCTAGATGCGATTCAATGGATTTCCTCTTCAGTAAACGCAGTTAGAAAACAAACTGTCGTGAACTGTTTTGTAAAGTCTGGCTTCTCAAACGCAAAAATTGAAGTTGTGAACAGCAATGTGGAGTACCAAGAAGAACAAGAACTTCAACATCTATTGATAATGTACGATACTTCCGCTACAAGTGACCCTGGCTACAAAGATATAGACTCAAACCTCACTACAGAAGACGGTGCTCTAGATATCAACGACATTATCATCGATATTTTTCAAGAAGTTCCTCATGAGGATGAAGAAATGGAAGGAGGTCATTCTGTCGAAGAACATATTAACGACGAACCACCAATGAAAATAGAAGAAGCGCTCATACAAATCAATCGTTTAAAAATGTTTTTTGCCGCTGAAGAAGATACTGAAGGACTTTCGATGGTTTCTTCACTCCAAACAAATGTTGAAAACAAAATTATCAGCCGGAAGAAGGTGCAGAAGAAAATAAGTGATTACTGTATGTATTTTTCTTAAGATAAAATCATAATATGCATAGCACAATTGTATGTATATTATTTACAAAAATATTGTGCAAAATCTGTATATAATTTAATTTAATTTTACATTAAATTTAATGATTTTTCTTTCTTTCTTTTTTTTTTTTCTCCCTCAGACTTCTTGTTAGCGGACACTTCTCTCTAACGGACACATTTTCGTTCCCCATGGCTGTCTGTTAAAGGGAAGTTTCACTGTGTGTATATATATATATATATATATGTCACTGATAACAAAAAACTAGCTCATCAAAAAGCAATTATTTCATATGTGCAAACCAAGAACATTTCTTTTCTATACATCTACCATATTTCCCATTTATTCCTCCACTTAGCACATGGCAACAACAAACAACAACCAGCGCTTCAGCTACAATATGAACTTCAGAACAGGCAGTTCTCATTCAAATAAGAGATTTAAATTTGTTAAATAAGAGTTATTTAACAAAGTTAATTATTATATTTAACAAATTCAAATTATTTTGGCATCTTTTCTCTCTATATTAAGAATGGGTTGTAAGAAAATCAGTTATGGCCAGTGCAAATAAAACCAAGGCCATCAGCATGGATGTGAAGAAAAATGGTAACAGAAATGTACAAAAGTGGTTTCACAGTCAAATGCTATTGACTTCGATGAGAGTGAAGACTCATAACTCTTTATTAGTGAAATGGAAAAGCTTTTGTTTATTGATGTCAGAATCGGACTCAGGAGCTTGTTCTTTTGGGTCCAACAAAAACATCAGCAGAGGAGGAATTTAAAGCAATCAAAGGATGGTCGTCATGTCAGAAAAAGCTATCAACTCTAACTGTAGAGTACTACTGCTAGTGCAGATACCTTAGCTAAAGTGTTCTTGAACAGCTAAAAAATATCATCGAAGAGGGATATTCTAGAAAAAGTTGCCTTCCAGCAGAGGTGCAAAATTCGAACCTCTGGGGCCTATGGACAAATACCAGAAATTCAACTTTGATTTTAAATAATTTTATCAAATTTTTATTTAATAACAAATTAAATTTAATTATCTAATAAAAATTTATTATAATATAATTATAATTTAATATTGTTTTAATTATATTATTACCCTTACAGTAAAAAGAAGCAACAAGTAAATAAAATAAGCTAACTATTTGTCTCCCTACTCAGTTAGGTACTTATCCAGAGAGGTAAGAAAAAAATTTTCCCAATTTTTTTTCCAAGCTGAGCCTCAACCACCATGGAGGCAACTTATTCCAGTAATTAATAACCTGCTGGCTAAAAGAAAACTTCCTGCAACCACATCCCCTTGTAATTGAATTTATGGCTTCCTCTAGTTCCGGAATTTTTATAACCATTCAAATCTCACCCTAAAATTCCACTTTCTCCTCTCAGAGCCATTTACACTGTAATTAGGTCTTCCCTAACGTACTTAATTACCAAACTCTGCAGTCCACATATGGATGCCCTTTTGCTGATCTCACCACAGATGCACTGCCCATCTTTATTTCAAGAAGCTTGATGTTCTAATAGTAGTAGTAGTAGTAGTAGTGGCATGTGATGCAAGAAAGCAAATGTATGAGTTTATGCAGCATCAGCCAAAAAAAAATCACACCATTCCCTCCAAATGCCTGTCCAGTTCCTCCTTAAATTTATTCAACCTATCAACTTCCACAACGACAGATGGAAGTTTGTTCCAGCAATTAACCACCCGCTGGCTAAAGGAAAATTTCCGCACATCTATTCTACATCTGTCTTTTCTTAATTTGAATTTATGCCGCCTTAGATTCGTAATCTGAACAAGTGGAAGGATCCCATCAGAATTCAGCGTGCTCAACCCATTCAAGGCCTTATATACCTCAATCAGATCACCGCACAGGTGCCTAGTCTCCAGCCACTGCAATTTGCAGAACTTAAGCCTCTCTTGGTAAGAGGATCCCTTCATTCCCCTCACCAATCTTGTTGCCCTTCTCTGTACACGCTCAAGTAAATCTACATCCTTCCTAAAATGAGGCCTCCAGACCTGTACGCAGTACTCAAGCCGTGGCCTGACCATTGCCTTATACAGAGGGATAATCACCTCCTTTTCCCTGCTAGCAAAATTCCTATATATCATTGACAAAACCCCATGACCTGCCCTGGCAGCCTGTCTGCATTGCTCAGAAAACTTCATATCTGCCTGCACAATTACTCCCAGGTCTTTTTCATTTTCTACCACCTTAAGTGTAGTACCACACAGTTGGTACGTTTCTCTGGGGTTACTTCTACCCATATGTAGTACTTTGAATTTGTCAAGGTTAAACTTCAGTTGCCACTTCTTAGCCCATCTGCCCAAATTATCTAGATCCTGTTGCAGTAGCACACTGCCATTACTGTCATTAACAACCCTGCCAACCTTTGTATCATCTGCAAACTTCGACATTAAGCCTGATATAGCCTCCTTTGTAACCTCATTAAGCCTCCTTTGTAACCACATCAAATTTGTCAGACAAGACTTTCCCTTAACAAACCCATGCTGTGTCTGAATTATTGCTGCAGTCTTGTCCAGATGATCCTGCAATGCATCTTTAACCAGTAACTCCATTATTTTACCCGGAACAGAAGTTAAACTAACTGGTCTGTAATTACTCGTGTCACCCTTCGATCCCCCTTTGTGAATTGGGGATACATTTGCACATCTCCAGTCCGTGGGAACCTCCCCTGAGTCCAAGGATGCTCTCATAATTATGGCTAAGGGTTTGCTTAGTTGCTTTGCCGTCTCCTTTAATATAACTGGATAGATCCCATCCACCCCAGGTGCTTTTCTTACGTTTAACTTCAACAATTTCTCTTCCACTTTGCTCTCGGTTATTACAAAATCATTAAGTATCTTGCTACAATTTGATAACCTTCTGTCATTTTCAAACCTTAATAACTCCTCACGTGTGAATGCAGATGCAAAATACTCATTCAGTTTGTTTGCTATCTGAGCAGGATCATCAACAGTCGAACCATCGATGTCAAGTAGACCGATCAGATTCATTCCCTTCCTTTTAGAGTTTATATAAGTAAAGAAATCCTTGCTGTTTTTCTTAGCATCTTTTGCCAAGGATTTCTCGTAATCTGCCTTCGCCTGCGAACCTCCTTTGTGACCTGATTACAGATTAACTTATATCTGCCATATGCTTCTGAGTCGCTTGATAATTTATATGCATCCCATGCATTTTTCTTCTCTGTTATGAGTCTCATTAGTTCATTTGACAACCATTTAGGCCTAAAACCTTGAACAATATTTCTTAATAGATATGAACCTTTTAGTAGCTTCCGCGATTAATTCCTTGAATGCTTCTCACTTAGAATTTACTGTTGGTAACATCGTCAGTTGATCCCACTGTACAGAATTTAAAAACTGTCGGAGACCACTGTACTCGCCTTTACGGAAGCAAAAACCCTTTCCTTTACCCCTGATAGTAGTTAAATCTTTAAGTAAATCCCACGTCAGTACACTGTGATCACTGCCACCTAGTGGTTCTTTTATCTGCAAATTCCTAATACATGAATGATCACTGCTGATAACCAGATCAAGAGTATTACTTTCTCTGGTTGCCTCTCGAACATGCTGCTGCAGAAAACAATCATCCAATAAATCCACAAAAGTCTGACTAGTGTGTGAGTGCCCAACCCACAAGTTCCAGTCAATATCTGGGAAGTTAAAATCCCCCCATTATAAGACATCCGATTTACTAGCCCACTCTATTTCTCTGTACAATTGTTCATTGTACTCATTCAAGTCATTGGGCCTGTAACACACTCCTACTCTTATTTTTGCTTTCGCAGTGCTTATGTCACACCAAACTGACTCAACAGTGCACTGTTCATCTATATCAACTGGATGCACTTCTTTTGATTTTATGTTTTTCTTTATTAACAGCATAACACCTCCTCCCTTCCTATCCTGTCTATCCTTTCTGTACACATTGTACTCCCCAAATTCCAGTTCGGCATTCCTTATATCTGTGTGACACCACGTGTCTGATATCCCAACAATATCCGCCTTTGATGTCTTGACCAACACTTCAAATTCATCAAATTTATTTACTATACTTCTAGCATTGGTATACATGCAACTATTCTTATTCTTAATTACTCTAACACATCCCACATACCCACCTGTTTCACGATGACTGCCTATTAGCTGTGGTCTCCATATTCAAACATACAGTATTCCAATGCAGTCCTACAATTGCCTTATACAGTGGGATTATGACTGCCATATTGTGGAAGTCATAATAAAAGCAAAGGGACAGTAAATTATCAATAGGACTCGATGAGCCTCCTTGTTGTCTATATATACATTGCTTTTATAATTTCATATCTGACAATATTGTAACTACAATTCACATTCTTCCTCTACTGTTTTAATTCACCCCCCCCCCCGAGAAGTGCATGTTATTATTCTAGGGTTATTATTCCCCAAGTGTAAGACCATGCATTTTGTTCCATTACAACATAGCTCCATTACAACATAACTATCCTTTAAGTCTAAGCTGTCTTGATGGAGTACTGCTTGGCGCTGATCATTAACTACTCTACTGATCATCTGAAAATTTTCATAGCATGGCCAATATCTCTTCATCAATGTCATTTATGAAAATTAAAAACAAGAGAAGTCCGGTACAAATTATTAATTAAATTATAACTATTAGTAGTAATATTTGCTTTGATGCAAGAAAGCCAGGCTTTTGCTAAGCCAAAAAAATATTTAGAAAACCATAATTCATATTTTAATTAAGACTTTTGAGTCATTTTTTTCATGTGGGTGATCCATAAAGATATAAATTACCTAAAATTTACACCATGACTTGGAAACTGGATTAGGGCTCACATCTAGTGAGTATGGGCTTGGCACATCCAGGGTACTCATCTGGATATCATCATTCTTCATTAATTTTCTTGGTGATTACCTTCTACTTCTGAGTCTCTCTCTCTCTCTCTCTCTCTCTCTCTCTCTCTCTCTCTCTCTCTCTCTCTCTCTCTCTCTCTCTCTCTCTTGGGGTAACTCAGAAGTTTTTTTTTGAGTGGCGCAGCAAAAGCCTCAGGCTTCCTTGCACAGTGTGGCTAATAATAATAATAATAATAATAAAGTTATTAGATTTACTATTTACAAACTTGATCAATGTCTAGAAAACACAAATATAGCACATAGGAGACTTATGAAAAGAGGTAAGAAAAAGAGGGATCTAAGACAACAAAACTGATAATGAAGGGGGGGGGGATGTTTGGGTAATTTTTAGCCAGTTAGCAGTTCAAAAAAAGTTGGTAACTAAGTCAGAGACTATTCTTAGACATCAAAGGTCTCTTTGTAAACTAAAATTGTCTTTTATGAGCTCCAATCGAGTTTCCAAGTGATGAATGCTCCAGATTAAAAGTGCTCTAAACATACTGCTGAATAACCAATTTTATCATGTTGTAACCAGTGCAGACAATCTCTATCAAACCCTGTGCACAATCCACATTTTTTTGCACCTCTATGTTCTGATTCAAGCTAGCCTTTGAATTTCCTCAAGCCTTCAATTATAATCAATCCTCACAGAGACAACTTTTTCCATTAATTAACAACTATTTCTTGGCTAAAGCCAAATTTCATGTAATCTACTCTATACTTCTTTCCCCTTATTTTGAGTTTATGCACCTTGTTTCAGGTGTCATTAATGTTAGAAAAATTTATACCTTCTTTCATTTTACTGACCCCACAGAGATACTTTAAACTTCAGATCTTATCCAAAATATCTGGTTATAAGTTCTCTATTCTCAAATTTAAAGTCCCCTGGTATAGATACCCTTTTTCCAATCTCACCAGCCCTTTTGAAAAGGTCAAAAGATGTGTTGGCTGTCTTTTGACCTTTTCATGTAGCTCATCTTTTTATTTTTTCCACATGGACACCATAAATGTATGTAGTGTTCTAAGTGCAGTCTTATAGTTGCCATATATAACAGAATTATATACTCCCTATTTCTAAAAGCATTTTCTGCATAAATCATCAACAGAACACAATGAGCCCCTCCTTGCCACCTGACTGCATTGCAGAGAAAAATTCATGTCTACCTGTAATCCTCAAATCGCTTTCCTCAAATAATCCTCAAATCATTTTCTTCCTCTACCATTTTTAATTCACCCACTTCAAGTGCTAAGTCTAAATGGGAAACATTCAAGGAAGTAATTTTGGAAGCTACTAGGCTTTTTGTTCCAACTAAGAAATACTGTTCTAGGTTTAGGTTCAAATGGATGTCAGATGAGACTCGTGGCAGAGAAGAAAAATGCATGGGATGCACATAAATTAACAGGCGACCAGAAGCCTACAGTAGATACAAGATAGTCCATAATCGAGTCACAAAGGAGGTTAGGCAAGTGAAGGCAGATTATGAGAAATATTTGGCAAAGGATGCAAGGAAAAACAGCAGAGACTTCTTTACTTATGTAAACTCTAGAATGAAGGACATGAATCAGATCGGTCCACTTGATATCAATGGTTCCACTGTTGATGATTCTGCCCAGGTAGCTGACAAACTGAATGAGTATTTTGCATCTGCATTCACACATGAGGAATTCTGTAAGGAAGGGGATGAGAAGTTTACTAAACTTTAACAGGGATCTAAATGATTTTGTAATAACGGAGAGCAAAGTGGAGGAGAAATTGTTGAAGTTAAACATAAAAAGGCACCCGGGGCAGATGAAACTTATCCAGTTATATTAAAGAAGACAGCGAGGGAAGTAAGCAAACCCTAAGCCATAATTATGAGAGCATCCTTGGACTCAGGTGAATTTCCCACGGACTGCAGATGTGCAAATGATTTCCAATTCACAAAGTGGGATCAAAGGGTGACATGAGTAATTACAGACCAGTTAGTTTGACTTCTGTTCCAGGGAAAATTATGGATTCACTGGTTAAAGAAGCATTGCAGGATAATCTAGACAAGACAGCGGTAATATTTCAGACACAGCATGGGTTTTTTAAGAGGAAGTCTTGTCTGACCAATTTGATTGGATACTATGATGTGTCAAAGGTATGAGGTCACAAAGGAACTGGATGCAAAAAATAATTTTGATATCATATACTTGGACTTCAGGAAAGCTTTTGATACTGTTGCACACGGAAGACTGCTGTACTAAATGGAGCAGTATGGCATTAAGGGGAAGTTGCTACAATGGATAAAAGGATGGTTGAGTGAGAGAAGATAGAGAATGGTAATCAATGAATACTGCTCTACGTGGACTAATGTTATTAGTGATGTCCCTAAGGATTCTGTGCTGGGCCCATTGTTGTTTTGTATATTTATCAATGATATTGATGAAGGTATATCAAGCTTAATGTCAAAGTTTGCAGATGATACAATGGTTAGCAGGGTTGTTAATAACAGTTAATGAGGTAGTCATTGCCTTGTTGTTATATAAAATTTCTTCCACAAAGTCAGAGACCAGAAGGTATTGCATTATGTTCAAGAATTTTTTTATAGCCTTCCTTTCTTAAAATTCCTTCAATTCTGATGGTCCCCCACTCCTGGAAAAACAGAAGCAACTCCACTTTGCTTGACTGTACGTACTAAACAATATGACGCCATACTATTTTTTCTTCCGTTGATCGTCTCACATAAACTGTACACTTGGACCCAAAAATTTAAATTTTGCTTCAATCGTCCACAGTCCATTTTTCCACTCTTCAATTGTACAATGTTGGTGGTGCTTAGCCCAAGCCAATAATTTTCTTTCAATTTTACCGTTTTAATAAGGATTTTTGAACCACTACATCAGTGGTTCTCAAGCACACGTCTCAAGCACAGGAGGATGCAAGCAGTCTTTGCAATTTTTAACAATTTTTTTCTTAATTTGTGCAATCCTTGACTACACTGTTGTTGAATAGTCAATCAAATGATTATACAGTATATTTAGCATTAGTAGAGGCATATGATGCAAGAAAGTAAGCTTATACAGCATCTGCCAAAAAACCTTCCCATTTCGCTCATCCATTCGGTCCAAATGTTTTGTCTAGTTCTTCCTTGAATTTATTTAATCTATCAACTTCCACAATGACAGATGGAAGTTTGTTCCAGCAATTAACTACCCAGTGGATAAAGGAAAATTTCCGCACTTCCATTTGACAACTCTCCTCAATTTCAGTTTATGCACCCTCAGGTTTGTAATCTGAGCAAGAGGAAGAATCCCATCAGCATTGAGTCTGCTCAATCCATTCAAGGCCTTATACACCTCAAACAGATCACCTTGCAGGTGCTTAGTCTCCAGATGCTGCATTTTGCAGAACATAAGCCTTTATTCGTAAGCGCACCCCTTTGTTCCCCTCACCAGTCTTGTTGCTCTTCTCTGTACTCGTTCTAGCAACTCTACATTCTTCCTAAAATGAGGCTTCCAGACTTGTATGCAGTACTCAAGGTGTGGTCTGACCACTGCTTTATACAAGGGGATAATCATCTCCTTATCCCTGCTCACAAAATTCCTGTATATCATTGACAAGTCCCCATGACCTACTTCGGCAGCCTGGCTGCATGCTCAGAAAACATCATATCTGACTGCACAATTACCCCCAGGTCTCTTTCATTCTCCACTACCCTGAGTGTAACACCATCCAGTTGGTACATTTCTCTGGAGTTACTGCTAACCATATGTAGTACTTTTCATTTGTCAATGTTAAACTTCAGTTTCCACCTCTCAGCCGATCTGCCAAACTTTTCCAGATTCTGTTGCAGCAGCATACTGTCATTACTGTCATTAATAACCCTCCCAATCTTTGTATCGTCTGCAAACTTTGACATTAAGTTTGATGTATCATCATCAATATCATTGATAAATATAAAAAACAACAATCGGTCCAACACTGAACCCTGGGAGACACCACTAATAACATTAGTCCACAAAGAGCAGTATCCATTGATTACCACTCTCTGTCTTCTCCCTCTCGACCATCCTTTTATCCATTGTAGCAACTTGCCCTTAATGCCACACTGCTCCAATTTGTACAGCAGTCTTCCATGTGCGTATATTTAGCTGAATGTTTGAAAAGATATCTGGAACCGTTTATTAACTTAGTATTTATCTGTGTGCAACTATGTCACATCATTTTGTATGGCTGTGTGGAACGAGCTGTTGTTAAGATTCTAAGAGTCTGTTATATATAAATTTTCTGTTTATACTCTGGGATGATCACATGATTACAGGAGTTCACAAGATAGAAAGAATACAAGAAACAGCATGGTATTTAGCAGTCACAGGCTAGAACCCCAGTCACTCAAGATGTGTACTTATTCACACTCACACCTGCCACTCGGGGAAAACAATATTCAAAAAGAACTGCTGGATTCATGCTGAGATGGAGATGGCAAAATGTTGCTAAATTCTAGTTTGAACTTAATAAAGTTTTGGTTCAAGATGAAGGGAAAATATAAAAATGTTTTCAGCTTAGCAGAACAGGCCCTAGCAGTTTTTCCCGCTACTTACCCTTAGTGAACTTGGATTTTCTAGTTTAGTGTCAATTAAATGTAAACCGAGAAACAAACTGATAGATGTTCAAAGCAAATTATGGCATGCTTTAAGTAAGTTGTGCCTCAGAATTGACAAGTTGAATTTAAAAGATAAATAAAATTCTTTAACCAATATATTTACAATTTTAAAAATATATATATTATTCCAATATAATAAATAACAAGTAGACATGTCTCGGTAATAATAAACATCTCAAAATGTGCAAATTTGCATTAAAAATGTTAATAAAGTAATTTCAGTGGTAACATTTTTTATTTTTTTTAGATTGCAAAATATCATCAGGAAGGGGGGGGGGCATTACAGTGACCAAACATTCTCTCAGAGGAGGTCACTATTAGATCTGTCTAAGAACCACTGCACTACATGACCACAAAGTCCTGCTTGTTTAAGATGAAATTTTATAGTGGATGTAGACAGGGGGGTTTCTTTGTTCCTATTGAATTCAGCTCAGATTTCAGGTGCAGTAAGTCATCGATTGCATTTATAAAATCAGTGCTGTGGTCTTACAAAGTGCTTTTGTTGTTATGCATGGTTGTCCTAATCTTGGTCTTTCCTTTAAACTGCTAGTCTCCTTGAATTGTCGAACAGTAGTTTCTACTCCTTTAAATGAAACACCTAGTTTTTTCGCAATACTTCTCATGGAATAACTTTCTTTATACAAAGTTATAATAGCACGTTTTTTTTTTAACACTCAGTTACTTATTTCTTGTCATGCTTATCATGAAACACACACAAAACGTATACCAAACACTCTTTCTGAACATTCAATTTTATAAGTTGCATGCATACTCCTCAATTTATATTACTGAAAAACACTTTAGAATTATCTACAATCTTTTAAAATATTGAAACAATGCTCCCACCTTCTAGAATATTCTAGAATCACCTACAATGTTCAGGAATATATGCAAATATTTTAGAAATTTCTAAAATATTATATCAGTTTTTTGATTTTTATGCATAATAAAAAATATTTTAATAAAAATTAGTAAAAACCAGTCAGTCCTATTTTAATAAACACTTTGAAAATTAAAAAAAAAAAAAAATGAAATGTGAGTCCACACTTTTAGGAGGAAACAAACCTTTTCACAAACTTTTGTGAGACCTTTCAAGTTATTCAGTAATTTTCTCTACAAACTATCTTTCCAGTTGACATAGACCATTTAATGTCTTAATGAGTAATTTCCTCTCTTGAAATTGAATCCCCACCACCTTTACTTTTAAATACCAAGACTTTAATTATCATTGTCCATCTTAACACTCCTTGTTCACCCCCACCCCTCCCAATGGATTTCTTGTCATTATTATAATGTTATCTGAATTGAGTGTTAATTGGGTTACTTTCCCTAACATTTAGATAACCATCATTTGTTGTTACATGATGATGATAATAGTCAATTTAAAAATTGTTGTTTTTTATGGTGAGTTTCCCCTCCCAATTATTCCAATCCTAAGGGAGAAACTGAAATCTTTCATAACAAGGTACTGACATTTTTCACCTTTATAATTAAATTATGAAATAAAATAATAATTATTAAATTATTATAGAAAATTCACATGGCTTACTATTCTAGTAATTTATTATATTTTTTTTTATGAAAACACCAAGCATGACAAGTATTAGAAGCTATAGTACTTAGTAAAGTATACAGGTTTAAGGTTGAGAAGACAAAATAATACTTGTTAACATTAGACTTGAATTTCTGTACATTGTAATTTTTAGGAGGAAGGTTGTTCTAAAAACAGAAGTTAAATAAATAAATGGGGAAAAAGAAGAGTTGGTTGTGTGAGTTTGAAGATGGAGAGTACATGGATGCTAACTGGTTATGATACATGTTCGGATTGGTTTGGAAGAGAGAAATAGAGGGAATTATAGATGCCAATTCAGCAGAACAGTGCCGAAGTACCTACAGAAAATGTATGTAGCTAAAATAAGAATGTCTATGAGAGTGCAGATGCTTTACAAGAGAAGGATCATTAATTAACCTGACTGCCCTCTTTCAAATAGGGTCTAGAAGCCTCAGAGAGGCTTTGGGGCACCAACTCAGATGTATGAACAATATTCCGTAGTAAAGTAGATTTGTGATTTGTACATGGTGAGTAACTGTTTAGAAGTAATACCAAGAGAAAAAGAGAAACCGCCCCCCCTTTTTTTTGAGATGCAAAAAGAAGCAATATGTGATATGCTTAGGCCAAAAGATATTAGAAGTCTCTTTTGGGTAATCCCCAATAAGGATATGCGATACTGCCTGGAGATCTAAGTGACACTGAAGATAAGCACAGGAGCAGTAGACTCCATTTTGCAAGATATAACTGAGTTTTAGAAGGATTGAACAGAACAGAATTGAGACAGAACTGAGTTTTAAAAGGATTGAAATTAACTAAGTTATCTTGCCCCACCTTCAGATCATCAGTTAAGGAATTGATAATAGACATTTGAGAAGAGGCAGATTTTTTTTTTGCAGGGCAAAGTTTCTCAAACCAGAAGGTGGAGGGCAATGTGCCACCATCATCATCAGCAAAACTATGGATAGAATTTCCAGTCAGTGAAAAGGCATTAATATACAAGAGGAAAATAGTGTGAGGAAGAACTGAACCTTGAGGAACACCAGCACTGATGAAAGTTAGAAGACAGAGAGTCACTACTATCACCTGCTGTGAGTTGTCAGAGATAAAAACTGGATACCCAAATTGCAAAAACCAGTAAACAATCCATAATGTGGAAGCTTGTTTAGAATATTTTATTTATTTCATTTATTTATATAAATAGCAATGATATTGGTAATTTTAATATGAATTACAAATTCAGTTATTCTGAGGATTTTCTTTAACTCAATTTGGTGCTCATGGTCAATTGACACCTACTGACAGGGCCACGTTTGCCACGTCCTAGCTATGCTTTGCCTTGCAGAACACACACACACCTCAAGAAGGGAAATCTGCACGCATCATTTTGAGATTGTCTTGGGAATGGGTTGATTGTCTTGTGAGGTGTTAACACAATTGGCACTTCCCCAACTGCACAGATTTTGTTTCAGTGAGGATGCTCCCAGAACACAGCCATTTTACAGATACAGGACAGCCTACTAACCCTTCCAACCCTTCTGAATAAATAAGGGTGATACTCTATCAGATATCTAAGTGTTGTACCTGATAGATTTCAGATCTGGGCCTCTTTGCTGAAGTGACAGCACTTGCTTCAGAAACATTATTTTCAGGTAGGGACCATAGTGAGGTCCCAGAAGAAGAATCTAATTTTTTATCAGGATTCATAGTTTTTTATCAGGATTCATGAGGATTTTATTTGTTTCAGTGCTCAGGCCCCCTGCTTGCCAAGCAATAAACGTTCTTGAGATTGGGGCACCATACCTGCTCCTCTAATATTCTGACTCCTCTTCCTCAGGCTAGGAGGACAAGAGCATGGCATTAACATCGATGACCCTTGTCAGGCAGAGAGGTTGCAGCACACAACAAACACAATAGATTCCTATGGTGTTAGCCCAAACCCCAAGCTGTGGGCACTGGATCTCAATGATGCCAATCTGGAGGGCAGCAGCATCACTGGCAGGTTCCATCACAACGTACAGGCACCCATGTTGAGGGAGGTTAAAAGAGACAAGTTGTTACTATAGTTCTAAATTTGGAATTATAGAAACCTATGTTAATTCACCTTTTTTTTCCTTCCTATCAGCTTGTCAAGAGAATGAAATCCCAGAGTAGATAAGAAACTTTGACATCAATTGCAATTTTTATTTTGTTAAGCGAATGAATTTCTTTGTGCAAGAAATCCTGTTTGCCACCTCTGGGTATCGATCAATGAACTATTTAATTTGCAAATATACATGAAGTCCGCATTTTTATACTTTTCAAATTTAATTTTCATTTAATGCCTTTCAAAGAACATATAGAGTTAAGTTATTTACTTGATGATTGTTATACAAGTAGCTGTTCTGGAGGAATAATTCACAAAGTTGGTTAATAATTTTCACTTGAATGTAAGTGGCTGTAATAAGCATATACAGTTGTGCCTCCGTATCTGCTGATTCAGTTACCTGTGGTTAACCATGGAAAAAAACAAAAAAACTTAACACGTACTACTCGCATGTCCAATATGATGCTTCCCTTTATTTTTTACGATGTCGATTTTAAATCGAATAGCTTCCCTTTATTTTTTTACAATGTCACGTGTGGTTTGGTCACCAACATTATAATGGTTCTCTGGAGATTTAAAGGTTTCGTTTAATTTGAAAGCACAACTCCTGTGTTTGCCCATCATTTTTGCGATTTTTAAACAACAACAACAAAAAAAAAAAAAAAAAACTGATATCCCTGACATAAATAACGAAACAAAATTTGTCCTTTTGTGGTGTGACGGAACACAACAGTCAACGTGACACACTAAACCAAACTAAACATTTGGTCTCTTTTTTTTTTTTTTTTTTTTGTTTTGAGCGGTAGGTATGAAGGCAGCGGGGGGTTGCAAGATAACAGGTATACTAATCTCCCAATGACAACTTATAATGCCGATTCTTGTCGCTAATTTATGACTTGCAAAATATCTATTCTAGTTATTACTTGAATTTTATGATTTCTGGTTGATTTTTTTTTTTTTTTTAATTTGGAGTCTTGAAGTGTCCCGGTTAATCCGCTTCCTAGTTAATCCAATCCTGGTAAATCGAGAATCTGCTGTAATTTATTATTACCATATTTAATGTTGGTAATGCCTTACTGTGTGTTTAATTTATTAATTAAACTTTATTATACATGTATATGTACAAAAAATCATGTTATACATGAGGTCAGCAGGTGTTCGCTTATATCCACGGTTTCAGCCATCCACAGTAGGTCTTGGAACGTATCCCCCGCAGATACAGGGATCTTACTGTACTTAACTACATCCACAGTTATTCCAGGTTTTATTTTAGGAAGCATAAGAAGCATTTGTAAAAACAAAAAAAAAAAAAAAAAAAAAAAAATACATACATGTAAATGGTGCCTTTGGCTCCACCTTTACTTGTTTGCATAACACGACTTAGAAGACTCTGTCTCAAGTACTGTGGATCTACTCCCATTAAAGAAGCTGCTATCTGAAGTGACTGATCAGAATGATTAGCCATTCGGCAGCCACCTTTGCTGTCATCAGAATTATCCTCAAATGTAACATTTCCTAGATGGAGTACCGCAGCAACAACTGTATATATATTAAGCCTTTCTTTTTGATCAAGACCTAAAAGGAAATGTGATAATTTGATAAATTGCTATATTATTATATTGGTTTTAATTCAAACACAAATTATTTCTTTATTCTGAATTGAAAGTTTATATAAATAGTGATAATTTATAGCTTTGGTAATCAGAATGTCCTCTGTGATCTGAAATGCCATAAATCTGAATGCTTTATCTCTCCCACACCTAGCTTCACACATTGCATTCACAGAACTATGAAAAATCACTTAATTTTTAATTAAGTTAACCTTTTAGTTAAATTATATTATATATTTTTTTTATGGTCAAGGTCCTGATAGATTTTGGTTTGCGAGTGGTGAATTTTTTTCTTTTTTTTGGTGGGAAGTATTACTAGTAATTAAGGCCTAACTAACTGGCTAGCTGTAGTTGTACTAGCAGCTGTTGGATCGCCTATAGGGATCAAGTTAACAAAAATATAAATGTACAGTTTGGAAAGCTTAGAGATTTAAAGGAGGAGGAGAGAGGAAATAAAGGAAATTATTAAAGATTGAGTCAAGAAGGTTAGGAATATAGCTAGGGAGAAATCAGGAGGGTGACTTTCTTTCACATGGCCGTTTCTCTGCTACTTCCTTGGGGGCTATGAGCAGATAGATAGCCATACTAAAAGAACGCCAAAGGCATACCTGTTTCTGTAGTCTCAAAAACAGTTTTGTTTTGTAAGTACTCATGTTAAGTTATGGATGTCCTATATTAATAATCCAAGTAAATCAAATAAATTTCATAAACTGTAATTGTTAATTTTTGGTTAACTTTAGTTTTAAATTTTGGAATTATTATTAGCTGCAAACTGGGATTGAGACCCAAAGCCCGAGAGGTATGCATCAGAGTAAATATAAAAAGTATACAGGTATTTACCTGTGATCAGTATGACTGTAGGTTGGGGCGAGAAAGGCCATGCAAGTTGCCCGGGAGCTGCTTTATAGGAGGCAGGGGTGCAATCTGGTCTGATTTGTTGGTTGGTCTGTTTTTAATAATAATATATGTTTAAGGGAGGGTTAATTTGCAATTAGGCAACCTGTATTCAATTTGTAATCAATGGTTAGGGATTATGGTGAATACCTATATAGATGTTTAGGTAAATAAAATGCCCCCCGTGGGATAACTATATACATACCCCCCATTGGTGATTTTAATCTTGTGGTGCTGTGGACTTTATTATAAGCTGTAGGTGTTTTTTTTTTTTTTTTTTGGCGCATCGGCTTCTGTGGCCATATTGCACCTCCCAAGGTTTTTGCAGTACTTTGATCCAAGCCCGAGGCGGGAATCGAACCCGCGACCTTTGGGTTGCCGGGCAGGTACTTTACCCACTTGGCTAGCCCGGTCGGCGCTGTACGTGTGGTGTAGCATGTTGGTGCTTTGAAACGTTGGGATCCCAACGCTTCAAAGCACCAACTTCGCTGGATATTTTATATTAGATAACAAATGGGATACAAATAACACGCTACACCATGGCTACAGCTTATAATAAAGTCCAAAGCACCACAAGGTTAAAATCACCGATGGGGGGGGGGGTATGTAAATATGTATATAGTTATCCCACGGGGCATACACGGGCTGTAGTAGTAGTAGTAGTGGCATGTGATGCAAGAAACCACGTGTATGAGCTTATGCAGCATCAGCCAAAAAAAAAAAAAAAAAAAAAAAAAATCACACCATTCCCTCCAAATGCCTGTCCAGTTCCTCCTTAAATTTATTCAACCTATCAACTTTCACAACGACAGATGGAAGTTTGTTCCAGCAATTAACCACCCGCTAACTAAAGGCAAATTTCCGCACATCTATTCTACATCTGTCTTTTCTTAATTTGAAATTAAGCCCCCTTAGGTTCGTAATCTGAACAAGTGGAAGGATCCCATCAGAATTCAGCGTGCTCAACCCATTCAAGGCCTTATACACCTCAATCAGATCACCGCTCAGGTGCCTAGTCTCCAGCCACTACAATTTGCAGAACTTAAGCCTCTCTTGGTAAGAGGATCCCTTCATTGCCCTCACCAATCTTGTTGCCCTTCTCTGTACACACTCAAGTAAATCTACATCCTTCCTAAAATGAGGCCTCCAGACCTGTACACAGTACTCAAGGCATGGCCTGACCATTGCCTTATACAGAGGGATAATCACCTCCTTTTCCCTGCTAGCAAAATTCCTATATATCATTGACAAAACCCCCTGACCTTCCCTGGCAGCCTGTCTGCATTGCTCAGAAAACTTCATATCTGCCTGCACAATTACTCCCAGGTCTTTTTCATTTTCTACCACCTTAAGTATAGTACCACACAGTTGGTACGTTTCTCTGGGGTTCATCATCATCATCAGCCATTTTCAATCCACTGCAGGATGTAGGCCTCTCCAGCAACTTTCCAGTTCCTTCTGTTTTGAGCACTGGCCATCCATTTACTACCCACAAACTCATGAATTTCATCTATCCATCTCCGCCTTTGTCTTCCAGGTTTTCTTCTAGCTCCTCTTGGATACCATTCTGTTATTTTCTTAGTCCATCTGTCATCATGTCTTCGAGCTATGTGTGCTGCCCAAGACCATTTTAGTTCTTTAGTTTTGATAAGAATGTCCTTTACTTGAGTTTGCTGCCTAATCCATGTGTTTCTCTTCTTATCTAACAGTCTGATTCCCAATATGATTCGTTCCATTCTTCACTGTGTAGTTCTCAGCTTCTCTTCCATTCTTTTGGTGAGTGCCCAAGTTTCACTTCCATAAGTTATGGTGGGGAGTATACATTGGTTCATTATTTTACGTTTCAGACAAACTGGGATATTGCTCTTCAGTATGTGACTATATTTCCTGAATGCTATCCATCCAAAATTTATTCTTCTCTTGACTTCCAGCCATTTATCATTATTAAAGCTAATAACTTGTCCCAGATAAGTATATGACTCCACCTTTTCAATTACTGCTCCTTCAATCATTATTTCCCTTTCTGTGGCATACTTGTTCATCATTACTTTTGTTTTGGCCATATTCATCTTTAGTCCAAAATCCTTACTAGCTGTGCATAACTGATTAAGATTTTCCTCTACTTCTTTGGTATCGTGGCTTATGACCACAATGTCATCTGAAAATTGTAAATGGTTTAGGTACTCTCCGTTCACATTGACTCCTTTCTGCGACCAGGCTAATCTTCTGAAAGCTTCCTCAAGGGCAGCAGTAAATAGTTTCGGAGATATTGTGTCTCCTTGTCAAACTCCTTTCTCAATTTTAAATTTCCTACTGTCTTTGTCTAGTCTAGTAAAGGAGGTAGCACTCTCATATATTTTCTTCAAAATCATAATATATGGGGTATCAATGCCTTGTCTTTCCAGTGCCCGAAACATTGCCTTATGCTGTATGGAGTCAAATGCCTTTTCATAATCCACAAATGCCAGGCATAATGGTGTTTTATATTCATTTGCTTTCACCATTAGCTGTGATATTACGTGAAGGTGATCCATAGCTGAGAATCCTGTCCTAAAGCCAGCTTGCTCTTTCGGTTGATTCTCATCAAGTATTCTTTCTAATCTGTTAGTAATGACCCTTGTGAACAACTTGTATATGTGGGATAACAAGCTAATTGGTCTATAATTTCCAATTTCTGATTTATCTCCTTTCTTATGCAGCAAAACTATGATTGCATTATTCCACTGCTTAGGCATCACACCTTTTCTAATGTACTTTGTGAAGAGCCTTGCCAGTTTTTGTGTTATGCCTCTTCCCCAATTTTAACAACTCTACAGTAACTTCATCTTCCCCTCTGGGGTTACTTCTACCCATATGCAGTACTTTGCATTTGTCAAGGTTAAACTTCAGTGGCCACTTCTTAGCCCATCTGCCCAAATTATCTAGATCCTGTTGCAGTAGCACCCTGCCATTACTGTCATTAACAACTCTGATATGCTGTAGAAAGGTTATACTAGTCTTTGTCCAGTGGATAACATTACAAAAAAAAAAAAAGAAAAAAAAAAAAAAATGTAATTCTTAAATTGTATTTACCTAAACATCTATATAGGTATTCACCGTAATCCCTAACCATCGATTACAAATTGAATACAGGTAGCCTAATCGCAAATGAACTCTCCCTTAAATATATATTATTATTAAAAACAGACCAACCAACAAATCAGACCAAATGATGCTCTTGCCTCCTATTAAGTGGCTCACGGACAACTTGCAGGTCCTTTCTCACACCAACCTACAGTCATACTGATCACAGGTAAATACCTCTATACCTTTTATATTTACTCTGATGCATACCTGTCAGGCTTTGGGTCTCAATCTCAGTTTGCAGCTAATAATAATTCCAAAATTTAAAACTAAAGTTAAGCAAAAATCAACAATTACAGTTTATAAAATTTATTTGGATTATTAATATAGGATATCCATAACTTAACATGAGTAATTACAAATCAAAACTGTTACTGAGACTACAGAAACAGGTATGCCTTTGACATTCTTTTAGTATGGCTATCTAAAAGATTACCTGTGATCAAATTATTTAATTATCAAAGCCCACGAGGAAGTAGCAGAGAGATGGCCATAAAGGAACCACTAGGTGGCAGTGATCATTGTGTGCTTAAGTGGGATTTACTCAAAGAGGTAACTACCATCAGGGGTAAAGGGAAAGGTTTTTGCTTTCAACTATTTAAAAAGTGTGTATGTGATGGAAACAAATATGAACAAATTACAATCTACTCATATATAAATGCAGTGCATTGAAATAAAGAGAAATGATTTTAGGATTCACTTACAAAAGTGCACAATGCAATTCTGTTGTGATGTTCTTCTCTGTTTTGCAATGTGTGCTTTCGTATTGCTGAATTTGTGAAAAGTGCTTTGTGTTATGCATAGCATAGGAACACAGCCTTTAAATCTGCCCCTTCGTTAGGTTTAGAGGTTACTGAAATCCTTTATTCCATCATGTGAGTGTAGTGTTATGTGATTAGATGGTTCACTTCTTGTAGATTTTAAGATGTTTATAACTCTCTTTTTTTTTTTTTTTTTTAATTAAAAGAAGCTATAATTTATATTAAAATGGATGGTTAGACATCTCAATGATAATGAAAAGACAATGCTTACCCATATTGCTCAATGCTCTGTCCATACATTCAAAATCTTTCATGTCATCTAATATAGGATCTTTTAGTGCACCTTTCTCTTGATGGACTTTTGATTTTCTGTTGACATTAAGTATACTCTCAGAGTGATTTGAGATAAAATACTGGGTGCAACCTTTATTCAGGTACTGGAAAACAAAGAACACATAATATAATACACATGCAAATACTTGTCTTTAAATCTCTAATCCTCTCTACCAAAATAATTATACTTATATACAAATTATTTAATTACCAAGGAAGAGCAAAGCGTAGCCGATGTACATCAATCTACCTCAAACTAAACCCACAGCAATGATAGACTTAGAAACAGAAGACAATTGTCAAACTATATTAATATATTGTAGACTAGACTTCTTTATACATGACCAGGTTATTTCAGTTATGAACCGTGCTCACAAGTACAGTGACAAACTTAACAATATCTACTCTCTTATAATTTTAAATTAGTGCACCACAACAAGATCATTTTTGTTAACCAATGTGAATCATGCTATTCACACATGCGTGTAAAGGTCCAAGAGTCCAAAATGGTGTATGGTCTCCGCACATTTATAGAATTACAGTTTAATTTCATTTCAAGTATTTCAGCTATTAAGAGTTTTATTCATTCTGTGTATTAATTACCTTAGCCTCGTTAAAAAGAAAAACATGGTTCTCCTGGATGGCATGAAAGGAAAGTTCAGATGCACCTGTCCTTTTCACCCTCACAGATGCCTGATATTGTTTTAAAGACATCGAAAGATAATTTTGGTAGAACCGATGTAAAAGGAGTTGCATTCCCCACAAGTAATGTTATAGATTATATCGGTTCGCTCCACGTTAAAGACTGAGGTGGGTTTCCTCGCCCTCAATAATTTATTTATCAGTTGTGCAACTATTTTGAATTCTGTATTTTTAAAAATGTTAACAAACTGTTCATACCATTGTTGTACATAAGGAACTTTAATAAAATACTTATGTGTAGTATTCTTACTAAGCGGAACTGATTCGGATTTTTGTTTTGCCTGTCGCTGAATATTATCCTAGCGTATATCCCCTGTTTAAAATGATTGGAATTCTAATGACTGGAATTATCTAAAGTAAGTTATTGAAATTAAAAAACAGGATTTAGAAATGGAAATAAATAAAAGACAAACAAAATACAGCATCTAATTATGGTTAAGAATCGATTTGTTGTTCGAACGGAGGGTAACACATGCTTCAATAGTAGAGAAAATACAACACATAATGAAGAAGGGGTGGAAGGTATAAGTTAAATCATGCAACGTGAGGTAACAGATTTAGCTACACTACACAATAACATTATATTTAATAATTCAGATACACAGGGAAATAATTCGAAACTCAGCGTTGTAAATTTAATCACAGTTCAAATAAATCTTCTTAAAAAGGAGTCTTAATTACAACCTTCCACCTACATGACTTCCGAAAAAACAAACAGTAGTTGAATTTGAATGCGGTTTAAGAAATATTAAGAATAGGGAAGGATTAATACAGCTAATAAATAATGTTAGGATCAAAGGATCCTAATATACCCAAACTATCAAAACAAGAAAGAATCGGATTACAAAAACTAAGGAAAAATGATAATATTGTAATACAAAGAACAGATAAAGGCGACACTGTGGTTGTCTTAAATAGGGAGCATCATTCTCTCGCTCCTTGTATAATTCTCTATAGTAGTCTTCTGCTATTTGAATTATGCCTCCTCCGCTATTTATAAGTACAACATCACTATTCTTCAGTTTCAGTATCAGTATCATTTCTCTTTCTGTATTACTGCTCATGGCTGCTGATTTAAGTCCTTTGCTTCCCCTTAATGCCTGTTCTATTTTTCTGGTGTTAAATCTTCTTATGTCCTCTCTGAGTCTCTTTCTAATGGCTTTGCATAACTCAGTATACTCAATTTTCTCCTTGTCAGTGTTTATCTTGCTCTTCATTTGTTGCCTTCAGTTCATCATAACACGTGTTTCTTGACTAATTTTTTCTTCTTTGGATTTCTTTTTCCCTATAGGTTTCTTGGGCTTTATCAGTTTCAGGAAGTTGTAATATTCCTCATCGATATCTTGGTCCTGAGCCGTCTGCAGAAGCTCAAACTTGTTCTTAAGTTCCAGTACATACTGCTCTTTCTCCTCTTCTGTTATCTCAAAGACCTTCGTATTATTTACTCGAGTCAGTTTTTTCCTCTCCTTTCCTACATCTATATCAAGTGTGCACCTTACCATTCTGTGATCACTTCCAACATTTACCGTATTCAGGATGGTAACATCATTCACTATATATCTTCTGTTAGTGAAGATGAAGTCAATTTCATTAGTTGTTAACTCATTTGGATCCTTCCCTGTCCACTTTCTGTTCACCCATTTCTTGAAAAACGTGTTCATTACTGACAATACTTGAGATTCTGCAAATTCCACAAGTCTTTCACCTCTTTCATTTCTTTCACCAATTCCAAAATTTCCTATATTTTCCCTTTCTGTGCTGTTTTATCTTTTTTCCAACCTTAGCATTGAAGTCCCCCATAATAATAGTGTATTGGGTTTTCTGCTCATCTAGAAGACTCTCAATTTCGGTGTACACATGGGTTGTGTTAGGGTAGCTAAGAATAGAAACAGGTGCATGTATACCTGCGTGTACACCAATGCTAGGAGTTTGGTAAATAAATTTGATGAATTTGAGGTATTGCTCAAAACATCAAAGGCAGATATTGTTGAGATATCAGAGACGTGGTGTCACACAGATATAAGTAATGCGGAACTGGAATTTGGGGAATATAATGTGTATAGAAAGGATAGACAAGACAGGAGGGGAGGAGGGGTTATGCTATTAATTAAGAAACACATAAAGTCCAAGGAAGTGAAGCCAGTCGACATCGATGGACAGGGCAGTGTCGAGTCAGTTTGGTGTGACATAAGCATAGGGAAATCAAAATTGAGAGTAGGAGTGTGCTATAGGCCTAATGACTCTGATGAGTATAATAAGATATTGTACAGGGAAATAGAGTGGGCCAGTAAATCAGAGAGTCTTATAATGGGGGATTTTAATTTCCCAGATATTGACTGGAATTTGTGGGTTGGTCACTCGCACACTAGCAAGGCTTTTGTGGATTTATTGGATGATTGTTTTCTACATCAGCATGTTCGTGAGGCAACAAGAGGGAGCAATACCCTTGATCTGATTATCAGTAGTGATTCTTCATGCATTAAGAATCTGCAGATAAATGAACCACTAGGTGGCAGTGATCACAGTGTGTTGAAGTGGGATTTACTCAAGGAGGTAACTACCATCAGAGGTAAAGGGAAGGGTTTTTGTTTTCGTAAAGGCGACTATGATGGTCTGAGACAGTATTTAAATTCTATACAGTGGGACCAACTGATGATGTTACCAACAGCAAACTCAAAATGGGAAGCATTCAAGGAACTAATCTTGGAGGCTACCAGGCTTTACATACCAACTAAGAAATATTGTTCAAGGTTTAGGCCTAAATGGTTGTCAGATGAACTAATGAGACATGTGGCAGAGAAGAAAAATGCATGGGATACATACAAATTAATGGGTGACATGGAAACCTATGATAGATATAAGTTGGTCTGTAACCAAGTCACAAAGGAGATTAGGCAGGCAAAGGCAGACTACGAAAAATCCTTGGCAAAGGATGCAAAGAAAAACAGAAAAGAGTTCTTTACATATTTGAACTCGAGAAGGAAAGGGATGAATCAGATTGGTCCACTGGATATTGATGGTTCAACAGTTGAGGATCCTGCTCAGGTAGCTAACAATCTAAACGAGTATTTTGCATCTACATTCACGCATGAGGAGTTATTCAGGAAGGAGAATGATGTAGGTAAAGTAAACATTGGCAGTGAGCTGGATGATTTTGTAATAACTGAGAGGAAAGTGGAGGAGAGATTGTTGAGGATAAACATAAAAAAGGCACCTGGGGTGGATGGGATCTATCCAGTTATATTAAAGGAGGCAGCAAAGGAAGTATGCAAACCCCTAGCCATAATTATGAGAGCTTCTTTGGACTCAGGGGAGGTACCCATAGACTGGAGATGTGCAAATGTAACCCCAATTCACAAAGGAGGATCAAAGGCTGACACAAGTAATTATAGACCTGTTAGTTTAACTTCTGTTCCAGGTAAATTAATGGAGGCACTGGTTAAAGAAGCACTGCAGGATCATCTAGACAAGAATTCAGTTATAGCTCAGACACAGCATGGTTTTGTTAAGGGCAGGTCTTGCCTGACCAATTTGATTGGATACTATGATGTAGTCACAAAAGAACTGGATGCAGGGAATAACTTTGATATTATATATTTGGATCTTAGAAAGGCTTTTGATACTGTTGCACATGGAAGACTGCTGCACAAATTGGAGCAGTGTGGCATTGGAGGCAAACTGCTGCTATGGATAAGGGGATGGTTGAGTGGCAGAAGACAGAGAGTGGTAATCAATGGACACTGCTCAACGTGGACTAATGTTATTAGTGGAGTTCCTCAAGGTTCAGTGTTGGGTCCGTTGTTGTTTTCGGTGTTTATGAATGATATTGATGATGGTATATCAAGTTTAATGTCCAAGTTTGCAGATGATACAAAGGTTGGCAGGGTTGTTAAGGACACTACTGATGCTATGCTGCTGCAACAGGATCTGGAAAGGTTGAACAGATGGGCTGAGAGGTGGCAAATGAAGTTTAACATTGACAAATGTAAAGTACTACATATGGGAAACAGTAACCCCAGAGCAACTTATCAACTCTGCGGTACTACACTGACAGTGGTGGAGAATGAAAAGGACCTGGGGGTAATTGTGCAGGCAGATATGAAGTTCTCTGAGCAGTGCAGACGAGCTGCAAGAGTAGCTCATGGTGTCTTGTCAATGATATACAGGAATTTTTCTAGCAGGGATAAGGAGGTGATTATTCCCTTGTATAAGGCAATGGTTAGGCCACATCTTGAGTACTGTATACAGGTCTGGAGGCCTCATTTCAAGAAGGATGTAGAGCTGCTGGAATGGGTACAGAGGAGGGCAACAAGATTAGTGAATGGAACAAAGGGTTGCTCTTACGAAGAAAGGCTTAAGTTTTGCAAATTACAGAGTCTGGAGACTAGGCACCGGCGAGGTGATCTGATAGAGGTGTATAAGGCTTTGAATGGTTTGAGCATGCTCAATGCCAATGTGATTCTTCATCTTGCTCAGAATAATCACCTGAGAGGGCATAAATTCAAATTGAGGAAGGACGGATGTCGGATAGATGTGCGGAAATTTGCCTTTGGCCAGCGGGTGGTTGGTTGGTGGAACCGACTTCCATCACTTGTTGTTGAAGTTGATAGCCTAAACAAATTTAAAGCTCAACTGGACAGGTATTTCGAACGAACGGAGGGGTGAAATGGGAGTAGTGGTTGGTTTTTTTTTTTTTTTTTTTTTGGCTGATGCCGAATAAGCTTGCTTTCTTGCATCATATGCCTCTACTAATGCTAATGCTAATTTTGGTGCATGAATCATTATAACCTTTAGCTTGTACCTCTTAGAAATCTTGATTATTAGTGACACCCTTGGTGATATACTTTTGATTTTTTATATCTTTAACATATAAAAAACATATAACATAAAAACATATAAGATATAAAAAACAAAATGTTGTTTTTTATATCTTTATGGACCAGAAACCCAACTCCACCTTCGTTCCTTTCACTGTTTCCATTGGTGTACAGCAGATTTCCACTTGATAAACTTATAGGTGATCCATTTCTTCTTCTTGTTTCAGCCAAACTGATGATATTCCAATTCATATTTTCTAGTTCCTTTTCCAGCTGTAATAGCCTGTCTTCACTGATAAGTGATCTTACGTTGTAACAGGCCAAGTTCAGTTTCCGTGCATGGCAGCTGGTCGTACCCAAAGATTCTTAGCACCCTCTGCTTCCACTCTGATCCTCTCGCTGCTGTAAGGGTGGGGGGGGAGTGAAAGTCGCTGGGGACTGAGGGCCATTTGTTTCGTGGTGTTGGCATATGCTGGAGGGTTTGGTCTTTTTCTCTTCACGCTGACCAGGCGTCTTGAAGAGATACACTCTACACATTCTTTGCCACTAAGTGATGTAACAGGGCTTACCATCGAGAAGGTGTGCATGAGTGGATTTTAGGGAGGCAGGCCAACCGGACTTCTCCTAAATCTTCTGTAATAGAAAGATATTGGCTCCATCAGTGTTTTAGACTGGGTATCTGATAACACACAGAATACCTGTCCCCCCTCTAAGCCCCGATGTTGTCTCATTATATACTAATGTAGATGTTAAATATTCACTCGACACATTATGGGATTTGATTAACAGTAATTCCATAATATTAAATAAAACCAAGTTGCCTATAACCGAAATATTTCATTTAATTAGATTTCTTATAGAGGCTAATTACGTTGATTTTCAATCGGACATTTACAGACAAATTTTTGGCCTTCCAATGGGAATTAGCCTGAGCGGTTTAGTAGCTGAAATTTATCTTAACACTATTGAGCAATTACACTTAAATCCGTATATTCCCAGGATAACATTTTATGGTAGGTACTAGGATATCATCTAAGTATCACATGAAGATAATGTAAATAATCTTATGAGTTCTTTTAATAATATACACGACTTAAATTCACTTTGGAAAAGGAAAACCCAGGTGAGAACTCTATAAATTTTCTTAATTTTATGTTAACAGGGGTCCACAATGACAGACTTTAAAATATACCATAAACTTAATAATACAGGAAAATTTTTGCATTATTCGAGCTACCACACTTTTACGTATAAAAAGGAGTATTGTTTTAAACCAATTTTATAATGCGTACAGATATAGTTCTATATAAGAAACTCTCAATGACAAAATCAGGGAACTTATAACAAGATTTTTAAACAGGGGATATACACTAGGTATGATTAGGAACATTCAGCGACAGGCAAAACAAAAATCCGAATCAGTTCCACTTAGTAAAAACGATACACATAAATATTTTATTAAAGTTCCTTATGTACAACAATGGTATGAACAGTTCATTAACATTTTTAAAAATACAGAATTCAAAATAGTTGCACAACTGATAAATAAACTCTAGACATTATTGAGGGTGAGGAAACCCACTTCAGTCTGTAACATGGAGCGAACCAATATAATCTATAACATTGCTTGTGGGGAATGCAACTTCTTTTACATCAGTTCTACCAAAATTATCTTTCGATGTGTTTACAACAATATCAGGCATCTGTGAGAGCGAAAAGGACAGGTGCATCTGAACTTTCCTTTCATGCCATCCAGGAGAACCATGTTTTTCTTTTTAACGAAGCTAAGGTAATTAATACACAGAATGAATAAATCTTAATAGCTGAAATACTTGAAATGAAATTAAACTGTAATTTTATAAATGTGAGGAGACCATACACCATTTCGGACTCTTGGACCTTTACACGCATGTGTGAATAGCATGATTTACATCAGTTAACAAAAATAATCTTGTCGCGGTACACTAATTTAAAATTATAAGAGAGCAGATATTGTTAAGTTTGTCACTGTACTTCTTGTGAGCATGGTTCATAACCAAAATAACCTGGTCATGTAAAAGAAGTCTAGTCTACAATATTTTAATATAGTTTTTAATATAGTTTACAATTGTCTTCTGTTTCTAGTCTATCATTGCTGATGGGTTTAGTTTGGGGTAGATTGATGTATGTCGGCTATGCTTTGCTATTCCTTGGTAGCAGTAGGTAGACATTGGGAATTGAATACAAGATTAGTTTTATAAAAATCGTATAAATTAACAATCTTTTAATATGGATATTATCGCGTTACAAACTTAGATCTTTTATATTATATATTAACCGGATCAATTTGATGTGAAGAAATTTTCTAAAAAAGGTATGATAAGCTATCTTATATTTAAACAATATTACATTGGAAACGAGAGTAGCCTTGTGCAGGCAAAGTTTTTACGGCTCCGTTTTTTAAATTTTTTTCTGTTTTTTTAACTTAAATTAGAATATTAACTTATTTTCTAGAGTAGCTTTATATTCCTAGTTATGATACTTAGTTTAATTTTTAACTTTGATAGAGATTTTGTAGGTTATTACTTAGTATCTTCAAATAGGCCTCTGGGGTTGGGCATATTCATAATATAATTTTTTTTTAGAGTTTACAGCAACCTTGCGTTGAAATAATAAAACAAAAAACAAAATTAATAGTTTAATAATATTAAACCGGTATTACTAATTTACAATAAATTATTATTTACAATAAGTATATAAAACAAAAAGAAAAAGAATACCATAAAATACAATAAAATATACAGAATTGAAAGCGCTAAAATCTGAATCTTTCAAAGGCTCTGCCTTCTTTCTCAACAGTATGCTTTATTTTTCCAGTGCAATCTTAAATACCTTCAGGTTCACAGCATATGTCACATGATTCAATAACATGTGCATTGTTCTCTTGCGTAACAGAACCGGAAGTGACTCAGGAGTGCGTCAGGTGGAATCATTCATATCCCTCCAAAGGATCACTATCTCAAAAAGGAGATGAATCTGCATACCCCTATCCATAAGAGATAGGGGTATGCGGATTCATCCCCTCTATCCACAAGAAATAGGGGTATGCAGATTCATCCCCCTCTTTGAGACAGTGATCCTTGGAGGGGATGAACGATTCCACCTGACGCACTCCTGAGCCATTTCCGGTTCCATTACGCATGAGAACAATGCATATGTTATTGAATCATGTGACATGAGCCGTGAACCTGAAGGTATTTAAGATTGCACTGCAAAAATAAAACATACTGTTTAGAAAGAAGGCAGAGCCTTCGAAAGCTTCAGATTTTAGCGCTTTTAATTCTGTATATTTTATTGTATTTTCTGGTATTCTTTTTCATTTTATTTTATATACTTATTGTAAATAGTAATTTATTGTAAATTAGTAATACTGGTTTAATATTATTAAACTATTAATTTTGTTTTTTGTTTTATTATTTCAACGAAAGGTTGGTCTAAATTACTATAAAAAAAAATTTATATTATTACTTAGTATCGCTAAGAGTATCCAATCCACGTGTTTTACAAGTTTTGCAGCTCCGGCGAACGCCGGGTTTTTAGCAATATTTAGTAGCTTTATTGACTTAATTGTTTTATTATATTATTTTCTATAAGTAGCTTATAGACCTCGTCAAGATCCTCAGTTTATTCTGAATTTAGATAGTGAGATTTTGGAGGTTAATTAATACTTAGTGTCCGTAGATTTACTGTTCGTAACTTGCCACCATTGTTATACGATGCAACGTTATATCTGGTACTAGATAGTGTTAGCTTAGTATAGTAGAGTATATAATATTATCAATTAATCAGTAAAATTTATTAATCTTGTTAAACTTCATTGTCAATTAAATTGTACTTTTTTAACTAAATACATATAACGATTTAGATTTTACAAATGGAACATTATGAATTAATAAATAACTTGATACGGAAGTTATATAACGAAACTCGGAGATAATACTCAATACTAAAATATATATATATATATATATATATGCATAGATATATAGTGTTATAACTGCATTGGAATATAAGTTTAGGGTTATAATTTTATACTGCAATTGAATAAAAATCATGATTCAGACCAGAACAGCAAAGCAAAAGGCTCAAGCTAATGGGAGTGCTGTGGCTCAGGGAAGAACTAAGGTGGGCAGTTGCCCTCTGAATCACAGCCTTTTAAAATGCACTACTTGCTTGATGTTTGTGGAGCAATCAGGTACGGGACATGATATTGCCAAGTGGAATGTCTTTGTGTGTGTGTGTGCGCGCGCGCGCAATGTAATGAGTGTGAGGGAATCAGGCGACAACCCAACGTTGTTATGGGCCTATATGAGAGCTTGAAGAACACGGTGGATGCCCTCGAAGGATCTAAACTGAGAGGCCCAGCAAGCTCTCAGCTACCCACATCAACACCAGAGCTTACATTTGAACATCACGCAAAACAGAGGCATCGTAATTCGTTATTTGGTTTTTTTAGGAGCATTAGCAACTAAGGCCATATTGCTCCGTGATTATGCGGTGGTCATTCCCTGACCTTTCCGCATCCTCCATATTTGGTGGTGACGGGCTCAAACCCCGGTCTAATCAAGAAGCGTGTGCTACGAACTGCTGCTCCTTCCCACCTGATTACGGAGGTGCCTAACACAGCGGCAACCCCCAAAGCAGAATGCACTGGTCGCAGAGGGACTAGTAGTTGTCGGTGATTCTATTGTCAGGGAAATGGGGAACATGGTATGTAAAAAGGATAGGTGGAACAGGACCAGGGTATGCCTGCCAGGAGCAAAGGTTGACAATGTTGTAGAGCAGATATCATCTGTTAAGCACACAAAAAGTAATATTTTTGTACACATTGGCACTAATGATATTAAGAGTAGGAGAACAGCGGAATTAATTAACAAGTACAGGTCACTGCTGAAAAAAAGCCATGAATTAGGGTTGAATTTGAAAGTAGTAATAGTAGTGGCATGTGATGCAAGAAAGCAAGTGTAGGGGCTTATGCAGCATCAGCCAAAAAAAAAAAAAAAAAAAAAATCACACCATTCCCTCCAAATGCCTGTCCAGTTCCTCCTTAAATTTATTCAACCTATCAACTTCCACAACGACAGATGGAAGTTTGTTCCAGCAATTAACCACCCGCTGGCTAAAGGCAAATTTCCGCACATCTATTCTACATCTGTCTTTCCTTAATTTGAATTTATGCCCCCTTAGGTTTGTAATCTGAACAAGTGGAAGAATTCCATCAGAATTCAGCGTGCTCAACCCATTCAAGGCCTTATACACCTCAAGCAGATCACCACCCAGGTGCCTAGTCTCCAGCCACTGCAATTTGCAGAACTTAAGCCTCTCTTGGTAAGAGGATCCCTTCATTCCCCTCACCAATCTTGTTGCCCTTCTCTGTACACACTCAAGCAAATCAACATCCTTCCTAAAATGAGGCCTCCAGACCTGTACGCAGTACTCAAGGTGTGGCCTGACCACTGCCTCATACAGAGGGACAATCACCTCCTTTTCCCTGCTAGCAAAAGTGTCTACAATTCTGCCCAGACACGATAGGAGTGAATATATGATGAGAGCCGTGTCGATCAATTCGGCCCTGGAAAGGTTGTGCAAAGCTACAAGGGGTAGAATTTTTTCAGCCTGGTCTGTACTTGTTAACAGGAGAGACTGCTTCTACAGGAATGGGATATACTTAAATAGAAAGGGTGCAAGAATATTTGCTGATGCCATCGAGGCAGTGTTAGCTGTGTTGGAAAACAGCTAGATTTGGGGGGGGGGGTACACGGACTAATAGATTAACAGTAGCCACTGGCAGAGGTGAAAGTTATTCTTGCACTGCTTCTATAGGAATGAGCAGTAGCCTGGAAAACAAGATGCAGGATATTTCAGAGACTGCTGAAAGTCATTGTGGTACAAGTAAACACATGGGTTGTGTTAAGGTAGCTAAAAATAGAAATAGGTGCATGTATACTTGGGTATACACCAATGCTAGGAGTTTGGTAAATAAATTTGATGAATTTGAGGTGTTGGTCAAAACATCAAAGGCAGATACTGTTGGGATATCAGAGAGGTGGTGTCACACAGATCTAAGGAAGGCAGAATTGGAATTTGGAGAGTACAATGTGTACAGGAAGGATAAACAGGATAAAAAGGGAGGAGGGGTTATGCTATTAGTTAAGACACAGATAAAATCCGAGAAAGTGTAGCCAGTCGACATCGCTGGACAGTGCAGTGTCAAGTCAGTTTGGTGTGACATAAGCATTGGGAGATCAAAATTGAGAGTAGGAGTGTGTTATAGGCCTAATGACTCAGAAGAGTGTAATAAGAAACTATACAGGGAAATAGAGTGGGCCAGTAAATCACAGAGTCTTATAATGGGTGATTTTAATTTCCCAGATATTGACTGGAATTTGTGGGTTGGTCACTCACACAGTAGCAAGGCTTTTGGGGATTTATTGGATGATTGTTTTCTACATCAGCATGTTTGGGAGGCAACGAGAGGGAGTAATACTCTTGATCTGATTATCAGCAGTGATTCTTCATGCATTAAGAATCTGCAGATAAAGGAACCACTAAGTGGCGGTGATCACAGTGTGTTGAAGTGAGATATACTCAAAAGAGGTAACTACCATCAGGGGTAAAGGGAAGAGTTTTTTCTTTTGTAAAGGCAACTACGGTGGTCTGACACAGTATTTAAATTCTATATGGTGGGACCAACTGATGATGTTACCAACAGTAAATTCAAAATGAGAGGCATTCAAATAATTAATCTTGGGAGCTACTAGGCTTTACATACCAACTAAGAAATATTGTTCAAGGTTCAGGCCTAAATGGATGTCAGATGAACTAATGAGACATGTGGCAGAGAAGAAAAATGCATGGGATACATATAAATTAATGAGTGACATGGAAGCCTATGACAGATATAAGCTGGTCTGTAACTAAGTCATAAAGGAGATTAGGCAGGCAAAGGCAGATTATGAGAAATACTTAGCAAAGGAAGAAAAGAAAAACAGAAGAGTTCTTTACCTATTTAAACTCTAGAAGGAAAGGGATGAATCAGATTGGTTCACTGGATATTGATGATGCTGCTCGGGTGGGTAATGAGTATTTTGCATCTACATTCACACATGAGGAGGTATTCAGGGAGGGGAATGCCAGAGGGAGTTAAAATCTTGCAGTGAGTAGATGATTTTGTAATAACTGAGAGGAAAGTGGAGGAGAAATTGTTGAAGATAAACATAAAAAAGGCACCTGGGGTGGATGGGATCTATCCAGTTATTTTAAAGGGGGCAGCAAAGGAAGTAAGCAAACCCTTAGCCATTATTATGAGAGCTTCCTTGGACTCAGGGAGGTACCCAAGGACTGGAGATGTGCAAATGTGACCCCAATTCACAAAGGAGGATCAAAGGCTGACACAAGTAATTATAGACCTGTTAGTTTAACTTCTGTTCCAGGGAAATTAATGGAGTCACTGGTCAAAAAAAGCACTGCAGGATCATCTAGACAAGACTTATAGCTCGAACACAGCATGGTTTTGTTCAGGGGAAGTCTTGTCTGAACAATGATTGGAAAATATAATGTGGTCACAAATGAACTGGATGCAGAGAATAACTTTGACATCATATATTTGGATCTTAGAAAGGCTTTTGATACTGTTCCAGATGGAAGACTGCTGCACAAATTGGAGCAGTGTGGCATTGGAGGCAAATTGCTGCTATGGATAAAGGGATGGTTGAGTGGGAGAAGACAGACAGTGCTAATCAATGGACACTGCTCTTTGTGGACTAATGTTATTAGTGGAGTCCCTCAGGGCTCAGTGTTGGGTCCATTGCTGTTTTCTGTATTTATAAATGATATTGATGTTGGTATATCAGGCTTAATGTCCAAGTTTGCAGATGATACGAAGGTTGGCAGGGTTGTTAAAGACACTAATGACAGTATGCTGCTGCAACAGGATCTAGAAAAGTTGAGCAGATGGACTGAGAAGTGGCAAATGAAGTTTAACATTGACAAATGTAAAGTACTACATATGGGAAGCAGTAACCCCAGAGTAACGTATCAACTCTGTGGTACTACACTGACAGTGGTAGAGAATGAAAAGGATCTGGGGGTAATTATGCATGAAGTTTTCTAAGCAGTGCAGACAGTCTGCAAGATTAGTTCATGGTGTCTTGTCAATGATATACAAGAATTTTTCTAGCAGGGATAAGGAGGTGATTATCCCCTTGTATAAGGCAATGGTCAAGCCACATTTTAAGAAGGATGTAGAGCTGTTGGAACGAGTACAGAGAAGGACAACAAGATTAGTGAATGAAACAAAGGGTTGCTCTTAGGAAGAAAGGCTTAGGTTTTGCAAATTACAGTGTCTGGAGACTAGGCTCCTGCGAGGTGATATGATTTAGGTGTATAAAGCTTTGAATGGTTTGATCATGTTCAAAGCTGATGGGATTCTTCCTTTTGTTCAGAATAATCACCTGAGAGGGTATAAATTCAAATTGAGGAAAGACAATTGTAGGATAGATGTGTGGATGTTTGCCTTTAGCCAGGGGGTTGTTTAAGGCTGAGCTGGATAGGTATTTGCAACGAACAGAGGGGTGAAATGGGAGCAGTTTTTTTTTTTTTTTTTCTGGCTGATGCTGCATAAGCTTGTTTTCTTGCATTGTATGCCTCTACTAATGCTAATTTTGAAATCTTAAAGTTCAGTTAGTGCGGTTCCACATAAATTGATATGAACTTTTGATGCAAAGTTGCAGAAGATAGCTCATAATAACTGCAACGCTGATGCTATCGAGTCAGTGTTAGGTGGGTTGGAAAACCTTGGTGGGGGAATACACAGACTAATAGATTAACATTTGCAGGCAGGGTTGAATGTAATTCCTGTATTGCTTCTATTAGAATGAGCAGCAGCCTGGAAAGCAAGGTGCTGAAGGATTTAAAAAACTGCTGGGAGTCATCATGAAACATGTAAATACATGGGCAATGTTAGGGTAACAAAGAGTAACTAAGGTAACTAAACCTGCACCTCTTCTTAGACGGCACCTGCGTAGCCAGGTGGGAAGGAGCAGCAGTGCATGTAGCACATGCTTCTTGATTAGACCAAGGTCACCACCAAATACGGAGGATGCGGAAAGGTCAAGGAATGACCACCGCATATCCCGAAGCAATATGGCCTTAGTTGCTAATGCTCCTAAAAACCAAATAACAACAACTTCTTTGACGAGCATGTTTACTTGCATGTACACCAATGCTAGGCATATCATAAATAAATTAGATGAATTTAAAGTGCTGGTCAAGACATCAAAGGCAGATATTGTTGGGCTATCCGTGACGTCGTGTCACACAGATATAAAGGAATTTGAATTTAGTGAGTGCAATGTGTACAGAAAGGACAGACAGGATAGGAAGGGAGGAGGGCTATGCTCTGCTGTTAGTTAGAAACGTAAAATCTAAGGCAGTTCATTCAGTTGACATAGGTGACCAGTGCAATGTTGAGTCAAGTTGGTATGACATAAGCACTGTGATAGCAAAATTGAGAGTAGGAGTGTGTTATAGGCCTAATGACTCTGATGAGTACAACAAACAACTGTACAGAGAAATAGAGTGGGCTACTAAATCAGAATATCTGATAATAAGAAATTTTAACTTTCCAAATACTCATGGAACTTGGGGATTGGTCACTCGCACATCATCAAGATTTTTGTGGATTTATTGGATGACTGTTTTCTACAGCAGCATGTTCGAGAGGCAACCATAGAGAGTAATACTCTTGATCTGATTACCAGCAGTGATTCTTCATGCATTAAGAATCTGCAGATAAAGGAACAACTAGGTTTCAGTGATTATGCTGGGATTTACTTAAAGATGTAGCTATATCAGGGATAAAAGAAAGGGTTTTTGCTATCGTAAAGGTGACTTACAGTGGTCTCAGACAGTTTTTAAATTCTATACAGTGGGACCAACTTATGACATTACCAGCAAAAATTCTAAATGGGAAGCAGTCAATTAATCATGGAAGCTACTAGGATTTCATACCAACTAAGAAATACAGTTAAGAATTAGATCTAAGTGGATCTCAGGTGAAGAATTGAGACTTATGGCAGATAAGAAAAATGCATTAGATGCATATCAATTATCAGGCGACACAGAAAGAAGCCTATGGTAGATATAAGCTAGTTGATAATCAAGCTACAAAGGAGGTTAGGCAAGCGAAGGCAGATTATGAGAAAATTTTGGCAAGGGATGCAAAGATTTCTTTACTTAAGTAAACTCAAGGAGGAAGGGGATAATTCAGATTGGTCCACTTCGTATCAATGGTTCGATTGGTGATGATCCTGCTCAGGCAGCTTACAACCTGAATGAGTATTTTGCATCTACATTCACACATGACAAATTATGTAGAGAAGTGGTGGCCAGAAGTTTATCAAACTCTAACAGGGAGCTCAATGATTTTGTAATAACAGAGAAGGAAGTGGAGGAGAAACTGCTGAAGTTAAACATAAAGAAGGCACCTTATGTTTAATTTCTGGTAACGGAGGCAGTCAGAGAATTAAGGGAGGCAGCAAAGGAAGTAAGCAAACCTTTAGCCATAATTATTAGAGCATCCTTGGATTCAGGGGAGGCCCCCATGGACTGGAGATGTGCAATTGTACCCACAATTAACAAAGGGGATTAAAGGAGTGACACGAGTAATTACAGACATGTTAGTTTGACTTCTGTTCCAGGGAAAATAATGGAATCACTGGTTAAAGAAGCACTGCAGGATCATCTAAACAAGGCTGCAGTTACAGTTCAGACACAGCATGAGTTTGTTAAGGGGAAGTCTTGTCTGACCAATTTGATCGGATACTATGATGTGGTCACAAAGGAACTGGATGCAAAAAAAGTAGCATGTGTGTGTGTGTGTGTGTGTGTACCCCGTATGCATGAAAGGTATTTTATTTTATGTGAACACCTCCTTGGCTTGGACGAGGTTAAAGAGTTTTTGTAAATGATATCATGCTCAACTACTGTTGAAACCTGTGGAGGGTCTACAACAGGCAATTGAGCTGAAATATGATTTTGTTTCTTTTTTGGATGATGCAGTAGAAACTGGTTGTTGCAGTATAGTCAGTCTAATTGGTTCAGAAATCAATTGAAAATCCTCAGGTAATTCATTTTAACTCAAATATTCTAGATTGAAATCTTCAGGAAGTTCTTGAATATAATTTTGTGATTTTGACGGTCCAGCTTCTTGATGAGAAGTCAATGAAGAAGGCTCATGTTGATCAAAATCATGAGAAGCAGATTTTATTAAACTCTACATTTTTTTTTTTTTTTTTTGCGTTCTGTGTTTTTGAACTCGTTCTTTTGTCAATATTGGAGGATTCTTCGGTGGATTCAAAGCTTTCATTCTTGCATAATATTATTACTTGCTGCTTACTCTACCTGATCAACATTAGTGACAAAGTTAGTGTCATTACCATAATTTAGAAAGTGATGTCATTTCCCTCTCTTAGTATGAATGATGTAATGTTTTATGCTCACGCCAACTACTTACTATACCAAATTAACGTTACTAAACGAGTTAGCATCGTTAGCACCATTTAGGAAGTGACGTCATTTGTGTCATTTCCATAAGAAAATTTCGTTACCAATTGGTTTTGCTTCAGTCCGAAAATGTAGTGGGTGCGGCCAAAGATGTTTTCACATCAAAAAATAATTTTAATATCCTACACTTGGATTTCAGGAATACTTTTTACTGTTGCACATATAAGACTGCTGTACAGATTGGAGCTTGTTGTTATTGTTATTTTGGTTTTTAGGAGTATTAGCATCTAAGGCCATATTGCTCCGGGGATATGCAGTGGTCATTCCCTGACCTTTCCGCATCCTCCATATTTGGTGGTCACAGGCTCGAACCCCGGTCTAATCAAGAAGCGTGTGCTACGCACTGCTGCTCCTGCCCACCTGGCTACGGAGGCGCCACAGATTGGAGCAGTTTGGCATTAAGGGCAAGTTTCTGCTATGGATAAAGGGATGGTCGAGTGGGAGAAGACATAATCAATGGATACTGCTCTTCTTGGACTAATGTCATTAGTGGAGTCCCCAGGAGTTTGGTATCGGCCCCATTGTTATTTTCTGTATTTATCAATGATATTGGTGATGGTATATCAGGCTTAATGTCCAAGTTTGCCGATGATACACAGGTTGGCTGGGTTGTTAATGTCAGTACACTGCCAAAACAGGATCCAGAAAAGTTGGGCAGATGGGCTGGAAAGTGGCAAATGAAGTTTAACATTGACATATGCAAAGTACTCCATATGGGTAGCTGTAACCCCAGAGTAACATACCAACTGTGTGGTAGTACACTTAGACATGAAGTTCAGAGCAGTGCAGAGACTGCCAGAGCAGGTCATAGGGTCTTGCCAATGGTATACAGGAACTGTGCTAGCAGGGATAAGGAGGTGATTATTCCTTTGTATAAGGCATCAGGCCACACCTTGAATACTATATAGAGGTCTGGAGCTCTAATTTTAGGAAGGAAGTAGTGCTCCTGGAATGAGTACAGAGAAGGGCAACAAGAATGGTGAGGGGAACAAAGGGGTGCTTTTACCAAGAAAGGAAGTTCTGCAAACTGCAGTGTCTGGAGACTAGGCATCTGTGAGGTGATATGACTGAGGTGTATAAGGCTTTGACTGGTTTGAGAAAGCTCGGTGCTGATGGAATTCTTCCTCGATGAGATTATGCACTTGAGGGGACATAAATTGAAATTGAGGAAAGACAGTTGCAAAATAGATGTGTGGAAATTTGCCTTTAGCCAGCGACTGGTTGATTGCTGGAACAAACTTCCATCCATTGTTGTGAAAGTTGATAGTTTAAATAAGTTCAAGGAAGAACTGGACAAACTTTTGGAGTGAATGGATAGGTGAAATGGGAAGGGATTTTTTTTTTTTTTTTGTTGGCTGATACTGTAAAAGCTTGCTTACTTGCATCATATGTCACTTCTACATTACCAAGTATTAGCTACTAATGCTAATCCTTAATAATGTTTACACTATGTAAACATTACCAAAACTATATTTCTCAACAAATATCTTCTGCAAAATTCTTCAAATAGGCTTCTTGGTTGGGTAAGTTCTGGCTCATAATAACTGGAATAGAATACACCAACCATATATGACTCAATTTTTATTAACATAAATTAAAATAGAATAAAAAAATTAAGATAACGATTGATAGAATTAAAATATATAAAATTTAAATATATAAAATATTACAAATTAAAAATGATAAAACAACACCACAGCTTTCAAGGGTGACTGCTTCCTTTATCAACAGTGAAATATAATTTTTTATTAGTGAAATATAATTTGTCGTGCCATATCCTTAAATAACATCAGCAGGATCACGGCTCACAGCACATGTTACAGAAGGAGCATTGAATTATCCTCCACATGTGCATGAAGGCCGGAAATGGCTCGGGAGCATGCAAGGTGGAACTGTTCAGCCTGTCGAAGATCAACATTGATTGTTTGCATAGGTATAGGAACTGGAAATGGTTCGAGAGCTTGCGGATTTGTTCTTCGGAACATAATACCATCAACAGAGATAGGGGAGTCTGTATTCATTCCCTCTTTGAAACCGTAAGCCTTGGATGGGATGAACAGTTCCATGTGGCACACTCCCGAGCCATTTCCAGTCTTCATGCACATGTGAAGGATAATTTCCATGCTCCTATAATAACATGTGCCATGAGCCATGATCCTGCAGATGTTATTTAAGGATGTGCCATGACAGTCAACTTTCCCTGTTGAGAAAGGATGCAGTTGCTTCTGAAAACGATGTCTTTGTTTTTTTGCTATTAATTTGTAATGTTTTGTATATTTCAATTTTATATATTTTAATTCTATCTATCATTTTATCTCTTTTAACTCTATAGTTGTCAGTGTATTTTATTTTTACCTCAAACTTTTATCCTGTCTTATTTTATTATTTTAATTTTTTATTCTATTTTAATTTATGTTAATAAAATCCAAGTCATGTACGTTTGGTGTATTCTATTGCAGTTATTATATGCCAGAACTTTTCCAACCCCAAAGGCCTATTTGAATATTCTGCAGAAGATATTTGTTGAGAAATATACTTTTGGCATATGTTTACATAGTACTTAATATGTATAAAAGGATAAACATGAAAGAAAGGAAGGAGAGGGGAGTGGATGTGATTACATTTTCACCAAGAAGGCACAATGATTCAAAGAGTTTGTATGAATAGATATGAGCTGTCAGAGTAACCATGAGTCAGTCTAATGTGGTATAAGCATTGGAACAGCAAAAATACGAATGGGAGTGTTTTGCTTCAAATGAGTGTTTAGTATAATTAAAGTTTATACAGACAAACAGAATAAGTCAGCTGCTCAGAATGTCTTATTATGAAGTACTTTAATATTCCGAATATTAATTGAAACTTATGGTTTAGTACTCACTTAGCAGCACAACACTACTGGATTTGCAAGATTAAGTACTAGCATGTTAGAAAAACTATAAAGGAAAACAATAATCTCTACCAAGTTATTAGCAAGGATTCATTAGATATTAAGATTCTTCAAGTAAAGAACTCTAAATGAAAAATTACAAAATAACTGGAACCTAACAATCAAGACAATATGAGCTAAATTATAAAATTTATTGGAGATCAAGAAATGTTGACTACATATAAACACTAATAAGTAAATGAAGTAGGCTCTGTACTAAACCACTTTGATAATCTTGGTCTGATAATGATAAAATTTCAAACCCAACTTTGGAGTACATTATCAAAAAGCATCTTGTGTCATGTAAAATTAGTCAGTAGTTAAATGGCCATGGTTGTTGTGTGAAAGACATGTGGGATATTCTAGATCATTAAATCAAAAATTAAAAATAAACCTGCGCTTAATACCATGTAAAGTTTTTGTGAGATTTATTGGATACTGAGTAGTTTTGTAACCAACCACTTTGACAACCTTGCTCAAACAATGACAATGTTTTGAACCCAACTCTGGAGTTCATTACCAAATCTTGAAAAAGTGCCTGCTATTTCTTGCAGATTACCAGTTGATTTCACAAAACAGAAAAAAATTTTCACTTTCAAAGGCAAGAAGAAGGGATTTTGGTTTCAGAGAAAGGATTACAATGGTCTTAAACATTTTTTTTTTTTTTTTTTTTTTATTCTTTACAGTATGATCGAGCAATTTCAGCAAATACAAATGCTAAATGAGAAATGTTTAAAGCAGTCATTCTTGGAAACTTTTATATCAACAAAAAAGGTACTGTTCAAGGTACAGACCAGTGGTCTTCAAACTTCTTTTTGATTCACTGCCTAATTTAGGTTCGGATTGGATACAAGGTTACTACCACGTTGGTCAAGATTTTTGCAGCTCCGGCAAATGCTAAGTTTTCATTTATATTTAGTCATTTTATTGACTTAATTGTTATACTAAATTATTCTATAAGTAGCTTTATAGTTCTAGCCAGCTCTGTGGTTTATTTTGAATTTAGATAGCAATTTTGAAATTTAATATTTAGTGTCAGTATATTTTACGTTCGTAACTTGCCACCACTGTTATACGATACGGAATACCATAAGGTTTAAGGTAAAATTAGATAGTGAAATACGTAGCAAAATGTTAGAAATCTGTTAGATTAGTATAATATTATCAATAAAATTTATTAATCTTATTAAATTTCATTGTTAATTAAATTATCCTTAAACGGAATCATGACCCAGAATAGAGCAGCAAAGCAGCATTCACAGAATAGCCAAAGTGCTGTGGCTCACGGGAGAACTGAAGGGGACAATTCTCCCGCGCTTCACAGTCTAAAATAATGCACAAAATGTGAAATGTTTGCAATGTCTAGAACAGGACACAATCTAGTCTTTGTGTGTGTGTGCTAGGTGCAGAGACTGTGAAGAAATTAGGCGCCAACTCAGTGTTCTGATGGGCATCTCTGAGAGTTTGAGGTGTAGGTAAATGCCCTCAAAGAAATTAATATGAGGGCCCATCAAACTCTCAGCTGCCCAACTCAATGCCAGAGCTCAGAGCTCACTCCTGTGCATCAGGCAACATAGCGGAAATCTCCAAGGCAGAATTGCACGGGTCCCACAGGAACTAGTTATTGTCGGTGATTCTATTGTCAGGGAGATGGGGAATATAGTATGCAAAAAGGATAGGTGGAACAGGACCAGCATATGTCTGCCAGGGGCAAAAGTTGATGACATTGTAGAGCAGATATCATCTTTTAAGGGGACAAAAGGTGATACTGTTGTACACATTGGCACTAATGTCCTTAAGAGTAAGAGATCTACAGATTTACTTAACAAGTACAGGTCAATGCTGAAAAAAAAAGTCGCAAGTTAGGGTTAAATTTGAAAGTGTCTGCAATTCTGCACAGAAACGATAAGTTTTTTTTTTTTTTTTTTTTTTTTTTGTTAGTTGTTGATGCATCGGCTTCTGTGGCCATAATACACCTCCCAAAAAGTTTTTGCATTTTAATCTGATCCAAGCCCGAGGCAGGATTCGAACCTGCAACATTTGGGTTGCCAGGCATGCACTTTACCCACCTGGCTAGCCTGGTCAGCACAGACACGATAGGAGGGAGTATATGATGAGAGCCTTGTCAATCAATTTGGCCCTGGAGAGATTGTGCAAGACTCATGGGGTAGAATTTTTTTCAGCATGGTCTGTGCTTGCTAACAGGAGAGACTGCTTCTACAGGGATGGGATACACTTAAATAGAAAGGGTGCAAGAATATTTGCTGATGCTATCGAGGCAATGTTAGGTGGGACGGAAAACTGCAAGTTTGGGAGGGAATGATTCACAGACTAAAAGATTAATGGTAGCTACAGACAGGAGTGAAAGTGATTCTTACATTGCTGCTTCTATCGTAATGAGCAGCAGCCTAGAGAGCAAGTTGCTGGGGATTTCAAGAGCTGCTGGGAGTCATCATGGAATAAGTAAATACATGGGCTGTTTAGGGTAACTAAGAGTAAGAACAAGTGCATGTATTATTATTATTATTATTATTATTATTATTAGCAATATGGTACAAGGAAGCCTGAGGCTTATGCTGCACCAGCCAAAAAAAAAAAAAAATTCCCGAGTTATCCCCTGTGTGTGTGTGTGTGTGTGTGTGTGTGTGTGTGTGTGTGTGTGTGTGTGTGTGTGTGTGTGTGTGTGTGTGTGTGTGTGTGTGTGTGTGAGAGAGAGAGAGAGAGAGAGAGAGAGAGAGAGAGAGAGAGAGAGAGAGAGAGAGAGAAGTAGAAAGGCATCACCAAGAAAGAGAAGAATGATGATATCCAGCTCAGGACCCTAGGTTTGCCAAGCCCATACTCACCAGATGTGAGCCCCCGGGGTAAAATATACTTGCATGTACATTAATGCTAGAAGTATAGTAAATAAAATTGATGAATTTTAAGTGCTGATCACAATCAATTTGAATTTGAAGACATCAAAGGCAGATATTGTTGAGATATCAGAGACATGGTGTCACACAGATATAAGCAGTGCAGAATTGGAATTTGGGGAGTACAATGTGTACAGAAAGGACAGGCAGGGTAGGAAGGGAGTAGAAGTTATGATGTTAGTTAAGAAACACATAAAATCTAAGGAAGTGCATCCAGTTGACACGGGTGGACAGTGCAATGTTGAGTCTGTTTGGTGTGACATAAACACTGGAAAAGGGAAAATGAGAGTAGGAGTATGTTATAGGCCAAATGGCACTGATGAGTACAATGAACAGTTGTGCAGAGAAATAGAATGGGCCAGTAAAACAGAATGTCTTGTAATGGGGGATTTTAACAGATTATTCATGCATTAATATTAATGCAATAATTTTAATATCACTCAATAATAATAATAAATAAAATAAATGAAAGTTAGAGCTCTGGACCTTTGACAATCTCTTGGCCTTCTTCCCACCAAAAGGGTATTTTTATTTCTCTCTTTCTCTCTCCCTAGGGTCGGACTAAAAAGAGTGGAATCCCTCCCCTAAGGAGTTTTTCCCCCCCAAGTGAATGAAAGGATCTGGAAATTTCAGGAAAATGAACCCTGTTTTTCTTCATTCGGTAAACAGCTACTCTGTCAGTGCAAGAGAGGTGACTTTATTACAGTTGCAGCTCAGAATGGAATTCAAGCATCGAAACACATGACATTTTATGGTGAATTTTTTGGGCATGTGTGATAATGAAGATTCAATTTTTCTCTTGAAATTTTTTGATGGTATCAAATGCATATCAAGGAAATATCGAAGTATTCAATAACAATTACTTACAATTTCCCAATCCGTCACTACGAGTAAAGGATTATTTTCGCAATCTGTTACTAGTATCGTTTTTTTTTTTTTCCCGAGATGGCCACCAACCATACTGCAGTAAGCAAGATACGTAGTTTCAAATTTCGTGTGATTTGAATCATGTCAAATTTGAAATGGAAGTAACTATCAGTATTAAATATATATTATATGTTTTTAATTTTTTACTAATATTTGTATAAATAATAAGCAGAAATATATATGCATGTGCATGCTTAAAATTTTGAACACTTAACGGTCCTTTAACCTGGAAAACGGAAGAGATTTATGTTTATATTTTATGTCAAATATATATATTTTTTACAAGTTTCAGCAGTATTTTTTTTGAAACTAGAAAGTGTAAAACACAGCATGATTTTTAAAATTAAAAAATTTATTTTTTATTTTTATTAATGTATATACAATAAGTACTGTAATCCATTAAGAAAAGATGAAATATTGGCAGCATTGGTTAAATGAAGTCAAAAAAGCCCAAAACATTTTCAAAACATTAAAGAGAAAGTTTGGCACCTATCAGGTGACCTGCCACTGCTGTTGCTACAATTTGGGCATCACAACCACTGGAATAAGTCATTATAATTATTAATTTTTTCTTTTTATTATGATATTACAATTTCACTAAAAATATCAAACAATTCCCTTTCAAGAGCCAACAAAAAAATAAGAGAATAAGAGAACAAATGGCTCATAATTATCTAGGAAAGCACTGGTGTAAAGTTCAATGATCCTTGGAATTAAATTTAATCATATTTAATTGCATTTAATCTTTTGGAAGAAAGATACTCTCAGTGAATATACAAGGCATGCTGAAAATTTTGGATTTTGTCTTTTGTTTTTTTAAAAATCCAAAAAAAATTCTTGATAGTAATCTATCATAGCTGGCATGCCATTAACTGTTCAGGCAATAATGTTTATCAATGGAATATGGTATTTTTATAAATATGACTTAAAGGCATATAAAAATACCATATACAGGGAAATCAATTTTTTCTGAAAACAACATATCTTTTTCACAATATCATTATGGAAATATTTTAGCTATGTCATAAGCAATGCAGTATTGCCCTTAATTATGGACTCATTAACTGAAAGGAAAACTGTTTTGTTTGCAACAGTTTTGTTAGCTGTTTCTCGATATTTTCTATTTCAGCCATGCATCTCTGTACAGTTTTATCTAATTTGTATGACTTAAAATATCCACTGAATCTTGATGAATGACTATAGTGATAACTTCTGCAAAGATGGCATTATTGATGTTTCACTGAAGTTGTGGATTGTCACTCTTAATAATTAACAGATGGAGTAATTGCATCTTATGCAATAAGAAACAATGACTGTTATTAATGACTCTTTTAAACATTGTACAGATTGTTTTGCATTTAGAAACATTTCCTTAATGTTTAATATTTATATATATGTAAAATTATGGACTCATTAACTGCAATTATGAACTTAATTATGGATGCATTAACTGCAAGGAAAAATTGTTTTGTTTGCAACAGTTTTGTTAGCTGTTTCTCAATATTATTTTCTATTTAAGTCATGCATCTCTGTACAGTTTTATATAATTTGTATGACTTTTAAAATATCCACTGAATCTCAAGTCTCAAGTTGACAATCCACTGAAGTTGTGGATTGTCACTCTTAATAATTCTTCTTCTTTGGTCCTTAGCTGGCAGCTGGGGGAGGCGGTTGGCCACGCAACCAGTATGCTGCTGTAGGTGCCGCAGGGTTTTGGACTTGCTCTGTGATGTTCTTCCATACCTTACGATCAATGGCGTCAGTCCTGGCCTGGTTAAGGTCGAGACGTCGGCTCTTCAAGTCATTTTCCACTTGCTTGGCCCACGTTTTCCTAGGCGCGGTCCGTTGGATGCTCCACTGGGTGGGTCATTGTCTCCAAAGGTGTCTGGATGGTATTCTGTTCGTGCCCATTCTACATATGTGGCCAAACCATCTAAGCCTTCGCTTCTGGATTTGGTCGGCAATGGTTGGTTGCTGTTGGCATCTGGCACGGATGGTATCATTAGTGATGCGGTCGCGAAGAGAGATGCCCAAGATCTGCCGCAGGCATCGCATTTGGAATACCTCAAGTTTGTTCAAATCTAACTTGAGACAAATCCATGTTTCCGATCCGTAAAGAAGAATGGGCAGGATCAAAGTCCGGAAGAGTCGGATTTTAGTCTTTGTGGAAATGTTGGTCCTCTTCCACAGACACCATTTGAGCGAGGCGAACGCAGTGGCTGCCTGTCCAATTCTGCTGTGGATTTCCATGGTGGATGCAACTTTCTTCTCCTGGACCAGCGACCCAAGGTATTTAAAGTCCTGCGCTTGCTCGATCTGGACGCCTTCGAGATAGATGGTGGCTTGCCACCCATCTGTTGTCAGGGCCTTTGTCTTACCAGCATTGATCTTCAAACCGTATGGCCGGGCAATGCGGGCAATGTCGTAGAGGATGTCCGTGGCTTCAGCGTCGTTACTGGCAAGGATAGCACTATCATCAGCAAGCATCAGGTCAGTCACATAGTGATCCTTGTCATATTGTATGCCCTGTCTATTTCTGAATGCTTGCCTCATAATGGCGTCGACCACGATGTTGAAATTAACATCATGGTCGACGTTAATAATTAACAGATGAAGTAATTGCATCTTATATTATAAGAACAATGACTGTTATCAACGACTCTTTTAAATATTGTACAGATTGTTGTGCATTTAGAAACATTTTCTTAATGTGTAATAAAATATTTCAGTGGTTAACCTTTTAACTGGGTATTTTTGTAATTAATTTTAAATTATCTGAAATTTGTAATTTATTTCTTCATTTAAGAATAAGCAGTTTTTCTTTGGCGCCATAGTTTGTTTTTTATTAGAGGCAATTACAATAACACAAAAAAGTAATTAAACAGCTTAAACCTGTAAAGTTATATACAAAATAAATAATGTTGTCACAATATGAATAAGCAATAATGCAAGACAAGCAAAAAACATCCACAAAGTACACATCTGTATAGCAATAGCATTACTTCAACACACTGAACTTCGATAGGACATCTAATCAAATTACAGTAAACTCTATAAAAGAGTAAGAGTATTTGCCATATAGTGCAAGAAAACCACAGGCTTTTGATGCACTGGCAAAAAAAAAAAAAAAAACACAAAAACCAACCAAGTAGATAACAAAACACAAATTATATGCTTCCCTCCTCACACAGGTAAGCAGTGCTTTTTTTTTTTTTGTAAATAAATAGGTGCTGGTACTCGTTCTTTGCTATCAGGAAAAACTGAAAATTAAAAGGTTATGAAAAGTAAACTAAAAAATTATTTCCTGATATTGTTACTTCAGTAGTAATGGTTTTGGAATAAGAACAATAAATTAAGTATATTAACACACAGTTTATTAAGCAAAAATTTAGTATATATTATTTAAAAATAAGTAAAATGTGCATAGTTTCATAAAAAAGTATTTACAGAAAATTCCAAATTTTTATCAAGCTCTCTTCCGATGAAATATGCCGACTTCTTTTCTTACTATTTGTGTCTGTTGCTGAATGACATTTCTGAAGCAGGGATTTCAGCCCCCTCCCCTTCTGAAATTTACCTAGCTTCAATAGAAAACTATGTACTACAACCATACCCCCCAGATATAAAATTATTTATACAATACGTCGATGACATCCTTTTAATAGGACAAAAATCCACAATGGATGACCTTTTCATTAAATTTAATTCAGTACATAATAGATTAAAATACACCCTAGAACTAGAAGAAAACGGACAAATTAATTTTTTAAATCTTACCATATATAGGAATAACACAAAACTAGGAACAAGAATTTTCAGAAAAAACACCCACACTGGGAAATTTTTACATTTTGATTCGAATCACTCCCTTAACATAAAAAAAAGCCGTTCTTTATAATCAGATTTACAACGTAATAAAATACATTGCAATGCATGTTACATTGGTAGCACAACCTCAAAATACGGTTCTATTAAAACATCAAATACATACGCCTACTATCATTACAACAGCTTTAGGACAGGCCAAACCAATACAGAACTAGCATCACATGTCCACTCTCACAACCACACCCCCTTAGTAGACTCAGCCATTCCTATTAGCAAATTAAAATCCAGTTTTAAAATTTTCCAATATGAAGCCATAGTCATAGAATGATTCCGCCACCATTCTAATCTTCAAGTATTAAACACCAAACTACCCTACAACATTGTACCAGCTTGAAATCTCATGCACCTGAAATTTCCACATGTATCCAGGAGCATCACGAGAACTTAGCTTTCTTAAATACACGTTCAGTCTCATCCCATCATTGCCAACTGAAGATGTGAAAAACAAAATAATAACACCGAAGGCCAATGGCTATTGGCCTTCAGTGTTAACCATATAACTCCTATTATTTCAACTTTAATATTAACAACCAAGGACGAAGATGTGCACTTCTACTTCCTTGTGCATATTTTAAAATTCTGTTTTTAAAATCCGAAACTTACTTACTCCAACTTAAATTAAAAATTATTACCCACCTTATTCAAACATCAATTGCAGATTATATAAAAAGGTGAGTACCATAATAAATTAAGCCATGCTATCATATTGAGCTAACAATCATTATTAACTTTGATTTTTTTCCCCCCAAATTCCAATTTTTGCATTTTTTTATTTCAGTTTCTGTCCAGTTCTAGAGTTGTTTCACTGTGCAGCAGTGCACAATATAAAGACATCTTAAATTACCTTTAAGGTTCTATTATTGGCATGCAGTTACTTAATGGCATGCAGAGAAAACCAGCAGATTGATTCATGGGTGAGTAAAAATTCAATTCCTTTAACCCATTAATGCCTATAAAAAAACTACCTATTAAAACTCATTTTGCTCAATATTACGATGAGATTATAAGTCAACGAAACAAACAATACCAAAATTTCAAAGAAAATATATTTATTTTTTTAGAAAAACAGGTGCCTCGAATGACGATGTGTGGTATTTTTCAAAGCAGCCTTTTTCAATGCACGTTGTTTTATGACAATTCTTATGTAACCACCTGGCTTTCATATGAAAAACACAACATTTTAATTGTCTATCAAGTTTTTCTGGAAAGTGATGGCCTTCACTAATTTTCATGGAACTTCCAGCTTTTCACTTCTTATTGCTTCTTGTTGATACAGAATCTTTCAAATAACTTCGTACCATGTTACAACGAAAATCTAATTGATTAATTTTTATATCTGCTGTCATTTGGTGCAACTTTCATGCATTAGTGATGGTCATATCTAATGTGTGTGTAAACAGGACCCACCACCATTTCTTGCCTCTTATCGCTATCCTGTACAAAGATATATGTTGGTCATGGGTATCTACGCCACCCATTCCACTATTGTATGATGCAAATAATGCAGGCTGTTCTACATTGACCTTAGCTTTTGCAGTTTTTGACCAACGTTTTATGTATTGTAATGATTCAACAAAATCATAATTGGTAAGAACAGAATATACATTATTATCTTTCCATTTTATACATAATATGCTGTTGATGACATCAAACCTATAGTCATAAGTACCTTTTTCCATTTTTTTTTATTTCTTTAGACGCCATAATAGGACAGTGTTGAACTCGATTATCCCTCACAGTTCCTGTAGCTCTTATTTTCTTCTTTTTCAAAAATATCATCAATGTTGTAAAATAATTATGTTGTAAAATAATTGTCAAAGAAAACTATGTAGTTTGATAGATCAGGCACATTTCCAATAAATCAATAATCCCTCTTGCACGTACAGGTATAATTTTCACTTTTTTGGTTACTTTAGTTGTTTTCTGCAATAGATGTTAAAAGCGTAAAAGACGTTTGTTTTCTACAAAAGACGTCAAAAGCCCAGAAGAACTACTTAACATCCAAATTTTGTAACTGAACCTCACTGGTTTCCCCCTTGATAAACTGTTTGGTTGGATTATGTCCAAAATATTTCCCCATTGACTCGTCTATTGATAGATCCTTGTGAAAAAACCCCCACTGGAAAAATTGTTTTATGAGCATATTCATTATTGGCCTAACTTAGTACATTCGATCTTGACAATTTCCAGTTATCATTATTGGCCAGATGTACAAATCTCTTTATTTCCAGATATTGATCTTTTGACATGGCATTATAAATGAACAAGACACCCAAGTCCTTGTCCAGCAACCAATACATTCTTTCTTGAGGAAAGTTGTGACACCAATCAAAGGCAATAAAACTTGGCATTTCTTTGTTGGAGATAGTAAATTCATGATTCTTTTTTGTCGAGTATATTATCATTTGTTCACATATATAGTTTACAATTTCATAAATAAAAAGTTTTTCAAATATTTTTGGTGGGGACAAATCTTTTAAGTCATTTTTCACAGCAGCTAACTCACTTATAAAGTAATGTTCGTTTGTTCTGAAAGGTGCATATTCCCGATGTCTCTTCAGTCATCGTTGAACCACTACCATATACCGGTGAACCACTACCACTTTTATCTTCTGAAATATCATCTTCTTCCAGGTGTGAAACATCTTCTTCATTGGTATTTTCAAATGAAATTTCCATAGAACGAGGAATTCTTTTGGAAATTAATTAAAGTCCTGTAAAACATCTTCATTAAGCTCTTCACAATCTGTCAACTCATTCAAATTTGGAGGTAATATGAAAATTTCAAAAACCTCATTATCAATAGATTCTTGATTTGCAATGTCTTTGATAGCTTCCTGAAGTCTGGTGTATTTCTTCTTGACATAAAAAATCTTCAGTTCCATTATCACCCGGTTTATGAATTCACTATAAACAAAAATAAAACTTATATACAGTAATGCCTAGTGTCCCTGTTTGAAAATGGTAAGAGATAAACAAAAAAAAATAAAAATGTAATAAATGAAATTTTATTCGTACTTACATCATATATTATGTCTCTAAATTTGATTGTAAAATAAAGACAATTAAAAAAGACTGTGTTAAAAAAACTTTGATGATAACTTCCATAAGTCACCAGAAAAATAAATCTGCCTCTTGCAACAGTTACAAGATTGGTACTGAAGACATCTGGTGCTGACAACGGTATATGAATCATTTCCTGAATAGATAAACAAAATACAGTGAAACTTCTCCTAATGGACACCTCTCTTTAACCGACATCTCTCTACAACGGACATTTTCAAATTCCCCAACTCACCTCTATTGGTTTTAACGTGCTTGCAGCTTCTGTCTAGTGGACATTCTCTGTAACGGATGCGGACAGGCAATCTGCACTGTTTCGTTTAGATTAGCACTTAATTTGATCTCCTCATAACTGACTGCGGGAGAGCTCACGGCCCTTTTTCTAGGAACTTTTCTTCCACGTATTGCCTCAATCGTGTGTTTATTTTCTATTTCCGATTCTCTGAATTTTATCAAGGTTTACGTCGCGGTTCTAAACCCTTTTTCAAGAATTTTAAGGCACGTGTAAAACTTCTGATGAATTCGGTGTGTGCAGGGGGGGGGGGATTTGGTCGGCCTTTCGTCTTTTCAGTTTCAGTTTTCAGTTTTGTTCAGTGTCGTGTGAAGTGCACATGTCTTCTCGTAAACATTTAACTTTAAAAGATAAAGTCAAACTCATTAATGCGTATGATTGGCAAAAAAATAGTGTTCACAATCTCGGTGCAAAATTCAAAATCGGAGACACAGGTAAGCGACATCCTAAAGGAAAAAAATGAACTGCTCAAACAATTTTGGCAACACGGAAATGATCACGATCAAAAATCATTCCCGAAAACTGTTGGACTTCAAATTGACAATGTTACGTATGAGTGGTTTTGTCACGAACGTGCTAAAAAAATTCCCATTAATGGGCCTATTATTAGGGAAAAGGCTTTGGAGGTTGTGAAATCTATGGGAGTAAATGAGTTCAAAGCTTCTGTGGGATGACAAGACAAGTTCAAAACTCGGCATAAAATTTCTTGGAAAACCGTAAGTGGTGAAGGTGGATCTGTTGATACTGGGGTTGTAACAGAGTGGACCGTCAAATTGGAAGACTTATGTCGTGATTTTGAAGCTAAGGATATTTACAACTGTGACAAAACAGGGTTGTTTTTTAAAGCTCTTCCTGAAAAAACAATGAGTCTAAAAAACGAAAAGTGCCAGGGCGGAAAAATTTCTAAGGAACGCTTGACTGTACTATTGTGTACAAATATGCTGGGAGACTTTGAACAACCTCTTGTTATAGGAAAACCACAAAATCCTCGTTGTTTCAAGGGCATAAAGTTGAATCTTTTGAATGTTGACTGGAAGTCTAATAAAAAAGCGTGGATGACACGAGATATCATGAGCGAATGGATAAGTCACTTTAACCAAAACATGATTCGTCAAAACAGAAAAATTATTCTTTTCATGGATAATGCTGCATCTCACCCGCACATTGAATTGTCCAACATTCAAATCGTTTTTCTGCCACCAAACACATCTGCAGAGTGTCAGCCCTTGGATCAAGGGATAATAAAAAATTTTAAACTTCACTACAGAAAACGTGTTTTAAGACATCTCATTGCAAACATGAACGATGTAACATGTGCGAGTGACCTTGCAAAGAAAATCAGCATCCTAGATGCGATTCAATGGATTTCCTCTTCAGTAAATGCAATTAGAAAACAAACTGTCGTGAACTGTTTTGTAAAGTCTGGCTTCTCAAACGCAAAAATTGAAGTTGTGAAATTGAACAGAAATGTGGAGCACCAAGAAGAACAAGAACTTCAACATCTATTGATAATGTACGATACTTCCGCTACAAGTGACCCTGGCTACAAAGATATAGACTCGAACCTCACTATAGAAGACGGTGCTCTAGATATCAACGACATTATCATCGATATTTTTCAAGATGTTCCTCATGAGGATGAAGAAATGGAAGGAGGTCATTCTGTCGAAGAACCTATTAACGACGAACCACCGATGAAAATAGAAGAAGCGCTCATACAAATCAATCATTTAAAAATGTTTTCTGCCGCTGAAGAAGATACTGAAAGACTTTCGATGGTTTCTTCACTCCAAACAAATGTTGAAAACAAAATTATCAGCCAGAAGAAGGTGCAGAAGAAAATAAGTGATTACTGTATGTATTTTTCTTAAGATAAAGTCATAATATGCATAGCACAATTGTATGTATAATATTTACAAAAATATTGTGCAAAATCTGTATATAATTTAATTTAATTTTACGTTACACATTTAACGATTTTTCTTTATCTCTTGTGTATGTAATTGTATATTATTTACAAAAATATTGTTCAAAATCTGTATATATTTTAATTTAATTTTACATTAAACGTTTAACGATTTTTCTTTCTTTCTTTTTTTTTCTCCCTCAGACTTCTTGTTAGCGGACACCTCTCTCATGGACAAATTTTCGTTCCCCATGGCTGTCCGTTAAAGGGAAGTTTCACTGTATATTGAAATATTTCATGGAATTGTGACAGTTTAAAAATAATAACATTCTGAATTGGCGGTCCCATACGAGTACGCTCGGTGCTAATGGGTTAATTTGTGTAGAGCTAATAATATAAAAATCAGCATAAATTTATGAAAATTAGAGAAGCAAAACTCAAGTCACACTATATAGCCATCTGGTGGCATATGAATAACAAGGTGAAAAAAGTTTTGGCCTGATCTCTCCTTACTCTATAAAGAAGATTCAATCATTATGGATGGCACTATGATACTACAAATTAGTGTCAAAACACACCTCCAATTGCTCCCAATGTCTCATTATTGATTTTTGCTTTTGATTTCAACACAAATTATAAGCTTTTTCCTTACTTATTCACATTTAAAACTGCTCAAACTAATAAAATAAACAAAAATTATATGCATACCTGAAAGGCATCAGGGCTACTTAGTTTCAATTGCTGCCGCAGTTGTTCTGGTGAACCAGCACAGAGTTGATAAAATATGTGATAATTTCTTTCACCAATACTCTGACCACATATACGTGACTTCTCTAACAAATAATGACTTATATGACCACCAACAACGGCAAACTGTAAGAAATTAAAGTTTACAGTTAATATAAAATAAATGCTTAAAAATGTACTTAAATTAATTTTTTCTCTGTTCAGTCTCCAGTGTTTAGTCGGTATACTGAAAGTCAAAGCTTTTCAAAAGAAAAAAAAAAAAAAAAAAAACTGTTTATCATAAAATTAATGCTTTAAGAATACTGTGTAACTATAAATATAAAAATATTCATTCACCATTTTATGATAAAAGAAAAGTGTAATGCAAAGATTAAAAACAAGCTGAGTCCATTGTTATGATTAGAATTCAGAGTTGGAGACTCCAAGTGCTGCCAGTCAATTAACATTGTGTTATAGTAAGAATTAGAAAGTTAAACCTTAATGGTGTACAAACTTCCTGTATATAGCCTGATCACTACTCATAACAGTGGATGAAGTTTGATATGGCATTTAAGATAGCTCAAAGGCCTTCTTCAGTACTGATTGGGATGAGACATTGTGCACATCTCTTTAACATGCTGGTTTTGGTGCCTTAGTTGCTAATGCACCAATAAAACCCAACAACCAACCAACCATCTTTAACATGTTTGCTGGTGGAATGCAAACTTGCATCAAAACGATACAATTTTTGTAACTTAACACAAATATGAGTACATTTAATTGTGTTCAATAAATGAGAGCTGTTAAAGGAAAGACATATGAAATAAACAACTGTTTGATAGCAGCACAACGAATAAACAATGAGATATTTGTATTATGGCTGGGATTTTGCTTAGTATCGATCACACTGTGTAGGGAGCACAATAAAAACTGTATACTTGGTTCACAGTTTCATATGTTCTTTGCTTATGGTGAAGTAATTTTATCTAGTTTAGTATTTTCCACAAGAAAAGGTTAAATTTTTTGAAGATTATGCCTGTTGGATTTTCATTCTTTAGTTTCAGAAAAGTAAAATGCCATTCCTTAGTATGAGTCTACAAGAAAAAAAACCTGGTTAAACACGTTGATAGATACCTGCATGTGTGGTGCAAGCAACACAAGTCCACAGACCCATTGTGGACTTGTGTGCTGCCTGAATAGTGGACTGGTGCCCACTATCCAAGCAGGTGGTAGTAGTGATTGCTTAATATTAGCATTAGTAGTGGCATATGATGAAAGAAAGCAAGCTTATACAGCAAAAAAAAAAAAAAAAACACCACACATTTAACCTATACATCCCCTCCAAAGATTTCTCTAGTTCACTTTGAATTTATTTAAGTTATCAATTCCACAATGACAGATGAAGGTTTGTTCAGCAATCAACCACTCGCTGGCTAAAGAAAATTTCCATACATCTATTCTGCAACCCTCATTCCTCAATTTGAATTTATACCAGCTCAATTGTATAATCTGAGCAAGAGGAAGAATCCCGTCAGCATTGGGCTTGCTCAATCCAATCAAAGTCTTAAACATCTCAATCAGATCACCTCGCAGGTGCCTAGTCTCTAAACTTTGCAAGTGAAGCCTTTCTTGGTAAGAGCACCCCTTTGTTTCCTTTACCAATCTCATTGCCCTTCGATGTTCTTGTTCCAGCAGCTCAACATCCTTCCTAAAATGAGGCTTCCAGAACTATATGCAATACTAAAGGTGTGGCCTGACCATTGCCTTACTCAAAGAGATAATCCACCTTATCTCTGCTAGCAAAATTTCTGTATATCATTGAAAAAACCCCATGAGCTATCCTAGCAGCCTGTCTGCACTGCTCAGAGAATTTCATATCTGACTGCACAATCACACCCAGGTCTTTCATTCACCACTACTCTGAGTGTGGCACCACACAGGGTACTCTGGGGTTACTGCTACCCATATGCAGTACTTTGCATTTGTCAATGTTAAACTTCAGTTGTCATTTCTCAGCCCATCTGCCTAACTTTTCTAGATCCTGTTGCACTAGCACACTGTCATTAAACCCTGCCAACTTTTGTATCATCTGCAAACTTAGACATTAAGCCTGATATACCTTCATCAATATCATTAATAAATACAGAAAACAACAATTGACTCAACACTGAACCCTGGGGGACTCCACTAATAACATTAGTCCACGAAGAGTAGTGTCCATTGATTACCACTCTCTGTCTTCTCCCACTCAACCATCCCTTTATCCATATCAGCAACTAGCCCTTAATGCCACACTGCTCCAATCTGAATATCAATCTATGTGTAACAGTATCAAAAGCTTTACTGAAAGTCAAGTACATGATATCAAAATTATTTTTTTGCATACAGTTCCTTTGTGGCCACATCATAGTATCCAATCAATTTGGTCAGACAAGATATCCCCTAAACAAACCCATGCTGTGTCTGAACTATAACTGTAGTCATATCTAGATTACCCTGCATTACTTCTTTAACAAGTGACTTCATTATTTTCTCTGGAACAGAAATTAAACCGACAAATCTGTAATTACTTGTGTCACCCTTTGATCCCCCTTTGTGAATTGGGGATACATTCACACTTCTCAAGTCTGCAGGTACCTCCCCTGAATCCAAGGATGTTCTCTCATAATTATGGCTAAGAATTTGCTTTTTTTCCTTTGCTGCTTGCTGGATATAATTGGATAGATCCCATCCAATTTCTTGTGTTTAACTTCTACAAATTTCCTTCCACTTTCCCCTCAGTTATTACAAAATCATTAAGCTCCTTGGTAGAGTTTGATAAACTTCTGGCCTCCACTTCCCTACAGAATTCCTCATGTATGAATTTAGATGCAAAATACCTCATTCATCTTGTCAGCTACATGATCATAATCATCAACAGTCAATCCATCAATGTCAAGTGGACCAATCTGATTCATCCTTCTAGAGTTTACATACGCAAAGAAGTCTTTGCTTTTATGAGACATGTTTTGCTAGAAAGAACTAGGACAGACCCCTGGTATATATGGACCAACATTTCACACTGAGGTCTACTGGCAGCTCTTAGGAGACTATATAGATGACTAGTTGATATAGATGAACAGTGCACTGTTGAGTCAGTTTGGTGTGACATAAGCACCGCGAAAGCAAAAATTAGATTAGGAGTGTGTTATAAGCCTGATGACTCGAATGAGTACAATGAACAATTGTACAGAGAAATAGAGTGGGCTAGTAAATCGGAATGTCTTATAATGGGGGATTTTAACTTCCCAGATATTGACTGGAACTTGTGGGTTGGGCACTCACACACTAGTCAGACTTTTGTGGATTTATTGGATGATTGTTTTCTGCAGCAGCATGTTCGAGAGGCAACCAGAGAAAGTAATACTCTTGATCTGGTTATCAGCAGTGATCATTCATGTATTAGGAATTTGTAGATAAAAGAACCACTAGGTGGCAGTGATCACAGTGTACTGACGTGGGATTTACTTAAAGATTTAACTACTATCAGGGGTAAAGGAAAGGGTTTTTGCTTCCGTAAAGGCGAGTACAGTGGTCTCCGACAGTTTTTAAATTCTGTACAGTGGGATCAACTGACGATGTTACCAACAGTAAATTCTAAGTGGGAAGCATTCAAGGAATTAATCGCGGAAGCTACTAAAAGTTTCATACCTATTAAGAAATATTGTTCAAGGTTTAGGCCTAAATGGTTGTCAAATGAACTAATGAGACTCGTAACAGAGAAGAAAAATGCATGGAATGCATATAAATTATCAAGCGACTCAGAAGCCTATGGCAGATATAAGTTAATCTGTAATCAGGTCACAAAGGAGGTTCGGCAGGCGAAGGCAGATTACGAGAAATCCTTGGCAAAAGATGCTAAGAAAAACAGCAAGGATTTCTTTACTTATATAAACTCTAAAAGGAAGGAGATGAATCTGATTGGTCCACTTGACATCGATGGTTCGACTGTTGATGATCCTGCTCAGATAGCAAACAAACTGAATGAATATTTTGCATCTACATTCACACGTGAGGAATTATTAAGGCTTGAAAATGGCAGAAGGTTATCAAATTGTAGCAGGGTGCTTAATGATCTTGTAATAACTGAGAGAAAAGTGGAAGAGAAATTGTTGAAGTTAAACGTAAGAAAAGCACCTGGGGTGGATGGGATCTATCCAGTTATATTAAAGGAGGCGGCAAGGCAACTAAGCAAACCCTTAGCCATAATTATGAGAGCATCCTTGAACTCAGGGGAGGTTCCCACGGACTGGAGATGTGCAAATGTATCCCCAATTCACAAAGGGGGATCGAAGGGTGACACGAGTAATTACAGACCAGTTAGTTTAACTTCTGTTCCGGGTAAAATAATGGAGTCGCTGGTTAAAGATGCATTGCAGGATCATCTAGACAAGACTGCAGCAATAATTCAGCATGGGTTTGTTAAGGGAAAGTCTTGTCTGACAAATTTGATAGGATATTATGATGTGGTTACAAAGGAACTGGATGCAAAAAACAATTTTGATATCATATATTTGGATTTCAGGAAAGCTTTTGACACTGTTGCGCATGGAAGACTATTGTACAAATTGGAGTGGAATGGTATTAAGGGTAAGTTGCTACAATGGATAAAAGGATGGTTAAGTGCGAGAAGACAGAGGGTGGTAATCAATGGGTGCTGCTCTTCTTGGACTAATGTTATTAGTGGAGTCCCACAGGGTTCGGTGTTAGGTCCACTGTTGTTTTGTATATTTATCAATGATATTGATGAAGGTATATCAGGCTTAATGTCGAAGTTTGCAGATGATACAAAGGTTGGCAGGGTTGTTAATGACAGTAATGGCAGTCTGCTACTGCAACAGGATCTAGATAATTTGGGCAGATGGGCTGAGAAGTGGCAACTGAAGTTTAACCTTGACAAATGCAAAGTACTGCATATGGGTAGAAATAACCCCAGAGAAACGTACCAACTGTGTGGTACTACACTTAAGGTGGTAGAAAATGAAAAAGACCTGGAAGTAATTGTGCAGTCAGATATGAAGTTGTCTGAGCAATGCAGACAGGCTGCCAGAGCAGGTCATGGGGTTTTGTCAATGATATATAGGAATTTTGCTAGCAGGGAAAAGGAGGTGATTATCCCTCTGTATAAGGCAATGGTCAGGCCACGCCTTGAGTACTGCGTACAGGTCTGGAGACCTCATTTTAGGAAGGATGTAGATTTACTTGAGCGGGTACAGAGAAGGACAACAAGATTGGTGAGGGGAATGAAGGGATCCTCTTACCAAGAGAGGCTTAAGTTCTGCAAATTGCAGTGGCTGGAGACTAGGCACCTGCGCGGTGATCTGATTGAGGTATATAAGGCCTTGAATGGGTTGAGCACGCTGAATTCTGATGGGATCCTTCCACTTGTTCAGATTACGAACCTAAGGGGACATAAATTCAAATTAAGAAAAGACAGATGTAGAATAGATGTGCGGAAATTTGCCTTTAGCCAGCGGGTGGTTAATTGCTGGAACAAACTTCCATCTGTCGTTGTGGAAGTTGATAGCTTGAATAAATTTAAGGAGGAACTGGACAGGCATTTGGAGGGAATGGTGTGATTTTTTTTTTTTTTTTTTTTTTGGCTGATGCTGCATAAGCTCATACATTTGCTTTCTTGCATCACATGCCACTACTACTACTACTATATGCACCCTGCCATACTGCATTTTTCCAAGACATTAATGGGATCTTCCAGGATTATTATGTGCTGCGTCATCAGGCCCACAATGTGCACAAGTGATTCAATGAACGTACAGTGAAAATATCGTGCATCTTGAATGGCCTCCAAATTTGCCTGAATTCAATCCAACTGAACCTTGTGGGTTGTGTTGGAATGGGAAATGAGGGGTTTGGACATGAAACAGTCACCAATTCCAACACTGGAACTTGCAGGCAGGATGGCTGTAGATCCATATGGACATCTTCAGACATATAGTGGAGTTGATTCCTAGGGGAATAGTGGCTGTTATCTGTGTGAAGAATGAGCCAACACAGTATTAGGTAGGGGGGGTCACAATTCAGTGATCACTTGGAGTTTGTTGAAGGTTATGTATCAGAAAACTACTATTTTTATTGATATGATGTATATGATATGATTTTCCCCACAAGAATAATATAAATAGATAGAGATAGGTAATGGCAGATATATTAATTTTGAAAGTTTACCATGTGGATGAATTCTCCTATAAGAAATAATAGAGAGGAGGCTATAGCGCAGTGTAAGATTACTGCTGTGCATACCTGCTAACTTTTAGAAATAAACAAAAAGAATAATAAAAAGCGAGAAGCGTTTAATAGGAGATGCCATTTTTTGAACAGCATTCCCAGCCTTTTCTTCCAAATTAATAACTAATTAATGTTTTTATTTATATTCCAGCATGACCGCAACATCAGTGGAGTTTACAATAAATCAATCAATACAAATGTTATTCGTATTTAGCAATCACAGGCTTGAATCCCAAGCCACTCAAAGAGCATGTGCTACTGCACTCATGCTCCTGATCACTCGGCTACATCAGGCCTGTATGTCACACTGCATCAAGTAAACTGGGCATGCCACCAAGAAATGTAGTATATTATTTTAGAGTACTATGCTTTATTTGTTTATTTTTATTTTTTCACACCCTACTCAATTCCACAGTATTTTATAATGCAAAATATTTTATATTTCATGAAAAAATTTGGTTGCAGCCAATTGATTGTGGAGGTTCTGCCATCCATCCATCCTTCCTTCCTTCCTTCCAGTTCTAGTGGGATGTATTAATATCAGTATTAAAATGGCAGAGTGATCCAAGGAAGCAAAGCCCATGCAGCATCTGATTTCATAAATAAATAATAATAATAATTAGGGACGCGATGGCCCAGTGGTTACAACACTGGACTACCAGCCTGATGCACCAGTTTGAATACTGCCTTGGAGGAAGCGAACACAACTCCATCATGCTGGGAGACTGGTATAATAATAGTAATAAATTAATTAATAGTAATAAAAATTAATAAATAAATAAAATAACATCGCGAAAGTTGCTCCAAGGGATCTACCTACCCCAAGGTTGAAGTAGCGGCTAAGGCAGACTGTGGCGCCATCTGGCATCCCTCACAAGAACTACCACTGGGCATAAGCCGAAACTAAACAGGTCGACCTCCACAGATGGATGATGTCTCAGTGAAATATTATATCATACTGTCGAGTGTAGCGCAGGATAAAGTCACCCGTGTTCAGGGCTTAGGCACAGGGGTCGGTTCGAAAATAAGAGATGGTCTCCCGAGGAAGACAGTGAAGCAAGTGGCACTGCTCCCCGTATGGCTACCACAAGAGAAGGGCAAGCCCATCCAGCCCCACCAACTGGAAGTGCTTCCTGCGCAACTGTGCTAGTGACCATGCAGGAAGGGAGAAAACGCCAATGAATGAAGTGGAGCATCGAAACAAATACGTACATCATGCAAGCATACTACGAAATAATGAAGCTGGAGACTGATATGACAACTTACAGGGCAAGACTACATACCAAGTAGCTGGAACAATTCCCAGATATTCAAGTCACCGAACAGCGAATAGCAGACCAGAGAAGGACCATTGTTGCGAAGAACCTGATAGCTCCTGCAATCTTGGAAAAAATCAAGCAGGACGTGAGCGATCAACTACAAAGGATAAAGAATACAGAACCAGAGGAGGAAGAACATACCACCACCGAACCAGAGGAAGAAGAAATACAACCCACAGCAGCAGCTGAAGTGGAAAGAGACGAGGTCATGATATCCAGAATACAGGACAAGTGGAAGGAGGCCCTAACAGAATTCAAAGGAATGGATCCCACAAAGACTCGTGATACCGAAGCAGAGGCTGAATAGAACCTTGTGGAGAGTCACAGACCATCTCAATCAGCACATAATACTGCATTACCTCGACAGCAATGGTGCAACAATGGAGGGCATCCACACAGCCATGTATTGTGCTGCGGTAGCAGCCATGAGGATTAATAGAAGAGAAATGAGAGACCAGCAGAAGAAGAACGGAAAACAGAAGGAACCGCCAGCTTGGGAAAGAAGAAGATAGAATTAAGAGTCGAGATAGGCCAACTGACCCAGTACCAACGGGATAATAGAAGTAAGAAATTGATTGGAAAAGTAAAGAGCATCCTCAAGAGAGACAGCATCCACAGCAAATATCAGACAAAAAAATCAGAGAACAGGAGAGTACTTGGACACACTGAAGCAAAATCTCCTCGCATTCAGCAAGAGACTACGCCAATACAAAGAGAGCTCCCAGAGGAAAATAAACAAGCGAATCTTCGAAGATGACCAAAGAGGCTTCTACAGGAGTCTTGGAGAAGATGCTAAAGCAGGGAACGGACCACCCAAGCAGAAGACGATTGAGGAGTTTTGGGGAAACATTTGGAGCAGGGAAGTAAGACAACAGCCGAGCCCCCATGGACAGAACTAGAACGCAAGAAAACTGAGGATGTACAAGAAATGAGAGGGTGAGAGATTCGGGAAGAATTAAAACAGACGATCAAGAACTCTCACAACTGGCAAACTCCAGGAATAGATAATGTCCACAACTATTGGTACAAGAAGCTCACTTGCACACATGAGCACCTGGCAGAGCAGTTCACCTGAATGATAAGGCACCCAGAGACAATCCTGAAGTTTTTCAATCAAGGAATGACATATCTGAAGCCTAAAGACAAAGATACAAGAAACCCAGTGAAATATAGACCAATCACCTGCCTCCCAACAATGTACAAGATCCTGACCAGCTGCATAACCAGGAAATATCAGACCACTTGGAGAGCCAGAACATAATGGCCGAACAGCAGAAAGGATGCAAGCGGCTGAGCAAAGGATGCAAGGAGCAATTAACCATAGATGCCGCAGTTAAGGAGCAAGCCTACAAGAAGCGCTGCAACGTGTACACAGCCTACATCGATTACCACAAGGCCTTCGACTCCATGCCTCATAGCTGGCTAATAGAGGCGCTGAACGTCTACAAAGTCAATCAGATTGTGACAAACTTCCATGAATGGAGTACCACCATTAAGGTTGAAAACATCACAACCAAGCCAATCCCCATCGGGAGAGGAATCTTTCAGGGAGATGCCCTGAGCCCATTGTGGTTCTGTCTAGCACTTAACCCGCTATCTACAATGGTCAACAGTAGCAAGTACAGATATAACCTCAAAGAGGGAAAGAAGAACCTGTACACCCTCACCCACCTGATGTATATGGATGACATCAAGCTCTACATGGGAACCGAGAAGCACCTCCAGCAACTACTCCAGATCACCGAAGAATTCAGCAATGATATTAGGATGGAATTTGGTCTAGACAAATGCAAGACCTACAAATTGCACCAGGGAAAATTAGTCAACCAAAACTACCAGTTACAGACTGGTAAAGAGATCGAAGCCATGACAGAGGGAAAGGTCTACAAATACTTGGGGATGATGCAGGCTCAGAAGTTACAGCACAAGGAAATTAAGGCCTGCCTGAGCAAAAAATACCATCAGACTCAGAAGTCAGCTGAAAGTAAAGCTGAACAAAGGGAACACAGTTAAAGCCATAAACACCTATGCAGTACCGGTGCTAACATACTCCTTCGGGATCATAGATTAGACTAACACCGAGCTGGAGGATATCATGAGAAAGACAAGGACAATGATGACTAAGAGCCGCCAACACCACCTGAAATCTGCTGTGGAGAGACTGACATTTGCACAGAAAGAAGGAGGAATGGGTTTGATAGACCTCACTGAGCAATAGAAGACAGCGATAGTTAACCTGAAGGATTACTTCCAGAAACACACAGCAGCACTCCACCAGGCCATAAGGAAGATAGACAAGTGGTTTACCCCACAACCAGGAGGCACAAACAAAGCTACAAAGATGGGCAGAGAAGACACTCCATGGCAGACACTACAATGATCTTCATGAAGATCACATAGATAAAATTGTTTCCAATGCATGGCTCACAAGTGGGATGCTCTTCCCCAAGACTGAAGGATTCATGCTCGCCATCCAAGACCAGGTAATCAACACCAGGAATTATAGAAAATACATCACCAAGGAACCTGGAGTGTTCGATGACACATGTCAATGATGCCACCTGGCCTCAGAAACGATACAACACATCACTGCGGGATGTAAGGTGATCACCCAGACTGAGTACACTCATAGACAACCAGGTAGCCAGATTAATACATCAGAAGCTAGCAAGGAAATACCAGTTGATCGAAGAAAGTGTACCGTACTACAGGTACAATCCCCAGGCAGTAGTAGAGACCCCAACTCACAAGTTGTACTGAGACTGCGCCATAATAATGGATAGGACAATCCCACACAACAGACCAGACATAACCCTTGTGGACAAAAAGGAAAAGGCTACCTATCTGATTGACATAGAGGTACCCGACACTGGCAACCTACAGAAAACTCATGGGGAAAAAAATCAGGAAGTACACGAACCTAAGATAGAAGATCAAAGAGATGTGTCATATGCAACAAGTAACGACCATCCCGATCATCGTGTCAACCATAGGTATAGTGCCAAAGACCCTACATAATAGCCTAGCAGCAATGGGTCTCCCAGCGAACACCTACAAGGAACTCCAGAAAGTCAATCCTGAACACCTGTAGGATAGTCAGAGAATTCCTCGACCAACAGTAACACCAGACATAACAACAACCACCTTGTGTACTTGGTTGCAATTCCCCTCACAAGGTGGAACTCCCAATCAGGGAGAAATAATATAAGAGCAATAATAATAATAATAATAATTTGATAAGATCTTCCCACACAACAGACTGGACATAACCCTTGTGGACAAGATGGAAAAGGCTACCTACCTGATTGACATAGCGGTGCCCAACACTAGCAATGTCCAGAAAACCCATGGGGACAAAAAAATTAGGAAGTACACGAACCTGAGACATGAGGTCAAGGAGATGTGGCATATGCAAGTATTGACCATTACGATCATCGTGTCAACTACCGGTATGGTACCAAAGACTCTACATAGCAGCGTAGCAGCAATAGGTCTCCCAGAGAACACCTACAAGAAACTCCAGAAAGTCGCAATCCTGAACACCTGTAGGATAGTCGCAGATTTCCTCGATCAACAGTAATACCAGACATTACAACCACTCTGTGTACTTGGTAGCAGTACCCGTCATGGAGTTGGATCCCCCAATCAGGGAGAAATAATATAAGAGCAACAATAATAATAATAATAATAATAATAATAAAGGGGGGTGATTAGCCCAGTGGTTACAATGCTGGACTGCCAATAGCATGGACCCAGGTTCGAATCGCACCACAAAGGGTGAGGGAGAAAATGGCAGGCAGGAGGAAGAAAATCGCAAAAGTCACTTCATCGGATCTATCTACCTTCCCAAGGTCGAAGTGACGGCTAAGAAAGAGAATGGCACCACCTGACGTCGCTCCCATAACTACCACCCACCACTGGATGCAAAAGTGAAAACCAAAATAGATCCACCTCCATAGTTGGACGACGATGAGAAGAAGAAATAGTGAATATACTACATTGAGTGTGGCACAGGATAGTCACTCCGGTTCAGACCTTAGGCAGTGGGGTCAGTTTGAAAATCAGAGACTGTCTCCATATGGCTATCACACAGAATGCAACCAATTACAAACAATAATGAATGCTAACACAACAGAACCAGAACTGGAGGAAGAACAGCAAGTACAAGAACTACAACCCACAGCAGCCGAAGGGGAAACAGACAAGATTGTGATATCCAAAATAGACCTCACAAAGACTCACACATTACACATTACCAAAGCAGCAGAAACTTAACATAATCCTGTGGCAAGCAGACCACGTCAATAAGCAAACAATATTGAGATTATCTCAACAACAACAACAAAGTAATACTAGGCACCTTCTGCACAGACATTTACTGTGGTGCTGTAGCAGCCACGAGGATGAATGGAAGGGACACCACAGAACAAATAACACAAAACGATTTGACAAGGAACCACCAGCCTTGGAAAGAAGCTACAGAAGATAAGATAACAGTAAAGACAGGCCAACTAACCCAGTACCAATGGCATAACAAAAATAAGAATCTGATCAGAAAAGTGAAGACCATCCTCAAGAAAGACAATATCTAACACAAACACGAGACCTATAATCAAAGGATCAAAGAACATGTTCAAACCCTCAACAAGAAAATCCTGGAACTCAGCAAGAGATTTTGTGGTTACAAGGAGTGCCCACAGGAAAAGAAACAGAATATTTGATGAAAACCAGAGAGCCTTCTACGGGAAATTTCGATAAGATGAAAGGAAGGAACTAGAAGAGCTCGATAACCTGTGGAGTAGCAAAGTTACCCATAACGGCTTAGCCCACTGGATAGATCTAGAAAGGAAGAAAACCATGAATGTACAAGATATTATCAGTAGTGATTCTTCACGCATTAAGAATCTGCAGATAAAGGAACCACTAGGTGGCAGTGATCACAGTGTGCTGAAGTGGGATTTACTCAAAGAGGTAACTACCATCAGGGGCATACTATTAGGAAGTACACGAACCTGAGACATGAGGTCAAGGAGATGTGGCATATGCAAGTATTGACCATTACGATCATCGTGTCAACTACCGGTATGGTACCAAAGATTGCTTTCGTAAAAGCGACTACAATGGTCTGAGACAGTATTTAAATTCTATACAGTGGGACCAACTAATGATTTTACCAACAGCAAATTCAAAATGGGAAGCATTCAAAGAACTTATCTTGGAAGCTACTAGGCTTTATATACCAACTAAGAAATATTGTTCAAGGTTTAGGCCTAAATGGATGTCAGATGAATTAAAGAGACATATGAAAGAGAAGAAAAATGCATGGGATACATATAAATTAATGGGTGACATGAAAGCCTATGATAGATACAAGTTGATCTGTAACCAAGTTACAAAGGAGGTTTGGCAGACGAAGGCAGATTACGAGAAATCTTTGGCAAGGGATGCAAAGAAAAACAGCAAAGAGTTCTTTACTTATGTAAACTCTAGAAGGAAGGGGATGAATCAGATTGGTCCACTTGATATCGATGGGTCAACTGTCGATGATCCTGCTTAGGTAGCTAACAAACTAAAAGGATATTTTGCATTGACATTCACACATGAGGAGTTATTCAGCGAGGGGAATGCCAGAGGTGTATTCAACTCTGGCAGTAAGCTAGAGAATCTTGTAATAACTGAGAGTAAAGTGGAGGAGAAATTGTTGAAGAGAAACACAAGAAAGGCACCTGGGGTGGATGGGATCTATCCAGTTATATTAAAGGAGGCAGCAAAGGAAGTAAGCAAACCCTTAGCCATAATTATGAGAGCTTCCTTGGACTCAGGGGAGGTACCCATGGACTGGAGATGTGCAAATGTGACTCCAAGTCACAAAGGCTGACACAAGTAATTATAGATCTGTGAGTTTAACTTCTGGTCCCGCAAAATTAATGGAGGCACTGGTTAAAAAGCACTGCAGCAGCATCTAGACAAGACTTCAGTTATAGCTCGGACACAGCATAGTTTTGTTAAGAGGAAGGTTTACCTGACCAATTTGATTGGATACTATGATGCAGTCACAAAAGAACTGGATGCAGGGAATAACTTTGATATTATATACTTGGATCTTAGAAAGGCTTTTGATACTGTTGCACATGGAAGACTGCTGCACAAATTGGAGCAGTGTGGCATTGGAGGCAAATTGCTGCTATGGATAAAGGGGTGGTTGAGGGGAAGAAGACAGAGTGGTAATCAATGGACACTGCTCATCGTGGACTAATGTTATTAGTGGAGTCCCTTAGGGTTCAGTGTTGGGTCCATTATTGTTTTCTGTATTTATAAATGATATTGATGATGGTATATCAAGCTTAATGTCCAAGTTTGCAGATGATACAAAGGTTGGCAGGGTTGTCAAGGATACTACTGACATTATGCTGCTGCAACAGGATCTGGAAAGGTTGAGCAGATGGGCTGAGAGGTGGCAAATGAAGTTTAACATTGACAAATGTAAAGTACTACATATCGGAAACAGCAACGTATCAACTCTGTGGTACTACGCTGACAGTGGTAGAGAATGAAAAGGACCTGGGGGTAATTGTGCAGGCAGATATGAAGTTCTCTGAGAGTGCAGACAGGCTGCAAGAGTAGCTCATGGTGTCTTGTCAATGATATACAGGAATTTTGCTAGCAGAGATAAGGAGGTGATTATTCCCTTGTATAAAGCAATGGTCAGGCCATACCTTGAGTACCGTATACAGGTCTGGAGGCCTCATTTCAAGAAGGATGTAGAGCTGCTGGAACGAATACAGAGAAGGGCAACAAGATTAGTGAATGGAACAAAGGGGTACTCTTACGAAGAAAGGCTAAAGTTTTGCAAATTACAGAGTCTGGAGACTAGGCACCAGCGAGGTGATCTGATAGAGGTATATAAAGCCTTGAATGGTTTGAGCATGTTCAATGCTGATGGGATTCTTTCTCTTGCTCAGAATAATCACCTGAGAGGGCATAAATTCAAATTGAGGAAAGACAGATGTAGGATAGATGTGCAGAAATTTGCCTTTAGCCAGCGGGTAGTTGGTTGGTGGAATAGACTTCCATCCCTTGTCGTGGAAGTTGATAGCCTAAATAGATTTAAGGCTCAGCTGGATAGGTATTTCGAACGAACGGAGGGGTGAAATGGAAGTGTTTTTTTTTTTTTTTTTTTTTGGTGATACTGCATAAACTTGCTTTCTTGCATCATATGCCTCTACTAATGCTAATGCTAAAAATGCTAATTAAATGCAGAGGTTAATTTTTATGTTGTGTGGCAATTACTGACAGTTAACTCCAAACATAGAGCCAGGCTCATTCCTAATCCTCTGTGTAAATTTTAAAATGTGCTGAATGAAACACGTGAAAAACAAATTTACTATTTTTTATAATTTAGAAATAACTTGAAACATACGGTAAAATACTTAAAATGAAAAGCACATTATTTTACAAAAAAAATATTGAAACAACACAAAATATAATTTAACATGTTAATTTTTTTGTGCCTTTAGTTTTTGCACATTCTTTCATTATATCATCCATACGAATTCTTTCTGAAATATCTATTTATACAGCAAGGTCTTTCCTGAAGCACTGTAGATCTTAAATAATTCATAACGAAATTTCTCTGGTTGCATAAAAAACAGAAAGGGTGGAAAATTTTGAAATGCAATTGAAATATCTGGTACCCTTTCTATTTCTTTTGCATCCAGAAAAATGATTTTTAAATGTTTTTAATGATCTCAATAATTATATTTATTGAGATCATTAAAAGCATTTAATAATCTCAATCATTAAATGTTTTAAGCCATTTCAATCACTTTGAAATGTATCTCAAATAAGTATCTGTTAAATTTGTATGCAAATTACTTCACTGTGATTCAAGATCTGCATATATTTTTTTATTTTTTTTATTTTTATTAATAGCCACATGGAGCAAGGAAGCCCGAAGCTTAAGCTGCACCAGCCAAAAAAAAAAAAAAATTCCCGAATTACCCTGTGAGAGAGAGAGAGAGAGAGAGAGAGAGAGAGAGAGAGAGAGTCAAAAAGTAGAAGGAAATCACCAAGAAATAGAAGAATGGTGTTATCCAGCTCAGGACCTTGGGTGTGCCAAGCCCATACTCACCAGATGTGAGTCCTTGGGGTTAAATAACTATATATGATAAAAATTATTACTTTTATTATTGATAAGAATATTTTCACTATTTATTGTTTGTTGTAAAACAGGGATGCTCAACCTACAGCTGTTAGCAAATCTTCATGTGGCTCCTTCCAAGAGTCATAAGTAATTTTCATGTTACTTATGACATAATATTAACAAGTAACATTATTCTACTGTGGAATTAGGACAAGATCTTCCCAATTCCACAGTTAATTAATAAATTCCACAGTTAGTTAATAAATCTGATTTTGCCAAGAAGTAAGTTCATTATTTGGGAAGTGGCAATATCAACAATATTCACCAAAAACAGATGGCTAAGCTTCCCTCAAATCTGGTTTCAGTAAGATAGTTTCCACCAGTCACAGAGGAGCTGTGACTGCTCGAAACATCTGCAAATATTATTGACAACTCAAATACCAAACTTATTTCTGATATGTTTTGGCAACACAGCCTTTCAAATGAAGATGAAACTATTTTGGAAAACATTTGATAAATGTTAATCTTTCATCATTTTCCTTCCTATGATTTGTTTCATAAGGATGAATCAGTATTCCCTTTCCTATTTTACTATTTTTATAATAATATTCAGTTTTGTTTAGTTATGATAAAGCTATTTGAATTCTCTGGCTAACATAGTATATCTTTCAAAGTGGTCCCCTACCTAAATGGTTCAGTACTTCTGTTATGAACTGTTGCAATTTTAATAATGAAAATTTATTGTTGCTGAAAGTTTATTAGTATGAAAGTCAAATTTGCAACCCTTTTGACTTGTATGTGTGTGTGTGTGTGTGTGTTGATCATGCACTCCTCATTCACTTCAACAGCCCTGCATAGTGCATCTCACTCTGTCGTCTTATCTTTTAATCTGGAAAACAACTGGAATAGATCCATGAACAGATGCAGTTGCATCTGTTCATAGATGTATTCCAGATGTTTTCCATTTGATAAAGATTGTAAGGGCACTAATCTCTGATCATGTAATAAGTGCAACCATCATCTCTGCTGCAAATTCATTGAAAATCATATCTCGTACCCTGTCAATGAGGACTACACAGATTCTACTGCCAAAAAGAACTGATTTGGGCACTAGCTGAGTTACAGAGCTTTATAGCATTTTCCTGGACACATCTAACACCATGACCCCTTTCAATTTACATATTTTTGTACAGATTGTTGCATATAGCCTAAAACCAGTCTTAATAAAATGGCCAAGCAGTATAATTCCTCAACACTATGGCACTGCCAACAACAGCACAATGCAATCTTGTTCACTGCAAAATTCTATTTTATATGATATGGAAAAAAATTGTGAACATGTTAATTTAATTTGAAAATTTAAAGAGGAATAGTTACTTACTTTACTACTGAAGTGAATTTCAATAAACTTTCCAAACCGACTACTGTTATTATTTCTCATAGTCTTTGCATTACCAAATGCCTCCAAAACAGGATTTGCTGATGAAAATCAAATAAATAATGCATTATCACTAATGCCAATATTTTATTTTAACTTAAAACAGATGAGTTTTATATACAACCTTCATAAGTATGTCTATCAAATTTATTTAAATAAATTTCATTTTGCTCTAAAATCAAATTCTTAACCACAGCTCTCAAGCTATACATAATATTGCTTTCACAATAAAATACACCACAGAATATCTAAGAGCTCCACATCTCAATAATTTCAATTAGACATTTCATCCTCATCAAATATTAGCTTTATGATGTATATGTCAGATTCTAAACGGATGTCATATGAAAGAATGAGAATCATGGCAGAGAAGAAAAATGCATGGGATGTATATAAATTATCAGGAGACACAGATGACTATGGTAGATATAGGATAGTCTGTAATCAAGTCACAAAGGAAATTAGGCAAGCAAAGGCAGATTATGAGAAATCTTTGGCAAAGGATGCAAAGAAAAACAGTAAAGATTTCTTTACTTATAAAAACTCTAGAAGGAAGGGGGTGAATCAGATTGGTCAAAGAAGTAAGACTGGTTCGATTGTTGGTGATTCTACTCAGGTAACTGACAAACTGAATGAGTTATTTTGCATCTACATTTACACATGAGGAATTCTGTAGGGAAGTCAAGGCCAGAAGCTTATCAAACTCTGACAAGGAGTTAAATGATTTTGTAATAACTTGTGGAGGAGAAATTGTTGAAGTTAAACATAAGAAAGGCACCGGGGCGTATGGGATCTACCCAGTTATATTAAAGGAGGTAGCAAAGGAAGTAAGCAGGCCCTTAGCCATGATTATGAGGACATCCTTGGACTCAGGTAGGGCTTACAATACCGGTCAAAATCTTAATACTGGTATTTTGGTATTTTTAATTTATGAAACCGGAATACCGGTATTCCAAAAACAAACGTTTTTCTCAATAAATTTTGATGACAGTTAATAAAGTAAGGAAAAAACAAGTACTGTGATTACTTTAATTCAAGTTTTAAATAAACATTTATTGCAATAATAAATATTCTGAAAAAAATCATTAAAAATACAGTTATTCTAAAAACAAAAAAATACATTGTTACTGCAAAGTTTAGTTATGTTTAAACATCCACACTACCTGTCCGAATAAAGTGAGCTCTTAAGAAACATAAGCAATCAATAGTATGATCGTTTAAAATGGATCTAATTTTGGTACATATTTGATTAGCGGCAGAAAATGCCCTTTCGGATTCTATTCTAGTACTGAGATAATCGTAGACGATCTCAGTCCATATTTTCGAGGCTTTGAACTTTTTTTAGCATAAATAGTTAAAAGTATTTCATTAATTTCTGACTCAAGTTCATCTTTTAAAATCTCATTGGAGTCAGGCAATTTCATATTTTGGAAAGAATTTGCATAACACTGATATTCTGTTCCATGTTGGTCTTCCATAGTTGAATTATTTTCATCATTTTCTGAAGGAGAAAGACGTTTTATTAAGTGAAATATAATTTTCACTATAGTATCTTTACTGAATCTGGGAGAGAACAAAGAGTAGGGATAAGAAATAAAGAAGAGAGCAAAGAGTGCAGTTAAGGAATTTTTCACATATACAAATGCAAAGAACAGGAGGACAAATCAGATTGGACCCTTATGCAATGGACGTGGGACAGTATTAGATACCCCAACTGATGTTGCAGATGAACTCGACAGTTACTTTGCATTGATATTTACAGAAGAAAAACCCTTCACATCAATGAGAAATTATGAGAGTGAAGTTGAAAAATATGTAATTAATGATACTGAAATTTCACATGTTGATTTAATGAGAAAACTTTTGCACCCACAGGCGAGTAAGGCTCCTGTGGTTGATGGCATATACCCTATAATCTTAAAGGAGGCAGCAAGTGAGTGCATTGAACCATTCAGGCTAATTATGAGAGCAATACTGGACTCAGGAGACATTCCATTGGATTAGTGTAAATTGGTACATAAAGGCAGTTATAGGAGTGTAACAGGAAATTACCGACCGGCCAGTCTAACTTCAGTAGTAGGGAAAATCATGGAGGCAATGTTCAATTGTGGAATTTAAGATTGCTTAGATGGAAATGGAATTCTGTAGGATACACAGCATGGTTTTGTAAAGAGAAAATAATGTTTAACAAATCTGGTTAGCCATTTTGACAGGTCACTCATGAGCTGGATTTAGAGAATAATTTTGGCATTGTTTATTTAGATATCAGCAAAGCATTTGACTCAGTCCCACATGAGCGGTTACTTTATAAGTTGGAGTAGGCTGGAATCATAGGGAAAATCATTAGATGGATAGCACGATGGCTTGAGGGCACCAGGCAGGGGGTTGTGATAAATGGTTATTCCTCAGATTGGGTTAATGTAGTAAGAAGCACGGTTCCCCAAGGATCAGTATTGGGACCACTGTTGTTTTTGATTATCTTAAATGACATCTATGAAGGGATATAGGGTGTGATGTCTAAACATGCAGATGATGTAAAGATCAGTGGAGTAGTTAATGGTCGTCGCCAAGCAGAGCTTCTTCAGAGAACTAGACAGACTTCCGGGATGGTCAGAAAAGTGGCAGCTATATGCTTTAATTCAGCAAAATGCAAGATCTTACACCTGGAGAACAGCAACCCCAAAATAACTAATACACTTGGTGGAGTTGAATTAAAGTCAGTAGTGGAGGAACGGGACTTGGGAGTTACGATACGGTCAGACACGAAGTTATCCGAGAATTGTGGACAGGCGGCAATGTTGCATGGTGTCCTATAGATGATTTATCGAACATTTGCTAGTAGAGATAAGGACGTCATAATCACATAAAGGTGATTTTATAACCTTTATGTCATTAAACTTAAACTTTTTTTTTTTTTTTTTAATTAGTACCGAAAAACCAGTATTTTTGTATCAATACCGGTATCTGAATACCGGAAAAAAATGACCGGTATCCCGGTATTCGGGATCACGGGATTGTAAGTCCAAGACTCAGGGAAGTTCCCCACACACTGGAGATGTGCAAATGTATCCCCCACTTCACAAGGGGAGCTTGACAGGTGACACGAGTAATTAGAGACCAGTTAGTTTAACTTCTGTTTCAGAGAAAATAACAGTCACTGCAGAATCATCTAGACAAGACTGCAGTTAATGTTAAGACACAGCATGGGTTTGTTAAGGGGAAGTATTGTCTGACCAATCTGATTGGATACTACGATGTGGTCACAAAGGAACTGAATGCAAAAAATTATTTCGATATCATATACTTCGATTTGAGGAAAGCTTTTGATACTGTTGCGCATGGAAGACTACTGTACAAGTTGGAGCAGTATGGCATTAAGGGCAAGTTGCTGCTAAAGATAAAGGGATGGTTGAGTGGGAGTAGACAGAGAGTGGTAATCGATGGACACCTCTTCATGGACTAATGTTATTAGTAGTGTCCCCCAGGGGTCCGTGTTGGGCTCATTATTGTTTTCTATATTTATCAATGATACTGATAAAGGTATATCAGGCTTAATGGCCAAGGTTGCAGATGATACAAACATTGGAAGGGTTGTTAATAACAGTAAGGATGAAATTCTACTGCAACAGGATGGATCTGGACAAGTTGATCAGATGGGCTGAGAGGTAGCAACTGAAGTTTAACATTGACAAATGCAAAGTGCTGCATATGGGTAGCAGTAACCTCAGAGTAACATATCAACTGTGTGGTACTACACTCAGGGTAGTGGAGAATGAAAAAGACCTGGGGATAACTGTGCAGGGAGATATGAAATTTTCTGAGCAGTGCTGGAACAAACTTCCATCTGCTGTTGTGGAAGTTGACAGCTTAAATAAATTCAAGGCTCAACTAGACAAACCTTTGGGCTGAATGGATGGGTGAAATAGGAAGGTTTTTTTTTTTTCTTTTTTGGCTGATGCTATATAAGCTTGATTCCTTGTATAATGTCAGAAGAAAACTTTTAATTCAGAACTCTCAGCTTAAGCTAAAAAGACACAACATTCACATTATCGCAAGTATTATTCAATGTAGCTTAAACTTCTTTAGGTTGCATCCCTTTGGAATACTAATGCTCCATTAGATTGCCTTTTTATTGTAAAAATTTTATTTTTCTTTTTGGTTGAACTTAAAATAGTTTTTAATTAATTATTATTTACATACTTTATTCCATTTTTCATTGTTCGAAATTTCTTGTGCTATACATATAAACTGAGTGATCACTGAATTATGACCACCTACTTAATACTTCGTAGGTCCTCCTTTTGCCCTCAGTACAGCAACTATCCAATGTGGGATTGATTCAACAAGATGTCGGAAGCATTCGGGAGGTACGACGAACGAAGCTGTGTGTAATGCAGTCAGCAATGCAGGTATGGAGGTGATTGGTGAATCCAATAGTGTCCCAAAAGTGCACTATGGGATTGAAATCAGCAGAGTTCAGAGGCCAATTGATATGCTGGAAGTCAGAACGGTGTTCCTCAAACCATTCCTGCACAACAAGTGCAGGATGGCTCGGCGCAGTGTCATCTTGGAAGACACCATCGCCATTCGAGAAAAAGTGTAACATAGCAGGTTTACACAGTCAGCAAACAGTTGACGATAGCGGAGACCAGTGATACGTTGTGCCACAGGGGTCCAAGTTCCTGCAAGTGAAACATGCCCCACACCATACAACTGCCTCCATCAGCCTGCACACTTTTGATACCATGCATGATGGATCAAGAGCCTCAATGTTGTTGAAGCCAAATCCATACACGACCATCCACAGTGTGGAGTAAATAACATGAATCATCTGACCAGCACCTTGTTTCAGTCTTCTAACATCCAACTTGCCTGCTCTTTGCACAAGGCGAGTCTTTTACGCTGATGAACCTTGGTTAGGAGAGGATGCCGTATGGGTCGTCTGCTGGTATAGCCCGAACATGCGATGCATGGTTATGCCAGATATTGTTCTGGGTTGGCCCATGTTGTTCTGGGTAATCAACTCTTCAGCAGTGCTGCGCCTGTACAATTCGTCGGACCTGGCGCACACCTCTAACATCAAAATTTCGCTGACTGAAGTTTTACCATGAGGTCATTGTTTGACTATTTTGACATCAGTCCTGGTACACTTTAACTACGGTGGCTCTCGAACACCCCACCAGTTCAGCCGTTTGGGAAATTGAGGCACCAGCTCGTCGAGCACCCACAATCTTTCCTTCGTCAAAGTCCGATATATCCTTCCATTTAACCATCACGCTCGGAAATTTACTACCTACTAAACCACCGAAACCTTATCTATGCTAAGTAGGTCGACTAACTGCGCACTCTCGTACCTCAAGTAGTCAATGGATCGCATTCAGTTTTCATAGGGTTGGTCATAATTCAGTAATCATTAAGTGTACATACTTCTCACTCATCTTTTATTATTTTGTAGGCTGCTCCTCCAATATCTCTAGATGAACAGGGTTTATATAGACAAATTAATTTATACGGCATCTACTAGATGCCAAATAAACAGTCAACACTTCCTAGATCATTTCACAAATATATGTGGTCTCAGTTCTAATCTCAATGATGTCCATTTCCACTTACAGTCTGCCAAACCCCCGTGTACTTTTTCTGACAGAATCTCAGTTATTGGTTGATTCAACCACTGCTCGTCTTAGTTGTCCAAATTATTCGCTGTATGATTTCTTTCACTTCAAAGGTGATACTTGTACATATGTCTATTCCGATATTCCCTGTTAGAGACTTGAAAATTTGGAATCTCCTCTTTTTGACCTTCTCTGGCATAAATTCTCTCTACCTTGTTCGGTTAAATTCATCTGTAGTCTCTACCATTCTCCCAACTCCACTAATCCCTCGGATGTTGTTGTTGTTTGGGTTTTAGGAGCATTAGCAACTAAGGCAATATTGCTCCGGAGATATGGGGTGGTCAATCCCTGACCATTCCGCATCATCCGTATTTGGTGGTCACGGGCTCGAACACCAGTCTAATCAAGAAGCGTGTGCTACACACTGATGCTCCTGCCAACCTGGCTATGGAGGCGCCACGCCACTAATCCCTTGGAACTCTTTGACTTCCTCTCTCTGCAACTTGACTTTCTCCAGTCCAATTTTTCTAACAGTGAAGTAATTTCCCTTGGTGATTTAATGTTCAGAATTCCAGCTGGCTTCCATTTTCTAGACACACAGACCCAGCTGGTCGAAATGCTGAGGCTTTTAAAATTACTAATGACCTTGCACAGATTGTTCACTTACCTATCAGAATACCGGACAATCCTAACCATACAGCCAACACGCTTGATCTTTTTCCTCACAAACAATCCTTCTAAGTACACACAGTCATATTGAGTGGTCCTTTAAGCACCACAGATCACAACTTGGTGATTTTCTCTTCTCCAATGGTGCATTTATCTCTTAGATAATTCCCAACCTCGTGTTGTTTAGCATTACAAGAATGTAAAATGGGATGTCAAGTTATGCTCAGATCGTGTCAGTGAAATTATTCTTGTAGGAATGGAATCCTTTATAACACACTCCACTTTAAAATCTCATCCTTTATCTAAACCTTGGTTTTCCAATAAATGTGCTAAGGCTGTTCAAGAGAAGAATGTTGCATATCATAATTGGCTTGTTTCCAATTCTTCGGTTTCATTTTCTTCCTACACCAAAGCTCACAACAATTGTAAAGCAGTTATTAATCAATCGAAACTAGATTTTGAACACAGGCGGAGAGTAGAAAACTTGCTTCTTGCCCTAATGGTAGATGAGCATTCTGGTCTCTTGCCCATCTCTGCTCTCATCTCTGTCAAAACCATATGGTTCTATTGTCACTTCAGCCAAGGATAAAGCTGACCCCTAGCATCCAATTTTTCTTCGAATTCATGTATTAATGATCTTGGTAAATCTCCTCCCACCATTTCTAGCATGCTCCATTAAATGCCTCCTGTGGTCTTCTGTCAAAAGGAGGTCAGAAGGATTTTGATGAATCTTCCGTCTGATTAAAGATCACCAGTATGGATTCTGTCAATGTTGACCCACTGATAATATTCTGGCTTATGTTACCCATTTATGGGCAAATTCAATGGAAAAGTTGGCGAAACACAAGCAGTTGCTCTTGACATCTCAAAGGCTTTCATCGTGTTTGGCATAAAGGTCTTCTAAACAAGCTTCCATCTTATGGTTTGCCAACTATTTTTTGTAATTTGATATCCAGTTTTCTCTCTGACCACTCACTAAGGGTGATGGTAGATGGCTCTCTGTCTTCTAACTTCTCTACTAATGCTGGTGTCCCCAAAAGGTTTGGTTCTTTCCTCCACTCTTTTCCTCTTGTATATTAATGACCTTCTCGATTGACCAGAAATCCTATCCATAGATTTTTCTGATGATAGCACATTGGATTCCACCTTCCAGTTTGAGAAACATTCTCAATCAGCTTCAACTTCTCGAATATCCGCTACGAATTCCTTAAATGCCGATGTCCAGGTAATTCTCCAGTAGGGCAAAGACAACTTAGTTGATTTCAATCCTTCTAAAACTCAGTCCTGTCTTATATCTGGCAAAAAGGATTCTTCTGTTCCTATGCTTACCTTTCGTGATACTTTGATTTCTAGTCAAGATGATATATCTCTTCTGGGGATTACCCTGACTTCTAATCTCTCTTGGCACAAGCACATTACAAATATTGCTTCCTCTGCAGCTAAAAAACTTGGTTTCCTCTTTCACTCTGAGCATTATTTTTTCTGCCAAACAGCTTTTCACTTTACAATTTCAAATTGTAAATCTGTCCTACCAGGGAATATTGTTCCCACATCTGGTGCAGTGCCCCAAAACCTCTCTCTCAGGCATCTAGATTCCATTCAGAAGAGGGCAATTAGGTTCATTAAAGATAGTGTTCACAGGCCGGCCGCTAGTACACCAGACCGAACCTATTGGTAACTCTTTAGGAGGCTTCCAGATCAGCTAGTGTATAATCTTGCTACCTCTACTCTGCCAGATAGTGACTGGAGGGAGTCCGAGTAGTGTGTGTATATAGGGAACATTGTCGAGGCCACGTTATGTCAAGGATCTGGGTATATTCTCACCAGGTGTACTCCACATCCAAAAATTTCATTACTTCATACAGCATGTCCCCCCCCCCCGACTTTTTCTTACTATTGAATACACCATAAATTGTCAAACTAATAGAGTAAGCCAATCTGCGAAAAGATCTAAACCTCCCAAACAATTTCTAGTTCATTTCACAAATATACGTGGTCTCAATTCTAATCTCAACGATGTCCATTTCCACTTGCAGTCTACCAAACGCCATGTACTTTTCCTGACAGAATCTCAGTTATCTGTTGATTCAACTACTGCTTATCTCAGTTGCCCAAATTATTCGCTGTACGATTCCTTTCACCTCAAAGGTGGTACTTGTGCATATGTCCATTCCGATATTCCCTGTCAGAGACATGGTAATTTGGAATCTCCTCTTTTCGATCTTCTCTGGATTAAAATCTCACTATCTAATTGTTGGCTCTACCATTCTCCCAACTCCACTAATCCCTTAGAGCACTTTGACTTCCTCTCTTTGCAACTTGACTTTCCAGTCCAACTTTCCTAACAGTGAGGTAATTTTCCTTGGTGATTTTAATGTTCACAACTCCAGCTGGCTTCCATTTTCTGGTCACACCGACCCAGCTGGTCGAGATGCTGATGCTTTTGCAATTACTAATGACCTTGCACAGATTGTTCATTTATCTACAAGAATACCGGATAATCCTAACCATAGAGCCAAAATGCTTAATAACTTTTCTCACAAACAACCTTTCTAAGTACACGGTCAAAGTTAGTGGTCCTAAAGACACCTCAGATCACAACTTGGTGATTCTCTTTTCCAATGGAGCCTTTATCTCATGGCTATTCCCAACCTCGTATCATTTGGCATTACAAGAATGCAAAATGCGATGACCTGTGAGATATCTTTTCTTCTTTTCCTTGGTTGGATTACTGTTTCAAAACTTCTGTTGTCAAAGTTTGCTCAGATCGTGTTAGTGAAATTATTCCTGTAGGAATGGAATCCTTTATTCCACACTCCACTTTAAAATCTCGTCCTTTATCTAAACCTTGGTTTTCCAATAAATGTGCTAAGGCTGTTTAAGAGAAGAATGTTGCATATCGTAATTGGCTCGTTTCCAATTCTTCAGTTTCACTTTCTTCCTACACCAAAGCTCGCAACAATTGTAAAGCAGTTATTAATCAGTCCAAACAGAAGGCCTCCGTAGCCGAGTGGGCAGGAGCGGGAGTACAGTAGCATGCGCTCTTTGAGTAGACCGGGGTTCAAGCTCCTGACTGCTGAATACGGTCGATCTGCCAACCCGCACTGGACCAGCGTGGCAGATTATGGTCCATTTCTCTCAACATGAATTGTTGAGGAGGCTTCCATCCTGCAGTGGGTTGATAACGGCTGCACTTAACTTTTTTTTTTTTATTTTATTAATCAGTCCAAACTATATTTTGAACAGGCTAAGAGTAGAAAACTTATTTCTTGCCCTAATGGTAGCCAAGCATTCTAGACTCTTGCCAAAGCTATTGGCCGAAACTTTTGCCTATCTCTGCTCCCACCTCTGTCCATCCAAACCAAATGGTTCTGTTGTCACTTCAGCCAAGGATAAGGCTGACCTGCTAGCATCAGATTTTTCTTCCAATTCATGTATTAATGATCTTGGTAAAACACCTCCCACCATTTACAACATGCTCCATTCAATGCTTCCTGTGGTCTTCTGTCAAAAGGATTTCAGAAGAATTTTGACGAATCTTGATGCTGTTGTTGTTTGTTATTTTGGTTTTTAGGAGCATTAGCAGCTAAGGCCATATTGCTCCGGGAATATGCGGTGGTCATTCCCTGACCTTTCCGCATCCTCTGTATTTGATGGTGACGGGCTCGGACCCCGGTCTAATCAAGAAGCGTGTGCTATGCACTGCTGCTCCTTCCCACCTGGTTACGGAGGCACCTAATCTTGATGCTAAGAAAGCTCCAGGTCCTGATGGTGTTTCTCCACTGTTCTCCAAACCTGTGCTCCTGAACTTACTCCTGTTCTTATTCCAAAAGTGTTTTTCCTTCTGCTTGAAAATTTGTGCATATCCAGTTAGTTCCTAAAAAGAGTAACAAATCCCTCCCTCCCTCCAATTATCGTCCCATTGCAATTACTTCTACTCTTTCTAAAGTATTGGAGAATTCAATTAACCACCAACTCTTAAACTACCTTGAAACCTTCTGTCGGATCAATGATCGCCAGTATGGATTCCATCAGTGTCGATCCACTGGTGATATTCTGACTTATGTTACCCATTTGTGGACAAATTCAATGGAAAAGTTCGGTGAAACACAAGCAGGTGATCTTGACATTGCAAAGGCTTTCGATCATGCTTGGCATAAAGGTCTTCTAAACAAGCTTCCATCTTATGGTTTGCCAACTGTTTTTTTAATTGGTTCTCCAGTTTTCTCTCTGATCGCTCACTGAGGGTGAGAATAGATGGTTCTGTCTTCTGACTTCTCCACTAATGCTGGTGTTCCCCAAGGTTCAGTTCTTTCACTCCACTCTTTTCCTCTTGTATATTAATGTCCTTCTTCCATTGACTGGAAATCCTATTCATAGTTTTGCCGATGATAGCACATTGCATTCCACTTCCCATTTTGAGAACCTTGCGCTGCTCAATCAGCTTCAACTTCTCAAGTATCCGCTACCAATTCCTTAAATGCCGATATCTGGTAATTCTCCAGTTGGGAAAAGACAACTTAGTTGATTTCAACCCTTCTAAAACTCAGTCTTGTCTTATATCTCGCAAAAGGGATTCTTCTGCTCCTATGCTTATCTTTGGTGACACTCCGATTTCTAGGCAAACTGATATATCTTTTTTGGGAATTACCCTGACTTTTAATCTCTCTTGCCACAAGCATATTACAAATATTGCTTCCTCTGCATCTAAAAAACTTGGTTTTCTCTTTCACTTTTCTTCCAAACAGCTGTTCACTCTACAAATCACAAATCCGCCCTACCATGGCCCACATCTGGGACGGTGCTCCCAAAACCTCCCTCAGGTTTCTAAATTCCATTCAGAAGAGGACAATTAGGTTAATTAACAGAGTCTCTGCAATTGCTGTCTCATAGACATACTGTTTCTGCTGCATGCCTTTTCTACAGATACTTCCATGGGCACTGTTCTTCTGAATTGGCTTCTATAATTCCTGCTCTCTCTCTCTCTCTCTCTTTCAAAACAGTCCGAACATGTGCCACCACCAGACAACGTCCATTTATGTCCAACTTCAAACTCACAGAACCAACTTTCTGTCTTCCTCATTTATTCATTCAACTGCCGTTTTCTGGATCAACCTTCCTTCATACGTGTTTACTGAAAATTACAGCCTACAGAAGTTCGAATCTAATGTCAACAAATATCTTCTTTCATCTTCTCAATCTCCAACCCAAGCACGGTACTAATTACCACACGTTTTAATATCTCTTGTGTTTGGGGTTTTCATAAAAAAAAAAAAAAAAAGGTTTAACTGTTGATAACAAACCAAATAGGTGTTTTGCATCAATATGCACACGAGGAATTTTTTAGGGATGGGAATGCTACAAGTTTATTTCACAGGGAGCTGAGTGATTTTGTGGAAGAGAAATTGTTGAAGCTGAACACAAAATATGCACCTATGGTAGATGTAACCTACCCAATTATATTAAATGACTCAGCAAAAGAGGTAAAAAAAAAACATCTTTTGCTCATTTTAGCCATAATTACGAGACCCTACATTTTTGGATTCAGTGGAAGACCTTTATGACTGGATATGAGCAAATGTATCCCCAGTTCAACAAGGGAGGGGAAGGAATCAGAGACATGAATAATTACAGACCTGTTAGCTTTACTTCTTCTAGGAGTCACTGTTTAAAAAAGCAATGCATTACCATCTAGACAAGAATGAATTTACACAGCAGTAACTGCATAACTTTGTTAAGGGGCAATCTTGTGTAACAATTCTCATTGGATATTATGATGCACTAACAAAAGAAATTGTGCAAAAAATAATTTGGTATCATCTACTTAGATTTTATAAAAGCTTTAGACACTGCTCCACATAAAATACTGCTGTACAAATTGGAGCAGTGTGGCAAGTTACTGTTATGGTTAAAGGGAAGGTCGAGTGGAAGAAGACAAAAGGTGGTTATCAATGGGAACTGCACTGTTCTTCTTGGACTACTGTTACTGCTGGTTTTCATGAGGTTTCAGTGCTGGGCCCATTTTTGTTTTCTATATTTATTAATGATACTGATGATGGCATATCAGGCTTAATGTCTAAGTCAGCAGATGACAGAAAGGTTGGCAGTGTGATTAATAACAGTAATCAGCATTATGCCAAAAGGTCTAGAAAAATTGGGCAAATGGGCTGAGAAGAGACAACTTAAGTTTAACATTCGCAAATGCAAGTTGGGTAACAGTAATCCTAGATTAACATACCAACTATGTGGTACCACACTGAGGATACTGGAGAATAAAATAGACACTGGGATAATTGTACATTCAGGTATGATGTCCTCCAAGTAGTGCAGACAGGCTGCCAGGACAGCTCATAGGGTTTATCCCAATCATATACAGGAATTTTATCAGCAGACATTAGGAGGTGATTATCCAATTGTATAAGGCAATTGGTAGGACATTTTGAGTACTGCATGCAAGTCTTGAGGCCACATTTGTAGAAGGATGTGGATCTGCTGGAACAGATGCAGAAAAAAGCAACAACATTAGCATTAGCATTAGTAGAGGCATATGATGCAAGAAAGCAAGCTTATGCGGCATCAGCCAAAAAAAAAAAAAAAAAAACACTTCCATTTCACCCCTCCGTTCGTTCGAAATACCTGTCCAGCTGAGCCTTAAATTTATTTAGGCTATCAACCTCCACAACAAGGGATGGAAGTCTGTTCCACCAACCAACTACCCGCTGGCTAAAGGCAAATTTCCACACATCTGTCCTACATCTGCCTTTCCTCAATCTGAATTTATGCCCTCTCAAGTTTCTGAGCAAGAGGAAGAATCCCATCAGCACTGAGCATGCTCAAACCATTCAAGGCTTTATACACCTCAATCAGGATCATCTCACAGGTGTCTAGTCTCCAGACACTGTAATTTACAAAATTTATGCCTTTTTTCATAAGAGCAACCCGTCGTTCCATTCACTAATCTTGTTACCCTTCTCTGTACTCATTCTAGCAGCTCTACATCCTTCTTGAAATGAGACCTCCAGACCTGTATACAGTACTCCACTGTTGAACCATCAATATCCAGTGGACCAATCTGATTTATCCCTTTCCTTCTAGAGTTTACATAGGTAAAGAACTCTTTTCTGTTTTTCTTTGCATCCTTTGCCAAGGATTTCTCATAACGCAAGTCAGCTAATGCAAGTACATCTCATCGGGATGTCAGAATGGATTGAATAACCGAATGCCAATGGAATCATTCCTCATGCTTACACTACACATATGAAAGGGCATAAATTTAAATTAAGGATGTTGGTTACAGGATGGATGTGCAGTAATTTGCCTTTGGGCAGTGGATAGTTGATTTCATAAAATTCCATCTGGTGTTGTAGAGATGTGCTTGCTTGAATTAATTTTATGAAGAACTAGACACTGTTAGAAGGGATAGACAGGTGATATGGAAAGCCTTCAGATTTTCGTTCCTTTTTGTTTTTTGCTGATGTTGTATAACTTGTTTTCTTGCATCATTTAATACTATAATATACATTTAACACTATAGAAGCTACTTGTTAGATGAGAATAATTATTGAACTACTAGGCTTTTCATACCAACTAAGATATACAATTCAAAGCCTAAAAGGATGTCAGATAAACTATTGAGACATGTGGCAGAGAAGCAAAATGCATGTGATACATATAAATTATCATGTGATACAGAAGTATATGGTAGATGTAAACTAGTCTGCAACCAAGACACAAAGGAAGCTAGGCAGGCCAAGACAGATTACGAGAAGTCTCTGGCAAAGAATGAAAAAAAAAAAAAAAAAAACAGCAAAGACTTCTTTAATTATATTAACAGTAGAAGGAAGGGGCCGAATCACTTTTTTCAACTTCATGTCCATAGTTTTTAACTGTTAATGATCCTACTCAGACTGAATAGGTATTTTGCATCTACGTTCACACATGAGGAATTCTTTAGGGGAGAGGATACGGAATTTTATCACACTCCAATGAGGAGCTAAATGACTTTGTGATAACTGAAAGCAAAGTGGAAGCGGAATTCTTGAAGCTGAAGGCACGTGGGGCGACATCCTTGTCACAGCATGGGTGTTACGGGGAGATCTTGTCTGACCAATTTGATTGGAGAGTAGTATGCAATGACAAAGAATCTGAATGCAAAAAATAATTTTGATATCATATACAGTAAAATATCGATTATCTATGGTAATTCAGGGAAGCTACAGCTCGGATAATTGAAAAACACAGTAAATCAAAATTACGTTTTTATTTGTTTAAATAACTTCTAAAACACAAAAACATAAGAAACTATGTGTATATAACAACAACAATAATATTTTATTCATTTTGATAGAATGTCTGTGATTTTTGATTTTTTTTTTTTTTTTTTTTTGTAGCATTATTTTTTCTTTTATTTTTCTTGTTTCCACGAATTTATAAAATTTTAATATAATCTACATCATTTTGACTTTCCATGAATTTAAGTAATGTCTCTGCAGCTGTTAGCGTTTCATTATAACTTACTTTGCAAGCTGACTGTAATTTCTCATGATCGTCCTCATCATGTCCTGTCGTAGGTTCTTGTACACTTTGGATTAAATGAACGTCAGTCATTTTTTCGTAGCTCGGTTCATTTTTGTTCTATATTTAACCACTGATTAACACTTGCTTCATCTAAGTCTTCGCATCCTTCAATATTTTGAATTGAGTTAAAATATCGGGAACGATTTTTTACAGTTTTATTTTAGTCTCCCACTTCCAAGTTATTTTTGGCAATTACAAAGTCATCAGGCAATACTTTTTCTGAATGATTTTATAACTGTTTCACTTTTAACTTCCACCCATGCAGCCGAAATGTTACAGATAGCATCTTTAATTGTTAGTGACTTCCAAAATAAAAGAGAATTCTTTTCTTCCGTGATATAGTCTCACGGATCTTTCTATACAATCATTTCATGCTTTCAATCACCCCCTGGTCCATAAGTTGTATCAGTGGTGTTATGTTGAGTGGAAGATAAATGGCGACAATATCGCCATTTTCTGCAAATAGTTTTTCCAATGGAGGATAATAATAAAATTGCTTTGTGGGGGAAATCTTTACGAGAGACAAATTTTTTAGTGAGGAATGAATTTATCTGTACACTACTTTTCGAATATATCCCTAGCCATCCATGGTGATTATAATAATCTGTTAGAATATTAGTCATGTTCTTTAAACTTCTATGAGATTTTGATTTTCCCAATATGGTTAATTTTAATTTGTTATCCCCTGAAGCATTTGCGCAGCATAAAATTGTTATCCTGTTTTTGCTAATTTTATATCCTGGTGCATTTCTTTCTTTTACAGATGCCAACATGTGGTTGGGCATTGTTCGCCAATAAAGTCCCATCTCATCTGCATTGTAAACTTGCGATGGAACAAGACCATTTTCTTTAATAAATGTAGCTAATTCATCATGTTATTATCATTCATTATATGCACTGAGCTTTTCACCCTGTATCTTTCACTCTCTTAGACCATGCCTGTCTTTAAATCGTTTCAACCAACCAGATGAAAATTTAGGTGTTTTTTAATTTGTCAAAAAAATATTTTGCCTTGCTTAAAATCATTGGTCCAGATATTGGAGTTCCTTCAGCTCTTTGTTATAAAAACCAATTTATCATTACACTTTCAATTTGTTCATTTGTAGCACCTTTGTGATTTTCTTTGAGAAGAGCAAGCAAATGTGTCACATTTAGAAAGTGTCTATATTTGACTGGTTTTTAATGATGTCCCATACAGTTTGCTGGTCAATTCCAAAGTTATCTGCTAGCTTTGAAATGCTTTCACCCTTTTCATGTCTTTTAATAATTTTCAGTTTCTTTTCCACTGTTAAAACAACTCGTTTTTGTTTACCTGACATTTTTAGAGGTGGAAATGTGAGATAAATATTACGTAAAACACACAGCAAGCACAAAAACAAGCTTTCGCGATTTTCAGTTGACAAATATGAATAGGTTACATTTGTATGTTATTTGGTGTTAGAAATGTAGCGGGTGTTTTAAGACTCTTCACTTCACATCTGCGGGTGTAAAAACATCTGACGTCATTTACCAGCCCCAAAACAAGAGAAGCAACAGTGATTTCCTGCATGTACTTTACGAATCCACTTGCACAGATAAATAATATTTTTAATGTTTGTTAAAAATAAAACTACATACATATAGGGAACAATGGTAATCCGACCATACAGATAATGGAGTCCTGAATAACTGACGTTTTACTGTACTTGGGTTTCAGGAAAGCTTTTGATACTGCACTTAAAAGGCTGCTGTACAAGTTAGAACAGAATGCATTAAGGGAAAGTTACTGCTATGGAAAAAGAGATGGTTGTTATAATAATCTGTTAGAATATTAGTCATGTCCTTTAAACTTCTATGAGATTCTGATTTTCCCAATACGGTTAATTTTAATTTGTTATCCTCTGAAGCATTTGCGCAGCATAAAATTGTTATCCTGTTTTTGCTAATTTTATATCCTGGTGCTATGGAAAGTTACTGCTATGGAAAAGGGATGGTTGAGTGGGAGAAGAATGGTTATCAGTGGACCCATTATTGTTTTCACTCTTTATTAATGATAGTGATGACGGTATATCAGACAATGTCAAAGTAAGTAGATGATACAAAGGTTGGCAGGGTGGTTAATAACAGTAATGAAGGTATGCTGCTGTGGCAGCAACAAGATCGAGAAAAATTAGGTAGATGGGCTGAGAAATGGCAACTGAATTTTAACATTGACAAAAAAAAAGGTACTGTATATTAGTAGCAGTAATCCCAGAGTAACATATCGACTGCATTTTTTTTTTTTTTTTATGTAGACCCCAAACACGAGAGGTATTAGAACCTATAGTATTAATATACAAGAGGAAAAGAGTGGGGGAAAGAACTGAACCTTAGGGGACACCGGCATTAGTGGAGAAGTTAGAAGACAGAGAGCCGTCTACCATCACCCTCAGTGAGCGCAATCAGAGAAAACTGGATAAACAATTACAAAAAAAAAAAAAAAAACCATAAGATGGAAACTCGTTTAGAAGACCGTAATGCCCAACACGATCGAAGGCCTTTGAGATGTCTAGAGCAACTACTTGGATTTCACCGAACTTTTCACTGAATTAGTCCATAAATGGGTAACGTAAGCCAAAATATCACCATTGGATCAACACTGAGGAATCCATATTGCCGATCATTGATCAGACGGAAGGTTTCTAGGTAGTTTAAGAGTTGGCGGTTAATTGATTTCTCCATTACTTTAGAAAGAGTAGAAATAATTGCAATGGGATGATGATAATTGGATGAGAGGGATTTGTCACCCTTTTTAGGAACTGGCTGGATATGAGCAAATTTCCAAGCAGTAGGAAAAACACCTTTGGAATAAGAAAGTGAAAAAAGGCGGCAAAGAACAGGAGTAAGTTCAGGAGCACAGATTTTGAGAACAAGTGGAGAAATACCATCAGGACCTAGAGCTTTCTTAGCATCAAGATTCGTCAAAATCCTTCTGACATCCTTTTGACAGAAGACCACAGGAAGCATTGAATGCAGCATGTTGGTAATGGCGTGAGGTGTTTTACCAAGATCATTAATACATGAGTTAGAAGAAAGATGGGATGCTAGCAGGTCAGCTTTATCCTTGGCTGAAGTGACAACAGAAACATCTGGTTTGGACAGAGGTGGGAGCAGAGATGGGCAAAAGTTGCGGCCAATAGCTTTGGCAAGAGCTATTGGCCTAATGGTAGCCAGAATGCTTGGCTACCATTAGGGCAAGAAGCAAGTTTTCTTTTTTTAGCCTGTTCAAACTCTAGTTTGGACTGATTAATAACTGCTTTACAATTGTTGTGAGCTTCGGTGTAGGCAGAAAATGAAACTGAAGAAACTAGCCAATTATGATATGCAACGTTCTCCTTTTGAACAGTCTTCGCACATTTATTGGAAAACCAAGGTTTAGATAAAGGACAAGATTATAAAGTGGAGTGTGGAATAAAGGATTCCATTCCTGCAAGAATAATTTCACTAACAGATCTGAGCAAACATTGACATCAAAAGTTTCGAAACAGTAATCCGACCAAGAAAAAGAAGAAAAGAAATCTCACAGGTCACCTCATTTTTCATTCTTGTAATGCCAAACAATATGAGGTTGGGAATAGCCATGAGATAAAGGCTCGATTGGAGAAGAGACAATCACCAAGTTGTGATCTGAGGTGCCAAAAGGACCTCTCACTTTGCTAAAGCCTCATCACCTTGACTTATCTAGTAATTGCTAAAGTCTCATCATCTCAACCAGCTGGGTCGGCATAACTAGAAAACGGAAGCCAGCCGGAGTTGTGAACATTAAAATCACCAAGGAAAATTGCCTTACTGTTATGAAAGTTAGACTGGAGAAAATCAAGTTGCAAAGAGAGGAAATCAAAGAGCTCCAAGTGATTAGTGGAGTTGGGAGAATGGTAGAGACAATAGATGAATTTGACACAATGAGGTAGAGAGATTTTAAGCCAGAGAAGATAGAAAAGAGGAGATTCCAAATTACCAAGTCTTTGATAGCGAATATCAGAATGGACATATGCACAAGTACCACCTTCGAGGCGAAAGGAATCATACAGCGAATAATTTGGACAACTGAGATCAGCAGTAGTTGAATCAACCAATGACTGAGATTCTGTCAGAAAAAGTACATGGGGTTTGGCAGACTGCAAGTGGAAATGGACATCATTGAGATTAGAATTGAGACCACGCATATTTGTGAAATGAATTAGGAAGTGTTTGGGAGGTTTAGATCTTTTTGCAGATGAGTTTGCTCTATTGGTTTGACAATTCATGGTGTATTCAATAGTAAGAAAAGGTGGGTGGAACATGCTGTATGAAGCAATGAAATTTTTGGGTATGGCATACACATGGTAAGAATACACCAAGATCCTTGACATAACATGTCCTCGACAATGCCCCCCCCCCTGCATACACACTACTCAGACTCCCTCCATTTGCTATCTCACAGAGTAGAGGTAGCAAGATTATACACTAGCTGATCCAGAAGCCTCCTAGAGAGTTACCAATAGGTTCGGTCCGGTGTACTAAATAGTGGCCAGCCTGCGAACACCGTTTTAGAGGTGTACCCTCGAAATGTAAGGAATATTGGATCACGCCACGATGTTCATCATAACCTCAAAAGTCATCAATCATACTGCATGATGTAAGAGATGGGGAATTTGGTGCTGCAGTCAGGTTAGTGCAAAATGAAAAGGAACTGGGGATAAGTGTGCAGTCCAATATGAATTGCTCTGAACAGTGCAGACAGGCTGCCAGGACAGTTCACAGGACTTTGTCAATGATATACAGCAATTCTGCTAGCAGAGATAACGAGGTAATTATCCTATTATATAAGGCAATGGTCAGGCCATATCTTGAATACTGCACACAGGTCAGGGGATCCCATTTTTGGAAGGATGTAGAGCTGCTGGAATGTGTGCAGAGAAGGGCAACGAGATTGGTGAGGGGAACAAAGGGATGCTCTTACCAAGAAAGGCTTCACTTCTACAAACTTCAGCATCTGGACACTTGCCACCTCGAAGGAGGTTATCTGATTGAGGTGATCTGATTAAGGCTTTGAATGGCTTGAGCAAACTCAATGCTAATTCTTCCCCTTGCTCAGATTATGCATATTAGGAGGTATAAATTCAAATTGATTTAGGATGGTTGCAACAGATGTGTGGAAGTTTGCCTTCGGTCAATGGGTGGTTGATTGCTGGAACAAGGTTCTATCCATTGTTGTGGAAGTGGATAGTTTAAATAAATTCAAGGCAGAACCAAACTACTGGAGGGGATGGAGAAGTAAAATGGGATTTTTTTTTTCCTTTTCCCAATTCTGTATAATCTTGCTTTCTTGCATCTTTTGCCATTATTAATACTAATACTAATATTTATGCTCAATAAGTTCTTGAGTTATTTCCTCTTCAGTCACAGTAAATAAGTCCCATTTGGTGAGAACATCACTGGATGTGTTCAAGGTATTATGCTGAGTGAATGATACTAGAATTCCATTAAAGGTTGTTAACTTTAGTAACTGTTTAGATCAGAGGTTCCCAAACGTGTCTCAGTAACTTTTTCACCGCACCCCTAGGCCAAAAGAAATACTAACATTCCATTTATTAAGTAGTTAGGTCCAAAAAACATCCAAACAGATGTCGAGTTTCGCTGTTTCCCATGAAAAATTTAAATACCCCATAGCGCACAGTTTGGGAACCGCTGGTTTAGACTGTTTTTGGCTTTGCAGCTTCAATCTATAAACTTCCAAACTGAAGACATTTTTGTATTGGAAAAGGTGATAGTATCCTTACAGGCTATTCAGATAAGGAGTATACACTAGAAAAGGTGGTATTTCATTATTCTATGTTTCTGGCAACCTCTTTGAACAGCCAGAGTCATTGTCCACGAGAGTAGTATCAGGTCTCAAGCTTGGAGGCTCTAATAGAGGAAATTGTCAGTGTTCATAATAGCTCCTTTAGCCCACTGGGGTTGTTTCTATTTCTCAGGTTTCCAGTCCCACCAGTGACCAAGCTGCAATAAAGGCAGTACGTTGCTATCAGGGTAGCAGTACGTTGTAGTAAAACTATATGTTGCAAATGGGTAATACAATAACACTTCAAGCGAGAAGCACAAGTGAAAAGCAAACTTAAACCAAACAAATTCTTGGTTCAAAGCAAGCAAATTCTTAAACAAATAACTTCTTGGACACTGGATCTTTGGTTTCACCATTTGTTTTCAATATAATGTTGTTTTAAATAACAAATAATATAATGTTGTTTTCAATATAATACTTCAACTTACCTTATAGATGAGTGATTTCCATCTGTGAATGGAATGCTGGGAGCAACCAGAACAATCAAAAATAGTACTGGTTTCACTAGCACCATAACATCCAACCGACTGAAACTAGTATCACTCCTTGTTATGACGGACCCGTCCCTATCACTGGTGGTTGTCAATCCATTACTGGCATTCAATCCTGAAAGCTTCAATTTTTTTGTTCCATGCATTACTATCGATCAATTTATATTTTAACTAATCCCTTGTCTGATAAGTTCTCCCCTCCCCATTGGTCCTTAACCCGAGCAGTCCTATCCTGTATTGGACTTGCACTCTCCCTCCCTCCCCCTCTCTCTCAGTGCACAGTTACCCTACATTCTGCTTTGTATAGCTGCTGTTTGCCCTCTTTCCTGGTGGTCACTTTTCAGGGTTTCAGAGTAGGGTGACTGGCAGCCTGCTCATGGTCTCAAAACCGGACCATATGCCTACAAATCAGGTGCAAGTTTTGCTGCCTGCTGTAGCCTACACCACTCTGACTACATATGTGACAATTCCACGGCAACAAATTAGGTTTTCCATAGGCATAACCTAAATTTACAAGACTGGCATAAGCAAAACCATCAACTAACCCTGTCTGGAAAGCATTTTTTTTTCTTTTTTTTTTTTTCTTTTTTATGAAAACCCCAAACACAATAGGTATTAGAACCTATAGTACTTAGTAGCATACACGGGTTGAAGATTGAGAATAAGAGAGATGATACTTGTTGACATTAGACTTGAACTTCTATAATTTTAATCTTCAGGAAATATGCATGAAAAAAGGCTGTTCCAGAAACAGAAGTTGAATGAATAAATGAGGAAGAAGAAAAGTTTGTTCTGTGAATTGGGAGTTGGAGAGTTAAAAGGATGTTGACAGATATCGGCAAGTGTTTGGACTTTGTAAGAGAAAGGAGGAATTACAGAAGCCATTTTAGAAGAACAGTGCCCATGGAAGTATCTACAGAAAAAGCATGCAGCAGAAACAATGTCTATGAGACAGAGAGTGAAGAGGCTCTGTTAGAGATGAATCATTAATTAACCTAGCTGCTTCTTCTGAATGGAATCGAGAAGCCTGAGAGAGGTTTTGGAGGCACCGCCCCACACATGGGAACAATATTCCATGGTAGGACAGATTTGCAATTTGTGCAGAGTGAACAGCTGTTTGGAAGAAAAATAATGCCTAAAGCAAAAGAGAAAACCTAGTTTTTTAGATGAACAGCAAACAGTATTTGTAATGTGCTTATCCTAAGAGAGATTAGAAATCAGGGTAATTCCCAACTGGAAATCGGAGTGTCACTGAATATAAGCACAGGGGCAGAAGAATTCTTTTTGGGAGAGGACTGAGTTTTAGAGGGATTGAAATCAACTAAGTTATCTTTGCCCCACTAGAGAATTATCTGGAGATCAGCATTTAAGGAATTGGTAGTGGATATTCAAGAAGTTGAAGCTGTTGGGGCTGGGCAAGTTTTCACAAACTGGAGGGTGGAATGCAGTGTGCTATCATCAGTAAAAATATGGATAGGAATTCCAGTCAATGGAAGGAGATCATAAATATACAAGGGGAAAAGGGTGGGAGAAAGAAATGAACCTTGGGAAACATCAGCATTAAGGAAGAAGTTAGAAGACAGAGAGCCAACTACCATCACCTACAGTGAGCAGTCAGAGAGAAAACTGGATACCCAATTACAAAAAAAACAGTTGGCAAACAATAAGATGGAAGCTTATTTAGAAGACCTTTGTGCCAAACACGATCAAAAGCCTTGGAAATGTCGAGGGCAATTGCTTGAGTTTCACAAAATGTTTGCACAGAATTTGTCCGTAGATGGATAACATAAGCTGGTATATCATCATTGGATCAATACTGATGGAATCCATACTGACGATTGTTGATCAGATGGAAGGTTTCTAGGTAGGTTAAGAATTGGCAGTTAATCAATTTCTCCATTACTTTAGAAAGAGTAGAAATAAGTGCAATGGGAAGATATTTAGATGGGAGGGATTTGTCACCTTGTTTAGGAACTGGCTGGATGTGAACAAATTTCTAAGCAAAAGGGAAAACACCTTTGGAACAAGAAAGTGAAAAAATGTAACACAAAACAGGAGCAAGGCAGGGGTTTTGAGAACAAGTGGAGAAATACCATGAAAACCTGGAGTGTCCTTAGCATCAAAATCCTTCTGATATCTTTTTGATGGAAGACCACAAGAGGTTATGAATGCAGTGCACTGTGAGTGGTAGGAGGTGGTTCACCGTGATCAACAATACACGTGGAATTACAGAAACACCTTGTCATAATTATCTACTAAGATCTTATTAATTAAGTTTAACCTTGACAAATGCAAAGTACTGCATATGGGTAGAAGTAACCCCAGAGAAACGTACCAACTGTGTGGTACTACACTTAAGGTGGTAGAAAATGAAAAAGACCTGGGAGTAATTGTGCATTCAGATGTGAAGTTTTCTGAGCAATGCAGACAGGCTGCCAGGGCAGGTCATGGGGTTTTGTCAATGATATATAGGAATTTTGCTAGCAGGGAAAAGGAGGTGATTATCCATCTGTATAAGGCAATGGTCAGGCCACGCCTTGAGTAATGCGTACAGGTCTGGAGGCCTCATTTTAGGAAGGATGTAGATTTACTTGAGCGGGTACAGAGAAGGGCAACAAGATTGGTGAGGGGAATGAAGGGATCCTCTTACCAAGAGAGGCTTAAGTTCTGCAAATTGCAGTGGTTGGAGACTAGGCACCTGCACGGTGATCTGATTGAGGTGTATAAGGCCTTGAATGGGTTGAGCACACTTAATTCTGATGGGATCCTTCCACTTGTTCAGATTACGAACCTAAGGGGGGTAAATTCAAATTAAGAAAAGACAGATGTAGATTAGATGTGCGGAAATTTGCCTTTAGCCAGCGGGTGGTTAATTGCCGGAACAAACTTCCATCTGTCGTTGTGGAAGTTGATAGGTTGAATAAATTTAAGGAGGAACTGGACAGGCATTTGGAGGGAATGGTGTGATTTTTTTAGGGTGCCTTACCAAAGCACCCTAAATCAAACAACCTACACTAAACCATAGGAAGCAACCAGTCCCCTTCTGTGTCCCATGCATGGTATCACTTGGATTAAAACAAAACTGCTATCCTTACAATAACCTGTTCTCGCCTGCCAAAAAAAAAAAAAAAAAGAAAAACAATAATAATAATAACAATAACATAACCCTAACCCCTCTTCCTGTAAAGACATGTCAGACATACTCATGACTACCACCCCAGCCATGGCTGAGGATAGACAAAACACAATCTGTCTAAGTTCTGACCACCTAGGTCGGTTGCAGCCTTTTCTGACTATGACATGGGATGGAATGGCCCCAGTGATTAGGATGGCATATGCAACACTTGACATACAACAAGCAGTATTACACTATTCTGCACCATTAGCATTAAATGCAATTTTTACCTCCCCATTAGATATTGTTCCTATACAATTTCTTCCTTTCATATTGAAACTTATGCAATTTTTATGTTTTTTATATAATTTTTATAAATTGATTTATTTTTTTTTTAATTTATTTTTATATACCCTCCCACTATCTCCTCACCTCCTTTCCTTTACTGGGCACTCTCACCGCAATCCCATTTTCGTGGAAAGAAGCCCAAAAACTATGATTTAATGTAGTACAGAAGATTAAATTTAATTTAATGTACTACATTAAATTTGTAGCAAAGAAATCCAGCAGCAGATTTACTGCCAGAAATCTGCTGTCTGGCTGTCTTTCTATGAGGCTGGTTGCTAAGAGATCATCCCTGCAAACACAATCCTTTCTCTGCAAAGCTACTTGACTAGCTTTGCAGAGATACTCAACATGTTGACATGACATAGCTTTTTTATATTGATTCCTAAAGATTCTCGAGGGAATCTTTAGGAATTCCATTCATTCTATGGAAATTATTTAAATGTTTCCGTAAAAACCAAGGAGAATCCAAAAAAATTTGCTATGAAGAAGTGCATTAAACAGCGGTCCGACTGTAAATAACTCAAAAATGAAGCAATTTTAAAATACATAACTGGTTGATTGTGCCATTAAAATGCTGGGGATGGGGCCCCACTTGCCCAACCATAGTTCTGGCTCCAGATATTCAATAATTAAATTCAGGATTTCATTTGTAAAATAAATAATTGCTTCAACAATGAGCTCACAAATTTTCAAAAAAAAAATAAATAACAATGGGCTCTCGCGAGCCCACTATAGCTCACCACTGATTATAACCTTTAGTTTGTACCTCTTAGAAATCCTAAGTAGTAGTCTTGACACCCTTGGTGATGTAGTTTGAATTCCAAAATGTTGTTTTAAAATCTTTATGGACCAGAAAGTCAACTCCACCTTTGCTCTTTTCACTGTTTCCATTGGTGATTTCCACTTGTTAAACTTGTGAGTTATTTCTTCTTGTTTCAGCCAAGCCAATGATATTCCAATTCACATTTTCTAATTCCTTTTCCAGCTCTAATATCCTATCTTCACCGATCAGCGATCTTACATTGTAATGGGTCAAGTTTAGTTTCTGTGCATGGCAGCCTGGTCATATCCAGAGATCCTTTGCACCCTCTGCTTCCATTCTGATCCTCTTGCTGCCATAACAGGGAGAGCAAGAGCCACTGAGGACTGAAAGTCATTTGTTATGTCGTTTTGTCATATTGAATAAAGTGCTGGAAGGTGTGGTCTTTTCCTCTTCATACTGACCAGGTGTCTTGAAGAGAACCACTCTAAACATTCGTTGCCACCAAAGTGACATAACAGGGCTTACTGATGAGAAGGTGTGCATGAGTGTATTTTAGGGAGGCAGGCCAACCAGATTTCTCCTAAATCTTCTAAAATAGAAAGCTATTGGATCCATCAGTGTTTTAGACTGAGTGTCTGATAACACAGAGAATGCCAGTTCCCCTCTTAAGTCCTTTTTGAACAAATATGGAGCCATATCTTTTGGTCACTGCTCTGAGATTTAGCCATAGGATAGTGAGGAAACATTATTTTTGGATAATAAGACTGATGTTACTCAAGATATTTTTTATATTATTCAATATAGTCTCAGCTCCTTTCCAATTTTCCCAAAAAAAATTATGGGTCAATAAAATACACCAGCTTTCTAGCTGTTGGATTTGAATTTGGTGTGGATGCTTTTCTGTATTTGTTAGACAGTTAAAAACAAAATTAACTAACGTAACAACATAAAATTTCAATAAATACATACCATCTAATATACGTTGTTCTATAGGACCAGCATGACTTCCCCAGGATTCACAGAAATATCTAAGAACATATTTTGTAGATTCTGTTTTTCCAGCCCCGGATTCTCCACTGACCACAATGGACTGGCTTTGCTTCAGTGCTTTCATATCTCGAAAAGCTTTATCAGCTAGAGTGAGAGAAAGAGGAAAATTTAATTAGAAATATGCTAATTAATACTTTACTGTAAAAACCTTTGATTTGTTAAACTATTTTTATTAGTTTTATCAAGTGGCTGGAGCATTTTTATACAAATAAGTTGGAATTATCTATTGGTTTGCACCAATTCTGGGAAAAGTTCCCCTAAGATTTCCCAGTTTGCCAAAAATCCTCCAAAATCATTTTAGAAAAAAATATGCAATGCCCTCCAATGTTTTCCTTCATAACGGTACACAATTCTCATTTTTGCTTTTTGAAAATTTAATTAGAAATATGCTAATTAATACTTTACTGTAAAAACCTTATAAATATTTTCTATCAGTCCATCTACTTTAAAAAACATTGTCATTTACATTGCTTTTCAGTATATAGCTCTTTACTAAAGCAATAAAAATATAAACACAATGTTCACTAATATAGTTTAAACAAAACAGCAAATATTACATATTCTACTGTAACAATTACCAACTGCCATTTTCAAGTTAAATTTTTTTGACAACAATCAATTGCCATACAGCTACAACTACATTTTGACTCAGCTAGAATCTTACAATCCAGCCTTCTAATTGCATGTGTTATAATCTCTGCTTTCAATAAGTATATTATACAGATGAAATATCTGCCTTTTATGTTTACATATGCCTACACTGGCAAGTGCTCATTTCCTCTCTAATTGTGCATTAATTCATAATCCCTTCCAGAATTTTTCAACATCAAAATTATATTAAATTATGTAATTCCACTTTCTTTATTTTTGTGCTGATCGCTTTTGGTTCTCCTTCCACCTTTTCTTTCTGTGTTTATAAAAGGAAAAGTTCATTAGTGTTGCACTTCCTTTCTTCTTTTTATTCATCATACAAGTCAATAACCTTGTTTCTCTTCTCAACTTTGCTTATATTGGAAATAAGGAATTTTTTTTTTTTTTTTGGCGGATGCTACATAAGCTACATACGCTTGCTTTCTTGCATCACCTGCCACGATTACTACTACTATATGTTCTTTTAACACTTTGAGCCATGCCTTTAATCACTTCACTGTCTGATATCCTTCTAACTGTAAATGCAGCATACACTTAATACAAGACTACCAAGGATTTTTTTTTCTTTCAAGTTTTCTGCCAGAATATATTTATTTGCTATACACTGAGGAATGTCATCCCTAGGGTAAAGGCAAGGATGTGCCAAATGGACAGCAATATGACTTTTATAGGTGGTAGATGACTTTCATCAACCGGTGAAATACCACCACTTTGCTTATTGGAGGCTTGAAGTGGTGAAACCCATGTTTAGTCTCTAGAGCAAAGTTTCCAGCATCCCCCTCCCCCAATAATTCTCCTTCAACCCATGCACGGTACTAAGTACTATAGGTTTTGATACCTTTCTTGTTTGGGGTTTTCATAAAAAAAAAAAAAAAAACCGCAATTCACTTACATGATTTGTTATGTAAGTGAACGAATTTATACAACAGCATATGGAAAATACTATTCCCACATAAAATATTCATTTTTAACAGAGAGATAAGGCTACATCTTGAATACTGTACACATTGTTGCAATATTATTTTAGAAAGATGTGGATAAGTTGGAATGGGTGCAGAGAAGAGCAGTGAAATTATTGAACTAACAGACAGGTGCTCTTAGCAGGAAAAGCTTCGCTTCTGAAAACTGTAGTGACTGGATCCAAGGCACCTGTGGGAAAAACTGATTAGTATTAGTAGAGGCATATGACGCAAGAAAGCAATTTTATACAGAATCAGCCAAAAAAAAAAAAAAAAAAAAAAAAACTCTTCCCATTTCACCAATCCATTCGCTCCAAATGTTTATCTAGTTCTGCCTTGAATTTATTTAAGCTGTCCACTTCTACGACAGATGGAAGTTGGTTCCAGAAATCAACCATCAACTGGCTAAAGGCAAATTTCCACACATCTATTCAACAACTGTCTTTCCTCAATTTGAATTGATGTGCTCTCAGATGATTAATCTGAGGAAGAATCCCATCACAAATGAGCTTGCTCAAACCATTCAAGGCCTTATACACCTCAATCAGATCACCTCGCAGGTGCCTAGTCCCCAGACACTGTAATTTGCAAAACTTAAGCCTTTCTTCATAAGAGGAATCCTTTGTTCCATTCATTAATCTTGTTTCCTTTCTATGTACTCATTCCAGCAACTCTACATCTTCCTCCTAAAATGAGACCTCCACACCTGTATACAGCCGTTTTTGCGCCAATAAAATCAAAATCAATCAATCAACCTGTATACAGTACACAAGGTGTGGCCTGACCATTGCCTTATACAAGAGGATAACACCTCCTTATCTCTGCTAGAAAAATTCTTGTATATCATTGACAAGACACCATGAGCTACTATGGCAAACCATCTTCACTACTCAGAAAACTTGATATCTGATTGCACAATTACCCCGAGTGTAGTACCACTCAGTTGATACATTACTCTGGGATTACTGCAGTACTTTACATTTGTCAATGTTAAACTTCAGTTGCCATCTCTCAGCCCATCTGCTCAACTTTTCTAGATCCTGTTGCAGTAGGTACTGTCATTAACAACCCTGCTAACCTTTGTATCGACATGGTTAGTGTTTAAGGCTTTGAATGGATTAATTAAGCTAATTGTTGATGGTATACTTACTGTTCCACAGACATGAGGAGACAAATTTAAATTGATGAAGGATGGTTGCAGGATTGATTAATATTAGCAGTGACAAACAATGCAAGAAAGCAAACTAATACAGGATCAGCCAAAACAAAAAAAAAAAACAAATAAAAAACAAAAAATCATCCACTTCCCACATCTCCTCTTTGTTGTTTTGTTTGTTTGGTTTTTAGGAGCATTAGCAACGAAGGCCATACTGCTCCGAGAATATGCGGTGGTTATTCCCTTGACCTTTCCGCATCCTCCATATTTGGAGGTGACGAGCTCGAACCCCAGTCTAATCAAGAAGCGTGTGCTATGCACTGCTGCTCCTTCCCACCTGCCTATGGAGCGCCACATCTCCTCTAATAGTTTGTCTAGTTCTTCCTTGAATTTATTCAAAATATCCACTACTACAACACCACATAGAAGTTGTTCTACCTATCATATAACTAAGGAAAAATTAACACACATCTATCATGTGTGTAGTCTCCTTCATTTGAACTTATGCCTCATCATATGTAGTCTCAAGAAGAGAAAACATTCCACCAGCATTGAATTTCTTCATTCCTTCTGTGCCTTAAACACCTCAATTAGATTTCACAGGTGTCTTGGGAAATTTGCAAAACTGACGCCCTGTAAGTGTGCCCTGACAGAATCTCAGTTATCGGTTGATCCAACTACTGCTCATCCCAGTTGTCCAAATTATTCACTGAATGACTCTTTTCGCCTCAAAGGTGGTACTTGTGCATATACAGTAGACCCTCGATTTGCAGGGATCGGATTAACCGGTACACTTCAAGACTCCAAATAAAAATATAAAAAAATCAACCAAAAATCTTAAAATTCAAGTAATAACTAGAAGAGGTATAAACAGATGTTTTGCAAGTCGTAAATAAGCGACAAGCAGGGTGTTATAAAGTCGTCATTGAAAGATTATTATCTCGCAACTTCCACTGTTTGAAAACGGTGCATCCGTTAAATCTAATGAACCGTTATAATGTTGGTGACCAAACCATACGCGTCATCGTAAAAAATAAAGGGAAGCATCGTATTGGTCATGCAAGTAGTGCGTGGTAAAACTATTGCCATATTTTTTACATAGGTTGCTGAACATTTTTGGATATACTGTTTATGTCTCCTACTCACGTAAATTCTAACTTACGTTAATTTTTTTCATTCAATTTTTTTTTTCTTTTTTAGGATTGTAAAATTTAAAACAAAAAAATAATAATAAGTAATCAATAACGACGATCGCGGCATGCACAAATTGCACAAGCAGGATATGGAGTCACAAGCTTAAAAATAGGAATGAAGAAAAGATTTTTAAAATTTATTTAGGTTTTTTTTTTATGGTTGAAGATACCAGTGAAGGGGGGGGGCACATTTCACCATAATAACGTAAAAACCTACAGAATTCCAGCCATCGGTATTATTGCAAATGCAATACGATCGAGTTTACTACCTGTTTATAATGAATTAAATTTAAAAAAAATTAATTTTCTGTTTACACTCCGGGATGACCAAAGTCAGTCAGAGGAGTTCACAAGATAGACAGAATACAAGAAACAGCACCATATTCAGCAGTCACGGGCTTGAACCCCGGTCACTCAAGGCAAGTTTACTTATGCATCCACGCACCTGACCAATAGGCTATGGTGGCCTCATTGCAGTAACAAAAAAGCCCAATAACCTGGAAGTGCAAATTGTTTTTAATTTTTTGTGGTAGTGACCTCCAGAAAGGTGTTTTAGTAAAATCTGAGCTGGCATGGGGTGATAACAGTGATTTTTCGCCTTAATCCTGTGAAATTCTTTACATAAAATTTCATTTTGACTATTATCATAGTGCAGAAAATTAAAATAAGGATGTTTGAAAATGGTCAAATATGAACAAGTATCGCACGGAAATTAGATTTATCAGTGTCAACAGTGAACACAATTTCTACATATGTGTATAACTAATTGAAAAATATATAACTAATTGAAAAATATACAACTAACTAATTGAAAAATATACAACTAACTAATTGAAAAATATATAACTAATTGAAAAATATATAACTATTTTTCTTCATTCGTCTGAGGATATTATGCTGTTTTTGAAAAATTTTGGCATATCACGGATACAGGAACAATATTTTATTAGTCATTCCCTAGTTACGTAAAACTCGACTTATGTAAGAACTCCTGGAACGTATGTCGGGGACTTACTGTATTTTTGGATTAACCGGGAAATCAATTATATGGGATTTTTACTTTACCATCTAACCTGGAAAATCGAGAGTCTACTGTATCTGTCCCGATATTCCTAGAGACTTGGTAATTTGGAATCTCCTCTTTTCGACATTCTCTGGCTTAAAATCTCTCTACCTCATTCTGTCAAATTCATCTGTTGTATCTACCATTCTCCCAACTCCACTAATCCCTTGGAGCTCTTTGACTTCCTCTCTTTGCAACTTGACTTTCTCCAATCCAATTTTCCTAACGGTGAGGTAATTTTCCTTGGTGATTTTAATGTTCACAACTCCAGCTGGCTTCCGTTTTCTAGTCACACCGACCCAGATGGTTGACGGTTGAGATGATGAGGCTTTAGCAATTACTAATGACCTTGGCACAGATTGTTCATTTACCTACCAGAATACCAGACAATCCTAAACATACAGCCAACACACTTGATCTTTTCTCACAAACAATCCTTCTAAGTATACGGTTGAAGTGAGTGGTCCTTTAGGCACCTCAATCACAACTTGGTGATTGTCTCTTCTCCAATGCAGCCTTTATCTCATGGCTATTCCCAATCTCGTGTTGTTTGGCATTCAAGAATGCAAAATGGGATGACCTGTGAGATTTCTTGTTTTCCTTGGTCAGATTACTGTTTCAAAACTTCTGATGGTAACGTTTGCTCAGATAGTATCAGTGAAATTATTCTTGTAGGAATGGAATCCTTTATTACACACTCCACTTTAAAATCTCACCCTTTATCTAAACCTTGATTTTCCAATAAAAGTGCTAAGGCTGTTCAAGAGAAGAATGTTGCATATCATAATTGGCTTGTTTCCAACTCTTTCATTTCATTTTCTGCCTACAGCAAAGCTCACAACAATTGTAAAGCAGTTATTAATCAGTCCAAACTAGAGTTTGAACAGGCTAAGAATAGAAAACTTGCTTCTTGCCTTAACGGTAGCTGAGAATTCTGATCTCTTGCCAAAACTATTGGCTGCAACTTTTGCCCATCTCTGGTCCCACCTCTGTCAAAACCAGATGGTTCTGTTGTCACTTCAGCTAAGGATAAATCTGACCTGGTAGCATCCCATTTTTCTTCCAACTCATGTATTAATGATCTTGGTAAAACATCTGCTACCATTCCAAACACGCTCCATTCAATGCCCCCTGTGGTCTTCTGTCAAAAGGATATCAGAAGGATTTTGACGAAATTTGATGCTCAGAAAGCTCCAGGTCTTGATGGTATTTCTCCATTTGCTCTCAAAACCTGTGCTCCTGAACTTACTCCTGTTCTTCGCTGCCTTTTCTCACTTTCTTATTCCAAAGGTGTTTTTCCTTCTGCTTGGAAATTTGCTCATATTCAGCCAATTTCTAAAAAGGGTGACAAATCTCTCCCATCCAATTATCGTCCCATTACAATTACTTCTACTCTTTCTAAAGTAATGGAGAAATCAATTAATTGCCAACTCTTAAACTACCTAGAAACCTTCTGTCTGATCAATGATCACCAGTTGGGATTCCATCAGTATTCCATCTGGAACAACCTTCCTTCATACGTATTTCCTGAAAATTACAGTCTACAGAATTTCAAGTCTAATGTCAACAAATATCTTCTTTCATCTTCTCAACCTCCAACAGAACCACCTTTATCCACGGGTGATATTCTGGCTTATGTTACCCATTTATGGAAAAATTCAATGGAAAAGTTCGGTGAAACACAAGCAGTTGTTTCACAGCCAAAAAGAAAAAAAATTTTTTTTTTTTTCTTTTTGGCTGGTGCAGCATAAGCCTCAGGCTTCCTTGCACCCTATTGCTAATAATAATAATAATAATAATAATAATATCAAAATTATTTTTTGCATCCAGTTCCTTTGTAACCACATTATAATATCCAATCAAATTTGTCAGACAAGATTTTCCCTTAACAAACCCATGCTGTGTCTTAATTATTGTTGCAGTCTTGTCTAGATGATCCTACAATGCATCTTTAACCAGTGATTCTATTATTTTACCGGGAACAGAAGTTAAACTAACTGGTCTGTAATTACTTGTGCCACCCTTCGATCCCCCTTTGTGAATTCGGGATACATTTGAACATCTCCAGTCCGTGGGGTTGTTGTTGTTGTTGTTGTTTGGTAGTTATTGGCGCATCGGCTTCTGTGGCCATAGTGCACCTCCCAACGTTTCTTGCAGTACTTTGATCCAAGCCCGAGGCGGGATTCGAACCCGCGACCTTTGGGTTGCCAGGCAGGCGCTTTACCCACCCGGCTAGCCCGGTCGGCCAGTCCGTGGGGACCTGAGTCCAAGGATGCTCTCATAATTATGGCTAAGGGTTTGCTTACTTCCTTTGCCACCTCCTTTAATATAACTGGACAGATTCCATCCATCCCAGGTGCCTTTAACTTCAATGATTTCTCCTCCACTTTGCTCTCAGTTATTACAAAATCATTAAGCACCCTGCTACAATTTGATAACCTTCTGGCATTTTCAAACCTTAATAACTCCTCATGTGTGAATGTAGATGCAAAATACTCATTCAGCTTGTTTGCTATTTGAGCAGGATCATCAACAGTCGAACCATCGATATCAAGTGGACCGATCAGATTCATCCCCTTCCTTTTAGTTTATACAGGGTGCAGAGAAACTCTACCGACAAACTTGAACAGGTGATAGATGGTACCAAAAGAAACATTTTTTTTTTTTTTGTGAAATAAACATAGTTCATAAATGAGTTGTTATAGCAGCAAAAGCTATTAAAGGGTTGTAAAAATCAAAACAACACATTCAGTAATTTAATGTCATTTAATGTATACAAATCATTTGCTGTTGCACATAAAATAGAAAAAACAATTCATAAGAAATGCTCGAACTGGTGCCGTGATGTTCAATGCATAACTCACACCGACGTACTGAATGTTGTAAGTAATGGAAGTTCCGAGGATTGTCTTGTATCTCTGCACTTGCTGCAACAATCCATGCTATAAGTTCCTCCACTGTGTCAACTGGCGTTTCATACACAAGATTCTTCATGTATCCCCAAAAGAAAAAGTCCAAACAAGTCAGATCAAGCGACCTTGCTGGCCAGGCTACAGGTCCACCTCGACCAATCCATCTGCCTGGAAAGGTTGTATGTAAGTGTGCGCGTACACGTCTGTTAAAATGTGGTGGTGCGCCATCATGTTGGAACCACATTTGTGCTCGGACAATCAGAGAAACATCCTCCAACAACTCTGAAATGTGTGCTCTAGAAAACGCAAATAGAGTCGTCCAACTAAAGGTGCAGGCAACATGTATGGTCCAACTAAAACGTTTCCCACAATGCCTGGCCATACATTGACACTAAACCTGTGTTGGTAGCCATGTTCAACCATTGCATAGGGATTATTCTCTGCCCACACGACTGATGCGGCTGTTGAACAATCCCTCTTGGGTGAAACATGCCTCATCAGTGTAAAGCACATTATTGGCAAAATCAGGCTCCAATTTGGTTTCCTGTAAAAACCAGTGGGTTGTTGTTGTTGTTTGTTATTTGGTTTTTAGGAGCATTAGCAACTAAGGCCATATTGTTCCAGGAATATGCGGTGGTCATTCCCTGACCTTTCTGCATCCTCCGTATTTGGTGGTGAGGGCTCGAACCCCGGTCTAATCAAGAAGCGTGTGCTATGCACTGCTGCTCCTTCCCACCTGGCTATGGAGGCGCCCTAAACCAGTGGGAGAACTAAACACGGTGGGCAAAGTCAGCAGGTTCTAGTGAATGCACTTTCTGGCATCGGAAAGGATGTAGTCCAGTTTCGTGCACCACATCCTACACCAAACGATGCTGCACATCCAATCGGTATGCAACGGCCCTTGTGCTGGTAGAAGGAGTATTAGTGAAAATCTGCAAAACCTGTTCCTCAAACCGGGGTGTCCTAGCAGTGCATCAATGTCCAGTATCATGCATATTCACACCAAAAGCACTATATTATGGATTGTTTTTTCTATTTTGTGTGCAACAGCAAATGATTTGTATGCATTAAATGATATTAAATTACTGAATGTGTTGTTCTGATTTTCACAACCCTTCAATAGCTTCTGCTGCTATAACAACTCATTTACGAACTATGTTTACTTGACAAAAAATGTTTCGTTTGGTAGCTGTTCAAGTTTGTCAGTAGAGTTTCTCTGCACCCTGTATAAGTAAAGAAATCCTTGCTGTTTTTCTTAGCATCCTTTCCCAAAGATTTCTCGTAAGCTGCCTTCGCCTGCCTAACCTCCTTTGTGACTTTATTACAGACTAGCTTATATCTGGCATAGGCTTCTGTGACATCTGATAATTTATATGCATCCCATGCATTTTTCTTCTCTACACGAATCTCATTAGTTCATTTGACAACCATTTATGCCTAAACCTTGAACAATATTTCTTAATAGGTATGAAACTTTTAGTAGCTTCCACGATTAATTCCTTGAATGCTTCTCACTTAGAATTTACTGTTGGTAACATCATCAGTTGATCCCACTGTACAGAATTTAAAAACTGTCTGAGACCACTGTAGTCACCTTTACGGAAGCAAAAACCCTTTCCTTTACTGCTGATGGTAATTATATCTTTAAGTAAAACCCACGTCAGTACACTGTGATCACTGCCACCTAGTGGTTCCTTTGTCTGCAAATTCTTAATACACAAATGATCACTGCTGATGACCAGATCAGGAGTATTACCCTCTCAGGTTGCCTCTCGAACATGCTGCTGCTGAAACAATCATCCAATAAATCCACAAAAGTCTTACTAGTGTGCAAGTGACCAACCACAAGTTCCAGTCAATATCTGGGAAGTTAAAATCCCTCATTAAAAGACATCCTTATAATGGGGGATTTTAAGATGTAAAGCACACTCCTATAACACACTCCTACTCTTATTTTTGCTTTTGCAGTGCTTATGTCACACCAAACTGACTCAACAGTGCACTGTTCATCTATATTCATCTGGATGCACTTCTTTTGATTTTATGTTTTTCTTAATTAACAGCATAACACCTCCTTCCATCCTATCCTGTCTATCCTTTCTGCACACATTGTACACCCCAAATTCCAATTCTGCATTCCTAATATCTGTGTGATACCACGTCTCTGATATCCCGACAATATCCGCCTTTGATGTCTTGACCAACACTTCAAATTCATCAAATTTATTTACTATACTTCTAGAATTGGTATACATGCACCTATTCTTATTCTTAGTTACCCTAACACATTCCATATACCCACCTGTTTCACGATGACTGCCATCAGTCCCTGAAATCCCCAGCACCCCTCTCTCCAGGCCGCTGCTTATTCTAATAGAAGTAGTGCAAGAATCACCTTCACCTCTGACTGCGGCTACTTTTAACCTTTTAGTCTGTGAATCTCCACCACAAGCTAGCAGTTTTCCGACCCACCTAACACTGCCTCGATAGCATCAGCAAATATTCTTGCACCCTTTCTATTTAAGTGTATCCCATTCCTGTAGAAGCAGTCTCTCCTGTTAGTTTCATTTTCATTTTCAAAGCAGTTTCATTTTCTGCCTACACCAAAGTTCGCAACAACTGTAAAGCAGTTATTAATCAATCCAAACTAGAATTTGAAACAGCTAAGAGTAGAAAACTTTCTTCTTACCCTAATAGTAGCCGAGCATTCTTGCCAAAGAAACTGGCCGCAACTTTTGCCCATCTCTGTTTCCACCTCTGTCAAAACCAGATTTTTATTGCCACTTCAGCCAAGAATAAAGCAGACTTGCTAGCATCATATTTTTATCTTCCAACTCGTATTATTTATCTTGGTAAACCACCTCCCTCCATTCCCAGTATACTACATTCGATGCCTCCTCTGGTCTTCTGTCAACAGGATGTCAGAAGGATTTTGACAAACCTTGATGCTAAAAAAGCTGCAGTCCCTGATGCTATTTGTCCATTTGTTCTCAAAACCTGTCCTCCTGAACTTACTCTTGTTCTGTGCCACTTTTTTTTCACTTTCTTATTCCAAAAGCATTTTCCCTTCTGCTTTGAAATTTGCACATATTCAGCCAGTATCTAAAAAGGGTGACAAAACCCCTCTCATTCAATTATCATCCCATTGCAATTATTTCTTCTCTTTCTAAAGTAATGGAAGAAATCAATCAATTAACCACCAACATTTATAAACTATCTAGAAACCTTCCATCTGGTTAACGATCATCAGTATGGATTCCTTTAGTGTCGATCCACGCAATATTCTAGCTAATGTTACCCATCTTTTGACAAATTCAATGGAGAAGTTTGGTGAAACTCAAGCAGTTGCTCTTGACATTTCAAAGGCTTTTGATCAAAGTTTGGCACAACGGTCTTTTAAATAAGCTTCCATCTTATGGTTTGCCAACTGTTTTTTGTAACTGGGTATCCAGTTTTATCTCTGACTGCTCACTGCAGGTGATGATAGATGGCTCTCTGTCTTCTAACTTCTCCCTTAATGCTAGTGTCCCCCAAGGTTCAGTTCTTTCCCCCACTGTTTTCCTCTTGTATATTAATGACCTTCTTCCATTGACCGGAAATTCTATCCATAGTTTTGCTGATGATAGTATACTGCATTCCACCTTCGAGTTTGAGAAACCTTGCCCTGTTGAAATGGCTTCAACTTCTCAAATATCCACTACCAATTCCCTAAATGCTGATCTCCTGGTAATTATCCAGCAGGGAAAAGATAACTTAGTTGATTTCAATCTTTCTAAAACTCAGTCTTGTCTTACATCTCTCAAAAAGGATTCTTCTGCTCCTATGCTTAATTCAATGACACTCTGAATTCTAGGTAAGATCACATATCTCTATCGGGGATTACCCTGACTTCTAATCTCTCTTGGCACAACCACATTACAAATATTGCTTCCTTTACATCTAAAAAACTGGGTTTTTCTCTTTCGTTCTCGGCGTTACTTTTCTTAGTTGTTCACTCAGTACAAATTGAAAATCCACCCTACCATGGAATATTATTCCCACATCTTGGGCACTGCCCCCAAAACCTTTTTCATGCTTCTAGATTGCATTCAAAAGAGGGCAGTAAGATTAATTAATGACTCATTTCTAACAGTCTCTCTATTCTGTCTCATAGACATTCTCTTTCTGCTGCATGCTTTTCTATAGATACTTCCATTGACAATATTCTTCTGAATTGGCTTCTATAATTCCTGTTCTGTCTCGCTCTTTTAAAACAGTCCGAACACATGCTGCAACCAGTCAACATCCTTTTACTGTCCAACTTCAAACCCACAGAACCAATTTTTCTTCTCCCTCATTTATTCAATCAACTTCCATTTTCTGCAAACAGCCTTCCATCGTACATATCTCCTGAAAATTACAATCTATAGAAGTTCAAGTTTAGTGTGAACAAATATCTTCTTTCATCTTCTCAACCTCCAACCCATGAACAGCACTAAGTACTATTGGTTCTATTACCTCTTACATTTGGTGTTTTCATTAAGAAAGAAGCACTTTTCCTGAATGACTGTCTACTTTTTGTGGTAATAGAAGTTTGGTATCATAATTTTCAGTCATTACCAAACACATTCTATTCAGTAGAAACTTTTATTTTTTAACTATTTTGTATGTTTTTATCTTCCCAATTTACAGACAAAACACCAATAACATGGGGATCTTCCACCTGAAGAAGCTGATAGCTTGAATAAATTTAAGGCTGAGCTAGACAGGCATTTGGAATGAATGGATGGATGAAATGGTTTTTTTTTTTTTTTTTTGGCTGATGCTGTATAAGCTTGCTTTCTTGTATTGTATTCCTCAACTAATGTTAATGCTAATTTATCTCTTCATCTTTTTAAAGTAGCAGCATATCTAGCGGCTTCTCTGCCCTACACAACAATCCTGAGTCCTTGAACTAATCCTTGATATCATGGAAACAAACTTATGCCCTAATGCCTGACCAACACATAATAGCTGAAAATATATATAACATTTTTCTACAAAATTTATTTTCGACAAAGTAACTTCCTTGGCACGTACTCAGTGATTCATCTACATTTTAATATATCATTGTTTTTTTTTCTCTATTTAAGAAACAAAATTTTTCTAGGAAATTACTTACCAATAGCAAAGACATGTGGAGAAAGTGTACCAATTGACTTTCCCTGATATTTTGCCACAGTTTTGGAACAGTATAAGTTCTTTATTTCAAAATATGGATTTACTGCAATAAGAATATTGGCAACATATGTCTAGAGAAAGAAAATAAAAGGGAAAAAAAAACATTCATAATGAACACTGTTATGGCTAGTACAGATTACTGGATCATAAAAAAATAAAACAATATTTGTTATAATAATAAAAAAGGAAACAGAAATAGTAAAATCCTTGAAGGTTCAATCCATGGAGTATAACTGTTAAATTGTACACTATTAATAGAAAGTATCCTTATTATACTGCAATTCTTTTGGATAAAATTAATAATCTTTAAAGCCTATTGATTTCCTCCAAAAAGGAAGTTATCTAAACAAGATGATACACACAATATAAAATACAACAGTCTACTATTCTCAAGAAACAGGGCCATGGATTAACCAAATGTTCATATAACTAAATGCTAAGTTAATACAGAATGGTCTATTTTCTGGCCTCCACTCTAGGTGAAATATATATATAGAAAGTCAGATGGCATGTCTTTTTATTTATTTATTTTTTATAATCAAACAGTGAAATAAAGCATCAATAAATTATGTATAGAATAAAGTAAATAGGATATAGGTTTAAAAAAGTTTTAATGATGATATAGCATTGACCTCATGGTAGCAGCAAGAAATTTTACATTTGGATACATGTTATAAATGCATCAGCACTTGTATATGTTGTTGTTGTTATTTGGTTTTTAGGAGCATTAGCAACTAAGGCCATATTGCTCCAGGGATATGCAGTGGTCATTCCCTGACCTTTCCACATCCTCTGTATTTGTTAAGAACTACGATATATTATTTAATAATCTTAAACTGTAGACTTGGCGACAATGACAATTTATTTTCACTAGATGTTACCTCGTTATATACGAATGTAAATGTTGAATACACATTAGATATTATTTGGAATATGTTAAATAAAAACTCGATACCGATTAACTATATGAAGCTACCTATTAAGGAAATTTTTCACTTGATTAAACTGTTAGTTGAGGCCAACTATATCACCTTTCAAGACAAGGTGTACAAACAAATTTTTGGATTGCCAATGGGTTTGAGCTTGAGCCTGAGCAGCTTAATGTCAGAGATCTATCTCTCAACGATTAAGCACATACATTTCACACCTTTTCGACCCCGTATCACATACTATGGGAGGTATTTAGACGATGTTCTAGTTATTACTGATAGTAGTACTATCCAAGACATTTTACATTCGTTTAATAATATTCGTTCTAGACTCAAATTTACATTGGAAAGGGAGGATAGGGATACAAAGTCGTTAAACTTTCAAATTTCATGCTTACTCGGGACTTGAATAAAATCCAATTTAGCTCTATCGAAAACATACAAACACCGGTATGCTTCTACATTATAATAGCTATCACCCGTTCATCTACAAAAGATCGATTATCTTTAATCAATTTCTAAATGCCTATAAATATTCAACGACGGAATCTGCTTTATACTCAGAAATACATATATTAACTGGCAGGTTCTTAAACAGGGGTTATCCCCATGCCACAATAAACCGAATTAGGGTACAGGCTAAGGATAGGATACAAAATACTACACCAGCCAACAATAGTAATATCAAAAAATACATTATTTCTGTCTCATATGTTGAACAGTGGCACAAACAGCTTAATAGAGTCTTTAAAGATACCGAATTTAAAATTGTGGCCAGGCCGATATGGAAGTTACATACTATACTGAACAATCGCTCGGTTCTTTCCGCGTTCGCAACACAAATTAATCACTTTCTTGCGGTGATTGTGACTCATCTTACCAAGGTTCGACGTGATTTTCTCTGAATATTCTTGTAAATCAACATGAAGTCTCAGTTCGTGCTTCTGTATACAGGTCTGGAGGCCTCATTTTAAGAAGGATGTAGAACTGTTGGTACGAGTACAGAGAAGGGCAACAAGATTAGTGAATGGAACAAAGGGTTGCTCTTACGAAGAAAGGCTTAAGTTTTGCAGATTACAGTGTTTGGAGACTAGGCACCTGCGAGGTGATCTGATTGAGGTGTATAAAGCCTTGAATGGTTTGAACTTGCTCAATGCTGATGGCATTCTTCCTCTTGCTCAGAATAATCACCTGAGAGGGCATAAATTCAAACTGAGGAAAGACAGTTGTAGGATAGATGTGCAGAAGTTTGTCCAGCGGGTAGTTGATTGGTGGAACAGCCTTCCATCTTTTGTTGTGGAAGTTGATAGCCTAAATAAATTTAAGGCTGAGCTGGACAGGTATTTGGAACGAATGGAGGGGTGAAATCAGAGGGTGTTTTTTTTTTTTTTTTGGCTGATGCTGCATAAGCTTACTTTCTTACATCGTAAACAGCATTTTTATTTTTTTTTCACGCTGTCATTTCAACTGAAAATATGAAAGCAAATGTAAATACAGTCTATTCCGGTATTTGGGACACATTGAGACTAGTGCATTTTGGCCCGATTAAGCGGCTGCCCCAATTATATGAAGTTTCACGTAAATATTTAAAAATACAGCTTTACGATTGATTTTACGATCAAATCACGTTACGATGGACTCACCATAGTAAAGTACCGTTCACTATATGATATTTAGTAAGCACCGGTCATTGTGATCACATTTGTGAATTAAGTTTGATTCTATTAAGCAGCGATTCTAATTAGCAAAAATAGCAGGAATATTATCCACAGGCTATAAAAGTAAAGATATACTGTATTAAGTACAAATTTACACTTTATTATGTTACCAATTAAAAAATTAAATGATACGTGAAAATTGGAAGAACATTTTCCACCGGTTAGCAAAATAAAAATAAATTTACACTTAAGTGATTACATACTGTAATATGTACATACTAACTAGTTGACATTTCTGTTCACTGACATTTATGTGTGGTGGTTAAAATTTAAAACAGTAAAAATGATAAGCAATCAATAACAAAGAACATGGCACACACAAATTGCAAGTACCACGATACACACAAGTGAGAACCGAGTAACAAGTTATGAAGCTTAAAAAATAGGAATGAAGAGCAGATTCTGAAAATTAATTTTTTTATATGATTGAAGCACTAACGGAAAAGCCAAATAAACTGGAAATTGCTAATTGTTTTTATTGTTTTATGGTTGCAACCTCCAGAAATCCAACCAAACCACACAATATGGTCGGAGACAATCGTAGGGTAATCTCGAGTGCTGCAGTCTCCTGCCCCGGTTAAATGGCATGTTGTCCCAATTAAGAGAAGTAAACCCTGGCTATTTTCTCAATTGGGTTCTGCTCTTAAGATTTGTCCCAAATAAGCGGCTGCCCCGATTAACCGGTGGCACAAATAACCGGAATCCACTATATATATATACTTTTGTACCACGACTGCTCTAAAATATACATGCGATACATGCAATTCCTATAAATCCTGGTACCTCTGCAGCAACAGCTTTCCAACTTTCATGTGTAGGGTAAAATTACTAACATACAAAATGTATCTAGAAATTCCAACACGAGAGAGAGAGATACATTGTGCAATTTGTATGAAGTAAAAAAGATAAGCAATCAATAACAAAGAACTATGTATGACTGTATATTTTAGGATGGTTTTTTTTTCTTTTTTTTCATCAAGAAATGTGGTGTGTTTCAGTGTGGTGCATTGCAATACATGATTGACATTGTTTCACTGTGGCGCACTGCAATAATTGACGTAGGTTCTTTGATAGCATTACATAATGTAGATTTTGTAAATTTTAATAGAAATATTTTTTTTTTAGTTAAAATGTCACAATCAAAGAAAGAAAAGCAATTTCTTTGGAAACTAAACTAAATATCGTACGACGTGTTGAAAGCGGTGAAAGAAAATCCGATGTGACACATTCTTTAGGATTAGCACAATCAACTTTAACAACCATACTAAGTCAATCAGAAAAAATAAAAAAGTCTGCTCAGAATTGTACAGCTGTTACAGCGGCAAAATTAACTCGCTTAAGGAGTCCAATTTTAGAAAAAATGGCGAAAAATGTTAAGTTTGTGGATAGATGATATGTCATAGTGTCATATGCCTTTAAGTCAAATGGTGATTCAAGAAAAAGCATTATTTTTGTTTAATCACTAAACAAACTGAAGAAATTACAGCAACTTTTGGGGCTTCTCGTGGTTGGTTCGAGAAATTTTAAAAACATGCCAGGATTCATAGTGTAAAATTAACTGAAGCTGCAAATAAGTTTCCAGAAAAACTAAAGGAAATAATTGAACATGAAAATTTTCCACCAAATTTGGTGTTCAATGTTGTCAAAAGCGGTTTGTTCTGGAAATAGCTACCATCAAAAAGCTTCATTTCTATTGAAGAAAAATCAGCTGCTGGGTTAAAAGTAGCCAAAGACCGTTTAACATTACTCCTTGGATCAAATGCCTCTGGCGATTATAAATTAAAATTGTTATTAGTTTACCATTCAGAAAATCCGAGGGCATTAAAAGGTAACATAAAAACGAATTTAACTGTAATATGGAAAGCAAACAGAAAAGTGCGGGTTACCAAGGAGTTATTTACTGATTGGTTTGTTAGCCACTTTTGTCCTGAAGTAAAATGATATTGTCAAAAAAACAACTTTGAAGAAAAAGCTTTTTTGTTGTTAGACAATGCTCCGGGACATCCTACTGATCTTAACACATTGGACACACATTCCTGTAAAAGTTGTGTTTCTTCCAGCAAACACAACTTCCCTGATTCAACCATTGGATCAGGGAGTAATAGTATCATTTAAAGCTTATTATCTGCGTCGAACATTAAGCAATTCAATTGAACTAGACGATAAAGCGGAAATGACAGTTAAAACTTTTTGGAAAAACTACACCATTAAAAACACAATTGAAAACATTGATAGTTCTTGGAAAGAAGTCACTAAGAAATGCTTAAATGGAGTTTGGTGCAAAATATGGCCAGAAGTTGTACTAGAAGAAGAAAATAACATCCAAGAAATTAGAAATGAAGTTATCCAGATGGCTCAATCAATAGGTTTCGAAAATGTCGATGAAGAGGATGTTAGAAATTTATTGAATGCAGAAGATGATGGTTTTTCAGTGGAAGATTTAGAAAACCTTATTAGCAATGAAGACAAAGAAAATGAAGACGAAGTTAAAGAAGTTCCTGCCGAAAAAGTGTTAACAAACAAAGATTTAAAAAGGTGCTTAAATGACATTGAAAATGTTTTTAATTTTTTTAGTGAAAATGATCCTGATTTAGGAAAAAGTGTTATTGTTAAGCGATCAGTGTTACATGCAATAACTCTGTATAGGCAATTGTTAAATGAAAGAGAAAAAAAGCATAAACAATCAACTTTAGACTCATATTTTAAAATGTGATTTCACTTTGTATGTAAGTTGACTGTTTATTTAATAAAACTTTTATTTGTTCGAAAAAAAGCTTTTCATTTTCTTTATGTAGGAACGTATCCCTATTCTGGCCATAGTATTTTTACCTCTGTAAACGAAGTTTCACTTAACGAAGTAATTTCATGGAATGCATCCTATTCGTTACTTGAGGTATGACTGTATATTTTTAGGATGGTTTTTTTTTATTTTTTTTCATCATGACATTGACTGTGTGGATGCGGGGTTTCATTCATATATTTTTTTCTCTTTCATGTATATATCTTTTTAAGATTCTTTCATTTTTTTCAGGTTACTCAAGATGCAGTACTAACAAATTACTGCTGATAAGATGCTGTCAACACGTACTAACTGGACTGCTGACACATTCTACGTATAGCTTCCATGGCATGCTACAAACTTTGCTGCAGCACAGTTCACTTTGTTGTTCTTGTATTTAGCCAATTTTTCATAAAAAATAAAGCTTGCATATAACTAATATAAATGACCAATCCATTAGTCTGGTCATGAAATGGTATACTCCAAGCAGAATTTTTAAAAAAAGTTTGCAGAAATAAAAAAGAGAGCTCAACACCTACCAAGTACACTGTGGGCATTTTAAAAAGCCATCCTAATATAATGTCAAAATTAGGCTGTATTCAAGAGATGTAACATGAGCATATATACGCTTAAACTTAAGAAGCATAATAACATAATATAGGTATACCATTTATATGACAATTCTGACCACTTAGACAATTTTTCTTTAATACAACATAGTTGCCACTGTCTCATATTCATGGCCCGTAATTTAATTTACAATTATATTGGGTTCCTGTTACTGCTGAAAATTTCACAAGGGCTACTAAGACCAAGATGTGTATGTCAGAGTCACAATTTCTGTAACTATTTTAATTAACGAAGGTTAAACTATCATCATAAGAGCATCTATTATTTAAAGATGTTCGAGATATATATCGAGTTCACAACTAAGTTTATCTTATCTCCAAGTATATGAGTGAGCAGATTCTTAGGCTTGTATCAATCGATCTGAGAAAGATTTACGGGAGCGGTATGAAAGTAATGTGTCCTATTTTTTTTTAACTCAGAAAATTTAATTCCTACAACTATAGATTTTACATCAATTAATCCTCAATCATTAATAAACACCCTGTTATTTTTCCACAAAATCACCATCATTTTCTATGCAGTTCCATCATCTCTGAGTCAGATGCTGTATTCCAATCCTACAAAAGTCCTTACTCTTGATCCAGAGGGCTTCACAAACACTGTGCTTCAGCTGGTCGTCATCCGCAAAATGGGTTTCATAGAGTGCGGGCCGAAGCGAATTCTTCAGCGGGCCGAAGAGGTGACAGTCAGAAGGTACAAGATCTAGGCTATGAGAGGGGTTAGGAAGAACAGTGCAACTCAGTTTTGCAATAGCCTCCATTATGTGCAGACTGGTGTGGGGTTGTGCATTACCATAAAGAAGAACCTCATTAAGGTTTTTGTCCAGTCAAAGTCTACGGATGCGTGCTTTCAACTTTTTCAACATTTCCACATATCAATCTGAGCTGATTAGGGTGCCACGCTCCAAGAAGTTCATAAGCAAGACCCCATCTTTGTCCCAAAACACTGTCACCACAACTTTACCGACAGAAGGATGTCTTTTGAACTTCTTCCTGCATAGTGAATTTTGATAGTACCACTCCATTGATTGTCTCTTCATTTCAGTGTCATAACGATGGACCAGGTTTTGTCACCTGTGACTATGCATGAAAGAAAAACCTATCCTTCACTCTCATAGCGCCAGAGAAGTTCCGTACATATGACTTTTCGAGCTTCTTTGTGCTCATGTGTCAGTATTTTTGGGACCCACTGGGCACAAACCTTGTTGTAGCCTAGTTCCTTTATGATGGTTATCACAGCAGGTTTCCCTATGCTTACTGCATCGCATTTGTGTGTTCTGAATCGGCAGGCCTCTTATATCAGCGTGTCGATCCAGCTCTTGTCGTCTGTTGCCACAGGCATTACTGGCCAACCGCTTCAAGCTTTCAATAATGTCACTTTCCCCACTCTTAAAGAGTCTTACCCAATGTCTAACTGTACTCACATCTACAGTACTGTCCCATAAACATTTTTGAGACATGTATGAATTTCGATAGGCATCACTTCTTCCTTGGTAAGAAATTCAATCACCACTCTTTGCTTGATACATGTATCTGTAACATCCACCATTCTGAACTATCCGTGTGTTGCACTCATGAGACTGATCACAGCACCACTCAGTATGGTGAAACTAAGACCTCTAGTGACCACTCAGTGACACATTAAATGATCTATGGCACCACATTTGAAAGCAAAAAATTAGGAGGCATTACTTTCATACCGGTCCTCGAATTATTCTAGAGCTAGTATTGTACTAAGGGTCAGTAGAGATGAGGATGGAAACACAGTGATGTCTGTCGATACCATCTAATGCTAAATTAAAAGCATATAGTTCTGCAGTAAAAATTAGTATGAACAGAAAGTAGGGAAACATTTGTTTTTATGAAAACCCCAAACACGAAAGGTATCAAAACCTATAGTACTTAGTACCATGCATGAGTTGAAGGAGATGGGGAGAGAGGCGATGCCAGAAACTTTGGTCTGGTGACTAAACATGGGTTTTACCACTTAGAGCCTCCAATAAGCAAAGTGGTGGTATTGCATATATTGTAGACTCAGAAAAAAACACCTCCAGACCTCTCTTAATTTGTTCAATTTTGATCCATCTTTATACACGGGTAGCCTTGAAATATAAACTGATATTTATTGAGGGAATGGTTCATTAAAATACAATAAGAAAAGTCTACACTCAATATGAAGTAGAAGCAACAGATTTTGAGTTAGATCATTAAACAGATTAGCGACTTCATTCCCACTTCTAGCGTTATAATAGTAAATAAAAAGCTTACTTTAATCAGAAACATTTGATTTATATAAAAATGTTTTTATTTCAGTTATTACTAAGTATATCTGAATAATGTTACTTGTACTTACATGGTTATCAATAAATGCAGAACAAGAAATGTTCATTGGTTAAAATTTATCCATGAATTGAAGGGAACTCAGAAACTTGATAACGGTATACAATGTCAAGTAGATTTGGATTTCCACAATTTATCAATCATGTTAGAGAGAAACCATGTTGTAGAAGTACCATGTTATATGGGGGTTGCCTGTAATAGTAATAGAGGCATGTGATGCAAGAAAGCAAGCATATGAGCTCATGTAGCATCAGCCAAAAAAAAAAAAAAAACAATTTCATACATCCATTCCTGCTAAAAGTTTGTCCAGTTCCTCTTTGAATTTATTTAAGCTATCAACTTCTACAACAACAGATGGAAGTTTGTTCCAGCAATTAACCACCCGCTGGCTAAAAGCAAATTTCTGCACATAGATATGAGCAAATTAGTTTCTTACTTGGTGCACTGATCTTATGTTGTGAAGGCATTTTGCCATGAGTTGCCTTGCTATTTCGCTACCCTAAATAAAAGGCACTCTTCCAAGGGAGAAGTATATTGTTTTTTATTTAAAGTGTACACCATTACCCAGACCTAGGTTTGATTATTTTTGTGATCTCATTAGTGAACAGGTAGACATTTTGAATATCTGAACAACCAAGTGATGAAATATCCACAACTGAGTTGTTGTGGATATTTCATCACTTGGTACCTATCTGAATACACAATACCTATCTGACTGCTGATGAGATTCCAAAAAGGACTAAAACCCCAGTCTGGGTATTGGCATACATTTTAAATGAAAAGCAGTATATTTCTCCATTGAGCAGTGCCTTTTATTTAGAATAGTGCAATAAAGTAAGGTGTCTCACAATATGAGACTGATGTGCTAAGTAACAAACCCAATTTGCTCATAACTATATACAGAAAGAGGTTATGCTTGACATACACAATGAATTTATACAGCTTTCACTGCTTGAGGCTTTTCTGCCTAAACTTAACTAAAACTAATGATTTCATTTGGTTTAGAGTTGGGCAAGAAAAGAAACATATCACTTACTTTTAATAATGAAATTTTAATCTGTATATCAAATAAAAATAAAATTATAGAACCTTACTTTATAAATAAAATCATATAAGTGGAAATAAGGAAAAAAAAAAAAAAAGATTATAAGATAAACTGCTAGTTATTGTTTGGTTTTTAGGAGCATTAGCAACTAAGGCCATATTGCTCGGGGATATGCGGTGATCATTTCCTGACCTTTCCGCATCCTCCGTATTTGGTGGTGACGGGCTCGAACCCCGGTCTAATCACGAAGTGTGTGCTGCTCCTTCCCACCTGGCTACGGAGGTGCCGGATAAACTGCAAGGTAACTGCTGGAGTCAGAGGGTTGCAATTAATGGCTACTCTTCAGACTGTGCTAACATTAGAAGTACAGCCGTCAGTATCAGTTCTAGGATCGTTATTTCTGATTTTTTAAAATAACATTGACAAAAAGGCCAGAAAGCATGATGGCACAAAAATTTGCAGATGATATAAAGATCAGGACTAGTTAATGAACAGCAGTAAGCAGCACTCCTTTGAGATGACTTGGATAGGTTTCAAGGATGGTTGGTCAAAAGATGGTTGCAAGGATGGTTGGTCCTTGCAATTTATGCACTTCCTGGAGGTTAAATTAAAGAAAGCAGAGGAAGAAAGGGATTTAGACAATACATGCGGATATGAAATTTTCCAATAATAGAAGAGGCAGCAAGGAAGGCTCAAGGATGCCTATCGATAATTTATTGAACATTTGCTTGTTGAGAAAGTGCAGTCATAATCCCACTGTTTAAGGCAATTAAGACGACACTTGGAATACTGTGTCCAAATATTGAGACTGCTCCTTAAAAGACAGTGAGATCCTTGTAAACGTCCAAAGATGGGTACAACCCATGAAAAAAGAGGAAGACTGAATATGCAGAGCTTGGTAATTTGGCCCCTTAGATGGGAACCTGATTGAAATCCATAAGCTTTTGAGGGGGGATAGTAAAATGAATGAAGTAAAAAATTTTAACTCTTATAAATGACTCCAGAACTAGTGACCACAAATTCAAATTACAGGCAAGGAATTTTAGACTGGATTTTAGAAGTTTTCCATGGTAAAATGCTTACCCAGTTCTTCCATGGGTAAGTTGAAGCTGTAAATTTTGAGAAATTCACTTACCTGAGTGGAAACACAAGTAATTTCTTTTCTTTCTTTTTTTTTAATTTTATTAATGTTTATTTATTACTGTTTTTTGGTTAGTGCAGCAAAAGCCTCTGGCTTCCTTGTACTATATGGCTAATACAATAGTACTAGAGATTCCATGACTTAACATATATATAGTGTCTAAAAATTATATATCTTTGTCAACAATTACTCTCTAATATAATGCACATGTGCCTAATGAAAGTTTGCTTTCTTTAACTCCAATTTCAAGGTTACTTATTTTTGAAAAGATTTATGTTTTTTTCCAAGTTATTAAATATATTACTCAATATTTTGCTTTATATTGTTTAACAAAAACTGTATATTTTGGTTACCCTTTTAAACTTGCAAAATTCCAAAGAAAAATTTAATTCTGTTTTAAAATTTAAGTCTGATAGTCTTCAAAGGTTCATCATCTTCCATTATTCAAAAACAAACATATATTAAGAATCTATAAATTTGTTCTACACAAATAAAATAAATAAATAAATTTTCTGTTTATACTCCGGCATGACAACCAAGTCAGTAGAGTTTACAATAAATCGTTAATACAAATATTTATCGTATTTAGTAGTCATGGGCTTGAACCCCGGTCCACTCAAGGAACGCGTGCTATGCACTCTCGCTCCTGACCACTGGGCTACGTCTGAAGCACCTGCAAAACTTGGCACTCCATGATCATTTGCAATATAGGAATATCTAGGTAATTTTTGTCAACTGCAAACAATTAGATACAACCACTGGACATTTAACATAGTGAAGTGAGGTAGCATGTTTTTCGAATATCAATCTTTATTTTGATAATCACAAATTGTAAAAAACTGGAATTCAGAATTATAATTCTGAATTACAGTTTTTTTATATATATATATATATAAAAAAAAAAAAACATACAGCAATGTAATCAATGATAAGTTATTAAATAAAAAAAGAAAAAAAATTATAAAACAAATTAAAAAGAAAATATACAAGTTTCCCCTTAAAGCCACACAAGTTCAAGTAAACATAAAAAGAAACTTACATAAATTTGATCCCTGTTATAACGCAACCTAAGATTATTCAACAAAGTAGCCTCATTCAAGTACATCAATGCACCTAATAAACAGAAAAAAAGTTAAACATTTTAAAAAACAAAACAAGAAAGTCTGAATTTATATTATTAGCCTAATATTTTTAACTACAATAGGCAGACATAACTGAAATTTTATTAAAGTATAAAATTAGCATTATACCTCTCAACTTTCAAATTTTCAAACCAAGAGAAATTTTTCTCAACAAAAATCAGTTTTATCAAACTTTGTCCTTGAAACTAACTTTATTAGAACATGTTCAGTTATAGGCAGGGGCAGGGGAATATGAGATGTGGTTACAAAGTACAGTCAACTCTCAATTTGCATAGGGGTTAAGTACTGGGAAAACACCATGTAGTCCAAATCCACTCAATGCAAAACATAGTTTATATGACATAATGAAGATTCCATACCTGTACACAAAAAAAAAGGCGCAAAAAAATTAAATTGAAAAAAATTGTCTTCATTTGGTAAGAAAAAAATTATCATGTCCATAAAATTAATCGGCTAATATGTACCTCTAGATTTTTGATTTAAATTCATTGCTTCTTCGTCGCTGTTTTCCTGCAATAAACTTACAACAGTATCTTGCACTTTTTGGAAAAAATTAGCTAAAATTGTTTGCTTAGAAGCAAGTTGTTTTATCTATAAATTTCTTCATAAGGAACTAAAGCTAATGGTTATGTTCTGCAAAAATTTAATCTCCTCTCCAAATTAGCATCCATATCCAGAGCTTCTTGGCTAAGCTAATTTGCAAGTCTTAAAAATTCAGCTAGTCTCTTCACAGTTAAATTTTTGTGCACATCTTCTTCGTTTTTATCATTTTTGTCATCTTAGTATTAGAATTAGTTGAGGCATATGATGCAAGAAAGCAAGCTTATACAGCATCAGCCAAAAAAAAAAAAAAATCCTTCCCATTTCACCCATTCAGACACTCCAAATGTTTTTCGAGTTAAGCCTTAAATTTATTTAAGCTTTCAACTTCCACAACAACAGATGGAAGTCTGTTCCAGCAATCAACTACCCGCTGGCCAATGGCAAACTTCCGCACATCTATTCTACAATTGTCTTTCCTCAATTTGAATCTATGCCCCCTCAGGTTCTTAATCTGAGCAAGTGGAAGTATCCCATCAGCATTGAGCCTGCTCAAACCATTCAAGACCTTGTACACGCCAATCATATCACCTTGCAGGTGCCTAGTCTCCAGATGCTGCAACTTGTAGAATTTAAGCCTCTCTTAGTAAGAGAACCCCTTTGTTCCTCTCACCAATCTCGTTGTCCTTCTCTGTACTCGTTCTAGCAATTCTACAATCCTTCCGAAAATAAGGCCTACAGATCTGTACACAGTATTCAAAGTGTGGCCTGACCATTGCCTTATACGAAGAGATAATCACCTCCTTGTCTCTGCTAGCAAAAGTCCTATATATCATTGACAAAACTCCATGACCTGCTCAGAGAACTTCATATCCGGCTGCACAATTAACCCTGGGTCTTCTTCATTTTCCACCTCCCTGAGTGTAGTACCACACAGTTGGTACATTTCTCTTGAGTTACTGCTACCCATACCTATTGGACTGGACAAGTTAAACGGCAGTTCACAATCTCGGCAGTTCAGCTCTTATCAAACGGAAAAAATGTCCGGGGTCTGACTTGTTCGAGCCTGAGATTGTGAAGAAGTTTGTGGAGCTTGCCCCAGAGCTATTGCTACACCTATTCAATCTCTGCCTACACACTAGCACCTTCCCGGATGACTGGAAGGTTGCAAATATGAAACTGATCCTTAAAAATCTGACAAAGCCACCACATCTACCAAGTTCATACAGGCCCATAGCCCTATTGACCATATGCAGCAAGCTCCTAGAGCGTCTCCTCCATGTACAGATCCAAAGCCACTATGAGAAAGCAAACCTAATATCACCAAACCAATATGGTTTCAGACCGGGACGTTCCACAGTTGATGCTCTACAGGCGCTGCTTACTGAAACCCACCAAGCAGATGGGAAATACTTCCTGATGATTAAAATTGATTTCGGGGGAGCGTTTGACACCCTTTGGTGGCTGAGCGTCCTCCGCAGACTCAGGCAAGCAAATGTACCGGACAATTTGTTCAATATCATGAAAAGGGTGATCGCAGTAAACGCTCCTTATCAGAAACTCACAAGACGGATACACCATAGCTGCCCCCAGGGCTCGGTCCTGGGGCCGACCTTATGGAACATGGTGATGGATGAATTTCTATGCCTTGGCCTCGGGGAGGTTCGTTCACAAGCCTTTGCTGATGACCTCATCCTGACGGTGGCTGCAAATTCCAGGGCCCAGCTTGAGACCTTGGCAAACCATGCACTCCAAATCCTCCAGGACAGGCAAAAACACACTGCTTGACCATATCACCATCAAAAACAAACTCTCTGCTTCTTAAAGGAACTCTCTGTATTACAAGACTACCACAGATTAAAATTGGAAACAAGACCATAAAGTTGTCAGAGCAACTGAAATATCTTGGCATAGTACTAGATAGAAAACTCTACTTCCAAGCTCATCTCAAATACATCAGAACCAAAGTAAGAAACTATACTGCCATGGTTGCAAGGATATCTAGTCGGGACTGGGGTCTCAGCAAGCGAACCCTCTCGTTGTATTACAAGGCTATCTTCATCCCTGTGATTACGTATGCAGCCGGCGTTTGGTTTGGCAAGGCTACGACTGCAGTAAACAGACGAATCCTGGATTCCACTCAACGCACGGTCCTGCTCTCCATCTCTCGTGCCTGCTGCACTGTGAGTACTCACGCCCTCCAGGTCCTGGTGGGGGCTCTCCCCCTCGGCCTGCAGGGGGTGAGAACTGGAATGTATCATCTTTCTAAGGGCGTGTCTCGGACCTGCTTGGGATTCGAGCTGAATCTTACCAACAACCAAGAATTTGAGAAGAGGAGACTTCAAGCACACATGCAGCAGTTGTGGTAGGTCTGCTGGACAAATTCAACCAAGGGGGAAATCACCAGGAGATTCATCCCAGATATTAGCAGTCTACCCAAAATCCCCAATATGGTTTTCTCCAGGCCTGTATGCATCGTATTTGCTTAGTGGCCATGGTGCAATAAAGGCAAAACTAACAACCTTTGGCCTAGAAGAGGACCCAATATGCTCCTGTGGAGAAAATGAGGACTGGGATTACCTTATGCATGAGTGCCCCCTCTACGATGACCTCCGCTGCCAGCTTATCACAAAGCTGACATATACCAAAAGGCAAAGAAAACCACCTACTGGATACTAGGAAGAGTATCAAGCTGTCACCAACTACGCACAGCAGCTTTTCTTGAGGAGAAGACAACTAATCGCAGCAACGTGATAACCCTCTACTAAATGAACCCAGGGACCCTGATGGTACTGGAACAAGGCAGCTAAACTTGACCAGCATTACCATCACTGGTGTGAACTACCATACATTCTCCAAAGATGTCACCCACCAAAGATAACTACCAAGCGAAGAACCTTTGAATAGAGACAACCCACATATTATGACAATCTAAGAAAGACAAAAGGTTCGTATACTTCTGGACTTGACTCTCACGGATGTGACTAATAAGACAATCTCCTAGATAAAGACTGACAATGCCACCAGCGTGCCATTAGATTTCAACTGTTTTTCTTGGCCAACTAGCATTCCGAACCGGGTACCCTAACTTGGTTCACTTTAATCCCCCCCTCCCCTAGTAGGGAGAGGGAGGGGACGGGTTTCTGTCTCCTCCCCCTCCCTGCCACCCCCTTTTTCTGCTGGTGGGAGCCAGTCCCCACTGACCTTTCTGGGGTTCCCTTCCCCATCATCCCCATATTTCTATCTGTCCCCCCCTTCCTCAGTATTCACCCCTACTCTAACTAAATATGCATTTTATTTATTTATTTTTTTTATTATTATTTTTTATTTTTTTATTTTTTTTTTCTTTCTTTATTTATTCTTTTTTTTTATTTTCTTTTTTTTTAGGCCCTTGCCACTGAAATCATAGGAAATTAGGTGGCAGGGCCTGCTAGAGTACTTACTTCTAATGCGAACCCTCTATGCCTGACCTGCCTCCTTGGTGCTAAGTGTGGGCAACGGGGGGTCCCACTAGGGGCCCAATGGCTAAAAGGTCAGAGGAATAACACAACATAAACATGTACCTTACACTTTTTAAAATCTCTGGCCTTCACAGTGTTCTGTGTTTCACAAACAGAGTGCACAACACAGAGATGGGGGAAACCCCTGGGGCCGTTAGACAATGACAATGAACACTTTACACTTTTACCCATATGCAGTACTTTTCATTTGTCAATATTAAACTTCAGTTGCCACTTCTCAGCTCATCTGCCTAACTTTTCTAGATCCTGTTGTAGCATACTGCCTCCGTAGCCGAGTGGGCAGGAGCGGGAGTGCAGTAGCACACGCTCTCCGAGTAGACCGGGATTCAAGCCCCTGACTGCTGAATACAGTCGATCTGCCAACCCGCACTGGACCAGGGTGGCAGATTATGGTCCATTTCCCTCAGCATGAATTGTCGAGGAGGCTTCCATCCTACAGTGGGTTGATAATGGCTGCACTTTACTTTTTTTTTTTACTGTCTTTACTATCATTAACAATTCTACCAACCTTTGTATCATCAGCAAACTTGGACATTAAGCCTGATATACCATCATCAATATCATTATTAAATACACAAAATAACAATGGGCCCAGCACCGAACCCTGGGAGACTCCACTAATAACATTAGACCAGGTAGAGCAGCGTCCGTTTATTACCACTCTCTGCCGTCTCCCACTCAACCATCCCTTTATCTATTGCAGCAACTTCCCTTAATGCCATACTGCTCCAATTTGTACAGCAGTCTTCCATGTGCAACAGTATCAAAACCTTTCCTAAAATCTGAGTATAAGATATCAAAATTATTTTTTTGCATCCAGTTCCTTTATGACCACATCATAGTATCCAATCAAATTGGTCAGACAAGACTTACCCTTAACAAACCCCTGCTGTGTCTGAACTATTATGGCAATCTTGTCTAGTTGCTCCTGCATCGCTTCTTTGACCAGTGACTCCATTATTTTCCCTGGAACAGAAGTTAAACTAACAGTCTATAATTATTTGCATCACCTTTGAATCCCCTTTGTAAATTGGGGATACATTTGCACATCTCCAGTCCATGGGGACCTCCCCTGAATCTAAGGATGCTCTCATAATTATGGCTAAGGGTTTGCTTACTTCCCTCTCTGCCTCCGTTAATATAACGGGATAGATTTCATCTGCCATAGGTGCCTTTTTTACGTTTAACTTCAACAATTTCTCCTCCACTTTGCTCTCTGTTATTACAAAATCATTTAGATCCCTGTTAAAAGTTTAGTAAACTTCTGTACTCCCCTTCCTTACAGAATTCCTTATGTGTGAATGTAGATGCAAAATACTCATTCAGTTTGTCAGCTTGAGCAGATTCATGAACAGTGAAACCACCAACATCAAGTGGACCATTCTGATTCATCCCCTTCCTTCTAGAGTTTTAAGTGAAAGAAGTCTTTTCTTTTTTTCTCTTTGCATCCTTTGCCAAGGATTTCTCGTAATCAGCCTTCGTTTGCCTAACCTCCTTTGTGACTTGATTACAGACTAGTTCATATCTGCCATAGGTTTTTATGTCACCTGATAATTTATATCCATCTCATGCATTTTTCGTCTCTGCCACAAGCCTCATTAGTTCAACTGATATCTGTTTAGACATCAATCTAAATCTTGAACAGTATTTCTTAGTTGTTATGAAAAGCCTGGCAGCTTCCAAGATTAACTGCTTGAAGGCTTCCCATTTAAGGAATTAATCTTGGAAGCTACTAGGCTTTTCATACCAACTAAGAAATACTATTCCAGATTTAGAAATTAGAATCTTCTTAATTTAAAATCTTCTTCACATTGTGAAAAAATATCGGGTCTATGAGATTCAAGTGACTTCTGTGATATCTGCTGGTTCCAGTTCTTCAAATCCATCTCTGCTAATCATTTTGCCAATTCTCACAATCTAAACTACCTCCAGCATTTCAACTGTGGGTTCTTTAGTACAGCATTGTGTCTACAGCCTTTTCCACACTACATTCATTGTTGAGTTCTTAACTTCACCCCACACGAACTTAATATGTTTTACAGCATCAAGAATGTTATAATTCTGCTAATAATCTCAAATTGAAAGACTGCCTATTCTATCAGTAGCTTCTGCCAATTGTAAAAAAGATCTTCTTAAGTAATAAAGTTTAAAGGAAGCTATAAGGGTATCAAATCCACGGGAAAGGGTATCAAATCCACATGTTTACCGTTCGTAATTAGCCGCCATTGTTAAGCGATACAAAATATCTCGAAATAGATAGCATAAGCTTAATATAATATAGTATAGTACATAATATTGTCAATTAATCAGATAATTGATCTTGTTGAACTTCATTGTAAATTAAATTGTACTTTTAACTATACATATAACGACTTGGGTTATGTAACATAAATAATTAGTAAAAAATAAATAATTAATACTTAACTTGATACGGAAGTTATAAAAAGGGATTTCGTAGATAACACTCAATACTGAAACATAAATATAGCGTTATAACTGTGTTGGGATATAAGTTTAGGGTTTTAATTTTGTAATGAAATTGAAATTTTATTGAAATTAAATCGAAATCATGACTCAGACCAGAGCAGCAAAGCAAAAGGTTCAAGCTAATGGGAGGGCTGTGGCTCAGGGAAGAACTGAGGGGGGGGCAGTTGCCCTCTGAATCACAGCCTATTAAAATGCACTACTTGCTTGATGTTTGGGGAGCAGTCGGGTAGGGGACATGACACTGCCACGGGGGATGTCTTTGTGTGTGCGCGATGCAAGGAGTGTGAGGAAATCAGGCGACAACTCAGAATTGTTATGGGCCTATATGAGAGCTTGAAGGACAGGGTGGAAGCCCTCAAATGATTAAAAGTGAGGGGCCCATCAAGCTCTCAGCTGCCCACACCAATGCCGGAGCTAGCACTTGGTCATCGCGCAACACAGTGGCAGCCCCCAAGGCAGAATGCATTGGTCCCAAAGGAACTAGTAGTTGTTGGTGACTCTATTGTCAGGGAAACGGGAAACATGCTTTATAAAAAAGGATAGGTGGAACAGGACCAGGGTATGTCTGCCAGGGGCAAATGTTGATGACTTTGTAGAGCGGATATCATCTTTTAAGGGCACAAAAGGTGATATAGTTGTACACATTGGCACTAATGATATTAAGAGTAGGAGACCGGCAGAATTACTTAACAAGTACAGGTCACTGTTGAAAAAAAGCCGTGAAGTAGGGCTGAATTTGAAAGTGTCTGCAATTCTGCCCAGACACGATAGGAGGGAGTATATGATGAGAGCCCTGTCGATCAATTCGGCTCTGGAAAGATTGTGCAAGGCTCAAGGGGTAGAATTTTTTTCAGCCTGGTCTGTACTTGTTAACAGGAGAGACTGCTTCTACAGGGATGGGATACACTTAAATAGAAAGGGTGCAAGAATGTTTGCTGATGCTATCGAGGCAGTGTTAGGTGGGTCGGAAAACTGCTAGATTGGGGGGATACAAGAACTAATAGATTAACAGTAGCCACTGGCAGAGGTGAAAGTGATTCTTGCATTGTTTCTATTGGAATGAGCTGCAGCCTGGAAAATAAGATGCAGGATATTTCAGAGACTGCTGGGAATCATTGGGGTACAAATAAACACATAGGTTGTGTTAGGGTAGCTAGGAAAAAGAACAGGTGCATGTATACTTGTGTGTACACCAATGCTAGGAGTTTAGTAAATAAATTTGATGAATTTGAGGTATTGCTCAAAACATCAACTACAGATATTGTGGGGATTTCAGAGACGTGGTGTCACACAGATATAAGGAATGCAGAACTGGAATTTGGGGAGTACAATGTCTACAGAAAGGATAGACAGGATAGGAAGGGAGGAGGGGTTATGCTATTAGTTAAGAAATACATAAAATCCAAGGAAGTGAAGCCAGTCGACATTGCTGGACAGTGCAGTGTCGAGTCAGTTTGGTGTGACATAAACATTGGGAGATCAAAATTGAGAGTAGGAGTGTGCTATAGGCCTAATGACTCTGATGAGTATAATAAGAAACTGTACAGGGAAATAGAGTGGGCCAGTAAATCAGAGAGTCTTATAATGGGGGATTTTAATTTCCCAGATATTGACTGGAATTTGGGGGCTGGTCATTCACACACCAGCAAGGCTTTTGTGAATTTGATGACTGTTTTCTACATCAGCATGTTCGGGAGGCAACTAGAGGGAGTAATACTCTTGATTTGATTATCAGTAGTGATTCTTCATGAATTAAAAATCTGCAGGTAAATGAACCACTAGGTGGCAGTGATCACAGTGTGCTGAAGTGGGATTTACTCAAAGAGGTAACTACCATTAGGCATAAAGGGAAGGGTTATTGCTTTCGTAAAGGCGACTACGATGGACTGAGACAGTATTTAAATTCTATATAGTGGGACCAACTGATGATGTTACCAACAGCAAATTCAAAATGGGAAGCATTCAAAGAACTTATCTTGGAAGCTACTAGGCTTTACATATCAACTAAGAAATATTGTTCAAGGTTTAGGCCTAAGTGGATGTCAGATGAACTAATGAGACATATGGCAGAGAAGAAAAATGCATGGGATACATACAAATTAACACATGACACAGAAGCCTATGATAGATACAAGTTGATCTGTAACCAAATTACAAAGGAGGTTAGGCAGGCAAAGGCAGATTATGAGAAATCTTTGGCAAGGGATGCAAAGAAAAACAGCAAAGAGTTCTTTACTTATGTAAACTCTAGAAGGAAAGGGATGAATCAGATTCGTGCACTTGATATCGATGGGTCAACTGTTGATGATCCTGCTCAGGTAGCTAACAAACTGAATGAATATTTTGCATCGACATTCACACATGAGGAGTTATTCAGCGATGGGAATGCCAGAGGTGTATTCAACTCTGGCAGTAAGCTAGAGAATCTTGTAATAACTGAGAGTAAAGTGGAGGAGAAATTGTTGAAGATAAATACAAGAAAGACACCTGGGGTGGATGGGATCTATCCAGTTATATTAAAGGAGGCAGCAAAGGAAGTAAGCAAACCCGTAGCCATAATTATGAGAGCTTCCTTCGACTCAGGGGAAGTACCCATGGACTGGAGATGTGCAAATGTGACCCCAATTCACAAAGGAGAATCAAAGAGCGACACAAGTAATTATAGACCTGTTAGTTTAAATTCTGTTCCTGGAAAATTAATGGAGGCACTGGTTAAAGAAGCACTGCAGGATCATCTAGACAAGATTTCAGTTATAGCTCAGACACAGCATGGTTTTGTTAAGGGGAAGTCTTGCCTGACCAATTTGATTGGATACTATGATGCAGTCACAAAAGAACTGGATGCAGGGAATAGCTTTGATATTATATACTTGGATCTTAGAAAGGCTTTTGATACTGTTGCACATGGAAGACTGCTGCACAAATTGGAGCAGTGTGGCATTGGAGGCAAATTGCTGCTTTGGATAAAGGGGTGGTTGAGGGGAAGAAGACAGAGTGGTAATCAATGGACACTGCTCATCGTGGACTAATGTTATTAGTGGAGTCCCTCAGAGTTCAGTATTGGGTACATTATTGTTTTCTGTATTTATAAATGATATTGATGATGGTATATCAAGCTTAATGTCCAAGTTTGCAGACGATACGAAGGTTGGCAGGGTTGTCAAGGACACTACTGACACTATGCTACTGCAACAGGATCTGGAAAGGTTGAGCAGATGGGCTGAGAGGTGGCAAATGAAGTTTAACATTGACAAATGTAAAGTACTACATATGGGAAACAGCAACCCCAGAGCAATGTATCAACTCTGTGGTACTACACTGACAGTGGTAGAGAATGAAAGGGACCTGGGGGTGGTTGTGCAGGCAGATATGAAGTTTTCTGAGCAGTGCAGACGGGCTGCAAGAGTAGCTCATGGTGTATTGTCGATGATATATAGGAATTTTTCTAGCAGGGATAAAGAGGTGATTATTCCCTTGTATAAGGCAATGGTCAGGCCACACCTAGAGTACTGTATACAGGTCTGGAGGTCTCATTTCAAGAAGGATGTAGAGATGCTGGAACGAGCACAGAGAAGGGCAACAAGATTAGTGAATGGAACAAAGGGGTGCTCTTACGAAGAAAGGCTTAAGTTTTGCAAATTACAGTGTCTGGGGACTAGGCACCAGCGAGGTGATCTGATAGAGGTGTATAAAGCCTTGAATGGTTTGAGCATGCTCAATGCTGATGGGATTCTTCCTCTTGCTCAGAATAATCACCTGAGAGGGCATAAATTCAAATTGAGAAAAGACAGATGTAGGATAGATGTGAGGAAATTTGCCTTTAGCCAGCGGGTGGTTGGTTGGTGGAATAGACTTCCATCCCTTGTCGTGGAAGTTGATAGCCTAAAGAAGTTTAAGACTCAGCTGGACAGGTATTTCGAACAAACAGAGGGGTGAAGTGGAAGTGGTTATTTTTTTATTTATTTATTTTATTTTATTTTATTTATTTATTTATTTTTTTTTTTTTTTTAGCTGATGCTGCATAAGCTTGCTTTCTTGCATCAAATGCCTCTGCTAATGCTAATGCTAACCATGAAAATCAAGGGATGATTGTACCAGAAATGACCACAGTAAGGAACTGCTATTGAGAAAGCTGCCAGTGCATGTTTTATAATGTTTCTTTGTCTCATCATAGTGGGTATAAGCTGTACACTCATTTTGTGGTTCAATATAAAGAGGTTTTTGCTTCAAAAAACACAAAATGTCTGGAAAACCAATGGAACCTGAAAGTTCTTGTTCAAATAAGGAAAATGTCATTCAAAAGTTATAAATTGCTACAAGGATTTTATGGGAAAGCTGCAATATTGAAGAGATGAGTCTGAACAGCACAGGCAGTTTTCTGAAGAAAGAAAAAATGTCCATAATGATTCTAGATCTGGTTGTTTGACAACAGTGAAACTGATAAAAACGTTGAAAAAGCAGAAAGTTGACAGAATAAATCAACTAAAGAATGGCAACAGAATAACTGGGGATATATAAAGAGAGTGTCTGTCAAATTTTGAACAATCTTGAAATGAAGTTCTATATGAAAATGATGCCTAAAAAAATTGACTCAATTTTTTGGATAAAATTCAAACAAAACCAAACTTTCTAGAGAATGTCATTTAGAGGATGGAGAATGGATATTTCAGTAAGCCCCTGAAAAAAAAAAAAGCAAAAAGCAAAGAAGAGCAAATCAAAATTCAAGAACAACTTGCTCAAAACTGATATCACTGAAACTTCATTTCCTGTATTTGATATTTACACTGCTTTCCAGAAAACCTTGTCACTCACTGTGATGAAGTTTTCAGGGAAGAAGTCTAAATATGTTTGCAAAAAATGAAGTCTCAGTTTCTTTATCTTTATAAGAACTGAGCTTGAGCAATTTCTGAACTCCATCTTTGTAAGTGGGAGACCTGTGGTTACATGAGACAGTTTCCAGAAAACATTTGAGAACCTGACGTACCTTTAATTTTAATACATTGGGGCATTTTTTCAAAGCTTTTATCTTGCAGATTTCTAATTTGAGGCCTGACAAAGATTTCATCTTTCACTTTAACAGCACCGGTCTTTGGAAATAACTCAAATTTCTTAAGCAATGAAATCCTCTTGAATTCATATGGCTCATCGTTTTCACAAAACTCCTCATTAGGTTAGCCAGTCACATTCTGATGTAATAGTCTGCAGTATAACAGATATCCCATAGGCATAGGAAACAAACAACATGTTGGGAAAACTCCCTGTATAGCCATTAACAAGCCAATGATTCTCAGGCCACAGCAAATGTTCCATTGATGAGTACTGCACTGAATCGCTTTGAGTAGTGTAGCCACATAATAGTGTTTCATTTAGATGGACAGAGCCGAAATAGGGAGTGATTGAGTTTAAGTTTCCCCTTATGCCACGATATCATGCCAGTAGCAGAGCAGACTGTTTACGAAGAATGTCACCAAAACTTAGCATCTTTTTTTGATAGTAAGACACTTGGACATTCTTCTTAACCAAGTGGCTCTGCTTCAGTCTTAAAGTGAGAAGATTGGCTTTACCTTTAAATATGGAGAAGGCCAGATCTCTAACTAGGTTATTTAACTCATCTCAGTTAAACAACACCAGCTCCAATTTTTGTCCATCAGATGTGTAATAAGGATCAACTGGATTCCTCAGGTCTCTGCCAACTGCACTTTCATCACATTCCATTTTGTTTTCTAAAGCATTTAGTCCATTCTGTAAAGACAGGCATACTGTCATCATGAGGGAATGAGCTCATATCTGATCTTACTTGAACCAATTTATAATCAAATAATTAAATTATGAAATAACAAAAATATAGATATATTCAAACAGTTATATAAATATGAATGTATAAATAATAATTATTATTTCTATTGCTGTTATATTATTTCTCCCTGATTGGGGGGTTCAATCCCCTAATTATGTTTGTGTACTTCCTGATCTTTTCCTTGTGAGTTTTCTGGAAGATGCCAGTGTTGGGCACCACTAGGTCAATTAGTTAGATAGACAGTCTTTTACTTCTTGTCGACAAGGGTTATATCCAGTCTGTTGTGCAGGATTGTCTTGTCCGTTATTATGGCACAGTCCCAGTACAGCTTACGTGTTGGGGTCTCTAGTGTGCCCTGGAGTTCAAATTTGTAATACAGTACACTATCTTTGATGAATTGGTATTTTCTTGCTAGCTTCTGATATATTATTCTTTCTACCTGGTTGTCTACAAGTGTACTCGATCTGGGTGCTCACCTTGCATCCTATGGTAATGTGTTGGATCGTTGACATGTGTCATCTGACATTCTGGGCTCCTTTGTGATGTATTTTATATAGTTTCTGGTATTAGTTATAGTCTTGGATGGTGGACATAAATCCTTCAATCTCAGGGAAGAGCATCCTGGTCATGAGCCATGCATTGGAAGCCATTTTATTTATGTGATCTTGATGGAGGTCATGTAGTGTCTGCCATGGAGTCACTCCATGGCAGACACTACATGACCTCTGAGCAGGAGAGGCCTTCTCGCTTAGGTTGAGTGGGGTATGTCATTTGTCTATCTTCCTTATGGCTTGGTAGGGTGCTGCTGTGTTTTTCTGGAAGTAATCCTTTGGGTTAGCTATCTCTGGCTTTTGTTGCTCGATGAGGTCTACAGGCCCCCCCTTCCTCCTTCTTTCCAAGCTATCGTCAGTCTCTCCATGGCTGACTTTGGGAGTTGGCGGCTCTTGGTCATCACTGTCCTTGTCTTTTGCATGATATCCCCCAGCTCGGTGTTAGTTCAATCTATGATCCGAAGGAGTATGTTAGCACTGGGACTGCACAGGTGTTTATGGCTTTAACCGTGTTCCCTCCATTCAGCTTTGCTTTGCACAGGCTGTCTCTGATAGTATTTTTCAGTCAGGCCTTAATTTCCTTGTTCTCTAACTGCTGAGCCTGCATCATCCCCAGATATTTGTAGATCTCTCCCACTGTTATGGCTTCGATCTCTTTACCAGTCTGCAGCTGGTAGTTTCGGCTAACTAATTTCTCCTGATTCAATCTGTGGGTCTTGTATTTGTCTAAACCAAATTCCATCCTGATGTCACTGCTGAATTCTTCAGCGACCCAGAGTAGTTGCTAGAGTTGCTTTTTGGTTGTCACATAGAGCTTGATGTCATCAATGTACATCAGATGGAAGATGGTGTACAGTTTACCATCCTTCCTCGAGGTTATATCACTATTTGCTGTTGTTGAGCATGGTGGATAGAGGTAGAGTGCTAGACAGAACTACAGTAGGCTCAGCGCAACTCCCTGAAAGATTGCTGTCCTATTGGGGATTGATCTGGTTGTGATGTTCTCGACCTTGATAGTGGTACTCCAATTTGCCATAGTTGCTTCTGGGAAGTTTGTCACCGTCAGATTGACTTTGTAGATCTTCATCATCTCTATTAGCCAGCTATGAAATACAGAATCGAAGGCCATGAGGTAATCAATGTACGTCAGCTACAGATTGCAGCACTTGTTGCAGGCTTGCTCTATAACTGCGGCATCTATGGTTAATTGCTCCTTGCATCCTTTCTGCTGTTCAGTCATTATGTTCTGGCTCTCTAAGTGTTCTGATATCTTCTTGGTTATGCAGCTGGTCAGGATCTTGTATATCATCAGAAGACAGGTGATTGGTCTGTACTTCACCATGTTTCTTGCATCTTGGTCTTTAGCCTTCAGAGATGTGATTCCATGAGTGAGAAACTCTGAAATTGTCTCTGGGTGCCTTATCATTCCGGTGAACTACTCTGCTAAGTGCTTGTGTGTTAGAGCTTCTTGTACCAGTAGTTGTGGACATTATCTATTTGCCAGTTGTGGGAGTTACTGATCGACTATTCTCTTGCTGAGAGAAAGGAGGTTCTGCTTCAGTGTGTCTAAGTATTCTCCTATTCTCTGATTTTTGGTCTTGTGTTTGTTGTGGACACTGTCTCTCTCTTGACGATGCTCTTCACTTTTCCAATCAATTTCTTACTCCTATTACCCCGTTGGTTCTGGGTCAATTGGCCTATCTTGACTCTTAATTCATCTATCTTCTGCTGAAGTCTTATTTCCCAAGTTGGTGGTTCCTTCTTTTTTCAGTTCTTCTGCTCTGTTCTCTCATTTCTTTTCCATTAATCCTAGTGGCTGCTATAGCAGCACAGTATATGGCTTGAGGATGGCCTCCAGTGTTGCACCATTGTTATCAAGGTAATGTGGTATTATTTGTCGACTGAGGTGGTCTGTGACTCTCCACAGGATTCTGTTGGGTCTCTGCTTCGGAACCATGTGGGTCTTTGTGGGGTCCATTCCTTTGAATTCTGTTAGGGCCTTCTCCCACTTGTCTTCTATTCGGATATCATGACTTGTCTCTTTCCACTTCATCTGCTCTGGGATGTATTTCTTCTTGCTCTTCCTTCTCAGGTTCTGTGTTGTCCATTTTCTTTGTTGTTGATTGCTCATGTCCTGCTTGATAATCTCCAAGATTGCAGAAACTGTTCTTTGTGACAATGGTGCTTCTCTGGTTTGCTATTCACTGTTCAGTGAACTGAATATCTGGGAATCATTCCAACCACTTGGTATGTAGTTGTGACCTGTACTTAGTCATATTAGTCTCTAGTTTGGTTATTTTACTCCTGCAGGATAAAGAACTCGCGTTCATGTATTGGCATTTTCTTCCTTCCTGGATGGTCACCAGTGCAGTTGCACAGGAAGCGCTTTCAGTTGGTTGGGGCGGATAGTCTTGCCCCTCCCTTGTGATGGCCATACGGGGAACAGCGACACTTGCTCCACTGTCTTTCTCGGGAGGCTGTCTCCAACTTTTCAAACCAACCCCTCTGCCTAAGGCGAGTTCTTTATCGAGTGATTTGCACCACACTCAATGCAGTATGAATATTAGTTCTCTTCGACACTGTCCATCAATGGAGGTGGATCTGTTTAGCTTCAGCTTACATCTAGTGGTAGTACTAGTTCTTGTGAGTGACATCAGATGGTGCCACTATCTGCCTCAGCCATCACTTCGACCTTGGGGAACGTAGGTCTTCTGAAGCGACTTTTACGATGTTTTTTATTATTACTATTACTGTTCTAATTTATTACTATAATTATTATAACGGTCTCTTTTAGGTTTTTTGAATTCTTCATGAAAAAACCAACATTTCATCTTTTCTAAATATTTCTGTGATCACAATGATTTTATCAAATATGGTGTTATGGACAACTGGAGGACTACTGTCCGCCAATTTAAAAATTCATTTTTGCACTTGTGGACCACTTTTTTTTTAATCTCATAATAGTTCTTGGTACATATCTATTCATAGACATGATATAGAGCTTTCACATTCAGGAGAAAAAGCACAGTCATAAATAAACTGGCCATCTGATGCTCAACACTTATCAAAAATATGTTTAGTATTTCACTTATTTCAACAAGAAATAAAAATTTTTGTTTCCACTATTTTCAATTCCAAATAAAGAAAGCTATACATATTAATGAAACATGTCTCTTGAAAAAAATAACTAAATTGTTCTTTAAGATGCACAATGTGCAGGCAAATTGAAAAGGAAGATAGTGGTAATCTAAGCACTTCAATCTGAGTTAGCATTAGCAAAGCATATGATGCAAGAAAGCAAGCTTATACAGCATCAGCCAAAAAAAATCCCATAGATTTTCATTATTCTCCAAAATAACTGCAGTGCATTTTGTTACAATAAAAATGCAGAAATGGTATTTATAAGTCGAACAGAAAACTTTGGAAGATGATAATTTTTTTTCAAGTGTCACATTATGAAATACTATTGACATTATTATTAAGCCCATGTTCAGAAAAGTAAAGACATATTTAACCGCTGAATGATGTATAAAATTTTTCAGTTGAGAATATGATGATCAGCATTACTGGGGAAAATTCACTAAAGAAACTTTTTTTTTTTCTCGGTGCCAATTGGTTGTAGAAAAATCCCAGTCACTACATCCACTACTGTCAGCTTCTACACTTTCTCCATCACAAATTATTTACTTCTGGAGGTGACAAAAACCAGCATGGGTGCTAGGACAAACAGTCTCATAGAGCCTTTCTCCAATTCTTCACTGGACCGATCCCCTACTCAATATTCAGGACCAGGTAGCTGGCTCATCTGAGCCCCCACCCCAGTGCCGCTATTCAATTGACAATCTGTATATTCAGTAACATTCAAAAACAACTAACAGTTGTTTTGCTTTCAGCACTAAAATCCCCTACACTAATTCTTTTACAATGTGACATGACAACATATCATACTGTAAAAAAATTACTGTAGGTGATAACATATAAATAAAATAACTGTGTGGTTCACAATGAACAAGAATATTGGACTCCAGAATCAAAACTGATATCAAAATAATAAGGAGAACTAAAATAAAATAACTGCATGATTACCCAGTAAACAAGAATGCTCCACTCTGAAATCGAAATGCAAGTGGTCAAGTGAATTATTACTATCTTCCAGATCACTTTGGACATGAATTACATAGACTACTCACCCACAGCAGATCTCAAATCACATTGAAAATTGGAAAATATAAATTAGGGTAAGTTAGGAAGGCACTAAAAGCTTCAACCCAGCAAGTACAGGCACCAATCACAGGGAACAGTTTTAAATGGGCAGGAGGACCATTTACCCCCACATGACAACTGAAGTGTCAATGGACTGCAACTTTTATTGAATATAAGTCTTGTAACAAAAAAATTAAATATTTAAAAAATTCTGTGTTTTTTACACATTTTATTTTCAAAAAAATATATTCATTTTGCTGAAAATTCAAAAAAATAAAAAAATAATAAAATAAAATACAAACATGGATCTATTAGTCTCTTCCATTTTCTAGATTAAAAGATCACTGGTTTGTGACAGGTACCCTGCCAAAATATATGCAAAGTTATTTGCTTTCCTCTCCCACTACTTCTGTAAACATTTGCAATCTTAGAGGAGTTATTTATGTAAGATTTGTTAGTGTTTTCATATAATAAAGATGAGAACTTGAAAGTCAACATTCTCAAGATGGACTTTGCTGCAAGCAACCTACATACATAATTTCAAATGTTGCACTGTGACGCACACCAAAATAAAATTAATTTGAAATAAATAAATAAATTTAAATAATATAATAAAAAATATAATAAATAATTTTATATTTTATAATATAAATTAAATACAATATAAATTAAATTATAAATATTTTATATTTTATGTTTTATAAAATAAATTTGAAATAAAAAAATAAACGTTTGTTTGTTATTTGGTTTTTAGGAGCATTAGCAACTAAGGCCATATTGCTCCAGGAATATGCGGTGGTCATTCCTTGACCTTTCCGCATCCTCCGTATTTGGTGGTGATGGGCTCGAACCCCGGTCTAATCAAGAAGCATGTGCTACGCACTGCTGCTCCTTCCCACCTGGCTACGGAGGTGCAATAAACATTTGAAATAAAAATAAAAACAAAATTAAATAAATTTGGAAATAGAAGTAATAGTGTGTGTGTGTGTGTGTGTGTGTGTGTGTGTGTGTGTGTGTGTGTGTGTGTGTGTGTGTGTGTGTGTTTTAATATTGTTTTAAATATTTATATACATAAAAATATGCATGTACAGGTTTGAAATTCTGTGCCCAATAATGATCTTTTAAACTGGAAAATAGAAGAGACCAATAGACCCATGTTCACATTTTATGTCTAAAAGTGTTTTTTAATTTTCAGCAGAATTAATATTTTTTTGTTGTTTGAAAATGTGTAAAAAGTTAAAAAAAAAAAATTCTAAATTACTGGTACTGTTCAAACAAAAAAAAAAAAAAAAAAAGTTTTCTAGACACGACAAATAAAGTTGGTTCATGTTAGGTACCCCTGCAAAAATATGTGCAGGCTCTAGATGAACATGAAGGTTTTACTCTAGATCAGTGCTTCTCAAACTTTTTGGATCACCGCCCCCCCCCTAAAAAAAGCCCTCGCCAGGGCTTTTTTTTAGCCCACCAATATAAAGTGAAGCTAAATAACTGAAATGAATATTTGTCTGTTTGCCTCCAAAAACATAAATGCAGCCCTGCATGTATGTGTGTGAATTATAAAGAAAACTATTTACTGCACTTGATTCGTTCTTCGTAAAAAATTACAACTACATAAATAGTCAGTTATAGTCACTTAAATTAAATCATAAGTTAATTCAAAGAATATGCTTTAATTTTGTTTATAGCAGTAATAACAGTTTGTAGAGAATTGTGCAGTTGATCACCAAGTTTTTTTGCAACTAAATGCTGACAGTGAATGATACAATGAACAGTAATAATATTTGGCACAGCATTTTTTAAATAAGCCATAAAACACTTGTAACAGCCAATCATTGATGGTGCTCCATCCGACCCCCTGTTGCCCTCTTTCATGCCTATCCCCCCCGCCGTCCCCTTTCATGCCTAAGCCCCCATGGATAATTCAAATGCCCCCCAGAGGGCGATATCGCCCACTTTGAGAAGCACTGCTCTAGATGAATACTGTGATGTTTAAATCAAATGGTGGCTATCTTTTTTCACAACGGTGGTAAAATCCCCCCCCAACTCATCAGGGCCCTTCAGTACCCTGATAGGGGCAATTATGTATGTGATAAATTTAATTTCAGCTGAACTGCAAACAGAATGTTATTAGAATCGGGGATACAGATATACACATAACAACCTCACAAGACCAGTATCTAGAAAGTAGAATAAAAAAGTGACCATTTTTGGAACAAAATATTTCTGTGTAAAAAATCCAAGTATTAAGTGGTAAAGAATAATTTTTTGTTTAATGATAATAATTAAAATAATAAAATTTTAAGACGTTCACATTCAAAAATCAAACTAAAAAATGTTCTTTGACTGCAAAAAAAGTACTATTTTCAAAACAAAGAGTTTATTAATTTTTTTTTTCAATGTTAGAAAAGATTGTTGATTATTCACCAGCCTCCGCCCCCCTAATTTTCATTTTGATATTATACATTTATTTTCTTTCCTTGTACTGGCATTCTTTATTAACACAAAGCCAAACAAAATATTCAGTAGTGCCATCACTGGCATATCAAATCTTTTCAGGCATTATTCTGAGAAAACAAGAATGTTATCAGTTCCAAAATTACTCATATAAAAATAATTTTGGAAGTGATGTATTTTTAGGACTAGCACCCACTTACCTTGAATCACTAATTAATGCACTAACCACTGAACGGACAGAATTCATGGGATACCTGGTTCCTGTGCAATGTAACGCTGTCATCCCTCTCGCTAGTGGACAAACCCACAGCTTGGCAGGTATATAGGTACACTGCATCACTGCATTCACATAGATTCGTTGTCAGTATGAATAAACATCATGAGTTAACTGACTTTGAAAGAGCGACGATAGTGCGTGCCCAACACATGGGTCACTCTATCGTGGAGGTGGTACAGAAAATGCATTATCCCCATTTAACAGCATCAAGAGTGTATTGGGAATACGCTATTTCCGGAATAACATCTCATCGTGGACAGTGCTGTGGGCAGAGAAAGGTGGTGGATGAAAGTGGCCATCGAAGTCTGTCTTGCAGTTTCAGCCAACCAGAGAGCAATAGTGGCACAAATCACCACTGACTTCAACAAGGAAGGTGCCAGAAACGTCTCCACCAAAGCCATCAGCAATCATTAGCCGCAACAGACTATGGGAGCTGCCAAACCACCAGAGTCCCATTGCTAACACCATGACACAGGACTCTACGCCCCAACTGGGCGAAAGAACATCGGCACTGGACCTTGGATGATTGGAGATGAGTCTCCTGGTCTGATGAGTCCCGTTTCCAGTTATTTCCAGTCAACGGGAGGGTGCGTATCACGGAAAACACACGAAGCTATGCACCCATCGTGTTAACAAGAAACTGTTCGGGAAGGTGGATGGTCAGTAATGGTCTGGGGGATGTTCAACTGACACACATTGGAACCTCTGGTACGTCTAGATGCATTTCTGAATGGTCCAGGTTTATAAATACGCGAATGGTCCACGATTTATAAATACGCGAACGATAGCTTATATAACACGAACCGAATTCGCTTATGCATGATTCGCCTTTGTGTTTACAAGAAATGGCAGTCGAACGCAGAATCACCCCAACCGAACGCAACACGATAGGAATGAAGAGAAGATTCTGAAAATGTATTTTTTTTTTTATATCAGTGAAGGGGAAACACATTTCACCATAATAACGTAAAAACCAACACAATTTCAGCTATCAGTATAATCACAAATGCAATTAGATCGAGTTTACTACCAGTTTATACCAGATTCCACTTGCAGAAACATAACTGGAAATTGTTTTTATTGTTTTATGGTAGTAACCCCTAGAAATGTGCTTTAGTAAAATGTGAGGTGTTAATAGTGTATCTCTGCCTTTATGGTGTTGTTTATTCAATTGCTACACGCGCGCAGCTTTGTTTATGTGTATCAAGCATGCCTCCTCATTTTGTAATAGTGCGAGCGATGAATCTGTTTAACGACAATGCAATGTCATATTTCCGTGAAATCCTCAAGACGAGGCAAGTGTCATTAAAGTCACACAAAAAGAAAGAGTCAACAGATAGCAGTGATTCCGTTAGTGACAGTGAAAGTCGTCCTACCATAAATTCGATTGCTTTATGTATATTAAATTTAAATATTAAAAATATGAAAAGGTATGTATGTATTTTGTATTAATCATTTTTACAGTATATGAATATTTTTGAGTTTTGGAACAAATCATCTGGGTTTCCATGATTTCTTATGGGAAAATTCGCTTTGATATACGAGTGCTTTGGATTACGAGCACGTTTCCGGAACGAATTATGCTCGCACACCAAGGTACCACTGTACACACTCAGCACACTGTACACCGAGCAACTGATGAAGGGACATCTCACCCTGAAAGCTTCTATTTTATTGTTTTTATTATATATATATATATATTTCTTTTTTTTTAACGTTTTAACATTTTTATTTTATATCTGCTTTAGTATTTTATTTATGTATATATCTATTTATTTATTTATTTTAATAAAGTTTAATTTAAACAGTTTGTCGGCCGTTACTAGAAATTATACAGTGATGCAGCTCAAGGTCTGTTTTCTGAAGTCTCAGACAATTATACCAATAAATATATACATACATACAATATATACCTGCCAACTTTCAGAAGAAATACAACTTTAGCTGGAACTAAATTCTAGCACTATTTGAATGGCTTTTGCACTTTTCTTTCAAATTAATGGCAGCTAATGCATCTCAAACATTGCATTTATTGTTGCCATGATGCAATAATTGTATTTTAAAATTCTCTTTGCATGAGTCCCCCCCCCCCACCATGGATAGGAATAAACAAGATGTTTATATATAAGTGTGTGTGTGTGTGTGTGCGCGCGCGCTTGCGCACGAGCACGTACAAACACACACACACATATAAACATTTGTTTATCCCTATCCATGGTCAAAAAGGGGGCGAACCATGTAAAGAGAATATTAAAATACAGTTACTGCATCATGGCGACAAAGTGAATTTGTGGTCAAGCTCTATACCTAGTGGGATCAGTGTTTTGAACAATATGGATGATGGTTATTTTTCTCCTCAAGTCAGAGAAAGTACAATAGACACAAATAATCTTGATTTGGTCCTAAATAAAGATCCAAGTATTATCAACGGTTCAACAGTGCATGAACTGACAGCACATAGTGACCACAAAGTTATAAAAAGAATAGTGTCCAAGAGAAATTTTGGTGGTCAAAGGAAAGGGTTTCAATTTTAAGAGAAGGGAACTGTAGCAGGTTGAGGGTCTTCCTAAGCTCTATCAGTTCAGGGTGGTAATTTCAGGTTGCTGGATACAAATTCTGCACTAAAGGGAATGCTCTGGAAAATTATCCTGCAAGCTGCAAACATATTTATTTGTAGCTTCCAGGTAAAGTAACACAAAGGAAGGATGTCAAAATGGACAACAGAGAAAACTGACAGATGTTATATAGATTCCACTGGACTCAAGGGCAAATGTCTATTCCCATAAGTTCTACTTATAGGAATCACTAGTTAAATGAATCAGCCACTTCACTGAATCAAAACTTGAAAACACTATACGTTGCAGTGAGTAAAACTGTTCTTTTATTAGAATCAACAATTTCAGTTTATTGAATCATAATATATGATAGAGGTAAGCTATATAATCTGTGTTTTTTTGGGCGCTTTGTTACATTTTGACTAATCCTTTATTACTCAATGAATGTTGTAAGTTGTCGTGTAAAACATTAAAAAAAGTGATTGGTACATAACAATTTAAACTTAATTTAAATTTATACATTTTAACACCAATTTACATTTCATACCAAAATTGTAAGTATTATGCTTTCTTCACTAGCTAGCATGCATACTTTAATTTCGGACTGGTACAACTCCATTATATATATATTTACACTGTCCTGTCAGAATGTTTGTTGATTTTTGATATTACTTCCAATTTTTTAATTATTATTTCTATATATATATATATATATGTACAGGGTTGTTAAAATTAAAGTATCCCTATGTAGAGGGCTCTGGAGGGAGTTCTAAAGCTCGTACTTAAGAGAAATTTGGAAAACAGGTACAATAAAGAATGTGCTTGCCATTTACTGGAAACAAAATTAGTTACTTGTCACTATATGGCACTGTGGCAATACAAATCACTTGAACAGCACTACAATTGTTCAATGTATCTTCCATTTTGGTCAACACCAGTTTCCATTCGAAGAACAGCATTTTCTACAGCAGAACGTAACATGTCAACTGGAAAAGCCAGCACATGATGTCTAATGCTGTCCTTCAGATCTGTCAGAGTTTCACATCTTTCCTGATACACCTGGTTCTTCAGAAAACCCCACAACCAGAAGTTGCATGGGGTGAGGTCCGGTGAAAGGGGTGGTCAAGATGTCTGGAAACAACAGCTGATGACCTGTTCATCTGTAAAGTGTTGCCTTAGCAATCTCTGGACACAACGGTGGATGTGGGGTGGTCTGACTGTATTGAAATACAGTCAGACCTCTCTTTAACCAACTTCCATATAGCGAAATTTTCTATGTAGCAAACCTTTCAGATTTCCCCTTGGTTATTACATTGAAAATAGTTTCCCTATAATGAAGAAAATTTCCATATAACGAACTGATTTCGAGAGACCTGGGTATGCACTGTTCGTACCTCTAGCCTTTAGGCAATAAAGCTGATGCTGTAGAAAGCAAGAATTAAGAGCTAAAAGGATTAAGCTTGTTGTTTGTTCGTTATTTGGTTTTTAGGAGCATTAGCAACTAAGGCCATATTGCTCCAGGGATATGTGGTGGTCATTCCCTGACCTTTCCGCATCCTCCGTATTTGGTGGTCACGGGCTCGAACCCCGGTATAATCAAGAAGCGTGTGCTACGCACTGCTGCTCCTGCCCACCTGGCTACGGAGGTGCCATAAAAAAAGGATTAAGCATTAATCCCTTTAGCTTTTAATAGCTAAAGGCTTTAATTCCATGAATTAAGAGCTAAAACATTTTATAACGGTGCCTGTAAAACTCTGCAGGAAGAAACCGGCCAACTATGGCGCGGGATGGAAAACGATAGAAGTTTCGGAGAGGCCTTTGCCCAGCAGTGGGTCAACAATGGCTAAAAAGAAGTAAAACCTATACAACTTACGCACTATTATGCCGATAAGTCCTGCTGGTTAGATGTCCACATGCCATTGGCAAAGATTAAAGCATAATCCCGATGTGGGCATTGGCACTGGTCAACCTATTTCCTACTGTAAGCATCCTATTAGAGAATTAGGAGAGAGTGATTTTCCTTTATCTCAGAAGTTTATCTGTTGTTTCAAAGAAATGAGTCATCCACACATTCACTAAATTTCACCAGTCTCTGTTTACATGGTAACTACAAGTGGTCCCTAATTTCAGCTTTGTTTTAACTGCTATGCAAGTAACCTTACAGTGTCTAAAGGAAATCCCGGGTGTAGAATAAAAAAGTGGAAGTGCTTAATAGTGTAGATCGCGGCATAAAAAAAAAGAAATCACCTTAAATTATGATGTCCCTGCCAATAGTGTGTCAACCATTCTGAAAAACCCTGTTTCGATTCACAAACGGTTTGAGGAAATGGGACCCAATTGGAAGTGTGTGAAATTATGCCTTTGGGAAGATGTAGATGAAGCAGCTTTTAAATGGATGAAGTTGATTCGAGACCAAAACATGCCGATATCAGGGCTATTAATAAAAGAAAAGGCTATGGAGTATGCATCTTTTCTGGGGCACAAAACATTTCAAATCAGTTCTGGTTGGCTGGACAAATTTAAAGAGCATCATGGCCTACTCGAAAAAGTTATTTCTGATGAAAGTGGAGTTGCAATCAAAGAAGACTATACCCATTGGAAAGAAACACTTTTGAAAAAAAATTATGGAGGACTACGAGTCCAAAGGCAGGTTCAACATTGATGAAACGTGTCTATTTTTTAAATGTTTGCCGAACAGGACACTGACTTTTAAAGATGATAAACCAGATGATAAATAGTTGCAACACTTTCGGTTGCAACTATGGCTGGTAATGAAAAACTGAAGCTTTTGGTAATAGGTAAAAGTAAACAACCCCAATGTTTCAAAGGAGTAAAGTCATTAGAGTTGGACTACAACTACAACAAAAATCCTTGAATGACAAAGCCAAATTTTTGAGCAGTGGATTTTAAATTTCGATAGAAAGAGGACAAAAGAAAACAGAAAAATCACATAGATAGTGGGCAGGGTAGTTGACTGTCGACAACTACCCTGCCCACTATCACTCAGTAATTTTTAAACTTACAAGAGTGAAGCTTGTTTTCTTCCTTCTGAATAATTTGTCTTAATTGCAGCCAATGGACCAAGAATTTGAAAATGCACTACTGAAAGTGCATACTGAAAAAAATTATACTGTGAATAGAAACCAACCAAACCATACGATCTGTTATTGATTTGTGGATGTGCATATCAGAGTTGGCGAAAGTGTGGAGTCGATGTGATGGAAACAAAGATTAAGAATTGTGTCACAAAATCAGGTTTTGCGAAAATGCTAATTAACAGGGATGAGAGGGATGAACTACTAGAAGACACTGAGCAATTTTGGGAAGAGTTCCAAGAGAGGTTTGATCAGTGGAAAAATTATTCTTGACAAATTTTTAGGAGTTGATAATGATGTCATAGAACTGAATATCCGAGTGACATGAAACTGCTTTGAAACCTGGCATGTTTTTTCTTCTTTCAATATGAAACTTCTTTTAGGCATTCGTTTCCAAAAAAGTTCTGCTTCATCTATGTTAAAAACTTGTTGAGAAGTATAACTCCAACATGTGGGAGCGTATTTAAAGAACTAGTGACAATATCGATGATGAGTTGGATGAAAATGAGGGCAATATTAAACCTTCCAAACAAATGTTGGCAGAATTTGAAACTTTGCATCAAGGCCTTCAGTGGGAAGAAAAAGTAACAGAAAATATATGAGTGTTTAAAGTTTAAACAAATGCGAACATTTTTATGAACAGCGTACAGTAGAATCCAGTGTACAACAAACAATAACCAAACATTTTACAACATAATTCTTAAAAGTGTACTAATAAATTGTGGGCATCATGTAAGTAGTCATTTCTTAATATGTATGTATTAATAAATTGCTTTAAAATGTTAGAAACTTTATTCTTTCCCATCTTTTATTATATTTCTGAACTTACAGTATTTTTCATTGTTGAAAAGGTCATATTTCTTTATAACGAAATTTCTGTATAACGAATTTTTTCAAGAGAACGATCGATTTCATTATACAGGGTGTCTCAAAAATATTGGTACAAATGTTTAGGGGAGGTAGGTAACATCTAAAGGAATGTGAATCGCATAGGAACCCAAAACCGGAAACGTCGCTGTAAGTCGGTACACGGCGCTGTTCATCAGTTCCCGAGAAGGAAAATTTCTGGTTTACTCATTCAAGCAGTAGTCGCTGCATGAAGAGCATGCATCGATATACGAACTGTGAGCTGGCAGACATGCACCTAGTGTATGGATTAGCAGAGGGTAATGGACGAGCCACTCAACGAATTTATGGGGAACGCTTCCCAGACAGACATGTACCGGACCACCGTTTGTTTGCATGTGTGCATCAAAATTTGTGCGATTATGGGTCATTTAGAGGTAACAGGAGTAGTGCGGGCAGACCACGTTCGACGCGAACTCCTGCCATGGAAGAAATTGTGTTGAATGCCGTCCAGAATAATCCTACTACCAGCACATGTGCCGTTGCCTCTGCCTTTGGAGTGTCTCATTGCAGTGTACAGCGTGTCTGGCACAATGATATCTTACACCCCCTTTCATCTCCAAAGGGTTCAGTTACTGCTCCCCCAAGATCATCCTGCACATGTGGCTTTTGCACAGTGGTTTCTCCAAGAAAGTGTTCAAGACTTGAATTTTCCAGCCTATGTTTGTTCACAGATGAGGCTTATTTCACTCAGCAAGGCTTATTCAATCAGCACAATGCTCATATGTGGGCTCATGACAACCCACACGGTGTGCGCCCCATCGCTTCACAATAAATGTGTGGGCAGGTATGGTCGGTGACTGCTTAGTCGGCCCATACCTGTTACCATCCCGCATGAACTCCACTAAATATCGGATCTTTCTTAAACAAGTTCTACCAGGGTTATCTGACGATGTTCCAGCAAATGTGAGGCGCAACATTTGGTTTCAACATGACGGGGCACCTGTCCATTATGGAAGGTGTGTTCGTGACCATTTGAACAGGCGTTTTGGGCGTCACTCGATTGGTTGTGGTGGGCCCATTGCCTTGTCCCCATGCTCACCTGATTTATCGAGCCTTGATTTCTTTCTGTGGGGGGGGGCCCTCAAATCTATCATGTACGAATCACCTGTGGAGACGAAAATGGATCTCGGGGTGAGACTCGTCTGCGCTGCTGCTACTGTCAAAGAAACTCCAGGTGTGTTTGACCGTATCCGCCAATCCATGCTGCGTCGGTGTCACACATGCATCGCGTCTCATGGTAGAACCTTCGAGCATCTGTTGTAACATCATGAAATGCATCCATCTCATACTCCACTGTTAATATTATGTCAAATAAATGTTTGCCACTAATTACTGTCTTGTGTCATTTCTGCTTCTTGTGCCTCTGCTACTACTTTCCCGTGACGTTTCCGGTTATGGGTTCCTATGCAATTCACATTCCTTTAGATGTTACCTACCTCCCCTAAACGTTTGTACCAATATTTTTGAGACACCCTGTATAGAGGTCCGACTGTATTTTTGGATAGCAAGACTATTGTTTCTAATGTTTTTTTTAACTTATTATACAATAATATCAAAATTAAGAATAAATTTTTAAAAGTTTTCCATTTTAAACTATTTCCTGTCCTTTTTTCTCAAAAAACTTATCAGGGAAGTAAAGACAACTGCATGCCTGCTGTTGTTTAATGTTTTTGTGTATCCACTAGACTTACATTACTAGCTAGAATTATATTACAAGCAATAAGTAATTTTTGTCTGATGGCAGAATTCTGAAACAATCCAGCTATGTGCATATAATTTTTATATATATTTATATTTTCTCATCTTAAGGGAAAAATATTTTAAGAAAAGAAAAATGTTCTATAACTTGCATTTCTGAAGATTACAGGTGACCCCGCTTAATGCTGATAATTCATTCCGGAAAAAAGAGTGCTAAGTGAATTCGTGCTAAGCGAGCGCTGCATTCCCATAAGGTAACATATGTATTTGTGAGTTGCGGTCGGATAAGATATTTCCATAGGATATTTCCTAATCGATAATAAACGGTAGTGAAAAGATGCACAAATGTCAGTCAAAATATTTAATATTCAAATATTTGTACACAAAATATTCTGCATTACATACGTATATAATTATGTGGTAACCACTTCCATATCAAAATTAAACTTAAAATTCCAATTAAAATCATGAATTTAATCATGAAAAATGTGTCGATTTTGGGTTGTACTTTGGCCCTCATCTTGGTAAACTAAAAGGGGTTTTAATTTAAAATCCCCCGCAGCCTTACCACCCAACAATAAATGATCCTTCACTGCTTTGAAACCTGGCATGTTTTTTCTTCTTTCAATACGAAACTTCTTTTAGGCATTCATTTCCAAAAAAAGTCCGGCTACATCTATGTTAAAAAACTTGAAGCATCAGTATACTGTGTCTGTAATTGTGCATATTCTACAGTTGGTTTATCTGTTTAATGGATAAAGAAACAGTTTCTAGGATGCCACTTGAGACCTACTAAGCACTATATAGCAGACTGATCAAGTACAAGAGTGCAAATAGCCCCTACTAGTTTCAAATGGTTCCACATTTTTTTTTTTAGGTGAGCTTTCTTCAGATCATCACATAGACTAATCTCTCTTTTTTTTTTTTTTATAATATTTAACTTAACTGAATTCTGCGTTGGATATTATCTTCAATAAAATTAGTTAAAGTCTCTCCATCTAGACAAGACTGCAGCAATAATTCAGAAAGCATGGGTTTGTTAAGGGAAAGTCTTGTCTGACAAAGTTGATTGGATATTATGATGTGGTTACAAAGGAACTGGAGGCAAAAAATAATTTTGATATCACATACTTGGATTTCCGGCAAGCTTTTGACACTGTTGCGCATGGAAGACTACTGTACAAATCGGAGCAGAATGGTATTAAGGGTAAGTTGCTACAATGGATAAAAGGATGGTTGAGTGGGAAAACACAGAGGGTGGTAATCAATGGGTGCTGCTCTTCGTGGACTAATGTTATTAGTGGAGTATCACAGGGTTCGGTGTTAGGTCCACTGTTGTTTTGTATATTTATCAATGATATTGATGATGGCATATCAGGCTTAGTGTAGAAGTTTGAAGATGATACAAAGGTTGGCAGGGTTGTTAATGACAGTAATGGCAGTGTGCTACTGCAACAGGATCTAGAAAATTTGGGAAGATGGGCTGAGAAGTGGCAACTGAAGTTTAACATTGACAAATGTAAAGTACTGCATATGGGTAGAAGTAACCCCCAGAGGAACGTTCCAACTGTATAGTACTACACTTAATGTGGTAGAAAATGAAAAAGACCTGGGAGTAATTGTGCAGTCAGATATGAAGTTTTCTGAGCAATGCAGACAGGCTGCCAGGGCAGGTCATGGGGTTTTGTCAATGATATACAGGAATTTTGCTAGCAGGGAAAAGGTGGTGATTGTCCCTCTGTATAAGGCAATGGTCAGGCCACACCTTGAATACTGCGTACAGGTCTGGAGACCTTATTTTAGGACGGATGTAGATTTGCTTGAGTGTGTACAGAGAAGGGCAACAAGATTGGTGAGGGGAATGAAGGGATCCTCTTACCAAGAGTTCTGCAAATTGCAATGGCTGGAGACCAGGCACCTGCATGGTGGTCTGATTGAGGTATACAAGGCCTTGAATGGGTTGAGCACGCTGAATTCTGATCTGCATTGGATATAATATCCAACGCACTTGTTCAGATTACGAACTTAAGGGGGCATAAATTCAAATTGAGGAAAGACAGATGTAGAATAGATGTGGGGAAATTTTCCTTTAGCCAGCGGGTGGTTAATTGCTGGAACAAACTTCCATCTGTCGTTGTGGAAGTTGATAGATTAAATAAATTTAAGGAGGAACTGGACAAACATTTAGAGGGAATTATTGTGTAAGTTGTTTTTTTTTTTGGCTGATGCTACATAAGCTCATATGCTTGCTTTCTTGCATCACATGCCACTATTAGTACTACTACATTTCAATCCTAATAGCCGTCCTAGCCCTAGTTGCTTGCAGCGGAACAGCTGTCTTTCCCGCTGCTAAAATTAATTCTTTATTTTTATAATTGTTCTTACAGTTAAACCTACCAGTCTAAATTACGGCACACATCTGCTTGTCGTTGACCGGAACTGATTTCTTTCAAAAACATCTAATTTAATTTTCAAATTCAATCTTTTTCTTACAACATTTGTAGTCTTCGTACTGTGTCCAGACGATGCTGTTTCATTCTTATCTGCCATTATTAACTCTTCGAAAATGTAACTATGTTGGTGGCATTAATTATGATTCAATGTTCAAGTAAACTGTCCATTACGCACAATGTCTAACACTGTACAGAGTGATGACTAGACTTCAGATAAATGCATATAACGCAAATATTACAAGCAATATATTTCATCATTTTTTAAAATGTTGATCTCGGAACTATGTAACAAGTCACTGTACTGCAATTAAATTAGTATGCAAGAAAATTTCACTAAACATGGGAAAATTTCTCAAGTTGGCATAGGAAATGTTTTAATGCTGTTTTGCTATTCGTTTCAAGTTATCAACTCCATCAGATGAAACATTTTCATTAAATATGCCAAAAATGCAATCTTCTGTACGCTGGTAAAAGAGCATAATAGTGATTTGAGACAGCATTATAGTCAGATATGGGTTTATAATATAAGAACAGCATTATAGCAAATCAGCTTAAAGCAAAAACCACGTTACAACAAGGGCCTGCTGTATAAACTTTCTCAGCAATATTAAATACCTACTAAATGTTCCACTTGCTGGCTTGCTCTCTTTCAGTCTTGCAAAACCCTTAAATGAGCTTTAAATGAATAATTTAGTTGTCTAATTTATTAACATAATCAAAAAATGCAAAATCTTTATACTTACAGTTATCATCCACATCTTTCTTATCATCCTCATCTGCAGGAAATACACTCTCGTATGGACATGTAATAATCTAAAGGAATTAAATACATACTTTGTGAATAACATTCACAAAATAAATATCAAATACTAAAAATATAAAAAAAAATTTGTAAAGCAAAAAATCAAAATTATATATTAGTAAACTACTGTACAAATTGGAGTATGGCATTAAGGGCGAATTGCTACAATGCATAAAAGGACAGTTGAGTGGGAGAAGACAGAGAGTGGTAATCAATGGACACTGCTCTTCATGGACTAATGTTATTAGTGGATTCCCCTCAGGGTTCGGTGTTGGACCCACTGCTGTTTTCTGTATTTATCAATCATATATATGAAGATATATCAGGGTTAATGTCTACGTTTGCAGACGATACGAAGGTTGGCAGGGTTGTTAATGACAGTAATGGTAGTACACTTCTACAACAGGATCTAGAAAAGTTGAGCAGATGGGCTGATAGGTACAAACTGAAGTTTAACATTGCCAAATGCAAAGTACTGCATATGGGTAGCAGTAAACCCAGAGTAAAAGAACCAAATGTGTGGTACTACACTCAGGTTAATAAAGAATGAAGAGAACCAGGGGGTAATTGTGCAGACAGATATGAAGTTTTCTGAGCAGTACAGATGGGCTGCAAGAGTAACTCATGGTGTCTTGTAAATGATATACAGCAATTTTGCTAACAGGGATAAGTGGGTGATTGTCCCCTTGTATAAGGCAACTGTCAGCCCGCACCGGGAGTACTGCATAATGGTGTGGGCACCTGGAGTACTGCATACTGGCGTGGTGACCTCATTTTAGGAAGGATGTAGAGCTATTGTTGTTGTTATCGTTATTTGGTTTTTAGAAGCATTAGCAACTAAGGCCATACTGCTCCAGGGATATGCGGTGGTCATTCCCTGACCTTTCCGCATCCTCCGTATTTGGTGGTCATGGGCTCGAACCCCGGTCTAATCAAGAAGTGTGTGCTACGCACTGCTGCTCCTACCCACCTGGCTACAGAGGCACCAAGGATGAGGATGTAGAGCTGCTGGAACGAGTACAGAGAAGGGCAATGAGATTGGTGAGTGGAACAAAGGGCTGCAGTTACCAAGAAAGGCTTAAGTGCTGCAAATTGCAGCATCTGGACACTAGGCACCTGCAAAGTGATCTAATTGAGGTGTATAAGGCCTTGAATCGTTTGAGCAACCTCAATGCTGAGGGGATTCTCCCTCTTGCTCAGATTATTCACCTGAGGGGACATAAATTCAAATTGAGAAAAGACAATTGTAGAATAGATGTGTGGAAATTTGCCTAGCGTGTGGTTGATAGTTGGAATAAACTTCCATCTGTTATAGTGGAGGTTGAAAACTTAAATAAGTTCAAGGCAGAATTGGACAAGCATTTGGAGTGAATAGATGGGTGAAATGGGAAGATTTTTGTTTTTTTTTGGCTGATTCTATATAAGCTTGCTTTCTTGCATAATATGCCTGTACTAATGCTAACTACTTAAAATCCAGCTGTTGGGGATAAAGAGGTGCCAGATTTTAAATATAAAATTTGAAGGAGCTGGGAAGAAGGGGGGGAGGGGGAGAGAGAGAGAGAGAGAGAGAGAGAGAGAGAGAGAGAGAGAGAGAGAGAGAGAGAGAGAGAGAGAGAGAGAGAGAGAGAGAGAGAGAGAAACAATAGTGCATGATTATCACACATGATTACTTGTCAGTGTCTAATTAGACTGATGATGTCCTTGCTACCATTTATCTAATTAGATTAATGGTAGAAAGGACAAAAGCAGGATATTGGCTCCTTTTAAATGAGGTATTAGTGGTACCTATGCATGGAAAGTTATTATTCAGAAAAAATTACTCAGTTTGCATCCCTGGTGCTCATGATTTTTGTTGAATGTAAATGCAATTTTGTTTACGTGCACCATCTCTTTTCCACTAATAGAATATAGCAGTTTGGTAGTTTTGGAGAAGTACAATTCAACGAATATTAAGAACTCACAGCTGAGCTTATTTACATCTGTAAATATTAAGCATTAGCATTAGATGAAGCATATGATGCAAGAAAGCAAGCTTATAGAGCATCAGCCAAAAAAAAAAAAAAAAAAACTTCCCATTTCACCCATCAAGTCACTACAAATGTTTGTCTAGTTCACCCTTAAATTTATTTAAGCTATCAACTTCAATAACAGATGAAAGTCTGTTACAGCAATCAACCACCTGCTGGCACATCAGGTTCTTAATCTCAGCAAGTGGAAGTATTCCATCAGCACTGAGCCTGCTAAAACCATTCAAGGCCTTATACACCTCAATCAGATCACCACGCAGGTGCTAGTCTCCAGATGCTGCAATTGACAGAATTTAAGCCTCTCCTGGTAAGAGAACCCCTTTGTTTCTCTCAACAATCTTGTTGCCCTTCTCTGTATTCGTTCTAGCAGCTCTACATCCTAAAATTAGGCTGCCAGACTAGGCTATGGAAAGACTCAGTATTTTGGGGCTAAGCGAGTCGGAGTCCTAGCTTAAAAAATTCTGAGCAACCTATTTTTTTGATCACATCACAAATATTAAAATCATAAATTGATTTGGTAACATTTGTATTATGTACTTTAGTAAACATTTTTATTTAGATTTATATTTCACATCCAGAAATACATTTTAAGTAATAACTAAGAATAAGTAAAATAAATTACTCTTTAACTTTATTTAAAAACCAGTATTTTAAAAAAACTAAGGCATTTAATGATATGTCAGATAATCTAGAATGTACTTTAGTGGAAAAGTTTGCTGCAACAGAGAATGTTCGTTCGGCAGTTGTCAATGTAGATTGAATTCTTAAAAAAGCAAAATATAATTTGTCCAGATTTTCAGTTCTTTGTTTAGTACTTAAAAATAACATAAATTCTTGCTTTAATTTATTAAAATTTTGTTTCTGAAAGTGGAGGACGAGGATTTTTTGCGTTTTCTAAAATTGTGTTTAATTCTTCTTCCATTGTCATAGGGTGTACGATATTCACAACATTCTCATTATAATCAGTTTGATTCTCATTATATTGAACAATTTCATTTGGAAACAGCCTAATCATTAAATTTGTTGCACAATCTATAAGGCTGTTTTTTTTGGTAATTTATTAGCACTTACAAGAAAATCCAAAATGTCTTCAAGATTTTCATTTCGATGTTCATTTATACGAGTTTTCATTTTATTTAATAGTTCTTGACCTAAATTCCCTGGAATTTCTTCCAATTTTTTTAGCATAAAGTTAACTGCCAAATGTGCTGAATAAAGATTTGCATCTTGTCTACTAAGTGTCTCTATAGTTAATTTAATTGGCTTTAAGGAGTTACTCAAATCGTGAAGCAATTGAATGTTGAGATTTTATATTAAATCCACATTACCAAGACATTCAAGAGCTGCTTTTATTAGCTGCTTCAATGAATTGAAACAGTCTTAGCATTAGCATTAGTAGAGGCATTTGATGCAAGAAAGCAAGCTTATGCAGCATCAGCCAAAAAAAAAAAAAAAAAAAAAAAACAACTTCCACTTCACCCCTCTGTTCGTTCAAAATATCTGTCCAGCTGAGCCTTAAACTTATTTAGGCTATCAACTTCCAAAAGTTAAAATCATAAAAAGTAATGAATTCCAACACATCTTAACATCTGTGATTAATTCCATTTCATATCCTAATTCACATTTTATTTTCTGTTGCAGAAAACCGTTGCGCACAGTACACTTCTTAAAATATTTTACTCTTTGACGAACAATTTGAATATTTTTCTTTAAGTCATAAGACTGATAATTCTAATTGGTCAGCATCCACACAGAGTTGTTCTTTCTCTTCATCAAAGGAGAAATCATCTTCTGAATAATCTGAATCAGCAAAGTCATCATCAACTGTTTCAACTTCATTTTCCTCGTAACTGAAGCTTTTCTTGTACAAAACATTGCATACAGCTAAATGTATTGTATGGTTAAGACACAAATGATATAATACAGGAGACTCACAACCATATTTTAACATAATACTAGCAATGTCACCAGTTGATCCAACAATATGTTTTTCAAAACTGATATTGAAATTTTTCAAATGATTTCTTACAAGTTTTACTACTTGCAGAGCTGAACATAAATTTTGAATTCAAACTAAACCGAGATTATATGTTACACCATCATTTCCATGAAGATTAATATTTAAAAATCGTCTCATTTTTGTACCTGTCCACTCATCATGAGAAACTAAATCTTTTACACTTATTCAATTTTTCCTGAATTAAATTTGTCATTTCTGATTTTTTAATTTGATAAAAATTGTGAATCAATTTCATCACGTCTTTTTCTACTTTAGGAAGCTTATAACCTGAATTACAAAGACTTTCTCGAATAAAACTAGATTTTATAATTGCTCTTACAGATATATTATCAACAGCAGCTAATTCCGAAACAATCTCATCCAAAGATTTTTTAACAAAATAATTATCTAAAATTTTTACTTTTTTGGAAGAACTACATTCTTGTTTTTCATCTTCTGTTTGCAAAATTATTCAATGTTTAGTTTTTAAATGTTTTATCATAGTTGATGTGTTTCCATCTTTGTTTGATAATTTTATTGAACATTTCTTGCATTGGACTTCGGAGTGTGGTCCTGCTGCAAAGTGTTACCAAACCTTTGAGCTCTTTTCCTTTGGCATAATTAAAGTATTTTTTTTTTTAAATTATCTAAAATTGTACAAAAATTATTAATATATTTAAATAAAGAACAGAATAGTTAATATTAACAGGTAGAAATGTGTTTAAAATTTTATATAAGACAAGATAATCGTGAGAGTAGAGTTACAAATTTAATTTGTTAAAAGTAAAGATTATTCCAAATTATAAATTCAAACTGTTTGGAGAATCTCAGTTTCTGTGAAACTTGATATAATACAGAAAATGTGCACATCCATGAAAAATAACTACAAAATAAATCACTTACTATCTAACCTCAGCTTGCAAAAATACATAAAAATGTGCAGAAACAGTAAAGAAACTCTTGTATAAATCTTAAAATATTTGCATCACAATCGCATTTTTTTGATATGACGCATTATATCAATGAACAAAGCGAGTTATTGCAATGCAACACCATCTCACATATGAGATTGAAAAAATAGCAATATCATTAGATCATAATTATATTTTGAACATTTTGCATCTACATAAATTTATAACAACTAAAAAGTATTGCCAGCAGGGTCAGATTTTAATGTTTGTAGGCCCTAAGCACTTTTATTCTGAAAAGTGGGAAAAGAGGAGTAAAATATTTCTTATAATAAATTATACTGTATTAATATACTGACTGCAAATTACATCTTTTGATGTAATGCAAGTATGAGCAATTGGTCAGTGCAGCAGTGCATGCACGTATGAACATGTTTAAACATGTGTGACTGTTGTCCATACTTACCTTGTTAAACTGACTTGTTTCATAGAGAGTTAAACATGCATTCTCCTGTTCAAAACAGTTGTACTCAGAAATATGTACATGTGAGTTACATGTAAAGAGAGCAGTAATAAATAGTAGAATAAGTTTGTGGTATGACATTTTAAGAAAATAGTGTGAATTTTAAAAGAAAACTGGTGAGCTGTATTTTCAATTTTTCATATTCTGATCCTTAAATAATTTATTGTGTTAACTGTGTTTGACATGATTATTTTATGTCTGATGGATATATGCGAAAACATGAAGAAAAAGAAAAAGCTTTGGGTAAAATGAAAAATTCAATGCTGAAATATATAAACGTTCCAAACCACTCCTGCAATAAGCCTACTTTTTTCAATCTGAAGATTTCAGTGATGGCATTCTTAGGCCTAGCTCTAAACCTACCGACGAAGAAACAAATAAAGGTCAAATTAATATAGAATTAGAATCAGACTACGGAATCGACCTGTATTAATACAGGTCGATTCCGTAGCGTCGACATCGACAACTGATGTAATTGCAAATAAGGATGAATCGGAGCTTGTGAATGATATAAGTACCGAAAAAACATCTGTTACTGTTTCACTAACAAATTTCAGTACTGATCCAGCTAAATGGAAAATAAATGCTAATCTCATTCATCACATTACCCAAAATGTGCCATCTCAGAATTTAGAGTGCAATTTGAAATCAATGTCTACAAAATTTGGAGAAAAAGTAAGATATGCAAGGAAAGAATTGTTTTATAGGAATATAAGAAATGATGGGATCATTAAAAGAAATTGGCTAATATTCTCAGAACCTACTAAAAAGTGTATTGTTATGCGTTGTGAAATGTTTCATACCTATCTTCAACCAGATATGAAGAATTTATCAATTTATTAGGGTCAAAAGTGTTGGCTCTATGTCAAAAGAAGAAATTTGATCCAAAGCCACAGCATTAGTCAACATTTACTCGTCCGACTTAGAAGTAGACTTCATTGATGAATTCTTATTGTTTTTGACACTATACAATGACGAAATATCTGTGGCAGAATTGATAAATGCACAAATAAAAGATAAATTGATTACTAGTTTCCCAAGCGTACACATAGCTTTAAGAATTTATCTATCCATAATTGGATTGAATGCCGAGAATGCTGAAGGAGAACACTCATTTTCGAAACTGTGTATGCTCAACTATGAGCCAAGATTGGTTATCGTCGTTGGCACTTCTAAATATCGAGAACAATATTACTCATCATGTGGACTTCGAGGACATTATTAAAGATTTTGCTACGAGAAGCCGAAGCAAGAAACTTTTGTAATCTTAAGAAATGTTATAAGTAATCTAGATATTGATGATATTGTAGATTTTGTTTCTTTTTAATTTCAAGTATAATGTTAAAGTTTTATAGTTGCATTATTCTTAAGGCTGAAAACCTTTTCATACCTATTTTTTTTTTTTTTTTACTTTTTTTTTTTTTCCTTCCTTCGTAGGCCCTAGGCACAGTGCATACAGTGGCTAATGAGAAATCCGGCCCTGATTGCAAGCTATTTAATGTAAATAGCACTTTAATTTGTTAAATATATCAAATGACAATAAACAAGGTCACAGGATATGTTATGTGATTGTTCATTGAAGAGGCCTCTGGAGCCAGGAACTCTATGATGCTACTAAAACAGTGACTCAAATCGATAAAATGCCTTTATTAAACAAAAATACACATACTGGCTGTATAAACTATATATTAAAATGAAATAAGACAGTATATAACAAGAATAAAATGCGATAAAATATAAAATTAAAATGTACAAATATACGCCCCAGCAGGTCCACGACATGAACTATGGTACCTGCACACAGTCCACTTCTTGTGGAATCAGAAATGGAACGAACCACTCTAAACCGTTCGTCTCTCCTTAAGATAAGGGCTTCAAAGAGTGGATGAATGCGACAGCCCTTATCCCTATTAAGACTATAGCATCCAGACGAACATATCCTTAAACTCTCTAGCCATTTCTAGTTCCAAAATCCATGCACTCTATCCACGATTACGGCTTCTTTAGCTGTAATGTGCCCAGTTTACCAGGCATGTTCAGCTACGGCTGACCCCACATAATTGGCTGTCTTGAGGGCCCTATCATGTTCCCCCAAGGCAATCACGCAGCCTATGTTTCGTTTTCCCCACATAACACTCCCCACAATCTGAACACTCAATTTCATATACGACCCCACTAGTGTCATTACCCGCAATAGGATCTTTGATTGCAGACACTACTGTGTGCAGTCTCCAACCCGGAAGCTAAACACAACGTATCTTACACAAACGTAAAATACGGGAAATGAGTTCTGAAATGCCCGGATAGTAGGGAATGTATACAGTGGCAACAGGTGTAAAAGCATCCCTGCAACTGCTACTCATATCTCTTAAACACTCCTCAATAATGTCCTAGAGGTAAACACACATTACTAGGTCAGCCGTAACCCGTTTTGTCTCGTCGCCACTCTCCTCAGATGAAGAGCAGTGAGACCCCCACCCTTCCCATTACAGCCTTAACCACACTATTTTTGTGGCAACCAGCCTGAGCAGTTTTAAAGTGTGTGTATTGGCCACGACACATGGGTTTTCTATAAACCTTAGTTTTCAAGTGTCAGCCTTCTCTGTACACACACACACACACACACACACACACACACACACACACACACACACACACACACACACACACACACACACACACACAGCTAGGAATGGAAGGGCCCCCCAGCTCAACTTCCGACTGAATATAGGATGAACTTTTATTCAACCAATTAAGTACTTCTGTTTCGTATCCCCTTTGTATTACCGTGAACGTACCTCTTCCACGCCCGTAATGGGGGTGGACTAGAGCTCCCCAATATCCTGTCTTCGAACTCTTCCATGGCTAAACTGGCTATAATTGCAATGATAGGTGAACCCATGGCCACTCCACGGACCTGCTGGTACATAACATTTTGAAACAACATGGTGGTACTAGATAAGCATAAATTAACACCTGCACAAATGTCTTCACCACTTAGGGCTATCCTTTCCTTCAAAGTACCATCCCTACTCAAAGCCTTCCGCACACAATCCAAGCCATGTTAAACGGGTATACATGTGAACAAGGAAACAACATTGAAAGATGCCATAACCTCACCCTCTTCTACCTCCTGAGCACAGACGAACTGCACAAACTCCTTGCTGTTTTTAATAGTGTAATCCGAGTGTACCACTACAGGGAACACAAGTTCAGCCAAAAACCTGGATAGTGCATGCGTTGGACTGCCCACAAATGACACAATGGGTCTGAGAGGTTCCCCAGCCTTGTGCACTTTAGGCAGACCATAAAATCTAGGCAAATGACAGCCCGACACACACAACCTCCAGGAAACCTCCTCTGATATTTATCCCACCTTGCACCAACTCTGGACTAATTTATTACCTCGTTGTTCCAGCCCGCCCAAGGAGTTCCTACGAATGATCCTATACGTAGACCTATCATTTAATAAACTAAGGGACTTTTCCTGATAATCATCTTTGTTCAACATTACCATGGATCTACCCTTGTCCGCACGTAGTACCACAATACTATCATCTTGTTTTAATTCTCCTAATGCTCTTCTTTGTGCAGCTGTTAAATTGGAAGAGGCTTTGCACACTGAACCTAACACACACACACAACGTCCTACTCCGGATCTCTTTAGCTCTGACCTCGGTTAGATTGGCCACAGCCCTCTCTATACCCATTGCTATATCCACTATGGGGAGCCTATGAGGAACCAAACTGAAATTGAGGCCTAGACTTAATAATTCTTTCTTTTCATTCATTAACTCCTTGTCACTCAGGTTATGAGTGAACTCGCCCTGATTGACTACATTATTTTAACCCACGGCATCCTCTCTTAACCTATTCTATTTATTCACTTGCCTTTGCCTATATTCATCCAAGATCTGGGCAGCCTTGGCCACCACTGTTCTGGATACCTGAATCCAATTACTAATTCCAAACATTCACGTAAACACCTGGAACTCGTTTCTTTACACCTCCTGGTATACATCAAATCTTTAAGCAATTTACCAATCCAGATACCCACCACCTTTCTCTGGTATATATCATAGAAGCACGTTTTGGCCGACTGTCTTGAAATGGTAATTTCACGCTAAAGCCATACGGAACCAAACCAGCAGATTTGCACTGATGTGCAAACCTTAGGCATTGCCTCTGCTTGGCCTCAGTAACACATAATCTCTGAAATTGCCGGATCATCCGCAGTACAGAATAACCATAAACCAAAAATAATTCATTGAAGAGGCCTGTGGAGTCAGAAACTATGATTCATCTATGATGCATTTTTTTTTTTTTCAGTCTGGTCTGTACTTGTTAACAAGAGAGACTGCTTCTACAGCGAAGGGATACACTTAAATAGAAAGGGTGCAAGAATGTTTGCTGATGCTATCGAGGCAGTTTTAGGTGGGTCGAAAACTGCTAGATTGGGGGGATATAAGGACTAAAAGATTAACAGTAGCCACTAGCAGAGGTGAAAGTGATTCTTGCACTGCTTCTATTGGAATGAGCAGCAGCTTGGAAAATAAGATGCAGGATATTTCAGAGACTGCTGGGAGTCATTGGGGTACAAGTAAACACATGGGTTGTGTTAGGGTAGCTAAGAACAAGAACACGAACAGGTGCATGTATACTTGCATGTACACCAATGCTAGGAGTTTAGTAAATAAATTTGATGAATTTGAGGTATTGCTCAAAGCATCAAAGGCGGATATTGTTGGGATATCAGAGACGTGGTGTCACACAGATATAAGTAATGCAGAACTAGAATTTGGGAACTACAATGTCTACTGTACAGAAAGGATAGACAGAAGAGGAAGGGAGGAGGGGTTATGCTATTAGTAAAGAAACACATAAAATCCAAGGAAGTGAAGCCAGTCGACATCGCTGGACAGTGCAGTGTCGAGTCAGTTTGGTGTGACATAAGCATTGGGAGATCAAAACTGAGAGTTGGAGTGTGCTATAGGCCTAATGACTCTGATGAGTATAATAAGAAACTGTACAGGAAAATAGAGTGGGCCAGTAAATCAGAGAATCTTATAATGGGGGATTTTAATTTCCCAGATATTGACTGGAATTTGTTGCTTGGTCACTCACACACTAGCAAGGCTTTTGTGGATTTATTGGATGATTGTTTTCTAAATCAGCATAATCGGGAGGCAACTAGAGAGAGCAATACTCTTGATTTGATTATCAGTAGTGATTCTTCATGCATTAAGAATCTGCAGATATAGGATCCACTAAGTGGCAGTGATCACAGTGTGCTGAAGTGGGATTTACTCAAGGAGGTAACTACCATCAGGGGTAAAGGGAAGGGTTATTGCTTTCATAAAGGCGACTACGATGGTCTGATACAGTATTTAAGTTCTATACAGTGGGACCAACTGATGATGTTACCAACAGCAAACTCAAAATGGGAAGCATTCAAAGAACTTATCTTGGAAGCTACTAGGCTTTACATACCAACTAAGAAATATTGTTCAAGGTTCAGGCCTAAATGGATGTCAGATGAACTAATGAGACATATGGCAGAGAAGAAAAATGCATGGGATACATATAAATTAACATGTGACACAGAAGCCTATGATAGATATAAGTTGATCTGTAACCAAGTTACAAAGGAGGTTAGGCAGGCGAAGGCAGATTATGAGAAATCTTTGGCAAGGGATGCAAAGAAAAACAGCAAGGAGTTCTTTACTTATGTAAACTCTAGAAGGAAGGGGATGAATCAGATTAGTCCACTTGATATCGACGGTTCAACTGTTCATGATCCTGCTCAGGTAGCTAACAAGCTAAATCAATATTTTGCATCTATATTCACACATGAGGAGTTATTCAGGAAGGGGAATGCCATAGATGAAGTAAACACTGGCAGTGAGCTAGATGATCTTGTAATAATTGAGAGTAAAGGGGAGGAGAAATTGTTGAATATAAATACAAAAAAGGCACCTGGGGTGGATGGGATCTATCCAGTTATATTAAAGGAGGCAGCAAAGGAAGTAAGCAGTACGTTAGCCATAATTATGACAGCTTCCTTGGACTCAGGGGAGGTACCCACAGACTGGAGATGTGCAAATGTAACCCCAATTCACAAAGGAGTATCAAAGGCTGACACAAGTAATTATAGACCTGTGAGTTTAACTTCTGTTCCAGGAAAATTAATGGAAGCACTGGTTAAAGAAGCACTGCAGGATCATCTTGACAAGAATTCAGTTATAGCTCAGACACAGCATGGATTTGTTAAGGGAAGGTCTTGCCTGACCAATTTGATTGGATACTATGATGTAGTCACAAAAGAATTGGATGCAGGGAATAACTTTGATATTATATATTTGGATCTTAGAAAGGCTTTTGATACTGTTGCACATGGAAGACTGCTGCACAAATTGGAGCAGTGTGGCATTGGTGGCAAATTGTTGCTATGGATAAAGGGATGGTTGAGTGGCAGAAGACAGAGAGTGGTAATTAATGGACACTGTTCATCGTGGACTAATGTGATTAGTGGAGTCTCTCGGGGTTCAGTGTTGGGTCCATTGTTGTTTTCTGTATTTATAAATAATATTGATGATAGTATATCAAGCTTAATGTCCAAGTTTGCAGACGATACAAAGGTTGGCAGGGTTGTTAAGGATGCTACTGATGCTATGCTGCTGCAACAGGATCTGGAAAGGTTAAGCAGATGGGCTGATAGGTGGCAAATGAAGTTTAACATTGACAAATGTAAAGTACTACACAGCAACCCCAGAGCAACGTATCAACTCAGTAGTAGACTTGTGAGTTTAACACAGGGTCTACACTGACAGTGGTAGAGAATGAAAACGACCTGGGGGTAATTGTGCCGGCAGATATGAAGTTCTCTGAGCATTGCAGACAGGCTGCAAGAGTAGCTCATGGTGTCTTATCAATGATGTACAGGACTTTTTCTAGCAGGCATAGGGAGGTGATTATTCCCCTGTATAAGGTAATGGTCAGGCTGCACCTTGAGTACTGTATACAGGCGTGGAGGCCTCATTTCAAGAAGGATGTAGAGCTCCTGGAACGAGTACAGAGAAGGGCAACAAGGTTAGTGAACGGAAGGAAGGGTTGCTCTTACGAAGAAAGGCTTAAGTTTTGCAAATTACAGTGTCTGGAGACTAGGCACCGGCGAGGTGATCTGATAGAGGAGTACAAAGCCTTGAATGGTTTGAGCATGCTCAATGCTGATGGGATACTGCCTCTTGCTCAGAATAATCACCTGAGAGGGCATAAATTCAAATTGAGGAAAGACAGATGTAGGATAGATGTGCGGAAATTTGCCTTTAGCCAGTGGGTAGTTGGTTGGTGGAACAGACTTCCATCCCTTGTTGTGGAAGTTGATAGCCTAAATAAATTTAAGGCTCAGCTGGACAGGTATTTCGAACGAACGGAGGGGTGAAGTGGAAGGGTTTTTTTTTTTTTTTTTTTTTTTTTTTGGCTGATGCTGCATAAGCTTGCTTTCTTGCATCATATGCCTCTACTAATGCTAATGCTACTAAAACACCGATTCAAATCGATAAAATGCCTTTATTAAACAAAAATATACATACTGACTGTATAAACTATATATTAAAATAAAATTAAAATGAAATAAGATGTATATAACAAGAATAAAATGTGATATGTGGGTTCAGCTGTAGCTGAACATGCCTGGAAAACTGGGCATGGAATTACAGCTAAAGAAGCCGTGATCGTGGATAGAGCACATGGCTTTTGGAACCAGAAATGGCTAGAGAGTTTAAGGATATGTTTGTCTGGATGCTATAGTCTTAATAGGGATAAGGTTTGTCGCATTTACCCACTCTTTGAGGCCCTTATCCTAAGGAGAGACGAATGGTTTAGAGTGGTTCGTTCCATTTCTGGTTCCACGAGAAGTGGATCGGGTGCAAGTGCCACAGTTCGTGTCGCGGACCTGCTGGGGCATATATTTGCCCATATATAGATTGTTGGATAATCTGCAACCATTATTGATCACGAATACAATTGCTGCTGCCGAAAGCTTCTGTTTTAGTGGTTTTTAGTAATTTAGTAAGTAATTTTTTAGTAATTTTAGTAATTAAAGTGCTTTTTAGCGCTTTTAATTTTATATTTTATCACATTTTATTCTTGTTATATATCATCTTATTTCATTTTAATTTGATTTTAATATACAGTTTATACAGTCAGTATGTGTATTTTTGTTTAATAAAGGCATTTTATTGATTTGAGTCAGTGTTTTAGTAGTGAATAATTGATCGTGCTAACCACGGCAGTTGTTAGATACCTTCAGTTTCAAGATATTCCTCCACCACTTGAGCTCAATGTTCAGCTGCGTTGTCGTGCATGAAAGGAAAATCTAGATCAACCACACCACTAAAAAGTTGCGCATAGGATTCGAGGATCTGTTCTCAGTACCTCTGTGTAGTTATTATTATTATTAGCTACATAGTGCAAGGAAGCCTGAAGCTTATGCTGCACCAGCCAAAAAAAAAAAAAAAATCCTGAGCTAGCCTGAGAGAGAGAGAGAGAGAGTCAAATGTGGAAGGAAATTACCAAGAAAGAGAAGAATGATGATATCCAGCTCATGACCCTGGGTGTGCCAAGCCATACTCACCAGATGTGAGCCCCTGGGGTTGTATGGTACTCCTATAAAAAACACGAAGAGGGATATAGATGATCATTATTCTGCCCCGCACGAGAACTGCCTCTACCGTAAGTTTCCCTCATGCTAAATGTTGAAGAAATGTCCTACATTCCTCGTTGTCTCCAGAAGAAATAATGCTTAGAATCTCTTTGTAGACTAAAACAGGACTCAACACAGAACAGAACTGTACTTCATTTGTCAGGGCTCCAAGTCACATGTTCTTGGCACCAGTTTGGACAAGCTGCGCAGTAGTTTGGGGTTAATGGGATACAAACTACTGGCTTCCTTGCAAAGGGTCTGCTTGAATTGAGCCTTCTTAACACAATCTGGTTGGAAATGTTTCCACCTGTGGCCACAGCAACCTCAAGAGATAGTTGATGGCAGGACATTGTAGGGTTCCATCTTGCTGTTAGAGCCAGATAGTGGTCTGTTCTGGTTGATGTTGCCCTTGGGCAAGATTGGCCAGCTCTTCTTTTAATGGTTCCTGTCTCCTGGAACTGCTTCCATAGTGCCAAGATGACACTACATGACACATTAAACCAACATGTCACCTCTGCTTGCAACTGCCCCACTTCAAGTCATCCAGCAGCCCACCATCTTAAAGAATCATCTAAACGATGATGACTTGCCATTTTGAGCATTGGAGATGTAGCTATCCCACTGAGCAAACCAAAAAACAGGAATGAAGTGATGTGATTGCAACCTGTGCTTTTATAAGCATGAATAATTTACATAATGTGCAGCTCTGAAAGGTGGTATTCAATTTATATTGGATTCTAGGAATTTGCATGCCAGAATGCCAATTATATTAAATATTCACCTTTGGTGACACTGTTCACAATAAAATATTCATGAAAAACATTTCGTTCTATTAGTTTTGTTATGCAGTGTATATGAAGGCTGGCAACAAACGTTACTTGCACCAGCATTTAAGGTGGCCATCCTGATATAAAAATCTGAGAACTTCAAATATTAACTGGAATAATTTTACTCACATACTAGGATTTAAATATAAAATACCTGAGTAAGATCATCATTCAGCTGAACAGTAACAGCATCTCCTCCAATATCAATAACTTTTCCTAATCTGAAGCCATGTGTGATATCTGGAGCCCATACCTTTAATGTCTCCATATTTCTAAAATAAATCAAAAAATAATGTATTTTCTATTACAATATTCATAAAAAAATCTCTTAGATTCTACTACAAATACTATAGATCAGAAGTGGCCAACTTAATTTGTGATGTGATCTACTTTTTTCCTTCAAAATGTGCCGCGATCTACCTTCTCAAAAATTTAATTGTACAAGGTGCACAAATCGAATGATGACTGTATATTTAAAATTCGTCGTGATCGGCCGAAATTAAATCCGCAATCAACTGGTAGGTCGTGATCGACTCGTTGACCGCCCCTGCTATAGATTTACTACAAAGATTTTGCAAAATATAAAGAAGAACAACCATTTGGCTGTGTTATTCTTATGTACTGTATGGATTTAAGTTGCTGCATACCAATATGTTTTATAATGGCACAATGGTCCCAATATTCACATTCATAATTCACAGTATTTGTGGCATTCTACCAAATGCCACAAATACTGTGATCCTAACTTACTTGAAGAATCTATAACAAAATTAATATAATTATTTAAAATTGGTCTAGCTGAACGTTGAAAAATTTTCTGAAACTTAAAAATAACACAATTAATCCAAAGCTGCACAAATCTTGAGATTTTCCATATAAATAAAATCCTCAATTTATAAAACTGAAATGTGAGCAAGCAACACCAAACCAATTAATTCACTTCAGTTTTAGTTTATGAAAATATATTTGTTAGATTTCAAGGAAATGTTTGCATAGGCCAAATGTGGCCAATGCAAACATTAACAAAAAAATTTTCTTAATATGTTGCTAAGCTGATTTTATTTAAGCAGATTATTTAAGCTTCAGTTTGTAACAAATTGAAAAGTTGCTGCTTCGATAAATAAGATTGTTTACCAAATGTCACAAAATAGCATTTAAATGTAATAGAGATACAAATATTACACTGTGCAACAATGAAGTGACACTACAAGGGTGCTTTCAAAAATATCTGGATTATGCTTGTATTTCTAAGTTGAGACAACAGATCACACAGAACAAAGTATAACATGTTTAGATTTCTCACCCTCAACTCCATTCTGTAAGCTGTTCACTCATTTACGCAGTCTATTATTTTCGGCCAACAGAGAAGACATGTTTTCACATCGCCATATTTCAGAATGTCAAGGTGCACTTAACCTAGTATGTTCTGGGTTAAGTGCATACTGTTAGGTCCCAGTGGTGCAAGACCTAACAGGTGATTTAAAAAAAAAAACACTCCTGTGTTAACCCTTAAATAATGAAATGATTAAAAATTTTAAATTATTTCTACTTCCTAAATATAGTAAAACTTTTACTGCAATAGTTCCTAAATATATATATATATATATATATTTTTTTTTTTTTTTTTTATGGTTTTAACACCTGTTGGGTGAAGTGCCGCCATTTGTCTTTTTTGAAGAGAGTAGCACAGAACTGATAAGTACTGACTTTGCTACAAAGTTTCAAATTACGTGTTTTTTAAAGTTCAAGATTACATGTTTTTCCACTACCACAGTTTAAGTAAACATATACTGTCACACAGGAGTGGTTTTTGAAAGATTACCTTTTGCATAAATAAAGATGCTGAAACGAAACAAAACAAAACAAAACATGATATTCACTCAATATGGACACTACTGTGCAGGAAGCAAGAAAAGTAGCTATCAAATTATCTACTTAGATAAGTAGGTATCTTCAGTCATAAAAAGTGACATTAGAGAATGTGTCTCTAATGTCCAACGTTAGGGAATACTTTACAGAGAATTCCAATGGTTTTGAAATCCAAATCCAGGAAAGGTAGACATATTTATACTGAACTCCTTCCAGGAAAATTAGGTAAATAAATTCAGGAAAAGCTTGAAGACATGCACAAAAAGTAAAGTTTTCTCCTCATATTTCTTTTCAAATTCCTCAGTCCTTTTCTCTTTTCCTTGTGAATCTTCACTGTTCAAATGATGATAATAACTTTAAACAAAGCCTTGAGAAGCCAGAACTCAATTTACTTGAGTTATATGTCCATGTACATGATTTTCACTTCCTTGGTCCCAGACCAGCAACCTGCTATCAATTAATTAATCAACATTCACACAACATTTGAAAAAACAGGAAACACACACACACACACACACACACACACACACACACACACACACACCACTGGTAAGGTAGGTTTGTAGATGAATGTGGAGAGCTTTTCTTTCACTGAAGCCCTTATATGCAAAGTTTTGAAGACAACAAAAACTTTCAATCACTAAAGAATTGGTATTCTCCAGTGTAGTAAACTGGTTCTCTAAAGCAGCCCAGAATTCATTATACAGAAGGTATTTTTGATCTACTTAAATCTACATGATCAGCTTTCTTCCCAATCACTATAATATCCACATCAATATTAGATCAATACGGAATAGTGTAACATATATCTCGAACTTGATACTGTAAGGTATAACATAAAACTAGACAGTGTAATACGTAGCACTGTATTAGGAATCTGCTAGCTTAGTATAGTATTGTCAATTAAATTTATAAATCTTATCAATTTTTACTGTTAATTAAATGGTATTTAAATGGAAATCATGCCTCAAACTAGAGCAGCAAAGCAACATACACAAAGTAGCAGAAGTGCTGTGGTTCAAGGGAGAACCAAAGGAGGCGATTTTCCAACGCATCACAGTCTAAAAAAATGTGCAAAATATGAAGTGTTTGCAGATCTTTCTGGAACAGGGCATGATCTAGCCATGGAGGGTCTTTGTGTGTGCTAAGTGCAGAGAGTGTGTGAAGAAATTAGGCGCCAACTCAGTGTTCTGATGGGCATCTAAGAGAATTTGAAGAGTCACATAGAAACCCTCGAAGGAATTAAAATGGGGGGGGGGGCCCCATCAAGCTCTCAGCTACCAAACTCAATGCCAGATCCCACTCTCGCACCAGGTAACACAGTGGCAATCTTCAGGGCAGAATGCTCTGATCCCACAAGAACTAGTTACTGTCAGTGAATCAATTATCAGGGAAACATGAATATATTGTGCAAAAAGATTAGGTGGAATAGGACAAGGGTATATCTGCCAGGGGCAAAAGTTGATGATGCTGTAGAGCAGATATCATCTTTTAAGGGCACAAAAGATGATATTGTTGTACACGTTGACACTAATGACATTAAGTGTAGGAGATCTACAGATCTACTTAAAATGTCAATATTGAAAAAAAGTTGTGAGTTATGGTTAAATTTGAAAGTGTCTGCAATTCTGCACAGACACAATAGGAGTGAGTATATGATGACAGCCTTATCAATCAATTCGGTCCAGGAGAGACTGTGCAAGGCCCATGGGGTAAAATTTTTCTCAATGTGATCTGTGCTTATTAACAGGAGAGACTACTTCTACAGGGATGGGATACACTTAAATAGAAAGGGTACAAGAATATTTTCCGATGCTATCGAGGCAATGTTAGGGGGGTCAGAAAACTACTAGCTTGGAGGGGGATTCACAGACTAATAGATAAACTGTAGCTGCAGGCACAGGTGGAAGTGATCCTTGTACTGCTTCTACTGTAATAAGCAGCAGCCTGGAGCAAGTTGCTGGAGATTTTAGGAACTGCTGAGAGTCATGAATGAAGTAAATACATGGGCTGTGTTAAAGTAACTAAGAGTAAGAACAGGTGCATGCATACTTGCATGTGCCTGTTCCCATGGAACAAATGCTAGGAATATAGAAAATAAATTTGATGAATTTGAAGTGCTGTTCAAGACATCAAAGGCAGATATTTTTGGGATATCAGAAACATGGTCTCACACAGATATAAAGAATGCAGAATTGGAATTTGGGGAATACAATGTGTACAGGAAGGACAGACAGGAGAGAAGGGGTTATGCTGTTAGTTAAGACATAAATAAAATCTAAAGAAGTGCCTCTAGGTGACATTGATGGACAGTGCAACGTTGAGTCAGTTTGGCGTGACGTAAGCACTGGAAAAGCGAAAATGAGGGTAAGAATTTGTTATAGGCCTAATGACTCTGATGAGTACAAAGAACAATTATACAGAGAAATAGAATGGGCCAGTAAATTAGAATGTCTTATAATGAGGGGTTGTAACTTCCCAGATATTGACTGGAACTTATGGGTTGGTCACTCGTACACTAGAAAGGCTTTTGTATATTTACTGGATGACTGTTTTCTGCAGCAGCATGTTCAAGAGGCAACGAGAGGAAGTAATACTCTTGATTGGATTATCAGCAGTGATTATTCATGCATTAAGAATTTACAGATAAAGGAACCATTAGGTGGCAGTGATCACAGTGTATTGATGTGGGATTTACTTAAAGATGTAAGTACCATCAGGGGTAAAGGGAATGGTTTTTGCTTTCATAAAGATGACTACATGATCTCAGAGACTTTTTATATTCTATACAGTGGGACCAACTGATTATGTTTCCAACAGCAAATTCTAAATGGGAAGCATTCGAGGAATTAATCTTGGAAGGTATTAGGCTTTTCTTGCCAACTAAGAAATACTGTTCTAGGTTGAGCCCCAAATGGATGTCAGATAAACTAATGAGACTCATGGGAGAGAAGAAAAATGGGATGCAAAGAAATCATTAGGCAACACAGAGCATATGGTAGATATAAGCTAGTCTATAATCAGGTCACAAAGGAGGTTAGGCAAGTGAAGGCAGCTTATAAGAAATTTTTAGCAAAGAATACAAAGAAAAACAGTGACTTGTTTACTTATATAAACTCTAAAAGGAAGGGGATGAATCAGATTGGTCCACTTGATATTGATGGTTTTACTGTAGACCAGGGGTGGCCAACTTAATTTGTGATGCGATCTACTTATTTTCTTCAAAATGTGCCACGATCTACCATCTCAAGAATTTCATTGCACATGTTAAAAAAGTTAATTAAGACACATTGAAAAATGTTTATAAATTTTAAAATTAAATACAATTCAGAATTCTTATTTTAAATTCCTACATATTTAAACTTTTAATTTATGTGAAGTTTGTGTCTTCATGTCATCTGCCAAGCTTTCAAAATCGGGGATATACTATGATAAGGCCAACCGTAAAGAATCTTCTGTATGCAAGTCCGTAAGAATAGAGCGATTCTTCATCTTTGTTTGTTTCATATATGAAAAGGCCAATTCACAGAGATATGTGGAACCAAAACAGGAATTTAAAAGTACGCTGCATTTTTTTTACATTTGGGCACTTTTCTAGGCAAACATATTTCCAAAAGTCTCTTTCTGATGATCTGACATTTAGAAAAATATCGTTTTGCAATGTTCTAATTTCATTTTCAAGTAATATTTTCTCCATGTGAAAAATCCCGATTTTTTCTGCAATTTGTTTCTTATCTAAGTCGACATTAAATGAATAAGAAATATATTGAACACTGTCTTCAATTGTTTTAAAACCACTGACTCTAGTTTCAAAATCATCCACAACTTTCTCAATTTCAGAAACATATTTTTCACTATTAAATTCAAAAACAGGATACTTTTGCAAATGATCTTGCATATTTGCAAAATGATCGAATTTTTTTTTTTTTTTTTTTGAGATCCTTAGCCATTGCCAAAAATTGATATGTATATGCAGAAATACTACTAATCGTGTCACCCACATTTTTTTCCCCTTGTAATTCCAAATTCAGATCCCTTAATTTACTGGTAAAATCTGCCAAAAAAGCCAGATCACACAATCATTCTGTATCTTGTAGCTGCTGATAATCATCTCCCCTTTGATCAACAAATTTTTTAAAATCATCCAGCAAATTTCAAGATCTCTACAGAAACTTACTCCGACGACTCAGCCTCTCCTTTGATGAGATTATCCTCTCATGGAAATCACAATTTTTAATGCTATGCCCATAACACTTTTAGTATTTAATCTTTTGCAAGCTAAAACTTGTTGACTCAAAAAATCTGGGAATTCATCCTTTTGGCACAATGCGATGAATCCGTTATGATGCCCTGCCGCTGCTTTAGCTCCATCTGTTGTTATGAATATGAGCTTAAGTAGTAGTAATTTAAATTTTTCAATAAAATTTTTGAATGCATTAGCATTAGTAGAGGCATATGATGCAAGAAAGCGAGCTTATGCAGCATCAGCCAAAAAAAATTAAATTTTGGCTTAAAAATTGGGGGGGCGAACCATAAATGAAACATGTGGGCCTAAAATAGCATATGGAGGATTTTAGGCTACACAAGTTTTCAATGGGTATTATAATTTTAAAAAGGGCAGGGAATCTAATAGCCCTTCAACTTCAACAAATGATGAAATCATATCTCAGGTGTGAACTCTGATATGACTGAAGACATGAAGAACAAATTTCTGAAACAATTTATATCTCTATCAAATCATGTCATACCATTTTAACAAAAACTTTGAACATGCTGTTTTCCACAGAGTTTATAATACAGAAGTTAAAACAGGAACATCATCAGCAAGTTACTTATGAATTTTTTGAACATGTGACTAATGATGGGACATCCTTGAAATGTATCAAGCTGGATATGAAAAGTGTTTATGAATATGATCACAAAACTAAACAGTAGTCATCCCAATGGAAGACTTGCAGAGAACTACTCTCCTCCTCCCTCAATCAAAAAAAGCATGGTACGTGCACAGCAAGACAAAAGCCACAGTACTAGCATTTTTTTGACTGTAAAAGTGTTGTCCACCATAAAAGACTCCTTTTTTTATTTACCCCAGAGGGTCAAACAATTAATAAAGAGTTACCTTGAAGTTCTGAGATGCTTTCGTGATGTATGGTTCAAAGAAGGAGCCTGAAAAAGTAGAACTCCAAAAACAGTTTTTCCCTTACAATAAAGAACCATACTACTTATGTCAAGTTTTTAGGCTAAACAAAATCACTAAAGTTCAACACTTATACTTGTGTTTATCCTTCTAACATGTCAACATTATCACTAGTATATATTTTGAAATTTTATAGCTACATTATATATTTATACATGTAAAAAATCATTAACTGTGAATTCAAAATTTTTTGAAGAATTTTTTACATTGACTTAATCCAATACAGAAGGTTTGTTATTTGGTTTTTAGGAGCATTAGCAACTAAGGCCATATTGCTCCGGGATATGCGGTGATCATTCCCTGACCTTTCCACATCCTCCATATTTGGTGGTGACGGGCTCGAACCCCGGTCTAATCAAGAAGCGTGTGCTTACACACTACTGCTCCTTCCCACCTGGCTACGGAGGCGCCCCAATACAGAAGGGTGTGCAACTTCTGACCAGAGGGTTAAGATAAACCTAAGACAACCATTAACAGCTATAACATTAAAATCTCGCTTTCTTACACACACACAAAATATTATTTAACTACTTATAAAATATCATTTAATAGCATGAGAGAGATCATCCTTACTGGAGCAAGTAGCATGCTCAACATGGACATCCTAATATATGAAGATATGCACGGATGAAATGTATTCAGGATTAAAAGCTTAATATTCCACCATTACAACTCTAAATAGAACAAATGCCACTACATGGCATCTAACAGCTGCCATTTTTTTAAAATAAAAATTTTAATTTTAACTTTTCTGTTGAATTTAAAATGGTATTTATTAACTAGGATTAACATAATTTATCACATTTACTGTTGTTTGAACTTTCCTGAGCAGTATTCATTTTTTCACTTGTCTTTTTTTCACCACCTGTCCCTCAATTTCCAACTTTTCATCTGCCAAAGGTTCCCCCCACCTCCCCCAGCTGAAAAAGGGTCAATTTTCAGAAAAACAGATCATGGCTAAAATGTATCAAATATAATATGCCATTGGTGTAGGTACAGTACCCATAATAATCCACAACGCACTCACCACTTCAGGGTAAGTGGGAGGTGCAGACAAATTACTGTTGCTGGATTTTGTACGTCTGCTGCTAATCCAAAAAAAAAAAAAAAAAAGTTAACCACTCACAACTCTAACAAATCAAAATGAAAACAGATAATACTGTAACATCAATTAGAGCAGTGGTGCGCAAACTTATTTCGCTTGCAACCCACATTATTAAATATAAAATTTACACGACCCTTCAATGTAAATCCCGAGGATGACCAGATTTTTAGTGAAGAAAAATTGTATTTTATAAATTATGAAGTAGAAAATTTTATTTGAGTACTGAAAAAGGAATAAAAAAAATTGTTTCCCTTTTAATTTACACATAAAATAATTGTTTAATCTTTTAACTGAATACAGCAAAAACAACAAATCAAATTCTTTTTCAATTAATATTGCAAAACAATGAAAAATGAACAATTACAAAACAAAACAATTAATGAGAAGGATGAGCCTGGATACCCAATAATATTTTGTACAATATTTGAAATTGCTAATCTCATGTCATCTTCTGGATCAAGTCTGGAACCCACTAATGTTATTAGTGGGGTCCCACAGGGTTCGGTGTTAGGTCCACTGTTGTTTTGTATATTTATCAATGATATTGATGAAGGTATATCAGGCTTATTGTCGAAGTTTGCAGATGATACAAAGGTTGGCAGGGTTGTTAATGACAGTAATAGCAGTGTGCTACTGCAACAGGATCTGGATAATTTGGGCAGATGGGCTAAGAAGTGGCAACTGAAGTTTAACCTTGACAAATGCAAAGTACTGCATATGGGTAGAAGTAACCCCAGAGAAACATACCAACTGTGTGGTACTACACTTAAGGTGTTAGAAAATGAAAAAGACCCGGGAGTAATTGTGCAGGCAGATATGAAATTTTCTGAGCAATGCAGATAGGCTGCCAGGGCAGGTCATGGGGTTTTGTCAATGATATATAGGAATTTTGCTAGCAGGGAGAAGAAGGTGATTGTCCCTCTGTATAAGGCAATGGTCAGGCCACGGCTTGAGTACTGCGTACAGGTCTGGAGGCCTCATTTTAGGAAGGATGTAGATTTACTTGAGCGTGTACGGAGAAGGGCAACAAGATTGGTGAGGGGAATGACGGGATCCTCTTATCAAGAGAGGCTTAAGTTCTGCAAATTGCAGTGGCTGGAGACTAGGCACCTGCGCGGTGATCTGATTGAGGTGTATAAGGCCTTGAATGGGTTCAGCACGGTGAATTCTGATGGGATCCTTCCACTTGTTCAGATTACGAACCTAAGGGGGCATAAATTCAAATTAAGAAAGGACAGATGTAGAATAGATGTGCAGAAATTTGCCTTTAGCCAGCGGGAGGTTAAATGCTGGAACAAACTTCCATCTGTCGTTGTGGAAGTTGATAGGTTGAATAAATTTAAGGAGGAAATGGACAGACATTTGGGGGGAATGGTGTGATTTTTTTTTTTTTTTTGGCTGATGCTGCATAAGCTCATACACTTGCTTTCTTGTATCACATGCCACTACTACTACTACCCTGTTTTGTTTTTATAGCCGTTAATTTTGAGAAACCAATCTCATATAAATATGTAGACCCGGTAGCAATCTTTGTATTGCCATTTTCGATTATTATGGATACTCATCTCAAAGAATAAGCCAAAATTTTTCACAAATAGTCTTCAAACAAATGACAGGTCGATAAGATGTTCCTTTGGCTGAATAGTAATTTTGGGGCAGGAAGAAATATCAAAAGCAAAGGGATTACGGATCCAGTACGACTTTATATCAGGTGATACATTAAATCATTTGGAAAAATGCTTAATTGGCATTGTTAGGTGGGTGGCAATGATATCCCTAAATTGTAAAATGTCAATATTATTGCTGTTTATTAAAAATCTTAATAAAGCAGTAGCACACTGCCATTAACAACCCTGCCAACCTTTGCATCATCTGCAAACTTCGACACTAAGCCTGATATACCTTCATCAATATCGATAAATACACAAAACAACAATGCGCTCAGCACCAAACCCTAGTGGGACTCTACTAATAACATTAGTCCACGTAGAGCAGTGTCCATTTATTACCACTCTCTGCCATCTCCCACTCAACCATCCTTTTCTCCATTGCAGCAACTTGCCTTTAATGCCACACCACTCCAATTTGTACAGCAGTCTTCCATGCGCAACAGTGTCAAAATCTTTCCTGAAATCCAAGTATATGATATCAAAATTATTTTTTGCATCCAGTTCCTTTGTAACCACATCATAATAACCAATCAAATTAGTCAGACAAGACTTTCCTTTAACAAACCCATGCTGTGTCTGAATTATTGCTGCTGTCTTGTCTAGATGATCGTGCAATGCATCTTTAACCAGCGACTTCATTATTTTACCCGGAACAAAAGTTAAACTAACAGGTCTGTAATTACTCGTGTCACCTTTCGATCCCGCTTTGTGAACTGGGGATACATTTGCACATCTCCAGTCCGTGGAGACCTCCCCTGAGTCCAAGGATGCTCTCATAATTATGACTAAGGATTTGGTTACTTCCTTTGCCGCCTCCTTTAATATAACTGGATATGTTCCATCCACCCCCAGTTGCCTTTCTTATGTTTAACTTCAACAATTTCTCCTCCACTTTGCTCTCAGTTATTACAAAATCATTAAGCACCCTGCTACAATTTGATAACTTTCTGGCATTTTCAAACCTTAATAACTCCTCATGTGTGAATGTAGATGCAAAATACTCATTCAGTTTGTTTGCTTCTGAGCAGGATCATCAATAGTCGAACCATCGATATCAAGTGGACCAATCTGATTCATTCCCTTCCTTTTAGAGTTTATATAAGTAAAGAAATCCTTGCTGTTTTTCTTAGCATCCTTTGCCAAAGATTTCTTGTGATCTGCCTTCACCTGCCTAACCTCATTTGTGACTTGATTACAGACTAGCTAATATCTGCCATAGGCTTCTGTGTCACCTGATAATTTATATGCATCCCATGCATTTTTCTTCTCTGTCACAAGTCTTATTAGTTCATTTGATAACCATTCAGGCATAAACCTTGAACAATATTTCTTAATAGGTATGAAACTTTTAGTAGCTTCCACAATTAATTCCTTGAATGCTTCCCACTTAGAATTTGCTGTTGGTAACATCATCAGTTGATCCCACTGTACAGAATTTAAAAACTGTCTGAGACCACTGTACTCACCTTTACGGAAGCAAAAACCCTTTCCTTTACCCCTGATGGTAATTATATCTTTAAGTAAACCCCACATCACTACACTGTGATCACTGCCGCCTAGTGGTTCCTTTATCTGCAAATTCTTAATACACGAATGATCACTGCTGATAACCAGATCAAGAGTATTACCCTCTCGAACATGCTGCTGCAGAAAACAATCATCCAATAAATCCACAAAAGTCTTACTAGTGTGCAAGTGGCCAATCCACAAGTTCCACTCAATATCTGGAAAGTTAAAATTCCCCATTATAAGACATTCTGATTTACTAGCCCACTCTATTTCTCTGTACAATTGTTCATTGGTCATTAGGCCTATAACACACTCCTACTCTTGTTTTTGCTTTCACAGTGCGTGTCACACCAAACGTCTCAACAGTGCACGGTTCATCTATATCAACTTCTTTTGATTTTATGTTTTTCTTAATTAACAGCATAACAGCTCCTCCCTTCCTATTGTGTCTATCCTTTCTGTACATATTATACTCCCCAAATTCCAATTCTGTATTCCTGATATCTGTGTGACACCATGTCTCTGATATCCGAATATCTGCCTTTGATGTCTTGACCAACACTTCAAATACATCAAATTTATTTACTATATTTCTAGCATTGGTATACATGCACCTATTCTTATTCTTAAGTTACCCTAACACATCCCATATACCCACCTGTTTCATGATGACTGCCATCAGTCCCTGAAACTCCCAGCACCCCTCACTCCAGGCCGCTGCTTATTCCACCTCTGCCTGCAGCTACTTTTAACCTTTTAATCTGTGAAACCCCCAAGCTAGCAGTTTTCCGACCCACCTAACACTGCCTCGATAGCATCAGCAAATATTCTTGCACCTTTTTTATTTAAGTATGTTCCATCCCTGTAGAAGCAGTCTCTCCTGTTAATAAGCACAGACCACGCTGAAAAAAATTCTACCCCTTGAGCCTTGCTGTTGTTATTTGGTTTATAGGAGAATTGGCAACTAAGGCCATATTGCTCCAGGGATATGCGGTGGTCACTCCCTGACCTTTCCGCATCCTCCGTAATTGGTGGTCACGGGCTCGAACCTTGGTCCAATCAAGAAGCGTGTGCTACGCACTGCTGCTCCTGCCCACCTGGCTACGGAGGTGACCCCCCCCCTTGAGCCTTGCACATTCTTTCCAGGGCCAAATTGACTGACAAGGCTCTCATCATGTACTTCCTCCTATCGTGTCTGGGCAGAATTGCAGACACTTTCACAAACAACCCTATCTCGCAACTTTTTTCAACATTTATCTGTACGTGTTGAGTACATCTGCAGATCTCTTACTCTTAATGTCATTAGTTCCTACATGTACAACAATATCACCTTTTGTGCCCTTAAAAGTTGATATCTTCTCTATAACGTCATCAACTTTTGCCCCTGGCAGACATACCCTGGTCCTATTCCATCTATCCTTTTTACACAATATATTCCCTGTCTCCCTGACAACAGAGTCAACAATAATAACTAACTCCTGTGGGACCAGCGAATTCTGCCTTGGAGATTGCACTGTGTTGGCTGATGCCCAGGAGTGAGCTCTGGCATTGAGTTGGGCAGCTGAGAGCTTGATAGGTCCCTCATATTAATTTTTTCGAGGGCATCTACCTTACACCTCAAGCTCTCATAGACGCCCATTAGAACGCCCAGTTGGCACCTAATTTCTAGACACTCTCTGCACTTGGCACACACAAAGACATCCTCCTTGGCTAGATCATGTTTTGTTCCAGAGAGTTTGGCAAACATTTCACAAGTTGCACATTTTTTTATGCTGTGATGCATTGGAGAATCGGCCCCCTCAGTTCTCCCCCGAGTCACAGCACTCCTGCCACTTTGTGCCCATTGCTTTGCTGCTCTAGTCTGGGGCATGATATTTTAAATTAATAAGATCAATAAATTTAATTAATTAATTGTCAATACTACACTCTAATAGAATCCTAAATTCAGTGATGCATATTACGCTATATAATTTTACGTTAGAGCTACCTAGTTACCACAATTAAAAATTTTAATTTCCTACCACTCTATACAAAAACAATGGCTGCAAGATTCAAACGAAACAATGATTTTACGTATATTAAGTAGTAATCTAGAAAAACTCTTATCTAAATTAAAAATAACCAGCATAACTAGAACTATAAGATTACATATAAAGTACAATTTAAAATTACAATTAGGTTAATAAAATGGCAAACACATCATCATCACTTTTTCGGAGCATGTAATTCATAGCTGTAATTTTTAAAGAGTCTGCAAGAGCAGTTTGTGCTAAGTTATAAAGTTGACAGAATAAGAAACAGCACTAAAGGAGAGAAACAGCACCTTTTTTTTGCAAGAATTCTTATAGATATTCATAGATATTCATATTGCTTTCTTAATATTTTCAGATTATATATATTTTTTTCTTTTTTTTTTTATGGGATTTGAAAGAATTATGACTATAAAAGGCTATGTGTATTTTACTGCAATTGCATCATTTGTACACGGCTAAATAAAGATTAACAAATTTGCAATAGCGGCATCGTTTAAGTTACATCTCATATTATGAATACCTTCACAATGAGTTGCCACGACCTTGCACTACTTCGAATAAGTAACGCTTCACCCGAAGGAGAAGACTGTTGTTACTTATTCTCAGTGGATATCACCACCCAGACAGCACCGTTTCAGGGCTATTTTGTATACGTGTGGGATAATAACTCGACTATCCACTTTTCCCTATTAGACTTAGAAAAGCAAAAAGGTAGAGGGAAAGTAATAGTATGAGTGGAAGAGGAAAAGAAATGGTGTAGAAGAATGAAAGGGCCAGTAACTCCTTCAACTCACACCACTCAAAAACTCAATAAACTCCTCGAATAGACAACACTTCCATAGTGGAAAAGGCTGTTGTTGCCTATTCTTGGAAACTCCGGATATCATCAGGCTCCCTCTGGTGCCGTTTCAGGGCTATTTGGCCCTTCTTCGGTGGGTGGGTAGGTACCCAAGTGATTTGGCCCTTCTTCGGTGGGTGGGTAGGTAGGTACCCAAGTGATGTAATGATAGCAAAACAGTTGTGAAGTATATCTTCACAATATGAGAGATGTCTGATGGTGTATGATATAAGTTAAGACTCTAATGCATTAGGGCTTAAAGCCTCAAGCTGCGAAAGAGATTAGACTATGTGTATTTTAGTGCAGTTGCATCATTTATACACAGCTAAATAAAGATTAGCAAATTTGAAATAGCAGCATCGTTTAAGTTACATCTTATTTTGTGAATACCTTCGCGACGAGTTGCCATGACATTGCACTACTTTGAATAAGTAACGCTTCACCCGAAGGAGAAGACTGTTGTTACTTATTCTCAGTGGATACCGCCACCCAGACTGCACCGTTTCAAGGCTATTTGGCCCTTATCCACTGAGAATAAGTAATAACAGTGTTCTCCTTTGGGTGAAGCGTTACTTATTCGAAGTAGTGCAATATCATGGCAACTCGTCGTGAAGGTATTCATAATATGAGATGTAACTTAAATGATGCCGCTATTGCAAATTTGCTAATTTTTATTTAGCTGTGTATAAATGATGCAATTGCACTAAAATACACATAGTCTAATCTCTTTCGCAGCTTGAGGCTTTAAGCCCTAATGCATTAGAGTCTTAACTTATATCATACACCATCAGACATCTCTCATATTGTGAAGATATACTTCACAACTGTTTTGCTATCATTACATCACTTGGGTACCTACCTACCCACCGAAGAAGGGCCAAATAGCCCTGAAATGGCACCAGAGGGAGCCTGATGATATACGGAGTTTCCAAGAATAGGCAACAACAGCCTTTTCCACTGGGGAAGCGTTGTCTATTCGAGGAGTTTATGAGTTTTTGAGTGGTGTGAGTTGAAGGAGTTACTGTCCCTTTCATTCTTCAACACCGTTTCTTTTCCTCTTCCACTCCTACTATTACTTTTCCTCTATCTTTTTGCTTTTCTAAGTCTAATAGGAACAAGTGGATAGTCGAGTTATTATCCCACACATATACAAATAGCCCTGAAACAGCACCAGGGAGAGCCTGATGATGTCCGGAGTTTCCAAGAATAGGTAACAACAGCCTTCTCCACTGGGGAAGCGTTGCCTATTCGAGGCGTTTATGAGTTTTTAAGTGGTGTGAGTTGAAGGAGTTACTGTCCCTTTCATTCTTCAACACCGTTTCTTTTCCTCTTCCACTCCTACTATTACTTTTCCTCTATCTTTTTGCTTTTCTAAGTCTAATAGGAACAAGTGGATAGTCGAGTTATTATCCCACACATATACAAATAGCCCTGAAACAGCACCAGGGAGAGCCTGATGATGTCCGGAGTTTCCAAGAATAGGTAACAACAGCCTTCTCCACTGGGGAAGCGTTGCCTATTCGAGGCGTTTATGAGTTTTTAAGTGGTGTGAGTTGAAGGAGTTACTGTCCCTTTCATTCTTCAACACCGTTTCTTTTCCTCTTCCACTCCTACTATTACTTTTCCTCTATCTTTTTGCTTTTCTAAGTCTAATAGGAACAAGTGGATAGTCGAGTTATTATCCCACACATATACAAATAGCCCTGAAATGGCACAGGGGGAGCCTGATGATGTCTGGAGTTTCCAAGAATAGGTAACAACAGAGTTCTCTACTGGGGAAGCGTTGCCTATTCGATGAGTTTTTGAGTGGTGTGAGTTAAAGGAGTTACTATCCCTTTCGTTCTTCGACACCGTTTCTTTTCCTCTTCTCCTACTATTACTTTCCCTCTACCGTTTTGCTTTTCTAAGTCTAATAGGGACAAGTGGATAGTCGAGTTATTATCCCACACATATACAAAATATGCCCTGAAACGGCACTAGGGGGAGCCTGATGACCCGGAGTTTCCAAGAATAGGTAACAACAGCCTTCTCCACTGGGGAAGTGTTGCCTATTCGATGAGTTTTTGAGTGGTGTGAGTTGAAGGAGTTATTGTCCCTTTCATTCTTCAACACCGTTTCTTTTCCTCTTCCACTCCTACTATTACTTTCCCTCTACCTTTTTTGCTTTTCTAAGTCTAATAGGGACAAGTGGGTAGTAGAGTTATTATCCCACATATATATACAAAATAGCCCTGAAACGGTGCCGTCTGGGTGTTGATATCCACTGAGAATAAGTAACAACAGTCTTCTCCTTTGGGTGAAGCGTTACTTATTCGAAGTAGTGCAATGTCGTGGCAACTCGTCGTGAAGGTATTCACAATATGAGATGCAACTTAAACGATGCTGCTATTGTAAATTTGCTAATCTTTATTTAGCTGTGTATAAATGATGCAATTGCACTGAAATACACATAGTTTAATCTCTTTCGCAGCTTGAGGCTTTAAGCCCTAATGCATTAGAGACAATAAAAGGCTTGATTTTACAAAGTTTCTACTATAAAGTTAAAAAAAGAAAAAAAAAGAAAAGTACAGCATGAAATTTTCTTACAATAAAAGTGCTTGGATAATATTTCATGTCTCTTAGTCATTGTTTATTCTTTATTGAAAGGTACCACATGATAAAAAATGTTTACAGTTACAAGCTTCATACAGATTTCAATACACTAAAACAATGTATATACTAGTCATAATAAATGATCTGGCAGCACTTTTATGGCTAGCTTCTAAACAGACTTACTCCTGTGATTTTTGTAAATTTTCCCAATCCATTAATCCCAAAACAACCAGTTTACATTAGAAATGGTAGCAACAAATGATGCAAGGAAGCAAACTTATAGAGCATATCTATGAAATGCTGAATAGTAGCAATATACAAACAAAACTAAATTAAATAAATAAAGAATTACTTAAGTGTTTACTGTTTAAATAGACTGACACCCTCCCCAAACACACACTGTGCATGCGTGGGAAAGGATGTCAGTCTATTTTTTATATTCTTTTTAAGTCCTACACTGCTTTTTAGTTTTTTCTAATTAATATCTCATTACATATCCAAGGTCAATTTCCATTTGGAAAAAGTAATGCATATATTACTTTGCAAAATGTTTAACTTAAAAATACCACATTATTATTTAAGAAATTCTGGAAATACGCTAGTTGTAAAGCAATTAATTATTCTACTGGCACAAAGTACTGTAGAGGCAAATGATGTAAGAAGCAAGCTTCTACAGCATCAGCCAAAGAAAAAAAGTTTATCTAGATAAACGTGCACAGGTGAAACAAATCTATCAGTTTATCTAGTTATTTCTTGAATTTATTCAAACTACCCACCCTCTACAACAAGGTTTGTTCCAACAATGAAATTTTCCTTCTGAAATTTCCAACAATGAAATTTTCCTTCTGCCCTCTGGCAGAAGGAAAATTTCCCCAAATCTAACCTGTAGCCATCCTTCCTCAATTTGAATTTATACTCTCATGTGTATAGTCTGAGCAAGAGGAATGATTCCATCATCATTGAATTTATTCAATCCATTCAAAGCTTTAAATACTCCAATCAGATCTCCTTACAGATACCTAGTCTCCAGACAATGCAAATTTGCAAAAGCAAAGCTTTTCCTGGTAAGAGTACCTTTTGCTCCCCTCACCAATCTTGTTACATTTCTCTGTACCCATTCCAACAGATTCACATCCTTCTTAAAACAAGGCTCCCATATCTATATGCAGTACTCAAGATGTGGTCAAACCATTACCTTATGCAATGGGAACTGGTCATCTTTATCATTAAAAGGATGCAGTTTTCAGATATACTTTTATTTTTTTTAGTGCAATGCATTAAATTCTATGAACTCACGTACAAAAGTTTGTATGTCTTCTGAATATGTAAGAAATATACCCAATATTTCTACTGATTTTAAAGCTTTGTAAATGCCAAATTTCCTTTTCAATCAACTGTTGACAGCAGTATATTATGATAGCATATCACACCAGTTTTAAAATTCTCTTTATACTAGGGGATGGCCACAAAGGTTAGGTGAGTTTTTTCTCTTCCTTGGTGATTTCCTTCTATTTCTGCCTCTTGTTCTCTCTCTCTCTCTCTCTCTCTCTCTCTCTCAGGGTAACTCAGAAATTTTTTTTTTTAGCTGGTGCAGCAAAAGCCTCAGGCTTCCTTGCACCATATGGCTAATAATAATAATAATAAGCCAGAACCATAGTTTGCTTTTTCCAGTATGAACACCTTGCTTAAAAGAATGGATATTAAAGGCTTCCTTCCGTCATAAATTCTTTGGGATACCTCTAGATTTTCCACTTCGCAAATCCCATTTTCTTAGATTTAATTCTAATGAATTAAATTTTAAAAAATCTAATTTAAACTGGATTCATAAGTGGGTTTTTTTTTTTTTTTTTTTTTGACTAGTGCGCACACCAGCCCAACTCATACCAAAACATCTTCATCACTGTTCCAACTTTTTCTGTGTTCCCCGATCTTGTCTTCTATCATTCTCTCCCACTCAATTCCCTTTGTTTCCACATCTCTAATCTGATCTCTCCACCTCTTCTTGGTCCATTTTCACCTCAAACATTCTTCTTGGTAATCTTCCAAGTTCATTCTCTTCATGTGTCCAAAACACTGCAAACGTGATGTAATCATCTTCTCCCTCAGACTTTCTAATCCCAAATCATATATTACTTTTCATACCAAAACTGAACCAGATAAACAACGAATATGTTGAAATGCCTTTACATAAACAAAAATAAAAAATTTCAGTTTATAATTTGCACCCTTGCAAGAGAGTTTCACAATGCTATTTTAGCTATTTTACTGCAGTAGGTAAAACCAACTCAATTAATAATGGGTCCTGCATTTTTATAGCAGTGTACGGGTTCGATCTCGCAATGGGAGTGCAATGATCGTTACCCCAATCACAAATAATTAAAATCCCTGGCAGTCGCCATCGAATAGGTGAAAAACTTGGAAAGCATGGTAACCCTATTTATATACTAAAAGTCTAAAACTAAAATTAACCACTGTTAATATAAGCTAAAAATAATTTACATAAAATGCCAGGACTAAACTTACCTCTTTTTATATTTATGTATGTTTCATAACCAAAACAATGTGTGAATTAAAAATTATTATTATTTTTTTATTTTAAGTAATACATTTACTTATAGTATTTTATCAACATCCTGTATTTGAAAAATCGTAGGCTAACACGTTACAAAATTTCTGGTGGCTGGGTGTCTGGTGCTTGCTGTTCCAGTTCACTGACCAAGGGCAGGAAGTGTAACAAGGTGACTACTTCCTGAGTGAGATAAATGCCAACCACAGCAGCATTGCTCAAAGAATTAACAGTAGTAGTTCTTGTCAACCGCTTACAGCCTAAACACAAACCTATACCAAATTTTAAATCACAAAACTATTTGTTGAATTAATAACATCTGATTTCACTTGAAAAATTTAATCAACTGTACAATTTTGTTGTATAAAAATTAATAACTTTCAAAGATTAACGGAAAATTATGTAGGTTGCCAACTCTAAGGAGTTTATACACAAACATCGAGCGTCAAGTACACGATCAAACAAATGAATATTCAGGAAGGGCAGAATAAGGAATAAAGGAAAACTTCTATGCATTACATTTACTGCTAGAGATATGTTAGTGTCAATAATAAACAATCGTAAAGAGGCCAAAATGCATAATGTGACACTAAATAAGTATGATGGAACCGACGTTATGAAAGCAGTAATCACAGCGTACCCAAAATAGCTAATAACTTTTAATCCGATGAAGGCTGCCACCCAGCCGAAAGCTAATTTATTTATTGTAGTTTTATTAATGCTCTGTGTAACAAAATAAAAATAAATTTTCGCATAATAACTTATATTATACCAGTGATAAATGTTTATGCCACAAGCTCATTCCTGATGACGGATATATATGGATGGATGGATGAGTGAAATCAATAAACGCAAACCTCGTTTTTGCGATCGGTTTGGCTGTTATCTACTGTACAGTGGATTCAGAATTGGCTACCAGACATTTCCTACGGCAGATTCTGCCTCCAACTGCGTAGAGTGTAAATCTGTTTAATTTCTTGAAGGAATACACATAATTTTCAAACGTTTCGTGATACCTCCTGTGCGGCATCTTCACCGAATGAATTACTGTCTTTATTATACTTAAACTTCACACACAAAAGAAGAAAAATTCAGTCGCTACAAAAAGTGGTATAAGAAGTGGAACAAAACGTCTGAGAATTACAAAGGTCAACAAGTGTTTTTAATATGGGAGATATATATATATATATATATATTTTAGATATAACTAATCCATATATACATAGATTAGATAGGACTTTGGACACCGTTCCAAATCTATTTTTGGTTTTCCTCTAGCATATCTAATTTTTGTGATGAGACCAATTACATAAACATGATTATTACATAAACATTCACACACTTATTCAGCCAACATACATGAATATAATTATTATTTATTTCTTTATTATTATTATGGTTTATATATTCATATTTGACCCCGGGGGCTCACATCTGGTGAGTATGGGCTTGGCACACCCAGGGTCCTGAGCCAGATATCATCATTCTTCTCTTTCTTGGTGATTCCTTTCTCTCTCTCTCTCTCTCTCACACTCTCTCAGGGTAACTCGGGAATTTTTTTTTTTTTTTTTTTGGCTGGTGCAGCATAAGCCTCAGGCTTCCTTACACCATATAGCTAATAATAATAATAATAATAATATTTATGTATTTAGCATTAGCAGATGCATATGATACAAGAAAGCAAGCTTATATAGCATTGGCCAAAAAAAAAAAAAAAAAACCCCTTCCCATTTCATCCACCCATTTATTCCAAATGTTTGTCTAGTTCTGCCTTGAATTTATTTAAGCTGTCAACTTCTACAATGACAGGTGGAAGTTTGTTCCAGCAATCAACAACCTGCTAGCTATGGGCAAATTTCCGCACATCTATTCTACAACTGTCTTAACTCAATTTGAATTTATGCCCTCGAGCGATTGATAACAGCAAGAGGAAGAATCCCATTGAACTTGCTCAAACCATTCAAAGCCTTATACACATCAATCAGATCACCTCGCAAGTGCCTAGTCTCCAGACACTGCATGCAGAACTTGTCTTTCTTTGTAAGAGTCACTCTTTGTTCCATTCACCAACCTCATTGCCCTTCTCTGTACTCATTCTAGCACCTCTACATCCTTCTTAAAATGAGGCCTCCAGACCTATATACAATACTCAAGGTGTGGTCTGACCATTGCCTTATACAAAGGGATAATCATCTCCTTATTCCTGCTAGAAAAATTCCTGTATATCATTGACAAGACACCATGGGCTATTCTCGCAGACTGTCTGCACTGCTCAGAAAACTTCATATCTGACTGCACAATTACCCCCAGATCTTTTTCATTCTCTACCATCCTGAGTGTACCACACAGTTCATATGTTACTCTGGGATTACTGCTAGTGATATGCTTTATATTTGTCAATGTTAAACCTCATTTGCCACCTCTCAGCCCATCTGCTCAAGTTTTCTAGATCTTGTTACAGTAGCATACTGTCATTAGTGTCCCTGCCATCCTTCATATCATCTGCAATCTTGGAAATTAAGCCTAAAATACCTTCATCAATATCATTGATAAATACAGAACACAACAATGGGCCCAGCACAGACCCCTGAGAGACAACACTAATAACATTAGTCCAAATAGAACAGTGTCCATTGATTACCACCCTCTGTCTTCTCCTACTCAACCCTCTGTTTATTCATAGCAGAAACTTGCCTTTAATGCCATACTACTCCAACTTGTACAGTAGTTTTCCGTGTTCAACAATGTCAAAAGCTTTTCTGAAATCGAAGAATATGATATCAGAATTATTTTTTGCATACAGTTCCTTTGTGATATGGTAGTATCCAATCAAATTGGTCAGGCAAGACTTCCCCTTAACAAGCCCATGCTGTGTCTGAACTGTAACTGCAGTATTGTCAAGATCAGGGGTGGTGAACCTTTTTAAGGGTGCTTGCCAAAATTGGCTAAATCTTTTTAAAAGCTACCCTCGGCGTGCCCCTTGGAATTTTTTGCATGCTCCTGGGAGGCCGATATTAAAGATATTTCTTAAATGATCACAATTTTATCAGTGTGTCTCCCCACTCCGACTTCAAACAAATCACTGCCTGAATATAGCTATTTACTGAATGGTGTAATGTTACTATATGCCTGGCAGAGATTCAGCGTGCACAGGTTGTGACTCAAGGTGGATTCCTGGAGTAATGTGTCGAAATTTGAAAATTCTTTGGGATGCTCTGAATTCTGCGCCCAAAATATTTTTACACGTGCCACCCCTGCTCCAGATGATCCTGTAGTGCTTCTGTAACCAGTGCCTCCATTAAATTCCCTGGAACAGAAGTTAAACTAACAGGTCTGTAATTACTTGTGTGTCACCCTTTCATCCCCCTTTGTGAATAGTGGTCACATTTGCACATCTCCAGTCCATAGGGACATCCCCTGAGTCCAAGGAAGCTCTCATAATTATGGCTAAGGGTTTTCTTACTTCCTTTGCTGCCTCCTTTAATATAACTGGGTAGATCCCTGGTGCCTTTCTTATGTTTAACTTCAACAATTTTTCCTCCACTTTTCTCTCAGTTGTTACAAAATCATTTAGCTACCTGCCAGAGTTTGATAAACTTCTGGTATTCCCCTCCCTGAATAGATTTCTCGTAATCTGCTTTTTTCTGCCTTACCTCCTTATGTTGGTAATGTAAATGCAAAATACTAATTCAATTTGTCAACTACCTGATCATCACCAACCACCAATATCAAATGGACTAATTTGATTCATCCCCTTACTTCTAGAGTTTATATAAGTAAAGAACTCTTTAGCATTAGCATTAGTAGGGGCATATGATGCAAAAAAGCGAGCTTATGCAGCATCAGCCAAAAAAAAACCCTTCCACTTCACCCCTCCGTTCTTTTGAAATACCTGTCCAGCTGAGCCTTAAATTTATTTAGGCTATCAACTTCCACAACAAGGGATGGAAGTCTGTTCCACCAATCAACTACCTGCTGGCTAAAGGCAAATTCCTGCACATCTATCCTACATCTGGCTTTCCTCAATCTGAATTTATGCCCTCTCAGGTGATTATTCTGAGCAAGAGGCAGTATCCCATCAGCATCGAGCATGCTCAAACCATTAAAGGCTTTGTACACCTCTATCACATCACCTCACCGGTGACTACTCTTCAGGCACTGTAATTTACAAAACTTAACCCTTTCTTCGTAAGAGCAACCCTTCGTTCCTTTCACTAACCCTGCTGCCCTTCTCTGTACACGTTCCAGCAGCTCTACATCCTTCTTGAAATGAGGCCTCCAGACCTGTATACAGTACTCAAGGTGCAGCCTGACCATTGCCTTATACAAGGGAATAATCACCTCCTTAATGCTGATAGAAAAATTCCTGTATATCATTGCCAAGACACCATGAGCTACTCTTGCAGCCTGTCTGCAATGCTCAGAAACTTCATATCTGCCTGCACAATTACCCCCAGGTCCTTTTCATTCTCTACCACTGTCAGTGTAGTACCACAGAGTTGATACGTTGCTCTGGGGTTGCTGTTTCCCATATGTAGTACTTTACATTTGTCAATGTTAAACTTCATTTGCCACCTCTCAGCCCATCTGCTCAACTTTTCCAGATCCTGTTGCAGCAGCATAGCGTCAGTAGCATCCTTAACAACCCTGCCAACCTTTGTATCGTCTGCAAACTTGGACATTAAGCTTGATATACCATCATCAATATTATTTATAAATACAGAACACAACAATGGACCCAACACAGAACCCTGAGGGACTCCACTAATAACATTAGTCGACGATGAGCAGCGTCCATTAATTACCACTCTCTGTCTTCTGCCACTCAATCATCCCTTTATCCATAGCAACAATTTGCCACCAATGCTACACTGCTCCAATTTGTGCAGCAGTCTTATAAGTGCAACAGTATCAAAAGCCTTTCTAAGATCCAAATATATAATATCAAAGTTATTCCCTGCATCCAATTCTTTTGTGACTACATCATAGTATCCAATCAAATTGGTCAGGCAAGACCTTCCCTTAACAGAACCATGCTGTGTCGGAGCTATAACTGTTTCTTGTCTAGATGATCCTGCAGTGCTTCTTTAACCAGTGCCTCCATTAATTTACCTGGAACAGAAGTTAAACTAACAGGTCTATAATTACTTGTGTCAGCCTTTGATCCTCCTTTGTGAATTGGGGTTACATTTGCACATCTCCAGTCTATGGGTACCTCCCCCAAGTCCAAGGAAGCTCTCATAATTATGGCTAACGGATTGCTTACTTTATTTGCTGCCTCCTTTAATGTAACTGGATAGATCCCATCCATCCCAGGTGCCCTTCTTTTATTTATCTTCAACAATTTCTCCGCCACTTTACTCTCAGTTATTACAAGATAATCTAGCTCACTGCCAGTGTTTACTTCATCTATGGCATTCCCCTTCCTGAATAACTCCTCATGTGTGAATGTTGATGCAAAATATTGATTTAGTTTGTTAGCTAGCTGAGCAGGATCATCAACAGTTCAACCATCGATATCAAGTGGACCAATCTGATTCATCCCCTTCCTTCTAGAGTTTACATAAGTAAAGAACTCTTTGCTGTATTTCTTTGCATCCTTCGCCAAAGATTTCTTGTAATCTGCCTTCGCCCGCCTAACCTCCTTTGTAACTTGGTTACAGATCAACTTATCTCTATCATAGACTTCTGTGTCACATGTTAATTATGTATCCCATGCATTTTTCTTCTCTGCCATATGTCTCATTAGTTCATCTGACATCCATTTAGGCCTGAACCTTGAACAATATTTCTTAGTTGGTATGTAAAGCCTAGTAGCTTCCAAGATAAGTTCTTTGAATGCTTTCCATTTTGAATTTGCTTTTGGTAACATCATCAGTTGGTCCCACTGTAAAGAATTTAAATACTGTCTCAGACCATCGTAGTCACCTTTATGAAAATAATAACCCTTCCCTTTACTCCTGATGGTAGTTACCTCTTTGAGTAAATCCCACTTCAGCACACTGTGATCACTGCCACCTAGTGGTTCCTCTATCTGCAGATTCTTAATGCATGAAGAATCACTACTGATAATCAAATCAAGAGTATTACTCCCTCTTGTTGCTTCCCAAACATGCTGATGTAGAAAACAATCATCCAGTAACTCCACAAAAACCTTGCTAGTGTGTGAGTGACCAACCCACAAATTCCAGTCAATATCTGGGAAATTAAAATCCCCCATTATAAGACTCTCTGATTTACTGGCCCACTCTATTGCCCTGTACAGTTTCTTATTATACTCATCAGAGTCATTAGGCCTATAGCACACTCCTACTCTCAATTTTGATTTCCCAATTCTTATGTCACACCAAATTGACTCGACACTGCACTGTCCAGCGATGTCGACTGGCTTCACTTACTTGGATTTTATGTGTTTCTTAACTAATAGCATAACCCCTCCTCCCTTCCTATCCTGTCTATCCTTTCTGTACAGTAGACATTGTAGTTCCCAAATTCCAGTTCTGCATTACTTATATCTGTGTGACACCATGTCTCTGATATCCCAACAATTTCCGCCTTTGATGCTTTGAGCAATACCTCAAATTCATCAAATTTATTTACCAAACTCCTAGCATTGGTATACATGCACCTGTTCTTTTTCTTAGCTACCCTAACACAACCCATGTGTTTACTGTACCCCAATGACTACCAGCAGTCTCTGAAATATCCTGCATCCTATTTTCCAAGCTGCTGCTCATTCCAATAGAAGCAGTGCAAGAATCACTTTCACCTTTGCCAGTGGCTACTGTTAGTCTATTAGTCTTTGTATCCTCAGTCTTTGCATCCTTTGCCATAGATTTCTCGTAATCTGCTTTTTTTATGCCTTACCTCCTTTGTGACTTGATTGCACACCAGCTTATATCTGCCATAGGCTTCTATGTCACCTGATAATTTATATGCATCCATGCATTTTTCTTCTCTGCCACAAGTCTCATTAGTTCATCTGGTATCCATTTAGGCCTAAACCTTGAACAGTATTTCTTAATGAGACAAAAAGCCTAGTAGCTTCCAAGATTACTTCCTTGAATGCTTCCCATTTAGAATTTATTGTTGGTAATATCATTAGTTGGTCACACTGTATACAATTTAAAAACTGTCTCAGACCACCACAGTCACCTTTACGAAAGCAAAAGCCCTTACCTTTATCCCTGATGGTAGTTACTTCTTTGATATAAATCCCACTTCAGCACACTGTGTTCACTGCCACCTAGTGGTTCCTTTATCAGCAGATTCTTAATGCATGAAGAATCACTACCGATAATCAGATCAAAAGTATTATCCATCTAGTTGCCTCCCGAACATACTGCTGCAGAAGACAATCATCCAATAAATCCACAAAAGCCTTGCTAGTGTATGAGTGACCAACCCACAAATTCCAGTCAATATCTGGGAACTTAAAATCCCTCATTATAAGACACTCTGATTTACTGGCCCATTCTATTTATCTTCACAATTGTTTGTTGTACTCATCAGAGCCATTAGGCCTAAAACACACATCTCCTCTCATTTTCCCTTTCCCAGTGTTTATTCACACTCAATTGACTCAGCATTGCACTGTGCACCCATATCAACTGAATGCACTTCCTTAAATTTTATGTGTTTCTTAACTAACAGCATAACTCCTCCTCCCTTCCTACCCTGTCTATCCTTTCGGAGCAATATGGCCTTAGTTGCTAATGCTCCTAAAAACCAAATAATAACAACAACAACAACTATACACATTGGACTCCTGAAATTCCAATTCTGCATTCCTCATATCTGTGTGATACCACATCTGATACCCCAACAATATCTGCCTTTGATGTTTTGACCAGCACCACAAATTCATCAAATTCATTTACTAAACTACTAGCATTGGTGTACACTAAAGTGAGCAGACATCCCTGATTATGCGGGACAGTCCCAGATTTAAGTTGTTGAAATTATTAAGAAAATTTCATTCTACTGAAAAATATATTTAATTTCTGTTGTTTTTATTGTTAAAAGAAGTATATATTTTTATTATTTCACAGTGAAATAAAACAAATATATGTGAAAAAAAAAAAAAATGTAAAATCGATGTCCCGCATTGGAAGACTAAGGATCTGGTCACATTAGTGTACACGCAAGTAGTCATGCACCTGTTCTAGCTACCCTAACACAGCCCATGGATTTACTTGTTCCGTGATGCCTCCCAGCAGTCTCTGAAATCCCCATTCCTCATTGAATAGTAATTGTTTGAATATATCTATAACCTTGTTATTTTATAATTTAATTATTTGACTATAAATTATTTCAGGTAAGATCTTGTGAATTACTTGAAAATACATTCACTGTCATGCATCAAAAGTGTAAAAATTACCCCAACTAACTCTGCCATGTGTGCAGTTCATACTCAGAAACTTTATCTGTTATACTTTAGCTGTCCTATATGTGACCAGAATAAAGCATAGGCACAAAAATGTTATTTGTACCACTTGTTCAAATGTATTCAACATGACTGGTTGAACAAAAGGTAAAAGTCAGTAATATGGAGGAGAATAACATTATTTATTGAACCTGAATTCAGTGATGAGACCAGTGTCTCATGATAAAAGTGTGATTATCAGAGACTTATCAATTTAAGTTGATCTCAGTACACACCCAACAAAGAAACATTGGGACTAGAGCTGTTTACCCAAGATAAGTTGAATGATCTCATTACAGATCTAGACCACTCTAAAGATAAAGTGGAACTTCTGCCTTGAGACTAAAGTATAAACATTTTATTAACAAGAACACGTCCAAGTGCCTCACTGCTTAAAAAGAAACGAAGTTTTGGCAATGTTCTTTAGAGTAAACAGTTTGCTGTGCTACTGCCATGATATCAATGAAGTTTCTATGGAATTGTCACACACACACACACACACACATACAGTATTCAAATGGTGGCTCTTCATCATCTCATAGCAAAGTTTGAAAGCTATTCTCCTGCATAATGGGAACTTAAAGACATTCATCCCCATTGACTATTCTGTTCATCAAAAGTAGTGTCAGCATACTATAACATGATGACACTACTCAAAGCAATCAAATGCAGCACTCGTGAATAGAATTTCTGCAGTGACCTCAGAGTCATTGATATGTTAGTGGGTATGCAAGATTTCACAAAACGTTTCCTATGCCAAACAGATCTACCACAGCTTATTATATCAGATATGTCTGGCCTCAAAGAAACACACCTGGAACAAGTAGCATACAGTATGTCTCATTACTGGATCCAATGAAGATTTTCCTTCCACCTCTCCACATTAAACTTGGCTCAATTAAGAGTTTTGTGAGAGCAATGGGTAAGATAAATTGAAGAAGGTTTCATTTCAGCCTAGTCTGTACTTGTTAACAGAAGGGACTGCTTCTACAGGGATGGGATACACTTAAATAGAAAGGGTGCAAGAATATTTGCTGATGCTATCGAGGCAGTGTTAGGAGGGTCGGAAAACTGCTAGCTTGGGGAGATACAAGGACTAATAGATTAACAGTAGCCACTGGCAGAGGTGAAAGTGATTCTTGCACTGCTTCTATTCGAATGAGCAGACGCCTAGAAAACAAGATGCAGGATATTTCAGAGACTGCTGGGAGTCATTGCGGTTCAAGTAAACACATGGGTTGTGTTAGGGTAGCTAAGAAAAAGAACAGGTGCATGTATACTTGCGTGTACACCAATGCCAGGAGTTTGGTAAATAAATTTGATGAATTTGAGGTATTGCTCAAAGCATCAAAGGTGGATATTGTTGGGATATCAGAGACATGGTGTCACACAGATATAAGGAATGCAGAACCGGAATTTGGGGAGTACAATGTCTACAGAAAGGATAAACAAGATAGGAAGTTAGGAGGGGTTATGCTCGACACTGCACTGTCCAGCAATGCCAGTCGAAATTGCTGGACAGTGCAGTGTCGAGTCGATTTGGTGTGACATAAGCATTGGGAGATCAAAATTGAGAGTAGGAGTGTGCTATAGGCCTAATGAGTATAATAAGAAACTGTACAGGGAAATAGAGTGGGCAGTAAATCAGACAGTCTTATAATGGGGGATTTTAAATTCCCAGATATTGACTGGAATTTGCGGTTTGGTCACTCACACTCTAGCAAGGTTTTTGTGGATTTATTGTATGATTGTTTTCTACATCAGCATGTTTGGGAAGCAACAATAGGGATTAATACTCTTGATTTGATTTTCAGTAGTGATTCTTCATGCATTAAGAATCTGCAGATAGAGAAACCACTAGGTGCCAGTGATCACAGTGTGCTGAAGTGGGATTTACTCAAAGAGGTAACTACCATCAGGAGTAAAGGGAAGGGTTATTATTTTCATAAAGGCTACTACGATGATCTGAGACAGTATTTAAATTCTATACAGTGGGACCAACTGATGATGTTACCAAAAGCAAATTCAAAATGGAAAGCATTCAAAGAACTTATCTTGGAAGCTACTAGGCTTTACATACCAACTAAGAAATATTGTTCAAGGTTCAGGCTTAAATGGATGTCAGATGAACTAATGAGACATATGGCAGAGAAGAAAAATGCATGGGATACATAATTAACACGTGACACAGAAGCCTATGATAGAGATAAGTTGATCTGTAACCAAGTTACAAAGGAGGTTAGGCGGCAAAGGCAGATTATGAGAAATCTTTGGCAGAGGATGCAAAGAAAAACAGCAAAGAGTTCTTTACTTATGTAAACTCTAGAAGGAAGAGGATGAATCAGATTGGTCCACTTGATATCGATGGTTCAACTGTTGATGATCCTGCTCAGGTAGCTAACAAACTAAATGAATATTTTGCATCGACATTCACACATGAGGAGTTATTCAGCGAGGAGAATGCCAGAGGTGTATTCAACTCTGGCAGTAAGCTAGATAATCTTGTAATAACTGAGAGTAAAGTGGAGGAGAAATTGTTGAAATAAACACAAGAAAGCCACCTGGGGTGGATGGGATCTATCCAGTTATATTAAAGGAGGCAGCAAAGGAAGTAAGCAAACCCTTAGCCATAATTATGAGAGCTTCCTTGGACTCAGGGGAGGTACCCATAGACTGGAGATGTGCATATGTGACCCCAATTCACAAAGGAGGATCAAAGGCTGACACAAGTAATTATAGACCTGTGAGTTTAACTTCAGTTCCAGGAAAATTAATGCAGGCACTGGTTACAGAAGCACTGCAGGATTATCTAGACAAGACTTGAGTTATAGCTCGGACACAGCATGGTTTTGTTAAGGGGAAGTCTAGCCTGACCAACTTGATTGGATACTATGATGCAGTCACAAAAGAACTGGATGCAGGGAATAACTTTGATATTATATACTTGGATCTTAGAAAGGCTCTTGATACTTTTGCACATGGAAGACTGCTGCACAAATTAGAGCAGTATGGCATTGGAGGCAAATTGGTGCTATGGATAAAGGGGTGGTTGAGGGGGAGAAGGCAGAGAGTGGTAATCAATGCACACTGCTCATCGTGGACTAATGTTATTAGTGGAGTCCCTCAGGGTTCAGTGTTGGGTCCATTATTGTTTTCTTTGTTTATAAATAATATTGATGATGGTATATCAAACTTAATGTCCAAGGTTGCAGACGATACAAAGATTGGCAGGGTTGTTAAGGACACTACTGACGCTACGCTGCTGCAACAGGATCTGGAAAGGTTGAGTAGATGGGCTGAGAGGTGGCAAATGAAGTTTAACATTGACAAATGTAAAGTACTACATATGGGAAACAGCAACCCGAGAGCAGCGTACCAACTCTGTGGTACTACACTGACAGTGGTAGAGAATGAAAAGGACCTGGGGGTAATTGTGCAGGCAGATACGAAGTTCTCGGAGCAGTGCAGATGGGCTGCAAAAGTAGCTCATGGTGTCTTGTCAATGATATACAGGAATTTTTCTAGCAGGGATAAGGAGGTGATTATTCCCTTGTATAAGGCAATGGTCAGTCCACACCTTGAGTACTGTATACAGGTCTGGAGGCCTCATTTCAAGAAGGTTATAGAGCTGCTGGAACGAGTACAGAGAAGGGCAACAAGATTAGTGAATGGAACGAAGGGTTGCCCTTACGAAGAAAGGCTTAAGTTTTGCAAATTACAGTGTATGGAGACTAGGCACCGGCGAGGTGATGTAATAGAGGTGTATAAAGCCTTGAATGGCTTGAGCATGCTCAATGCTTATGGGATTCTGCCTCTTGCTCAGAATAATGACCTGAGAGGGCATAAATTCAAATTGAGGAAATACAGATGTAGGATAGATGTGCGAAAATTTGCCTTTAGCCACCATGTAGTTGATTAGTGGAACAAGCTTCCATCTTTTGTTGTGGAAACTAATAGCCTAAATAAACTTAAGGCTGAGCTGGACTTGCATTTGGAACAAATGGGGAGTTTTTTTTTTGGCTGATGCTGCATAAGCTTGCTTTCTTGCATCGTATGCCTCTATTAATGGTAATGTAGAATATTGTTTCCTTTCCATCTTCATTTGGCATTCCAACCTGCAGTAGGGGGCCTGTAGTGTGATTTTTCTATTATTTAGAGAGCTCCAACCAAACAAATTATGATATTAGGATCCCTTATAAATAATTACATATATCCATATATTTATTTGTCTGTAAATTGCGTGTGTTCCATGGTCGATTTGTCTGTTTCGCTGGAAGAAAAAACCCAGTTTCTGGGGGAAAACCTTGCTATCTACACCTGAGACCAGCTAACTCAGCCACGCAATTAAAGAAGCCAATAAAAGTTCTTCGCATCATCAACGGGATTCGAACCAGAGCCTTTTCCACCCAGTATGGGGAGAATGGTGAGAATACCACCGTTCTAACTGCGCAGACTGCTATGTGTACCACGTGCTTTCACCTCACCACACCATAAACATCATGGTAGTGCTTCAACTTTTCCCTCATCAGTTTTCTCATGAAATCAACCTTGCCAACGTCTTCAGCACATCTGGAAACCTCAGGAAGTAGCCCTACCCCTCTAGGGCTATTTCTACTCTTGGCTGCACAGACTTGTTTAGTGTAGGTCAGCCCAAAACTTCAACAGGCTATAACTTGGTTTTAAATTCACCCACGAACTTATGATCAGTGTCTTTTACCATTTACCGATGTCTTCTACTCGCCCAGCAGCTACCATCCCGCTCGTCCGAATTTTCCCATTTATTCGGATCTGTGAAAACGGAAGACATCCTGGCTTGTACCGGGACGGAACGTGACCCAAATAGCAAGATGGAGAACCCTGGAGACCAGCAACCAGGACATACCACTAATAGGAAAAATAAGAAAGAAGAAGTCCCAAAATCAGACAGAGAAACCTGCAGCACCAGCCAGACTAAGGTAACAGATAGGCAATTCCGAACGATGGTAGATCCAAAATAAGTGGAAAAAGACACCTGTTCTTGATACCACCATCCGAGAGGGCACAGTGCCAGAACAATGCATGACTATTAGAGCAAAATTGGAGACCATACTGAGAGATAACAGCAGTACGATCTCATCAATGCCTCACGCAGAAATTATTCTCCAGTGGACAAAGCTAGAGACTATACTAGTGGATACACATGTACAACACCAGAGGGTCGTTGCGATCTTGGAAGCCATCCAGGCAGATGGCGGCAATCAAATGCCACAGCACACCCCATCTTATTCACAAGCGCTGAGGAATACTAATAACACCACAAAGGCCCCAATCACTGTTGCACCAAGGAAAACACTTTTATCAAAACCAAATATAGTGGTGCTGAAGCTAACAACCCTGAAGCACACAAATCAGGTAAAGAGGTACAGTCATAGACTCCCTTACTATATATATGTATATGTCTATTAAGGCACCTGGTCCATCTCCACAAGTGTCCTCTGTATGCAAGTAGAACATCTATGAATGAGCCTGCAGTGTAAGTGCAAGAGTTTGTGTAGTATGAATGTAAAAAAAACAAAAAAAAGGCCTTTTTGCCATCAGGAATCTGCTTCCTGGTGCCCTTCCCTGGCACGACAATCCAGGCCAGGGTCTACTTTACTTCAGTGCATTGAGCACAAAGCACTACATCCACCAGATGTAGAGCAATACCAGTGGATGCCAATTCTGCCTACTCCCAAGCTGCCCACACCTGGGAAACAAAAAAAAAATTAATAATAAAATAAATAAAATTTTTAAAAATAATAATAAATAAATAAATAAAAATAAAAAAATAATACAAAATAAATTTAAAAAATAATAATAAATAAATAAATAAAAATAAAAAATAATACAAAATAAATTTAAAAAATAATAATAAATAAATAAATAAAAATAAAAAAATAATACAAAATAAATTTAAAAAATAATAATAAATAAATAAATAAAAATAAAAAGAAAAGATCCAGTATACAACATATAAGTCCAAGGGCAAGCATCCAGACAACCTGGAGAGCATTATTATTATTATTGCTCTTATATTATTTCTCCCAGATTGGGGGTTCCACCTTATGACGGTTATTGCTACCAAGTACACAGAGTGGTGGTTGTTATTTCTGGTGTTACGGTTGGTCAAGAAACTCTGACTATCTTACAGGTGTTCAGGATTGTGACTTTCTGGAGTTCCTTGTGGTGTTTTTTTAGAGACCTATTGCTGCTATGTTGTTATGTAGGGTCTTTAGCACCATACCTTTGTTTGACATGATGATCGGGAGGGTCGTAATTGTTGCTTCTGCCACATTTCTTTGATCTCATGTCTTAGGTTTGTGTACTTCCTGATTTTATCCCCATGGGTTTTCTGTAGGTTGCCAGTGTTGATACCGCCAGGTAAATCAGATTGGTAGCCTTTTCCTTCTTGTCCACAAGCGTTATGTCCAGTCTGTTGTGTGGGATTGTCCTATCTGTTATTATGGCACACTCCCAGTAGAGCTTGTGAGTTGGGGTCTCTAGTACTGCCTGGGGTTCATACTTGTAGTACGGTACACTTTCTTCGATTAACTGGTATTTCCTACCTAGCTTCTGATGTATATCTGGTGTTGTCTATGAGTGTACTCAGTCTGGGTGATCACCTTGCTCCCCTCGGTGATGCGTTGGATCATTTCTGAGGACAGGTGGCATCGTCGACATGTGTCATCTGAAATTCCATGCTCCTTTGCAATGTATTTTCTATAGCTTCTGGTGTTAATAACCTGGTCGTGAATGGCCAGCATGAATCCTTCAGTCTTGGAGAAGAGCGTACTGCTTGTGAGCCATGCATTGGAAGCAATGTTATCGATGTGAACTTGATGGAGGTCATTGTATTGCCTGCCATGGAGTGTCTTCTTTGCCCATCTTTCTAACTTTGTTTCTTGTATCATCTAGGCAGGAGGGGGTTCCTCGCTTAGGTTCAGTGGGGTATGCCACTTATCTATCTTCCTTATGGCCTGGTGGAGTGGTGCAGTGTTGTTCTCGAAATAATCCTTCAGGTTAACTATCGCTGTTTTCTGTTGCTCTATCAGGTCTATCACTCTACTTCCTCCCTCTTTCCGAGCAATTGTTAGTCTCTCAACTGCTGACTTCGGGTGGTGTTGGTGGCCCTTGGTCTTCACTATCCTTGTCTTTCTCGTGATATACTCCAGCTCGGTGTTAGTCTAATCTATGATCCCGAAGGAGTATGTTAGCAGTGGTACTGCATAGGTGTTTATGGCTTTACCTGTGTTCCCTCCATTCAGCTTTACTTTCATCTGACTTCTGAGTCTATGATTATGTTTTTCGGTCAGGCACTTCCTGATTTCCTTGTGATCGAACTGCTGAGCCTGCATCCTTCCCAAGTATTTGTAGGTCTCCCCTTCTGTCATAGCTTCGATCTCTTTACCAGTCAGCAGCTGGTAGTTTTGGCCAACTAATTTTCCCTAGTGCAGTGCATGATTCTTGCATCTGTCTAGACCAAATTCCATCCTGATGTCCTTGCTGAATTCTTCGGTGATCCGGAGTAGTTGCTGGAGTTGCTTCTCGGTTGCCGCGAAACAGAGACGTAGCTAGGTTTCTGGCGCCCTTCACAAATTCGTGGCTATGCGCCTTTTTACGATAATTAGTAAAACTACAGTAAAAAGGCGCGTAAAAAAAATATAATAAATAATAATAAGTACAGTGTGACCTTTGTTTAACGAACTTCTTTATACGAGATTTTTCTGTTGAGTGATTTTTTTTGAATTCCTCTTCGCAATTACATTTAAAATAGTGTTTGTAGAACAAAGAAAATTTTCTATATGACATTACGTGGTTAGCATTAGTAGAGGCATATGAAAACAAGCTTATGCAGCATCAGACTGCATAAGCATCACAAAACAAGCTTATGCAGCATCAAACAAAAAAAAAAAAAAAAACCACTCCCATTTCACCCCTCCGTTCGTTCGAAATACCTGTCCAACTGAGTCTTAAATTTATTTAGGCTATCAACTTCCACAACAAGGGATGGAAGTCTGTCCCACCAACCAACTACACGCTGACTAAAGGCAAGTTTCCGCACATCTATCCTACATCTGTCTTTCCTCAATTTGAATTTATGCCCTCTCAGGTGATTATTCTGAGCAAGAGGAAGAATCCCATCGGCATTGAACTATAACAGCTATAAATGAACTCTTGTCTATTGAGCATACTCAAACCATTCAAGGCTTTATACACCTCTATCAGATCACCTCGCCGGTGCCTAGTCTCCAGACACTGTAATTTGCGAAATTTAAGACTTTCTTCATAAGAGCAACTCTTTGTTCCATTCAGTAATCTTGATGCCCTTCTCTGTACTCATTCCAACAGCTCTACATCCTTCGTGAAATGAGGCCTCCAGACCTCTTTACAGTACTCTAGGTCTGGCCTGACCATTTCCTTATGCAAGGGAATAATCACCTCCTTATCCCTGCTAGAAAAATTCCTGTATATCATTGACAATACACCATGAGCTACTCTTGAAGCCCATCTGCACTGTCAGAAAACTTCATATCTGCCTGCACAATTATCCCCAGGTGATTTTCATTCTTTACCACTGTCAGTGTAGTACCACAGATTTGATGCGTTGCTCTGGAGTTACTGTTTCCCATATGTAGTATATACATTTGTCAATATTAAACTTCATTTGCCATCTCTCAGCTCATCTGCTCAACCTTTACAGATCCTGTTGCAGCTCCATAGCATCAGTAGTGTCCTTAACAACCCTGTCAACCTTTGTATCGTCTGGAAACTTGGAGATTAAGCTTGATATACCATCATCAATATCATTTATAAATATAGAAAACAACAATGGACTCAACACTGAACCCTGAGGGACTCCACTAATAAAATTAGTCCACAATGAGCAGTGTCCATTGATTACCACTCTACGTCTTCTCCCCCTCAACCATCCCTTTATACATAGCAGCTATTTGCGTTCATTGCCACACTGCTCCAATTTGTGCAGTAGTTTTCTTTGTGCAACAGTATCAAAAGCCTTTCTAAGATCCAAATATAATATATCAAAGTTATTCCCTGCATCCAGTTCTTTTCTGACTGCATCATAGTATCCAATCAAATTGGTCAGGCAAGACTTTCCCTTAACAAAACCATGCTGTATCCGAGCTTTAATGAAGTCTTGTCCAGATGATCCTGGATTGCTTCTTTAACCAGTGCCTCCATTAATTTTCCTGGAACAGAAGTTAAACTCACAGATCTATAATTACTTGTGTCAGCCTTTGATCCTCCTTTGTGAATTAACTCACATTTGCATATCTCCAGACTATGGGTAACTCCCCCGAGTCCAAAGAAGCACTCATAATTATGGCTAAGTGTTTTCTTACTTCCTTTGCAGCCTCCTTTAATATTACTGGATAGATCCCATCCACCCCTGGTGCCTTTTTTATGTTTATCCTCAACAATTTCTCCTGCACTTTCCTCTCAGCTATTAAAAAATCATCTAGCTCACTGCCAGAGTATACTTCACCTCTGACATTCCCCTTCCTGAATAACTCCTCGTGTGAATGTTAATGCAAAAAGCTCGTTTAGTTTGTAAGCCACCTGAGCAGGATCCTTAACTGTTGAACCATCAATATCGAGTGGACCAATCTGATTCATCCCTTTCCTTCTAGAGTTTACATAGGTTAAGAACTCTTTTTTATATTTTTATTAGAATTCTTTGCCAAGAATTTCTCATAACCTGCGTTTGCCTGCCTAATCTCCTTTGTGACTTGGCTACAGACCAGCTTATATCTATCATAGGCTTCCATGTCACCCATTAATTTATATGTATCCCATGCATTTTTCTTCTGCCACATGTCTCATTAGTTCATCTGACATCCATTTAGGACTAAACCTTGAACAATATTTCTTAGTTGGTAAGTAAAGCCTAGTAGCTTCCCAGATAAGTTCTTTGAATGCTTTCCATTTTGAGTTTGCTGTTGGTAACATCATCAGTTGGTCCCACGGTATAGAATTTAAATACTGGGTCAGACCATCATAGTCGCCTCTACGAAAGCAAAAACTCTTCTCTTTACCCCTCATGGTAGTTACCTCTCTGAGTAAATTCCACTTCCTGCCACATAGTGGTTCCTTTATCTGCAGAATCAGTACTGATAATCAGATCAAGAGTATTACTCCCTCTAGTTGCCTCTCGAACATGCTGATGTAGAAAACAATCATCCAATAAATCCACAAAAGCCTTGCTAGTGTGTGAATGGTCAACCCATAAATTCCAATCATCAGAGAGTCATTATAAGACTCTCTGATTTACTGGCCCACTCTATTTCCCTGTACAGTTTCTTATTATACTCATCAGAGTCATTAGGCATAAAGCACACTGCTACTCTCAATTTAGATCTCCCAATGTTTATGTCACACCAAACTGACTCGACACTGCACTTGTCCAGCGATGTCGACTGGCTTCACTTCCTTGGATTTTATGTGTTTCTTAACTAATACCATAACCCCCTCCTCCCTTCCTAGCCAGTCTATCCTTTCTGTACACATTGTACTCCCCAAATTCCAGTTCTGCATTCCTTATATCTGTGTGACACCACGTCTCTGATCTCCCAACAATATCTGCTTTTGATGTTTTGAGCGATACCTCAAATTCATGAAATTTATTAACAATCTCCTAACATTGGTGTACACACAAGTATACATGCACCTGTTCCTATTCTTAGCTACCCTAACAAAGCCCATGTGTTTACTTGTACCGCAATGACTCCCAGCAGTCTCGAAATACCCTGCATCTTGTTTCCCCGGCTGGTGCTCATTTCAATAGAAGCAGTGCAAGAATCACTTTCACCTCTGCCAGTGGCTACTGTTATTCTATTAGTCCTTGTATCCCCCCCCCCAAGCTAACAGTTTTCCGACCCACCTAACACTGCCTCGATAGCCCCAGCAAATATTCTTGCACCCTTTCTAGTTAAGTGAATCCCATCCCTGTAGAAGCAGTCTCTCCTGTTAACAATTCTCTCCAGTCTCTCCTCTCTTGGTTAACGGATCACGAGAGACTTAACTGGGTACGCATTGTTCGCCCCTCTCGTCTTCAAGAAATTTAGGCAACAGTGCTGTTGCTAAGCACATTGGTAATTTCTTTGGCTTAAAAGATTCCCATCGGCAACTTAGTAGTACCCGTAAAACCTTGCAACTTCCTGGCTTACATTTGACTGGATACTATGATTTGGTCACAAAAGAGCTGGAGGCAAAAATAATTTTGATGTTATACACTTGTATCTCAAGAAAGATTTTGATACTGTTACATATGAACAAATTGGATCAGTATGGTATTAGCATTAGCATTAGCATTAGTAGAGGCATATGATGCAAGAAAGCAATCTTATTCAGCATCAGCCAAAAAAAAAAAAAAAAAAAAAACACACCACTCCCATTTCACCCCTCCGTTCGTTCGAAATACGTGTCCAGTTGAGCCTTAAATTTGTTTAGGCTATCAACTTCAACAACAAGTGATGGAAGTCGGTTCCACCAACCAACCACCCGCTGGCCAAAGGCAAATTTCCGCACATCTATCCGACATCCGTCCTTCCTCAATTTGAATTTATGCCCTCTGAGCTGATTATTCTGAGCAAGATGAAGAATCCCATTGGCATTGAGCATGCTCAAACCATTCCAAGCCTTATACACCTCTATCAAATCACCTCGCCGGTGCCTAGTCTCCAGAGTCTGTAATTTTCAAAACTTAAGCGTTTCTTCGTAAGAGCAACCCTTTGTTCCATTCACTAATCTTGTTGCCCTTCTCTGTACCCGTTCCAGCAGCTCTACATCCTTCTTGAAATGAGGCCTCCAGACCTGTATACAGTACTCAAGATGTGGCCTAACCATTGCCTTATACAAGGGAATAATCACCTCCTTGTCCCTGCTAGAAAAATTCCTGTATATCATTGACAAGACACCATGAGCTACTCTTGAGGCTCGTCTGCACTGCTCAGAGAACTTCATATCTGCCTGCACAATTACCCCCAGGTCCTTTTCATTCTCCACCACTGTCAGTGTGGTACGGCAGAGTTGATACGTTGCTCTGGGGTTACTGTTTCCCATATGTAGTACTTTACATTTGTCAAAGTTAAACTTCATTTCCCACCTCTCAGCCCATCTGTTCAACCTTTCCAGATCCTGTTGCAGCAGCATAGCGTCAGTAGTGTCCTTAACAACCCTGCCAACCTTTGTATCATCTGCAAACTTGGACATTAAACTTGATATCCCATCATCAATATCATTCATAAACACCGAAAACAACAACGGACCCAACACTGAACCCTGAGGAACACTACTAATAACATTAGTCCACGTTGAGCAGTGTCCATTGATTACCACTCTCTGTCTTCTGCCACTCAACCATCCCCTAATCCATAGCAGCAATTGGCCTCCATTGCCACACTGCTCCAATTTGTGCAGCAGTCTTCCATGTGCAACAATATCAAAAGCCTTTCTAAGATCCAAATATATAATATCAAAGTTATTCCCCGCATCCATTTCTTTTATGACTACATCATAGTATCCAATCAAATTGGTCAGGCAAGACCTGCCCTTAACAAAACCATGCTGCGTCTGAGCTATAACTGAATTCTTGTCTAGATGATCCTGCAGTGCTTCTTTAACTAGTGCTTCCATTTATTTACCTGGAACAGAAAAACTAACAGGTCTATAATTATTTGTGCAGCCTTTGATCCTCCTTTGTGAATTGGGGTTACATTTGCACATCTCCAGTCTATGGGTACCTGCCCTGAGTCCAAAGAAGCTCGTAATTATGGCTAGGGTTTTGCTTACTTCCTTTGCTGCCTCCTTTAATATAACTGGATAGATCCCATCCACCCCAGGTGCCTTTTGTATGTTTATCCTCAACAATCTCTCCTCCACTTTCCTCTCAGTTATTACAAAATCATCTAGCTCACTGCCAGTGTTTACTTTACCTACATCATTCTCCTTCCTGAATAACTCCTCATGCGTGAATGTAGATGCAAAATACTCGTTTAGATTGTTAGCCACCTGAGCAGGATCCTCAACTGTTGAACCATCAATATCCAGTGGACCAATCTGATTCATCCCTTTCCTTCTTGAGTTTAAATAGGTAAAGAACTCTTTTCTGTTTTTCTTTGCATCCTTTGCCAAGGATTTTTCGTAGACTGCCTTTGCCTGCCTAATCTCCTTTGTGACTTGGTTACAGACCAACTTATATCTATCATAGGTTTCCATGTCACCCATTAATTTGTATGTATCCCATGCATTTTTCTTCTCTGCCACATGTCTCATTAGTTCATCTGACAACCATTTAGGCCTAAACCTTGAACAATATTTCTTAGTTGGTATGTAAAGCCTGGTAGCCTCCAAGATTAGTTCCTTGAAATCTTCCCATTTTGAGTTTGCTGTTGGTAACATCATCAGTTGGTCCCACTGTATAGAATTTAAATACTGTCTCAGACCATCATAGTCGCCTTTACGAAAACAAAAACCCTTCCCTTTACCTCTGATGGTAGTTACCTCCTTGAGTAAGTCCCACTTCAACACACTGTGATCACTGCCACCTAGTGGTTCATTTATCTGCAGATTTTTAATGCATGAAGAAGGCATTGTAACAACATGCATGAATGCATGTTGTTACAATGGATAGAAGGGTGGTTGAGTAGGAGACGATAGAGAGTGGTAACCAATGGTGGTTGCTCTTTATGGAATAATATTATTAGTGGAATCCCCCAGGGTGCGGTATTTGGCGCAAAAGTGAAGGTATATCAAGCTTAAAGTGCAAGTATGCAGATAATTCAACGGATAGCAGAGTTGTTAATGACAGTAATAGCAGTGTGCTACTGCAACAGGATCTAGAAAATTTGGGCAAATGGGTTGAGATGTGGAAACTGAAGTTTAACATTGACAAATGCAAAGTATTGCATATGGGTAGAAAAGGAAACCCATACAACTGTGTGGTATGATACTTAGGCTGGTAGAAAACGAAAAAGACCTAGGAGTAAATGTGCAGTCAATTATAAAGTTTTCTGGACAGTGCAGACAGGCTGCCAGAGCAGGTCATGGGATCTTGTCAATGATATACAAGAATTTTGCGAGCAGGGATAAGGAGGTGATTATCCCCTTGTATAAGACTATGGTCAGGCCACACCTTGAGTACTGCGTACAGTCTGGAGAATCCAATTTAGGAAGGATGTACCGCTTTTTGGCAAGCGAGAGAGAAAGGCAACACGATTGGTGAGGGGAAAGAAGGGGTTCCCTCTCTTACCAAGAAAGGCTCAAGTTCTGCAAATTGCAATACTTGAGCCTTAGGCCCTGGAACAGAAGTTAAGTTCTGCAAATTGCAGCTTCTGGAGAGTAGGCACTTGCGAGTGGGTGATCTGATTGAGATGTATAAGTCCTTAAATGGGATGATCTGGCTTAATTCTGATGGGATTAAGATCTTCCTATTGTTCAGATTACGAGCCTCAGTGAGCATAAATTCAAATTTAAAAAGTTATGGAATAAATGTGCAGAATTTTGCCTTAACCAGCGGGTAGTTGATTGCTGGAACAGACTTCCATCTGTTGTTATAGAAATTGATAGTTTAAATAAATTCAAGGAGGAACTCGACAAACGTTTGGAGAGAATGGACGAGTGAAATTGTTTTTTTTTTTTTTTTTGGCTGATGCTGCATAAGCTTGCTTTCTTGTATCACATACCTCTATTACTACTACTACTTACCGAGAAGTCGAGCTGGTCAACTACTTTCTGTGTATCCATAGCCAGTGAGCAGATCAAGAGTATTCTACATTTGGACAGTAGGCTCTGGTCAATCTTCTACTGTAAGCACCCTGTTAGAGTTTTATGAGAGAGTGGTTTTCCTGTACCCCAACAAAGGGTGATCTGTTGTTTCGCTGAAATGAATATCTGAATCGTCTGCAAACTTAGACATTAAGACTGATATTCCTTCATCAACATCATTAATAAATACAGAAAACAACAAGGGAACCAACACTGAACCCTGGGGGACTCCACTAATAACATTAGTTCACAAAAAGCATTGTCCATTGATTGCCACTCTACCTTCTCCCACTCAACCATCGCTTTATCCATTCTAGCAACTTGCCTTTAATGCCACAATGCTCCAATTTGTACAGTAGTCTTCCCTGTGTAACAGAATCAAAAGTTTTCCTAAGATCCAAGTATATGATATCAAAATAATTTTTTGCATCCAATCGAATTGGTCAGACAAGACTTCCCCTTAACAAACTCGTGCTGTGACTGAATTTTAATTGAAGTCTTGTCTAGATGACCCTGCAGTGCTTCTTTAACCAGTGCCTGCATTAATTTCCCTGGAGCAGAAGTTAAACCAACTGGTCTGTAATTACTTGAGTCACCCTTTGGTCCTCCTTTGTGAACTGGGATCACTTTGCACATCCGCAGTCCATGGGTACCTCCCCTGAGTCCAAGGAACCTGCCATAATTATGGCTGAGGGTTTGCTTACTTCCTTTGCTGCCTCCTTCAATTCAACATAAATCTGATCCACCCTAAGTGCCTTACTTATGTTTATCTTCAACAATTTCTGCTCCATTTGGCTCTCATAATTAAATTTTCATTTATTAAGAAATCATTTAGCTCATTTCCAGGGTTTAATAAACCTCTAGCATTCCCCTCCCAGAATAACGCCTGACGTAGCCCAGTGGTCAGGAGCGAGAGTGCATAGCACGCGTTCCTTGAGTGGACGGGGGTTCAAGCCCGTGACTACTAAATACGATAAATATTTGTATTGACGATTTATTGTAAACTCTACGGACTTGGTTGTCGTGCCGGAGTATAAACAGAAAATTTATTTATTTGTACATGTAGCTGCAAAATATTGATTCAGTTTGTTAATTACCTAAGCAGGATCATCAACAATTTAATCCTCGACATGAAATGTACCAATCTTATTCATCCCCTTCCTTCTTAAGTTACTCTTTGCATCTTTTGCCAAAGATTTCTCGTGATATGCCTTTGCCTGCCTAACCTCCCTTTTGACTTGATTACAAACCAGCATATATCTACCATACGCTTCTGTATCACCTAAATTAAAAATCACAATATTCACGATCATCTGTTTATATAGCATAACAACAACTGTATATACACATTATTTATAACTTCAAACTTGTTCACTATCTCAGAACGTACACAGTTCTTGAATGGCGAAGTGCTGTGCATTAGAGCATGTACCGATGAAGCGGTCGCCTGATTGGTCACTTAAAAGTTGCGTTCTGGACGGCAAATAGATGTATGCTGCTATGCAGTATGTACTCAGATTTAAGGATCCATGCAGGCTTGAAACGTAGGCTCTGAAAACACGACATTTGGCGAATATTAATTTTCACCCCGCCCTCTGCTCTCATCCTGATGCGACATCTAGGGCCGCCATTTCGTCAGCTAACCTCGGTGACCAAATAGCTTTGTACGGAACTGATATGGTCTGTCAGTGGCGCCCCTCTGATACCAGCGCCCTTGGCATCTACCCAATGCCAAGGATTTCCTACGCCACTGCCGCGAAGAGCTTGATGTCATCCATGCACATCAGGTGGGTGAGTGTGTGCAAGTTCTTTCTTCCTTCTTTTAGGTTATATCCACACTTATTGCCGATATCCATGGTGGATAGCAGGTTGAGTGCTACACAGAACTATAGTGGGCCAGAACATCTCCCTGAAATATTCCTCTTCTAATGGAGATTGGCCTGGTTGTGATATTCTCGACCTTAATGTTGGTACTCCATTTCGCCATTGTTGCTCCTAGGAAGTTTGTCACTATCAGATTGACCTTGTAGATCTTCAGGGTCTCTATTAGCCAGCTGTGAGGTACGGAGTCGAAGGCCTTGCGGTAATCTATGTATGCCGTGTATAAGTTGCAGTGCTTCTTGTAGGCTTGCTCCATATCTGCGGCATCTATGATTAATTGCTCATTGCATCCTTTACTCTTCCGCTTGCATCCTTTCTGCTGTTCTGCCATTATGCTCTGACTCTTTAATTGGCCTGATATTTTCTTGGTTGTGAAGCTGGTCAGGATCTTGTACATCGTTGGGAGGCTGATGATTGGCCTGTATTTCGCCGGGTTTCTTTTCTCTTCGTCTTTAGGTTTCAGATTAGGTTTCAGATATGCGACTCCTTCGGTGAGAAACTTCATGATTGTCTCCGGGTGCCTTATCGTTCGAGTGAACTGCTCTGCTCAGTGCTTGTGTGTCCAAGTGAGCTTCTTGTACCAGTAGTTGTGGATGATATCAATTCCTTGGGTTCGCCAATTGTGGGTTTTCCTGATCGACTGTTTTACTTCTTCTTCTCGAATCTCCCCCTCTCTCATCTCTTGTATGTTCTTGGTTTTCTTCCGTTCTACTTCTATCCAGAGGGCTCTGCTGTTAGGTCTTACTTCCCTGCTCCATATATTTCCCCAGAACTCCTCAATCGTCTTCTCGTATCGTCCGTTCCCTTCTTTCCCGTTTCTCCGAGATTCCTGTAGAAGCCTCTTTGATCCTCATCGAAGATTCGGTAGTTTATATTCCTCTGGGAACTATCTTTGTATCGGTGTAGTCTCTTGCTCAGGGCAAGGAGGTTCTGCTCCAGTGGTTCCAAATACTCTTCCAAGCTGGCGGTTCCTTCTGTTTTCGGTTCTTCTGCTGCTGGTCTCTCGTTTCTTTTCCAGTAATCTTGGTGGCTGCTATGGAAGCACAGTATACCGCTGTGTGGTAGCCTCCAGCGTTGCACCATTGTTGTCAAGCTAATGTGGCATTCTTTGCCTATTGTGGTGGTCTGTTACTCCCCACAGGATTTTATTTGGCCTCTGATTAGGTATCACGTGGGTTCTTGTGGGTTACATTCCTTCGAATTCTGTTAGGGCCTTCTTCCACTTGTCTTCCATTCTGGATAGCATGACGTCGTCTCTTTCCACTTCAGCTACTCTGGATTGTATTTCTTCTTGCTGTTCCTCCTCTGGTTCCATATTGACCATATTCTTGGTGCTTTGTAGCAGATCGCTGACATTCTGCTTGATTTTTTCCAAGATGGCAGGAGCTATTAGGTTCTTCGTGACGATGGTTCTTCCTTGGTCTGCTAATCGCTGTTCGCTGACCTGAATATCCGGGTATCCTTCCAACCACTTGGTATGTAGTCGCGATCTGTACATTGTCATATCGGTCTCTATCCTGATTATTTCATAGTATGCTCGCATGATGTATATATTCATTTCAATGCTCCACTTTATGCGTTGGCGTTTTTTTTACTCATTTTTGTTTTAGTTTGTTTTTTTTTTAAGGAGCATTAGCAACTAAGGCCATATTGCTCCGGGATATACGGTGGTCATTCCCTGACCTTTCCGCATCCTCCGTATTTGGTGGTGACGGGCTCAAACCTAGATAACACATCAGACCACCATAGTACATTGTTTGCCCTATCTCTTATCTTTATTGCAGCAAAGCTCAAGGTATTATGCATAACTGATTCAAAAAAAAAATAAGCTAACTCAAGTGCAATTAATTTCAATTAACCTCAATTAATTTCCGCTCACCCATGTGGCAAAGCAAAACCTTAGAACACAGAGGCTCCACATTTGTCCAGGGCATGGACAGGTTTCTCACAAACAGCGGCATTGTAGTGTAAAGTATGTTCAAGTCACGCGGCAACAGGGGTTTCCCTCATTAGCATTAGCAAAGGCACATGATGCAAGAAAGCAAGCTTATATAGGCATCAGCCAAAAAAAAAAAAAAAAAAAAACCCTTATTTCACCCATCCACTCGCTCCAAATGTTTGTCAAGTTCTGCCTTGAATCTATTTAAGCTATCAAATTCTACAACGACAGATGAAAGTTTATTCCAGCAATCAACCACCCGCTGGCTAAAGGCAAACTTCGGCACGTCTATCCGACAACCGTCTTTCCTCAATTTGAATTTATGCTCTCTCAGGCGATTATTCTAAGCGAGAGGAAGAATCTCATCCGCATTGAGCATGCTCAAACCATTCAACGCTTTATACACCTCAATCAGATCACCTCGCAGGGGCCTAGTCTCCAGAGACTGTAATTTGCAAAACTTAAGCCTTTCTTCGTAAGAGCAACCCTTTATGCCATTCCCTAATCTTGTTGCCCTTCTCTGTACTCGTTCCAGCAGCTCTACATTCTTCTTGAAATGAGGCCTCCAGACCTGTATACAGTACTCAAGGTGTGGCCTGACCATTGCCTTATACAAGGGAATAATCACCTCCTTAATGCTGATAGAAAAATTCCTGTATATATCATTGCCAAGACACCATGAGCTACTCTTGCAGCCCGTCTGCACTGCTCAGAGAACTTCATATCTGCCTCCACAATTACCCCTAGGTCCGTTTCATTCTCTACCATTGCCAATGTGATACCACAGAGTTTATACGTTACTCTGGAATTACTGCTTCCAATATGTAGCAATTTACATTTGTCAATGTTAAACTTCATTTGCCACCTCTCAGCCCATCTGCTCAACTTTTATGGATCCTGTTACAGTGTACTGTCATTAGTGTCATTAACAACCCTGCCTGCCTTCATGTCGTCTGCGAACTTGGACATTAAGCCTGATATACCATCATCAATATCATTTATAAATACAGAAAAGAACAATTGACCCAACACTGAATCCTGAGGGACTCTACTGATAACATTAGTCCACGAAGAGCAGTGTCCATTAATTACCACTCTCTGTCTTCTCCCACTGAACAATCCCTTTATCCATAGCAGGAATTTGCCTCCAATGCCACACTGCTCCAAGATATCAAAGTTATTCTTTGCATCCAGTTCCTTTGTGACTACATCATAATATCCAAACAAATTAGTGATACAAGGCTTCCCCTTAACAAACACCTGCTGTGTCCGAGCCATAACTGAAGTCTATTCTAGATGATCCTGTAATGCTTCTTTAACCAGTGCCTCCATTAATTTCCCTGGAAGAGAAGATAAACTAACAGGTCTGTAATTACCTTTATCTCCCTTTGATCCTCCTTTGTGGATTGCCAATCCACAAAGGAGGATCAAAGGGAGTGATGTGCAAATGTTACCCCAGGATTGGGGTCACATTTGCACATCTCCAGTCCATGGGTACCTCCCCTGAATCCAGGGAAGCTCTCATAATTATGTCTAATGGTTTACTTACTTCCTTTGCCGCCTCCTTTATTATAACTGGATAGATTCCATCCACCCCAGGTGCCTTTCTTGTGTTTATCTTCAACAATTTCTCCACCACTTTATCTAAGTTATTACAAGGTTATTTAGCTTACTGCCAGAGGTGAATACACCCCCGGCATTTCCCTCCCTGAATAACTCGTCATGTATGAATGTCGATGCAAAATATTCATTTAATTTGTTAGCTACCTGAGCAGGATCATCAATAGTTGAACCATCGATATCTAGTGGATCAATCTGATTCATCGCTTTCCTTCTAGAATTTACGTAAGTAAAGACCTCTTTGCTGTTTTTCTTTGCATCCTTTGCCAAAGATTTCTCGTAATCTGTCTTCGCCTGCCTAACCTCCTTTGTAACTTGGTTACAGACCAGCTTATATCTATCATAGGCTTCTGTGTCACATGTTATATGTATCGGATACAATACATATAATATAAATTATGTGTATCGGATATATTTTATAATAAAATCATGTGTATACTTTGATGTACAGAGTTGTAAATATATGTAAATATATAAAATCCCGTATGTATATACTTTGATGTACAGAGCTGTAAACATATGAAAATATATAAAATCATGTATGTATATACTTTGATGTACATAATCTTGAAACTGTATATTTCGTGTAATTAATAAATGAAATGAAACGAATGTTCCCAATTCAAGGAGTCGCTGATTGCAGTGCTTGTGTTAGTTTACGCTAAGTTAGTTCCTGGATAATAATTGTAATTTTGTGTGTTTCCAGGCCATCACCTAAGTGATAAATATGTGAGTCAAGACGATGAACATTATGTGAATCTGCAGACAACTTCTTTGTAGTCAACAGTTGAGGGCTTGTTGAAATTAGAGCTTGAAGGACAGGGTGGATGCCCTCGAAGGATTAAAAGTGTGGGGCCCATCAAGCTCTCAGCTGGCCACACCAATCCCAGAGCTTGCATTTGGTCATCGCGCAACACAGCGGCAGCCCCCAAGGCAGAATGCGCTGGTCCCAAAGGGACTAGTAGTTGTTGGTGACTCTATTGTCAGGGAAACGGGAAACATGCTTTGTGAAAAGGATAGGTGGAACAGGACCAGGGTATGTCTGCCAGGGGCAAAGATTGATGACGTTGCAGAGCGGATATCATCTTTTAAGGGCACCTGGGCCTGGGCGAAGTCTACTCCCAGGCCTTCGCGGATGACTTAATCTTGACGGTCGCTGCAGACAGCAGGGCCCAACTGGAGTACAAGGCAACCAGGCCCTGAGGATACTTCAGGAGTGGACACAGACTCATCTACTGAAGATATCACCGACCAAAACTTCCTCGATTTTGCTCAAAGGAACATTAGACATACGCAGGCCACCACAAATCAAAGTGGAAAATAAGACTATCAAACTAGTGGACCAACTAAAACACCTCGGCCTTATACTTGACTCTAAACTGTCATTCCAGCACCATCTGACATACATCAGAGCAAAGATTAAGAAATACTCTGCACTTGTGGCCAGAATCACAAGACGAGATTGGGGGCTCAACAAACGCACCCTGTCTCTATATTATAAGACAACCTTCCTACCAGCAATAACCTACGCCTCTCCAGCCTGGTTTCAAAAAGCCGTAAATCGACGGACACTGGACGCCACTCAACGGACAGTACTGCTAACAATCACCCGTGCCTCTTGTACCACCAGCACTCCCGCCCTACAGGTATTAACGGGGGCCCTTCCTCTGGACTTAGAGGCTATTCGCTGCGGCATCACTCACAGCATTGCAAAAGGACAACCGTGCACCTTCCTTGGCTTTACAGTAAACACAGCTGCGAATCAGAAAGAAGAAAAAATCAGACAACAAAGGTACTTACAGCAGGTATGGCAGGATCGATGGACTGCCACAACCAAAGGCGAAATTACAAAGAAATTTCTGCCCACCATAGACAGGGTGTACCCCAAGCCCCCACCCTGGTTTCAACCCGGTCTCTTCTCAACCTATTTGCTGACAGGCCACGGAGCGTTCAACCCGAAATTAGCATCTTTCAGAATCCTAGAGGACCCACGTTGCTGTTGTGGGGAGCCAGAAACCTGGACACACATAATGTATGAATGTACCAACTACGAAGACCTACGCTGCAGACTTATGACAGCAACCACATACTTCCCAAGACATCTCGAGTCGCACCTACTAGATTCATGCGAAGAGTACAAGGCACTAGCCAAATTCGCGCAGGAGTTGTTCACCCGGCGCAAAAAACGAATTACTGTTCACAGGGAACCACAATAATAAGGAAAAACTTGTGCAGGAGCTGCTTACCCCTCCAGCGCAAAACACAACTTCTGAATATAAGAAACTTCAATAAGGAGGGACCTCGCGGACTCTTAGCACAACAACCTATCTGATAGAGACGCCGAAATATGAATGACGAGTGTGAGGATACCCGCTCATGCATGGCCTGCACAAAAATGGATATACAGTACAACTACTAGACAGGTCGGGACTGTCCCAGGAATGACAAACTTTCACGGCTTGGACACTTCAACTACTGGGACTACACGCAGCTTTGCTGCCGACGCCACAAGGCGATCCTACATCTGTGCTCACTTGCACAGGGCTTTTACTCCAATTCCTGGGCGGGGGAGAGAGAGGACGGCTCTGCTGTTCTTCTCTCTCCCTCGCCCACCCCTCTTTTCCTCCTGGTGGAGCATGGGCATGCCCCACTGATATTCTCTGTGGCCGTCTTCCCTATTGACCCCATATTTCTGACTTTTCCCCCAGCCTTCAGTCTCTCCCCACTCTGACTAAATATCATAGCGTATGCCCCACACTACCAAAATTTAATTGTTCAAATCAAGTCACGCATGCCCTTTTGGCCTCTAATAATCTCTTAGCGTCTTACCCTGAAAATCGCCGGGTGTTGCATTACAATTTTTTTTTTTTTTTTTTTGCATAGGCCCTAGCCACTGAAATCTCAAGAAACTAGGTGGCAGGGCCTGCCAGAGTAAACCTCCATACTACTGTGTACTTGGTCTGCCTCCACGGGGCCAAGTGTGGGCAACGTTGGGCCTCAGTAGGGGTCCAGCGGCTAAATGGCCAGATGAACAACGATACATAACATTACACTTATACAAAATCCATTCACATTTAAATCTCTGGCCTTCCCAGTGAACTGGTACACCTACAATGAAAGCAACGCGGAGATGGGGGAAACCCCTGGTGCCGTTAGACATCAATACACTTTACACTTTACTTTACACAGGATAGGAGGGAGTACATGATGAGAGCCCTGTCGATCAATTCGGCCCTGGAAGGATTGTGCAAAGGCTCAAGGGGTAGAATTTTTTTCAGCCTGGTCTGTACTTGTTAACAGGAGAGACTGCTTCTACAGGGATGGGATACACTTAAATAGAAAGGGTGCAAGAATGTTTGCTGATGCTATAAAGGCAGTGCTAGGTGGGTCGGAAAACTGCTAGATTGGGGGGGGGATACAAGGACTAATAGATTAACAGTAGCAACTGGCAGAGGTGAAAGTGATTCTTGCACTGCTTCTATTGGAATGAGCCGCAGCCTTGAAAATAAGATGCATGATATTTCAGAGACTGCTGAGAATCATTGGGGTACAAATAAAACAAATAAACACATAGGTTGTGTTAGGGTAGCTAAAAAAATGAACAGGTGCATGTATACTTGCGTGTACACCAATGCTAGGAGTTTAGTAAATAAATTTGATGAATTTGAGGTATTGCTCAAAACATCAAAGGCAGATATTGTTGGGATATCAGAGATGTGGTGTCACACCGATATAAGGAATGCAGAATAGGAATTTGGGGAGTACAATGTCTACAGAAAGGATAGACAGGATAGGAAGGGAGGAGGGGTTATGCTATTAGTTAAGAAATACATAAAATCCAAGGAAGTGAAGCCAGTCGACATTGCTGGACAGTGCAGTGTCGAGTCAGTTTGGTGTGACATGAGAATTGGGAAATCAAAATTGAGAGTAGGAGTGTGCTATAGGCCTAATGACTCTGATGAGTGTTATAAAAAACTGTACAGGGAAATAGAGTGGGCCAGTAAACCAGAGAGTCTTATAATGGGGGATTATAATTTCCCAGATATTGACTGGAATTTAGGGGCTGGTCACTCACACACTAGCAAGGCTTTTGTGGATTTATTGGATGATTGTTTTCAACCTCAGCATGTTCAGGAGGCAACTAGAGGTAGTAATACTCTTGATTTCATTATCAGTAGTGATTCTTCATGCATTACGAATCAGCAGGTAAATGAACCACTAGGTGGCAGTGATCACAATGTGCTGAAGTGGGATTTACTCAAAGAGGTAACTACCATTAGGGGTAAAGGGAAGGGTTATTGCTTTCGTAAAGTTGACTATGATGGTCTGAGATAGTATTTAAATTCTATACAGTGGGACCAACTGATGATGTTACCAACAGCAAATTCAAAATGGGAACCATTCAAAGAACTTATCTTGGAAGCTACTAAGCTTTACATACCAACTAAGAAATATTGTTCAAGGTTTAGGCCAAAGTGGATGTCAGATGAACTAATGAGACATATGGCAGAGAAGAAAAATGCATGGGACACATACAAATTAACAGATGACACAAAAGCCTATGATAGATACAAGTTGATCTGTAACCATGTTACAAAGGAGGTTAGGCAGGCGGAGGCAGATTACGAGAAATCTTTGGCAAGGGATGCAAAGAAAAACAGCAAAGAGATCTTTACTTATGTAAACTCTAGAAGGAAGGGGATGAATCAGATTGGTCCACTTGATATTCATAGGTCAACTGTTGATGATCCTGCTCAGGTAGCTAACAAACTGAATGAATATTTTGCATCTACATTCACACATGAGGAGTTATTCAGCGAGGGGAATGCCAGAGGTGTATTCAACTCTGGCAGTAAGCTGGAGAATCTTGTAATAACTGAGAGTAAAGTGGAGGTGAAATTGTTGAAGATAAATACAAGAAAGGCACCTGGAGTGGATGGGATCTGTCCAGTTATATTAAAGGAGGCAGCAAAGGAATTAAGCAAACCCTTAGCCATAATTATGAGAGCTTCCTTGGACTGAGGGGAAGTACCCATGGACTGGAGATGTCCAAATGTGACCTCAATTCACAAAGGAGGATCAAAGGGCGACACAAGTAATTATAGACCTGTTAGTTTAACTTCTGTTCCTGGAAAATTAATGGAGGCAATGGTTAAAGAAGCACTGCTGGATCATCTAGACAAGACTTCAGTTATAGCTCAGACACAGCATGGTTTTGTTAAGGGGATGTCTTGCCTGACCAATTTGATTGGATACTATGATGCAGTCACAAAAGAACTGGATGCAGGGAATAACTTTGATATTATATTCTTGGATCTTAGAAAGGCTTTTGATACTGTTGCACATGCAAGACTGCTGCACAAATTGGAGCAGTGTGGCATTGGAGGCAAATTGCTGCAATGGATAAAGGGGTGGTTGAGGGGGAGAAGACCGAGAGTGGTAATCAATGGACACTGCTCATTGTGGACTATGGTTATTAGTGGAGTCCCTCAGGGTTCAGTATTGGGTCCATTATTGTTTTCTGTATTTATAAATAATATTGATAATGGTATATCAATCTTAATGTCCAAGTTTGCAGACGATACGAAGGTTGGCAGGCTTGTCAAGAACACTACTGACACTACGCTACCAGCAGGATCTGGAAAGGTTGAGCAGATGGGCTGAGAGGTGGCAAATGAAGTTTAACATTGACAAATGTAAAGTACTACATATGGGAAACAGCAACCCCAGAGCAACATATCAACTCTGTGGTACTACACTGACAGTGGTAGGGAATGAAAGGGTCCTGGGGGTGGTTGTGCAGGCAGATATGAAGTTCTCTGAGCAGTGCAGACGGGTTGCAAGTGTAGCTCATTGTGTATTGTCAATGACATATAGGGACTTTTCCAGCAGGGATAAGGAGGTAATTATTCTCTTGTATAAGGCAATAGTCAGGCCACACCTAGAGTACTGCATACAGGTCTCTGGAGGCCTCATTTCAAGAAGGATGTAGAGATGCTGGAATGAGTACAGAGAAGGGCAACAAGATTGGTGAATGGAACAAAGGGGTGCGCTTACGAAGAAAGGCTTATGTTTTGCAAATTACAGTCTGGGGACTAGGCACCAGCGAGGTGATCTGATAGAGGTGTATAAAGCCCTGAATACTTTGAGCATGCTCAATGCTAATGGGATTCTTACTCTTGCTCAGAGTAATCACCTTAGAGGGCATAAAAATTGAAATTGAGGAAAGACAGATGTAGGATAAACGTGAGGAAATTTGCCTTTAGCCAGCGGGTGGTTGGTTGGTGGAACAGACTTCCATCCCTAGTCGTGGAGTTGATAGCCTAAATAAGTTTAAGGCTGAGCTGGACAGGTATTTCGAACGAACAGAGGGGTGAAGTGGAAGTCGTTATTTTTATTTATTTATTTATTTGTTTTTTTTTTTTTTCGCTGATGCTGTATAAGCTTGTTTTCTTGCATCAAATACCTCTACTAATGCTAATGCTAATGGTAAAGTATGGGACTGCACCTAAAGAAAGACATCGATCTTCTTGAAAGGGTGCAAAGGCTTGTAACTCGCCTGGTGAGATCGGCAAAAGGGCGTCGTTGTGAAGAAAGACTTCGAATTTGTGTGTTGAAGAGTTTGGAATCAAGACACCTGAGAAGAGATTTGATTGAGGTGTTTAAGACTCTGAGAGGTATCCGTAAAATGAATAAGTACGAAATTTTCAAGATTATAAATGATGCTGAAACTACGGGTCGTAAATTGATGTTACGGGGTGGAGATGTTTAGACTGGACTCTAGGAAGGTTTATTTTAGCCGGCGAGTTATAAATTACTGGAATAAGTTGCCTACATGGGTGAAAGAGGCTGACAGTTTGGGAAAATTCAAAGGTCGCATCTGAATATACCTTCGGGTGAGGGAAACGCATAGGATGATAGGTCTAATTTCCTTTTCTTTTATTAAAAGTTAGATTTTTTTTATCATAGTTTTATTCGGTTTTTTTTTTTGGCTGGTGCAGCATAATCCATAGGTTTCTTGCACAGTGCAGCCATTACTAATACTAATACAACCGCAAGTAATGGTTTAAGAAGCTCATCTGCACACACACAAACACTTAGTAGAATAGTATCCCGACGTTTTTCACCGAACGAGTCACATATCTGAAGCCTAAAGACGAAGATCCAAGGAACTCGGCGAAATACAGGCCAATCACCTGTCTCTCAACAGCAGAAATGATGCATGCAGAGAAGTAAAGGTTGCAAGGAGCAATTAACCATATATGCCGCAGTTATGGATCAAGTCTACAAGAAGAACCGCAACCTATACACGGCCTGAATCGATTACCGCAAGGCCTTCGAGCAACTTCCTAGGAGCAACAATGGCGAAATGGAGTACCACCCTTAAGGTCGAGAACATCACAACGAGGCCGATCTCCATTATAAGAGGAATCTTTCAGGGAGATGCTCTGAGCCCACTGTGGTTTTGTCTAGCCCTAAACTCACTATCCACCATACTTAACGGCAGCAAGTATGGATATAACCTCAAAGAAGGAAGAAAGAACCTGTACACCCTCACCTACGTGATGTTCATGGATGACATAAAGCTCTATGCGGCAACCGAGAAGCAATTCCAGCAACTACTCCGGATCACTGAAAAATTCCGCAAGGACCTCAGGATTGAATTTGGTCTAGACAAATGCAAGACCCACCCTGCACAAGGGAAAATTATTCGGCCAAAACAACCAGCTGCTCATTGGTAAAGAGATCGAAGCTATGACAGGAGAGACCTACAAATACTTGGGGATTATGCAGGCTCAGTAGTTCGAGCATAAGGAAATCAAGAAGTGCCTGACCGAAAAATATAATCAGAGAGTCAGTAGCCTGCTGAAAGCAAAAGAACACCGTTAAAGCCATATACATCTATGCAGCTCCAGTACTAACATACACCTTCGGGGTCATAGATTGGACTAACACCGAGCTAGAAGATATCATGCGAAAGACGAGGACATTGATGATCAAGTGCCGCCAACACCACCCAAAGTCAGCAGTGGAGAGACTAAAAATAGGTCGGAAAGAGGGAGGAAGGTGCCTGATAGACCTTATAAAGCAATAATAATCAGCGATAGTTAACCTAAAGGATTACTTCGAGAACAACGCAGTACCACTCCACCAGGCCATAAGGAAGATAGATAAGTGGTTTACCCCACTCAACGTAATCGAGGAACCCCCTCTCGTCCAGACGGCACAAGAAACGAAGTTAGAAAGATGGGCAAAGAAGACACACCATGGCACACACTACAATCACCTCCACCAAGATCACATCGATAATGTTCCTTCAATGCATGGCTCACAAGTGGGACGCTCTTCCGCGAGGCTGAAGGATTCATACTGGCCATCCAAGAGCAGCAAATCAACACCAGAAACTATAGAAAATAAATCCCAAAGGAGCGCGGATTGTCAGATGACACATGTCGACGATGGCACCTGGCCCCAGAAACGATCCAACACATCACTGGGTGTTAGGTGATCACCCAGACTGAGTACACTCATAGACTCGACCAGTTAGCTATGATAATGCATCAGAAGCTAGCGAGGAAATACCAGCTAAACAAAGAAAGTGTACCATACTACAAGTACGAACCCCATACAATACTAGAGACGTGATCCCACAAGCTGTACTGGGAACGAGACATAATAACGGATAATTCCATCCCGCACAACAGACCAGACATAACCCTTGTGAACAAGATGGAAAAGGCTGCCTACCTGATTGACATAGCGGTGCCTAAACTAGCAATGTCCAGAAAACCCATGAGGAAAAAATTAGGAAGTACACGAACTTAAGACATGAGTTCAAGAAGATGTGACCTACGCAAGAAGTATCGACCATCGTGATCATCGTGTCAACCATCGGTATGGTACCAAAGACTCTACTTAGCAGCCTAGCAGCACTACAAGGAACTTCAGAAAGTCGCAATCCTGCACACCTGTAGGATAGTCAGACAGTTCCTCCACCAACAGTAATACCAGACATTACAACTACTCTGTGTACTTGGTAGCTGTACCCGTCATAGAGTGGAATCCCACAATCAGGTAGAAAAAATATAAGAGGAACAACAACAACAATAATAATAATAATAATAATAATAATAATAATAATAATAATAATTTGTTTTTTGCTTATCTAACTGGTTTTTATCTTGATTATAAACTAGTTGTAATCAAGATACTGATTGATACGTACATTATGGTAGTATTTGTACATACGTACATTATGGTAGCATTAAGCATTTGTTTTTTGCTTATCTAACTGGTTTTTATCTTGATTATAGACTAGTTGTAATCAAGATACTGATTGATACGTACATTATGGTAGGAGCACTTTTGTATCAGATGAAAAAACCCAATGAATTTTCTTGTCTGCTTCAAATCTCATCCGGTCATTAGCTACCACGGTGGAAATTTGTGAGTTTGTAAATTGATATAAATCAGTTTATGAATGGGTCATGCACACTGCACTCATGGTGTGTTATTGCTATTTTGTGTTGTGTTTGATTTGTATCTAATGTAAGAACGGCTGTATCCTTTCATATTTGAATTAAAACAACATTCTTATATACGATGAATGTAAACTATGTTTAATTATTTTTAATTCTAAAAGTATATATATATTTTTTTACTTTTTGCAACCTTCCATGTTTTGCTTCTTTTTTTTTTTTTTTTTTTTTTTATCGTTATTTTGCAGTTTGTGAATCTGTTCAATTTATTCAATTTGATTGGAGGGAATAGTTACAATTCAACAGGGAATTGTGTCGTATTCTATCGACATTGGTATTTGTTTAAAAACAAATCTAGTGTTGTTTCATAAGATGTGGGCAGTTGTTATTTTCTCTTCGTTTAAAGTATAAATTTTGTACCTTTTGGGAACTACCTAGCCGTGTAGGGTGTTTTATTTCAGTGATATTCTGATGGTCGTCATCATGTTGGAAGTGTATTCTTTTTTTTTGTAATGAGGTGCGTTTTACATGTGCATTATATTTTAGTATATGTCAAATTCTAGGTAGTCGTAATATGCTTTTTGTGTGCTTCAGTACATTCTGATTATCCGAAATTATTATTGCAGACTAACCCCAGGGGCTCACATCTGGTGAGTATGTGCTTGGCACACACAGGGTCCCGACCTAGATATAATCATTCCATCTTTTTTTTTTTTTTTTTTTTTTTTTTGGTGATTCCCTCCTACCTCTCTCTCCCTCCCTCCCTCCCTCAGGGTACTCAAATTTAATTTGGCTGGTGCAGCTTAAGCCTCAGGCTTCCTTGCACCATATGGCTAATAATAATAATAATATCCTCAAATTTCTCTTTAGAGATATATTATAAATACTATTTGAGCAGAGGAATGTGTAACCTAGAATATGAGAGTAACAATGAAATATTAAATTTGTTTTTATGTTGTTTGAAGTTCAAGGCGCAATCGTCTCGGCGGGTACAATTTTAATAACACGAAATTTGACATTTCTTAGTTTAATATACAGTATATTGACATTTAGTAAGGTTGCAACCTGGCTGAGACCAGAGAAGAGTATTCCTCAGAGTAAATACTTTTTTGATAAAGCTATATTATTTGAATCGAATAACTCTACTGGATAATTACGTTCTTTTCCTTCTTTTTTTTTTTTTTCTAAAGCTTTACATTACATTACACGATTTTCCAGCTTTGGAAAATCGTGTAATGTATACTTGCATGTACAGTAATACTAGGATCATTGTAAATTTTCGTGAATTTAAAGTACTGATTAGCATTGGTAGCGGCATATCATGCAAGAAAGCAAGCTTATACAGCATGAGCAAAAAAAAAAAAAAAAAAACATTTTAATTTCTCTACCTTGAATTTATTTAAGCCATCAACATCTGCAACAACAGATGGAAGTTTGTTCCAGCAATCACCCACTTGCTGGCTAAAGGCAAATTTCCGCACATCTATTCTGCAACTGTCTTTGATAATTTTGAATTTGTGCCCTCTCAAGTGTGAAAAACTGAGGAAGAATCCCGTCAGCATTGAGCTTGCTCAAACCAATCAAAGCTTTTTCACCTCAATTAGATAATCTTGCAGGTGCTTAGTCTCCAGACACTACAATTTGCAGAATTTAGGCCTTTCTTGGCAAGAACGCCCCTTTGTTCCCCTCACCAATCTTGTTGCCCTTCTCTGTATTCATTCCTGCAGCTCTACATCCTTCCTAAAATTAGGTCTCCAGACCTTTATGCAGTATTCAAGGTGTGGCCTGAACATTGCCTTATACAAAGGAAAAATTATAACCTTGTTAACCCTGCTAGCAAAGTTCCTCAAATAGAGACATTGTAGAAATAGCAGAAACATAGTGTGACTGAGACATAAGTGATGCTGAATTTGAATATAGGGAGTACAATGTACGCAGGAAGGACAGCAGAGGTGGAGGGGTTATGCTCTTAGTTAATAAGCATATTAAATCTAAGGCAGTGCATCCAGTTGACATGGGTGAGGAGTGCAATGTTGAGTCAGTTTGGTGTGATATAAGCACTTGGAAAACAAAATTGAGATTAGGAGTGTGTTAGCATTAGTAGAGGCGTATGATGCAAGAAAGCAAGCTTATGCAACATCAGCCAAAAAAAAAAAAACCGCTATCATTTTACCCTTTCATTCGTTCCAAATACCTGTCCAGCTCAGCCTTAAATTTATTTAGGCTATCAACTTCCACAACAAAGGATGGAATCGTCTGTTCCACCAAAGAACTACCCGCTGGCTAAAGGCAAACTTCCGCACATCTATCCTACATCTGGTTTTATCAATTTGAATTTATGCCCTTTCAGGTGATTATTCTGTGCAAGAGGAAAAATCCCATCAGCATTGAGGATGCTCAAACCATTCAAGGCTTCATACACCTCAATCAGATCACCTCACAGGTGCCTAGTCTCCAGACACTGTAATTTGCAAAATTTAAGACTTTCTTCATAAGAGCAACCCTTTGTTCCATTCAATAATCTTGTTGCCCTTCTCTCTACTCGTTCCAAAAGCTCTACATTCTTATTAAAATGAGTCCTCCAGACCTGTATACAGTACTCAAGATGTGGTCTAATCATTGCCTTATACAAGGGAATAATCACCTCCTTATCCCTGCTAGAAAAATTCCTGTATATCATTGACAAGACACTATGAGCTACTCTTGCAGACCGTCTGCACTGCTCAGAAAACTTCATATCTGCCTGCACAATTACCCCTAGGACCTTTTCGTTCTCTACCTACTGTCAGAGTAGTACCACAGAGTTGATACGTCACTCTGGGGTTACTGCTTCCCATATGTAGTACTTTATATTTGTCAATGTTAAATTTCATTTGCCACCTCTCATCCCATCTTCTCAACTTTTCTAATCCTGTTACAGAGGCATACTGTCATTAGTTTCCTTAACAACCCTGCCAGCTTTCGTATTGTCTGCAACCTTGGACATTAAGCTTGATATACCATCATCAGTATCATTTTATAAAGACAGAAAACAACAATGGACCCAACACCGAACCCTGAGGTACTCCACTAATAACATTATTCCATGATTAGCAGTGTCCATTAATTACCACTCTCTGTCTTCTGCCACTCAACCATCCCTTTATCCATAGCAACAATTTGCCACCAATGCCACACTGCTCCAATTTGTGCAGCAGTCTTATAAGTGCAACAGTATCAAAAGCCTTTCTAAGATCCAAATATATAATATCAAAGTTATTCCCTGCATCCAATTATCCAATCAAATTGATCAGGCAAGACTTCCCCTTAACAAAACCATGCTGTTTCCGAGCTATAACTGAAGTCTTGTCTAGATGATCCTGCAGTGCTTCTTTAACCAGTGTCTCCATTAATTATCCTGGAACAGAAGTTCAACTCACAGTTCTATAATTGTGTGAGCCTTTGATCCTCCTTTGTGAATTGGGGTCACATTTGCACATCTCCACTCTATGGGTACCTCCCATTTGTCCCAGGAAGCTCTCATAATTATGGCTAAGGGTTTGCTTACTTCCTTTGCTGCCTCCTTTAATATAACTGGATAGATCCCATCCACCCCAGGTGCCTTTCTTGTGTTTATCTTCAACAACTCCTCCACTTGACTCTCAGTTATTACAATATTATATAGCTTACTCCCAGAGTTGAATACACCTCTGCCATTCCGCTCACTGAATAACTTCTAATGTGTGAATGTCTATTCAAAATATTCATTTAATTTGTTAGCTACCTGAGCAGGATCATCAACAGTTGAACCATCGATATCAAGTGGACCAATCTGATTCATCCCATTCCTTCTAGAGTTTACATAAGTAAAGAACTCTTTTTTTTTTTTTTTTTTTTGCATCCCTTGCCAAAAATTTCTCGTAATCTGCCATCACTTGCATAACCTCCTTTATTACTTGGTTACAGATCAACTTATATCTATCATAGGCTTATGTGTCACGTGTTAATTTATATGTATCCCATGCATTTTCTTCTCTGCCATATGTCTCATTAGTTCATCTGACATCCATTTAGGCCTGAACCTTGAACAATATTTCTTAGTTGGTATGTAAAGCCTAGTAGCTTCCAAGATAAGTTCTTTGAATGCTTCACATTTTGAATTTGATGTTGGTAACATCATCAGTTGGTCCCACTGTATAGAATTTAAATACTATCTCAGACCATCGTAGTCACCTTTACGAAAGCAATAACCCTTCCCTTTACCCCTGATGGTAGTTACTTCCTTGAGTAAATCCCACATCAACACACTGTGATCACTGCCACCTAGTGGTTCCTGTATCTGCAGATTCTTAAAGCATGAAGAATCACTACTGATAATCAAATCAAGAGTATTACTCCCTCTAGTTGCCTCCCGAACATGCTGATGTAGAAAACGATCATCAGCATGTTGATGTAGAAAACGATCATCCAAGAAATCCACAAAAGCCTTGCTAGTGTGTGAGTGACCAACCCACTAACTCCAGTCAATATCTGGGAAATTAAAATTCCCCATTATAGGACTCTCTGATTTACTGGCCCACTCTATTTCCCTGTACAGTTTCTTATTATACCCATCAGAGTCATTGGGCCTATAAAGGTAAAGTGCAGCCATTATCAACCCACTGCAGGATGGAAGCCTCCTCATCAATTCATGCTGAGGGAAATGGACCATAATCTGCCACTCTGGTCCAATGCGGGTTGGCAGATCGACCGTATTCAGCAGTCAGGGGCTTGAACCCCGGTCTACTCAATGAGCATGTGCTACTGCACTCCCGCTCCTGACCACTCGGCTACATTGCCTATAGCACACTGCTACTCTCAATTTTGATCTCACAATGCTTATGTCACACCAAACTGAGTCGCCACTGCACTGTCCAGCGATGTCGACTGGCTTCACTTCCTTGGATTTTATGTGTTTCTTAACTAATAGCATAACCCTTCCTCCCTTCCTATCCTGTCTATCCTTTCTGTAGACATACTCCCCAAATTCCAGTTCTGCATTCCTTATATACATGTGACACGACGTCTCTGATATCCCAACAATATCCACCTTTGATGCTTCGAGCAATACCTCAAATACATCAAATTTATTTACTAAACTCCTAGCATTGGTGTACACCCAAGTATACATGCACCTGTTCTTTTTCTTAGCTACCCTAACACAACCATGTGTTTACTTGTACCGCAATGACTCCCAGCAGTCTCTGAAATATCCTGCATCTTGTTTTTCAGGCTTCTGCTCATTCCAATAGAAGCAGTGCAATAATCACTTTCACCTCTGCTAGTGGCTACTGTTAATCTATTAGTCCTTTTATTCCCCGAAGCTAGCAGTTTTCCGACCCACCTAACAGTGCCTCGATAGCATCAGCAAATATTCTTGCACCCTTTCTATTTAAGTGTATCCCATCCCTGTAGAAGCAGTCCCTTTTGTTAACAAGTAGAGACCAGGCTGAAAAAAATTCTACCCCTTGAGCCTTGCACAATCTTTCCAGGGCCGAATTGATCGACAAGGCTCTCATCATATTCTCCCTCCTATCATGTCTGGGCAGAATTGCAGACACTTTTAAATTCAACCCTAATTCAAGGCTTTTTTTCAACAGTGACCTGTACTTCTTAAGTAAATCTGCCGGTCTCCTACTCTTAATATCATTAGTGTCAACATGTACAACTATATCAGCTTTTGTGCCCTTAAAAGATGATATCCTTTCTGCATCATCATCAATCTTTGCCCCTGGCAAACATACCCTGGGGGGTGCCTCCGTAGCCAGGTGGGTAGGAGCAGCAGTGCATAGCACATGCTTCTTGATTAGACTGTCATTTGAGCGCGTGACCACCAAATACGGAGGATGCGCAAAGGTCAGAGAATGACCACCCCATATCCCCAGAGCAATATGGCCTTAGTTGCTAATGCTCCTAAAAACCAAATAACAACAACAACAACAACATACCCTGGTCCTGTTCCACGTATCCTTTTTACAAAGCATGTTCCCCGTTTCCCTGACAAATATTCACCAACAACTATTAGTTCCTGTGGGACCAGCGCATTCTGCCTTGGGGGTTGCCGCTGTGTTGCGTGATGACTAAGTGCAAGCTCTGGTGTTGATTTGGGCAGCTGAGAGCTCGATGGGCCCCTTAATAAATAAATATAGTCTAACTTTTACTGCAGTGATTTCTGAAATTATATTTTTTTCATTTTTCATGCAGAAATTGTACGAGAACACCTTTACAACTACTTTGGTTTTTTCTTCAAGAGTGGCGTGAAACTATACGAACAAAAGGACAACACTTTTTAGTTTCGGATTACTTATTTTCCTTCTCCCACTAGTTCAATAAATACATCTTCTATTAGCCTCTGGGGTTGGGAATATTCATAATAATAACCCAACACACCAACCGATGTTACAGACAGTGTTATGCTCATCAAAACAATGCTGTAAATAAAATAAAATAAAATTCCAATAAAAACTGACTGTACAATATAATATGAATTCAAACTGCAAAGAACTATTTACAACAAAACAATGTATATGAAACACAGGATGACAAAAGCACTAAAACACCGCAGCCCTCAGAGGCACCCCCTCTCCAACAGTGAGGCTCACACACCGCACATCCCCAAATATCAGCAGGCTCACGGTCAGCATGTGGTTCCACAGGAGTATGCGCTGCCCATGCTCTTGTGGAACCATGCTCTGAGAACCGTGGGCCCGCTGACATTCAAGGATGTGCCGCCTGATAAGCCCCACTTCCGAAAAATGAGGCGGACGCCTCCGAAAGCCATGGCACTTCAGTGCCCCCATTATCCCGTGTCTCATCCACATTGCTCTACTGTAAACAACTCTTTGCAGTTCACATTCATATTGTATCGTACAGTCAGTCTTTATCAGTTTTTATTGGAATTTTATTTTATTTTATTTACAACACCATTCCAATAAACAACACCATCCAAAACATTGCCCGGTGCATTGTGCAATTATTATGAATATCAATATATACAATAAATATCTACCATCATACCTCAGTTTTCTTTGAAATATAGTTTTTATATAGTAAAAATGATAACACAAAACACCATATTCTCTCAAGATGATTGCTTCACTGTGGAAAGCGAGATATTATATGTAGTTTCACAAACTGCAAAGCATGCACCAAATTTGAAGAAAATTTGATAAAGTAACAATATTGAATATTTTATGAAAATCTAAACACAAAAACGGTATTAGACAGAAGATACCTGTTGAATTTCTGTAGATTAATTTTCAGAAAATTACATGTAGAGGAAGCTTTTTCCAGAAAGCTGCAGTTGAAGAATAAATGGGGAAGAAGAAAAGTTGCTGTGCGAGTTTGAAATTGGGAAGTAAATGGACGTTGACTGATTACGGCATAAGTTTGGAAAAGAGAGAGAAGGGGGGTTAAGAGGTATTACAGAAGCCAATTCAGAAGAACAGTGCTCGTGGAAGTATCTATAGCATGTTCGTGAGACAGACAGTGCAGCAACTTTGTAAGACGTGATATTAACTAAACTGAGTACCCTCTTTTGAATGGAGTTTAGAAGCCTGAAAGTTTAAGGCCTACCAGAGATCTGGGAACAATATTCCATGGTAGGGCAGATTAGAGATTTGTACAGAGTGAGTTGTTTCGAAAAATACTGCAGAGAATAAAAAAGAAAACTCATTTTATAAATGCAGACAAAACAATATTTATGACGTGCTTAAACCGAGGAAGATTGAAGTGAGGGTAATCCCTAATAGAGATGTGATCTTGTCTAAAAATCTGTGTCATCGGAGATAAGCATATATTAGTAGAATCATTTTGCATGATATGAAATAGAATTTAGTTTTAGAAGGATTGAAATTAACTAATTTATCTTTGCCCCACTGAAGAATTGCATAGATTGGCATTTAAAGAATTGTTGAATACTGTTTGTGCAGGGAAAGGTTTCTCAAATTGGAAGGTGGAATGCTGTGCACTACATCAGCAAAACTAGAATTTCTAGTAAGTGGAAAAGTTTTTAATATTCAAGAGGAAAACAGTGGGAAAAAGAATTGAACATTAGCATTAGTAGAATTGAACATTAGCATTAGCAAATGATACCAGAAAGAAAGCTTATACAGCATCAGCAAAAAAAAAAAAACCCACACACTTTCCATTGCACCTCTCCACTTGCTCCAAAAGTCTGTTCAGTTCTTCCTTGATAAGCTATCAACTTCCACAACGATAGAGGGAAGTTGGTTCCAACAATCAACCAACCACTGGTAAAGACAAACTTCCACACATCTATTCTGCAACAGTCTTTCCTCAATTTAAATTTATGCCCCCTCAAGTGTGTAATCTAAGCAAGAGAAAGAATCCCATGATCACTGAGCACTGAGCTTGCTCAACCCATTCAAATCCTTATACGCATCAATCAGATCACCCAGAAAGTGCCTAGTCTCTAGATGCTGCAATTTGCAGAACTAAAGCCTTTCTTGATAAGTGAAATCTTTTGTTCCTTCACCAATCTTGTTGCCCTTCTCTGTACTCATTCCAGCAGCTCTACATACTTCCTAAAATGAGGCCTCCTGACCTGTATGCAGTACTCAAGGTGTGGCCTGACTATCACCTTATACCAGCGATTTCCAAACTGGGAGGCGTGGACTAGTGCAAAAGGAGGTGCGAAAAGTTTAACAGAAATGTAATTTTCATAGCATAACATATATAAATAAAAAAATATATACATATAAACTTTCATAACATAACATTAAATTTTATAACCTATTTTTTAAAGCATTTACCGCCACCTATGATGAGAGTATATGATGAGAGCCTTGTCGATCAATTCGGCCCTGGAGGGATTGTGCAAGGCTCAAGGGGTAGAATTTTTTTCAGCCTGGACTGTACTTGTTAACAGGAGAGATTGCTTCTACAGGGATGGGATACACTTAAATAGAAAGGGTGCAAGAATTTTTGCTGATGCTGTCGAGGCAGTGTTAGGTGGGTCGGAAAACTGCTAGTTGGGGGGGATACAAGGACTAATAGATTAACAGTAGCCACTGGCAGAGGTGGAAGTGATTCTTGCACTGCTTCTATTGAAATGAGCAGAAGTCTGAAAAACAAGATGCAGGATATTTCAGAGACTGCTGGTAGTCATTGCGTTACAAGTAAACACATGGGTTGTGTTAGGGTAGCTAAGAATAGAAACAGGTGCATGTATACCTGCGTGTACACCAATGCTAGGAGTTTGGTAAATAAATTTGAGGAATTTGAGGTATTGCTCAAAACATCAAAAGCAGATATTGTTGGGATATCAGAGACGTGGTGTCACACAGATATAAGTAATGCGGAACTGGAATTTGGGGAATACAATGTGTATAGAAAGGATAGACAGGACAGGAGGGGAGGAGGGGTTATGCTATTAATTAAGAAACACATAAAGTCCAAGGAAGTGAAGCCAGTCGACATCGATGGACAGGGCAGTGCCGAATCAGTTTGGTGTGACATAAGCATAGGGAAATCAAAATTGAGAGTAGGAGTGTGCTATAGGCCTAATGACTCTGATGAGTATAATAAGATATTGTACAGGGAAATAGAGTGGGGCAGTAAATCAGAGAGTCTTATAATGGGAGATTTTAATTTCCCAGATATTGACTGGAATTTGTGGGTTGGTCACTCGCACACTAGCAAGGCTTTTGTGGATTTATTGGATGATTGTTTTCTACACCAGCATGTTCGTGAGGCAACAAGAGGGAGCAATACTCTTGATCTGATTATCAGTAGTGACTCTTCATGCATTAAGAACCTGCAGATAAATGAACCACTAGGTGGCAGTGATCACAGTGTGTTGAAGTGGGATTTACTCAAGGAGGTAACTACCATCAGAGGTAAAGGGAAGGGTTTTTGTTTTCGTAAAGGCGACTATGATGGTCTGAGACAGTATTTAAATTCTATACAGTGGGACCAACTGATGATGTTACCAACAGCAAACTCAAAATGGGAAGCATTCAAGGAACTAATCTTGGAGGCTACCAGGCTTTACATACCAACTAAGAAATATTGTTCAAGGTTTAGGCCTAAATGGTTGTCAGATGAACTAATGAGACATGTGGCAGAGAAGAAAAATGCATGGGATACATATAAATTAATGGGTGACATGGAAGCCTATGATAGATATAAGTTGGTCTGTAACCAAGTCACAAAGGAGATTAGGCAGGCAAAGGCAGACTACGAAAAATCCTTGGCAAAGGATGCAAAGAAAAACAGAAAAGAGTTCTTTACATACTTGAACTCGAGAAGGAAAGGGATGAATCAGATTGGTCTACTGGATATTGATGGTTCAACAGTTGAGGATCCTGCTCAGGTGGCTAACAATCTAAACGAGTATTTTGCATCTACATTCACGCATGAGGAGTTATTCAGGAAGGAGAATGATGTAGGTAAAGTAAACATTGGCAGTGAGCTGGATGATTTTGTAATAACTGAGAGGAAAGTGGAAGAGAGATTGTTGAGGATAAACATAAAAAAGGCACCTGGGGTGGATGGGATCTATCCAGTTATATTAAAGGAGGCAGCAAAGGAAGTATGCAAACCCCTAGCCATAATTATGAGAGCTTCTTTGGACTCAGGGGAGGTACCCATAGACTGGAGATGTGCAAATGTAACCCCAATTCACAAAGGAGGATCAAAGGCTGACACAAGTAATTATAGACCTGTTAGTTTAACTTCTGTTCCAGGTAAATTAATGGAGGCACTGGTTAAAGAAGCACTGCAGGATCATCTAGACAAGAATTCAGTTATAGCTCAGACGCAGCATGGTTTTGTTAAGGGCAGGTCTTGCCTGACCAATTTGATTGGATACTATGATGTAGTCACAAAAGAACTGGATGCAGGGAATAACTTTGATATTATATATTTGGATCTTAGAAAGGCTTTTGATACTGTTGCACATGGAAGACTGCTGCACAAATTGGAGCAGTGTGGCATTGGAGGCAAATTGCTGCTATGGATAAGGGGATGGTTGAGTGGCAGAAGACAGAGAGTGGTAATCAATGGACACTGCTCAACGTGGACTAATGTTATTAGTGGAGTTCCTCAAGGTTCAGTGTTGGGTCCGTTGTTGTTTTCGGTGTTTATGAATGATATTGATGATGGGATATCAAGTTTAATGTCCAAGTTTGCAGATGATACAAAGGTTGGCAGGGTCGTCAAGGACACTACTGACGCTATGCTGCTGCAACAGGATCTGGAAAGGTTGAACAGATGGGCTGAGAGGTGGCAAATGAAGTTTAACATTGACAAATGTAAAGTACTGCATATGGGAAACAGTAACCCCAGAGCAACGTATCAACTCTGCGGTACCACACTGACAGTGGTGGAGAATGAAAAGGACCTGGGGGTAATTGTGCAGGGAGATATGAAGTTCTCTGAGCAGTGCAGACGAGCTGCAAGAGTAGCTCATGGTGTCTTGTCAATGATATACAGGAATTTTTCTAGCAGGGATAAGGAGGTGATTATTCCCTTGTATAAGGCAATGGTTAGGCCACATCTTGAGTACTGTATACAGGTCTGGAGGCCTCATTTCAAGAAGGATGTAGAGCTGCTGGAACGGGTACAGAGAAGGGCAACAAGATTAGTAAATGGAACAAAGGGTTGCTCTTACGAAGAAAGGCTTAAGTTTTGCAAATTACAGAGTCTGGAGACTAGGCACCGGCGAGGTGATCTGATAGAGGTGTATAAGGCCTTGAATGGTTTGAGCATGCTCAATGCCAATGGGATTCTTCATCTTTCTCAGAATAATCACCTCAGAGGGCATAAATTCAAATTGAGGAAGGACGGATGTCAGATAGATGTGCGGAAATTTGCCTTTGGCCAGCGGGTGGTTGGTTGGTGGAACCGACTTCCATCACTTGTTGTTGAAGTTGATAGCCTAAACAAATTTAAAGCTCAACTGGACAGGTATTTCGAACGAACGGAGGGGTGAAATGGGAGAGGGTTTTTTTTTTTTTTTTTGGGCTGATGCTGAATAAGCTTGCTTTCTTGCATCGTATGCCTCTACTAATGCTAATGCTAATGCTAACCTATCTCACTCTAACTTCGATATAAACATGAGAAACATTTATTTGGAAAAAAAATATTATATTTGCTGAAATGGATTGATATGATGTAATGTAATATAATTTAGTGCATACTATGTATGACATATATAGGTAGATTGTTGGGCTTTATTAATATATTTTCTCTCAGACCTCATTATTGTACAGCAGCATTGTTCATATTGTTAGCTTATCATATAAAACTGCCACAGTAAGTTGGAGGATTATGCTATTGTAAAAAAAAAATTAAATTAACAAAAAAAAAAAAAAAAATAAAGATCGTACGTAACTGAGACTCCTGTAAAGTTAGTAGCGGTATATAAATGTTACCATTATAGTTTTTCATTGAGGAAACTAACATTGTAAAAGAAAATGAACTGAATCCATGTGGCTTGTTGAATGAGAATTAACCTTTGTTCACTAGTTCTCAATTTAAGAAAGGTGGACACATGGTATCTGTGTGATATCATTTTTTGCTTTAATTATTAAAAATAAATTTAACATTTTTACTGAATTGAAAACCAGTCTTTTAGTATGATTTTTCTAAACCCAATTAAAAAATATGAAACAAAAATAAATGAGAGAAACCAATAATAAATAAAGTTATCATATTTTTTAGAATTTAAGGTAACTGATCTTCCAGATTGAAATCTATGTGCTTTCGTGACATTTGGCTGATGCAACATGAATGTCTATTTTTACCAGTTATTTGCATTTAGTTGGTAAAATCAGAGACCACCAAGATTAGGCACGTTTTGCTGGTGTCTTCCAGATGCCATGTGGGATTGGGAATTGCCTAGAAGGAAGGTGATGATTCTTTTGGTTGTCTTGTATCTGTTTAGATTGCCACACAAGAATGTAATGTCTAATAATTCATAGTATATTGAAATGAAAACAGAAAATACTGGATAACCAGTTAGAGAATAATGGTGGAAAAAAGCACATGAGAAGATTTAATGATTTATAATAGAGAAATTTAAAAAACTGGTATCTGTTCGATGCCTTTCTAGCAGTGGATGGTGAAATTACAAGGCAGAATGTTCTGAAAGAAAACAATTCATTTATAAACTCAATTTAATGTGCAGCAAATGCTGATACTCCCACAAATTTTTCTGTATAAGAATGCCCTAAATTTATCACAATGCTAAATATTTTACGTGCTTATGGTGAAAACAATTTTCTGACATAGAAAAAGAAGAGGCGGTTTGGGAGAAGGACATGAAGAGATAACTGTATTTGAAGACTGTATAATTAGTCTTCAAAACAGATTTGAGGGAGATCATGAACTCACGTAGAAAAGCAACAAATGCAGCACTTTATAAATGAATACCTGATATCAGTTGCTTATATAAAGGGCCACCTTAAAACCACATATGAACCCCTGCTTAAAACCACCTAGTATTTCTAAATGTTTCACCCATTGCTCAAAGACAGTGTTGTGTTCAGGTAAGCTGTTTGGTTGGTGGTACCCTCAGAATTGTGAACTGAGCAAGTGCATGACTGACACTGCAGCCCACATAACGTGGTGGGTTATTATATGAGAATATAGAATACCCTTTGAGAATATTCTATATTCTCAAAGAATTAAATGTTCTAGAAATAAATACTGAATTTTTGCATTTTACATTCAGTGTTGGAGCTTCATATTATTATCATTCCTGAACATCTGCATCATTTAATTTGGCATTAGCATTGTTGAATGATGCAAGAAAACAAACTAATATACATCAACAAAAAAAAACAAAGGACCCCCCTCTCATTTCACCTATTCATTCCCTCCAATAGTTGGTCTAGTTCTTTCTTGAATTTATTTAATCTATCAATTTCCACAACAACAGATGGAAGTGCGTTCCATGAATCAACCACCTGCTGGCTAAAGGCAAACTTCCACACATCTATTCTGCAATCATCCGTCCTGAATTTTAATTTGTGCCCACTCGTGTATGGTCTCAGCAAGAGGAAGAATCCCATCAGCATTGAGCTTGCTCAATCCATTCAAAGGCCTAAGTACCTCACTCAGATCACCTTACTGGTGCCTAGTCTCCAGATGCTGCAATTAGCAGGACTGAAGCCTTTCTTGGTAATAGTAGTGGCATACTTGCATTTTATGGGGTTTATCAATGCACCTGATGCCAGTCTTTCCAATCTAGATTTAGTGTATTGTGTGACATACATACTCCCTGAAGGTATCTCCACTTTGTCGTAGTGGTGGGGCTTGTGTGGCAAACGATCCTGTGAGCTAAAATGGCAGTAGTCTTACTACCAGCAGGGTCTCCCATGCCGGACAGGTTAAAGTTTGACAGACTACCCTGTCCTTCAGATTGGGGGTTGGGCATGGTGCTAACAATCCCACTCCAGAAAACAAACAACGTTACGAAACCTCGAAGAAATAGCCGGACTGTCTCAGATGGAATTCGACCCAAGCATGCCAAAAGAATTAAAGAGATTTTTGTAGTTACGTGGAATGTCCAAAGTTTGTACCAACCAGGAACAAACAGGAAATTGGAGAAAGAATTGAAGAGATATAACATAAGTGTAGTAGCATTATAAGAGATAAGGTGGAGAAACAGAAATTATAGACCTATGAGACTACAGCCTAATAAATAGTGGAAGCAGAGACAAACATTCTGGGCCGACCGGGCTAGCTGGGTAGGTAAAGTGCCTGCCTGGCAACCCAAAGGTCGCTGGTTCGAATCCCGCCTCGGGCTTGGATCAGAGTAAATGCAAAAACCTTTGGGAGGTGCATTATTGGCCACAGAAGCTGATGCGCCAACAACTAACAAAAATTAAAAAAATTAATTACAACATTCTGGGGACAGGCTTTATGATTAAGAAGGACACTAAAGCACGAATGATGAGTTTACAGTGTAATCAATGAAAGAATATGTACGCTAAGGCTTGGGGGGGGGGGTGGTCTTTTTTAACACATTCATGATCAGTGTATGTGCTCCGACAGAAGATGCAGAGCATGAAGCAAAGGATGCCTTTTACAAAGCACTAGAGAGAACATTAGATGAGGCCCCAAGACACGATATTAAACTTATCCTTGGAAATTTCAATGCCAAAGTAGTGAGAGAGGAAGTGCACATACCAACTATAGGAAGAAATAGCTTATATGAAACAAGTAATGAAAATGGGGTAAGGCTAATAGACTTTGTAAGAGGGAAAGGCTTGAGTATTAGTAGCACAAATTTTCCATATAAGAATATCCACAAAGAAACTTGGATATCACCTGATGGTGTCACATTTTTTTTTTATGAAAACCCCAAACACGAAAGGTATCAAAACCTATAGTACTTTGTACCGTGCATGGGTTGAAGGAGAAGTATGGGGGGAGGGGGATGCCAGAAACTTTGCTCTAGAGACTAAACATGGGTTTCACCACTTCAAGCCTCCAATAAGCAAAGTAGTGGTATTTCACCGGTTGATGAAAGTCATCTACCACCTGAAGAACCATATGTAATCAAATCATCTACCACATGTAATCAAATAGATCACATCCTTATTAATACCCGTCATGTTACTGATGTGAGAAGTTACGGGGGGGGTGCCCCTCTGTAACTCCTCACATCAGTGGCATCAGTATTCGGACCATTTTATGGTATGGTGCTGTCTGCGAAATAGGCTCTCAAAGGTATATAGAGGGAAAGGAGAGACAACAAAAAAGATATCAACCAGATAAGCTTAAAGAAGATGAAGATACTAAAGAAAGATTTAGAATTAAAGTCGAGGAACAACTGGAGAAACACCAACACCAGGATGGTGAGCCCATCAATAAAAAAATGGGAAGATATTAAGGAAGCACTGAGTGTTGCAGCAGAAGAGGCACTTGGAGTGGAACAAAAAAGAGTGAGAAATGACTGGTTCGATCAGGACTGTGAGAAGATCCTGGAAGAACGAAACCAAACTAGGCAGAATGTTACAGAGAGGAACTAGAAAGAATACTGAGGATTACAGGGTCAAAAGAGCTGAAGCAAAGTCAGTATGTAGACAAAAGAAAAGAGAATGGGAAAAGAAAAGATTAGAAAAAATGCAAGAAGAATACGACAGAGGGCAGATGAGGAAATTCTATAAAGAAGTAGGAAACGTAACAAAAGGTTTCCAACCCTGTCTTAACCTGTGTAAGAATAAGAAAGGAGAAATAGTGGGGGGTAGTGGAGATCACAGAAGTTTGGAAGGAGCATTTTAATTCCTTAATAAAGAACAAGCACGCCCAGAAGAAATTGTATAAGAGAAAGAAAAAACAGATAATGTTGAAAGGTATCTTGGGCCCATACTCACATCTGATGAGTATGGGCTTGGCACACCCAGGGTCGTGAGCTGGATATCATCATTCTTCTCTTTCTTAAGAGGAAATCTTGTCTGACCAATATGGCTGGATAACTGCAATGTGGTCACACTAAGGAACTGGATGCAAAAAATAATTGTGATGTATACCTGGATTTCAGGAAAGATTTTGACACTGTTACACATAAGACTGCTGTACAAATTGGAGCAGTGTGGCTCACATCTGGTGAGTATGGGCTTGGCACACATTCTTTCAGGTCCTGAGCTGGATATCATCATTCTTCTCTTTTTTGGTGATTCCCTTCTACTTCTGATTTTCTCTCTATTTCTGTCAGGGTAATTCAGAAATAAGCCTCAGGCTTCCTTGCACCATATGATATAATAATATGCCTTTATCAATATTATTTATAAATAAAGAAAACAACAATGGGCTTAAAACCAAACCCTGGGGGACTCCACTAATAGCAGTAGTTGCCAAAGAGCAATGTTCCTTGAGTACTACTTTCTTCTCCCACTGAACCATCCCTTTATCCATAGCAGAAATTTGCCCTTAATGCCACACTGCTCCAATTTGTACAGCAGTCTTATGTGTAACAGTGTCAAAATCTTTCCTGAAATCCAGGTATATATCACAATTATTTTTTGCATCCAGTTCCTTAGTGTGACCACATCGTAGTATCCAGCCATATTGGTCAGACAAGATTTCCTCTTAAACCATGCTGTGTCTGAATTATTACTGCAGTCTTGTCTAGCTGATCCTGCAATGTTTCTTTAACCAGTGACTTTATTTTCCCTGGAACAGAAGTGAAACTAACTGGTCTGTAATTACTCGTGTCACCCTTTGTGACATTGGGGATACATTCGCACATCTCCAGTCCGTGTGGACCTCCCCTGAATCCAAGGATGCTCATGATTATGCTCCCTTCACTGCCTTCCTTAACATATTGGATAATTCCATCCATCCTAGGTGTGTTTGTTATGTTTAACTTCAACAATTTCTTTCTCCACAGTTTTTTTATTTTTTAAATTTGTTTTTAACAATTTCTTAATGATTGTTTATTTTTCAACAATTTCTCAGCAATTGTTATTTGATTAGATACTTTAGGTGGACTCATTGATAAACAAAGTCGTTCCATTGACGGCTACTGCATTCCCAGACAGCCACAACAGCAAAACATAATGTAGAGCAGTGTTATTTTCTAAAACTATTTCAATCAGCTGCAGTGAAAAAATATCCTGCTTCTTTATTAAATTGTCAGATGTCTTTTGCACCCTATTCAGAAGTTTTATATCTTTTGTTAGATAAAGCCGCAAACCTGATCATACCAGTGTAGTTGCACCAATATCTAACATAGAGGGATAATAACCTCTTTACCTCTTCTTTCAAAATTTCGATAAATCCATAGCAGCAATTTGCCTGTAATGCCACACTGCTTCAATTTGTACAGCAGTCTTTTATGTGTAACAGTGTCAAAATCTTTCCTGAAATCCAAGTATATATATCACAATTATTTTTTGCATCTGGTTCCTTAGTGTGATCACATTGTAGTATCCAGTAAAATTGGTAAGACAAGATTTCCTCTTGTGTGCCCTTCTTGTTGCCTGCTTACACTGCATATTGAACATCACATTTTTCAGTATTATAATCCAAGTCCTTTTCATCCTGAACATTCTTTGTTCAAAAAATACTTTGAAACTGCATTCATTCTTTTATTTCAATTAAGTGCTGGCTAAATGTAAATGAAGTTTTCCTTTCCTAAAGGATAATACACATTCATGAATATATTAGTAAATTAATAAGAGGAGTTTACCTCAATATAGTACGTGGAACACTTCCGTATGATACCCTCCAGAAATTAAAACGGAAAAAACGAAAAAATCGACAACTTACCGGTACATTAAAGTAAAATATAAATAATTAAAGTAAATTATAAATAATTAAATAATCAATTTAACACAATTCAAAATCAATTCAAAACAATTAAAATTCAAATTAACGCAATTAAAAGAATCTAACGAAAATATTCAAAACGATTTTCCTTCCTGAAGCTGACAATGCTTTTCGACCGACTGTCGTGATCACAGGAATGAAAATTATCGAATCAGGCTAAACCTGCAACTTAAATAGTGATTATGTGTCTTCGCGCATGCGCGTAAAGGTCCACGCATCGGAGATCAAATATGGCCGCCGAACATTAACAGAATTCTCGTGTAATTTAATTTCAACGGTTTCTGCAATTAATAGTCGCGTATAATTACGTTGAACGTTAAGTATTTTGGCCTCGTTAAATAAAAAAGTATGTTTTTCGTTAATGGCATGAAAGGCTAATTCTGACGCTGCTGAACGAGAAGCACGAACAGAGGCTTCGTGTTGATTTACACGGATATTAAGAGAAAACCGCGTGGAACCCTGATAAGACGAGTCGCAATCACCGCAAGAAATGTTGTATACTAGATCATTAATTTGTGTTGCGAACGCCGAAAGAACCGAGCGATTGTTCAGTATACTGTGTAACTTCCGTATAGGCCTAGCTATAATTTTAAATTCGGTATCTTTAAAGAATCTGTTAAGCTGTTTGTGCCACTGTTCAACATATGGGACAGAAATAAAGTATTTTTTGATATTACTATTGTTGATTGGTGCAGTATTTTGTATCCTATCCTTAGCTTGTACCCTAATTCGATTTATAGTGTTAATGGGATAACCCCTGTTCAAGAATCTGCTAGTTAATATTTGTATTTCTGAGTCTAAAGCAGAATCCGTCGTTGAATATTTATAGGCATTTAGAAATTGATTAAAGATAATCGATCTTTTGTAGGTGAACGGGTGGTAGCTATTATAATGTAGAAGCATACCGGTGTTTGTGGGTTTTCGATAGATGCTAAATTGTATTTTGTTCGAGTCCCGGGTAAGCGTGAAATTTAGAAAGTTTAATGACTTAGTATCCGTATCTTCCCTTTCCAATGTAAATTTGAGTCTAGAATGAATATTGTTAAACGAATGTAAAATATCTTGGATAGTACTACTATCGGTAATAACTAGAACATCGTCTAAATACCTCCCATAGTATGTGATACGGGGACGAAAAGGTGTCAAATGTATCTGCTCAATCGTTGAGAGATAGATCTCTGACATTAAGCCACTCAGGCTCAAACCCATTGGTAATCCAAAAATTTGTTTGTACACCTTGTCTCGAAAGGTGATGTAGTTAGCCTCAACTAATAGTTTAATTAAGTGAAAAATCTCCTTTATAGGCAGCTTCGTATAATTAATCGGTGTCGAGTTTTTATTTAACATATCCCAAATAATATCTAATGTGTATTCAACGTTTACATTCGTATATAATGATGTAACATCTAATGAGAATAAATTGTCATTGTCGCCGAGTCTACAGTCTTTAAGATTATTAAATAATGTATCGTAATTCTTAATCCCAAATTGTATAACCTGTCTAAAAGGTTTTATAATGTTATATACATGTGTGGCTAAGGCTGAAAATGCCGAGTTCCTGTAGGAAACAATAGGTCGAATCGGAAATCCAGGCTTGTGTAATTTTACCTGACCAAAAAGTGCAGGAATATTGTATGTTCTGGACTTCAATTCCTTCAACTGAACCATAGTAATGTAGTCGTTTTTACGATATGTGGTTAACGTTTTATTGTATTGATTTACCAAATTGGTAAACAGTGTCGGGTCCACTTCACAATAAGTGGAGCTATCAGATACAACTGAATCTAACTTATTAATATAATCATGAAATGTATAAATTAATATAATCTTATTAATTTACTAATATCATTATCAACGTAGAACATATTGAGTATTACAGCTCTGATTCATACTATCTAATTCATGAATATAGTAAAAACTTTACAAATTAAATCAAGATGAAACTAACGTGAGGGATGGTTGCAGTGTTATTTTACTTAAAATTATTGTACTTTTAAACAATAATTGCAACTTATGTATGCTGAAGTGTTTTTTTTTATTTTTTTATTTATGATTTGTTAGGAACCAGACCTTAACATAAGGACTTTGAAATTATTGAAAGAATTAGAAGACAGTGTGGAATACTGCCATGGATGATAGAACTGCAGGACAAGGTCAGGCCCATGGACTGTTAACTGGCCAATTCATTCTTATACTTTTTTAAAACTTTAAAAAGAACCATGGAGAGTACGAACATGGCTTTCTTTCTATTCTTGTTGTATTCTCCTTTGTTAAAGTTATGAATACTTCACTGTTAACTGATTTTCCCCATAGAAAAAAAAAAAATTAAGGAAGGATGAAACCAGAATTTTGAGCATCCACTTTCTAATATTACGTACAGACAGAAATTGTAAATGCAAACTACAATACAGTATTTAAAAAAAATAAACACTGGTCTTAACGAGGAAACACAACTGGTTATAGGTCTCTGATTTTAACTTCGGTATTTGAAAGAAGTATTTGATTTTTTGAATTGTTCTTCTCCAACACAAACATTTAGCCAATATTTATGAGAAATACTTTGAAATTAACAAGTTTCAATGAGAAAATAAATTGCTATTAATTCTATATATATATCTAAATATTCTATATATTTTTTTTCATTGAATAGCCTTCTTTGCATATTACCATCTGCATGTGTATTATTACTAAGAAACATCACTTGTAAATTGATGCTTGCTAAATTCATTTTGGAAGAAAAAAATCACTATGGACCAGTGTCTGTATAGTATTCTAGCTGATATCATATGTAGCATACACACAACTTGTACAAGTATCAACTCCCCTTCACAGAATTGTAAAATGTAAAATACAAGAGAATGAAAAAGCAATCTCTGGATTTTTTTCCTACCTTCTTTTGAAGCATCAGTTTTATCACCATGATGCACACCAGATGTCAGAATAACATTCTGGTCTTTTTGTAGTTTGTATGATACTGCTGTGAGACTTTACTGGAATTCAAATGTACTAGGGCTACATTTGCTGATTTACTGTTTTATGAGCTGACTCTAGGAGAATTTCTGGGTATTTTCCTTGATAATACATGTTAAAGGGCAAAAAACACGAATGGCTGTACAAATATTTTTTTCTTTAAATTATATAGTATTAATAGCTGTCACGAGTTCATAGCTGTCATGAATGATGTGCAGTGTAGAGTGGCAGAACAACTTGGACAAGACTAGATGAAAGTCATGCTCTTTGCAGATGATCTCTGTATATGGGAAGAGAGTAGGGAAGAAGTGCATTGGCAAGGTGATATGTGGACTAGTATAGCCAATGAATTTGGATTGGTTTTTCAGGAGAAGAGTGAAGTAGTAGTTCTGTTCTAAAGGGGAGTGGCAAGCCTGATGAATACATTACAATGGTAGGGAAAGAGCTAAAAATGGTAAACAAATTCCAAGTATCTAGGAAGCACCATCACAAAGATGAGTGATAGATGAAGAAATAAGTAGAATGATACAAGTGGGTGGGAATTTCTATAGACAGTTGAGATCTGATTTGGAACAGGAACATTACACTGAAGTGTGAGAAGGCTATATATCAGACCTATTACGTACCAGTTGTGGCGTATGCATCTAAAACTTGGACTAGGAGGAAAGCAGAATGCAGGAAGCAGAAATGAGATTTGAGGAGTATAGCTGGAAAGATAGGATGCTACAAAATCAGGAATGATGTGATTAGGGAGAGAATTCAGGTTGAAAAACAAGAATAGGGTTGAACATGTCAAGAGGATGAATGAGAGGCGTTTACCAAGAAGGTTTGATTTACATTAAGGAGATAAAAGACCAAGGGGAGACTAAGAATGAGGTGGCTGAACATGATAAAGATCGATTTCATTAAGAGAGGAGGAAACTGAAGTGAAATCAATGGAGAGATTAGTCACCACAATTAGATACAAGCATTCCAAAACTGGCAAATGTGCTACTGGCATCACAAGTCTCATTTTTTTTTTTTTTTTTTTTCTTTTTTTCCCACAGCAACCATAGTGAACACTATCAATAAACATTAGGTTAAAAATGAAAATTTTTTTACATTTGTCAGTCAGCTATTTCAGCTAGTATTGCTTTCAAAGGTGAAAGGTATAAATGGACTAATTGTTAACAGGAGAGATTGCTTCTTCAGGGACGGGATACACTTAATAGAAAAGGTGCAAGAATATTTGCTGATGCTATCGAGGAAATTTTAGGTGGCTTGGAAACTGCTAGCTTGGGTTGATTTAACACTAGCCACAGGCAGAGGTGGAAATGATTCTTGCACTGCTTCTGTTGGAATGAGCAGCAGCCTGGAAAGCAAGTTGCTGTGGATTTCAGAAAATAGTTAACTAAGAATAACTTAGAATAACTAAGATAAGAACAGGTGCATACATACTTGCACATACACCAATGCTAGGAGTATAGTAAACAAATTTAATGAATTTGAAGTGCTGCTTAAGACAGCCAAGGTGGATATTGTTGGGATATCAAAGACTTGGTGTCATTCAGATATAAGGTATGTAGAATTGGAATTTGAGAGAGTACATTGTGTACAGAAAGGATAGGAAGGGAGGAGGGTTTATGCTATTAGTTAAACAAAATCCAAAGAAGTGCATCCAGTTGACATAGATGGATATTGCAATGTTGAGTCAGTTTGGTGTTACATAGGCACTGGGAAAGCAAAAATGAGGGTAGGAGTTTGTTATAGGCCTAATGACTCTGATGTGTACAATGAGCAATTATACAGAGAAATAGTGGGCCAGTAAATCAGAGTGTCTTGTAATGGGAGATTTTAACTTCCCAGATATAGACTGGAAATTGTGGGTTGGTCACTCACATGCTAAGAAGGCTTTAGTGGATTTATTGGATGATTGTTTCTACAGCAGCATGTTTAGAGAGGCAACCACAGGGAGTAACACTCCTGATCTGATTAGCAGCAATTATACATGCATTAAGAATTTACAGATAAAGGAACCACTAGGTGGCAGTGATCAGTTTACTGATGTGGGATTTAATTAAAGATGTAACTACCATCAGGGGTAAAGGAAAGGATTTTTACTTTCGTAAAGGTGACTATAGTGGTCTCAGATTTTAAGTTGTATACAATGGGACCAACTGATGATGTTACCAACAGCAAATTCTAAATGGGAAGCATTCAAGGAAGTAATCTTGGAAGCTACTAGGCTTTTTGTTCCAACTAGGAAATACTGCTCTGGGTTCAGACCCCGATGGATGTCAGGTGAACTAATGAGACTCGTGGCAGAGGAGAAAAATGCATGGAATGCACATAAATTGTCAAGTGGTACAGACGCCTATGGTAGATATAAGCTAGACTGTAATCAAGTCACAAAGGAGGTTAGGCAAGTGAAGGCAGATTACGAAAAATCTTTGGCAAAGGATGCAAAGAAAAACAGCAAAGACTTCTTTACTTATATAATCTCTAAAAGGAAGGGGATGAATCAGATTGGTCCACTTGATATTAATTGTTTGACTGTAGATGATCATTCTCAGATAGCTGATGAACTAAACGAGTATTTTGCATCTACATTCGCACATGAGGAGTTATTCAGGGAGATGGACAGATGTTTATAAAACTGTAACAGGGAGTTAAATGATTTTGTAATAACTGCAAGCAAAGTGGAGGAGAAATTGTTGAAGTTAAACATAAGAAAGGCACCTGGGGTGGATGGGATCTATCCTCAATCATATCTGCAAAGCAATATGATTGAGGTATATAAGGTCTTGAATGGATTGAGCAGATTTAATGCTGATGTGATACTTCCTCTTGCTCAGGTTACAAACCTGAGAGGATATAAACTGAATTTGAGGAAAGACCGTTGTCAAATAGATGTGCAGAAATTTTCCTTTAGGCAGCAGGTAGTTGATTGCTGGAACAAACTTCCATCTGTTGTTGTGAAAGTTGATAGTTCAAATAAATTCAAGGCAGAACTAGACAAACATTTTGTAATGATTGCATGAGTGAAATAGAAATTTTTTTTTTTTTTGGCTGATGCTATGTATGCTTGCTTTCTTGCATCAAGTGCCTTTGCTAATGCTTAGTAAAAAAAACAGAAAAGGTAAAGTGCAGCCATTATCAACTCACTGCAGGATGGAAGCCTCCTCAACAATTCATGCTGAGGGAAATGCACCATAATCTGCCACGTCGGTCCAGTGCGGGTTGGTAGATCAACCGTATTCAGCAGTCGGGCTTGAACCCCGGTCTACTCAAAGAGCGTGTGCTACTGCACTTCTGCTCTTGACTACTCGGCTACGGAGGCGTATGGAGGCAATGCTGAGTACTAAATATTAAAAATGGTCAAACTGTCAGAAAATTGCTCCAATCTTCACATGATGGAATTTTATCCTTTGTCTAACTCCACAGCCATACAGATTTAATGCAGAAGCACTTTAACAGTATATAATAGACCCCAAGACTTTTTTCGCTTACCATAACTTGCTTTTTTTCTTTTTTAATGAAAATCCCAAACATGGGAGTTATCAAAACCAGTAGTAGTAGAGGAATGTGATGGAAGAAAGCAAGCTTATGTTGCATCAGAAAGAAAAAAAAAAAAAAAAAACACTTATTTCACACCTCTATACCCTCTAAACATTTGTCCAGTTCCTCCTTGAATTTATTTAAGCTATCAACTTCCACAAAGAAAGATGGAAATTTGTTCCAGCAATCAACTGCCTGCTGGCTAAAGGCAAATTTTCACACATCTGTTGTATATCTCTCTTTCCTCAGTTTGAATTTATGACCCATAAGGTTCGTAATCTGAGCAAATTGGTTGGTGGCACCAATCTTGTTGCCTTTCTGTGTACTTGCTCAAACAACTCTACATACTTCCTAAAATGAGGCCTCCAGACCTGTAAGCATTACTCAAGGCATTGCCTGACCTTTGTTGTATGCAAAGGGATAACCACCTCCTTTTCCTTACTAGCAAAATTCATGTATATCATTGACAATACCTTATTACTTGCTTTAGCAGCCTGTGTGCTCTGCTCAGAAAATTTAATATCTGACTACACATTTACTCCCAGGTCTTTCATTTTCTACCATCTTAAAGTAGTACCACACAGTTGGTACATTTCTCTGGGGTTACTTCTACCCATATGCAATACTTTGCATTTGTCAATGTTAAACTTTAGTTGCCAATTCTTACCCCATCTCTCCAACTTTTCTAGATTCTGTGGCAGTAACACTCTGCCATTACTGTCATTAACAACCCTGCCAACCTTTGTATCGTCTGCAAACTTGTATATTAAGCCTTATATACCTTCATCAATATCATTGATAAATATACAAAACAACAGTGGGCCCAATACCGAAACCTGGGGACTCCACTAATAACACTAGTCCACAAAGAGCAGCGTTCATTGATTACCACTCTGTCTTCTCCACTCACCCACACTTTTATCGATTGTAGCACCTTATCCTTAATATCATACTTGTCCAATTTGAACAGTAGTCTTCCATGCACAAGTGTCCTGAAATCCAAGTATGTGACATCAAAATTATTTTTTGTATCCATTTCATTTATTACCATATAGTATCTAATCCTATTTGTGAGACAAGACTTTTGCTTAACAAACCCATGCTGTGTCTGAATTATTACTGCAGTCTTGTCTAGATCCTGCAATACATCTTTAACCGGTGACTCCATTATTTTCGCTGGAATAGAAGTTAAACTAGCTGGTCTGTAATGTCGCCCTTAGATACCTAGGTGGTAGATAACTCTCATCAACAAGTGCAATACCACCACTTTGCCGGGCCTCTGTAGCCAGGTGGGCAAGAGCAGCAGTGCGTAGCACACGCTTCTTGATTAGACCGGGGTTCGAGCCCGTGACCACCAAATATGGAGAATGCGGAAAGGTCAGGGAATGACCACCGCATATCCCCGGAGCAATATGGTCTTAGTTGCTAATGCTCCTAAAAACCAAATAACAACAACACCACTTTGCTTATCGGAGGATTGAAGTGGTGGAACCCATTTTTAGTCTCCAGAGCTAAGTTCCTGTCAACCCTCCACCATCTCTTCCACCTTGGACTATGAGTGATGTCTTTTGAGATTATGATGAACACCATGGCGAGATCCAAACTTCCTTACATTTCGAGGGTGCAGCTCTAAAATAGCATTCGCAGGCTGGCTGCTAGTTAGTACAGTGGACTGAACCTATTGGTAACTCCCTAGGAGGCTTCCGGATCAGTGTATGCCTTTACTCTGCCGGATAGTGACTGGAGGGAGTCCGAGTAGTGTGTATGTGGTGGCTACATTGTCGAGGCCGCATTATGTCAAGGATCTCGGTATACTCTTACTACGTATATGCCATATCCAAAAATTCCATTACTTCATATAGCATGTCCCTCCACCCACATTTTCCTACTATTGAAAACACCATGAATAGTCAAACTAATAGAGCAAACTTATCTGCGAATAGATCTAAACCTCCCAAACACTTTCTAGTTCATTTCACAAGTATGAGGTCTCGGTTCTAACCTCAGTGATGTCCATTTCCATTTAACATTTGCAAAACACCATGTACTTTTTCTGACAGAATCTTAGTTATTGGTTGATTCAACCGCTGCTCATCTCAGTTTTCCCAAATTATTCACTGTATGATTCCTTTCACCTCAAAGATGGTTCTTGTGCATATGTTCATTTTGATATTCCCTGTCAGAGAATTGGTAATTTGGAATCTCCTCTTTTCGATCTTCTCTGGCTTAAAATCTCTCTACCCCATTCTGTCAAATTCATCTGTTGTCTCTACCGTTCTCCCAATTTCACTAATCACTTGAAACTCTTATTTTCTCACTTTGCAACTTGACTTTCTTAACAGTGAGGTAATTTTCCTTGGTGATTTTAATGTTCACACCTCCAGCTGGCTTCCATTTTCTAGTCACATAGATCCACCTGGTTGAGATGCTGAGGCTTTTGCAATTACTAATGACCTCGCACAGATTGTTGATTTACTTATCAGAATATAAGACAGTCCTAACCATACAGCCAACACGCTTGATCTTTTTCTCACAAACAACCCTTCCAAGTACATGGTCGAAATGCGTGGTCCTTTAGGCACCTCAGATCACAGCTTGGTGATTCTCTTCTCCAATGCAGTATTTATATCGTGACTATTCCCAACCACTTGTTGTTTGGCATTACAAGAATGCAAAATGGGATGATATGAGAGATTTCTTTTCTTCTTTTCCTTGGTCAGATTACTGTTTCAAAACTTCTGATGTCAAAATTTGCTCAGAAATTTTCAGTGAAATTATTCGTGTAGGAATGGAATCCTTTATTCTACATTCCACCTTAAAATCTTGTCCTTTATCTAAACCTTGTTTTTTCCAATAAATGTGCTAAGGCTGTTCAAGTGAAGATTGTTGCTTATTGCAATTGGCTTTTTTTCCAATTCTTCAGTTTCATTTTCTGCCTACACAAGAAAATTATAACAAAGTTATTTATCAGTAAAAAAAAATAGATTTTGAACAGACTAAGGGTAGAAAACTTGCTTCTTGCCCTAACGTTAGCCGAGCATTCTGGTCTCTTGCCAAAGTTATTGGCCACAACTTTTGCCCATCTCTGCTCCTACCTTTGTCCAAACCAGATGGTTCTGTTGTCACTTCAGCCAAGGATAAAGCTGACCTGCTAGCATCCCATTTTTCTTCCAACTCATGTATTAATGATCTTGGTAAAACACCTCCCAGCATGCCCCTTTCAATTCCTCCTGTGGTCTTCCATCAAAAGGATGTCAGAAGGATTTGATGAATCTCGATGCTAAGAAAGCTCCAGGTCCGGATGGCATTTTTCCACCTGTTCTGAAAACTTGTGCTCCTGAACTTACTCCTGTTCTTTGCCACCTTTTTTCACTTTCTTATTCCAATGGTGTTTTTTCTTCTGCTTGGAAATTTGCTCATATCCATCGAGTTCCTAAAAAGGGTGACAAATCCCTCCCATCCAATTATCGTCCCATTGCAATTAATTCTACTCTTTCTAAGTTAATGGAGAAATCAATTAACTGCCAAATCTTAAACTTTCTAGAAACCTTCCGTTTGATCAAAAGATCACAAGTATGGATTCTGTCAGTGTGGATCCACTGGTGATATTCTGGCTTATGTTATACATTTAGGGACAAATTCATTAGCATTAGTAGAGGCATTTGATGCAAGAAAGCAAGCTTATGCAGCATCAGCCAAAAAAAAAAAAAAAAACCCACTTCCACTTCACCCCTCTGTTCGTTCAAAATACCTGTCCAGCTGAGCCTTAAACTTATTTAGGCTATCAACCTCCACCACAAGGGATGGAAGTCTGTTCCACCAACCAACCACCCGCTGGCTAAAGGCAAATTTCCGCACGTCTATCCTACATCTGTCTTTCCTCAATTTGAATTTATGCCCTCTCAGGTGATTTTTCTGAGCTAGAGGAAGAATCTCATCAGCATTGAGCATGCTTAAACCATTCAAGGCTTTATACACCTCTATCAGATCACCTCGCTGGTGCCTAGTCTCCAGACACTAATTTGCAAAACTTAAGCCTTTCTTCGTAAGAGCACCCCTTTGTTCCATTCACTAATCTTGTTGCCCTTCTCTGTACTCGTTCCAGCAGCTCTACATCCTTCTTGAAATGAGGCCTCCAGACCTGTATACGGTACTCTAGGTGTGGCCTGACCATCGCCTTATACATTGGAATAATCACCTCCTTATCCCTGCTGGAAAAATTCCTGTATATCATTGACAATACTCCATGAGCTACTCTTGCAGCCCTTCTGCACTGCTCAGAGAACTTCATATCTGCCTGCACAACCACCCCCAAGTCCCTTTCATTCTCTACCACTGTCAGTGTAGTACCACAGAGTTGATACGTTGCTCTGGGGTTGCTGTTTCCCATGTGTAGTACTTTACATTTATCAATGTTAAACTTCATTTGCCACCTCTCAGCCCATCTGCTCAACCTTTCCAGATCCTGTTGCAGCTGCATAGTGTCAGTAGTGTCCTTGACAACCCTGCCAACCTTTGTATCGTCTGCAAACTTGGACATTAAGCCCGATATACCATCATCAATATCATTTATAAATACAGAAAACAATAATGGACCCAACACTGAGCCCTGAGGGACTCCACTAATAACATCAGTCCACGATGAGCAGTCTCCATTGATTACCACTCTCTGTCTTCTCCCCCTCAACCACCCCTTTATCCATAGCAGCAATTTGCCTCCAATGTCACACTGCTCCAATTTGTGTAGCAGTCTTCCATGTGCAACAGTATCAAAAGCCTTTCTAAGATCCAAGTATATAATATCAAAGTTATTCCCTGCATCCAGTTCTTTTGTGACTGCATCATAGTATCCAATCAAGTTGGTCAGGCAAGACTTCCCCTTAACAAAACCATGCTGTGTCTGAGCTATAACTGAAGTCTTGTCTAAATGATCCTGCAGTGCTTCTTTAACCAGTGCCTCCATTAATTTTCCTGGAACAGAAGTTAAGCTCACAGGTCTATAATTACTTGTGTCAGCCTTTGATCCTCCTTTGTGAATTGGGGTCACATTTGCACATTTCCAGTCTATGGGTACCTCCCCTGAGTCCAAGGAAGCTCTCATAATTATGGCTAAGGGTTTGCTTACTTCCTTTGCTGCCTCCTTTAATATAACTGGATAGATCCCATCCACCCCGGGTGCCTTTCTTGTGTTTATCTTCAACAGTTTCTCCTCCACTTTACTCCCAGTTATTTCAAGATTCTGTAGCTTACTGCTAGAGTTGAATACACCTCTGGCATTCCCCTTGCTGAATAACTCCTCATGTGTGAATGTCGATGCAAAATATTCATTTAGTTTGTTAGCTACCTGAGCAGGATCATCAACACTTGACCCATCAATATCAAGTGGACCAATCTGATTCACCCCCTTCCTTCTAGAGTTTACATAAGGAAAGAACTCTTTGCTGTTTTTCTTTGCATCCCTTGCCAAGGATTTCTCGTAATCTGCCTTCGCCTGCCTAACCTCCTTTGTAACTTGGTTGCATATCAACTTGTATCTATCATAGGCTTCTGTGTCATGTGTTAATTTGTATGTATCCCATGCATTTTTCTTCTCTGCCATATGCCTCATTAGTTCATCCGACATCCATTTTGGCCTAAACCTTGAACATATTTCTTAGTTGGTATGTAAAGCCTAGTAGCTTCCAAGATAAGTTCTTTGAATGCTTCCCATTTTGAATTTGCTGTTGGTAACATCATCAGTTGGTCCCACTGTATAGAATTTAAATACTGTCTCAGTCCATCGTAGTCGCCTTTACGGAAGCAATAACCCTTCCCTTTACCCCTAATGGTAGTTACCTCTTTGAGTAAATCCCACTTCAGCACACTGTGATCACTGCCACCTAGTGGTTCATTTATCTGCAGATTCTTAATGCATGAAGAATCACTGCTGATAATCAAATCAAGAGTATTACTCCCTCTAGTTGCCTCCCGAACATGCTGATGTAGAAAACAATCATCCAATAAATCCACAAAAGTCCTGCTAGTGTGTGAGTAACCAGCCCCCAAATTCCAGTCAATATCTGGGAAATTAAAATCTCCCATTATAAGACACTCTGATTTACTGGCCCACTCTATTTCCCTGTACAGTTCCTTATTATACTCATCAGAGTCATTAGGCCTATAGCACACTCCTACTCTCAATTTTGATCTCCCAATGTTTATGTCACACCAAACTGACTCCACACTGCACTGTCCAGCGATGTCGACTGGCTTCACTTCCTTGGTTTTTATGTGTTTCTTAACTAATAACATAACCCCTCCTCCCTTCCTATCCTGTCTATCCTTTCTGTAGACGTTGTACTCCCCAAATTGCAGTTCTGCATCCCTTATATCTGTGTGACACCACGTCTCTGATATCCCAACAATATCTGCCTTCGATGTTTTGAGCAATACCTCAAATTGGAAAAGTTCATTGGAAAAGTTTGGTGAAACCAAAGCATTTGCTCTTGACATCTCAAAGCCTTTCGATTGTGTTTGGCTTAAAGGTTTTCTAAACAAGCTTCCATCTTATGGTTTGCCAACTGTTTTTTGTAATTGGTTATCTAGTTTTCTCTCTGATTGCTCACTGAGGGTGATTGTAGATGCCTCTCTGTCTTCTAACTTTTCAACTAATGCTGGTGTCCCCCAAGGTTCAGTTCTTTCCTCCACTCTTTTCCTCTTGTATATTAATGACCTTCTTTCATTGACTGGAAATTCTATCCATAGTTTTGCCGATGAAAGTACATTGCATTCCAATTTTCATTTTGAGAAACCTTGTCCTGCTCAGTTAGCTTTAACTTCTTGAATATCTGCTACCAATTCCTTAAATGCCGATCTCCAGGTAATTCTCCAGTGAGGCATAGACAACTTGGTTGATTTCAATCCTTCTAAAACTCAGTCTTGTCTTATATCTCGCAAAAAGGATTCTTCTGCTGCTATGCTTATCTTTGGTGACACTCCGATTTCTAGGCCATTACAAATTTTGCTTCCTCCTCTGCATCTAAAAAACTTGGTTTTCTCTTTCGCTCTTGGCATTACTTTTATTTCAAACAGTTGTTCACTCTGTACGAATTGCAAATCTGCCCTACCATGGAATATTGTTCCCACATCTAGGGTGGTGCCCCCAAAATTTCTCTCAGGCTTCTAGATTCCATTGAGAAGAGGGTAGTTAGGTTAATTAATGACTCATTCCTAATAGATGTACTGTTTCTGCTGCTTCCATTTTCTACAGATATTTCCCTGGGCACTGTTCTCCTGAATTGGCTTCTATAATTCCTGCTCTCTCTTTCAAAACAGTCTGAACACATGCCGCCACCAGCCAACACCCATTTACTGACTAACTTCAAACTCACTGAACCAGTTTTTCATCTTCCTCATTTATTCATTGAACTGCCATTTTCTGGAACAACCTTCCTTCATACGTATTTCCTGAATATTACAGTCTGCAGAAGTTCCACTGTAATGTCAACAAATATCTTCTTTCATCTTCTGAACCTCCAACCCATGCAGGGTACTAAGTACTATAGGTTCTAATACCTCTCTTGTTTCCGGTTTTCATAAATAAAAAAAAAAAACAAAACCTCTGTTAAATGTGGATACATTTGCACAACTCCAGTTTGTGGGGACTTCCCCTGAGTCCAAGGATGCTCATGATTATGGCTATGCGTTTACTTACTTCCTTTGCCGCCTCCTTTAATAGAACTGGCTGGCCGTCCACGCTAAGTACCTTTCTTATGCTTAACGTCAACAATTTCTCCCTCACTTTGTTCTCAGTTATTACAAAATCATTAAGCATCCTCTTAAGGTACACAAGTTCCAGTCAATATCTGGGAAATTAAAATCCCCCATTATTAGACAATCTGATTTACTAGCCCACTCTGTTTTTCTGTACAGTTGTGCCTTGTACTCATCAGTTTCATTAGGCCTGTAACACACTCCAACTCTCATTTTTGCTTTCCCCGTACTTGCATCACACCAAACTGATGCAACATTGCACTGTGACCACCAATGTTAACTGGATACACTTCCTTAGATTTTGTTTCTTAACGAACAGCATAACCTCTCCTCCCTTCCTATCTTTTCTGTACACATTTTACTCCTCAAATTCCAATTCTGCACTGCTTATATCAGTGTGACACCATGTGTGTGATATCCATCATATCTACACTTGATGTCTTGACCAGCACTTCAAATTCATCAAATTTATTTATTACACTCCTGGCATTGGTATACATGCACCTGTTCTTATTCTTAGTTACCCCAACACAGCCCATGTATTTATTTGTTCTGTGATGACTCCCATCAGTCCCTGAAAACGCCAACACCCTGCCCTGTAGTGTAATAGAAGTATGTGGTACCATGTATGGGTTGAAGGAGAAGGGAGGTTGGGGGGGGGGGGGTGATGCAAACTTTGCTCTAGAAACTAAACATAGAGTTCACCACTTTAAGGCTCTATTAAGCAAAGTGGTGATATTGCACCCGTTGACGAGTATTTACAATTTAGTATTATATTATATTCTTACCAAGAACAAGTTTTATTATTAGTATTAGTAGCAGCAAAGATGCAAGAAAGGAAGCTTATACAGCATGAACCAAAAATAAAACTATTTCAGCTCATCTTTTCATCCTCTCTAATGATTAATCTAATTCTTCCTTAAATTTTCCTGGATTTACTGAAATTTACCCTAAGTTTTCTTGGTAAGCATATACTCCTTCTCTGTGTCACTGGTTATATATATTTGCAGTGTTCTATTCCAGTTAGTCATTTGATAAAAATTTGGTGTTTATTAAGAATAGTGTACAGTAAGAATTTGCTTAATACAGTGGAACCTTGATTATCTGGGGTGATGACAGAGCAGGATGGTAGTTAATTAAGAAACAGAGCTAATCACTGGGGATGTTCGTGAACCATTAATTGTGGTAAGCAAAGGGGGGTCCCAAAATCCATGATGCACTCATTATTATTATTTTTTCAGCTAAAGACAACGGTCTTTAGCTGAAATAATAATTTCAGTAATCTACAGGCCAGGTGATTGTGAAGATTATTATGGGAGCCTCTACATGCAAATGGAATGGGGTACCCTCTTGTTGCCAATTTATTGCATGATAGTATAGAAACTGTATGGTGTGAGATAGTTGGAAGCAAAGATATAATGAGAGTAATCTACAGGCCAGATGATTGTGAAGATTATGATAAGGGCCTCTACATGCAAATGAGATGGGCAAGTAAGCATCAGTGTCTTGTTATGGTTGATTTTAATTTGCCTCTAATTGATTGGAGCAAGTGGGAAGGAAACTCCACACGGGGGACAAAATTTTTAAATCAACTAGATTGTTATTTGTATCAACATGTCAAGGTAAAGTGCTATGGAAAAGAATATTCTAGACCTCATCACCCATGAATCAGATGACATAATAGAGCTGCAGTACAAGAACCAGTAGCAGGAAGTGATCACAGAGTTCTATGGTGGACGATGAAGAGAGAGGTAGCAGTAGTTAAAGGCAAAGGAAAGGGTTATAATTTCAGGAAAGGAAATTATGATACCTTAAGGATGTCTTCTATTTACTGGTTAGATATTGCACAGAGAGCGAATACAATTGAATTATGGTGTACGTATAAAACATCAATTACAGAAAACTTGAATGCTTATATACCCTTAAAAAAATACTCCACAAGAAATATTCCAAGTTGGATGAATAAGGAAGTTACCAAATTAGTTGAACAGAAAAAGACAGCATGGAAACGTTATAGAGCAATAAAAAGTACTGAAGCCTATAACAGCTACAAGTTGATCTGTATTAGTGCCACAGAAAAGGTTAGGCCGGCAAAGGCAGATTATGAGATTGCTGGCAGAGAGCAAATAGTGGGGATAAGGAATTCTTCACACACACACACACACACACACACACACACACACACACACACACACACACACACACACACGTATATATGCATGCAAAGAAGAGGACAAACCAGATCAGACCCTAATGTAATGGACGTGGGATAGTATTAGATACTCCAGCCTAAGTTGCAGATGATCTGTGCAGTTACTTTGCATCGATATTTACAGAAGAAAAACCCTTTGTGTCAGCGCCTCCGTAGCCAGGTGGGAAGGAGCAGCAGTGCGTAGCACACGCTTCTTGATTAGACCGGGGTTCGAGCCCGTCACCACCAAATACGGAGGATGTGGAAAGGTCATTCAGGGAATGACCACCGCATATCCCGGAGTAATATGGCCTTAGTTGCTAATGCTCCTAAAAAAAAAAAAAAAAAAAAACAAACCAAACCCTTTGTATCAATGAGAAATTATGGGAATGAAGTTGAAAAAAAATGTAATTAATGATGTTGAAATTTCACATGTTTATTTAATGAAAAAACTTTATAGTCTACAGGCCAGTTAAGGCTCCTGGGGTTGATGGCATATACCCTTAATTTTAAGGGAGGCAGCAAGTGAGTGCATTGAACCATTGAGGCTAATTATGAGAGCATCACTGGACTAGGGCGTAATTCCATTGGATTGGAAAAGTGCCAGCGTATCTCCCATACATAGGGCAGTTTTAAGAGTGAAGTGGGAAATTACGTGCTGGTCCATCTAACTTCAGTAGAAGGGAAAATCATGGAGACAATAATCAAGGGTTGAATTTAGGATCATTTAGATAGAAATGCAAGTCCGAAGGATACACATCATCCCTTTCCAAAGGGAAAATTATATGTAACAAATCTGGTTAGCTATTTTTACAGGGTCACTAATGAGCTACATATAGGGAATAATTTCAACATTGTTTATTTAGATTTCAGCAAAGCATTTGACTCGGTCCCACATGGGCGGTTACTTTATAAGCTGGAACAGGTTGTTATCACAGGGAAAATATTCCGATTTTCCCTGTGATGGTTTCAGAGCAGGAGGCAGATAAATGGTTATTCCTCAGATTGGGTTGATGTAAGAAGTGGGGTTCCCCAAGGGTCAGTATTAGGACCACTGTTTTTGATTTTCATAAATGACATTATTATTATTAGCCGTATGGTGCAAGGAAGTCTGAAGCTTATGCTGCACCAGCCAAAAAAATTCCCAAGTTACCCTGAGAGAGAGAGAGAGAGAGAGAGAGAGAGAGAGAGAGAGAGAGGAAGGAATCATCAAGAAAGAGTAGAATGATGATATTCAGTTCAGGACACTGGGTGTGCCAAGCCCATACTCACCAGATGTGAGCCCCTAGGGGATAGAGGGCGTGATGTCTAAATTTGCAGATGATGTAAAGATTGGCAGCATAGTTAATAATCACTGCCAAATAGAGCTTAATCTGAGTGACCTAGATATCCTTCAAGGATGGTCAGAAAAATAGCAGCTATGCTTTAATCCAGCAGGTATTACACCTGCGGACAGTAACCCCAAAATAACTTATACACTTGGTAGTGTTAAACTAAAGCCAGTAGTGGAGGAAAGTAGTGTTACGATACGGTCATACATTAATTTCACTGAGCATTGTAGACAGATTGCAAGGAAGGTCCATGGTGTCCTATCGATTTATCGAACAATTGCCATTAGAGATAAGGACATCATAATCCCATTTTATAAGGCTATTGTTAGACCACACTTGGTATACTGTTCAAGCTTGGAGACCACACCTAAAGAAAGACATTGTGCTTCTTGAAAGGGTCCAAAAATGGGTAACTTGCCTGATGAGTTACCTGTCAACATGTCAAGGTAAAGTGCTATGGAAAAGAATATTCTAGACCTCATCACCCATGAATCAGATGACATAATAGAGCTGCAGTACTCGCCTGGTGAGATCTGCAAAAGGGTGTCCATGTGAGGAAACACTTCAAATATTTGGGTTGCAGAGAAACTAGGCATCTTAGAGCAGACTTGATTGAAGTGTGTAAGGCCTTGAGAGGCATAAGTAAAATGAATGGGGAATCATTTATAACTGTGAAATTTTCACTGTTATAAATGATTATAGAAACTAGGGCCATAATTTGAAGTTACGGGGGGAGATGTTTAGACTTAATTGCATGAAGTTTCATTTTAGCCAGCGAGTTAATTATTGGATTTAATTACCTACATGGGTGGTAGAGGCTGATAGTTTGGGGAAATTCAAAGGTCAGCTGGATAATTATCTATGGGAGGAGGGAAATGCATAGGTTGTCTATTTCCTTTTCTCTTATTATTCCTTTTTTAAAATTTTTTTCTTTTTTAAAATGTTCGTATTTTATTATTTTTTTTGGCTGCTGCAGCATAAGTTATAGGCTTCCTTGCACCATGTGGCCATTGCTAATACTAAAAGTCTGATTACCTTTTCTGTGCATATAATTGCATTCCATCAGTGATCCTTGCAGGTAGCACGCATTTTGGAAAAGACCACATGTTCAGGTTTCATCGAGATGGGATCAATTTTCATTGTTTTTTCATATTGTGGCTATTTTGTTTGTTCTTGTTTGAGGATTGCACAGTCTCACCTTTTCTCTTATTAATTATTCCTTTTTTAAAATTTTTTTCTTTTTTAAAATGTTCGTATTTTATTATTTTTTTTTGGCTGCTGCAGCATAAGCTATAGGCTTCCTTGCACCATGTGGCCATTGCTAATACTAAAAGTCTGATTACCTTTTCTGTGCATATAATTGCATTCCATCAGTGATCCTTGCAGGTAGCACGCATTTTGGAAAAGACCACTTGTTCAGATTTCATCGAGATGGGATCAATTTTTATTGTTTTTTCATATTGTGGCTATTTTGTTTGTTCTTGTTTGAGGATTGCACAGTCTCACCTGCTACAGTTTCTTCTATCAAAATAAATGGAAATTTAATTTTTTCAAATATGTTTGCTGTTCAATGTTTGCCTTATTATTTGCTGTCAACCTTTTTTGAATGCTATTTAAAAGGAATAAAAAAAATTTTAAATGATTTAAATTTCTAATTTTTTAAAAATTAAAATCATTTTAAATTGTTTTCATTCCTTTTTAAAAAAAATTTAAATGATTTTATTAATCTAAGTAAACATATTTATTATAAACATAATAAATGTAGTATTAAAATTCTAATAATGCTCTCATTAATAAAATTTATTGATGCCACATTGAACAACAAATATACACTGAAGATGCTAATTACCACTGTGCTAGTAGCAGTGAGGAAGTGGATGATTAATTCCTTGAATGCATTTAGAATTTGTTGTTGGTAACATGGTCAGTTGGTCCCACTCTATAGAATTTAAGAAATGTCTCAGACCAGTGTAGTCTGCTTTACAAAAGCAAAAACCCTTCCTTTTACCCCTGATGGTAGTTACGTCTTAAAGGAAATCCCACTGTGATTACTGCTACTTAGTGGTTTTTTTTTTATCTGCAGATTCTTAATGGGAGAATCTGCTATAGTCACTGGATAATCACTGTGGATAATCACTGCTGTTAATCTGATCAAGAGTATCTCCCTCTAGTTGTCTCTCAAACATGCCGTAGAAAAAAGTCATCCAGTAAATCCACTAAAGTCTTGCTAGTGTGTGAATGAATCCACAAGTTCCTGTCAATATCTGGAGAGTTAATCTCCCATTATAACTCATTCTGATTTACTGGTCCACTCTATTTCTCGGTGCAGTTGTTTGTTATGTAGTAACACTGAAAGTGTAAACTCTCTCACTTGGCCATTTTGAAAATAAAGAAAAATTTATTTTGTTTACTCCATTCTCATGCTATATTGGACATATATACTTTTCTTTTGTCAGTGTTAAACCTCAAATGCTATTTTTAAACCCAACTGCTTAATTTTTCTAGATCTTGTTGCAGTAGCATATCATCATAACTGTCATTAACCACCCTGCCAACCTTCATATCATCTTCAAACTTAGATATTAAGCCCGATATACCTTCACCAATATCATTAATAAATACAGAAAACACCAATAGGCCCGGCACCAGGGCACTCCACCAATAACATGCCATAACAAATAGCCCATGAAGGGCAGTGTTCATTGATAACAACTGCCTTCTCCCACTCAACGCTTCTTTTATCCGTAGCAATGGTTTGCCTTTAATGCACACTGATCCAATTTGTACTGCAATCTATTATGTGCAACAGTATCAAAAGTTTTCCTGCATTCCAAGAGTATGATATCAAAATTAATTTTTGCATCCAGTTTCTTTGTGACTGCGTCATAGTATCCAATCAAATTGGTCAGTCAAGATTAACCCTTGAGTAACTCATGCTGTGACTTAAGTATAACTGCACTTCTGTCTGGATGGTCCTGCATTCTTCTTTAGCCAGGGTCTCTATTAATTTCCCTGGAAAGAAGTTAAGCTGACAGGTCTGTAATTACTCATGCCATTCTTTGATCTTCCTTTGCAAATTACAGATATATTTGCATATCTCCAGGCCATAAGGACTTTCCCTGAATCCCAAGATGCTCTCACAATTAAGGCTATGGGTCTGCTTACCTCCTTTGCTGCCTCCCTTAATATAACTGTATAGATCCCATCCACTCCAGGTCCCTTTCTTAAAGTTCACCTCAACAATTTCTCTTCCACTTTCCTCTCAGTTATTAAAAAATTTTTTTTATCTCACTGGTAGAGTTTGATGAACTTCTGGCATCCACTTCCCTAAAGAATTCCTTATGTGTGAATGTAGATGCAAAGTACATCTTCAGCTTATCAGCATCTAGAGCATGATCATCAATAGTTAAACCATCCACATCATCCTATGTTATTTGTTTCATGAGGTTTAGCTCCAAGTGTTGTAAACTTGCACAGCATAACTAAACATGTGTAAATAATGATAAAAATTTAAATAAATTTCAAAACTTATATTAGTGGTTTACAATCAGTGTATCCTAGCACTTTGCTTGCCATGACCCTTTTCAACTGTGCTTCAAGATTAGGAAAAGTCTATTGTGTTCAGCGGAACTCACTATTTAGATGTGTCCTGACCATCATCTTTTAATATCGAGTGTGGCTTGAGTGACTAAAAATTGGGAACCACCGACTTATATGACCCTTTGTGTGGCTTGCTAACTCCCAAGAACTGTTTGTGTAGCCAGCTGACACTTCTGAGTTTGATGCCCCTCTCTTACTTTGTCATATGAAAAGTGGTCACTTTTTTTTTCATATTTTTTTTTTATGGGGAAAAAAAAAAAAAAAAAAAAAATTTTCAATGCTGATATAATAATTTTGTTAGGAACTGACCAGAAGTGGTCACATTAGATGACTATCATACAATTTAATCTCTGAAATCTGATAGACTTGACTTGAACCCTTTTCAGATTTTTGGAATTTGCTGGATTTTGTTTTATAATATTAACAAAACCAAATAAACTGCATTTTTATGCTGCAGTTTATTGTGCATAGTACTGAATAACAAGCAAATAGTAGTAGTATACAGTATTCTTTTATGCTCCTTTCTTTGTGTTACTGTGCAAAGCTTTTAACACGTTCACTGCTTTCTGAAAACATATTCAGCTTATTTCAGTCCAATTGGAAGGAAAACTTTGTCTTTTTTCTTCTAATTTTACAGAAGAAAAACTGGATATTTTTTATAAGCAACCTTGACTGGAGGCTGATTAATTCAGTCATAGAGAGGAATGCTCAAAAATGTATCTGACATTTCCCATCCAAATTGACTCAATCCTGTGGATTTCATTCCCAGGTCAAAAAGGTTGTTGGAAAAGCCAGCAGCAAAAGCATTAAGCAAGTTTTACTTGCTCTTTTTCACATTGACAAACGACTACTAAAAGTTTCTCACAGTTGCCTCGCTAAAGTCTCATCAAAACTCTTTAGCAAAGCAACCATTTCCATAATAGATAATGAAATGTGTTTTCATTTTGGACCATCACAATCCTCTGGGCCACTTGTTTTTCTTTTAGGCAGCAGATTTAAGAAGAACTGCAGGATAAATATACTGGTAAAATGGATATAAACAAGGAATACGCTGATGTAAATAAAATGGAGATGCTGCTAGCCAGTTGGGAGTATTAGACAGAAGCCTCGATACTGGGTGAGTGGCCAGCTTGCTAACTAATTTGCTGATTCTTGAGTGTTTGCAGGATCATTCTCCAAGTAATAACCAGATGGATTTTCAGACTTAGGAATTTCAACTAGCACAGGTGATCACTTTGTGTACAGTTGGTTTTACTTTATATTTTTGCATTAATTTGAAATGTAGCAGACTACCTTTATTCCTAAATGCAGCATGTCCCTTCTTTTTTTTTTTTTTGTTATCTTGCTTTAGGATTAATGGAATTAATTCACTATTTGCAATTATTGATATCTCTAGTTATCATGAAGCTTACCATTCGAGGATCCATTTATCTTTAAAATATTTCCTGTGCTTTAATCTTTATGTAGTGTTATTTATTAATTACTTTTTCTTATTTTTTTTAAATAAGGCAGCTGAATTGGAGATGTTCTCTATCGTTATCTTAATGATAGAAGTTATTAATTAAAGAACTAAAAAAAAAAAAAAAACAAGCAGCTATGAGTGAAGTCGATGCACATTCTGTCTCCAGTGGGCATCTACCACCACGGTCCAAAATGCAGTTAGTTTGCATTATTGACCTTGTAAGTATATTTTCAAAAATGTCTTTAAGGAGTTTTAAAAGCAGTTTTATAATGAGTGTATAGAGGTTGCTTTGTTTTTTCATAAAAACACAATGGTAATATTAACTCAGGTATATAGTTATTTTATTGTTTTGTAATCTGTTTGAAGATTTTATTAGTCTGTTATGATACCATATGAACATGATGAAATTGATTATATCGCTTTCATGCCTATTTAGTGATCCTACATGAATATCTATCTATACCTTAAAGTTTTCCTCCTAGTGATATTTATTCGAGCCAATGGGAGAAGGCGAGGCAATTACGTCACTACAAATGCAATTATTGACAACTGCCTACATAATGTTCCCCAACTTCGCACGCATGATTCACTGTCTAACATTTGATGTTCCATTGTAACGTTTTTTTGTATATTAATGAATATTCTATACTGTAGTTTAGAATTTTGTAAATATTTTAAATATTTGTATAGTTTGTAATTATTTCAGATAAATATTTTAGTCCTGCTCTTTTGGATGCAACAATATTCCTCATGCATTATGGAACCCAAAGTAAAAGGCCTTTTCCTGAGTGACCTATGTAAATGCAGGTAAATAATTACACAGTGATATTTGCTGAAGTCCAGAATAGTATACATCATCAAGTACTTATATCAAAGTGAGAAAGACTGAAATAATCTGATTGTTTTGTGTCGTCGAGGAGGGGCTTAGCTTAGGTATTGTTTATCCCTCCATCCCGCTGTTTTAAAACGGGAAAAAGAGTTCCTGAGTTAAAAACAGCGGCAAATGTGGGGAAAAACACCCTAGGCATATCAACCTAGGACAGTGGGTGGGGAAAGCAATGGCATCTGCCAATCACTGCTTTGTTCCTGTCCGTTTGTCGAAATATGGGAATCACAACTTGTCAATCACTGCTTTCCCACTGTTTTGCTTGCTGTCATGTTGTAGGGTGTACTCTGTTCTGGAGCTTTACCATGATATTTATTCAACCTTGAGAATGCCACACACTACAAATGCACAGGTAAATAATTACATAGGTCATTTCCTGATTAGATATCAACCATAGCATTTCAACAGGTCTTTTACGTAGAAAAGATTTGACTTACTCTGTATACCTCTACATTTTACGTAGAAAAGCATGGGCGAGCAAAGCGCCCTAGTAATTATTATTTGTTTTTGTTATTTATACATTCATATTTATGTAATTTTTTTGAATATGTAATGACTATATCATAATTTAATTACTTGATTGCAAATTGTTTTGGATAAGATCTGATGAATAATTGAAAGACATTCATCTTCATGCCTCAAAAGTGTAAAAATCACTCCAACAAATTCTGCTGTGTGTGTGTGTGTATATGGCTCTTTCATAACTAAATCATGACACTTAACAATCACAGAATAATTTCTGGTTATATTTTCTGTTATCTGAGTGATCAAAATAAGGCATGGGCAGCATGTATTATTTTTACCTCTTGTTTGATTGGATTATGTGACTATTTGAAGTAAAAGAAAGACTTTATTTTTCACCATAGCTATGATATGGAGAGGGCCAAAAAGACCATGATGGTGATTGTTACTTTTGCAATGTGAATGTAACTTGATTCTAAGCGAGAAATAAGTATAACATTGTTTATTTGAACCTGGATGCAGCAATGAGACCAATCCCTTGTGATGACATCATGCCAATTCCAGTACCCACACAGCATTGACTAGATTCTTTAGATGATAGAATGGAATGCAATGAAGGTGAGACCTGAGAACTTCAGTTGATCCGGAGTACATACTCGGTGAAGAGACATTGGGACTTCAGCTGTTTATCCAAGATGAGTTTAATGATTTCATTAGAGATCTAATCCTGAGGCAGTTCAGCTTTATCTTCAGAAAGATCTAGAACTGCCTCAGGATTAATGCAGAAACATTTTGTTGAGAAGGATGTCAAAGTGCCTCACTATAGACAAAGAAACCAAGTTTTGGCACATTCTTTAGAGTAAATAGTTTGCCCTGCTGCCGCCTCCATGATAATTGATGGAGGTGGCACTACTAAATGGAACTTAGTGCCATTCATCCCCTTTGCCTACTCTGTTCATATAAAGGAGATGTACTATAACATGGAGACACTGTTTAAAACAATTCAGTACAGCACTCATGATGGCCTTGCCGCATTGTAGCCTTAGTTGCTAATGCGCCAAAAAATCCAAACAAACAAACAAACAGCACTCATGAAGAGAATATCTGTGGTAATCTCAAAGTAATTGGTATGGTCATATAAGAAGGGTTCACAAAATGTTGTTTGTTATTCCTCTGTGAGAGTTGTTCTACTGCAGACTATACTGTGATATTGAAGTTTTTCTTGTTAAGAATTCCCCTTTTTGTGCATCTGACTAATCTTGTTACTCTTCTTTGCAATTGTTCCAACAGATCCACATGTATTTTAAAATTAGCTTCCAGGCTTGTATGCAGGCTTTAGAGATGCAGCCTAACCATTGTCTTACACAATGGGATAATTATCTGTTTGTTTTTGCTGGCAGAATTCCTGTATATCATTGACAGAACTTGTGAGCTGCCCTACCAACATGTCTGCACTGCTCAGAAAACTTCATGTTGGACTGTACAATTATCCTTTGTTTATTTTTGTTCTCCACCACCTTGAGTGTGGTGCTACCCAATTGATATTTCATTCGGGGAATATTGCTACCAATATGCAGTATCTAGCATTTATCAATGTTAAACCTCAATTACCACTTTGTAGCCCATCTAATTTAAGGTCTTGCTGCAGTCATTGCCAAATGTGCAGTCAGGATTGAGACATTTAACAAGCAGGAGGCTGGCAACAGTCTAGGATTGGTTCCAACAAGGTTTCTGAAATATTACCTGATTGTATAGTGATTTAGTTAATAGCCAAATAAACTATCTTAATATTCATTTGTTATAAGAGTGGTCATTATAGAAGTCTACCTCAGACTCCCTTCATTAATATCCTGACTCCTGTTGTTCATCATCCTGCTAACCTTTATATCATATGCAAATTAGACATTAAGCATGATATGCTTTCATTGATATTGTTAATAAATAATAAACAGTAAGGCACCCTGCTGAACCTTGAAGGGCTTCACTAATTACATTAGTCCACAAAGAGTAGTGGCTACATTTATTTAGTTTTAAACCTCAAGCTGATATAGAAAACATGGTAGTTGCTATGATTACTTCCCTGAACACTTCCCATTTAGAGTTGTAGTTGTAAATATTATTTGGTTCTACTGAAAAGAATTTAAAAATTGTCCAAGACTGTATTAGTCGCCTTCACAATAGCAAAATCCCTTCCATTTACACACATTAGTTAAATTTTTTAAGTAAATTTCCACATCAGTACACTGATTGCTGCCATATAGTGGTTCCATTATTTGTAGATCCTTAATGTGTGACAAGTCACTGCTGATAATCATATTAAGTGTACTGCTTTCCCTTATTGCTTCTCCAACATGCTGGTGTAGAATGCAGTCATTCAGTAAATATAGACATTCTGCTAGAAATGTGTCCCCCACCCACAAGTTGCAGTCACTATTTGGGAAGTTAATTTTCTATTATAAAATATTCAGATTGATTGGCCTGCTTGTCTGTACAGTTGTTCCTCATACTCAGTCATTTGTTCTATAACATATAAACCATATAACATATAAACCATATGAACCAAACTGACTCAGTATTATATTGGAAACCTGTATCACTCGAATGCTTCTGCCTTAGATTCATTGTGCCTCTTAGCCAAGAGAATTACTCCCCCTCCTTCTGTCTGGCCCTTCTGTACTCTGTGACCTCACCATATTCAGATTCTTTATCCCATTTGTCTGAATGTCACATTCTGATTTCCCTGTAATGTCTATATTTGATATCTTAACCAGTATATCAGATTTGTTTTACTATACCTCTTCTAGCATTAATGTAGAAGCAAGTATGTGTGCACCTGGTTTTTTTTTTTTTTTTTTTTTTTTCCAGGAACCATAGAGTGGAAGAACAACTTCCACTCTATGGTTCCTATGTGAGAATTTTTTTATATATTTATATTTAAATTTTTTCTATATTTATATGTAAGAATTGTGACACCATTTGAACTATCCAGCATATTTTATTAGAATGTCTGATTTTTACTTGTGAACACAGTTTATCTTTTACTTCTTTTAGGCACCTGAATGAGCCCCTCTACACTTAGTCAGATTTTCTGACAGTGATCATGTGTCAGCAGTTTTTAACTATTTAAAATCCTTACACTTGTTTCACTTGTTTAAAATATATTTTTTATGCTTGTTTTACTGGTATTTTATCCTTATACCTTTTAACATAGTTGACACCTAATTTGCAGCCTTTCATATTTTTATCCTTTATATGAACTGGTTTTGGTGCATTATAGCCATTGTTGCTTAATGTGCCACTAAAACCTAACCAACTAACCTGTTTTTTTCTCTCCTAACATCCCTGATACATCTCAAGTAATTGCTTATCCCATAATTCTACTAGCAGCTCTTGTAATTTCCCACACCTTTTTTTCTTGGCTGCTGTGTATCAATCGAAGCAGTGTAAGAATATTTTTTTTTTTTTTTACTTTTAGCTGCTATTATCTATTTAATCTATTATTTCTCTCCCCGCACCTTTCCTGAGCCTAACAGTTTGCTGACCAGTCTAACATAACTTGGTAGCTTCGCAATATGCCTGCACCCCCTTCTATTTAAGTCTATTCCACCCCTGTAAAAAGTCTCTCTGGTTAACAAGCAGAGTCCATGCTGTTAAAAATTCCTATAAGCCTCACGAGGGCTGAATTAACTGACTAGGCTGTTATGTACTCCTATTGTGTCTGAGCAAAATCCTAGCAATTTTCAAATTTAATCCTAACTTGTGACTTTTTTCCCCCCTTAACATTGTATTATACCTGCTTAGTAAATCTCGAGATCATCTATTCGTAATATCTCGATCAACACATGAAACCCAAATATGTAGGATAAATTCTGAACCTGCTATCTGATTTCATCATAAATCTCATGCTGTGAATTTGCATCACTTGCAATCAGCAGAAACGTTGTTGGTCACTTTGGTAATTGATAATGATTACAGAACTGAAGTCTGTACGGTGCCATTCTTGCCATGCATGCTTAGCAAAAGCCAAACTTGGTTTCGATGTGTGTTTGTGTGGTTCCTCAAGTTGTACTTGTTACCTTTTTAGGCTTGTTGACAAAGCTTGCATCACATTGGTGTGCATACAAGTCAGGTAGAAATATAAATTCCCAAAATGAAGTTTAAAGTACGAATTCTGATTTGCCTTTCTGTTTAATTTATTAAAAATTGTGACACAGACCATTTAGTGATTGCTGATCTTCTTTCCCTAAACAAAACACAAACATAGAAGAGAGCAGTAATTTTTTGCAGAGAATAGTTGTAATAACGCAGTTTCTTGTAAATGACTGTGCCCTTAAATCTAATAATAAGATTCAATTTTTTTTTTTTTTTTTTTTTTTTTAAACTTTAAACATAAATGGCAGCTGCTGTAACTTGACTGGGCTGTGCTACCTACCAACACATGGCTGAAATTTTTAAGTTTCATCAAACACTTCCTAGTTCATTTCACAAATATACGTGGTCTCAATTCTAATCTCAACGGTGTCTATTTCCACTTGCAGTCTGACAAACCCAGTGTATTTTTTCTGACAGAATCTCAGTTATCTGTTGATTCAGCTACTGCTCATCTTAGTTGCCCAAATTATTTGCTGTACGATTCCTTTCGCCTCAAAGGTGGTAGTTGTGCATACATGTGTTCCAATATTCCCTGTCAGAGACTTGGTAATTTGGAATCTCCTCTTTTCGATCTTCTCTGGCTAAAAATCTCCTACCTCATTGTGTAAAATTCATCTGTTGTCTCTACCGTTCTCCAAACTCCACTAATCACTTAAAGCTTTTTGACTTTCGCCAGTCCAACTTTCCTAACAGTAAGGTAATTTTCCTTGGTGATTTTAACGTTCCCAACTCCAGCTGGCTTCTGTTTTCTAGTCACACCGAACCGACCCAGCTGGTTGAGATGCTGAGGCTTTTGCAATTACTAATGACCTGCACAGATTGTTCATTTACTACAAGAATACTGGACAGTCATAACCATACAGCCAACACGCTTGATCCTTTTCTCACAAACAACCCATCTAAGTACACATTCAAAGTGAGTGGTCCTTTAGGCACCTCAGATCACGACTTGGTGATTGTCTCTTCTCCAATGGAGCTTTTATCTCATGGCTATTCCCAATCTTGTATTGATTTGCATTACAAGAATGCAAAATGGGATGACCTGAGAGATTTCTTTTCTTTGGTTGGATTACTGTTTCAAAACTTCTGATGTCAAGGTTTGCTCAGATCGTGTCAGTGAAATTATTCTTGTAAGAATGGAATCCTTTATTCCACACTCCACTTTAAAATCTCGTCCTTTATCTAAACCTTGGTTTTCCAATAATAAATGTTAAGGCTGTTCAAGAGAAGATCGTGGCATATCGTAATTGGCTTATTTCTAATTCTCCAGTTTCATTTTCTGCCTACACCAAAGCTCGCAACAATTGTAAAGCAGTTATTAATCAGTCCAAACTAGATTTTGAGCAGGCTAAGAGTAAAAAACTTGCTTCTTGCCCTAATGGTAGCCGAGCATTCTGGTCTCTTGCCAAAGCTATTGGCTGCAACTTTTGCCCATCTCTGCTCTCACCTCTGTTAAAACCAGATGGTTCTGTTATCACTTTAGCCAAGGATAAAGCTGACCTGCTAGCATCCCATTTTTCTTCCAACTCGTGTATTAATGACCTTGATAAAACACCTCCCACCATTCCCAAAACACTCCATTTAATGCCTCTTGTGGTCTTCCGTCAAAAGGATGTCAGAAGGATTTTGACGAATCTTGATGCTAAGAAAGCTCCAGGTTCTGATGGTATTTCTTCACTTGTTCTCAAAACCTGTGCTTCTGAACTTACTCCTCCAAAGGTGTTTTTCCTTCTGCTTGGAAATTTGCTCATATCCAGTGAGTTCCTAAAAAGGGTGAAAAATCTCTCCCATCCAATTATTCTGTTCTTTCTAAAGTAATGGAGAAATCAATTAACCGCCAACTCTTAAACTACCTAGAAACCTTCCGTCTGATCAGCGATCGCCAGTATGGTTTCAGTCAGTGTCAATCCACTGGTGATACGTTACCCATTTATGGAAAAATTGAATGGAAAAGTTCGGTGAAACACAAGCAGTTGCCCTTGACATCTCGAAGGCTTTCGATCGTGTTTGGCATAAAGGTCTTCTAAACAAGCTTCCATCTTATGGTTTGCCAACTGTTTTTTGTAATTGGTTATCCAGTTATCTCTCTGATTGCTCACTGAGGGTGATGAGAGATGGCTCTTTGTCTACTAACTTCTCCACTAATGCTGGTGTTCCTCAAGGTTCAGTTCTTTCCCTCACTCTTTTCCTATTGTATATTAATGACCTTCTTCCATTGACTGGAAATTCTATCCATAGTTTTGCCGATGATAGCACATTGCATTCCACTTTCCATTTTGAGAAACCTTGCCCTGCTCAGTCAGCTTCAACTTCTTGAATATCTGCTACAATTCCTTAAATGTTGATCTCCAGGTAATTCTCCAGTGGGGCATAGACAACTTAGTTGATTTCAATCCTACTAAAACTCAGTCTTGTCTTACATCTCACAAAAAGGATTCTTCTGCTCCTATGCTTATCTTTGGTGACACTCTGATTTGTAGGCAAAACGATATGTCTTTTGGGGATTACCCTGACTTCTAGTCTCTCTTGGCACAAGCACATTACAAATATTGCTTCCTCTGCATCTAAAAAAACTTGTTTTTCTCTTTTGCTCCCGGCGTTAAGTTTCTTCCAAACAGCTGTTTAGCCTGTACAAATCGCAAATCTGCCTTACCATGGAATATTGTTCCCACAGAGTGGGTACAATATTCCATGGTACAGAGTAAACAGCTGTTTTAGTAGGATTGAAATCAACTAAGTTGTCTATGCCCCACTGGAGAATTACCTGGAGATCAACATTTAAGGAATTGGTAGCAGATATTCAAGAAGTTGAAGCTGACTGAGCAGGGCAAGGTTTCTCAAAATGGAAAGTGGAATGCAATGTGCTATCATCCTGGGCCGTGCCCACAAAACCTCTCTCAGGCTTCTAGATTCCATTCTGCCCTCTAACAGAGTCTCTCCGCTCGCTGTCTCATAGATGTACTGTTTCTGCTGCATGCCTTTTCTGCAGATACTTCCATGGGCACTGTTGTTCTGAATTGGCTTCTATAATTCCCACTCTCTCTTTCAAAACAGTCTGAACTCGTGCTGCCACCAGTCAACATCCACTAACTGTCCAACTTCAAACTCGCAGAACCAACTTTTCATCTTCCTTGTTTATTCATTGAACTGCCATTTTCTGGAACAACCTTCCTTCATACGTATTTACTGAAAATTACAATCCACAGAAGTTCAAGTCTAATGTCAACAAATATCTTCTTTCATCTTCACAAGCACCGTACTAAGTACTATAGTTTATAATACCTCTCGTGTTTGGGGCTTTCATAAAAAAAAAAAAAAAAAAGTGTTTTTGTGGTATTTAAAATATATTGAAGTAAGATGCATATTTGAATTATCTAAGATTCTTTAGTAACCATCACCAAAATAAATTTATAGTTGTCATTTAATTTGCACATTTAGAAAAATGAATTTGAGCCCTTTACTGTAATATTTAACATTTTAAAAACTTAATGATGGCCACTGTTATACTTCTAAGTTTTAAAGTGAACATTAACAGCAAAAACAAATAACATAATGTTTTAGTGATACACAAATTAATCTTTTATTTCATGTTTCATTAAAATGTGAACACTGCAGAGGATAAAAATTTGCCTTTTAATTCTCTAAACTTCAAAATGAATGTTCCTCACCTGTATAAAATGTTTAACTATCAGTTTGTTTTCTTTAATAATCCTAATGATTATATCACTTTTAACTTTTTGAATGCTGCACTCTTTTTGAAGTTCTTTGTCTTTCTATTCATTTTCTGGAACAACCTTCCTTCATACGTATTTACTGAAAATTACAATCCACAGAAGTTCATTTTAAAATTCCATTGTAAAAGAGCACCTGTAGCTTTATGTGCATTCAAAGTATTGTTACAATTAAAGGAATTTAAGCATTTGGATAATACTCAGGTTTATTTCCTTAATATATAGTTTAAGTTTAATGGTGAGAGCCATGAATTTTCTTCATAGTGTTCTATCCATTGAAATTTTTAGTTCCTGTCTTATTATTTGTATCAAAAAGGTATGAGATCAAATTTAAGCAAATTCTGTGAGAGGTAGGATCATAATAAGGCTTTGGAACTGTTATAGGATAATAACTGTCAGACAAAATTAATGAGTACAAAAACCAGTGATTACTTAGCTTAGATGGTTTTGAGAGGGCAAAATTGAGAACGCACAAAGTTGTATTGGAACTTGCATGCTACTGAGTATCAGAGAGGATCAGAGTGGAAGCAGAGGGTGCTAAGAATCTCTGGGTACGACCAGGCTGCCATGCACGGAAACTGAACTTGGCCTGTTATAACGTACGATCACTCATCGGTGAAGACAGGATATTAGAGCTGGAAAAGGAATTAGAAAATGTGAATTGGAATATCATCGGTTTGGCTGAAACAAGAAGAAGAAATGAATCACTTATAAGTTTATCAAGTGGAAATATGCTGAATACCAATGGAAACAGTGAAAGGAGCGAAGGTGGAGTTGGCTTTCTAGTCCATAAAGATATAAAAAACAACATTTTGGAATTTGGATGCCACTTTTTTCAAGAAAAGGGTGAACAGAAAGTGGACACGGAAGAGCCCAAATGGATACAAATGATAACAACAAATGAAATCGACTTCATCTTCACTAACAGAAGATATTTCGTGAATGATGTTAGTGTCCTGAACAAGGTAAATGTTGGAAGTGATCACAGAATGGTAAGTTGCACACTTGATATAGATGTAAGAAACGAAAGGAAAAAACTGACTCGAATAAATAATACAAAGGTTTTTAAGATAACAGAAGATGAGAAAAAGCAGTATGTACTGAAACTTAAGAACAAGTTTGAGCTTCTGCAGACGGTTCAGGACCAAGATATTGATAAGGAATATTACAACTTTCTGAAAGTGATAAAGCCCAAGAAACCTATAGGTAAAAAGAAATCCTAATAATACTTGTAATCTTTTTACCTAATAATAGGTAAAAAGAAAACTAATAATACTTGTAATCCCAACAAAAAAGGGCTAAATTTCTTTTATGGTATCACTTTCAGTAAATTTCGTAACTAACATGAATTGCTTTTGCTACTTGAGCCAATGATCAGCTTGATGTCACTTTAGAACATCTGAGAGTGGGGAAACAGAAAATGCCCAGTGCCTGAGTACAGGTGACCCTTAGCGGTGCAGCTTCACCGTGTGCCAATTTGCTTTTACGCAGTAGAAGTCTGTGCGACATGGATCTTGCCGAACATGGCCCAAGGTTTGCAGTAGTGTGTTGTATCTGACTCAGCCGTGTTACCTTATTACATAGTGTGTACTGTAGTTGCTTTAATGGGATGGAATTTCTAGATTTCATTCTAAGTGACTGTTATCAGAGACAGCTATTTTGTGGCACTTCGCAGTTTTGTGATCATTCAAAATTAGCCTCTGTACATTGTACCTACTTTTTTATTACAATACATTTTTCATTATGTATCTTTCAACTCAGCAGTTCTCAGAGCTTGACATACTTGAATGACCCCTTAGTCGTCTTGAGTCTTTGCTAGTGACAATGTCAGTGTGAGTTTCCGAGTTGAGTGAAAAGTGATTTCAGTGTGTGTGTATGTGTGTGTGTGTGTGTGTTGTCATTGAGCCAATTTATGTTTTAGTTCAATAGTAACCCTAACATTAATGGCTTCAAAGGGTGTCTCTACATCCGAAAGTGATTCCGGGAAGAAAAAATCCAGAAAAATTCTGTCACTGCATGAGAAAATTAATATTTTTGGGGAAAATAGAGCAAGGAAGAATGTATGCATCTTTAGCTAAAGAATATGAGTGCAATGAATCATCGATATAAACAAGTAAAAAATGTGAGGACAAAATGAAAGCAAACATTAGGTTGGCAACAAACTCTGCAAGTTAAAAATTCCCTTTTGTTAGTTGACGTGATATGCTTATTGAAAAAATGGAACAGTTATTGAATGTTTGGATCGAAGACCAAAGGAATAGAAATGTGCCTCAGTTCTAATATGATCAGGTGCAAGAGACTGTATTTATCATAAAGTCTCTTGCTGCTAGTGCAAATGGTGAATCAAGTTTCAGTGCATCCAAGGGATGGTGCGATAGATTTAAAAAAAAGAGCAGATCTGCACAATATTAAAGTTGTTGAGATTGCTTCTGCCAATGAGGTGGCAGCGGAAAATTTTTTACTGGAATTGAAAAATGTTAATTTTTCAATTCCAGTAAAATGCCTGACAGGACATTTAGAAGAATGAGTTGCACCTGGATTCAAAGTGTCAAAGGACAGAATCACTCTCCTATTTTGTAGTAATGCTTCTGGTGATTATAAATGCAAGCCTTTATCAGTGTATTGTTCAGAAAACCCAAGGGCTTTGAAAGGCAAAAATAAATCCTCTCCTCCTGTTTACTGGCAGTCATATAGAAAAGCATGGATGACTGGCTCACTATTTAGTGACTGGTAGAGCATTGTTTCATACCTGAAGTTGAAGGATATCTGAAAAATACGAATTTATCATTCAAGGTGCTTCTTATCTTAGACAGTGCTCCAAGTCACCCAGTGTCACTTCTCGATTGCAATCCAAATGTAAAATTTGTGTTTCTTCCTCCGAACACAACATCAGTTTTACAGCCCCTGGACCAAGGGATAATTTCGACTTTTAAATGTTATCTAAGGAGAAGCTGGGAAATCTTGATAAATTTTAAAATTTCTGGATAAAAATGTGTGCCAATGTTGGACTGATTTCACAATACTAACAGGTATTGAATGAAATAATCAAACAGTCATGGACTGAAACGAAGAAGTCAACTTTGAAGAACTGTTGGAAGAAGCTACTCCTTGAAACAGGAAGTGAATCACAGAACCTCAATATTATTCAGACAGAAGTTGAGAAAATTATTAAACTTGTAAACATTATTGGAGGTGAGGGATTTAGTGATATAGGGCAGGAAGAAATTTTAGAACATATTCATTCCCATCAGGAGGAAAATAAAAAGTGAGGAGCCAGAACTACTGGACTCCAATAAAGATGTTTGTGAAGAAGAAGAAAATGAACAGTAGAAGAAACCTAAACTAACAAACAGGGGTATGTATATCAGAGATTCTAAAAGCAGCCGAGTTCCTGAAGAAGAAGATTATGCAGGAAGATCTTGACTTTAATAGGAGTACAAAAATTAAGAGAAGCATTGATGATATTATGGTTTCTTATGTTGGCATGAGAAAGATCATGACAAAACAGTGACAGATAAAAATTACAGATTTTGTAAGTAAGTCAACTTCTAAAGCATGTTCACCTTCTGCTAGTTTCATCAATTGAACATTTCTTCATGTGTTGGTAAGTCATAGTCGATCAAAAGTTTTATTTCATTGTTCTGCTTATTTCAGCATACAGTTTTATTTTAAATTTAGGTAGGAATTCATTTCAATTCCATAATGGAAGCATATACCCGATTAAGTTTTTGTTGTTTTCATAATTTAGTTTTGATTTTTTTTCGGGTTTAGTTTTCTTTCATTGTGTTTTCTTTTAACATAATTGGCCTTTTACATTTATGTTAGGGACACTAACTCGCTGTCACTCAATTGGATTAATGGAATGAGAGGTAATTATGGAGGAAGTCAGGCTCGCTATTCATTTTTGAAGCCCCCTGTCAGTACATTTTAAATTATAAAGTGAAATTTTTAATTTCTTTTAAAAATAAATTGTACCATTTGTAACACAGATTGCAGTTTTAATTTCCTACATAAAAAGTTTCAGAAGCTGACTCCTGTTTTTCCATAACAGCAGTATCACACAGAACACGTAATTGCTGTGTGAGGATGTTGGCTGGAACGTAACCACTGTGCTCGGCGGGGTCACCTGTATATATAATCGAATACAGTTTTGTAATTCATTGTGTTATTAAATTTTTTTTTTTTTTTGCCCCCTTTTTTGTATGTGTAAATAAGTTTCTTTTTATGGAAAAGAATATGGAGGTTTTTATATCTTTCATCTTTTAAGGTTGAAAATGAAAAGTTTTTTTTTATATTTCAAATTTGTATTAAAAATGAGAGAGAGAGAGAGAGAGAGAGAGAGAGAGAGAGAGAGAGAGAGAGAGAGAGAGAGAGAGAGAGAGAGAAAAGCTACTGGAGCAGCTGTGTGATCAATTTCTTCTGTAAATATCCACTTAATTTATGTAATAAAAAAAATAAATTTAATTCTACACAACCAAGGTGGTTAGAAGAGAGACAAAGGCAGTTAAGAACCTGAGGGATTATGTCTAGGAAAACAATCTACCCAGCCACAAGGAAGATAGACAAATGGCATGCATTGCTCAACCTCATGGAGACTCCCCCCCCACTTACCCACTTACTCAGATGGAAGAAACAAAGTCAAGTCTCCACAGAATCCTTCGGTCTCTTCCCTGAGATTGAAGGATTCATGCTCACCATCTAAGACCAATTAATCAACACCAGGAACTACAGGAAATACATTGAGTGGACAGAAATCATGGTAATGGTTAGGCCCACCATTTGCCCAGATAAGGACAGTCACATGGCAAAACATTGAGTCCACTTTTTCACGAAAGTGCTCCATGAGTATTTCCATCCATGCTTGCTGCACTGCTGTTCATAATTCCATTGCATTCCTGGGTGGGTGGAGGATCCGAAGCTCGAATGGACCTTTCCACAGCATTCCAAAAATGCTCTACAGGGTTCATGTCTGGTGAATGGGGAGGCCATTCCATAGTGGTAAAATCAGTGGAATGGTCTTCGAATCATGTTCTAGTCACCATCGCTCTGTGGGGAGGTGCATTGTCCTGCTGGAAGAGTCCATTGCTATGTGGGTGCACGATGACCATGAAGGGTGTGGATGGTTTGCAAGGATGGACATGTAACTGTTCAGAGATGCATCTAAACTTACGAGAAGTCCCAATGTCTGCCATTTGAACACTCCACAGACCATTACTGACTCTCCACTTTCCTGAACAGTTTCTTGTTGACATGATGGGTGCTTGCTTCATGCGGTTTCTGCCAGATATGCACCTTCCTGTCTGTTCAGAATAACTGGAAATGGGACTCGTCAGACCAGGAGACCCATCTCCAATCATCAAAGGTCCAGTGCTGATGTTCTTTTGCCCAGTTGCGGCATAGTCCTGTGTCGTGGTGTTAGCAATGGGACTCTTGTGGATGGCGGCTCCAACCATGGCTAATGATGGCCTTAGTGGAGTTTCTGGCACTTACCTTGTTGAAGTCGGCAGCAATTTGTGCCTCTATCGCTCTCTGGTTGGCTGAAACAATGTGAAACAGACGTCGATGGCCACGTATATCCACCACCTTTCTCGCCCACGATGAGATATTGTTCCAGAAATGGTGTATTCCCGATATGCTCATGATACTGTCGAACGGGGATAGGGCAATTTCTGTACCACCTCCACGATAGTGACCCATGTTTCGGGCATCCACAATCATCCCTCTTTCAAAATCGGTTAACTCACGACTTTTATCCATACTGACATTGAATTACCATCTATGTGAATGCAGTGATGCAATATATCTGTATAACTGCCAAGCGGCGGGTTGTCCACTAGTGAGAGAGGTGACAGTGTCGCATTGCCCAGGAAGCAGGTATCCCACGAATTCTGTCCTTTTAGTGTACATTGCCAAGTATCCCCGAGTGACAGATGACATGTGTTGACAATGCCATCTTTTCCAAGAAACGATTGAGCACATCGCTGTGGGTTGCAGGGAGGCCACACAGAGTGCATCCTCAAACATTACTAGGTTGCCAGAATAATATATCAGAACTTAGTAAATAAATCCCAGTTGATCAAAGAAAATATACTGTATTACAATATGAACCTCAGGCTGTACTAGAAACCCCCACCCACAAGCTGGAATAGGACTGTGCCATAAGAACAGAAAAGATAATCCTGCACAACAGACTGGACATAACCCTCATTGGCAAGAAGGAAAATACTACTTACCTGATTAATATAGTGGTGCCCAACACCAGCAACCTCCAGAAAACCTGTATTGAAAAGATAAGGAAGTACACATCCCAGATAGAAAGTCAGAGATTTGGCATATGGAATGTGTAATGACCATCCCAATCACCGGCAAAGTGCCGAAGAGCCTCCATAAAAACCTAGCAGCAATAGGCCTCCCAGAGAACTTGTAAGGAACTCCAGAAAGTTGTGATCCTGAACACCTGTAGGACTCAGACTGTTCCTTGACCAATAATAATAGCCAAACATAACCCCATGCACCTGGTAGCATTACCAGGTTCATGGGCGTGGTACAGAAAAGCCCATATGAAGAAAGAATAAAATTAGAATAATAATAATAATAATAAAATAAACATTGGGAAAGTTCCTCAATGGGACCTACCTTCCTCCAAGGTAGATCGTGATGCCATCTGGTGTCACTGCCAAGAACTAGCACTACCACTGGACTTAAACCGAAGCTAAAGGTCCACCTCCATATCTGGATGATGTATGAAAAGATAATAATCATACTGCATTGAGTGTGGTGCAGGATAAAGTAACTTGTGTTCAGGGCTTAGGCAGAGGCGGTTGGTTCGAAAAGTCAGACTGTCTCCCGAGTGAGACAGTGGAGCAAGTGGCACTGTCCCCCATATGGCTACTGCAAGAGATGGTCAAGACCATTCAGCCCCACCAGCTGGAAGTGCTTCCTGCGCAGCTATGCTAGTGACCATCCAAGAATGAAGAAAACCCTAATGCCTGAAGCGGAGAATTGAAATGAATATGTATATCATGTGTGCATACTACGAAATAACCAAGCTGGAGACAAATATGACAATGTACAGGTCGAGACTATATACCAAGTGGTTGGAACAATTCCCTGATAATCAGGCCACTGAATAGCAAATAGCTATCAGGTTCTTCGTGACCATTGTCACAAAGAACCTGATAGCCCCTGAAATCTTGGAAAAAATCAAGCAGGATGTGAGAAATCAACTGCAAAAAACAATGAATATGGCCAACATGGAATCAGAGGAGGAAAAAGCAAGAAGAAATTCAACCCAGATCAGCTGAAGTAGAAAGAGATAAAGTCATGATATCCAGAATAGAAGATGAGTGGAAGAAGGTCTTAACAGAATTGTAAGGAATGGAATGGACCCAGAAAGACCCATGTGATACTGAAGCAGAGGCCCAATAGAATCCTGGAGAGTCAGACCACCTCAATTGGCAAATAATACATTACCTCGACAACAATTGTGCAACACTGGAGTCCGTCCACACAGCCATATACTGTGCTGTAATAGCAGCAATTAGGATCATTGGAAGAGAAAAAGCGACCAGCAGCAGCAGAACTGAAAAAAAAAAAAAAAATAATAAAAATAAGGAACTTCCAGCATGTGAAAGAAGGCTTCAGCAGAAGATAGAAGAATTAAGTCACAATAGGCCAATTGACCCAGTACCAACAGGGTAGGGTAATAGGAGTAAGAAATTGATTGGAAAAGTGAAGAGCATCCTCAAGAGAGACTGCATCCACAGCAAACGTGAGACCAAATTCAGAGAATAGGGTAATAAAGCAATACCCCGCATTGCACTGATAAGTGGTACCGAAACTGTTATGTGAAACCATGCTGATTGAGTCATAATTATATTAGGTATGTTCGGGGTCTGATGGCACCTGGGATTTCTCCCATCGCCGCGTATGTTCTCTGTATCGGACAAGCCAGAGATTTAAAAGTGTGTGGGATATGTACTGTGTAGTTTGTTGTGCCCATTGTTCATCCGGCCTGTTAGCCGCCGGGCCCCTAGTGAGACCCGACGTTACCAATACCCGCCACAGGGAGGCCGGCCGGGTGTTACCAATATTTGTACTCTGGCTGGTCTTGCCACTTACTTTCCTGGGATTTCAGTGGCTAGGACCAAAAAAAAAAAAAAATAAAATAAAAAATAAATAATAATAAATAAATAAATCGAGGTTGATATTAGTTATACTTAACAAGTTAGTATTAATAGTATGCGACGTGGGACTGTGCGGTGAAAGTGAGTTTTAAAAACCAAATAGGTTCGGGCAAGAATTTTGATGTTCTCTTTTAATTTTGAAATGTAGGGCTAAACGCTGTGCAAGACAAAAGTTTGAGGGAAGGATGAAGACTGGGGGGAAGAAATTGGAAATAAGGGGCAGACAGTAGATGGCACCTGCAGGTAGTGAGGCATGCCCATGCCCCACCAGAGTGAGAAAATTGGGGAGGCAAGGAGAGGCAAGCCTCTCCTCCCCAGGAATTTGGAAAGAAAGATCCGCTCAAGAGAGTGCGGATTTGGGTCGCCAATAGGCTGTTCCGGCGGGAGAGTGCCACCATATGTCGTCTCCATCAGTTTGCAGGCCCTAAAAAGCTGGCCGTTGAGTCTCATCTTGGTGGGACACTAATAGGGGATTAAATCTGGGATGTCATCCTTCCAGACTGCATGTGGTCTGGGTCCTATTTTCTGGTCATTATCTTGGGGTCATAATCAAGTCTACTGGCTGTCATTATGGGGTTTTATCCCTTCCGTGATGTTTGCTAGTCCTCACACTACCTTTTGTCATTATGTAGTGGGTCTATGCTGCAAGGTCTTCGGGCAGTGTCCCTTTGTTCTGATGTCACAACTATTTAAAGGTGTTTTTTTCGCTTCCATTGGCGGTAAACATGACTCTTGTGGTTAGACAATATATTGTCACTTGTCTTTTCCCAGTGCATTTTGTACTCAGTCCAAGGTCTGTATAGTCGGCTCCTCTGTGTCATCTCGCTGCTATTTGCAGGTTTGTTTTGTCTCATTCCTTTAAGGTCTTCTGTATATGGCGGTTAGTGTTTGGCGCCTGGTAAATAATCCTTTGGCAAAATCAGTTAAGGCTAAATATTCCTCTTGTGTATCTAGTAGATGTGACTCAAGATCCCTTGGTAGATAGTGAACTCTAATTATTAGTCTGCATCTAAGGTCTTCGTATTGGGCACACTCAAACATAATGTGCACCCAGCTTTCTTGTTCCCCGCAAGTACAACGCGGATCCTCCACTATTCCCAATGCTGTAAGCTTTGCATTGAAAGCCCCATGACCCGTAAGGAGGTAGGTCGTGTAAAGTCCGGGTTGCAGCCAGGTTGGAAGAATGGGGTATACTCTGTCTACGTCAGGGAAGAACTTTTGGTGATATTCCCTTTTGTTGTGTTTGTCCAGCGGTATTGCCAGGTTTCTTTTAGGTATTTCTGCAGCCTGTTCTTTTCAGCTTTGTGGGTTGCACTGTTATCCACTGTGTGTAGTCTAGGTGGGTGCAAGGCATTCCTTTGTTTATATAATAGGCTATTCCAGTACGTATGATGGTATTAGGTATGTTCGGGGTCTGACGGCACCTGGGATTTCTCCCATCTCCGCGTATGTTCTCTGTATCGGACAAGCCAGAGATTTAAAAGTGTGTGGGATATGTACTGTGTAGTTTGTTGTGCCCATTGTTCATCCGGCCTGTTAGCCGCCGGGCCCCTAGTGAGACCCGACGTTACCAATACCTGCCACAGGGAGGCCGACCGGGTGTTACCAATATTTGTACTCTGGCTGGTCTTGCCACGTATGATTATAATGGGTTTTAATTGAATGCATACCAGAGAAAGTCTATAAATAAATTATAATAAATCTATTTATATAATAAATTTGCACTTGATAGCCAATTAAAAGGATTTGAAATAAAAAATATTTCAAAAATATTTTAATGAAAAGGTAACATCATGAGAGATGAGAAAAAAAACTATTTTTTATTCAGGTATTTCAATAATGAAATCTGGTGAGGTCATCTCTTCTGTTTCTTGGTGTCAAATGTAGTCTTTGTAGTATCGAATCCCATCTTGTAAAATTTGTTGTATCTTGCTACATTCAACATTCAGATCTCCATTCATAATCGCCACAGGCCTTGTCAACCCCCCAAAAAACTTTCTCCAATTCTTCTGTTAAATTCTTTTGGTGCCACTTCAGTGTTATCCACTTCAGGATTGTTTTCCTCTTCCTCATATGCAGTTTGATCATCAATTTCAAGGTGATTTGCATGTGATTCAATGCAGTCATGTACATTGGCAGTGTCCAAAGTTTTGAAGCCCAAGTCTCTGCAATCTTCACAATGTCATTGGCAATTGTTTGAGCTTGCAATTCAAAACCAGTGAAATAAATTGCAAAATGGGGCAAAATATACTGCCAAGATGCAAATATATTTTAAATCGTATTTAAAGGGGTAAAAAATAAATTGTGAAATGAAAAGTTTGAAAAGCTATTACATCGTCTCTCAGGGTGGAATTAAGAATACTGAACACTGTTGCACGTTGCTGTCGAGTGCCTGAGGGGAGCTATTAGCACATGTGCACGGGAGACAATAGAGTTAGTGCTGCAGCATATATGTACGCGTAACTAGGGTATGACAATGCAGCATATATGTAGAATATGTGTCTAGGCTATTGAATGAGTTTTAATATGTACAGTAAATTTGACTTAATTAAAAACCATGTCATGTTATTGTGGAACCCAGGCTGTTTGAAGCCATGCTGAGTGAGGTATTGCTGAACTTAAAGGTGAGTACAGTGGTCTCCGATAGTTTTTAAATTCTGTACAGTGGGATAAACTGACAATGTTACCAACAGTAAATTCTAAGTGGGAAGCATTCAAGGAATTAATCGTGGAAGCTACTAAAAGTTTCATACCTATTAAGAAATATTGTTCAAGGTTTAGGCCTAAATGGTTATCTAATGAACTAATGAGACTCGTAATAGAGAAGAAAAATGCATGGGATGCATATAAATTATCAAGTGACTCAGAAGCCTATGGCAGATATAAGTTAATATAAGTGACAAAGGAGGTTAGGCAGGCGAAGGCAGATTACGAGAAATCCTTGGCAAAAGATGCTAAGAAAAATAGCAAGGATTTCTTTACTTATATAAACTCTAAAAGGAAGGGGGATGAATCTGATTGGTCCACTTGACATCGATGGTTCGACTGTTGATGATCCTGCTCAGATAGCAAACAAACTGAATGAGTATTTTGCATCTACATTCACACATGAGGAATTATTAAGGTTTAAAAATGGCAGAAGGTTATCAAATTGTAGCAGACTGCTTAATAATTTTGTAATAACTGAGAAATTGTGGAGAAATAACTGAGGAGAAATTGTTGAAGTTAAACATAAAAAAAGCACCTGGGGTGGATGGGATCTATCCAGTTATATTAAAGGAGGCGGCAAAGCAACTAAGCAAACCCTTAGCCATAATTATGAGAGCGTCCTTGGACTCAGGGGAGGTTCCCATGGACTAGAGATGTGCAACTGTATCCCCGATTCACAAAGGGCGATCAAACGGTGACACGAGTAATTACAGACCAGTTAGTTTAACTTCTGTCTGGGTAAAATAATGGAGTCACTGGTTAAAGATGCATTGCAGGATCATCTAGACAAGACTGCAGCAATAATTCAGACACAGCATGAGTTTGTTAAGGGAAAGTCTTGTCTGACAAATTTGATAGGATATTATGATGTGGTTACAAAGGAACTGGATGCAAAAAATAATTTTGATATCATATATTTGGATTTCAGGAAAGCTTTTGACACTGTTGCGCATGGAAGAAGACTATTGTACAAATTGGAGCAGAATGGTATTAAGGGTAAGTTGCTACAATGGATAAAAGGATGGTTAAGTGGGAGAAGACAGAGGGTGGTAATCAATGGGTGCTGTTCTTCTTGGACTAATGTTATTAGTGGAGTCCCACAGGGTTCGGTGTTAGGTCCACTGTTGTTTTGTATATTTATCAATGATATTGATGAAGGTCATCATCATCAGCCATTTTCAATCCACTGCAGGATGAAGGCCTCTCCAGCAACTTTCCAGTTCCTTCTGTTTTGAGCACTGGCCATCCATTTACTACTCAAAAACTCATGAATTTCATCTATCCATCTCCGCCTTTGTCTTCCAGGTTTTCTTCTAGCTCCTCTTGGGTACCATTCTGTTATTTTCTTAGTCCATCTGTCATCATGTCTTCGAGCTATGTGTCCTGCCCAAGACCATTTTAGTTCTTTAGTTTTGATAAGAATGTCCTTTACTTGAGTTTGCTGCCTAATCCATGTGTTTCTCTTCTTATCTAACAGTCTGATTCCCAATATAATTTGTTCCATTCTTCGCTGTGTATTTCTTAGCTTCTCTTCCATTCTTTTGGTGAGTGCCCAAGTTTCACTTCCATAAGTCATGGTGGGGAGTATACATTGATTCATTATTTTACGTTTCAGACAAACTGGGATATTGCTCTTCAGTATGTGACTATATTTCCTGAATGCTATCCATCCAAAATTTATTCTTCTCTTGACTTCCAGCCATTTATCATTATTACAGCCGAATCATTATTAATGTCAAAGTTTGCAGATGATACAAAGGTTGGCAGGGTTGTTAATGACAGTAATGGCAGTGTGCTACTGCAACAGGATCTAGATAATTTGGGCAGATGGGCTAAGAAGTGGCAACTGAAGTTTTAACCTTGACAAATGCAAAGTACTGCATATGGGTAGAAGTAACCCCAGAGAAACGTACCAACTGTGTGGTACTACACTTAAGGTGGTAGAAAATGAAAAAGACCTGGGAGTAATTGTGCAGTCAGATATGAAGTTTTCTGAGCAATGCAGACAGGCTGCCAGGGCAGGTCATGGGGTTTTGTCAATGATATATAGAAATTTTGCTAGCAGGGAAAAGGAGGTGATTATCCCTCTGTATAAGGCAATGGTCAAGCCACGCCTTGAGTACTGCGTACAGGTCTGGAGGCCGTATTTTAGGAAGGATGTAGATTTACATGAGCGTGTACAGAGAAGGGCAACAAGATTGGTGAGGGCAATGAAGGGATCCTCTTACCAAGAGAGGCTTAGGTTCTGCAAATTGCAGTGGCTGGAGACTAGGCACCTGCGCGGTGATCTGATTGAGGTATATAAGGCCTTGAATGGGTTGAGCACGCTGAATTCTGATGGGATCCTTCCACTTGTTCAGATTACGAACCTAAGGGGGCATAAATTCAAATTAAGAAAAGACAGATGTAGATTAGATGTACGGAAATTTGCCTTTAACCAGCGGGTGGTTAATTGCTGGAACAAACTTCCATCTGTCGTTGGGGAAGTTGATAGGTTGAATAAATTTAAGGAGGAACTGGACAGTCATTTGGAGGGAATGGTGTGATATATTTTTTTTTTTTTTTTTTGGCTGATGCTGCATAAGCTCATACACTTGCTTTCTTGCATCAAATGCCACTGCTACTATTACTACTACTTGGACACAACAAAGCAGAACCCCCTTGCACTCAGCAAGAGACTATGCCGATACAAAGAGAGCTCCCAGAGAGCTTCTCGCTCAAGGAAAATAAACAACTGAATCTTTGATGAGGATCAAAGGGCCTTCTACAGGAGTCTCGGAGAAGATGGGGGAGACTGAAATGTACCACTCTAGGAGAAGACGATCAAGGAGTTGTGGGGGCGCAACATATGGAGTAGTGAAGTAAGACAACAGCCGAGACCCCTGGATAGAACTAGAATGGAAGAAAACCAAAGGTGTACAAGTGATTTGGGAGGAAGAAGTAAAACCGTCGATCTGAACTCCCACAACTGGCAACCCCCGGAATAGATAATGTCCACACTTACTGGTACAAGAAGCTCACTTGCACACACATTCACCTAACAGAGCAGTTCACCTGCATGATAAGACACTCAGAGATAATCCCAAAGTTGCTTACTCAAGGAATCACTTTTCTGAAGCCTAAAGACCGAGATACAAGAAACCTAGTGAAATACAGGCCAATCAGCTGTCTCCCAGCGTTCAAGATTCTGACGAGCTGCATAACCAAAAAGATATCAGACCACTTGGAGAGCCAGAACATAATGGCCCATCAGCAAAAAAGGATGCAAAGGATTCAAGGAGCAATTAACCATTCAACCTGTACATGACAGGCGCCTCCGTAGCCATGTGGGCAAGAGCAGCAGTGCGTAGCACACGCTTCTTGATTAGACTGGGGGTTCCAGCCCGTAACAACCAAATACGGAGGATGCGGATAGGTTAGAGAATGACCACTGCACATCCCCAGAGCAATATGGCCTTAGTTGCTAATGCTCCTAAAAACCCAAGAACAACAACAACTGTACATGACCTACAGCCGACTGAGCTAGCTGGGTGGGTGAAGTGCCTGCCTGGCAACCCAACAGTTGCGGGATCGAATCACGCCTCGGGCTTGGATCAGAGTAGTGCAAAATCCTTGAGAGGTGCATTATGGCCACAGAAGCCGATGTGCCAACAACTAACAAAAAAAAAAAAAAAACATGATCTCTATCGATTACTGCAAGGCCTTCAACTCCGGGCCTTATAGCTGGCTAATAGAGATGCTGAAGATCTACAAAATCAACCTGACAGTGACAAACTTCCTAGAAGCAACAATGGCAAAATGGAGTACCACCATTAAGGTTGAGAACATCACAACCAGACAAATCCCCCATCAGGAGAGGAATCTTTCAAGGAGATGCCTCTAGCCCATCATTGTTCTATCTAGCACTCAACCTGCTATCCACAGCAGCAAGTATGGATATAACCTGAGAGAAGGAAGGAAAAACTTGTACACCCCTGCTCACCTGATGTACATGGATGTCATCAAGCTCTATGCAGCAACCAAGGAGCAACTACTCCGGATCACCAAAGAATTCAGCTATGATATCAGGATGGAATTTGGTGTAGGCCAGGGTTGGCCAACTTAATTTGTAATGCGATCTACTTTTTTAGTTCAAAATGTGCTATGAACTACCATCTTAAGAATTTAATTGCACATGGTTAAAAAAGTTAATGAATACATATTGAAAAATGTTGCTTATAAATTTTAAAATTAAATACAATTCAGCATTCTTATTTTAAATTCATACATAATTTGCGAAGTTTGTGTATGTAATCTGCCGAGCTTTCAAAATCAGGGATATACTGTGATAAGGCCAACCATAAAGAATCTTCTGTATGCAAGTCTGTAAGAATATAGCGATTCTTTGTTTGTTTCAAATACGAAACGGCCGATTCACGTAGATATGTGGAACCAAAAAACTTCTCCCATGATGCTTAGTGCATGTTTTCCACTTCAAATTTGCATTGCTGATAGTCTAGAAATAAGAGCCAAAACAGTGCCCTCCCATCAGTAAAGGCTTCCTTCCTTCCTTCCTTGTCAGTCGTAATTACAAAAGACTAATAGAGATAAGTACGGTCAGTACTCATATACATGTGTTTATACTACACGAATTCGATCATACACGATTTATAAATAGTGCAACGATATCGTATATAACACTAACCGAATTCGCTTATGCACAATTCGCCTGTGTTTACAACAAATGGCAGTCGAACACGGAATCACCCCAACTGAATGCAACACGATAGCAATGAAAAGAAGATTCTGAAAATTGCATTTGTGTTTTTTATATCAGTGAAGGGGAAACACATTCCACTATAATAATGTAAAAACCCACACAATTCCAGATATCGGTATTATCGCAAATACAGGCAATTCTCGCTTTACGAGCTTTTTCCCCCAAAGTATAAAGTATCAACAAAATTGAAAATGAGCATTAATTGCACAAAATGAATGTTAAACGTTCATAAATACCGCATTCCAAACCACGTGCATAGCTATACAATACTGTGTACTCCGCTTTATGATATTAATCAGTTCCAGAGACACCATTGTATCGTTAAAATATCGTAACGTGAACACATAGTTTTTTGGTAATTCGTTTCAAGATCTCGGAAGTTGAAATTTTTGCTGTATAACTAAGCTATTTATCTCTCTAAAATGTCATTTTTAAGATCACGAGCGTGATCTTAAGGCCATATAAAAGGTCTTGAGGGTGGTTTGTAAATTGTGTATTAGTTACCAATTCAAATCATTAAAATGCACTACACTTTCATCGTTATCATATGCTCCATTATAGGAACCAATTTTGAATGGCTTTGTGATATTTTTCTAAAGCACATTTCTGGAGGTCATGACCATAAAACAATAAAAACAATTTGTACTTTCCGGTTTATTGGGCTTTTCTGTTAGTGCAAGCAATTATAAATGGGTAGTAAATTTGATCTTCTTGTATTTGCGAAAATACCAATAGCTGGAATTGTGTGGTTTTTACGTTATTTTGATGAAATGTGTTTCCCCTTTACTGAAATCTTCAATCGTATAAAAAAACAAATCAATTTTCAGAACCTTCTCTTCATTCCCTTTTTTTAAACTTCGTAAACTTGTTACTCCACGCAAATCATGTTAGTTGCAATTTGTGTGTGCCGTTTAAAAAATGCTTATGCCTGCAATCATAAAAGAGATTATCTTGGAAACAAACGCCTTTTGAAATATTTCTGAAGAAGACGGACTCGTTGTACAACAAACCAAGTGCCGAGCCAATAATGAGTGATCAACGTGTGTGTATTTAGTTGATGATGAAGAATTAACATTTGTAAGTCGTTGAATAAAAAGTAAGTATTTTCCAAGTACAGTCAGTTCAGCCATAACACAAATATGCTCCAACGCAGCTGATAGATTACGGAACAATGTGAGTATAACATGATTTTCACATTGGCTCATGCGCAATTTCGTCTGCGAGTAATACTAGGTAAACACAAAACCCAGCACCAATCTGAATGTAGCTACCTGCACAGCAATACATACCAGTTTATGAAGCTTAAAAAATGTCAAATGTGAGAGAGCTAAATTTCCCATTTACTGTAGTTGTATTAGTCAGAGACACTTGTCATTCGCTGTATTCACAAGATAAGTGATATTTTAGGCCGACTCATGTTTTCAGGAGCTCACATTTTTCTGTTCGAACAGAAATTTCGTGAGGCATGAGCAGAGGAGCACATTTCCAGAGGTCACTACCATAAAACAATAAAAACAATTTGAGTTCCTGGTTTATTGGGCATTTTCAGTTAATGCAATCTAATTATAAACGGCTAGTAAACTTGATCTTACTGCATTTGCAATAATACTGATAGCTGGAATTCTGTGGACTTTTATGTTATTACAAAATGTGTTTCCTTTCCATGAAATCTTCACCATGAAATCTTGAATCATATATAAAACATAAATAAATTTTCAGCATCTTCTCTTCATTCCCATTTTTTAAGCTGCATCAGCTTGTCTCATTTGTGCAATTTGTGCATCCTGTGTTCATTGTTATTGATTGCTTATCTTTTTTACTGTTTTAAATTTTACAATAAAAAAAAAAAAAGAAAGTGTTAGTGAACAGAAATATCAGTCAAGCAAACTTCACATCTTGTCAAGGTAAAGTGCTGTATGTGCTGTATTTACTGTAATATTTTATTTATTAGAAATTTAAGATGTTTAAACCTGTGTTAGCAGTTTTATTGGGTTTCTAACTCTTTTAGTGTTTTACTTACCAGACTAAACTTTTTTTTTTTTTTTTTTTGAGTGCTCTGCCCCATCCCTATTATTCCCATAAGCCCCTCTTGTTTTCAATGTGCAAAATACCATAACGTGGAGATTTTTAGAAACATGTGTACCCCGTTATAGCAGAACTGACTGTAGTAAATATTAGCAGTATGTATTATCAGCAATAAGTATTTTCCTATGTATAAATATAGTGCAAATGCATCAGGAATACATAGCTATATCTGAATAAATCAGATTATTAATAAAACGGCATCGTTTTAAGTTATATCTCATATTGTGAATACCTTCACAACGAGTTGCCATGATATTGCACTACTTCGAATAAGTAACGCTTCACCTAAGGAGAAGACTAATGTTACTTATTCTCAGATGGATACCACCACCCAGACGGCACCGTTTCAGGCTATTTGGCCCTTCTTCGTGGTGGGTAGGTCCCGAGTGATGCAATGATAGCCAAAACGGAGATTTTAGAAACATGTACCCCGTATATGCAGAAGCTGACTGGTAGTAAAATATTAGACTCAGGTATGTATAAGCTCAGCAATGAAGGAGTTTTGCCTATGTATAAATATAGTGCAAATGCATCAGGAATACATAGCTATATCTGAATAAATCAGATTATTAATAAAACGGCATCGTTTTAAGTTATATCTCATATTGTGAATACCTTCACAACGAGTTGCCATGATATTGCACTACTTCGAATAAGTAACGCTTCACCTAAGGAGAAGACTAATGTTACTTATTCTCAGATGGATACCACCACCCAGACGGCACCGTTTCAGGGCTATTTGGCCCTTCTTCGGTGGGTGGGTAGGTACCCGAGTGATGCAATGATGGCAAAACAGTTATGAAGTATAACTCCACAATATGAGAGATGCCTGATGGTGTATCATGTATTTAGACTCAAGCGTTTAGGGCATAAGCCTCAAGCTATGAAGGAGTCTAGACTATGTATAAATATAGTGCAAATGCATCAGGAATACATAGCTATATCTGAATAAATCAGATTATTAATAAAACGGCATCGTTTTAAGTTATATCTCATATTGTGAATACCTTCACAACGAGTTGCCATGATATTGCACTACTTCGAATAAGTAACGCTTCACCTAAGGAGAAGACTAATGTTACTTATTCTCAGATGGATACCACCACCCAGACGGCACCGTTTCAGGGCTATTTGGCCCTTCTTCGGTGGGTGGGTAGGTACCCGAGTGATGCAATGATGGCAAAACAGTTATGAAGTATAACTCCACAATATGAGAGATGCCTGATGGTGTATCATGTATTTAGACTCAAGCGTTTAGGGCATAAGCCTCAAGCTATGAAGGAGTCTAGACTATGTATAAATATAGTGCAAATGCATCAGGAATACATAGCTATATCTGAATAAATCAGATTATTAATAAAACGGCATCGTTTTAAGTTATATCTCATATTGTGAATACCTTCACAACGAGTTGCCATGATATTGCACTACTTCGAATAAGTAACGCTTCACCTAAGGAGAAGACTAATGTTACTTATTCTCAGATGGATACCACCACCCAGACGGCACCGTTTCAGGGCTATTTGGCCCTTCTTCGGTGGGTGGGTAGGTACCCGAGTGATGCAATGATGGCAAAACAGTTATGAAGTATAACTCCACAATATGAGAGATGCCTGATGGTGTATCATGTATTTAGACTCAAGCGTTTAGGGCATAAGCCTCAAGCTATGAAGGAGTCTAGACTATGTATAAATATAGTGCAAATGCATCAGGAATACATAGCTATATCTGAATAAATCAGATTATTAATAAAACGGCATCGTTTTAAGTTATATCTCATATTGTGAATACCTTCACAACGAGTTGCCATGATATTGCACTACTTCGAATAAGTAACGCTTCACCTAAGGAGAAGACTAATGTTACTTATTCTCAGATGGATACCACCACCCAGACGGCACCGTTTCAGGGCTATTTGGCCCTTCTTCGGTGGGTGGGTAGGTACCCGAGTGATGCAATGATGGCAAAACAGTTATGAAGTATAACTCCACAATATGAGAGATGCCTGATGGTGTATCATGTATTTAGACTCAAGCGTTTAGGGCATAAGCCTCAAGCTATGAAGGAGTCTAGACTATGTATAAATATAGTGCAAATGCATCAGGAATACATAGCTATATCTGAATAAATCAGATTATTAATAAAACGGCATCGTTTTAAGTTATATCTCATATTGTGAATACCTTCACAACGAGTTGCCATGATATTGCACTACTTCGAATAAGTAACGCTTCACCTAAGGAGAAGACTAATGTTACTTATTCTCAGATGGATACCACCACCCAGACGGCACCGTTTCAGGGCTATTTGGCCCTTCTTCGGTGGGTGGGTAGGTACCCGAGTGATGCAATGATGGCAAAACAGTTATGAAGTATAACTCCACAATATGAGAGATGCCTGATGGTGTATCATGTATTTAGACTCAAGCGTTTAGGGCATAAGCCTCAAGCTATGAAGGAGTCTAGACTATGTATAAATATAGTGCAAATGCATCAGGAATACATAGCTATATCTGAATAAATCAGATTATTAATAAAACGGCATCGTTTTAAGTTATATCTCATATTGTGAATACCTTCACAACGAGTTGCCATGATATTGCACTACTTCGAATAAGTAACGCTTCACCTAAGGAGAAGACTAATGTTACTTATTCTCAGATGGATACCACCACCCAGACGGCACCGTTTCAGGGCTATTTGGCCCTTCTTCGGTGGGTGGGTAGGTACCCGAGTGATGCAATGATGGCAAAACAGTTATGAAGTATAACTCCACAATATGAGAGATGCCTGATGGTGTATCATGTATTTAGACTCAAGCGTTTAGGGCATAAGCCTCAAGCTATGAAGGAGTCTAGACTATGTATAAATATAGTGCAAATGCATCAGGAATACATAGCTATATCTGAATAAATCAGATTATTAATAAAACGGCATCGTTTTAAGTTATATCTCATATTGTGAATACCTTCACAACGAGTTGCCATGATATTGCACTACTTCGAATAAGTAACGCTTCACCTAAGGAGAAGACTAATGTTACTTATTCTCAGATGGATACCACCACCCAGACGGCACCGTTTCAGGGCTATTTGGCCCTTCTTCGGTGGGTGGGTAGGTACCCGAGTGATGCAATGATGGCAAAACAGTTATGAAGTATAACTCCACAATATGAGAGATGCCTGATGGTGTATCATGTATTTAGACTCAAGCGTTTAGGGCATAAGCCTCAAGCTATGAAGGAGTCTAGACTATGTATAAATATAGTGCAAATGCATCAGGAATACATAGCTATATCTGAATAAATCAGATTATTAATAAAACGGCATCGTTTTAAGTTATATCTCATATTGTGAATACCTTCACAACGAGTTGCCATGATATTGCACTACTTCGAATAAGTAACGCTTCACCTAAGGAGAAGACTAATGTTACTTATTCTCAGATGGATACCACCACCCAGACGGCACCGTTTCAGGGCTATTTGGCCCTTCTTCGGTGGGTGGGTAGGTACCCGAGTGATGCAATGATGGCAAAACAGTTATGAAGTATAACTCCACAATATGAGAGATGCCTGATGGTGTATCATGTATTTAGACTCAAGCGTTTAGGGCATAAGCCTCAAGCTATGAAGGAGTCTAGACTATGTATAAATATAGTGCAAATGCATCAGGAATACATAGCTATATCTGAATAAATCAGATTATTAATAAAACGGCATCGTTTTAAGTTATATCTCATATTGTGAATACCTTCACAACGAGTTGCCATGATATTGCACTACTTCGAATAAGTAACGCTTCACCTAAGGAGAAGACTAATGTTACTTATTCTCAGATGGATACCACCACCCAGACGGCACCGTTTCAGGGCTATTTGGCCCTTCTTCGGTGGGTGGGTAGGTACCCGAGTGATGCAATGATGGCAAAACAGTTATGAAGTATAACTCCACAATATGAGAGATGCCTGATGGTGTATCATGTATTTAGACTCAAGCGTTTAGGGCATAAGCCTCAAGCTATGAAGGAGTCTAGACTATGTATAAATATAGTGCAAATGCATCAGGAATACATAGCTATATCTGAATAAATCAGATTATTAATAAAACGGCATCGTTTTAAGTTATATCTCATATTGTGAATACCTTCACAACGAGTTGCCATGATATTGCACTACTTCGAATAAGTAACGCTTCACCTAAGGAGAAGACTAATGTTACTTATTCTCAGATGGATACCACCACCCAGACGGCACCGTTTCAGGGCTATTTGGCCCTTCTTCGGTGGGTGGGTAGGTACCCGAGTGATGCAATGATGGCAAAACAGTTATGAAGTATAACTCCACAATATGAGAGATGCCTGATGGTGTATCATGTATTTAGACTCAAGCGTTTAGGGCATAAGCCTCAAGCTATGAAGGAGTCTAGACTATGTATAAATATAGTGCAAATGCATCAGGAATACATAGCTATATCTGAATAAATCAGATTATTAATAAAACGGCATCGTTTTAAGTTATATCTCATATTGTGAATACCTTCACAACGAGTTGCCATGATATTGCACTACTTCGAATAAGTAACGCTTCACCTAAGGAGAAGACTAATGTTACTTATTCTCAGATGGATACCACCACCCAGACGGCACCGTTTCAGGGCTATTTGGCCCTTCTTCGGTGGGTGGGTAGGTACCCGAGTGATGCAATGATGGCAAAACAGTTATGAAGTATAACTCCACAATATGAGAGATGCCTGATGGTGTATCATGTATTTAGACTCAAGCGTTTAGGGCATAAGCCTCAAGCTATGAAGGAGTCTAGACTATGTATAAATATAGTGCAAATGCATCAGGAATACATAGCTATATCTGAATAAATCAGATTATTAATAAAACGGCATCGTTTTAAGTTATATCTCATATTGTGAATAATTGCATCACTCGGGTACCTACCCACCCACCGAAGAAGGGCCAAATAGCCCTGAAACGGTGCCGTCTGGGTGGTGGTATCCATCTGAGAATAAGTAACATTAGTCTTCTCCTTAGGTGAAGCGTTACTTATTCGAAGTAGTGCAATATCATGGCAACTCGTTGTGAAGGTATTCACAATATGAGATATAACTTAAAACGATGCCGTTTTATTAATAATCTGATTTATTCAGATATAGCTATGTATTCCTGATGCATTTGCACTATATTTATACATAGTCTAGACTCCTTCATAGCTTGAGGCTTATGCCCTAAACGCTTGAGTCTAAATACATGATACACCATCAGGCATCTCTCATATTGTGGAGTTATACTTCATAACTGTTTTGCCATCATTGCATCACTCGGGTACCTACCCACCCACCGAAGAAGGGCCAAATAGCCCTGAAACGGTGCCGTCTGGGTGGTGGTATCCATCTGAGAATAAGTAACATTAGTCTTCTCCTTAGGTGAAGCGTTACTTATTCGAAGTAGTGCAATATCATGGCAACTCGTTGTGAAGGTATTCACAATATGAGATATAACTTAAAACGATGCCGTTTTATTAATAATCTGATTTATTCAGATATAGCTATGTATTCCTGATGCATTTGCACTATATTTATACATAGTCTAGACTCCTTCATAGCTTGAGGCTTATGCCCTAAACGCTTGAGTCTAAATACATGATACACCATCAGGCATCTCTCATATTGTGGAGTTATACTTCATAACTGTTTTGCCATCATTGCATCACTCGGGTACCTACCCACCCACCGAAGAAGGGCCAAATAGCCCTGAAACGGTGCCGTCTGGGTGGTGGTATCCATCTGAGAATAAGTAACATTAGTCTTCTCCTTAGGTGAAGCGTTACTTATTCGAAGTAGTGCAATATCATGGCAACTCGTTGTGAAGGTATTCACAATATGAGATATAACTTAAAACGATGCCGTTTTATTAATAATCTGATTTATTCAGATATAGCTATGTATTCCTGATGCATTTGCACTATATTTATACATAGTCTAGACTCCTTCATAGCTTGAGGCTTATGCCCTAAACGCTTGAGTATTTTCCTATGTAATTAAACTTTTTTCTTCCCTCTCTTTTGCAGGAAAGGTCAGAGGCTTATGGCCAAAGGCAGAAAGCTTTTGAAGAAATACAGAAAGCCTGTTCTGCTGTTGGAGCAGTAATCCAACATATACAGTTTAAGAAACTTGATTTTGGAGAAGCCAATGTACTGCAAATATTTTATAATGCAGACGTTGCCATTGTGGACCTCTCTGTGTTGGTATGTACTTTTGTTAATTTTAAGTTTTTTTTTAAACAGTGATATTAAGTTAGGTAAAAATAGTCCAATCTTAGTTCTGTTTAGTATTTAACTTGATTATTTTTTTAATAATGATTACACTGAAAGCTGGAAAGGAAACCATGCTAGCTCATTAATTCTTCCAATAAGGAAGAGTGTCTGATAAGGAACTTGACCTCTAACTGAACATCAATGTAAGGAAAGAGTTTAGTCCTTTGTAAAGTATGTATTGACAGGACATACATTTGTGAAATGAACATGGTGAGTGATATATTTCTAGAAAAATGAAGCATTTGGCTTCTGTACATATCAGTTTATTTCTTCAGAAAATGTCAAATTGATAAAGTAAGATTTTTTTTTTTTTTTCACATTACAAATTCTGTTTTTTTATGAAAACCCCAAACACAAGTGGTATTAGAACCTATAGTACTTAGTACCATGCTTGGGTTGCAGGTTGAGAAGACGATAGAATATATTTGCTGACATTAGACTTGAACTTCTGTAGACTGTAATTTTCAGGAAATTTCATCTTCCTCGTTTCAATAAACGAGGAAGATGAAAAGTTGGTTCTGTGAATTTTAAGTTGCACAGTAAACGGATGTTGGCTGGTGGCGGCACGTGTTCTGACTGTTTTGAAAGAGAGAGTGGGAATTATAGAAGCCAATTCAGAAGAACATTGCCCATGGAAGTATCTGTAGAAAAGGCATGTAGCAGAAACAGTATGTCTGTGAGACAGTGAGTGCAGAGACTCGGTTAGAGACGAGTCATAAATTAACCTAACTGCTCTCTTCTGAATGGAATCTAGAAGCCTGAGAGAGGTTTTGGGGGCACTGCCCCAGATGTGGGAACAATATTACATGGTAAGGCAGATTTGCGATTTTTACAGAGTGAACAACTGCTTTGAAGAAAAGTAACGCTGAGAGCGAAAGAGAAAACCAAGTTATTTAGATGTAGAGGAAGCAATATTTGTAATGTGCTTGTGTCAAGAGAGAGATTAGAAGTCAGGGTAATCCCCAAAAGAGATGTATCATGTTGCCTAGAAATCAGTGTCACCAAAGATAAGTATAGGAGCAGAAGAATCCTTTTTGTGAGATATAAGACAAGACTGAGTTTTAGAAAGATTGAAATCAATTAAGTTATCTTTGTCCCACTGGAGAATTACCTGGATATCGGCATTTAAGGATTTGGTAGCGGATATTAGAGAAGTTGAAGCTGATCGAGCAGGGCAAGGTTTCTCAAAATGAAAAGTGGAGTGCAGTACGCTATCATTGGCAAAACTATAGATAGGATTACTAGTCAATGGAAGAAAGTCATTGATATACAAGAGGAAAAGAGTGGTGGAAAGAACTGATCCTTGGGGGTCACCAGCATTAGTGGAGAAATTAGAAAACAGAGTCATCTACCATCACCCTCAGTGAGCGATCAGAGAGAAAACTGGACAACCAATTACAAAAAACAGTTGGCAAACCATAAGATGGAAGCTTGTTTAGAAGACTGTTATGCCAAACAAGATCGAAGGCCTTTGAGATGCCAAGAGAAACTGCTTGTGTTTCACCGAACTTTTCCATTGAATTAGTCCATAAATGGGTAACATAAGCCAGAATATTACCAGTGGTTCGACACTGACAGAATCCATACTGGCGATCGTTGATCAGACAGAAGGTTTCTATATAGTTTAAGAGTTGGTGGTTAATTGATTTCTCCATTACTTTATAAAGAGTAGAAGTAATTGCAATGGAACGATAATTGGATGGGAGGGATTTGTCACCCCTTTTCCAATTCCAAGCAGAAGGAAAAACACCTTTGGAATAAGAAAGAGAAAAAAGGCTGCAAAGAACAGGAGTAGTTCAGGAGCACAGGCTTTGAGAATGAGTGGAGAAATACCATCAGGACCTGGAGCTTTCTTAGCATCAAGATTTGTCAAAATCCTTTTGATGGAAGACGACAGAAGGCATTGAATGGCACGTGTTGGGAATGGTGGGAGGTGTTTTACCAAGATCATTAATACATGAATTGGAAGAAAAATGGGATGCTAGCAGGTCTGCTTTATCCTTGGCTGAAGTGACAACAGAACTATCTGCTTTTGACAGAGGTGGGAGGAGAGATGGGCAAAAGTTGCAGCCAATAGCTTTTGGCAAGAGACCAGAATGCTCTGCTACCATTAGGGCATGAAGCAAGTTTTCTACTCTTAGCCTGTTCAAAATTTAGTTTGGACTGATTAATAACTGCTTTTCAATTGTTGCAAAGTTTGGTGTAGGCAGAAAATGAAACTGAAGAATTGGAAACAAGCCAATTACGATATGCAATGTTCTTCTCATGATCAGCCTTAGCACATTTATTGGAAAACCAAAGTTTAGATAAAGGGCGAGATTTTAAAGTGGAGTGTGGAATGAAGAATTCCATTCTTACAAGAATAATTTCACTGACACGATCTGAGCAAACGTTGAAATCAGAAGTTTTGAAACAGTAATTCGACCAAGGAAAAGAACAAAAGAAATCTTGCCGGTCATCCCATTTTGTATTCTTGTAATGCCAAACAATACGAGGTTTGGAAGAGCCATGAGATAAAGGCTCCATTGGAGAAGAGACTATCACGAAGTTGTGATCTGAGGTGCCTAACGGACCACTCACTTTGACTGTGTGCTTAGAAGGGTTGTTTGTGAGAAAAAGATCAAGTGTGTTCTCTGTATGGTTAGGATTGTCCGGTATTCTTGTAGGTAAATGAACAATCTGTGCAAGATCATTAGTAATTGCAAAAGCCTCAGCATCTCGACCAGCTGGGTCGATGTGACTAGAAAATAGAAGCCAGCTGGAGTTGTGAACATTAAAAACACCAAGAGAAATAACCTCACTATTAGGAAAGTTGGATTGGAGAAAGTCAGGTTGCAAAGAGAGGAAGTCAAAGAGCTCCAAGTGATCGGTAGAGACAACAGATGAATTTGACACAATTGAGGTAAAGAGATTTTAAGCCAGAGAAGATCGAAAAGAGGAGATTTCAAATTACCAAGTCCCTGACAGGGAATATCGGAACGGATAAATGCACAATTACCACCTTTTAGGTGAAAGGAATCAAATAGCGAATAATTTGGCCATCTGAGATGAGCAGTAGTTGAATCAACTGATAACTGCGATTCTATCAGAAACACAGACCGAGTTCTGAAACAAATCCTATTTTGACTTTCAATTAAATAACTATATAAGTTATGCAAAAAACTAATTAAATCGAATTATTTTATGTGCACCTGTTTAATCAATTTTTTAAAATATGTGCAAATGATCTTTACTGTTGAATATCAATATGGATTAGGGCAAAATCAGGAGCAATGCCTTTTGATAGTTGTTTCAGTATCATTAAGAGGGAATTGTAGAGTCACTTTGCTACAGTCTGTGTTGTAAATCCTACTAACTTGCTGAATAATTCCCGAACTGGATGTTTACTTTCAATTTATAGTAAGCAAGTTGATTATAGGTAATAGTTTTTGAAGGAAAAAAAATCACATCTTATATCCTGTAAAATATGATACTCGTACAAAGCTGTTGCTATGTTCAGTTATATGAATCGATTTTGAACACCATGATAATAAAAACAATTTGCACTTTCCGGTTTATTGGGCATTTTCTGTTAATGCAATGTAATTATAAACGGGTAGTAAACTTGATCTTATTGCATTTTCAATGATACCGGTAGTTGGAATTCTGTGGAATTTTGTTATAATGGTGAAATGTGGTTCACCTTCACTGAAATCTTCAATCCTGTAAAAAACAAATTTTCAGAATCTTCTCTTCATTCCTATTTTTTGAACTTCGTAAAGTTGTTACCGTGTATCGTGTTAGTTGCGATTTGTGCGTGCTGTGTTCTTTATTATTGATTGCTTATATTCTTACTGTTTTAAATTTTATCACCAGAAAAAAAAAAAAAAAAAAAAAAATGTCAGTGAACAGAAATATCGATTATTTAAACTATTAATTAAGCTAGTACTTAAGCATAAATGTATTGTTATTTTGCTAACCTGTGGGAAATGTTCTTCCGATTTTCACACATCATTTAATTTTGTTAATTGGAGGAAGTAAAGTGTAAATTTGTTTTATTTCTTTAATTTTATAGCCTATGGATAATATTTTTCCTATTTTCACTTATTAGAATAGCCATTAATAGAATTAAAATTCAGTTCGCAAATGTGATCACAATGACCAGCATTTACTACATATTGTATGGCGAATGGTATTTTATTTTGGAGAGTCCATCGTAAAGTGATTTGATCGTATATTAAATTAAATTATGTATCATTTTTTTTTTTTTAAATTAGTTTTGAATAAATGCTGTACTATATATACATTATTATTCATTGTATGTTTTTCAGCCTCATTTAATTCGGTTACAAATTGTAAAATGCTGTACATGAAGTTTGTCAGGGGTTTTAATCTCAGTGCGTTGTACTGTACTGTATATGTATTTTGTATCTACAAAACCGAAGTTGGACACGTACAAAACGGACTTACATACATGAAAAAAAACTGATTACATATGAAAGTCGAGGAGTGCCTGTACGTATGCTTTGTGACAGGATTTAAAGTTTATATTATCTGTGAGGGAGAAACCAATTCACAAAGTTTATAAACTTTTCAATGCATTAAGGACAACCTTTTTGAACATGTTTGTATGACACATACATTTTAAATAATTGAGACAGTATAAATATGAATTATAACAAAAAAAGTGGATTTTGTTGTTCTTTTTTCACTGTAACTTTGATAACTATCCAGTTAAAGGAGGCAGCAAAGGAAGTAAGCAAACCCTTAGCCATAATTATGAGAGCTTCCTTGGACTCAGGGGAGGTGCCCATGGACTGGAGATGTGCAAATGTGACCCCAATTCACAAAGGAGGATCAAAGGGTGATACAAGTAATTACAAGTAATTAGACCTGTTAGTTTAATTTCTGTTCCAGGGAAATTAATGGAGGCACTGGTTAAAGAAAGGATCATCTAACAAGACTTCAGCTATAGCTCAGACACAGCATGGGTTTGTTAAGGGGAAGTCTTGTCTGACCAGTTTGATTGGATACTATGATGTGGTCACAAATGAACTGGATGCAAAGAATAATTTTGATATCATATATTTGGATCTTAGAAAGGCTTTTGATACTGTTGCACATGAAAGACTGCTGCACAAATTGGAGCAGTGTGGCATTGGAGGCAAATTGCTGCTATGGATAAAAGGATGGTTGAGTGCGAGAAGACAGAGTGGTAATCAATGGACACTGCTCTTTGTGGACTCATGTTATTAGTGGAGTCCCCAAGGGTTCAGTGTTGGGTCCATTGTTGTTTTCTATATTTATTAATGATATTGATGATGATATATTAGGCTTAATGTCCAAGTTTGCAGATGATACGAAGATCAGCAGGGTTGTTAATGACACTAATGCCAGTATGCTGCTGCAACAGAATCTGGAAAGGCTGAGCAGAAGGGCTGAGAGGTGGCAACTGATGTTTAACGTTGACAAATGTAAAGTACTGCATATGGGAAGCAGTAACCCCAGAGTAATGTATCAATTGTATGTTACTACATTGACAGTGGTATAGAATGAAAAGGACCTGGGATAATTCTGCAGGCAGATATGAAGTTTTCTGAGCAGTGCAGATGGTCTGCAAGATTAGCTCATGGTGTCTTGTCAATGATATACAGGAATTTTTCTAGCAGGGAGAAGGAGGTGATTATCCCCTTGCATAAGGTAATGGTCTGGCCACACTTTGAGTACTGTATACAGATCTGGAAGCCTCATTTTAAGAAGGATGTAGAGCTGCTGGAATGAGTACAGAGAAGGGCAACAAGATTAGTGAATGGAACAAAGGGTTGCTCTTAAGAAGAAAGGCTTAAGTTTTGCAAATTACAGTGTCTGGAGACTAGGTATCTGTGAGGTGATCCAATTGAGGTGTATAAAGTCTTTGAGCTTGCTCGGTGCTGATGGAATTCTTCCTCTTGCTCAGAATAATCACCTGAGAGGGCATAAATTCAAATAGATGTGCAGAAGTTTGCCTTTAGCCAGCAGGTAGTTGATTGCTGGAACAAACTTCCATCTGTTGTAGAAGTTGATAGCTTATGTAGATTCAAGAAAGAACTAGACAAAAAATTTGGTGCGAGTGGATGGGTGACATGAGAAGGGGTTTTTTTTTTTTTTTTTTTGCTGATGTTATATAAGCTCTCTTTCTTGCATGATGTGCCTCTGCTAATGCTAACACTGGACAACACGTAAAATGTTGCAAAAACAAAAATACTCAATCTTGACTAATTTCATGCTGCTGAACATGAAAATCACATTGAAATTTTTCGTTTGGCGCTTGTTTTTGAATTACACTTGGTCTTATATTAGTGACTCTACATTATCAACTTCGCCTCTCGGCAAAAAATGCATGGCAACACCACAGTTTGACTACCACTACTCTCTTATGTGATCGGCAACTGTCACCTCGCTCTGCATCATGTGATAAGTTGTCGCCTCAAATGCATCTTCAAATCTGTTGCAGTAATCTTCGAATACAGCTAGGTACTGTGTGATTTGTTCTCAGTTATGGTTGTTCTTTGTGAGATTCCTATTTTTATGCAGTATTTGTGTCATGTAAGATTAATATCCCCCTTAATTGTGTGAATAGTCTGGACGGCTTCTGTTATATATGTGGAGAAGTCATGTTAGCTTCAAGAAAGCGTCCTTAACTCGAGCCACAAAAAAGGCTTAGTTCTTTTATTTTCGGTGTAAAGTATGCGACCAGGACACAAACTGGGCTCCATGCATGTGATGCACTACCTGTTCATCAAAACTCAACACGTGAGTGAATTGAAAGGGATGTTTTTTGCCTTTCACAGTGCCCATGATATGGAGGGAGCCAACAAATCACGTTGCAGACTGTTACTTTTGTGTGGTGCCTCCTATTAGAAAAAGGGGAGATAGTGAAGAAAAAGTGGACAGTGATGTACCCAAATATACTACCTGCAATTCATCCTCTCTCTCACGGTGAAGCAATACCTCTTCCTGAAACACCTGTCTGTTTTTCTGTACACTGACGAAGATGAAAACACTGAAGAACATCAACTTGATACTCATGAAGAAGTACAGCAGCAGCAGTCTATGTCAAAGGATCCACCTTTTTGTCTGAACCATATAAGATCAGAAAAAGTGAGCTTAATGACCTCATCAGGAATCTCGAACTCTGAAGAATTACGCAGAGATTTTGGCATTGAGGCTACAACAGAGGAATCTTCTAGATTATTCTGTGAAAGTGAAACTTTCACAGAAATTAATTCTGAATCTGTGAAATAAATTCTAATTTCACAGACCGTGAACTTTCATGGTCTGTAAGGATGTTGGTCTAATGGCAGCAATGAACATGAGGCACGTTCCTGAAGAATGGTGACTATTTATAATTTTATAGATGCTTCTAAGGTTAGCCTTAAGGCTGCGTTATTACATAATGGAAACATGTTGCATTCAATACCTGTTGTGTAAGCCATCCACAAAAAAGAAACATATGCAAACATGGAGAACATCCTCTTAGTTGTACATTTTCAGAAGTATGAGTAGGCAGATATGTGGTAATTTAAAGGTAATCACCATTTTATTAGGACTACATAAGGGTTGCACTAAGTATTGTTGCTTTCTCTGCGAGTGGGATAGTCTTGCTAAGGATATGGACTACGAGAAGAGGAGTTGGCCTCAAAAATTATTAACACCTGGAATGAAGAACGAAGCATTTGAACCTTGGTGGTAGATCGAAATGAAGTTTTGCTTGCACCACTCCACATCATACAGGGGGTTCATTTTCATTGGTCCACAAATAAGCAACTTTTCAAAGACGATTAGTTCGAATGTGTCCTTAGTGATAGCGAGAAATCAGCGTGGAAAGCCTTTCGAAATGTTTAGCTGGGCTTTTCATGGAAATGTTAAAGCCGGAAACTACAGGCATCTTGTGGAAGAACTCATTACTTCTTACGAAGGGTGGGATTTCGACTGTGCGGTCACATTTCTATGTGCTCTGGTTAAAAGTTATTATAGTGCTGATTAATCACGGATATACCGTTCACCAGCGATTTGAACTTGAAGAACTAAAGATACTGGATCACCAGGTGGCTTTACGTGAAATTCTGTGCAGATTTAGTGAATTTATGTGACGTTTTTTAATTCATATATATGTGATAGCATTGTGCTTGTATGTAGCGCATATGCTCAATGCCAACATGGCCGCCTTCACGTTCTGGCGCTTCCGTAGCCAGGTGGGCAGGAGCAGCAGTATGTAGCACACGCTTCTTGATTAGACTGGGGTTCGAGCCTGTGAACACCAAACACGGAGGATGCGGAAAGATTAGGGAATGACCACTGCATATCCCCGGAGCAAACACCAGACAGGTGTGGCACTAATAATGGTCAAAGCCTAGAAGATTTCCTTTCCAACAGCAGCCTCACTATCCTCAATAGACCAAATAATCTACCAACCTACTCGAGCACTCTGTGGGAGGTGACGATTGATGTGAACCTCCCAAGCCGCTCGATTGCAGGACACCTTTTTTTCCTGGACAACATCTGATCACAGGGGGCTCACCTTTCAATTGCATCGCTCTCTCAGTGTCCAACCAACAGCAAGACAGACTCTTCACAGATTCGCAGTTGACAAGGCTGATTGGAACCTCTTCCGGGAAATCCTGAGTAAGACCATCCAGAACTTGAATCCCTCAGACTTCAGTCCTGACCAACACCAACGTGCGATTGTTAAAATAATTACGGATTCTGCAAATGCTGCTATCAAGAGGAGAAAACTGACTCCTGAAGTAGTCCCTTGGTGGTCCCCACAGCTCCAACACTAAGGCATAAAGTCAACAACTGCCAAAAACTCTATCAGTGAGCTCGTGGCAAGAGGTAGAGATAGAGGACCTGAGGCAACTCAACAGGGAAAAAAGAAACGAATACACAGCTCAAATCAAATCCAGAAAGAAACTTTCCTGGGAACACTTGGTCTCAGCAGCCGGAAACACCGACCCCTGGGGGGGTGGTCTACAAAATAGCCACCAACAAACTTCCTAGGGGCGAGGTCATCCCTGCCACCAAACTCCTGCAAGGCAATTACACAAGAACATGGTGGGAGTCAATAAACAACATCCCGGATGCCACATTCCTACCACCTGTTATTCCAAGCGACGCTGACCAGATATGACTATGCGAAGAGAATACTGATTACAACCCCCTCACACGTTGAAGGAGCCTTCACTCGAGTAGATCTTAAAATTGCAGCAAACAAAATTCGAAACAGGAAATCACCTGGCGAAAACTTACTGGAACCTGAAATTGTCAAAAGGATGGTTGAATATATCCCAGACACAATCCTGAACTTATTTAACTACTGCCTCAAAGAGGGCTATTTCCCCACTGTTTGGAGGTCAGCAAGAGTGAGACTCATAATGAAGAACCCAAAAAGCAACAAGACCTTCCGGGTTCCTATAGGCCGATTGCACTGCTCTCGGTGCTCAGCAAGACTTTCGAACAACTGCTCTATCAAAAGATTGAAACCCATTACATTGGTGTTGGGCTCTCCTCTCCGAATCAATACAGTTTGGGGAGAGGGCGCTCTGCTCCTGATGCTCTGGCAAACATAATATAAAAAGCACATACCTGCACTAGCAAGTATTTCCTAATAATCTCAATAGATTTTGCCCGGGGCATTTGACTCACTATGGTGGCCAAGCATCCTCGGCAGGCTCCAGAAGGCAAACATTCCATCAACTTATACCAATGCATTGAGACCTACTTAGCAAAGAGAAAAGGCAACGTCAGTGCTCCATACTGCCAAGTATCATGACCAGTCTTCAGGGTTGCCCGCAGGGCTGTCCTGGGACTCCTTCTGTTGAATCTGGTCCTTGAGTTCTTAAATTTTGACCTGAACACAGTAAAAATGCAAGCCTACGTTGATGTGCCCTCCAAATACGAAGGATGCTGAAAGCTCAGGGAATGACCACCGCATATCCCTGGAGCAATATGGCCTTAGTTGCTAATGCTCCTAAAACCAAATAACAAACAAACCTACGTTGATGATTTGATAATGATGCTTGAGGCACACAGCAGAGCCCAAATGGAAGCAACGGCAAATCGAGCCGTCTCGACACTGCTGCACTGGACCCAAGAGAACCAGCTCAGAATTTTGCCGGGAAAAACGAGTTCAATCCTCTTGAGGGGTTCTCTGGATATTAGGAGGCCCTCACAGATAAAAATCCATGGAACAACCATAAAGCTAAAAACGGAACTAAAATATCTCGGGCTAGTCCTGAATAAGAACGTGATTCACTCCACATCTAAATTACCTACGTACCAAAATTAGCAATTACTCAGCTATGATTTCCAGTTACCAGAAGGGATTGGGGATTGAAGAAAAGGATGCTTTCCCTTTTCTACAAGGCTATTTTCATCCCGGCTCTGTCATATGCCGCAGGTATGTGGTACAACAAAGCAATCACTGCAGTAAATGGGAGAAAACTAGACACCATACAGGGCTCTATCCTCCTGACTATCTCCAGAGCGTGTTGTATGGTTAGCACCCACAAGCTCCAGGTCCTTGTTGGATCTCTTCCCCTGGACCTGGAAATTGTGGGCTGCTTTACCAACTGTCCAAAGGGAGAATGGCCACCTGCATTGGCTTCACCTCCGATCCAACAAACAACACAAGTGCTGAAAAGAGGCATCTAGGTGCCTCCATAGCCAGGTGGGAAGGAGCAGCAGTGCATAGCACACGCTTCTTGATTAGACTGGGGTTCGAGCCCATCACCACAAAATACGGAGGATGCGGAAAGGTCAGGGAATGACCACCGCATATTCCCGGAGCAATATGGCCTTAGTTGCTAATGCTCCTAAAAACCAAATAACAACAACAACAAGAGGCATCTAATGACACCCTTGTTGCAGACCTGGCAGGCCCGATGGTCTGACAACACATTCCAGTAGTACCTGAGACAAAATTCTTGAGTCTCACATTCGATAAGAAGTTGACATTTTTACCACATATCCGTCAACTGCGAACAAAGTGCACGAGGGGATTGAATCTCCTTTGTGCCATCTCAAATGAATGGGGGGACAGACCAATGCACTTTACTCCGCCTTTATTGTACGCTTGTTCATTCAAAATTAGACCATGGGTCCCAAGTGTACGCATCGGCTAGAAATAGCATACTACGGTGGCTAGACCCACTCCACCACCAATCCATCCGTACTGCTGCTGGAGCATTCAGAACATCTCCTGTCCAGAGTTTATATGTCGAAGCAGGTGAACGACCTGCTTCGACACTATTGCTCCACCACTATTGCTCCGATGAAAGCAATTGTTGCTAAAATATACCTTTAAACTAAAATCCCTGCTAGACAACCCAACATGGACTTACGTTTTTGAGCCACAATGGGAAACGCTTTATAAAACCCGTCAGACTGCTAACCAATCCTTTGGCATCCGTGTCCAAGAGCTGCTCAGAGAGTTCAATATCACGGTAGACAATGTTGGCCAGTCACCAAGGCATCTTCTTTCACCCTAGAGAAGAAGCATCTTCTTCTCATAAAGCTACCAACCAACCAACCAACCAACCAACTTGCTTACCATCATGTGACTTCTCCATTAAAAGTTGAGGTAAGGCCATAACTCCATCCTCTGTACCAACAACTCTATGCTGCCCACCAATCTGATTACTCTGATTTTTTGCACGTGTTCACTGATGGCTCGAAGTCAGAGTTGTCTGTAGGATCTGCTGCTGTCTTTCCAGATAGTACTATATCTGGGAAGATTCTCCATGAATGCAGCATATATACAGCTAGCCTTGGACCACATTAAAACCCGTAAGCACCAAAGATGTATGGTATACACTAACTCTTCAAGTACACTGCAGGCTTTATCGGGGATGAGGTATAATTCTCATCCGTTTGCGATCCGGATTCAGTAGACGTTACATTCCCTGTTTGAGTGCTCATTCGACATCCGTTTCTGCTGGATCCCAAGCCACATTGGGATCGGGGGAAATTAACTGGCAGATGCTGCGGCCAGATCACCAGAACTCCACAACACATATTGCCTGTTAGTTCCCTATACAGACTACAGGCAGCTAATACACACTAAATTACTGTCAACAATCTCGGTATGAGCAAGTCACAAACAAGCTCTATCAGATAAAGCCTGTAATCCGACATTAGCATTAGCAGAGGCATTTGATGCAAGAAAGCAAGCTTATGCAGCATCAGCCAAAAAAAAAAAAAAAAAAAACCCCACTTCCACTTCACCCCTCTGTTCGTTCAAAATACCTGTCCAGCTGAGCCTTAAACTTATTTAGGCTATCAACCTCCACTACAAGGGATGGAAGTCTGTTCCACCAACCAACCACCCGCTGGCTAAAGGCAAATTTCCACACGTCTATCCTACATCTGTCTTTCCTCAATTTGAATTTATGCCCTCTCAGGTGATTTTTCTGAGCTAGAGGAAGAATCCCATCAGCATTGAGCATGCTCAAACCCTTCAAGGCTTTGTACTCCTCTATCAGATCACCTCGCTGGTGCCTAGTCTCCAGACACTGTAATTTGCAAAACTTAAGCCTTTCTTCGTAAGAGCACCCCTTTGTTCCATTCACTAATCTTGTTGCCCTTCTCTGTACTCGTTCCAGCAGCTCTACATCCTTCTTGAAATGAGGCCTCCAGACCTGTATACAGTACTCTAGGTGTGGCCTGACCATTGCCTTATACAATGGAATAATCACCTCCTTATCCCTGCTGGAAAAATTCCTGTATATCATTGACAATACTCCATGAGCTACTCTTGCAGCCCATCTGCACTGCTCAGAGAACTTCATATCTGCCTGCAAAACCACCCCCAAGTCCCTTTCATTCTCTACCACTGTCAGTGTAGTACCACAGAGTTGATACGTTGCTCTGGGGTTGCTGTTTCCCATGTGTAGTACTTTACATTTGTCAATGTTAAACTTCATTTGCCACCTCTCAGCCCATCTGCTCAACCTTTCCAGATCCTGTTGCAGCAGCATAGTGTCAGTAGTGTCCTTTACAACCCTGCCAACCTTTGTATCATCTGCAAACTTGGACATTAAGCTTGATATACCATCATCAATATCATTTATAAATACAGAAAACAATAATGGACCCAACACTGAGCCCTGAGGGACTCCAATAATAACATTAGTCCACGATGAGCAGTATCCATTGATTACCACTCTCTGTCTTCTCCCCCTCAACCACCCCTTTATCCATAGCAGCACTTTGCCTCCAATGTCACACTGCTCCAATTTGTGTAGCAGTCTTCCATGTGCAACAGTATCAAAAGCCTTTCTAAGATCCAAGTATATAATATCAAAGTTATTCCCTGCATCCAGTTCTTTTGTGACTGCATCATAGTATCCAATCAAGTTGGTCAGGCAAGACTTCCCCTTAACAAAACCATGCTGTGTCTGAGCTATAACTGAAGTCTTGTCTAAATGATCCTGCAGTGCTTCTTTAACCAGTGCCTCCATTAATTTTCCTGGAACAGAAGTTAAGCTCACAGGTCTATAATTACTTGTGTCAGCCTTTGATCCTCCTTTGTGAATTGGGGTCACATTTGCACATTTCCAGTCTATGGGTACCTCCCCTGAGTAAAAGGAAGCTCTCATAATTATGGCTAAGGGTTTGCTTACTTCCTTTGCTGCCTCCTTTAATATAACTGGATAGATCCCATCCACCCCGGGTGCCTTTCTTATGTTTATCTTCAACAGTTTCTCCTCCACTTTACTCCCAGTTATTTCAAGATTCTGTAGCTTACTGCTAGAGTTGAATACACCTCTGGCATTCCCCTTGCTGAATAACTCCTCATGTGTGAATGTCGATGCAAAATATTCATTTAGTTTGTTAGCTACCTGAGCAGGATCATCAACAGTTGACCCATCAATATCAAGTGGACCAATCTGATTCATCCCCTTCCTTCTAGAGTTTACATAAGTAAAGAACTCTTTGCTGTTTTTCTTTGCATCCCTTGCCAAGGATTTCTCGTAATCTGCCTTCGCCTGCCTAACCTCCTTTGTAACTTGGTTGCATATCAACTTGTATCTATCATAGGCGTCTGTGTCATGTGTTAATTTGTAAGTATCCGATGCATTTTTCTTCTCTGCCGTATGCCTCATTAGTTCATCTGACATCCATTTTGGCCTAAACCTTGAACAATATTTCTTAGTTGATATGTAAAGCCTAGTAGCTTCCAAGATAAGTTCTTTGAATGCTTCCCATTTTGAATTTGCTGTTGGTAACATCATCAGTTGGTCCCAATGTATAGAATTTAAATACTGTCTCAGTCCATCGTAGTCGCCTTTACGGAAGCAATAACCCTTCCCTTTACCCCTAATGGTAGTTACCTCTTTGAGTAAATCCCACTTCAGCACACTGTGATCACTGCCACCTAGTGGTTCATTTATCTGCAGATTCTTAATGCATGAAGAATCACTGCTGATAATCAAATCAAGAGTATTACTACCTCTAGTTGCCTCCCGAACATGCTGATGTAGAAAACAATCATCCAATAAATCCACAAAAGCCCTGCTAGTGTGTGAGTAGCCAGCCCCCAAATTCCAGTCAGTATCTGGGAAATTAAAATCTCCCATTATAAGACTCTCTGATTAATGGTCCACTCTATTTCCCTGTACAGTTCCTTATTATACTCATCAGAGTCATTAGGCCTATAGCACACTCCTACTCTCAATTTTGATCTCCCAATGCTTATGTCACACCAAACTGACTCAACACTGCACTGTCCAGAGATGTCGACTGGCTTCACTTCCTTGGTTTCTATGTGTTTCTTAACTAATAGCATAACCCCTCCCCCCTTCCTATCCTGTCTATCCTTTCTGTAGACGTTGTACTCCCCAAATTGCAGTTCTGCATCCCTTATATCTGTGTGACATCACGTCTCTGATATCCCAACAATATCTGCCTTTGATGTTTTGAGCAATACCTCAAATTCATAAAATTTATTTACTAAACTCCTAGCATTGGTGTACACGCAAGTATACCTGCACCTGTTTCTATTCTTAGCTACCCTAACACAACCCATGTGTTTACTTGTACCGCAATGGCTCCCAGCAGTCTCTGAAATACAAATACCATGCATTTTGTTTTTCAGGCTTCTGCTCATTCTAATAGAAGCAGTGCAAGAATCTCTTTCACTTCTGCCAGTGGCTACTGTCAATCTATTGGTCTTTGTCTCCCCCCAAGCTAGCAGTTTTCCGACCCACCTAACACTGCCTCGATAGCATCAGCTAATATTCTTGCACCCTTTCTATTTAAGTGTGTCCCATCCCTGTAGAAGCAATCTCTCCTGTTAACAAGTACAGTCCAGGCTGAAAAAAATTCTACCCCTCGAGCCGTGCACAATCTTTCCAGGGCCGAATTGATCGACAAGGCTTTCATCATATACTCCCTCCTATCGTGTCTGGGCAGAATTGCAGACACTTTCAAATTCAACCCTAATTCTCGGCTTTTGTTCAACAGTGACCTGTACTTGTTAAGTAATTCTACCGGTCTCCTATTCTTAATATTATTAGTGCCAACGTGTACAACTATATTACCTTTTGTGCCCTTAAAAGCCCGACAATGACATTGGCAGTCTAGTCTGCGCAGGAACCACAAAGAGGAAGTTGTTCTAGCTCGTCTCAGCCATCTTACACATGCTTTTCTGCTGAGGGCAGATGACTGTCCTATGTGCGAGAACTGCAGCACCATTTTAACTATTCATCACATTTTAATGGTGTGTCCACGTTTTAGACACTGACGTGATTTATATTTTACCATTTTTAGTCATCTGTCTGAGCCTTATACACTCAGTCAGATTTTATCCGACAATGACCATGTGTCTGCTGTTTTTAGCTTTTTAAAATCAATAAACGTTTTTGCTCGTATATAAAATCTACATTTTATTGTGATTTTTTATTGATTTATCTTTTATACATGTGTTATTATATATTTTGACATGGTGACCTAACTGATTACGTCACTGAAAGTTTAAAATTTTTTATATATGACCTGGTCTTGGCACATTATAGCTTTATTTGCTAATGCGCCAATAAAACCACCAAATAAAACCATCAACCAACCAACCCGATTGTCCGACTCCCCCAAAGGAGCCATAACACGGAAATTCTTCCCAGATGTACATCGGATATACCCAAGCGAGCCTGCATGGTTCACTCCAGGCCTCCATACCACCTTTGTTCTCATGGGACATGGGTCCTTCAGGAAGAAACTCTATGACTTTGTTTTCTCAGATTCCTGGGACCACCTCGTACACGAATGTCCTACCTACGAAGACCTACGCTGCATTGGTGCCTCTGTAGCCAGGTGGGAAGGAGCAGCAGTGCGTAGCACATGCTTCTTGATTAGACCGGGGTTCGAGCCCGTCACCACCAAATATGGAGTATGGAGGATACGGAAAGGTCAGGAAATGACCACCGCATATCCCCGAGCAATATGGCCTTAGTTGCTAATGCTCCTAAAAACAAAACAACAACCTGCATGGTTTCTCAGCAAGTCTACAAGCCCACAGCGATCAGTCCAAATCCTCCAAATCCAGCGACTCTTAAGAGACAATACAATGTAAGAACCAGAGGAGAGAATAAGAAAAGAAATGGAAAATAAAGGAAAAGGGAAAGAATTAAAGTAGAAGGAAAGAAAGAAAAACATATTGACTGCGACAACCAAACCTGGACGGGATTTTGTCCAATGCCTTATCGTCTTGCCAGAGCTTAATTTGAGTGCAGAAATACCCCCCCCCCCTGCACTAGCTATCTGCGATTCCACAGCATCTTGCTTCCAACACGCCACCTGCCAATTACTGGTGTACCTGGTCTGCCTCCACGGGACAAAAGTGGGGCAACATTGGGCCAGCCGGGGTCCAGCGGCTAAATGGTACCCAACACGACACATGTACAATATCCATACACTTTTAAATCTCTGGCACTTCCAGCAAACTGGCACACCCATCACAAAGCAAGCAACACAGAGATGGGGGAAACTCCTGGTGCTGCTTGACACCAAACACACATTACACTTTACTTCTGCTATGACTCAGTACATTTCTTGCAGAGCAACCCTGTCGAAATTCCTGGATTTTGTTCCATTCTTTCTAACACCCTTTCCTCAACATCAGGTGTTATACTTCTGGGCCTACCTGCTCGTGCCCCATGTTCTCTAAGGCGTTGATTTACCCTGATGAATGTGCACCTGTTGGGCTGCCTTTGGCAGGGAAATGCTTCGTGGTACAAACATGCAGCCTCGAGTGCACTGCCACTGGCTTTACCATACATGAAGTGCATGTCTGCATACTCTTCGTTACTGTAATCTCTTTCCATGTTGACTATCTTTGACAAGTATTGGTATGCATGCTACGTCTCAGAGTATTGAGAGAGAGGAAAGGGAGAGAATGAGCATAACCTAACCTAAACAAACAAGTCAAGGATTCATCTTGTCAGTGGTGGATCCCAACTAGAAATGTGCAATATCTCGAAAACGAATCGCTTAAGGGCCCATGTTTACTAGGCTTTTTTTTGCATATTGTAGTCTGTACAGTTCACCTTTAAATTATTGACCATCACTTTTGAAACACCGTGTGTGTGCGTGTGCGCGCGCGGACGTGTGCTTGCTTGCATGTGTGTGTTGATAATGGTAACTACAATACAAATTGTAAAGAACCCATAGTAAAGTTTATCCTGCTATAATGCACGATCTTACAATATGTACTTCAAGTTATGTGCATCTTTATTTGAATAGCTTGTCTCTGCCATTACTTGCATGAAAATTCAAAGTTGTGTACACGAAACCGTAGTGTTGCTATATTACACTTTCTCACTATCATCATTTCAGTTTGTGGATAGCTTTGAGTGTGCCTTGAATAGTTTGTGTAAAACCCACCTAATCTGTCCATCCCCTGTAATAATATGTCTAATTCTTCCATTAATTTATTCAAACTACTTACTTCCACAACAGCATATGGTAGTTTGTTTCTACAGTGAATTGCTCTGTGGCTGAAAGCAGATTTTGCCACATCTGTCCTTTTTAAATTGAAGTTTGTGCACTTATGTGAGTTGCATGAGAAAGAGTACAAATACCATCATTAAGTTTACTTGAATCCATTTAAATACTTCAATACTTGAATCCATTTAAATACTTCAATACTTGAATCCTAAAATACTTCAATCAAGAATCCTTGCAAAAGCTGAGTTTGTGCTGCACTTGGGAGCAGTGTGTCATTTAGGGCAAGTTGCTGCTATGGATAAAGGTATGGTTAAGTGGGAAAAGACAGAGTTGTAACCAATGGACATTGCTCTTCGTGGAATAATGTTATTGCTAGAGTCCGCTAGGGTTCAGTATTGGGCCCATTGTTATTTTCTGTATTTATCAATGATATTGATGAAGGCATATAAGGCTTAACATCCAAGTTTGCATATGATATAAAGATTGGCAGTGTGGTTAATGACAGTAATGAAAGTATGTTACTCCAAAAGGAACTCCAGAAAAGTTAGACATATGAGCTGAGAAGTGGCAATTGAAGTTAAACATTTATTAATGAAAAATACAATGGGTTCCGCTATAACACGGTACATGTGTTCCTAAAAATCTGTGTTATGGTATTTCGCACATTAAAAACAACAGGCTTATGGGAAAATAGGGATGGGGCAAAGCACTCAAAAAAATGTTCAGTCTGGTTAGTAAAACACTAAAAGAAGTTTGAAACCCAATGAAATTGCTCACAGTGTCTTAACCTCTTAAATTTCTAATAAATAAATATTACAGTAAATATAGCACTTTGTCAAGGTACCTTGTATTGGTCGGAGACTATGTACGCTTATGTACATAGCTTAAGATTTGTGAAAAACAGAGCTACTAGGCTCAATAACTTCTATGTTGAAACAGTATATTTAAGAGTAAGAGATTACCTCAATCTTTTGCTTAGAATACTTCCAGTCATTGCTCTCCTCTTACTCTTTAAAAGAGTAAGAGATTACCTCAATATTTTGCGTAGAATGCTTCCAGTCAATGCTCTCCAAATTTAAGACGAATAAAATAAATGGATAAAATGATTTTAATGGATTCTTTCACTCAGAGATACAGCATCCGACGCACAACAGAATCGAAAGCTGAGATCCCCAACCCAACCCTGAAACACATCAAACCAACTCAGGAAAAACCTTGAGTGCGAGAAGATATTTTGTCAGAATAATTAAAATAGTTATCGGTCCTTGAGACTGTAGCAGACATTCTCTTAGATATGCCAGACAAGCTGTGTTTGCTACCTAGGAGTCTAAAATGCTAATGGAAACTGATATTCGGGTGACACTCAAGTCAAGTGACCCAATTTCGGCAAAGTCCAGACGGTCTGCCAAATTCTTTGCTTGCACTTTCAAGATGGTGGGACTGTTAGTAATCCTGGGTATAACCCCCATGTGCAAGCACACAGTGGGTGACCACCCAGGTGTGAACCAACATCGAGGTGTGGCACCCACACCACATGAAGGAATGCCACCCCTCTGTGTTACCAGGCAATACTAGGTGGTAGATGTCTCATCAACCAGTGCAATACCACCACTTTGCTTATTAGAGGCTTGAAGTGGTGGAACCCATGATGCAGTATGATTGATATCTTTTGTTTTTATTATCAACACCATGGCGAGAACCAAGCTTCCTTACATTTCGAGGATACAGCTCTAAAACGGTGTTTGCAGGCCATTTGCTAGATAGTACACCGGACTGAACCTATTGGTAACTCTCTAGGAGGCTTCCGGATCAGCTAGTGTATAAACTTGCTACCTCTATTCTGCCAGATAGTGATCAGAGAGTCCAAGTAGTGTGTATGTGGGGGGGGGGCATTGTCGAGGCCATATTATGTCAAGGATCTGGTTACGTTCTTACCATGTGTAAGCCATATCCAAATTATGTCAGTGAAATTATTCTTGTAGAAATGGAGTCCTTTATTCCACCTTAAAATCTTGTCTTCATAATATGGAATAAAATAGGAAAAATGAATGGGGGTATAAAAACCAACCATCACTAATATTACATTGGAATAGAGATAGCTAATATATTAGGAGAAACGTTTGCTAAAGTATCGTCAAAACAATCCTACACTACTGAATTTTTGACCTATAAGGAGAAAATAGAAAAAAACAGAATTAATTTTAATACTAAAAGGATTGAACCCTACAACCAACCAATTACAATACATGAATTATGTCAAGCAGTATCACAAACAAAACATGTGCAGTTGGACCAGACAATATACACTGATATGCTTAAACACCTAAAGCAGAAAGAGGTAGAAAACCTCCTTCAACTGTACAACTGCATATTTCTAGAAAACCAATATCCTGAAGCGTGGCATCATGCAATAGTATTAGCTTTCCAAAAACCCAATAAAGATCAGAAGGACCCAGATGACTATCATCCGATAGCCCTCACAAGCTGCTTAAGCAAAGTGCTAGAGAAGATAATCAACAAAAGATTAGTCTGGTTTTTTGAGACAACTAACTGGTTCACCAATATGCAGTGTGGGTTTAGACACAATCGATCCACATTAGATCACCTTGTACGAATAGAAGCAGATATAAGATGCATTTATAACTTCAAAGTATAATGGTTACTGTATTTTTTGATATAGAAAAGGCCTATGACACAGCATGGAGACATGGTATATTACAAGACAGCCACGATGCAGGACTCAGAGGACATTTACCACTATTCATTCAAAATTTCCTGAAAAATAGAACATTTCAAGTTAGAGTACAAAACACAATGTCAAAATCATATAAACAAGAAGGAGTTCCCCAAGGGTCTGTCCTGAGTGCCATACTATTCTCCATAAAAATAAATAGCATCACAAAAGAACTACCACCCACAGTGTCATATGCAATATATGTAGATGACTTCAGTATTTCATATCAAGCACAGAACATGGGAACAATAGAAAGACAAATACAGTGTGCAATTAACAACGTCAGTTATTGGGCCCAGAAAAACGGGTTTAGAATATCAAAACAAAAAAGTCTGTGTACATTTTGGTAGAAAACGAAATTTACACTCTGAACCTGAACTAATATTGCAAGGTAACACAATACCAGTTAAACAAAGTGTAAAATTTCTTGGACTTATTCTAGACAACAAGTTGACCTTTGTAGAACATATAAAAGAACTACGAATAAAATGTATGAAACAACTTAATATTCTTAAAGGCTTAACAACAACATCTTGGGGGGGCAGACCGTTATAACCTGCTCAACTTGTATAAAGCACTAGTAAGGTCAAAAATAGATTATGGAGCACCGGTTTATGCTTCAGCAAGAAAGAATGCCCTCAAATGGCTAGATCCGATTCACCATAGTGCAATACGAATAGCAACAGGAGCTTTCTGCACATCCCCTATATACAGTCTCTATACAGAGGCTAATGAATCACCACTGTTCCTGAGGAGACAACAGTTGTCACTGCTGTATGCTTATGGGATAAGACCCATAAGAGAACATCTGACTTGGACAACTTTATTCTCTCCAAAATGGGAAAACATATATAGGAACCTCAAAAGAGCAAATCAGCCTCTAGGCATCAGACTACAGGAGCTATTGATAACACATGATCTCAAAATAGATAACGTTGCAAACCAAGAAGGACATATAGATCCACCATGGATAAACCATACCACAGCTTATGAACTCTTCACACAAAACTGGAATAAAAATACTTTATCAGACAGCAACTTTCAACAACTGCACGCAGCACATAGAATGCAATATCCCAATCACATACCAATATATACAGACGGATCAAAATCAGAGGGCGGCTCTGTAGCCAGGTGGGAAGGAGCAGCAGTGCGTAGCACACGCTTTCTTGATTAGACTGGGGTTTGAGCCTGTCACCACCAAATACGGAGGTTGCGGAAAGGTCAGGGAATGACCACCGCATATTCCCGGAGCAATATGGCCTTAGTTGCTAATGCTCCTATAAACCAAATAACAACATAACAACAAAATCAGAGAACCATGTAGGAGCATCAGCAGTATTCCCAGATGTTACATTGTCACGCCAACTCCCAAAAGAATGTAGTGTCTACACTACAGAATTAGTAACAGTTCAGATAGCTCTGGAGCATTTCAGAACCACCTACCACTTGAGAACAGTAATATACTGTGATTCATTAAGTGTAATCCAAGCCATACAAACAGATACTAACAGGCTTCACAAATAAAAAACAAGAGATACTTTTCTGCTGGATACCAGGACACAAAGGGATAAAAGGAAATGAAGAAGCAGATTGAATTGCAAAATCAAGCACTAACCTTCAAGAACAATATTTTGCAGTTCCACATAAGGACTACAAACCAATTATTAAAAATCGCTGTCTAACCCAATGGCAAGAACTCTGGCAAAAACAAACATGGAATAAATTATATGAAATAAAACCAAAACGAGCATAAGGAAATCAAGGAGAGAAGAAGTTGTTCTGACTAGATTGTGGATAGGCCATACGCATTTCCCAAATGGTTATCTACTACGTGCAGAAGAACCCCCAAGATGCCAAGTATGCAATACTATCCAAACAGTTAAACATATACTTATAAAATGCCCAACATATGAAAATGATCGACACCGAATTTTTTCATCATTATATAAAGGAAACCAAAACATCACCCTTAAAGATCTTTTAGGTGACAAGGAACACGTGTCAGATATTTTTAGATTCTTACAAACAATCAACATATACCAGCTGCTGTAAATAATAATATAATATTTACAGAATAATTTAAATAATAAATAATATTTAAATAATAATATAATATTTAATTACTTAATGAACCACAGAAACAGTTAACCTTTTACATTCGAACAAGATTTATATAAAGAGAACATTGTATAACAAATGAACTGGTGCACTATGATCTCAATTGTCAATGCGCCAATAAACACAAAAACAACAACAACATCTGGAACAACCATCCTTCATACATATTTCTTGAAAATTACAGTGTACAGAAGTTCAAGTCTAATGTCAAGAAATATCTTCTTTAATCTTCTCAACCTCCAACCCATGCACAGTACTAAGTACTATAGGTTCTAATACCTCTCATATTTGGGGTTTTCATAAAAAAAGTTAAAATCTGGAAACCTTATGCTAGAATAAATAATTAAAATTGATTATAAAATATGTTTATAAAATTTGCCTAAACTATTATAAAATTTGGATAAACACACTTACATACAAATTAAACACTTGCAAGTATTGCTGCAATGTGTTACTGAGTTTTGATTTTTTTTGTTATTTTCAATTTTTTCAGGTAATATTTTGAAACAGTTGTTAATATGAAAAGTCCTAAAATGGACCATTGTAAAACGGGACCTACCTGTATATACCAAAATTCATGGTGAAAAGTTTTCATTTGCCAATGCAGAGGCTCATAATTTGAGAGAGAGAGAGAGAGAGAGAAAGAGATGAATAAGCATATCACAGTTAAAAAAAAATTCTTGATTTGTGAGAATCTTGTTACACGGACCGATATTTTATTTGGGGATAAGTAATTTAAAATTCAATGAAATACAAGAACTTTAAAAAATGGTCAGTCAGGAGGAAGAAAAAGAAGTCAACAACATGGTATTAAAACTAAGAGAAATTTCAAATCCCTCAATGTGAGGGACAAAATCTCTAGAAGAAATCATACAAGATGACAGAAATTATGTGGGCCATCATGTTCATGGGCTTCCATATGCCTGGACACGATTATTAGGGTTGCGGAAGGAAGTTCTTCAGATGTGTTGTTTAAAAAAAAAAATGTGATTTAGCTGTGAAAGAAATTGTCTTCCCTTTAAACAGCTAAAAATTTTTTAATGTAACTAAACATTTTTATCAGCAAATGTAATATTAAGAACAGACAGTGCTTTTTTTTTTTTGGGACGGTACGCAACGGTACGGTGTACCGGCAACTTTATTGACAGTGACATGTGACATTTGGATGCAGTGCACTCCGAAATTTGTAATATTTCGTAAATTTTTTTCACATGTTTACCTATTATTCAAATAAGCTTAAAATTATTTAACTAAATTTGTATTTTTCGCTAAAAAGATATTTTCTATATGAAACTGTATAACCCTTTTTATAATTCTAAATTACTCAGTTGGACCTCTGTTTAATGAAGTCCTTTTATAGCAAATCATTTTGAATTCCCCTTGGAAGTTATATTTCAAATACTTTCCGTTGAGCGAAGAAAATTTTCATATATCGAACGATTAGGAGAGAATTAACTCGGTACGCACTATTCGCATTTCTGGCCTTCAGGCAATTTAGGCAATTAATGCTGTTTAAGAGAGTGAATTCAGAGAGCTAAAGGGTTAGTGATACCTGGTAAAACCTATCTAACCACCTGTCCCACATATGGAAAAGTTGTGCAGGTCAGCAGTGAGCAGATTAAGGGGTATTCCCAATGGGCTCTGGTCCACCTTCTACTGCAGTGGTGTCCTAATTTTTCCTATACAGAATAATTTAAATTTAAATGTCTTTTGAATTTAAATGTCTTTTTTCCCCATACAGGGGCTATGCCCCTGTATGGGGAAAAAAGACAGTTTCAAAAAAAAAAAAAAAAAAAAAATTAAAATTTAAGCACTAGTAACAATATTGGTGATGAGAGAAGGAAAAAGAGGACATCATCATCATCATCATCAGCCATTTTCAATCCACTGCAGGATGAAGGCCTCTCCAGCAACTTTCCAGTTCCTTCTGTTTTGAGCACTGGTCATCCATTTACTACTCAAAAACTCATGAATTTCATCTATCCATCTCCGCCTTTGTCTTCCAGGTTTTCTTCTAGCTCCTCTTGGGTACCATTCTGTTATTTTCTTTGTCCATCTGTCATCATGTCTTCGAGCTATGTGTCCTGCCCAAGACCATTTTAGTTCTTTAGTTTTGATAAGAATGTCCTTTACTTGAGTTTGCTGCCTAATCCATGTGTTTCTCTTCTTATCTAACAGTCTGATTCCCAATATAATTCGTTCCATTCTTCGCTGTGTAGTTCTTAGCTTCTCTTCCATTCTTTTGGTGAGTGCCCAAGTTTCACTTCCATAAGTCATGGTGGGGAGTATACATTGATTCATTATTTTACGTTTCAGACAAACTGGGATATTGCTCTTCAGTATGTGACTATATTTCCTGAATGCTATCCATCCAAAATTTATTCTTCTCTTGACTTCCAGCCATTTATCATTATTACAGCTAATAACTTGTCCCAGATAAGTATATGACTCCACCTTTTCAATTACTGCTCCTTCAATCATTATTTCCCTTTCCGCGGCATACTTGTTCATCATTACTTTTGTTTTAGCCATATTCATCTTTAGTCCAAAATCCTTACTAACTGTGCATAACTGATTAAGATTTTCCTCTAATTCTTTGGGATCATGGCTTATGACCACAATGTCATCTGCAAATCGTAAATGGTTTAGGTACTCTCCGTTCACATTGACTCCTTTCTGCGACCAGTCTAATCTTCTGAAAGCTTCCTCAAGGGCAGCAGTAAACAGCTTCGGAGATATTGTGTCTCCTTGTCGAACTCCTTTCTCGATTTTAAATTTGCTACTGTCTTTGTCTAGTCTAATAAAGGATGTAGCACTCTCATATATTTTCTTCAAAATCATAATATATGGAGTATCTATGCCTTGTCTTTCCAGTGCCTGAAACATAGCCGACCGGGCTAGCCGAGTGGGTAAAGTACCTGCCCGGCAACCCAAAGGTCGCGGGTTCGATTCCCGCCTCGGGCTTGGATCAAAGTACTGCAAAAAAAACCTTGGGAGGTGCAATATGGCCACAGAAGCCGATGCGCCAACAACTACCAAATCAAATCAAATCAAAGCCTGAAACATTGCCTTATGCTGTATGGAGTCAAATGCCTTTTCATAATCCACAAATGCCAGGCATAATGGTGTTTTATATTCATTTGCTTTCTCCATTAGCTGTGATATTACGTGAAGGTGATCCATAGTTGAGAATCCTGTCCTAAAGCCAGCTTGCTCTTTCGGTTGATTCTCATCAAGTATTCTTTCTAATCTGTTAGTAATGACCCTTGTGAACAACTTGTAGATATGGGATAAGAAGCTAATTGGTCTATAATTTCCAATTTCTGATTTATCTCCTTTCTTATGCAGCAAAACTATGATTGCATTATTCCACTGCTTAGGCATCGCACCTTTTCTAATGCACTTTGTGAAGAGCCTTGCCAGTATTTGTGTTATGTCTCTTCCTCCCAATTTTAAAGAAGGCAAAAAGAGGACAACAAGGACAACAAAGAGGACAACAAAAAGAAGGCAAAAAGAGGACAACAAGGTATTAAATCTTCTAAACATGAATTGTTGGCATTTGGTTAAAATTAAGTTAGAAAATTATCAGTTAGGTTTCAGTTAAATGAAAGATACAATTCATGGATTTTGGGAATACCTAATTGAAAAGATGGTTTTTGAAGAATGGAAGCATTTGATGGACACTGAGTATGATACCAATTTCATCGAGTGAATGTGAACGAGGATTTTCACAAATGAATCTGATCGCCAGCCCAACCAGAGCTTCGTTAATGACAAAAATAGTTTCTTCCCTACTGTTTCTTAAAATTGTAGGCCCACCACTGACCCGCTTCGATCCAGCAAAATATGTCGATTCATGGCTGCTCCGGAAACATCATTGAGCAACACACAAAGAGGAAGAAAAGAAGTCGGAATCGGGTGTCGGATGAGAACTTAATAAAAATTTGGAATATTCTACAAAAATTTTATTACGAAATAATTTTTACTTATTATTTTTAGGGTCCATAGTCTAACGAAGGATCCTCTAGACAGCCGTCGTAGCAGAGTTAGCATTAGCATTAGCAGAGGCATATGATGCAAGAAAGCAAGCTTATTCAGCATCAGCCAAAAAAAACAAAAAAAAAAAAAAAAAACCCACTCCCATTTCACCCCTCCGTTCGTTCGAAATACCTGTCCAGTTGAGCTTTAAATTTGTTTAGGCTATCAACTTCAACAACCAGTGATGGAAGTCGGTTCCAACAACCAACCACCCGCTGGCCAAAGGCAAATTTCCGCACATCTATCCGACATCCGTCCTTCCTCAATTTGAATTTATGCCCTCTGAGGTGATTATTCTGAGAAAGATGAAGAATCCCATTGGCATTGAGCATGCTCAAACCATTCAAAGCCTTATACACCTCTATCAGATCACCTCGCCGGTGCCTAGTCTCCAGACTCTGTAATTTGCAAAACTTAAGCCTTTCTTCGTAAGAGCAACCCTTTGTTCCATTTACTAATCTTGTTGCCCTTCTCTGTCAATTGTGCAAGTGCATAAGTACACGTGCCTTGAGTGACCGGGGTTCAGGCCCGTGACCATTAAATATGGTGCTGTTTCTTGTATTCTGTCTGTCATGTGAACTCCTCTGACCATTTGGTCATCCTGGAGTATAAACAGAAAATTTATTTATTTATAATGTCACTTGGTTGTCTGTCTGTCACAACATTGTATCTCTGGAATCACTCAACCTACTGACTTGAAATTTTGCACGGGTTTGTACATCATGTGGGACAACATGACGCCATATTGATTGTTGTTGACAAAAATTTGTTTGAGAAATGGGGGGGGGGGCGGGGTAAATGTGTGTGAGGGGGCAAAACGTTTTCGACAACCTATAGCTTATTATACACCATTGGAAAGAGCTCAACGAGTAGGCTTAAAATATTTTTTAAATTAAAAATGGTGGCATCAGACAGGAAAATGTGAGTAATTTTCATGTCCCCCACCTATATTTCCATCGCTAATGGAGCTAAAAATTTAAAAATCACATTTGCAATGTTGTTATTCAATACTTTTCAAGAGAAAACTATTCCAGTTGAAATCTATCATTTTCTTTTTGTGTTAAATTAAAAAAAAAATTTTATTGGACTTCGATAGCATGCTTCTTTGTACTAAGTAACTCTCCTTTTGGTGACAAAAAGGAATTCTATAAAGGTCATTTATAAATTTTGCGACGAGAAGTATTTTTTAACAGTTTTCAAAGCTGGAGTTGTCCTGGCAAGGCGGTAGTCAGAAAGCCAGTGTTGAGGCGGCGATGGTGGGGAAGTGCCTGCACAGAGTCTTGCATGGCTCTCACCGGCCAGTCGCTTCTCCCCAAGACTTTAATCGCTTCTAATGGAAGAAGTCGGAGTCGCTTTTCCGACTTCTTCCATTCACAACAACTGGAAAGACTCAAATAGACATTTTTGTTAGTTCCACAGTTTTAGGCCAAGCCGGGATACTAGAAACTTTTTTTTTCAGTTACCATAAAAGCTCTCTATTTGAAATACTTCACTAATGATCATTCGTGACTACAGACCCTTCATCCTGAGTGCCCGGCACTCAGGATCAGTCAGTAGTTGACTGATTTATTTACTTACTTTACTCACATTTTACTTATTTACTTATTATTTATACTTGAATAATAAATTTATGCTTAATAAACTGTGTCAATATACTAAATTTGTTGTTCTTATTCCAAAAACATTACTATTAAAGTAACAACATCAGAAAAAATAAAATTTTAGAGTACTTTTCATATCCTTTTAATTTTCAATTTTTCCTGATAGCAAAGAATGAGTACTTCACATATTTTTTTTTTTACAAAAAAAAGCACCGAATACGATATATGCATTTTTCTGATTTAATAAAGTGTAGTTTATGCATTTTGATATTGTTTGATTAACTGAATCACCTTGGTTAATTTGGTGATGAACATATTATTGTAAGACCTTGTTGCTTTCATATGTGAAGTACTACATTATGAATATTTTCGTTTAGGATCAACAAAGTGCTCTCTTCTATCATCTTGGTGTAAGGGAAAGCTTTGGTATGAAGCAAAATATTTTATTGTACAACGATTTCAATTCAAGCTCAACTGTACCCTTAAAGGTAATTGAACATCCAATTTTCTAAGTATACCTTAGTATCTATTAATATGCTCTGAAGGTTGTAAGAACTTATTTTTGCAAAAAAATTTATAAATATATGCATGCTGTACATGGTTGTCATTCCTTCAGCAATAGTTTTATCACTATTAATCAGTTTTCCATTTTTTTTTTAATTTAAGGATTTAAATTATCATTGCATAATCCATTATCATGACATACATATTGTGATACCATGATTTTTGAATATTTTCTAAACTTTAGTTATGAATGAAAATTTGTTTCAAATTGGTTAGCTGTCAGTACTTTAGTTTTTCTATAATGACAACTTTTATACCACATGAATATTAAGATTTACTATTTAGCTACTAATTGAATCCCTATGCACTAAGATAATGATTCAAGAACCTTGCCAGAACCCATCCTCATATGTAGGCAGGTTTTTCTAAGGACAGAAAGAAAAAAAAAATAAACCAAATTACTATGATGTTAATATAAATATAACATACAAAACTTCTAGTTGATAATTACAATTTATACTTTGTTTAATATGTATTATATTATTACTTTTACCTGTTCTATATAATTTGAGTAATATAAGCAAGGATAAATAAAACCAAATAGATTAAATTGAAATTAAAGTTAACCAGAATTTCTTACATGTCAGCAGCCTCTTGCTTGCTGAATATCTCAATTCTGACTGCGTTCTAGCAAAAGGTTCTGTCAATCAACTGCTTATTTATAAAATGAGGTTTCTCATCAATAATCTAATAGCAGGATGCCAAGGAGTATATCCTGGATCTAGTGATGATGATTATTATTTTTTTTGAAGAATTGTAGCCTCGAGATGGATGGATTCGTACCTTGTCCTCAGATCCTCTGGGTTGTTGTGCTGGCTAGTTCGGGGGGGTGAGATTAAGCTGTTCTTCTGGTTTTTGAAGTCTTCTTTCTTGTTCTTCAGGTCTTCCCTTATTTTCGTTTTTAAAATGTTTAAGTATTGTTGTTTAAATTCAGTCTCTGTTTACAGAAGTGGCCTTAAACATTTTTATAAAGGATGCTTCAAAATGTTTTTAAAGAATTTAACCAACAATACTTTAACACATTTGTATCACAGCAAATTTAGACATAAGAGTTGAAATACCTGCATCAGTATTATTAATAAATATTAAAAGCAGTAAAGGGGGGTAACACCATCCCCTGTGAAACCCCACTCATCATATTAGCCCAAAAGAGCAGTGGCCATTTATAACCACTCTGTCTCCTACCACTTAACCATCCCTTTATCCATAGTAATAATTTTCCTCTAATGCCATATCATTCACGTACAGTACCTGAAAAATATACTGTAAGTATATATAATGTTGAAGTTTATTCTTTACATCCTTTTTTGCAGCTTTTAATTGGATAGATTCCATCAGCCCCAGATGTTTTTAGCTCTAGCAAGTTTCTCTTATACCTTCCTTTCTGTTTTGTTTTAAAATTGTTAAACTCCCAAGATGTATTATATAGAAGTCTGCTAATCTCTTCTCTAAAAACTGCTTCAAATATGGGGTGGATGTAAAATATTCATTCATTCAGTTTATCAGCAGTGTGTAGAGGATCATCAATAGCTATGCTATTCATATCCGATGGGCCAGTGTGATTGATCTATTTTTTTCTAGTGTTAATGTAAGAAAAAAATTCCTTTGCTTAGCCAAAGACTTATAATCTGCTTAACCATTTGATTTCCTTGACTGCATGCTAATTTGTAGGACTCTGTATCCCCTGCAATTTAGAATCATTCCATGCAATTTTCTTCTGTGCTACTAAGCTCATCAGTTCCTCTGACATCCATTTTAGTCTAAACCTTTGAACAATATCTCTTAGTGGGTATAAAATGCTTTTTATTCTCTCTGATTACTGTCAAATTTGGCATTTACACTTTTTAAAACATTAGTTGATTCCTCTGAAAAGTGTTTAAATAGTGTCAGGCCATTATAAACACCTTTGCAAAAACAAAGGCCCTTACATTTATTATTGAGAGTAGTTATTGCTTTGAATAAATCTCATGCTAGTAAACCATGAACACTGCCACCTAACAGTTCTTTAACTTGGAGATTGTTATTACATGATGAATCACTGCCAATAACTAGATCATGAATATTCTAGATCATGAATATTCTCTTGCCTTTCTCTCCGACTTGTGTTCTTTTCTTCTAACATGTTTGTGAAGAAGACAGTACCCAGCAGATTGAAAAATATTCTGTCACAGAGTGAGTTGCTGTGAAGTTACCCTACAGGGTAAAATATATGGGCATCTTTCGACCAGCTTAGAAGCTTGTGGAATTTTTTTAGACGACTGTCTAGTACTTAGTGCTGATAATGCCTTTGTTATGGTAGGCTTAAATACTGAAGTAGCAAGGGTATTGAAAGAGAAGATTGAACCCTTGGTAGTATTAGGTTCCTGTTATTAATTTGTATGCTTGAGAGTGGACTATGTGCCTTTCTCTGAAAGTGGATGAATGCTTGGCCTGATGTTTACTGCTATCTAGAAAGTGGTGCAAAAAGGAAAGGTAATGTGTGTACATGTTCGACTGTCTGAGTAAAAGTTTAGACTGGTAAAACAGTGGCAAATCTATCCTCCTCTGACAAGTCTATTTGAAAAAAAGGTTACAAGTAGTGGGAAAAGTCATGTAGGTATGCTACAAGAATACCTACAAGAAATCAATAGTGATTTCTTGTAGTGATTTCAAAATGCTACAAGAAATCAATAGTGAGCAGGGCTTGGAAGGGATGCCAGAATACAGGAGTGCTGTTCTGATTTATTAAAAGCATTGATAATACCATGTACATGCATTAGCTGTCCTTTGAATGTATAATCCTGATGAGCTTCCTGATTCATAAAATTTTTCATTTTGAGCCCTGCTAGTTGTGGGACTGATTCATGCCCAAATTTGGTTAATAATTCAAAAGGACGTTTGGAAAAAAGACAAGTAAATTAACTCCCATACAAGTTAGTGCAATTGCATCATTTCTGTATGTAGCAACCAATTTATAACTACTAAAGTAGTTATAAATAAAGTAGAATGGTATTAAGGGTAAGTCGCTACAATGGATAAAAGGATGGTTAAGTGGGAGAAGACAGAGGGTGATAATCAATGGGTGCTGCTCTTTGTGGACTAATGTTATTATTGGAGTCCCACAGGGTTCGGTGTTGGGTCCACTGTTGTTTTGTATATTTATCAATGATATTGATGAAGGTATATATCAGGCTTAATGTCGAAGTTTGCAGATGAGACAAAGGTTGGCAGGGTTGTTAATGACAGTAATGGCAATGTGCTACTGCAACAGGTTCTAGATAATTTGGGCAGATGGGCTGAGAAGTGGCAACTGAAGTTTAACCTTGACAAATGCAAAGTACTGCATATGGGTAGAAATAACCCCAGAGAAAAGTACCAACTGTGTGGTACTTAAGGTGGTAGAAAATGAAAAAGACCTGGGAGTAATTGTGCAGTCAGATATCCAGTTTTCTGAGCAATGCAGACAGGCTGCCAGGGCAGGTCATGGGGTTTTGTCAATGATATATAGGAATTTTGCTAGTAGGGAAAAGGAGGTGATTGTCCCTCTGTATAAGGCAATGGTCAGGCCATGCCTTGAGTACTGGTCTGGAGGCCTAATTTTAGGAAAGATGTAGATTTGCTTGAGCGTGTACAGAGAAGGGCAACAAGATTGGTGAGGGGAATGAAGGGATCCTCTTTCCAAGAGAGGCTTAAGTTCTACAAATTGCAGTGGCTGGAGACTAGGCACCTGCGCATGATCTGATTGAGGTGTATAATGGGTTGAGTGGGTTGAGCATGCTTAATACTGATGGGATCCTTCCACTTGTTCAGATTACGAACCTAAGGGGGAAAAAAATTCAAATTAAGAAAAGGCAGATGTAGAATAGATGTGCGGAAATTTGCCTTTGGCCAGTAGGTGGTTAATTTCTGGAACAAACTTCCATCTGTCGTTGTGGAAGTTGATAGGTTGAATAAATTTAAAGAGGAACTGGACAGGCATTTGGAGGGAATGGTGTGATATATATATATATATATATATATATATTTTTTTTTTTTTTTTTTGGCTGATGCTGCATAAGCTCATACACTTACTTTCTTGCATCACATGCCGCTACTACTACTATTTCTGCTATGAATTCTTTCATTGCTTATATACTGGTGATATAATGGCTTGCATTATTCATTTCTAGACAAGTTCCATGAAAAAGTCTGAGAAACGTTTAGCAGTTAGTCTGATGTTTGTGTTTGGTGTTTTCTAAACAAGTGTCTGTATTTTGACCTTCCCCCCCCCCCCCTATTTGGCAACCAGTTTCTTCTCTTACTCTTGACTTTGTCTTTTCTAACTTTTCACCCAATGTTGAAGTTTTCTGAAGTTCCAGTCTGTTATGAACTCTTTTTCCTTCTGTATATTAATGATCTCCCATTGGCTGGAAATCCTGTCTAATTTTGCTGATGATGATATGCTACATTACTCTCCAGTTTGACAATCTCATCTCCATGTAATCCTCCACTAGGAGAAACAAAACTTAAATCATTTTAAAGTTGAGTCCTGTCTTCTACCACCATACTTTTATTTAATTACTTGAATTTTGAGGCAGGAATAGCTATCTTTACTGGGGATAACCAAGACTGCTAACCTTTTGCAGTATAATCATAAAAAAACTTGCTTTGTCTTTTAGGTTTCAGCATTGCTTTTCTGCTAACTCTGCCAATTCTAGACTGTTGTTCTTATGCATGGTATGCCTCTAGAACCTCCAAACCTCCTCTTTGATTATATTCATAAGAGACTATCAGATTAATTGATAATGTTCTCTTACATGCTCTCTCCATTGCCTAATACAGAGACATCTGCTGTCTGCTGCTTATCTTTTCTACAGAAAAGGGCTCTGTTCTAAATTACCTGTAATCCTGTTTTCTTTCATTCCAGTCAGCATCCATTTACAATTTAGCTCACTCAGTTAATTTCCATCTTTATCCATTCTGCTTCTGTATTTTGAGAAACCCTTCTTCATATGGATTTCTTGAAATTCTTATAGGTCTGGTAACCTATTATGTATGGGGATTTCCATTTAAAAAAAAAATACAATTTTTTCCATCCTCCATCATTTGGAATGACTATTTTTTCCATTCTCCTTTGAGCTACTCTGTCTTTCTTCCATGTTTCTTAATTTGCCTTATTTCACTTCTGGTGTCATGATAGACTGAGTATGATTCATTACTATATATTTCAAGAATAGTGGTAGGTTATGTTTTGAAGACTATCCAATCTTAGCTAATTTCTTTTCATATTCTGCTTTTCATTATTATAGCCTGTTATTTGTCCAAGATAATTATACTTCAACTCTTCAGTGCACTTTCCTTTTGAATTTCTATCCTTTTTATAACTGAGTACTTGTAGTAAATAATATTGGCCATAATCATGTTCATGCTGACTACATTCAAATTCTGTATATGTTTCTGCTTCATTTGTGTATTGCTTATAGCAGTGGTCTCAAACTGGCGGCCCGCGAATACATTTCAATTATGTCTTTGTTGTAAATACAGTGCTTATATTCACTCTCATTTTGTTAAAAAAAAATTCCGGCCTGTCAGCTGCTTTCAGATCGCGCATTTGGCCCGCATGAAATTTGAGGTTGAGACCACTGGCTTATAGTACTGGCATTTGTAATTTTAGATGATTTAGCATTTCATTATCATTATAACAACTTTTCTTGAATCTTTGTTGAATATTTCTTGACAAAGAATCTTGTTAAACACTGCTTTCTATTTGGAACTTTTTACTATTTCTGTTTGGCCAGATGAAGAATGAAGATTGATGTAAATGCAACGTGGAACTCTAATGTAATCTTGATTACATGACTGAGTGGTCATTTGCCTGCAGAATTGTGCATACCATATGTATGAATCCATGTGATACCACAAAATATGCTAATTTTTTTGTAGTCCTTTGCTACCATTCATTGACTTTTTCAATTATTTTATTTGTGACATTGAAGATAGAACTGCAATATCATAAATCAGATTGCTGACAAAAGCAGTAAATGTTGTACAGGGGCCATTCCTGAATCCAGCTTGTTTTCCTGGTTGCTGTCTCCAATGATAGTACTATTCCTACTTGATGGAATATGTTGCATTACATATTTTTAATTATGTGGAATAATGGTATACATTTTTCTGCATTGATAAGATTTAAAATAAGACACTTATTTAAAGATTTAAAATAAGACCCTGTGAAGTATTTTGTTTCACTTAAGCCTTAAGCAGTCCCATCAACAAAATAAAATTGACTGCAATTCAGCTTTCAGTATTAAAATTCATTTTCAGGCCTAGGTTTTTTTGGTTTGGGAGGCATTCTAAAGCTTGACCATGGGTAATCAAACTGTATTACACTGAGGTACACTAGTGGTGGTATTTCTCAGTGTGACATAGTGTAATATAGAGAATTGTTCTCTATATACACTTACACAGCATCATACAGTACCTTAGTGTGATCTCTTCAGTGGTTCCCTTACAGTTAGTCTGGTTTCCTTAATCAAGTTTTAGCACTCTTCCCAAACTCAAACTCTTAAGCCTGAAGACTGATTTCAGTATTTTTCTCTGAAATATAGCCAATTTTATTTAGTTGTTGGGATCATTTGGGGTCTAATTGTATGAATTGTCCTTTCCATACTAATAAAATACTAATAATATAAGAAGTGTCTTATTTTAAATCTTACTTAGAAGTAAGATTTAAAAGAAAGATGAGCACACCACATAGAGGTGCTCTGTGTGATGTTCTTCTTGAGTTTAATTTTCTGCATTATGTTGAAATGTATATTTGTCACTTTAAACTGTGCAGAACATTATCTTACTTTATTGCTTCTGTTTGTTATAGCTATCTTGTCCAAGTTATACACTTGTAACTTACAAAGTAAACGACTCTGGAATCTGTGTGATTACAGAACCTGGGCTTAGGTTGGTTGGTGAAGATAGTGACATTCAGTCTAAAACTCTATTAAGTTGCCGCTTAAAAAAATTGTTACAAGAAGTAGAAATACAAGCCAAGTAAGTAACAAGTTTTGAAAACTATGGAAATTAAATATTTTTTAGTGTTATTGCAATCCATTGTGTTGTTGTGTTATGAAGTGAAACATTTTGATTCATAGAGGTTTTTTGTTTTAGGAGTAATATTTCTTTATTTTTCTTAATAGTAATCTTATTTCTAAAAGGGGAATTTACAGTACAAGGGAATAACTAAACTGTGGTTAGCAAGTTGCATGCAACTCTTAGAGAAATATGGGCTGGAACGGTTCATGCCTTAAAATATTGTTTTGTCACAGCTGTCAACTGTCTGGATTTGACTGATAATCTGGCTTTTTCTTTTTTCTTTTTTACACAGTTTTACCCATCTATGTCATAATCCATTGTAATATAGCTGATTACAAACAGTTTTCTCTGTCTTTTCTTTTTGAAAAAAAAAATAGTATAGATAAATTAAAATTGTAATTTTTTAAAAAAATATTCTTCAAAATTCTGCTTATTTTTGTGAACAGATTGGCCATCAGGTGTGCTAGAATACATTGCAAAAAGAAATGGGGATAATACTTGGAATGACTTTTTCTCTGTAATGGGTGACCATTTCATCATGCTTGTGTGGTGAAAAGCTAATTGACAATGTCTTTCAGTAAGATGCCAAAGAAAAACAATGGATCATTTCAGAAGACATATATAAGCTAGGTTTCCCCCTATTGTATGTTATATGTATATGTGATTTTTTTTTTTTTTTTTTTTTTAATTTTCAAGCAACAGCAATATAATCAATACACAAATCAGCAGCAATAAACGAATAGGCATAAGAACAGCATGTAGTAGTGCTTAGAAAAGAAATCCAAAAATAGATGTAGCATTTTGTAGTGACAGTGATGTCATACATGCCAAATGCTTATTGCATCTTCTGTCATAGAGTATAATAAATGTGTTCTAATAGCAAAAAAAAAAAAAGAAAAGAAAAAGTTGTTCAATTGAATTTATATTACAACTTAAAAACAATTAGTTTGCACTGTATCCTGTACAGCCAAACTGTAGTATTTTCTAGACCATAACATGCAGTCACATTTTGGAAGAATATCTTATTGTATATGTCTGAAACACAAATTCACAAGTGCTTACTAGATGAAATGCCAGGGTAGAATGAATTTACTCATGCCAGAATCCCAAAAATTCACTATATTCACACTCATCACTAGTGATGTCATGTTCTGAATTTCAATTTTTTCAAAGTTTACTTCTTCAGTGCCATCAGTAGTACTGCTCATTAAACATTTCTTGAAAGACTTGAAGTTTCTAGGAGGAACTAGTTTTATTGATAATTTTTCTTGGGAATAAAGGAAGAGTTCTAATGAGTTGTGTATGAATCTACTTGGATATGATAGGTAATGTGTGTGTTTTATCACTGCATGTATCTGCAGAAGATTGTTTCAGCAAGTGATGCCTATGCCTTTGTAGTTGGAGAGTCACTTCCAATGGTGTAGACTTGGATGCATGGAAGATTGTTGCAATAAGTGATGCCCATGCTTTTGTAGTTGGGAGAGTATTTTTGATAGTACAGGTAACCCTCGCTATTCGCGGGGGTTACGTTCATGAGAAATGCCACGAATACCGAAAACGCGAATACTGAGTTATGGCTCCCATAGTAATAAAGGGGTTCCGTTCCAAAGTATGAAATATATAAGAAAAACTAGTCTAAAATTTTGTCTATGTATGTATTATATGTACCTTCATAATATGACTATATACATAGACAGTACATAGTGAAATGCAAGCATATGGCATCGAAATGAAAATAAGAAACAATTTAATATTAAATGTAATATTTATTAGAAATTTCAAACAAATCTTTCAAACCAGCGTCTTTGCTAGCTAAAAAACCTATACCGCCAGTGCTATCACCAGTTTCGCTAAAGCGTTGATAAGGAGTTTTGCGTTTTCACGAATGATGAGTGAATTTAACGGAATTTTATTTTGAGTTCGTTCTTCTATCCACAGATTTAAAGCTTTTTCCATTTTTTCTAATTTAACATCACGAGTTACAGAGCAAATTTTTGAAGCAATTACCGCGTTTTCACGGACACTACGGCGGATTTTTTCTTCCGATTTCTTGATTGATCGTACCGTTGACTCGTTGATTTTATAATGTTTTGCCACTGAGGAATTAGAAATTTTATCTAATAACTCAATTTTATTCGCTAATGTCATCACCTTCTTTGATATTTTCACATTTCTCTTGTTATTCATAGTGATATTTTTGTAGGGGTTAGAAAGAACTTGTCCACAACAAAGTTACTTCTTCCGTTAACACACTCGGAAAAAGTCTGTTTTTCACCGCAAAACGGTAGATTTATCACTTTTGTAAGCATATCAATTTATAAATTGATAAATTTATTCAATTTATAAGCATATAAATTAAAAGCAAACGACGAAACCTTCCATAACAAGCGCATAACACATATTGAACAAGGATTAGCGAGAAACTTTCACCCTCGCGATTTTGTCACCCCTCTCCCCCCACCCACTGAGCGCTGTTTTGACCGGGAAAGATAATTTTAGCCACGCCCATGTTTTTTTATGGCGGAAAATATTCACGGCGCTTTAAAATTCACATTTTTTAGGTTTCATTTTATATTAAATCGGCGATCGCGAAACCGCGAATACAGATACCGCGAATAGCGGGGGTTTACTGTATTTGTGTAGTTTTTTTGCAAAAAAGATAATACCACTCCTCATTTGTGGGCACACTAGTTTGAAGTGAGTTCAGTTGCTTGTCATTGATTAGCCATATAAGACAGATAAATGTGAATTCAAGTAGCAAGAAATTCTGTAGCTGTTGTTGTTTGGTTTTTAGGAGAATTAGCAACTAAGGCCATATTGCTGCGGGGATATGCGGTGGTCATTCCCTGACCTTTCCGCATCCTCCGTATTTGGTGGTCACTCGCTCGGACCCTAGTCTAATCAAGAAGCATGCTACGCACTGCTGCTCCTGCCCACCTGGCTATGGAGGCACCAAATTCTGTAGCATGTACAATTTATTACCAGTGCTTTGGACATTTTGTGTGAAGTTGGTAGTGGCTCAGCAGATCTCAACACTTTACTTGCTGTGATCTGCTTCACTTGGCCTTATGATTCAAATTTTATTGAACATTACTTGCAGAGATCCTGACTTTTGCTGCGAGAAGCCAGATGCTTGGGCAGAGGAGGCTGTTGAGGTCCTGGTGATTACCTGTTATTAGGAAAGATGCATAGGTGCTGTATTTGGTTCTCATTTAATCAATGCCAACAATATTTCCAGTTTTATTCTTGATTAGGGTCTGTGGGGAGGATCACTTGGGGTGTTTAGTCTGGATAACAAAGTGTCCCGTTTCTTGGTGCTGCTTTTATACAAGATCCTGCATCACTTCCAATGTTATCACTTTATCAGTTCAAAACTGTTATTACTTTATTTCGCTCTGTTGATTTGTTTTCCTGGATAATGAATATTTTTTGGCAGGGAATTTCTGCCCTCAGTAGGTTGAAGGAGCTTGTTGCTCTTGTTGCATTAAGTACTTGGGATGCCTAATGGGGAATACGTCTTGCTCATCAGTAGTATTATCATACCATAGATGATATTTTTGTCTATTTCTCACAAGAGCAGTACAGGCAATCCTCATATAACATGATACTTCTACAACACTGTTTTGCTCTAACACGATTGATAAATTGTGTTAAGGGCTTTGATCCTGTAAACAAGCTTCCTAAATTAAAAGCACATTGTGTTGCCCTCTCAAAGCAGGTTGGCTTTGAGGAATTGGAGGAAGAAGGTTTAGAAGAGTTGCTTCAGTCTCATGAAGAAGAACTTTCAACTGAAGAACTGCAACAACTTGTTGCTGGAGGGCAAGTGGAAGGTGAGGAAGACAGCGAAGATGAATTCCTGAAAACCACCATAAAACAGCTTTCTACTTCATTCTATTTTCATTTGAGAAAAGTATGCAATGGCTAGAAGGTAATGATTACAATGCAGAAAGAAGCAGAAGAGCACTTCATACAATTCGATCTGCTATGGAGACATATAAGCAGCTGCTTTGTGAAAGAAGGAAGGTAGCAAAACAACAGAAACTATCTTTTTATGAAAACACCCAAGAAAGACAGAAAATGAGCCACGGTCTTGTAGTTGTGGTGTTGACCACATTTTGTTCAGAGCCCTCATCTGCATCTCCTCCACCTCCCAGTTCCGATAATGATGACAATCTGCTGCCACTTTCCACATAATTCCACTGCTTCAACCTTTTCTCTCATGCCCTTTCCCTCAAGCTGTCTTCATTTATTTATAAGGTAGGAATCTAAATTTAAATGACTAAATTATTAATTTTGCATTTTTCAATTGTGTAAGTGTTTTATTACAATTATTTATTGTTTGGACACACATTTGTACCAAAACATTACCAATCTTGGATGGTCGGCACCTAACCCTATTTTTCCCAAAAAGCCATGTTATTTATATTGCATGAGGGTTTCTAGGAACATAACTATTGTGTTATACAAGGGCTGGGTGTATATTTGCTCAGTTATTAAACATTTATTTCACTGACTGGAGCACTATAAGCACCTAAATTTTGTGTAAAAATTGACTAACAAAGGTGCAAAATTCCAACGTACTCTATGCCAAATATCAATATCTTGATATATTTTAAGAATGTTAAAAATGTATTTCCTGAATATACTGATCGTTGATATCCTTAGTCGCGTCTTGCTATGTTCGTGAGTGTTGTGCAATAACAATAGGATAACGTTTTTTGTATATTTTCTAAGGATCAGTTTTTTCTAAAGTCTGGTGTTCGGTCACAGAGCACAGTTTGGGAAATGCTGGCTATTTTTATGTAAATAAGAAAATGGTTTAGCAATTAAGAAACAGTACATAACAGTGCATATCAATAACATAATAAAAATATATATTGATATATATCAATATACAGGAACTCCATGACAGAGGCATTTTCTTATTAAGGGTTGCATTCCTCGGAATTTCCCCCATGTGTGTGCAGCACTCGCAACTGGACTCGCTGAATTGATTGAATCAAAAAAAATGTTTGACGAACATGTAAATAGAATTATTTATTGTATTTATTCCATTTATCTCATGCGCGGAAAAAATTAAAGTGTGCAATTTAAAAAAATTATAAAATTACAAAAAAGAGAGGAGACAGACATAACATCAGTAAGTTTTTCCTCTCGAGCATTGTTGCCAGAGTCGACGTCTTCAGCTGATAAGTACACCGCTGTGGAGGTTGAGGGCTGTGGAGATTTAGATGGGGTCGGCCGCTCAACCTTACGAAAGAACATATTAATGGATGACTGGACAATGGCTTTTTTCTTTTCATCATAGATTTCTTTGTAGCAAGCAAGCATATCATACCCCTCTGCTAACTTTTAAGAATCATTCGCTGTCAGGATCCATTTTCCCAAACCTCGCCATTGCCATCTCTTCAGTGGTGAAGTGTCCGGCTCTTCATTTGGTTCATCTTGAGCTTCGTCAACATTTTCTTCTTTCACTATTGCTGCCTGCAAGGTGTCTCCGTAGCCAGGTGGGAAGGAGCAGCAGTGCGTAGCACACGCTTCTTGATTAGACCAGGGTTCGAGCCAGTCACCACCAAATTCGGAGGATGTGGAAAGGTCAAGGGAATGACCACCGCATATTCCCGGAGCAATATGGCCTTAGTTGCTAATGCTCCTAAAAACCAAACAACAAACAAACAAACAGCTGCCTGCAAGTCTAAGTTCTTCGTTAGATAATTCCTTTTCTTCTAACTCCTCCACATCTTTGGCATTAACCTTCAACTGAAGTGGCTCTGCATCCTTTACAATCTTATTTGTAACCTCTTCATATGATTCATCTTTTTCAAAGATGAATCATATGAAAAGGTTACAGATTACCTTAGAGGTTACCTTCGACGCCTTTTATGTGCCGTGGCATATTTTCTTCCATGTGCCATTTAAACAACTTTTAATAATTTTCGCCTAGGCCTTATTAATGTTTAAGATGCCGTGGTAAATATTGTAAGATTTCCAAGTCTCTTAACGAAAAATTTTTCGTATGCTTTTAAATTCGAAATAACACCCTGATCCATAAGTTGGATGAGTGAAGTCGTGTTTGGCGGTAGAGATATGACTCTCACATTCGAATTGAAATCATCTAGATGTGTAGGATGTCCAGGAGCATTATCTAATAGAAGCAAAATTTTGAAAGGAACGTCATTGTCTTTACAATAATTTTCAACCTCGGGAATGAAGCATCATTTCAACCAATCTTCAAAGAGATTTTGTTATCTATGCGCTCTGGTTTGATCAGAAATGCACAGGTAGGATGGCTTTATTGATGCCCTTAAATGCACAAGGATTTCCAGAATGGTATACAAGCATTGGTTTTAATCTGTAATTCCCGCTGCATTAGCCCCAAGCAAGCTCGTGACCCTATCTTTTGATGCCTTAAAACCAGGCATTATATTTTTCCCTTTGGCAATGTATGTTCAATCCGGCATTTTTTTCAATACAGAGCTGTCAACGTTAAAAATTTTCTGTGCTGAATAGCTGCCTTCATCAATTTTTTCCAACATGTCACAAAATTTCTCTGCAGCTGCAGAATCGGCACTGGCGACTTCACTGCATACTTTAACATTGTGGAAACCAGCGCAATACTTGAACCTATTAAACCACCCGTTGCTTGCCACGAACGTGGGTTGGGATTCACCGTACTTATCCTTAATATCTTTATAAATACTTGTTGCTTTTGCTTGAATGGTCATTAGACTTAGGGTACACTCGCTTCTGAATCCGATTTTCCATCCATATTATTAACAGCTGTTCCATCTTCGATATAGCACCTGAATGTTGTTTTGTGATTACTGTTGATCTTAAATGTGTTGATCCTTTAACCTGTTCTTTTGTACGTGCACGGTCCTTTAAAATAGTATTCACTGTTGAAGCAGCGAGACCTAATTACCTTCTGCAATAGATGACAAACTTTGTCCTACTTCGTACTTCTTAATCATTTTCATCTTCATTTCTAAATCAATTTTGTTTCATTTCCTGGCACTGCCAGCACTTGCACTTTCCATTGGTTCCTTTCCCTTCATCATTGTAATATGTAAATAGGAATGAAGAGAAATTTCTGAAAATTTGTTTTTTATATGATTGAAGATTTCAGTGAAGGGAATACATTTCACCTTAATAGTGTAAAAACCCACACAATTGCAGTTATCGGTATTATTGTAAATGCAATAAGATAGTTTACTACCCGTTTATAATTATATGCACTAATAGAAAAGTGCAATAAACTGGAAAGTGCAAATTGTTTTTGTTTTTTGGTCGTGACCTCCAGAAATGTGCTTTAGAAAAATACTACAAAATGTTTAAAATTGATTCTTGTAAATACAGTGAAATTTTCAACTTCCAAGGACTTGGAACAAATTACAAAAAAAAAAAAAAAAAAAAGTGTTATTATGGTATTTTCACAATATCTCCATTTCTTCCTACGGGATACAAATTAAATTTCCACGATTTTTTTTAAGTTTGTGCTGACCAGCAAAAACTTACGTAAAGTCGAATTTTCGTAAGTTGAGTATTACGTAAGTCGGGGAGCTCTGTATATTAATTACACTTGTTTTACTTACTGTCAGTTAGTATTTAGAAGTATTAAATAGTAGTTAAAAAAAAAAAAAAGAAAAGAGATTACAGTACTCCCATTATATTGCTCTCAAAGGGATCAATCCCATTTCACAGGATTGAACATGGGACAGAAATTAAAAAAAAAGTGTTAAAAGTGGGATAGCACTATAAATAGGAGTATTGTAATGGGAGCTTACTATATATATTTTATAAAATGTATGAATGGACATGATTGATGTAGGAGAGTGTTAAAATGTATGTATTTTAACACTGATTTTGGGCTGCCTCTGGAGAAAAGGCACCTTTGCTTAGTGAGACTGCTTTTTCTTCTCTGTAGCTGATATTTGAAGGGTAGAAAATTTGTAAAATAAAACTAAGTGAAAGACCTAGAAGATTGCTATATTGACTCACTGAAAATCTCTCTCTCTCTCTCTCTCACACACACACACACACACACACACACACAGACACGGTGATTCAGAAATTTTTTTTTTGGCTGGTGCAGCAAAAGCCTCAGACTTCCTTGCACTGTTTGGCTAATAATAATAATAATATTAAAAATAAATCAAGAAACCATCTGAACAACGAGTCTTTCAGCATGTTTAAAGATGAAAATAAATTACAGCATACTCGCCTGATGTTGAGACTCGTTCAAGAAGTTCAGCAGCAAATGTCACATTAATTAATACCTAATTGGATGTTTGTTATGTTTTTTTTCAGTATTAATCAATAATATTTCAAAAAATATATTTTTTTAATAAAACAACTTCCCACTCTATTATTCCATTTCTTAAAAGACTCTCCCCTTTCCCTCAGCTTGGGGTATGGCTCTTTGGATTTTTTTTTTTTTTATTAGATCAAAAATGGCTCTTCACTCAAAAAAGGTTGCTGACCCCTGCCTTAGATGTTATAGGCATTGTGACATTTGCAGTGGTCGGTATTTGAATCCTTTTGGAAATTGGAGGAATTCTTAAAAATTTGTTCAGTTGGAACTGTAGTTGATGATCTCAGGTGGAAAAAATAAGGATTTCCCTGTGATTATTCCAGGTTTTACAGCCTGTATGTCATGAAAATTGATCCTCGAACATGTATGCTGGCAATGCACACAGTGCAGTATGGCCTTAGGTGTGCACTATGAATATCATAGTAATAATAACCTTAATGCTCTTGATGAGGTGTCTTTATATAATTATTATAATTTTTGAGAACTTTGGTTTGGCTGACATTTGATTTTGTTGCATTTAATTTCAGCTTTTGCATTGGTCAGGCTTAGAAAAGTGGCAAGACAGATGATGAATAAAAATTTGCTCACAGGTGCAAAACACATGAGCTGGTTCCACGCGGCTTTCGGGTGAGAATGCCTTTCAATGATGACCATCTGGGGAGAGTTACTAAACTCTATCAAAGAAAAGTTCTAAGTATTTGGATTTCTAAATTATATAATGATCTGAGAGGTATTAGAAGTCGTATTGAACTGATGTGGGAAAACATTAATACCAATTTAACCCCAGTGCATGGTGCGTTGGTCTTGAGAGTAGTGGCAGATAAAGCAACTAGGGTTGCTGAGGTTTACAAGCGCAGGCAAATCAACAAATTCAATAGAATTGTTAGAGGAAACAATTTACTAGAGAACAGGAGGAAGTATTGAGCCTGGGTCCAAAGTTTCTTTAGCTCCTGCCAGACCTCCCATTGCAGAGATAGCTATGGGAGTGGAAAAAGCCATCAACAAGCTACCTGTTACCCAAGCTGATGAGATACGGGTTAGGGTTGCGGCTATTCTGAGTCAGACCAGGACAGCACATTCTAATCTCAGTCATAAACATGAAAGAGCATTAAGACAACTTAGAAAAGATGAAGATATCATAATGTTACCTGCCGACAAAGGCAGATCCACAGTGGTACTGAATAAGGATGATTATTGTGCTAAAGCTCTGGATCTTTTACAGGATAGCAACATATATAAAGTTACCCATCGAAATCCGTTAGCTGGTTTGGAGAGACAAGTCAACATCATCATACAGGGATGGCATAAGGCTGGTAAAATAACCAAAGAAGTTTATTGGTCTCTTCATGCCTCAGGTTGTCGATTACCCCGGTTTTATGGCCTCCCAAAGACGCACAAGGTCGGCATTCTGTTGAGACCTATAGTATCATTTGTGGGTAGTCCCACTTATGCTTTATCTGGATTTTTAGCTGGAGTCATCTCTCCTATAGTGGGACGCTTTAGTTTAGTAATCAGGAACAGCAAGGAATTTGTGAACTTTATAAGAAGCCAATCTATAGGTGAAGACGAACTCATGATTTCGTTTGACGTGGTATCCTTGGTCACATGTATCCCCATTGAACATGGGGTGCATTGTGTAAGATCGGCCTTGGAACGGGATGATTGCTTTAGTGCTAGATCTTCACTAAGCATTGATGATATTTGTAAAGGTGTTGAATTTTGCCTCGCAAGCACTACCATGGTTTTTCAAAAAGTTATGTATAAGCAGGTCCATGGGTTCCCCCATCAGTGCCATTGTGGCCAATTTGGCAATGGAGGAACTGGAAACTAGGGTTTTTCATCAGTTGGATTTCCCCATGCGCGAGTGGAGATATGTGGACGATATATTCACTATTTTAAAAAAGGGAAAGGAAGATGAGGTGCTCAATTTACTCAACAGCTTTTCCACATTTATACAATTTACCTCAGACGTGGAAGAAGCTGGGTCCCTCCTGTTTCTGGATGTCTTGGTAAGCAGAGATGGATCTAGATTAAAAACAACGATCTATAGAAAGCCTATGTGCCGTGGCCAATTTGTTCATTATAGCTCAGCACAGGCTTATCATCATAAGAACAGTGTAGCCAGGGCATTGTTGAATAGGGTGGGGACCCACTGTGGTACCCCTGAAGAAAAGGAAATGGAAATTTGCAGAGTCACGGCAGACCTCAGGAAATGTGGATACCTTCAGAGGGTCTTGGACAAATATATTCATAGGGCTGAGTCCAATCGTAGGGAGTCGCCTGCCCCTGTAGCTACTGCATACATTCCTTACTATCCGGGCCTTTCAGAACGCATTGTACGGGCATTGCGGGAGTGCCAGACTCGCTGTGTGCAATTTCGGTGTCGGAGGTTGCGCACAGTGATATCCCAAGTTAAAGATCCCATAGCCCAGGACAATACTAGCAATGTGGTCTATGAGATTAAGTGCCCGGATTGTGAGGAGTGTTATGTGGAGGGAAACGGGGAGATGTTTAAAGGACCGTCTGGGGAACACACGACCGCTATCAAGACTGCTAACTATGCGAGGTCTGCTGTGGCAGAGCATTTCTGGGAAAAGCAGCATCGGATCTCCCCTGAAGACGCGGTCATTACTGACCGCGCCCATGGATTTTGGGAACGCAAGTGGCTCGAGAGCTTGCGAATCAGTTCATCCAGTCACAATACTATTAATAGGGACAGGGGGATCCGTTTACACCCCCTGTTTGAGGCAGTTGTCCTCAGAAGGGATGACCGTTTCTGTTTGACACGCTCCCGAGCCACTTCAGTTTCCGATACGCGCATGGAGAATGTAGATCATGTGTCTGATGACCACGTGCATGAGTGCCATGGACTTGCTACTTAAGGATGTGTCTTAGCACTAGTAGTATGCTGTTGAAGAAGGAGACGGCAGTCTCCGAAAGCTCCAGGTTTCATTGTTTTATCGCTTTTAACCCAGTTTATTTTAGATAATTTTATTGCTTTTAACTATATTTTAACCTATGTATAAATGTAGTGCAAATGCATCAGAAATACATAGCTATATCTGAATAAATCAGAATATTGGTAAAACGGCATCGTTTTAAGTTATATCTCATATTGTGAATACTTTCACAACGAGTTGCCATGATATTGCACTACTTTGAATAAGTAACGCTTCACCTATGGAGAAGACTAATGTTACTTATTCTCAGATGGATACTACCACCCAGACGGCACCGTTTCAGGGCTATTTGGCCCTTCTTCGGTGGGTGGGTAGGTACCCGAGTGATGCAATGATGGCAAAACAGTTATGAAGTAACTCCACAATATGAGAGATGCCTGATGGTGTATCATGTATTTAGACTCAAGCATTTAGGGCATAAGCCTCAAGCTATGAAGGAGTCTAGACTATGTATAAATATAGTGCAAATGCATCAGAAATACATAGCTATATCTGAATAATTCAGATATAGCTATGTATTTGGTAAAACGGCATCGTTTTAAGTTATATCTCATATTGTGATATACCTTCACGAGTTGCCATGATATTGCACTACTTTGAATAAGTAACGCTTCACCTATGGAGAAGACTAATGTTACTTATTCTCAGATGGATACCACCACCCAGACGGCACCGTTTCAGGGCTATTTGGCCCTTCTTCGGTGGGTGGGTAGGTACCCGAGTGATGCAATGATGGCAAAACAGTTATGAAGTAACTCCACAATATGAGATATAACTTAAAACGATGCCGTTTTACCAATATTCTGATTTATTCAGATATAGCTATGTATTTCTGATGCATTTGCATATATTTATACATAGTCTAGACTCCTTCATAGCTTGAGGCTTATGCCCTAAACGCTTGAGTCTAAATACATGATACACCATCAGGCATCTCTCATATTGTGGAGTTACTTCATAACTGTTTTGCCATCATTGCATCACTCGGGTACCTACCCACCCACCGAAGAAGGGCCAAATAGCCCTGAAACGGTGCCGTCTGGGTGGTAGTATCCATCTGAGAATAAGTAACATTAGTCTTCTCCATAGGTGAAGCGTTACTTATTCAAAGTAGTGCAATATCATGGCAACTCGTTGTGAAAGTATTCACAATATGAGATATAACTTAAAACGATGCCGTTTTACCAATATTCTGATTTATTCAGATATAGCTATGTATTTCTGATGCATTTGCACTATATTTATACATAGTCTAGACTCCTTCATAGCTTGAGGCTTATGCCCTAAACGCTTGAGTCTATATTTTAACCATATTGTAACTATAATTTAATCATTGTATTTTATTTTCATCACATTTCACTGTATGTTATTTTATTTATTTTATAGTAAATTTTCAGTTTAATTTTTTGGCTGGTGTTTATCATTAATTATTATAGTATAGATGATGAATGACTTTGGTGGATTGGTGGAACCTTCTGTTGGTGTTTTATTTTATTTTACTAATTTTTTAACCATTTGAACATTGTAGCCATAGTGGTGACAAGGTAGTTTTAGCAAGCATTATTGTTTTTTTTTCAGTGCTTTTCAAAATAGTGGTGTTAAAGTTGTGCTATTAAGTATTGTTAAGAAAAATAAGAATAAAAATACAGTTCCTGCTAGAGTTGACATGAGTGTAATCTATAAACTGAGCATGTAATTGGGTAGAAATCTACCTGATTAATGACTACAGTTAAAACCTTAACAAAAATTCTTAAACACACACTTAAAGCAGTAATGATTCTTTAATGTATTATTCCCATATATTAAATTAAGTAAACTTAAATGTCCATGTTAAATTAGGAATATTAAAAAAAAATGCTTTCCTTTGTTATAAAAGTAATAAACTTTTATTAAGAAGTGTTATCCTATATGATTCTGATAATTTGAAGGATAAGTCTGACTGTTTCTTTCTTTCTTTTTTTTTTTTCCAGAGCTCATATGAAGGAGAAATTTTTAGCAGATTTAAGGAAAGCTAGGGAAACCAGCACAGGAGAAGATTTAACTCAAGTATGATATGTTTTTATGTGATCTATTTTTGAACAACCCTTTAAAAGTTGTTCGAAAGAGGCATATGATAGAAGAAAGCAAGCTTATGCAGCATTAGCCAAAATAAAAAAAAAAAAAAAAAAAGCCTCCCATTTCACCCCTCCATTCGTTCTAAATGCCTGTCCAGCTCAGCCTTAAATTTATTTATTTGTCGCCTCTGTAGCCAGGTGGGCAGGAGCAGCAGTACGTAGCACACGCTTCTTGATGAGACCGGGGTTCAAGCCCTTGCCCACCAAATATGGAGGATGCAGAAAGGTCAGGGAATGACCGCCGTATATCCCCGGAGCAATATGGCCTTAGTTGCTAATGCTCCTAAAAATCAAATAACAACAAACAACTTAAATTTATTTAGGCTATCAACTTCCACAACAGAAGATGGAAGTCTGTTCCACCAATCATCTACCTGCTGCCTAAAGGCAAATTTCCGCACATCTATTCTACAACTGTCTTTCTCAGTTTGCATCTGTGCTCCCTCAGGTTCTTAATCTGAGCAAGAGGAAGAATCCCATCAGCAATTCAGCTTGCTCAACCCATTCAATGCCTTATACGCCTCAATCAGATCACCTCGCAGGTGCCTACTCTCCAGGTACTGCAATTTGCAGAACTTAAGCCATTCTTGGTAAGAACACCCCTTTGTTCTCCTCACCAATCTTGTTGCCCTCCTTTGTACTCATTCTAGCAACTCTACATCCTTCCTAAAAATGAGGCCTCTCATTAGACCACATCTTACATTAGGCCACATCTTATATACATAAGATGTGATCATAAAATAATAATACTTTAAATTACTTTAAAATTATAAAATTACTTTAAAACATTAACAAATGACTTTAAAATATAGTTTATTCCATATTATATATTACATATGATTTTCCTATCCTGCTATGAGATAATTGTTGCAAATTGGACAGTTCGTCTCTTCTTCTCTATTGATTGTTCCATCCCACAGGTGTTCATTTGAGCTGAGCTCTGATGACTGTGGAGGCCATTGCAGTAGGCTGAATTTACTGATGTTCCTGGAACCAGGAACTAATAATAGTGGATTATCTTATAAAATAATAGTGGATTGTCTTGTTGGAAGAACCCATTTGTAGATAGGTGCACTGTGCCTGTCTACATTGTGCCTGGTTAAAAACGATTTCCAGATAATCTGTGGCAACCAAATATTGCTCCACTGGTACAAAGGAGTTCAATATGCACCATAAAAAAAATTCCCAGCACACCATTACACCACCACCAGTCTGCATTGTTGGCACTTAGCAAAATGGGCTCTTGCACTGATGCTATTTTTGCCTTTTTTTTTTTATGAGAGGAGTGGTACCCAGTTTTCGTCACTGATTGTAAAGTGTGACAAGTTTGAAATGATGAGCGTTCTGAAATGCCTCTGTACTTACCACTGTTGTACTGGGTTGTTATTTTACTGATTACAAGTCTTGTCATTTTCTGTTGGTCTCGCATCATTGAGGTGTTTCCAACTACGGGACTGCTGATGGCTGGATGTTCTTTGGTTATTGGGCCAATCTTGATACACTCAAGACAGTCATACGTGAAAACCTGTCCTGGATTTTCACATATGGCTGGTTACTATGCTGGTATCTTGTGGACTGCTATGTCATAGCCAAAGTCACTCATCTCTTTTTGTCTTGTCCACTAATGCACTGAATTGTGCACACACAAAATATCCCTACATTTTATATTGGGCATTTCAAACATGTAATTCTGTTATTGAAAGAGTGTTCCATTTTCGTGAAATAGGTAAGTGTATATAATAAAATGAATATCAGATGTATTACCACTTTTTAACTTCTTTACACAATCAAAACTTACACCTTTGTTTGGTAGCCATAGCAAACTGCTATTAAAAAACAAAAAAAATTGAATACTACATGTTCTTATATATCAAAAAATTGGTGCACACTTATGAAATACATATAAAGCAATGATCCAAAACATTATGACCAGCGAGTTGTTATGCAAATCGAAGAACTGCAGGTGAACTACGGTGCTTGCACTGGTCGGGACACAGTATAAAAAAACATCTGTTACTGAGCTCTGTTAATCAGTGTTACTCTTGTTCTTCACATGGGGAAAGGCAGTGGACTTAAACGAGTTTGACAAAAGCCAAATTGTAATAGCCAGACAACTGGGTCAGAGCATATCTGAAATGGCATGGCTGGTGGGATGCTCGTGGTCAGCCGCGGTTAGTACCTAACGAAAGTGGTCCGAGGAGGGGGGAACCCACGAATCGCGGTGAGGTGTTGGACGACCATGGCTCGAGGTGAGTGAAGGCTCTCCTGGATGATATGAAGGGCAGCTGTGGCGCAACTTGCCGGTAATTGGGATGCTGGTGATGGGAGTAATGTGTCACAACACACAGTACATTGAATTCTGTGTGAAAATGGGACTGCGTAGCCGCAGGCTGCTCAGAGTATCCATGCTAACCACAGTTCACTGGTGACAGTGCCTACAATGGGCATGCGAGCATCGAAACTAGACTTGGAGTGATTGGAAGAAGGTCGTCTGGTCTGATAAATCATGTATCCTGTTGCATCATGTGGAAGACCGGGTATGTGTGCGTCGTTTACCTGAGGAAGTGATGGTGCCTGGATGCACCGTGGGATGAAAACAAGCCGGTGGCAGCAGTGTCATGCTTTGGGTGATGTTCTGCTGGGATACCTTGGGTCCAGTCATTCACGTGCCCAGCACTCTGATGTCTACCACCTGCTTAAACATCATTGCTGACCAGGTACACCCCTTCATGGCAATGGTCTTCCCCTCTGGCGGTGCTGTCTCTCAGCAGGATAATGCACCATATCACACTGCCCGGATTGTTCAAAACTGGTTCGCAGAACATGAGGAAGACTTCCAGGTATTGCCCTAACTTCCAAATTCCCCAGAAAGGTAGGCTATAATGTTTTGGCTAATTGGTGTAAATCTGTATATAAAAGAATATTTTGGAAAATAGTTTTCTCACGTGCACACTTTTTGCTTTCAGCAAGGCGAGGCTAATTGCTATTGCGTCATGCTAGAACAAAGTGATTGACAGGTCTGTCTCAAAGACCACGCCTAGGCACGTCACTCTTAAATTAAGCTGCATATACCACAGAAATGATTCATTACCTGATAGCATTCATTTGCATTATGACATCACACAATGTTGACAGTTCAGCCAATTGTGAGGTTTAATTTTAGAATTCTACATGTCTCAAGGCAACGATTCAATTTTTTCAAAAGTTTCTTCAGCTATTAGCAATGTTGTTAATAATGGCAGTAACAGAAAAGAGAAAGGTAGTATCAGAAATGCTGAGAAGAAAAGGAAAGATCTTGAAAAGATCTTTTCCTATGAAGCAGCACTTAAAAATCCTCATATTGAAGAAAACAAAGAAATTTTATTAAGTTAAAGGCTTCACATTTAAGAAAGGAAAGATATGAAAAGAGCAAAAAAAATGAATCGCAAATTGTTGATAGCTCTACTGAAACTCCAATTGTTAATAAAAAAAAAAAAAAAAAAAAAGAAAAAATTGTAAAAAATTACAAAGTGGTAAAAGACAAATGATCAAATAGATTCCTGAAAGTATTCACAGTTCAGGAATTTTAATACATAATATTTTTGGAAGTATTGAAACTCGTTTGGAAGAAAAGTTTCAGTTTAGCCACGACAAATAATATTGTTCTCTGAATGAAAAAATTTTTATCCAAAATTAAGATTCTAGGACAGTTAACACCTGAAACACTTTATTCTCTGAAAGGTAAACACAGTTGTTATGGTTTTAAAAAACTTAGATATAAAAAATGGAATTTGTAGTGGTACAAGACTATAGTGAAAATAAGGAAGAAATATTTGGTTTGTGAACATGTTACAGGTGACTGAGCTGGATCGAAAGCATATTCCACAGATTCATATATATTCAGAAGAAGGGAAATATAATTTCATTTTTCAACAAACAGTTTCCTGTGAAATTGGCTTTTTAGCATTAGCATTAGTAGAGGCATTTGATGCAAGAAAGCAAGCTTATGCAGCATCAGCCAAAAAAAAAAAAAAAAAAAAAACCACTTCCACTTCACCCCTCTGTTCGTTCAAAATACCTGTCCAGCTGAGCCTTAAACTTATTTAGGCTATCAACCTCCACCACAAGGGATGGAAGTCTGTTCCACCAACCAACCACCCGCTGGCTAAAGGCAAATTTCCGCACGTCTATCCTACATCTGTCTTTCCTCAATTTGAATTTATGCCCTCTCAGGTGATTTTTCTGAGCTAGAGGAAGAATCCCATCAGCATTGAGCATGCTTAAACCATTCAAGGCTTTATACACCTCTATCAGATCACCTCGCTGGTGCCTAGTCTCCAGACACTGTAATTTGCAAAACTTAAGCCTTTCTTCGTAAGAGCACCCCTTTGTTCCATTCACTAATCTTGTTGCCCTTCTCTGTACTCGTTCCAGCAGCTCTACATCCTTCTTGAAATGAGGCCTCCAGACCTGTATACAGTACTCTAGGTGTGGCCTGACCATCGCCTTATACAATGGAATAATCACCTCCTTATCCCTGCTGGAAAAATTCCTGTATATCATTGACAATACTCCATGAGCTACTCTTGCAGCCCGTCTGCACTGCTCAGAGAACTTCATATCTGCCTGCACAACCACCCCCAAGTCCCTTTCATTCTCTACCACTGTCAGTGTTGTACCACAGAGTTGATATGTTGCTCTGGGGTTGCTGTTTCCCATGTGTAGTACTTTACATTTGTCAATGTTAAACTTCATTTGCCACCTCTCAGCCCATCTGCTCAACCTTTCCAGATCCTGTTGCAGCAGCATAGTGTCAGTAGTGTCCTTGACAACCCTGCCAACCTTTGTATTGTCTGCAAACTTGGACATTTTAGTATGACAATAAACAGAAGTCGAGGTCAAACATTATCTAAGGTTGGTGTTAACTTAACATCACCATGTTTTTCGCATGGACAATTGTACATTGCATTTAGTAGAGTGAAGGCAGCTAAAAATCTTTATATTAACAGAAAACAAATCAAAAAACAATAAAAAAACAAAAAAATTGGACAAGGAATGTTGTTTATAATCAGATATATAAATGATGGTTTTGTTATTAATTTGATTTGATAATAAAATATAATATAATTTTTGTACATCTTTTGATAAAAGGGGATGTCGTGGGTCCCCCCACTAAAAAATTTAAAATATAAAAATGTATAATTCAGGTTCGTGTGACACACGTCAGAGGGGAACGAAGCGACCTTCTGACTTGTATTACAAAAAAAATAAAATCTTTAATTTCCAACAAATATTGACACTAGAGAAAAACCACTGTTGGATTTGGCACACAAAAATACATATAAGAAAGAGCTAATTATAAACTGACTTTTTTTTTTTTCCTTTGTAATGTACGTGTTCTGGCACTCTTCTGGTAAGTTTTGGCAGAAGGTGGATCTGTATTACAATTTGGCAGGTATAAAACTCTTAAGGCTGAACAAATTGGATATAGTGTGAAAAAAAAAAAATAATGAGAATGGAAGGTCTTATAGGAAGAACTGTGTGTGTGTGTGAGTGAGTGAGTGAACAATGGGTTTTCTGAAAAGAAAAAATTTTAAAGTCTTATGTTTAAAACAACAGCTCAACTTTATTCTTATTTTTACATAAATATATAATAATAACTTTATTTGTCCTCTATGATCAGTTTCTGAGTTTCCGTAAAACAGACCCTCTGGAACTGGTCGAAGGACCCCCAAGGGGTGCACAGATCTCAGTTTGGGAAACAACACTGGGTTACAACATTTCTCATGGCGCCTCCGTAGCCAGGTGGGCAGGAGCAGCAGTGTGTAGCACATGCTTCTTGATTAGACCGGGTTCGAGCCTCTGACCACCATATACGGAGGATGCAGAAAGATCACGGAATGACCACCGCCATATCCCCGGAGCAATATGGCCTTAGTTGCTGATGCTCCTAAAAAACCAAATAACAAATAACAAACTTTTCTCATTACCCATTAAGTCAATACCTGCAGTAATGTGATACCTTTTAGGGCACTAGTAAACCCTGGGATTGAGACTATAAAAGATAATCCCTTAGACTCTTGTCCATCGGATCACCTGGTAACAAGATTAAGTGAACTGCAATATATATATATATATATATGTTTCACCCATAAAAAAAAATCAAGTTCTAACTGAAGTGATCTTTTGATGGTGATTTGCAAAAACAGCTGGCAAGTGTTTACATATTTGTTATTATTATTTACTATATAAAATTAATCTTAAAACAAAACTTTTTGAATTAGATCTAAGTTTGATTTACTAAAACTTTTAATTCCACTAAAAAATTAAGAATACCGTAATAATAACACTTAGTTATTGTCTTTGCAGTTATGGAAGAAGTTGTAAAAAAATACCATGAATCATTTGATTCCATTATGTGCATATTTCCAATTCAGAAATAAACATAATATCAACATAGGTTTTGAATGCTTTATTATCTTTAAACAATAAGTTTACCTATTTAACTATGCATCATGTGTTCAAGGAATACTTTAGTCTCAAGAATATTTGTTGATGCTGTTGAAGCAGATTAAGTTTTTTTAACTGTTAGCTTGAAAGGCTGTGTTAATGGCAGTTAAAAGCTTAGATTGCATTCTTGCCCTAATTTGAACAGCCTTGTTGGGGTATATACTGACTTGGAAATTAGGAAGGAAATTACAGGATTTGTGTGTGTTTTTGTAGGTGTTATAACTAATGTAGGAGAATTGAGACTGAGAAGGAAAGAAAATTACTGAACATTCTTCTTGACTGCTGAAATTAACCTATCTAACTGAAAAATTTCTGAAGAAAGTACTTCTAAAGCAGCTGCATGGGAAGTATTAGTTACAATGAGCATAAAAAGATCATTCTCAAATGGTTGATATTAATGCTAGAAGTATAAGTAATAAATTTGCTGAATATGTAGTACTGATTAAATCAACAAATAGGCACAAGAGGAATATTGGAAATAGTGTCTTACTGATATAATGCTGATATACTGTGCGCAGAATTTGAATATGGTAATTATAACATCCACAGAACGAATAGAAATGAAAGAACGGGAGGAGGTATTATGCTAGTAGTAGTAGTGGTGGTGGCATGTGATGCAAGAAAGCACGTGTATGAGCTTATGCAGCATCAGCCAAAAAAAAAAAAAAAAAAAAAAAACACACCATTCCCTCCAAATGCCTGTCCAATTCCTCCTTAAATTTATTCAACCTATCAACTTCCACAACGACAGATGGAAGTTTGTTCTAGCAATTAACCGCCTGCTGGCTAAAGGCAAATTTCCGCCCATCTATTCTACCTCTGTCTTTTCTTAATTTGAATTTATGCCCCCTTAGGTTCGTAATCTGAACAAGTGGAAGGATCCGATCAGAATTCAGCGTGCTCAACCCATTCAAGGCCTTATATACCTCAATCAGATCACCACGCAGGTGCCTAGTCTCCAGCCACTGCAATTTGCAGAACTTAAGCCTCTCTTGGTAAGAGGATCCCTTTATTCCCCTCACCAATCTTGTTGCCCTTCTCTGTACACGCTCAAGTAAATCTACATCCTTCCTAAAATAAGGCCTCAAGACCTGTATGCAGTACTCAAGGCGTGGCCTGACCACTACCTTATACAGAGGGATAATCACCTCCTTTTCCCTGCTAGCAAAATTCATATATATCATTGACAAAACCCCATGACCTGCCCTGGCAGCCTGTCTGCATTGCTCAGAAAACTTCATATCTGCCTGCACAATTACTCCCAGATCTTTTTCATTTTCTACCACCTTAAGTGTAGTACCACATAGTTGGTCCGTTTCTCTGGGGTTACTTCTACCCATATGCAGTACTTTGCATTTGTCAAGATTAAACTTCAGTTGCCACTTCTTAGCCCATCTGCCCAAATTATCTAGATCCTGTTGCAGTAGCACACTGCCTTTACTGTCATTAACAACCCTGCCAACCTTTGTATCATCTGCAAACTTCGACATTAAGCCTGATATACCTTCATCAGTATCATTGATAAATATACAAAACAACAGTGGACCCAACACCGAACCCTGTGGGACTCCACTAATAACGTTAGTCCACGAAGACCCATTGATTACTACCCTCTGTCTTCTCCCACTCAACCATCCTTTTATCCATTGTAGCAACTTACCCTTAATACCATTCTCCAATTTGTACAATAGTCTTTCATGCTCAACAGTGTCAAAAGCTTTTCTGAAATCCAAATAGATGATATCAAAATTATTTTTTGCATCCGGTTTCTTTGTAACCACATCATAATATCCTATCAAATTTGTCAGACAAGACTTTCCCTTAACAAACTCATGCTGTGTCTGAATTATTGCTGCAGTCTTGTCTAGATGATCCTGCAATGCATCTTTAACCAGTGACTCCATTATTTTACCCGGAACAGAAGTTAAACTAACTGCTCTGTAATTACTCGTGTCACCCTTTGATCTCCCTTTGTGAATTGGTGATACATTTGCACATCTCCAGCCCGTGGGAACCTCCCCTGAGTCCAAGGATGCTCTCATAATTATGGCCAAGCGTTTGCTTAGTTGCTTTGCCACTTCCTTTAATATAACTGGATAGATCCCATCCACCCCAGGTGCTTTTCTTATGTTTAACTTCAACAATTTCTCCTTCACTTTGCTCTCAGTTATTACAAAATCATTAAGTATCCTGCTACAATTTGATAACCTTCTGCCATTTCTAAACCTTAATAACTCCTCGTGTGTGAATGTAGATGCAAAATACTCATTCAGTTTGTTTGCTATCTTGGCAGGATCATCAACAATCGATCCATCAATATCAAGTGGACCAATCAGATTCATCCCCTTCCTTTTATAGTTTATATAAGTAAAGAAATCCTTGCTGTTTTTCTTAACATCTTTTGCCAAGGATTTCTTGTAATCTGCCTTCGCCTGCCTAACCTCCTTTGTAACCTGATTACAGACTAGCTTATATCTGCCATAGGCTTCTGAGTCGCTTGATAATTTATATGCGTCCCATGCATTTTTCTTCTCTGTTACGAGTCTCATTAGTTCATTTGATACCATTTAGGCCTAAACCTTGAACAATATTTCTTAATAGGTATGAAACGTTTAGTAGTTTCCACGATTAATTCCTTGAATGCTTCCCACTTAAAATTTTCTGTTGGTAACATCATCAGTTTATCCCACTGTACAGAATTTAAAACTTTCTGAGACCGCTGTACTCACCTTTTACGGAAGCAAAAACCCTTTACTTTACCCCTGATGGTAATTATATCTTTAAGTAAATCCCACATCAGTACACTGTGATCACTGCCACCTAGTGGTTCCTTTATCTGCAAATTCTTAATATACGAGCGATCACTGCTGATATCCAGATCAAGAGTATTACTCTCTCTGGTTGCCTCTCGAACATGCTGCTGCAGAAAACAATCATCCAATAAATCCACAAAAGTCTGACTAGTGTGTGAGTGAACAACCCACAAGTTCCAGTCAATATCTGGGAAGTTAAAATTCCCCATTATAAGACATTCTGATTTACTGGCCCACTCTATTTCTTTGTGTAATTGTTCATTGTACTCATTTGAGTCATTTTTAAATCGAGGCATCTGGATTCAACACAAGGATACATGTAACTGTCAAGTCAATCTGGTGAGACATAAGTGTTAAAACAAAAATGGCAGTATGAGTGTTATAGACCAGATGGTGAGTAAAATGCATATCCTTACAGACAACTAGAGTAGACCAGCAAATCAGAATTATTTTAAGGGAAGGTGGCTTGAATTTTGTAGAGATTGTTTGAACTTCTGAGATTCTGAACCGTTTCTGTGGTTAAGCTGAATAAATATTTTGCATCTGCATTCGAGGAAGTTTCTAAATTTAGGATACTAGTGGCTTAATCAATAATAGTTGGGAATTACATAGCTTCCAGCCTGCTGGGTTATTTATCTTTTTGCAAAAACTTTTTCTCTGTCTCTTTCATTTTTTTTTTTTTTTTTTGAAAAATAAAACTGCAATAAAATCCAAATTAAAAAAATTCTGTGAATTTTTTTTCTTAATTTCTTTAATGAATACAGTTGTGATTGAACACACAAATAGTTTGTCATAAATGTTCAGTTAGCTATAAAAACAAAGAGCAAACTTTATTCTGTAGGTTTTAATTTTCAGTGCATTGCATACGATACAGTTCAGTGATGATATTCTCCCTCGATTTAAAAAGCAATAAAGATTAATAAAAACTTAGTTTATTAAAAAACTAATATAATTAAAGATTTATTTTCTTTGAAAGTAAATTACTCATTTTCAGTTTCTGACTTGCCTTGCTTATAGTCTAGAAATAAGAGGCAAAAGACTACCCCTTCCATCAATAATTTAAAGCCATTTTCCTTATCAATTTGCAGTTACAAAAGACCAATGAGTTATAAGTGTAGTGACAATATGTGCCGATAATCAAAACTGATTGATGCAATAAAACTTTAACTTTAATATAATAATGTTTCAAGAACCAATTTGTCATATGATAGTATTATTTGGAGAATATACTTTTTGATCCAAATTGAAATGGCTCAATTCGAAATAAATGCAGGGGAACCCACAATTTCTGTAATTTGCAATATCATTGAAGATAAATGATATTTTCCCAGATCAGTAATGTCAATGTTTTTTTTTTTTTTTTTTTTATGTGAAACTGGGCACTCGTATGAAAGAAGAATGAAGTTTACAAGTGCATGAAATATAACAAGCTATCCTAAGTAATTCTTGGTATTTTAATAATCCTTTAAAGCAGCTGCATACCAGAGAATATTCAACCAGGTGAAGAAAAACTGAATTCATATCTTCCTGGTGCAGTTTTGGAAATGATCCTGGCAACCAAATCTGAACAGAAATGTCATTGTTATTAACAAAACTTTGACTCATAATTTCTGAAGAAGTGCGAAGTCAACTGTAGTATCTTTCTTGAAGCAGTTGTCTAAAAGGACAACCCAAACTTAAAGCCACAAAAAGAAAAATTTTAGCAAAGCTAGTGTTTAAATGCTATTTTAATATAATTTAATATTTAATATAAATTTGTTTTTTAATATAAAATGTATATTTTTTCAGTGAAATTTAATTTGCTTTTTCCAAAAAAATTCCTGTTTTCCTTCCTGCTTTTTGGGAAGACCTCCTGCAATTTGGTCGAAGAAGCTGAAGGGATAAATGAGAAAAAAAAAAAAATTGTTCTGTGAGTTAAAAGGTTGAACAGTAAGTGGATGCTGACTGGTTGTGGCACTTATTTGGACTGGTTTGAAAGAAGAGGGGTAGAATTATAGATGTAAATTCAGAATAACCATCCCATGGAAGTATCTGTAGAAAAGGCATGCAGCAGAAACAAAACGTCTATGAGATAGAGAGTGGAGAGACTTTATTAGAGGTGGGTCACTAATTAACCTAACTGTCTGTTTTGGAATGGAATCTAAAAGTCTGAGAGGGAGGTTTCGAGGACACTACCCCATATGTGGAAATAATATTCCATGGCAGGATGGAGTTGAGATTTGTACAGAGTGAGTAGCTGTTTGAAAGAAAAGTAACACCAAGAGCCAAAGAGAAAACCCAGTTCTTGAGATGCAGCAGAAGCAATATTTGTGATGTGCTTATGCCAGGAGAGCGATTAGAAGTTAAGGCAATCCCTAATAGAAATGTATATGACACAGATAGAAATCTGAGTGTCATTCAATGATATTTTAGAAGGATTGAAATCATCTAAGTCAGTGGTTCCCAAACTGCTCCACTGATCCCAATGGATCCGTGAACAATTCCCAGGGAATCTGTGGATAATTTTTGTAATGGCTACTTTGAATTTTTTTTTTAAACAAAATCTAAATATCATTACAGACTGGATGTCAAACCTGACATCCTCTGTACTGGATACCTATTGTCAGTTTGTGAGTCGAAAAAGCAACACCATTCTTCACACACTAGTAGCTTATGAGGTACGATTGATTGTATACTGAAATAGGGACAGTTTATTATTTAGTTAATTTTTGTGTCAGTCTGAAAAAGGTAGATTGTAAGCATAATAAATCAGTTCTGGGGTATAAATTTTTAATTTTGGATACCTATTGTCTGGACACCCCATATTTTAGTGAGCTAGGATGTGTGATTATTTTTTGAAGCCAAATGAGCAAAAAAGTTTGGGAACCACTGATCTAGGTTATATTTGCTCCCAATGGAGAATTACCTGGAGATCAGCATTTAGGGAATTGGTAGTGGATATTTGAGAAGTTGAAACTGTTTGTGCAGGGCAGGATTCCAGTTAGAAAGTCAATAATATGTATATAAGAGGAAAAGAGTGGGAGAAGTAGTGATGTTAGAAAAACTGCTAGTGTTTCACCAGACTTTCCCATTGAATTTGTCCCAAGATTAATAACATAAGCTTAATATTATACTGAACAACAAAATGAAACACTTTTTTCCAATCAAAGATGTAAGGTTTACCAGTTTCGTGCACAGATTTCAACAATTTTTTTTTTCCCCCTAGTTTTTCCTAGCATGTGTAATTTCATAATATGATTACTGATAATATTAGAACAAATTAAGATGATTTCATTACATAATACATGAGACCAGATAAAATTACATACTAATTACTTTTACAATTTAAACCCAATACAATTCATCACATAGTTAAAATAATACGGTACTATTGTAAAAAAAAGATATGTCCAATTTAAAAATGTTGTGAGGATAATTTTGTTTGGTATGTTGTGGTACAACAAATAGCCATTTGCCAACAACCATTTGCTCCAGAAGCCCTGATAGCAATTTTCCAAGTAATTAACATTTTGATGAATTTAAAAAACTGGTTAAGTAATCAGGTGTGGGCATTGTAGGGTTATTGGAGACATGTCTCAGACATAGTGGTTACAGAATTTGAATGTGGGAGTACAGTGTACAGTCGAACTCATAACAAGCATGGTTATAATGAAAGTTCAGCAATTGTGAGAAAACAGAGAAGGGTTGATTCGAAATGATTATGAGCAGCATTTCACAGTTAAAGCAATCACAGTAGTTAAGAGCTCTATGGGTATAACAAGCAAATCATTTAAACCTTTACAATGAGCAGTGGTGAAACAGCAGTGTGATGAGGGACTAAGATATATTATTGCTTTGAGTGTTTAGGGAATTGTTTGAATTAGTTTAGGGATTGTCCCTCTGTATAAGGTAATGGTCAGGCCATGCCTTGAGTACTGCGTACAGGTCTGGAGGCGTCATTTTAGGAAGGATGTAGATTTGCTTGAGCATGTACAGAGAAGGGCAACAAGATTGGTGGGGGAATGAAGGGATCCTCTTACCAAGAGAGGCTTAAGTTCTGCAAATTGCAGTGGCTGGAGACTAGGCACCTGCGAGGTGATATGATTGAGGTGTATAAGGCCTTGAATGGGTTGAGCACGCTGAATTCTGATGGGATTCTTCCACTTGTTCAGATTACGAACCTAAGGGAGCATAAATTCAAATTGAGGAAAGACTGCTGTAGAATAGATGTGCAGAAATTTGCCTTTAGCCAGCGGATGGTTAATTGCTGGAACAAACTTCCATCTGTCGTTGTGGAAGTTGATAGGTTAAATAAATTTAAGGAAGAACTGGACAAACATTTGGAGGGAATGGTTGTGTGAATTTTTTTTTTTTGGTTGATGCTACATAAGCTCATACGCTTGCTTTCTTGCATCACTTGCCATGATTACTATTTTACTATATATCTGCTGATAGCAATTTACATAAACCCTTTTAATGATTCTCAGAATATTTTTAGTGCAATACACTACCACAAAGAGCATAGTCCTTGTTCCAGTGGTAGTGGAAATCCTTGAACACCCTGTGTGATGAAGGCCTATGGGGATTCTAAGGGTTACCCATCATGGAGGGATGGATAATTCCACTACACATTATCTTGTTTGAATAGAGCTGTGGGTGCATGTCAGCACTTCGCTTTTTGTTTTCTTTCCCCAATCTCTTAATCCTCTTTTGTACTGTCTCCTTTTTGTTGTTATGTATTCTCAGAAAACCTAGGGAGAGAGAAACTACCCAGAAAATTAACCAATGAAATTTTTCTGTATTGGTATCAAACATTCAGATTCAGTTGAAATTAAGATTACAGTGCAATTTCAAATCTTTGTGTGTGAATGTGTCTTTTTAAAACTTGGGAGAAACACTTGGAATTTTTAAAAACAATTTTACTTCTATAGTTCAGGTTTTGTTGCTGCATTAATTTTTTTTTTTTTTTTTTTTTTATCCTGGAAATGGCAGGGAAGAAAGAAAAATTCACAATCAGCAAGAAAGTGAAAATTATTTGTGATTTAGAGAATGGAAGAAACAACGCATCCATTTTCCTAAAGTTAAGACTGAACTTGTCAACCATTTGGAAAAATCGGGGAAGAATTACTAATGCTTTTGAAAAAAAAAACATCATTATGAAAAAGTTGTGTGTGATAAAAGTGATCTAGATAAGGCTCTTTTTGGTTGGTTTACATTGAAAAGAAAAGTGGCCTTTTTTGAAACTACAAGCTGAAAAATTGGCTCATCAACTTGGATATGCAGATTTTGTTTGCAATAATGGGAGTGTTGACGGATTCAATAAAAGAAATATTGTTTATGGTAAGATAAGTGGCAAAACTGGTGGTGTTGAACTAAGAAGTTAGTAATGACTGGATTGAAAATGTATGGCCAGCTATAAGAAAAGGTTTCTGTGAAAGTGGCATTTTAATGCTGATAAAGCCAGTGTGTTTTATATATTATCCCCCCCCCCCACATGACCCACAAGTTTATAGGTGAAAAGTGCGCAGGAATAAAATTATCCAGAGAGTAACTGATTGATTTGATTTGTTCAAAGATGAGTGGAACTGAAAAAAGAAAACTCTTAGTAATAGGCAAATCCAAAATGTTTTAAAAACATTAAAAATCATCTAGTAATATACTGAGCTAACAAGGTCTGGATGACATAATTCATTTTTGAAAAAGTGTAACTGAAACAGAGCTTAGAAAATAAGATAGGAAACTTTTGCTGGTATTATACAATTGCCCATGTCCCATATTTCTCAATCTAACCAACATAAAACTTGTATTTTTTTCCACTGAATACAATTTCTGTTCTCCAAGATTAGAAGCTTAAATCCCATTTTAGAAAACTTAATATCGGAAACTATGGAATCCATTGAAAGAAAGGAAAAATTTCAGTTCTTGATGCCATCTAATTCTTCAGCGAGGTGTGGGATAAGGTTACATCACAGACCATCAAAAACTTTTAATTTTTAATAAGGCAGGATTAAAGTCTATGGAAGTTGAAGACACTGAATAAAATGATGGCAATGCTCCATTAACAATGTGGTTGAATAAACATGGATACTGAATTGGCATGTGTAGATAATTATGAGATAATGAACAACCTCATGACTGCCGAGATGCCAGATGAGGACATTCTCAACACTGTTAGAGAAAAAGAGGCTTTCGCAGATAACAGCGAGGAAGAATACTGTTGTGAGTGTCCAGTTATAGTGTCAAGCACAGTAGCACAGACTTCTTTAAAAACTTTCTTTTTTTTATGAAACCAACGACATCGATCCCGAATTTAGATTTTATCTCAGTAAAATGAGACACATTCTCATAAATTTTGCCTTAAAAGAAATGGAAATAAATGACATTGGAAGACTTCTTTAAAAAATAAAAACAGTGTATTATATCAATATTATATTAATAAAGAAATTTTTCTTGTGAATTATTTATATAGTGCATAAATATATTGAATAAATTGTTAATCATGAACAATGGTTATTCGTTGTTGTTTTTATCCCATTTTTTTATAAGTCCTGTTTGAATATTGAATATATATATATATATATATATATATATATATATATATATGTGTCTGTTGTTTGTTATTTGGTTTTTAGGAGCATTAGCAACTAAGGCCATATTGCTCCGGGATATGCAGTGGTCATTCCCTGACCTTTCCACATCCTCCGTATTTGGTGATATGGGTCTGTCTGTGTGTATATTAGTAGTAGAGGCAAATGAGCAAGAAAGCAAGCTTATATAGCCTCAACCAAAAAAAAAAAAAAAAACACTACACACTTTGCCCATCCATATACTCCAAGAATTTTTCCAGTTCTTCCGTGAATTTATTCAAACCATCCACTTCGACAACAGATTGAAGCCTGTTCCAACATTCAACAATTAACCACTTGCTGAAGGCAAACTTCCACACATATCTATCCTACAACCATTCATTTCTCAACTTAAATTTGTATCCTCTTATGTATGTAGTCGCAGAAAGAGGAAGAATGCCATTCACATTTAGATACTCAATCCATTTAAGGCTTAAACACCTCAATCAGATTACCCCTGCAGGTGTCTAGTCTCCAGAAGCTGCAATTTGCAGAATTGAAGTCTTTCTCGGTAAGAGCACCCTTTTGTTCCCTTCATTAATCAGGTTACCCTTCTCTGCACCATTCCAGCAGATCAACATCGTTCCTAAAGTGAGGCCTCCAGACCTGTATACAATACTCAAGATGCAACCTAACCATGGTCTTGTACAAAGGGATAACCACCTCCTCATCCTTGCTAGCAAAGTTTTTGTATATCATTGACAAAACCTCATGAGCTGTTCTGGCAGCCTGTCTGCACTGCTCAGAGAATTTCATATGTGACTGCACATTACACCCAGATACTTTTCATTTCCAACTACCCTGCATTTAGTACCACACAGTTGATAAGTTACTCTGGGATTACTGCTAACCACATGCGGTACCTTGACTTTGTCAATGTTAAACTACAATTGCCATTTCTTAGCCTATTGACTGAAATTTTTTAGATCTTATTGCAGTAACTCACTCTAATTACTGTCGTTAATCACCCTTCCAAACTTTGTATTGTCTGCAAACTTTGACATTAAGCCTGATATATATCTTCATCAGTATCATTAATAAATATTGAAAACAACAATGGGCCCAGCACTGAACCCTTTAGAACTCCACAGATAATATTCGTCCATGAAGAGCAGTGCCCATTGATAACCACTCTTTCTCTTTCCACTTAACCATCCCATTATCAATAGCAGTAACTTGACCTTAGTTCCACATTGCTCAAGTTTATACAGTGTTTTAAGTACAACAATATCAAAAACATTTCAGAAATCCAAGTATATGATATCAAATTATTTTTTGCATCTAGTACCTTGGTCACTGCATCATAGTAATTTATCAGTTTGGTTAAGTAAGACCACCCCTTAACAAATCCATGCTGTGATTGCAGTATAATTCCGTTTCTGTCCAGATGGTACTGCATTACTTCTTTAACCAGGGACTGATTTTTTTTTTTTTTTCTTTCTTTACCATGGAACAGATGTTAAGTAATAGGCCAGTAATTACCCATGTCACCTTATGAATTAGGAATACATTTGCACATCTTCGGTCCATATGGACTTCCCCTACATCCAAGGATGCCCTCATAATTATGGCTAAAGGCTTGCTTACTCCTTTGCTGCCTTTTTTAATATGATTGGATAGTTCCCATCCACTCCAGGTGATTTTTATATGTTCAGCATTAGCAATTCCTCTTCCACTTTCCTTTCAGTTATCAAAAAGTAATTCAGCTCCCCATTGGAGTTTGAACTTCTGACACCCCTTTCTAAAGTATTCCTTATGTGTGAATCTAGATGAATAATACCTATTCACTTTCTCAACAACCTGAGCAGGGTCATCAACAGCTGTCCCACTGACATCAAGTGGCCCTATGTGATTCAGTCCCTATTTTCTACTATTAATATAAGCGTAGAAGTCTTTTTTGCTTTCCCCCCCCCCTCCTTTACCGGAGAATTATCATAATCTGCATTAGCTTCATTTATGATAATTAAAGACTGATTTATAACTACCATAGGTTTCTGAATCACCTGATAAATTATATGCATCCCTTGCAGTTTTCTTTTCTGTCATTTGTCTCATTAGTTCATCTGACATCCATTTAGGTGTAAGCTTTGAACAGTATTTCTTCATTGGTATGAAAAGCGTAGCAGCTTTTATGATTACTTCTTTGACCATTTCCTATTTAGAATTTGCAGTAGGACCAACTGATGTAACATCATCAGTTGGTCCTATTGCATAGAATTGAAAAGCTGTCTGAAATCACTGTAGTCACCCTTACGTAAGCAAAAGCTTTTTCCTTTACCCTTTACAGTAGTTTTCTTCAATTAAATCCCACATTAGTACACTGTGATATCTGCCACCTAGTGGGTCTTTTATCTGCAGATCCTTAATGCACGTAGAATCATTGCTGATAACCAGATCAAGAGTATTGCTTTCTTTTGTTGCTTCTCTAAGGTGCTGCTGTAGAAAAGTCATCTGAGAAATCTTGCTAGTGTGCGAGTGACCAAGCCACAAATTCCATTCAACATCTGGAAAGTTAAAATTCCCCATTATAGGACATTGAGTTTACAGGTCCATTCCATTTCTCTGTATAGCTGTTTGGTATACTCACCACAGTCATTAGGCCTATGCACACTCCTGCTCTCAATTTTGTTTTCCCAGTGCTTATATCACACCAAACTGACTCAGCATCACACTGGTCACCCATATCAACTGGATGCACTGCCTTAATTTATTACACTTTTTAACTAAAAGTGTAACCCCTCTGCCCTTCCTCTCCTGTCTGTCTTTCCTGTATATATCACACTCTCCATATTCAAATTCAGCATCTGAGTGACACCACATCTCTGCTATGCCAATAATTTCTGCATTTGATGTGACTTAATCAGTACTTCAATTTCATGAAGTTTATTTAAAATGCTCCTGGCTTTGATGTATATGCAATAATACACATGCACCTGTTCTTACTCTAAGTTATTCTTACACAGACGTTTATGTATTCACTTGTTCTATGATGACCCACAGCAGGGACTGAAATTGCTGATGCCTTTCTTTCCACGCTTCTGCATTTTCCCGTAATCCAGATATTTTCCAGATATCTGGTGTATCCTTCTAACCTGTGCACCTAATAGATTTCTGACCCATTTATCACTGCCATATAGTATCAGCAAATATTCTTGTACCCCTTCTATTTAAGTGTATCCCATCCTTATAACAATAGTCTTCTGTTAACAAGTACAGACCATGCCGAGAAAAATTCTACCCATGAACCTTGCACATTCTCACTCCTAAGCAGAATTGATTGACAAGCTCTTAACATGTACTCAATCCTATTGTGTCTGCACAGAATTGCAGACTCCTTGAAATTCAGTTAAAGCTTGTAACTTTTTCCCAAACTTTGCTCTGTACTTTTTAAGTGTGTGCGTGATAAATTTAGTGACTAACAGCAAAAGTAACTTATAGCTACAATAATGGATATAATGAGTAACGGTAATAATGAATAACGGTAAAGAGAAAAAGGAGCTTGGGAGACAGATGAGGAGGAAGAGAGGAACAGGTGAAGATAAAGAAGTTGAATGATTGGAAAACTTTCCACTTGGCAATAGGAAGTTAAAGGGATAGACGGGCACCCCCTGTGGAAAAAGCCCATCCTCCACAGGTGGGGGGACTATTCAGAACAAGAAAAGATTTGTGGTGGTAAAGTTCATGGGGGAAAAGACTGGGATGGGAGATGGGGGAAGGGAGATGGGTATTGTAGGGGTTAAAGTCATAGGGCCAGGGTGCCCTATGTGGGTACCTGGCCCTATGGACACTGTGGACATGCTACTAATCCCACATTGTCCAGGCCAGCTGAAGCCAGTGTCAGCAAATCCCTCTTCATACGTCAGAAGAGGGACATGTCAGCAGGGCAGGAGGGTTCTTTGTAGGTTGCAGGAGATCCCCCCCCCCAGGAGTCTAATTTGGAGGAGCATGTTAGAACAACACACACTTTATATACACTCAGCCCAGTTGTACACTTGTCATCCTTAAATTTACACAGTTATCTCCCGAGGCACGAGGTCATCCCCTCTATGGAAACATCAGAGAATAGAATGACCACCACATGGCAAGAATCCATAGACAATATCCTGGATACCACCTTCAAACAAGCAGTCCAACCCACTACCCCGGAGCAAATGCAGCTCTGCAGGGAGAATGACAATTACAGTCCTGATCACACTTCTCATCCCTTCACAGAAGTTATTCTCCTCCTTTGTATACACACATATATATGTATATATATATATATTATAATTAATAATGATAAGTTGTAGGGAAAAATCAGCGTCTAATAAAGAATGAAAAATTAATAATATATTGTGGTCTTTTATGGATCCGGAACACGCAGAAGTACCCAGCAACCATAATGAAATATAGACAAATATATTAGATAAGTTAATGAGTAGGGTTGCTGATCTGTCATGTGTAATTGCAATGGAAAAAATTATTAGAAAGTGCCTGAAAAATAAAAGCAGATTACATAAAATTAAATAAAATTAATGAAAATATACAAATAATACTTAATGCTATAGATCATAAGAGTTTAACTGTCATCAAAGGCTGGCAGCCAAAACCAAAGGAAATACAGCAAAAGGAAATGATATATATGCAGCAGACAAAAAGTGAGCAGCTGGCTTTTTATCATAGCCAACCCGGCAGAGACCAAAAAGAAAAGGAATAAAAAACCAAACAAATATAATTCTAAAGTAAATAAAAGTAAAATGCAAAATTAAGCTAAAATTAATACCAATTAATTCAGTTTAAAGAAAAATTGAATGAATAGCAAACAGCCCTACTTTAATTTTAACAACGAAAGTGTAATATAAAGACAAAAGGATATACCCAGAATATGACAACTTACTGAAACTTGGCTGATAGAAGCGAACACATTAAGGCTGTATTGGAGACCAAAGAAGTTAGCCGATAGTTCCCAGCAAACTTATAAACATTAAAGTAACTCCGTGTATGGGGAAGAAGGTGTAAGTGGGTTAAAGTAAACCTTACCCATGTGACAGGGAAGTCGGCAATTAAACAAATGAGGCAAAGGGGTGAAATCTATAACTAACAAAGTAGCGTTGAAAAGACAACTTTATTGTAGGAAAAAAAAACAGGAGCAATAGCAGAAAAATACTATCTCGAATATTGCTTTCAGCCAGCCTAATCATGCATGAGATATAAGATGTAGTGTTAAAGATGTAGTGGATATAGCAAATAGTAATTGGAAGAAAGTGAATATAGCAGTGCTCAAGCAGCCCGGGGTTGCATAACCCATACCAATAGTAGGTCCCTGGACATATGCCTCATGTGTTTAAGTCAGTAATGGTATTGTTTTTACAAATATGAGACTAAACAATGTCAGAAAAGAAAATAAAGGCGAAAAAACAGCTAACAAGACATAATGAACAAGATATAATACACCCATGGTTTGTTAGTTATGTCTTGTTAGCTGTTTTTTTAGTCTTTATTTTCTTTTTGGACATTTTCAAGAAGCTCTCTTTTTTTAGATGCGGTTTCCACACTTGAACCAAGTGTGGTCTAACAATAGCCTTATATATTGAGATTATGATGTCCTTATCTCTACTAGCAAATGTTCGATAAATCATCTATAGGACACTATGGGTCTTCCATGCAACATGTCTGCAATGCCAGGAGAACTTCATATCTGACCTTATTGTAACTCCCAAGTTCCTTTCCTTCAATACTGGCTTTAGTTCAACTCCACCAAGTGTATAATTTATTTTGGGATTACTGTTCCCCCAGGTGTAATACCTTACACTTTGCTGGATTAAAGCATAGCTGCCATTTTTCTCACCATTCCTGAAGTCCATCTAGGTTACTATGAAGAAGTTCTACTTGGCAGTAATCATTAACTATGCTACCAATCTTTATATCTGAAAATTTAGACATCATGCCCTCTATCCCTTCATCAGTGTCATTTAAGAAAATCAAAAACTGGTCCCAATACTAAAACTTGGGGAAACCCCACTTCTTACATTAACCCAATCTGAGGAATAATCATTTATCACAATCCTCTGCTTCTTGCCCTGAAGCCATCCTGTTATCCCTCTAAAAAGTTTCACTGTGATTCCAACCTGTTCCAGCTTATTAAGTAACCGCCCATGTGGGACCGAGTCAAATGCTTTGCTGAAATCTAAATAAACAGTGTTGAAATTATTCCCTTTATGTAGGCTCATGAGTAACCCTGTCAAAATAGTTAATCAGATTTGTTACACATGATTTTCCGGTGCCTCTGTAGCCAGGTGGGAAGGAGCAGCAGTGCGTAGCACACGCTTCTTGATTAGACCGGGGTTCGAGCCCGTCACCACCAAATACGGAGGATGCGGAAAGGTCAAGGAATGACCACCGCATATCCCGGAGCAATATGGCCTTAGTTGCTAATGCTCCTAAAAACCAAATAACAAACATGATTTTCCCTTTACAAAGCTATGCTGTGTATCCTTTAGACAGACTTCTATTTCTATCTAAAGGATCCTGAATTCCACCCTTGATCATTGGCTCAATGATTTTTCCTACTACTGCAGTTAGACTGACCGGCCTGTAATTTCCCACTTCTCTTAGAATGGTCCTTATGTATTGGAGATACATTGGCACTTTTCCAATCCAATGGAATCACTCCAGAGTCCAGTAATGCTCTCATAATTAGCCTCAATGGTTTCTTGCACTCACTTGCCCCCTCCCTTAAGATTATAGGGTATATGCCATCAACCCCAGGCGTCTTACTGTCCTGTAGGCTCAATGTTTTTCATTAACTCATTGTCTTGAACTCATTTTAACTGTGGCCTTTCAGAGTCCACAAGTGCTCTCCTTTTGAGAACAAGTTTTAGATGTATGGCTGAAGTTTATATATTTATAGCATTTTGGTATTTAAGAGTTCGTCCTGTACTGGTGACTACCCCAACCTATGTATATACTGCCCTGTTTGGTGATTATTTGCCAAACTCTGGGTGATAACCATCCAATTACAGGATTGGGCTGACCTTGACTTTGTATTGTATTTTAGGTTAAATTCAAACTTTAGTTGTTCTCTGGTGAAATGTTACTGGAAATTTTTGTCATAGACGTCAGTTAAGGTATCTTCCTTGTTTTTGTCTATGTCGAAGATTAGTATATTCAGTCCTCTGTGTGTTTTTTTTTTTGGTTTTTCTGATTTTAGTTCTAAATCAGTTACCATAGGATTTTTTTTTCTAATTTTGTCAGTGTCCTTAGTTGCTACTTCAATTACTACATCAGTGTTACTTATTTTCTTCAGTTCTTTTATTTTTACATTTATGAACGCTTGTTGTAGATTTTTGATAACAGCTATTTTGATTGCTTCGCTGTAGTCCAGTTTGTTGTCCTTTGAGAGTCTCAGTATAATTATGGTTTCCTTCTTCTTTGGTTAGTAGTCGTATTTTGATTTGTCACCAACTTCTCTAGTTGTTGGGTTGCTTTCTGTGCTTGTGCATAGGTGAGCCTTTTAGAATTTAGAATTAGCAGAGGCCTATGATGCAAGAAAGCAAGCTTATATAACATGAGTCAAAAAAAAAAAAAAAAAAAAAAAAACCTTATTTCACCCATCCCTTTGCTCCAAAAGTTTGTCCACTTCTTCCTTGAATTTATTTAAGCTATCAACTTTCACAACGACAGATGGAAGTTTGTTCCAGCAATCGACCACCAGCTGGCTAAAGGCAAATTTCAGCACATCTATTTTATAATTGTCTTTCCTCAAATTGAATTTATGCCCCCTCAGGTTCGTAATCTGAGCAAGGGGAAGAATTCCATCAGAATTCAGTCTGCTAAAATCATTCAAGGACTTATGCACCTCAAGCAGATCACTTCGCAGGTGCCATGTCTCGAGATGCAGCAATTTGCAGCTCTTTCTTCATAAGAGTCCCCCTTGTTCCCCAGTCTTGTTGCCCTTCTCTGTACTCGTTCTAGCAACTCTACATCCTTATGAAAATAAAGTCTCCAGACCTGTATGCAGTACTCAAGGTGTGGTCTGACTATTTCCTTATACAAGGGGATAATCATCTCCTTATCCCTGCTATCAAAATTCTTGTACATCGTTGACAAGACCCCCATGGGGTGCTCTGGTAGCCTGTCTGCACTGCTCAGAAAGCTTCATATCTGACTGCACAATTACCCCAAGTCTTTTTCATTCTCAACTACCCTGAGTTTAGTACCACACAGTCAGTACATTTCTCTGGGGTTACTGCTACTTTATATATATATTTTATATTTACAATACTTTATATTTAGCATTGTTAAACTTCAGTTGCCACTTCTCAGCCCATCTGCCCAACTACTTTAGATCTTGTTGCAGTAGCATACTGTCATTACTGTCATTAACAACCCTGCCAACATTTGTATCATCTGCAAACTTTGACATTAAGCTTGATATACCTTCATTAATATCATTGATAAATATACAAAACAACATTGGGCCCAACACTAAACCTTGGGTGACTCCACTTATATTATTAGTCCATGAAGAGCAGTGTCCATTGATTACCACTCTGTTTTCTCCCACTCAACCATCCTTTTATTGATTGTAGCAACTTGCCCTTAATGCCATACTGCTCCAATTTGTACAGTAGTCTTCCCTGTGCAACAGTATCAAAAGCTTTCCTGAAATCCAAGTATATGATATCAAAATTATATTTGCATTTAGTTCCTTTAACACATCATAGCATACAATCACATTGGTCAGGCATGAATTTCCCTTATCAAACCCATGCTGTGTCTGAATTATTACTGCAGTTTTGTCTAGATGATCTTGCAGTGCTTCTTTAACCAGTGTCTCCATTATTTTCCCTGGAACAGAAGTTAAACTAAGAGGTCTGTAATTACTCTTGTCACCCTTTGATTCCCCTTTCTGAATTGGAGATAGTTGAGAGTATCTTTGGATTCAGGGGGTGTACCCACTGCACTGGAAATGTGCAAATGTATCCCCAATTCACAAAGGGGGATCAAAAAGTTACATCAGTAATTACAGCCCTGTTGTAATTACCCTTTTAATATATATATATTAGTATCTCATTGCTGCCAGCTCTCAGGCTTTATGATGGAGAATCTCGCCTTTTGACTTGAAACAAAGAATAACATAGTTTTCTATTTGGCTTTTCAAAAAAAAAAACAATGTAAATATTGCATTAAAATCATCAAACTACATCAGTAATCTTCCATACCAGAAAGTGATGGACCCTGGAAGTAGTAACTGTGGGTGACTTTCATCATGGAAACAGGAATAAAATTTGATAAGAAAGGATAGCTTGAATAGGACTAGGGTATATCTGCTAGGAGTTAAAAGTTGATGTAGTGAAGTTATCTTTAAAGGGCACAGAAGGTGATATTGTTGTACGAGTTAGTAATGATTACATTAAGAATAGGAGATCTGAAGTGTTGGCCAACATTGAGAAAAAGTTGAGAGTTATGATTAAATTTGAAAGTGTTTGCTATTCTAATAAGGTAGAATTTTTCTCAGTATGGTCTGTGCTTCAGAACAGGAGCAATTGTTTTATTGTTTTTAAGGGGATGGGACACACTTAATTAGAAGGTTCACAAGAATATTTTCTGATTCAATTAAGGCTGTGTTAGGTGGGTTGGAAGAGTGTTAGTTTTGGGGGGGGGGTATAAAGACTAATAGCAGCAGCAGCAGCAGTCAGACAGAGATGAAAGTGATTCTTGCACTTCTTCTGTTAAGATGTGTAGCAGCCTAGAAAGTAAGGTGTCCTGCTAAGAGTAAGGCTTACTAAGAGCAAAATTAATAGTAAATCATATAATATAGTAAACATAATTTGCTAATAACTCTGATATTCCAACAATGGTTGCATTTGATAAATGTGGACATTGTTGAAATATCAGAGACATAGTGTCACTCAGACATGAAGGATGTGGAATCTGAATATGGTAACAGAACAGAAAAGATAGAACAACAGTGGGAGAGGAGTGTATCCTTGGTTAAAAAAACCCCCCACAGAATCGAAGGAAATGCTTCCAGTTGACGAGAGTGGCCAGTGCAATGCTGATTCAGTTTAGTGTGATATAAGCATTGAGAAAACAAAGATGAGTGTCTTAATAAGCCACATGACTGTGATGAATACAACTAACAGCTATTCAGATGTATAGAGTGGGCCAGAAAGTCAGTCTTTTAATGATGATTTCACTTTCCAGATATTGATTCAAACTTATAGGTTAATCATTCACGCAGTAGCAAGGATTGTCTGGATTTATTGAATGACCATTTACCTCACCTGCATGTTAGAGAGGTAATGAGAGACAGCAGTGCTCTTGATTTGGAATTGATTTGTGCATTAGGAATGTTCAAATAAAGGAATCACTAAGTGGCAGTGATCACAGTGTATTGATGTGTGACCTGCTTTAAGATGTAACTACTATAAAATGTACAAAGGGAGTGGAGGGATGATTTTATAAATATAACTACAGTGGTCTCAGAAATTTAAAGTTCTGTTCACTGAGACCACCTGATGAGGGTGACATCTGTAAATTCTAAAGGGGAAGCATTTAGGAAGTAATCATAGAAGCTACTAGACTTTTTATACCAACAAAGAGATATTGTTTAAGTGTTAGTCTTCAATGGATGCCAGATGAGCTAATGAGACTAGTGAAAGAGAAGAGAAATACACAGAATTCATATAAGTTATCAGGCTACACAGACACCTGTGATAGACTTGATTGTACACTAGCAAAGTTACGGCAGATTATGAGAAGTCTCTGGCAAAGAATGCAAAGAAAATTATAGCAAAAAGTGATGTGATTCATCCATTTCCCCTCCAGTGTCACTTACATTAACACTGGAAGGAAAAGTGATGAATCATATTGGTCCAGTAAATATAATAGTATCACTGTTGATGATTCTATTCAGGTTTCTGACAAACTGATTAGATATTTTCTATCTAGATTGACAGGTGAGCAATTTTTTAAGATGGGAATGCCAAAAGTATATTTAATTTTAACAAAGAGCTAAATGATTTTGTGATAACTGAGAGGAAAGTGGATGAGAAATTGTTAATGCTAAAAGTAAGGCACCTGGGATGGTTGAGATCGAACCAATTAATTAAGAGAACCGGCCAAAGAGGTAAGAAAACTTTTAACCATAATTATGGGAACATTCTTATAGTCAAGAGAGGTTCCTATGGATTGGAGATTTGCATATTTGTCCACAAATTGGGAAGGTGTGGGGGCAGATCAGTGGGTGTAAGTAATTACAGACCTGTAAGATTGTTTACTTTTTCCAAGGAAAATAATAGATTCATTGGTTAAAGTAGTAATACTAGACCATTTGGACATGAATGCAGTTATATGGCAGTCACTGCATGGATTTGTTAAGTGGCCATCTTGTCCGACCAACCTGATTGAATATTATGATGCAGTAACATAGGAACTGAAAGCAAAAAAGTAATAAGCATATTCTTAGATTTCAGAAAAGCTTTTGATATTGTTCTGCATGAAACATTGCTGCTGGAGCATTGTGGCATTAGGGACAAGTTTCTGTTATGGATAAATGGATGATTGAGTGAAAGAATACAGATTGGTTATTAATGATCTTCTTGGACTAAAGTTATTAGTGGAATTCCAGGACCCAGCTGAACCCAGGGTTTGTTGTTGTTGTTTTCAGTTTTTATTAATGAGAGCATATGAGGCTTAATAGTTTGCAGCTGATACAGATTGGCAGGGTGGTGGTGGTTAATGACAGTAATCAGGGTATGCTACTGCAACAACATCTAGAAAAATTAGGCAGAGAAATAATAATTAAAGTGTAACATTGAAATATACAAGGTTATCCTTAGCTATAAGTCCAGAACAATATACCAGCTGTGTAGTACCACCTTTGATGTAGTAAAAGAATGAAGAACGCTGGGGAGCAGTGGGAAATTTTGCAGTCAGTCATGAAGTTTTAGCGGTGTAGATGATTTACTGCGACAGCCCATGGAACTTTGTCAATAATATATAGGAATTTTGCCAGCAGGGATAAGGAAGTAATTATTCTGCTATAAGTCAATTGGTTGGGCTGCACATTAAACACTTCAGAGTTCTGGAAGCCTCATTTTAAGAAGGATATGGATCTCCTGGAACCAGTACAGAGAAGAGCAACCAGATTAGTCAGTGACATGAAAGATTCCATTTCTGCAAATTTCAGCCCTAGGAAACCAGCATCTGCAAAAAAAGACCTGATTTGAAGGGTTTAAGGCTTTGAATAGATTATGGATTGAGCAAGCTAAATATGGTTGGCATGTTCAGAAAACACATAATGGAACATAAATTTAAAATTAAGGATACTTGCACGATAGATATATAGAAATTTGCTTTCTAATGAAGGTTAGTTGATTGTTGGAACGAACTTCCATCTGGTGTTGTGGAAGTGGATGGATAGTTTGAGTAAATTTAAGTTCATTCTCTTATAATTTTAGATAAATTATGAGAGGAGGAGGTTTTTTTTCTTTTCTGTATACATTTGGTTCTATGCATCATTTGCCACTACTAATACTAATATGAAATTCTGAATTTTTTCAAACTTCTGCAAATTTTTTATTTTTGCTAAAGAAATTAAGTACAGTTATCTTGATTTCGTTGTGAAGGTATTCACAATATGAGATGTACTTTATGATGCCAATTTATAACTACTTAAGTAGTTGGCTATGTACAGAAAATATGCAATTGCACTAACTTGTATACCAGTTCAGTTACCTATTTAAAAAAAAAAAAAAAAAAAAAAAAAATTGTTCTAAAGGCATTTCCATTGAAATGCATATGATATGGCCCTGGTACGATATCCTCAAAATTAATAAAGCAATAAGGATTAATAAAAGAACTTAAAAGTTTATTAAAAACTGTAAAGATTTATTTTCAAAGAAAAATGTAAAAGAAGGCAATTCTACCCTTTCTTGCTATTGGCTTAGAAATGAGGTAAAACCCTCATTCTTCCCTGTTGGTAAATTAGTAAAAGCTGACTGCCTTGCTCACCATTATAAAATTCCAATAAGTGAAAACAGTTTGATGGATGATTAATTCTGTCAGTGCCATGTGCTGCATTAGTCATTGCAGGCTGTATCTCAATTTTTTTATGCCTATAATAAAAAAAGTGTTAATGCAGTTCTATCAGTATTGGGTTATTATTTTAATCAATTACACCAGTTGACAAACAAAAAAAAAAACCATATTTTTTTTGCTCCCTGTTAAAATTCGGGGTGATTCTTGTAGATTTGATATTGCTGAATTCAAATATGACAACAATATTGCTGTAACACCCATCGATTTTAAGGGAGAAGGGATTAAAGTCAAAAACTAAGTGTTTAATAAAAAAAAATATATATATATTTTTTAATGAAAACTCCAAACATGAGAGGTATTAGAATCTCTCGTGTTTGGAGTCTGAAATAAGACACCCAGCACACTGTGGGTGTGCTGGGTGTCATATTTCAGTACGTACTTGCACATGGAGGTTATACTCAGTTACTAAAGTCCCACCATTGTGAAGGTGCAAACTGAGGATTTGATTGTTACCAACTGACCTGACCTGACTTTGCTGAAATTAGCCCCACCTGACTTGAGTGTCACTCGAATATTAGTTCCATCAGCGTGTTAGACCTCCAGGTAGCAAACACAGTTTGGCATATCTGAGAGAATGTCAGTGACCCTCAAGGACCATATTTTTCCAAGATTTTATATATTTTAAGAAAATGTTAAGTACAGTTCTAAATATTGATTAATGGGTCTATTAATCTTATTCTATTTCCAACAATGTTTTTCTGTGATAATAAAACACTTATTTTGTTGATTTTTGCCTTTTATAATTATCCATTCGTGACTCCTGTACAGCAACATATTTGTACTCCATTTTTCCTGTGTTTTTATCATTTGAGAAATATCTTGAAGCCTTTCACTGTGTTCATTGGATACTGCCCCCCAACTTTTTTGGAAAAAAGTCTAAGTGGAATGTAGGAAATGAAGCTTTAACCACATGGTGCAGCCCAACTCTTTGTTTGCTAAAATTAGCTAATCCATAATTTCACTGTAATTTTGTGATTTCTCATTGCCTAAAAAGTTCTGGCAGATATTTTTGAATACCTTCCAGGCCCTTATTTCTGTAGCATTTAATTTTTTAGTGAATGTCTCATCTGGGAATAACAGTTTGATTTGAGGATCCACAAAAATTCCTTCTTTTATCTTGCCCTCACTGATTTGAGGAAACTTGCCTCAAACAGGAATATCCCTCTCTTTTTTGTTCATTGCTTTAAAAATATTTTTATCAAACCTAGCTTGATGTGCAATGGAGGTAAATAGATTTTTGACTTGTGAAGCACATCCACCAAGCACATTTGCAGTATCAAGGGTTGAAAGTCTGGATCTGTACTTGTTCTGGGTTCTGCATCTTATGTAGGCTCCTTTTTCCGATCCTGAATCAGAATCAAGTCCATAAGTTTCTGGTGACTGGCACTAGCATTGTATCATTGTGAGGAACCAGCTTTAAAGCAGAAGGTGTTGGGATACCCTGTGCTTTGATTTCCCAGAAAAACCAGAAATATTGGTCACGCAAAAGTAACAATAGTTTGTGGTCTCGAGGTTCCTGCTATATCTCTGGAACAGTAGAAGGCATCAATTTATGACTACGTCTAAGCCAGCCTGTTAATGTCCTTGAACACAAGCTACAGGAAATCTTTGGAGCCTGTACTTTATCTTTAACTCTGACCTTGCATCCAAAATAGGGTTCATAGGCTTTTTTAAATTGTGACAGTGCTTCTGCTGCAAATTTAATACCACTTCTCCGTAGCAAAAGCTATCAGGCTTATTTTAGCAAGATTGCGACATATTTCATGTAGGGTTGAGGTATGTGCACATAAGAACCAATTAAGAAATTATAGATTTTTATTTCTAATTTAAACACACTTACTGTATTACTACATTTTTACTGCTAATAAAAAAAAACTACTTCATTTAGTAGTATTTTTTTATTAGTCATAAAAGAAAAGTATTTTTTATTATTTATTATTTAGTTGTAAAGTATTTACATACTTTACACTACTACATTTTTACTACAATAATTACCATAAAAATACAAAAGCAATTGTAAAATTCAACAACTTTAAAACAGAGAAATTTGAAATAGAGAAAGGAGTTATGCAGGGATTTCCTTTATCCCCATATCTATTCAATATCTAACTTAGAGGAACTAATGAAATCAACTGAAGAAAAAGAGGCACAATAATAAATGGTAGAAATATAAACCACACAATATCAATAAAATAAGCAACAATTATGGAATAAATATCAATATAAATAAAACCGAAGTAATGCAAATTTGAAGAACCACAGAAGACATAAACATCCAAAATCAACAGATAGAAAAAGTACAAAATTTCACATACCTGGGCTCTTTAATAACTGGGAACCTAAGTAATATTGACCAAATTAATTCCGGACCGAACGTTGGACGGACAAAATGTGAACAGACTCAAAAACATATGGAGAGCAACAAAATCTGTCTAAAAACTAAACTGTATGAAATGGTCAACTTACAGATCAGACTGGAGAAAAAAAAAGGCAAAAGATAATGGCATTTGAAATGAAATGCCTAAGGAAAATTAATAAAACAAATTGGAGAGAACACAAAACTAATGAACAAGTAAGAAAAGATCTGAACTTTCAATGCTGCATAAAAGAACTAATCTACAAAAAACAACTTCTGTGGTTTGGATTAGATTGGATGAAACAACAAAGGTTGCCAAATATAGTATTTACAGGAATAATTGGAGATAAGAGACCACCAAGAAGACCCAAAAGAGATTGGCTCTTATGTCTAAAAGACAACACAGGCTTTCAGAGCTATCGACAAATAATGAGAGGTTCAAGAGACCGACAACAATGGAGGTCGATATCCAAATAGGGACTCAACCCCTGCTAAACAGAAGAGTAGATGAAATTTGATGAATTTAAACAGAGTTCATAATTGACACTTAGACACACAACACAAAAAGGATAGGTGGAACACGACTAGGTTATGTCTGCCAGGGGCAAAGGTTGATGACGTTGTAGAGTGGATATCATCTTTTAAGGGCACAAAAGGTGATATAGTTGTAGACGTTGGCACTAATGATATTAAGAGTAGGAGACCGGCAGAATTACTTAACAAGTACAGGTCACTGTTGAACAAAAGCCGAGAATTAGGGTTGAATTTGAAAGTGTCTGAAATTCTGCCCAGACACGATAGGAGGGAGTATATGATGGGAGCCTTGTCGATCAATTCGGCCCTGGAAAGATTGTGCAAGGCTCAAGGGATAGAATTTTTTTCAGCCTGGTCTGTACTTGTTAACAGGAGAGACTGCTTCTACAGGGATGGGATACACTTAAATAGAAAGGGTGCAAGAATATTTGCTGATGCTATCGAGGCAGTGTTAGGTGGGTCGGAAAACTGATAGCTTGGGGGGATACAAGGACTAATAGTTTAACAGTAGCCGTAGGCAGAGGTGAAGGTGATTCTTGCACAACTTCTATTAGAATAAGTAGTGACCTGGAGCGAGAAGTGTTGGGAGTTTCAGGGACGGATGGCAGTCATCCTGAAATAGGTGGGTATATGGGATGTGTTAGGGTAACTAGGAATAGGAATAGAAGCATGCATACCAATGCTAGAAGTATAGTAAATAAATTTGATGTGTTGGTCAAGACATCAAAGGTGGTTATTGTTGGGATAGCAGAGATGTTGTCACACAGATATAAGGAATGCAGAACTGGAATTTGGGGAGTACAATGTGTACAGAAAGGATAGAAAGGGAGGAGGTGTTATGCTGTTAATTAAGAAAAACATAAAATCAAAAGAAGTGCATCCAGTTGATATAGATGAACAGTGCACTGTTGAGTCAGTTTGGTGTGACATAAGCACTGCGAAAGCAAAAATAAGAGTAGGAGTGTGTTATAGGCCTAATGACTCGAATGAGTACAATGAACAATTGTACACAGAAATAGAGTGGGCCAGTAAATCAGAATGTCTTATAATGGGGGATTTTAACTTCCCAGATATTGACTGGAACTTGTGGGTTGGTCACTCACACACTAGTCAGATTTTGTGGATTTATTGGATGATTGTTTTCTGCAGCAGCATGTTCAAGAGGCAACAAGAGAGTAATACTCTTGATCTGGTTATCAGCAGTGATCATTCGTGTATTAAGAATTTGCAGATAAAGGAACCACTAGGTGGCAGTGATCACAGTGTACTGATGTGGGATTTACTTAAAAGATTTAATTACCATCAGGGGTAAAGGAAAGGGTTTTTGCTTCCGTAAAGGTAAGTACAGTGGTCTCAAAGTTTTTAAATCCTGAACAGTGGGATCAACTGATGATGTTACCAACTGTAAATTCTAAGTGGGAAGCATTCAAGGAATTAATCGTGGATGCTACTAAAAGAAGGCGCCTCCGTAGCCAGTTGGGAAGGAGCAGCAGTGCATAGCACACGCTTCTTGATTTAGACCGGGATTCGAGCCCGTCACCACCAAATACGGAGGATGTGGAAAGGTCAGGGAATGACCACCGCATATTCCAGAGCAATATGGCCTTAGTTGCTAATGCTCCTAAAAAAAAACCAAATAACAAATAAATAGCTACTAAAAGTTTCATACCTATTAAGAAATATTGTTCAAGGTTTAGGCCTAAATGGTTATGTAATGAACTAGGGAGACTCGTAACCGGGAAGAAAAATGCATGGGATGCATATAAATTACCAAGCAACTCAGAAGCCTGTATCAGATATAAGCTAGTCTGTAATCAGGTCACAAAGGAGGTTAGGCAGGCGAAGGCAGATTATGAGAAATCCTTGGCAAAAGAGGCTGTGAAAAACAACAAGGATTTCTTTACTTATATAAACTCTAAAAGGAAGGAGATGAATCTGATTGGTCCACTTGACATCGATGGTTCGACTGTTGATGATCCTGCTCAGATAGGAAACAAACTGAATGAGTATTTTGCATCTACATTCACATGGAGGAATTATTAAGGTTTGAAAATGGCAGAAGGTTATCAAATGGTAGCAGGATACTTAATGATTTTTTAATAACTGAGAGAAAAGTCGAGGAGAAATTGTTGAAGTTAAACATAAGAAAAGCACCTGGTGTAGATGGGATCTATCCAGTTATATTAAAGGAGGCGGCAAAGCAACTAAGCAAACCCTTTGCCATAATTATGAGAGCATCCTTGGACTCAGGGGGAGGTTCCCACGGACTGGAGATTGCAAATGTATCGCCAATTCACAAAGCGGGATCGAAGGGTGACACAAGTAATTACAGACCAGTTAGTTTAACTTCTGTTCCGGGTAAAATAACGGAGTCACTGGTTAAAGATGCATTGCAGGATCATCTAGACAAGACTGCAGCAATAATTCAGACACAGCATGGGTTTGTTAAGGGAAAGTCTTGTCTGACAAATTTGATAGGATATTATGATGTGGTTACAAAGGAACTGGATGCAAAAAATTATTTTGATATCATATATTTAGATTTCAGGAAAGCTTTTGTCACTGTTGCGCATGAAAGACTATTGTACAAATTCTAGCAGAATGGTATTAAGGGTAAGTTGCTACAATAGATAAACGGATGGTTAAGTGGTAGAAGACAGAGGGTGGTAATGAATGGGTGCTGCTCTTCGTGGTCTAATGTTATTAGTGGAGTCCCACAGGGTTCGGTGTTGGATCCACTGTTGTTTTGTATATTTATCAATGATATTGATGAAGGTATATCAGGCTTAATGTTGAAGTTTGCAGATGATACAAAGGTTGGCAGGGTTGTTAATGACAGTAATGGCAGTGTGCTACTGCAACAGCATCTAGATAATTTGGGCAGATGGGCTAAGAAGTGGCAACTGAAGTTTAACCTTGACAAATGCAAAGTGATGCATATGGGTAGAAGTAACCCCAGAGAAACGCATCAACTGTGTTGGTACTACACTTAAGGTGGCAGAAAATGAAAAAGACCTGGGAGTAATTGTGCAGGCAGATATGAAGTTTTCTAAGCAATGCAGATAGGCTGCCAAGGCAGGTCATGGGGTTGTGTCAATGATATTTAGGAATTTTGCTAGCAGGGAGAAGGAGGTGATTATTCCTCTGTATAAGGCAATGGTCAGGCCAAGCCTTGAGTACTGCATACAGGTCTGGAGGCCTCATTTTAGGAAGGATGTAGATTTACTTGAGCGTGTACAGAGAAGGGCAACAAGATTGGTGAGGGGAATGAAGGGATCCTGTTACCAAGAGAGGCTTAAGTTCTTCAAATTGCAGTGGCTGGAGACTAGGCACCTGCGCAGTGATCTCATTGAGATCACCGCGCAGGTGTATAAGGCCTTGAAAGGGTTGAGCACGCTGAATTCTGATGGGATCCTTCCACTTGTTCAGATTATGTACCTAAGTGGGCATAAATTCAAATTAAGAAATGACAGGTGTAGAATAGATGTGCGGAAATTTGTTTTTAGCCAGCGGGTGGTTAATTGCTGGAACAAACTTCCATCTGTCGTTGTGGAAGTTGATCAGTTGAATAAATTTAAGGAGGTACTGGATAGGCATTTGGAGGGAATGGTGTGATATTTTTTTTTTTTTGTGCATAAGCTCATACACTTGCTTTCTTGTATCACATGCCGCTACTACACTTGTTTACAAAAGCTAATTCTCTAAAACACTTGTTCACTACTCGCTCTCTGAAACACACACTTTTGAAATATGAAAAAGTTGCTTGGTGTGGAACCCACTTGTATATACAGGGTGATTCATATGAAATAGTAAATATTTTGGGAGGTTATAGTATCGATTATTCTGAGTAAAAAAGTTCATATAAACATGTGTCCAATTCTCAATGGATATGGAGATATAGCTGTTTGAAAATGGTGTGCACAGCTCTCTGAATCAGATGTGACCAAGAAGCAGCTATAACCTGATGGTGTTTGGTGTTAGAAGTGTTGTTAAGAATGTCGCACATCATTACACATGCTGAATATGCCGATATGGTGTTTGTCTACAGTTTCTGTGGTGGAAGTGCTACTGCTGCCTGTAGAGAATACCGTTGACAGTTTCCTAACTGCAGAATATTGGATTCAAGAGAATTCACTAGTGTTTAAACCAAACTGTGTTTGGTCTGAACACAGTTTAAACTGCTCATATTTCTTATGAATGGCAAAATGTGGATGAAATGGAACACATTCTTCAGTCGGTAGAATGTAGGTCTACTATTAGAATATGAAGAATTTCTAAACGTTTCAGTGTTCCATAGACAAGAGTATGGGGAACATTATGTGAGCATGGTTAGTATCCATTTCACAAACAGTGTATATAACACCTTCAACAAGAAGACGATGCTCAGTGATTGGAATTTTGTCAGTGTTTTCTTTTCTTTTTTTTTTAAAATGAAAACCCCCAAACACGAGACGTATCAGAATCTGTAGTACTTAGTACCGTGCATGGATTGGAGGTTGCGAAGATGAAAGAAGATGTTTGTTGACATTAGACTAGAACTTCTGTAGATTGTAATTTTTAGGAAATACTTATGAAAGAAGGTTGTTCCAGAAAACAGCAGTTGAATGAATAAATGAGGAAGATGGAAAGTTGGTTGTGTGAGTTTGAAGTTGGACAGTAAATAAATGTTGGCTGGTGGCGGCACATGTTTGGACTGTTTTGAAAGCTCGAGCAGGAATTATAGAGGCCAATTCCAAAGAACAGTGCCTATGGAAGTATCTGTTGAAATTTCATGCAGCAGAAACCGAACATCTATGAGACAGAGAGTAGAAAGACTGTTACAGATGAGTCATTAATTAACCTAACTGCCATTCTTCTGAATGGAATCTAGAAGCATGAAAGAGGTTTTGGGGGCGCCACCCCAGATGAGGGAACAATATTCCATGGTAAGGTGGATTTGTGATTTGTACAGAATGAACAGCTGTTTGGACGAAAAGTAATGCTGAGAGCGAAAGAAAAAACAAAGTTTTTTAGATGCAGAGGAAGCAATATTTGTAATGTGCTTGTGCCAAAGAGATTAGAAGTCAGGGTAATCCCCAGCATTAGTTAGAAGACAGAGAACCATCTACTCTTACAGAGTGTACTAATATAGCTGAAAGTAACAGTTGATGCAATATTATGTCATCACCAACGTGTGTTCATCTTATTTGATGAAATCTGTAAGAAATATTGCCTTATACTTATGTTATTTGGACGACAATTACAATTTTAAGAGGTGACGCACTTTCTTATAACACCAGTGTACAAGAGGAAAAGAGTAAGGGAAAGAACTGGACCTTGTCGAACACTAGCATTAGTGGTGAAGTTAGAAGACAGAGAGCCATCTACTATCACCCTCAGTGAGCAGTCAGAGAAAACTGGATAACTAATTACAAAAAACAGTTGGCAAGCCATAAGATAGAAGCTTGTGTAGAAGAACTTTATGCCAAACATGATCAAAACCCTATGAGATGTCAAGAGCAACTGCTTGTGTTTCACAGAACTTTTCCATTCAATTTGTCCATAAATGGGTAACATAAGCCAGAATACCACTGACGGAATCCATACTGGCGATTGTTGATCAGATGGAAGTTTTCTAGATAGTTAATTTCTAGATAGTAATGGAGAAATTAATTAATTTCTCCCTTACTTTAGAAAGCATTAGCATTAGTAGAGGCAAGCTTATGCAGCATCAGCCAGAAAAAAAAAAAAAAAAACAACCTTCCCCTTCACCCCTCTGTTTGTTCGAAATACCTGTCCAGCTGAGCCTTAAATTTATTTAGGCTATCAACTTCCACAACAAGGGATGGAAGTCTGTTCCACCAACCAATTACCTGCTGGCTAAAGTCAAATTTCCACACATCTATCCTACATATGTCTTTCCTCAATTTGAATTTATGCCTTCTCAGGTGATTATTCTGAGCAAGAGGCAGAATCCCATCAGCATTGAGCATGCTCAAACCATTCAAGGCTTTATACACCTCTATTGATCACCTCGCCAGTGCTAGTCTCCAGACGCTATAATTTGCAAAACTTAAGCCTTTCTTCGTAAGAGCAACATTTGATTCCATTCACTAACCTTGTTGCCCTACTGTGTACTCATTCCAGCAGCTCTACATCCTTCTTGAAATGAGGCCTCCAGACCTGTATACAGTACTCAAGGTGTGGCCTGACCATTGCCTTATACAAGGGAATAATCACCTCCTTATCCCTGCTAGAAAAATTCCTTTATATCATTGATAAGACACCATGAGCTACTCTTGCAGCCCATCTTCTGCTCAGAGAACTTCATATCTGCCTGCACAATTACCCCAGGTCCTTTTCATTCTCTAACACTGTCAGTGTAGTACCACAGAGTTGATACGTTGATCTGGGGTTACTGTTTCCCATATGTAGTACTTTACATTTGTCAATGTTAAACTTCATTTGCCACCTCTCAGCCCATCTGCTCAACCTTTCCAGATCCTGTTGCAGCAGCATAGCATCAGTAGTGTCCTTAACAATGCTGCCAACTTTTGTATCGTCTGCAAACTTGGACATTAAGCTTGATATACCATCATCAATATTATTTATAAATACAGAAAACAATAATGGACCCAACACTGAACCCTGAGGAACTCCACTAAAAACATTAGTCCCTGATGAGCAGTGTCCATTGATTACCACTCTCTGTCTTCTAAACCCTCAACCATCCCTTTATCCATAGCTGCAATTTGCCTCTAATGCCACACTGCTCTAATTTGTGCAGCAGTCTTCCACGTGCAACAGTATCAAAAGCCTTTCTTAGATCCAAGTATATAATATCAAAGTTATTCCCTGCATCCAGTTCTTTTGTAACTGCATCGTAGTATCCAGTCAGATTGGTCAGGCAAGACTTCCCCTTAACAAAACCATGCTGTGTTCGAGCTATAACTGAAGTCTTGTCTAGATGGATGATCCTGCAGTGCTTCTTTAACTAGTGCCTCCATTAATTTCCCTGGAACAGAAGTTAAACTAACAGGTCTGTAATTACCTGTGTCTCCCTTTGATCCTCCTTTGTGGATTGGGGTCACATTTGCACATCTCCAGTGTATAAGTACCTCCCCTGAGTCCAAAGACACTCTCATAATTATGGCTAAGGGTTTGCTTACTTCCTTTGCTGCTTCCTTTAATATAACTGGATAGATCCCGTCCACCCTGGGTGCCCTTTATATGTTTATCTTCAGCAATTTCTCCTTCACTTTACTCTCAGTTATTACAAAATCATCTAGCACACTGCCAGAGTTTAACTAACCTCTGGCATTCCCCTCCCTGAATAATTCCTCATGTGTGAATGTAGATGCAAAATATTCATTTAGTTTGTTAGCCACCTGAGCAGGATCATCAACAGTTGAACCATCAATATCCAATGGACCAATCTGATTCATCCCTTTCCTTCTTTGTTGTCTTTCTTTGCATCCCTTTCCAAAGATTTCTCATAATCTGCCTTTGCCTGCCTAATCTCCTTTGTGACTTGGTTACAGACCAGTTTATATCTATCATAGGCTTCCATATCACCCATTAATTTATATATATCCCATGCATTTTTCTTCTCTGCCATATGTTCTCATTTGTTCATCTGACATTCATTTAGGTCTAAACCTTGAACAGTATTACTTAGTTGGTATGTAAAGTCCAGTAGCTTCCAAGATAAGTTCTTTGAATGCTTCCCATTTTGAATTTGCTGTTGGTAACATCATCAGTTGGTCCCACTGTATAGAATTTAAATACTGTCTCAGACCATTGTAGTCGTCTTTACGAAAGCAATAACCCTTCCCTTTATCTCTGATGGTAGTTACCTCTTTGAGTAAATCCTACTTCAGCACACTGGTGAAGTAGGATTCTTTATCTGCAGATCCTTAATACATGAAGGATCACTACTGATAATCAGATCAAGAGTATTACTCCCTCTAGTTGCCTCCCGAACATGCTGATGTAGAAAACAATCATCCAATAAATCCACAAAAGCCTTGCTAGTGTGAGTGACCAACCCACAAATTCCAGTCAATATCTGGGAAATTAAAATTCCCCATTATAAGAATCTCTGATTTACTGGCCCACTCTATTTCCCTGTACAGTTTCTTATTATACTCATCAGAGTTATTAGGCCTATAACACACTCCTACTCTCAATTTTGATATCCCAATCCTTATGTCACACCAAACTGGCTTGACACTGCACTGTCCAGCGATGTCGACTGGCTTCACTTCCTTGGATTTTGTTTCTTAGCTAATAGCATAACCCATCCACCCTTCCTATTTTGTCTGTCCTTCCTATACACATTGTACTCCCCAAATTCCAGTTCTGCATTCCTTATATCTGTGTCACACCATTTCTCTGATATCCCAACAATATCTACCTTTGATGTTTGGAGCAATTCTACGTCTGTCTTTCTGCAGTTTGAATTTATGCCCCCTTAGGTTTGTAATCTGAGAAAGTCTAAGAATCCCATCAGAATTCAGTGTGCTCAACCCATCTAAGGCCTTATACACCTCAATCAGATTACCTGCAGCAGCATGTTCGAGAGGCAACCAGAGAAAGTAATACTCTTGATCTGGTTATCAGCAGTGATCATTCATGTATTAGGAATTTGCAGATAAAAGAACCACTAGGTGGCAGTGATCACGTGTACTGACTGGGATTTACTTAAAGATTTAATTACCATCAGGGGTAAAGGAAAGGGTTTTTGCTTCCGTAAAGGCGAGTACAGTGGTCTCAGACTGTTTTTAAATTCTGTACAGTGGGATCAACTGACGATGTAACCAACAGTAAATTCTAAGTGGGAAGCATTCAAGGAATTAATCGTGGAAGCTACTAAAAGTTTTTCATACCTATTAAGAAATATTGTTCAAGGTTTAGGCCTAAATGGTTGTCAAATGAACTAATGAGACTTGTAACAGAGAAGAAAAATGCATGGGATGCATATAAATTATCAAGTGACTCAGAAGCCTATGGCAGATATAAGTTAATCTATAATCAGGTCACAAAGGAGGTTCGGCAGGCGAAGGCAGATTACGAGAAATCCTTGGCAAAAGATGCTAAGAAAAACAGCAAGGATTTCTTTACTTATATAAATTCTAAAAGGAAGGGGATGAATCTGATTGGTCCACTTGACATCGATGTTTCGACTGTTGATGATCCTGCTCAGATAGCAAACAAACTGAATGAGTATTTTGCATCTACATTCACACGTGAGGAATTATTAAGGTTTGAAAATGGCAGAAGGTTATCAAATTGTAGCAAGATACTTAATGATTTTATAATGACTGAGAGCAAAGTGGAAGAGAAATTGTTGAAGTTAAACGTAAGAAAAGCACCTGGGGTGGATGGGATCTATCCAGTTATATTAAAGGAGGTGGCAAAGCAACTAAGCAAACCCTTAGCCATAATTATGAGAGCATCCTTGGACTCAGGGGAGGTTCCGACGTACTGGAGATGTGCAAATGTATCCCCAATTCACAAAAGGGGATCGAAGGGTGACACGAGTAATTACAGAACAGTTAGTTTAACTTCTGTTCCAGGTATAATAATGGAGTCACTGGTTAAAGATGCATTGTAGGATCATCTAGACAAGACTGCAGCAATAATTCAGACACAGCATGGGTTTGTTAAGGGAAAGTCTTGCCTGACAAATTTGATAGGATATTATGATGTGGTTACAAAGGAACTGGATTCGAAAAATAATTTTGATATCATATATTTGGATTTCAGGAAAACTTTTGACACTGTTGCGCATGGAAGACTATTGTACAAATTGGAGCAGAATGGTGTTAAGGGTAAGTTGCTACAATGGATAAAAGGATGGTTAAGTGCTAGAAGACAGAGGGTGGTAATAAATGGGTGCTGCTCTTCGTGGACTAATGTTATTAGTGGAGTCCCACAGGGTTCGGTGTTAGGTCCACTGTTGTTTTGTATATTTATCAATTATATTGATGAAGGTACATCAGGCTTAATGTCGAAGTTTGCAGATGACACAAAGGTTGGCAGGGTTGTTAATGACAGTAATGGCAGTGTGCTACTGCAACAGGATCTAGATAATTTGGGCAGATGGGCTAAGAAGTGGCAACTGAAGTTTAACCTTGACCAATGCAAAGTACTACATATGGGTAGAAGTAGCCCCAGAGAAACGTACCAACTGTGTGGTACTACACTTAAGGTAGTAGAAAATGAAAAAGACCTGGGAGTAATTGTGCAGGCAGATATGAAGTTTTCTGAGCAATGCAGACAGGCTGCCAGAGCAGGTCATGGGGAAAAGGAGGCGATTATCCCTCTGTATAAGGCAATGGTCAGCCCACGCCTTGAGTACTGTGTACAGGTCTGGAGGCCTCATTTTAGGAAGGATGTAGATTTACTTGAGCATGTACAGAGAAGGGCAACAAGATTGGTGAGGGGAATGAAGGGATCCTCTTACCAAGAGAGGCTTAAGTTCCAAAAATTGCAGTGGCTGGAGACTAGGCACCTGCGCGGTGATCTGATTGAGGTATAAAAGGCCTTGAATGGGTTGAGCACGCTGAATTCTGATGGGATCTTTCCACTTGTTCAGATTACGAACCTAAGGGGGCATAAATTCAAATTAAGAAAAGACAGATGTAGAATAGATGTGCGGAAATTTGTTTTTAGCCAGCGGGTGGTTAATTGCTGGAACAAACTTCCATCTGTCATTGTGGAAGTTGATAGGATGAATAAATTTAAGGAGGAACTGGACAGGCATTTGGAGGGAATGGTGTGATTTTTTTTTCCTTTTTTCTTTTTTGGCTGATGCTGCATAAGCTCATACATTTGCTTTCTTGCATCACATGCCACTACTACTACTACCTTGCAGGTGCCTAGTCTCTAGCCCCTGAAATTTGCAGAATTTTAGCCTCTCATGGTAAGAGGATCCCTACACTCCCCTCAGCAATCTTGTTGCCCTTCTCTGTACACCCTCAAGCAAATATTTCCTACTTTTTCTGATAAATGTCCCGTTTTCCCCTAGTGATTTTTGTAGAAATTTTCTGCTTTTTGCATCAATTTTTTTTTGTAAGTTAAAAAAACAAAAATGTTCCATGAGCAGCGCCTTGTAGATCTCATTCTGGCTTCCTCTAAGGTGCATGGTTGCCAAGCTCTCTAATCCTTTGTAAATCTTACCAAGCTGGTTGCCCATCTTTGGACCATTTCAAGAATTTTGATGTCTTAATCCCCTATTCTTGGATGCATTCTCCAAGTATAGTCTTACAGTTGCCTCTTCCAGTGGGATTATGACCCCCGTATACAAATTGAATCATTGATACAGCACCACAGGCCTTTCTTGCCACCCATTTACACTGCTCAGAGGATTTCTTTTGTTTGTATCAGAACTCCTAAGCCTTTATCTCTGGTACCATTTTTATTTCAACTCCAAGTGTAATTATTTTTGGGTTACTTTTGGGTTTAAGACCTTTAATTTTTTTGCAGTAAAACAACTGCTACTTTTTTAGACTATTCTTGAATCCCATCCAAGTCCTGGTGTGGAGGAGCACTGGGTCTAATCATTAAGAGCGTTTAGTAATTTCTTTTTAATTCAGTAATTTTTGATAAATTCAGTAACTTGTCAACACCAGCTGCTATTATTTTTTTTATTTAATAATTAATTTTTCAATTATCATTTGCAAGCTATTTTGCAAATGATAATCGGCTTTGGTTGCATAATTTTGATGACATTTGCATCAATATTAATAATTGATCATAATCATTGCAGCACACCTGCTGTTATTCTTAAACATTGTTTAGTAAATTGATCTTCAGGTTTTCCAGTGATCACTGTTTAATTTAATGGCTAATTTCATTAATAAAATCCTTATAGTGGATATATGTTTACTTCACCTTATTCGTTGAAATATTTTTGCTAAATAGTTTGCATCTGTTTGTGTGCTTTTAAAATGTAGGCTTTTTACAACATGAGGAAACGTTTGGATGATCCAAGTATTATATCTGGTGAAGTAATTCTCAATATGCTGCTTTCATTTCGCCATATACAGGTATGTTATATTTATATTACAGATAAGTATAGGAAATATATTTAGCTTTATGTATTTCTATACCATCTTGAAATATGTACAAGTTATAGCAGTATAATATTTATTAGCAGCTACCTTGGATTGATTCATGTAAATTATTACAACTTTTTTTTTTTTTTTTCCTTCCAGTTTTGTCTATCAACTTTATTCCATAATTTAAAAAGTTTAATTTAAATTTCCTACCCATTTAATTTACTTTAAACTCCAAGGAGGCTTAATGGGAGTCCACTCCAGAGGGGGGGGGGGTTGGGAAGAGAGAGAGAGAAAAGAGTAGAACTTAATTCTTAACACTTCCCTTCACTGAACTCTTATGCACTTTCTTCATACAGTATTTATACTCCACATTCTCCTTCATAATAAAAATTATTGGCTGTCTACTCAATTTTTACAATACACTGGACCTATCTAAAGCGATCCGTGTCAGCAGAAATTTTGTCCTTTTAAGCACATTTTTAGCGAAAAACAAAACACATTTAGATTAAAGGAAGTTTCAATAAGTTTAGTCTCTTGTCCAGGAGAAATATATGTATGTACAGCATAAGGCTGTACATGCATATATTTGTGTTTTACACTTGTGTGTGTGCTCTCTAGAGTACATAGATATATTTATATATGTGTTGCCAATGTTTTTTCAAATGATATGTCTGTTTATGCGCAAATTATCTTGACCTCATACATGCTGATATCTCTTAACTGTGTAGAAACAGTTTTAGCAGATAGCAACACTAAAATAGCTTCAAAATTTTTGAGATTATTATTAATCTCAGATATCTGATTTTGGTCCTAAATTTCTCTGGAATTATAATCCATAAGATAATACAATTGAATAAAATGACAAAATAGGTATAAATATTTTTGCATAAAAAACATAAAGCAATGAATGATAAGTTTTATTTTTTTTATTATTTTTTTGTTTCAGATATAATTTTTTATTATTATTTCAATCTGATGTTGGGCAATCTAATAAAACAAGAAAAAAATTAATATTTGAAAGCATTTATGTACAAAGTTTTTTTAATTTTTAAAAAATATTTAAATTTCATACACACAAATTTGGGTTGCTTTACTCTATTAAATGTACAGTCATGGGAGAATACTCTGTTCCCTCAAAAGACTGACACCAATAACTCTGCACTAAGGCTTGTTATGATGTCCAACTATGAGACAAATACTCCACAGTTTTGCCTAAGTTTCTAATAACTGTTTAAATTGTAAATTGTTTATTGTAGCATCACTTGAACAGGTGAATCCACAATGCATTTAAAAATCTGAGACATGGGCCAAGACAGCTGTCTTGAAACACGCGCATGTGGATGTGTTATTGTTAAGGGTGGCTCCTAGGACGTTAGTTCAAATTCACTTTGTATCATTGTCATTTTACAGACTATAAAAATGGGCCAGACATGTAGTAGTGTAAGGCAGCGATTTCCAAACTGGGAGGCGCGGACTAGTGCAAAAGGAGGCATGAAAAGTTTAACAGAAATGTAATTTTCATAACATAACATATATAAATAAAAAAATATATACATATAAATAAACTTTCATAACATAACATTAAATATTATAACCTATTTTTTAAAGCCTTTACTGCCACCTATCTCACTCTAACTAATTTAGTGCGTACTATGTATGACATATATAGGTAGATTGCAGAGTATAGCATTAGTTGCATGGTTGAAAATACGGTTTCAGCAGTGTGCGATTGTGTTTTTTATTGTTTTTGGCGTGATTACTTATTGATAATAATCTTTAGTAATTTAGAAGTTGTATTTTTTAAGAATATAAAGTTAATTATAATATTTTTAGACGAATGGATAAATTTTTGACTGGTTACAAGAGAAAATCCACTAATAATGAAGATACTGATGCTGATACAAGTAAAGGTAGTGGGAATACAAGCAACAGGGAACAAGGAGGTAGAACTCCCAAGACAAGAAAATATGATTCATCCTATATATCATTAGGATTCACAAGTGTTATTATAGATGGCTTGGAAAAACCAATGTGTTTGTTTTGTACAAAAGTTTTGGCTGCAGATAGTATGAGACCAGGCAAATTAAAACGGCACCTTAAAACTATGCATTCTGAATACGCTGGTAAGCCCATAGAATTTTTTCAAAGAAAAGTAGATGAGTTTAATGAACAAAAGCAAACGTTAAAAAAAATAGTTTCTGTTCCATCAAATGCAATTCTAGCATCGTACCAAGTTTCTTACAGAATCGCGAAATGTAAAAACCACACACAATAGGAGAAACTCTAGTTTTGCCAGCAGCTATTGATATGGTTAAAATAATGTTCGGCGAATCATATGCGAAACAGTTGTCACAAATACCGCTTGCTGATAATACAGTTGGCAGAAGAATCGATGATATCTCTGAAGATCTTTGCGATCAGTTAGTTTCTTGACTGCGTACTTCGAAATTCGCCATATAAGTAGATGAGGCAACTGATGAAGCTAAAGATGCTCATTTAATTGGATATGTTTGATATGTTGCAGAAACTAATATAATGGAAGATATATTATTTTGCAACCCCATTCCTGGAAAGGACATATTCAATGAAATTTTTAATATAATTGACACTTTTTTTTTGATGAGAACGACATAAAGTGTAATAACTGCATTGGACTCTGTACTGACGGAGCACAGTCAATGTAGTAGTAGTAGTAGTGGCATGTGATGCAAGAAAGCAAATGTATGAGCTTATGCAGCATCAGCCAAAAAAAAAAAATCACACCATTCCCTCCAAATGCCTGTCCAGTTCCTCCTTAAATTTATTCAACCTATCAACTTCCACAACGACAGATGGAAGGTTGTTCCAGCAATTAACCACCCGCTGGCTAAAGGCAAATTTCCGCACATCTATTCTACATCTGTCCTTTTTGTAATTTGAATTTATGCCCCCTTAGGTTCGTAATCTGAACAAGTGGAAGGATCCCATCAGAATTCAGTGTGCTGAACCCATTCAAGGCCTTATACACCTCAATCAGATCACCGCGCAGGTGCCTAGTCTCCAGCCACTGCAATTTGCAGAACTTAAGCCTCTCTTGATAAGAGGATCAATTCATTCCCCTCACCAATCTTGTTGCCCTTCTCTGTACACGCTCAAGCAAATCTACATCCTTCCTAAAATGAGGCCTCCAGACCTGTACGCAGTACTCAAGGCGTGGCCTGACCATTGCCTTATACAGAGGGATAATCACCTCCTTATCCCTGCTGCCAAAATTCCTATATATCATTGACAAAACCCCATGTCCTGCCCTGGCAGCCTGTCTGCATTGCTCAGAAAACTTCATATCTGCCTGCACAATTACTCCCAGCTCTTTTTTCATTTTCTACCACCTTAAGTGTAGTACCACACAGTTGGTACGGTTCTCTGGGGTTACTTCTATCCATATGCAGTACTTTGCATTTGTCAAGGTTAAACTTCAGTTGCCACTTCTTAGCCCATCTGCCCAAATTATCTAGATCCTGTTGCAGTAGCACACTGCCATTACTGTCATTAACAACCCTGCCAATCTTTGTATCATCTGCAAACTTCAACATTAAGCCTGATATACCTTCATCAATATCATTGATAAATATACAAAACAACAGTGGACCTAACACCGAACCCTGTGGGACTCCATCAATAACATTAGTCCACGAAGAGCAGCACCCATTGATTACCACCCTCTGTCTTCTACCACTTAACCATCCTTTTATCCATTGTAGCAACTTACCACGGAGCAATATGGCCTTAGTTGCTAATGCTCCTAAAAACCAAATAACAAACAACAAACAAACAGCAACTTACCCTTAATACCATTCTGCTCCAATTTGTGCAATAGTCTTCCATGCGCAACAGTGTCAAAAGTTTCCTGAAATCCAAATATATGATATCAAAATTATTTTTTGCATCCAGTTCCTTTGTAACCACATCATAATATCCTATCAAATTTGTCAGACAAGACTTTCCCTTAACAAACCCATGCCGTGTCTGAATTATTGCTGCAGTCCTGTCTAGATGATCCTGCAATGCATCTTTAACCAGCGACTCCATTATTTTACCCAGAACAGAAGTTAAACTAACTGGTCTGTAACTACTTGTCACCCTTCGATCCCCCTTTATGAATTGGGGATACATTTGCACATCTCCAGTCCGTGGGAACCTCCCCTGAGTCCAAGGATGCTCTCATAATTATGGCTAAGGGTTTGCTTAGTTGCTTTGCCGCCTCCTTTAATATAACTGGATAGATCCCATCCACCCCAGGTGCTTTTCTTACGTTTAACTTCAACAATTTCTCTTCCACTTTGCTCTCAGGACACAAGGCAGGTCTTCAAGTATTAGTTAAAAAGAAATTACCCGAAGTTATCTGGACGCACTGCATGCTTCACAGAGCAGCTCTTGTGTCAAAAAATATGAGTGAGGAACTTAACATTTTTACAAAAGTTACGAAAGTTATAAACTACATAAAAAACAGTCCTTTAAAAGTTAGGTTGTTTGCAAAGCTGTGTGAAGAAATGGAAGCTAATTATACCTCACTTCTATACTGTTGTGAAGTGCGCTGGCCATCTCGTGCAAAAGTGATTCAAAGGGTGTTTGAACTCAAAGAAGAGATTGCAGTTTTTCTCGATGAAAATCATAATGAAGAGGCAAATTTATTTAAGAATGATAACTTTATTGTTAAACTTGCCTATTTGAAATTTTTGGAAAATTGACTGTTTTGAATAAATCAATGCAAGGACCACAAGTGCAATCACTGATTCAAAAAGACAAAGTGAAAGCATTCATAAAAAAATTGGAGCTGTGGAAATCAAATTTACAAAAAAACAAGTTCGACATGTTTCCACTTTTAAATGATTTCTGCGCCAGAGTTAATATTGAAGCAAACAAAAATCTGTTTACTGAACATTTGGATGGTTTGCTAATGCACTTCTCACATTATTTTGAAGATTTTGATTTTACAAAGTTCGCGTGGATGCAGAATCCATTTGTCGATGAACAAGATGATGATTTTGGATTGACAACTATTGAAAAGGAAAAATTGATAGAATCATCATGCGATACTTCATTGAAATAAAAATTTCAGAGTGAAACCCCTGTTCAATTTTGGTTGAATCAAAGTGAAGAATATAATACTTTATCAAGCAAAGCAATGCAAGTATTGCTGCCATTCGTAACATCATATTTATGCGAAACGGGATTTTCTGCATTGGCTGCAATGAAATCCAAATATCGAGCCCGTTTAATAGTAGAAAAAGAGCTACGAGTAGCACTCTCCTCAGTGACACCTAGATTCGATAAACTTTGTGCTAATAAACAAGCACATCCATCGCATTAAAAACAAAATAATTTAAAAATGAATATATATATATATATATATATATATATATATATATATATATATATATATAGTAAAACCTTGTTATTATTCTGTCAATTACGTTTTTTTTTTTTTTTTTTTCATTTTTTGTATTAATAAATTTTTTGCCATTTAAAAATGTGTCTGTATTATTTTATGAAATAAAGGGGGGGGGTGCCAAGACTAGATTTTTTAAAAGGGGCGCATAGTAACATAAAGTTTGGAAACCAGTGGTGTAAGGTTTGTGTAGTTTGTGCTGGCTGCTTTGACTACCCAGGAGCAGTAATCACCTGAAAAACTGCTTTTGAGTACTTGTATGCACTATGGGGAGGTGGGCCAGTTCCAGTAGGTAGGATGTTTAGGGTCTCGGTTCGAGACAACAAAAAAGTTGTGGGGGGGGGGAAGAGTATAACTTAATTCTTAACACTTTGTTTCACTGAACTCTTATAGAGTATTTATGCTCTATATTCTCCTTCATAATAAAAGTTATTAGCTGTCTACTCAATTTTTACAACACACTGGATTTATCTAAAGCCATTCGTGTAGCAGAAATTTTCACCTTTTAAACACATTATTGGCAAAACATGAAGCACATTAAGATTAAAGGGAGTTTTAATAAGTTTAGTCTCTTGCCCAGGAGAAATTGTTCCCACAGTAGTTTCAAATTCTGTTCTGATGTCCTAATATTGTGGACAATCATACAAAATGTTATTAGTGGAGTCCCCCAGGGTTCGGTGTTAGGCCCATTGTTGTTTTCGGTATTTATCAATGATATTGATGAAGGTATATCAGAGCTAATGTCTAAGTTTGCAGTTGATACGAAGGTTGACAGGGTTGTTAATGACAGTAATGATAGTACGCTACTGCAACAGCATCTGGAAAAGTTGAGCAGATGGGCTGAGAGGTGGCAACTAAACTTAACATTGGCAAATGTAAAGTACTACATTGTGCAATCAGATATGAAGTTTTCTGAGCAGTGCAGACAGGCACAAGAGTAGCCTATGGTGTCTTGTGAATGATATACAGGAATTTTGCTAGCAGGGATAAGAGGGTGATTGTCCCCTTGTATAAGGCAATGGTCGGGCCATACCTTGAGTACTGCATACAGGTCTGGATGCCTCATTTTAGGAAAGATGTAGAGCTGCTGGAATGAGTACAGAGAAGGGCAACGAGATTGGTGAGTGGAACAAAGGGTTGGCATTACCAAGAAAGGCTTAAGTTCTGCAAATTACATTTTCTCCAGAAAATGCAATTTGCAGAACTAGATATCTGCGAAGTGATCTAATTGAGGTGTAAAAGGCCTTGAATGGTTTGAGCAAGTTCAATGCTAATGGGATTTTTCCTCTTGCTCAGATTTCTCACCTGAGGGGACATAAATTCAAATTGAGGAAATATAATTGTAGAATAGATGTGCCAAAATTTGCCTTTAGGCAGCGGGTGGTTGATAGTTGGAACAAACTGAATGAGTATTTTGCATCTACATTCACACGTGAGGAATTATTACAGTTTGAAAATGGAAGAAGGTTATCAAATTGTAGCAGTGTGCTTAATGATTTTGTAATAACTGAGAGCAAAGTGGAGGAGAAATTGTTGAAGTTAAACATAAGAAAGGCACCTGGGGTGGATGGGATCTATCCAGTTATTTTAAAGGAGGCGGCAAAGCAACTAAGCAAACCCTTAGCCATAATTATGAGAGCATCCTTGGACTCAGGGGAGGTTCCCACGGACTGGAAATGTGCAAATGTGTTCCCAATTCACAAAGGTGGATCGAAGGGTGACACGAGTAATTACAGACCAGTTAGTTTAACTTCTGTTCCGGGTAAAATAATGGAGTCACTGGTTAAAGATGCATTGCAGGATCATCTAGACAAGACTGCAGCAATAATTCAAACACAGCATGGGTTTGTTAAGGGAAAGTCTTGTCTGACAAACTTGATTGGTTATTATGATGTGGTCACAAAGGAACTGGATGCAAAAAATAATTTTGATATCATATACTTGGATTTCAGGAAAGCTTTTGACACTGTTGCGCATGGAAGACTACTGTACAAATTGGAGCAGAATGGTATTAAGGGTAAGTTGCTATGCTGCAATGGATAAAAGGATGGTTAAGTGGGAGAAGACAGAGGGTGGTAATCAAAGGGTGCTGCTCTTCGTGGACTAATGTTATTAGTGGAGTCCCACAGGGTTCGGTGTTGGGTCCACTGTTGTTTTGTGTATTTATCAATGATATTGATGAAGGTATATCAGGCTTAATGTCGAAGTTTGCAGATGACACAAAGGTTGGCAGGGTTGTTAATGACAGTAATGGCAGTGTGCTACTGCAACAGGATCTAGATAATTTGGGCAGATGGGCTGAGAAGTGGCAACTGAAGTTCAACCTTGACAAATGCAAAGTACTGCATATGGGTAGAAGTAACCCCAGAGAAACGTACCAACTGTGTGGTACTACACTTAAGGTGGTAGAAAATGAAAAAGACCTGGGAGTAATTGTGCAGTCAGATATGAAGTTTTCTGAGCAGTGCAGACGGGCTGCTAGGGCGGGTCATGGGGTTTTGTCAATGATATATAGGAATTTTGCTAGCAGGGAAAAGGAGGTGATTGTCCCTCTGTATAAGGCAATGGTCAGGCCACGCCTTGAGTACTGCGTACAGGTCTGGAGGCCTCATTTTAGGAAGGATGTAGATTTGCTTGAGCGTGTACAGAGAAGAGCAACACGATTGGTGAGGGGAATGAAGGGATTCTCTTACCAAGAGAGGCTTAAGTTCTGCAAATTGCAGTGGCTGAAGACTAGGCACCTGCGCGGTGATCTGATTGAGGTGTATAAGGCCTTGAATTGGTTGAGCACGCTGAATTCTGATGGGATCCTTCCACTTGTTCAGATTACGAACCTACGGGGACATAAGTTCAAATTAAGAAAGGACAGATGTAGAATAGATGTGCGGAAATTTGCCTTTAGCCAGCGGGTGGTTAATTGCTGGAACAAACTTCCATCTGTCGTTGTGGAAGTTGATAGGTTAAATAAATTTAAGGAGGAACTGGACAGGCATTTGGAGGGAATGGTGTGTTTTTTTTTTTTTTTTTTTTTGGCTGATGCTGCATAAGCTCCTACACTTGCTTTCTTGCATCATGTGCCACTACTACTACTACTACTACAAACTTCCATTTCTTGTAGTGGAGATCAACAACTTAAATAAGTTCAAGGCAGAACAAGACAAATATTTGGAGTGAATGGATGAGTGAAATGGGAAGGGTTTATTTTTATTTTTTGGCTGATGCTATAAAAGCATGCTTTCTTGCATCATATGCATCTACTGCTAATACATTGCTCCAACTCTTGGCCTCTCCACAAAAACAGAGAGGTGTATTTCTTAGGCTGAATTTATACAGTTTACCTTTTAACGAACCATGTCTTGTAAGAATATGAGAGCTGAACTTGCTCATAGAGAACCACTTATTTGTCTTTATGTCCGTTAAATAAGAAGCTGAAGGAAGAAATTTCTTAATCACTAATCCAGCTTCAAAAGTATCCCATCTGTCCTGCCATTTGTTCACCAATCCATTTCAACATCTTTGTTTCTCCCTCTCTCTCTCAGCATCTTATGTCAATCTCAATCCCCATAAATGTAGTTTGAATCTGTTTACAGATATGAAAACTTAGCCCTCTTACTAAGAAAAAGTCCAATAGTAACATTCTTGCTAATACCTGCAAAACAGCCATCGATACTGTTTGACAAACACATAGAATAGCCAACAGCATTGTCCTTTGCAATGACACGAGTTTTAGTTTAAATCTAACAATTGCTACCATATGGTACTGTGCACCAGCAGCATAGGTAACCATAGGGAGGAAGATTGCAGAATAGTATAACTTCAAAGTTTTTTTCTCGACAGCCCCCACTCTGTTCTTGATATCCTAAAAATAGCTGCAGTGGACTTCTTAACTTAACCAGATAAATAAGAAAGATGTGCAGAAAAATTTAGAAAGATCAGTTTAAAAATTTAGAAAAAATCAATTGTTACTCCTAAATATTTCACTTGGTTTACTAGCGGAAGTTGAATCTCGTTAATTTTAATTTGAGGAGGTTGTATCTAATTTAGTCTGAAAAATAATCATTTTAGGTTTAGAAGAACCAATGTTAAGCTTGTTTTGAAGAGTCCACACTAATAGAGATCCTTTAATACGTGGTTGGCAGAAGTCTCTAAAGCCCTTTGGGAATTACCTTGAATTAAAATAGTTAAATCATCGGCATATGCAATAAGTCTAGTCCTGCAAACTTTTGTGCTAACCATTCCTCTAATACCATATTCCACTTTAACTGTCCCAAAATCGAGCTTTGAGGAGATTCTCGGGTAAACTTCTGCTCTACACAGAAATTTTGACTTGACCAGTATTTTCCTTTGTGAAAAATAACTTTGTAATAAGTCATATAACTGCTGAGGGCAGTTAGCTTGATGTAGTCTTGCGAGGGAGCTCTCCCACCAAAGGGAGTCGAAAGTTCCCCTCGAAATCCATGAAAATAGCAAGTACTGATATTAGCCAACTAGAACTTTTCTAGAACTTTCCTTATTAGCCAACAAAGCAATTGGCCTATGAGACCTATAATTATTCCTTGGTTTTCCATTCTTAGGAATAAGTTTAAATAAAGCTGTTTTCTATCTAGTAGGAAATAACCCCTCACACCAACATTTATTATAAAGTACAAGCAAGATCCTTTGTCTCATCTTGTAAAACCTTAATGTAAAGATATTTTCTAAAAGATCCATACGAGGACATTTAAAAGTTTTAATTTTCTTAATTACTGAGTCGATCTCATCAATACTAAATAGCTCTGAGTTTTCATTGGTAAAGTAGTTATCATTAGCTGAATGGATAGATAAATGAACGTCTGTATCATCATCAATAGGAAAAAGCCCATCTAGTATTACATTAATTGTTCCATACCAATCTAAAGTTTCATTCCCACGTGCCTGTACTGTCCAAAAAATTTCTGGTGAATGTAACTGATCTCTCGTCAGCTTATATAGAAGTCCCCGAGAATTATTATGATCAGATGATTGAACTAATTTTATCCAATTATTGTGCCTGCTATTTATGATGGCTTTTGTATAAGTATTCTTAATATCAATATATGTTGTTTGTAACTGCTCAATATAGCAGAAGGCCAATGTTGATGGTATCGATATCTTTGCCGAGAGCTGCATTTACTTATTTTTTTAAATTAGACAACTCACTAGACCACCAAGAACAAGGTTTGCCTACAGTTCTTTTCTTGTTTGTTGACTTGTATGATGCTTTTATTAACGATTCCTGAATGTAATTTGCCAGTTCAGTGTAGCAGTTTTATTTTCAAATAAATTCGATGGATTGGGAAAATCCAGATTAACAGTCTTCAAAATTTGTCCAATTAATTTTTCTGAGACAATCCAATCAGTTCTGGAAGTGATTGAGAATGAAAATCATAGTAATATGTTGACTTAACAAAATGCACTATTAATATCGAATTACTGTTGCACAGAGAGAAATGGATACAGAATAAATTATGACAAGCTTAATGATAGGAAAATACATACATATATTAGATTAGATACATACAAAAAAGCTTTTGCTTGTTTTTGTCAACCTTCCTCAGTCAAACTGACAGTTGAGTGGAATATGAGGGCGTGTACTGCCAGTCATGTACATGAACTTGTGATTAATTGTTGAATGTTGAAGCCTGTGGCTGTGATACATGTGGAAGTTGCCAGCGTTTGTCATTAGTCAGAATTGTTTTTTTGATGATAGAGCGGACCCAACATCCACTGCTCCTGTTGACCGAGGTATTGGAGAATGTGATGTTCAACTACTCCAACCAGGCGTGTCGTCGATAGTGGCAGGACCTATCCACAATCACGACATTGCGGTGTGGGTCAGTGTCGTCGTGGGTTGCCCAAACATGTTCAGCAATAGCTGAGTGCTCTACATCCGGTCACCCGAATTTCTGGGGATAACCACGAACACATCATCCACGTAGCAACACCAAAAGGTAATGGGATCTGGTACATTCGTAAATGCACAACCCTCTAATTCCTTCATCGCGATATTTGCCGTGACTCTTAGACCATCTAAATTCTCTGTTGCCTTTAATAAAATTCCATCGAGTTAGAATCGGACAACACTATACCATACTTAGACACCCTTGTCCGACGCGAGAGCATGCGCTTGAAGACAACTGTCTGTCGTAAACCAATGTGTGCTGGCCAATTTACCAACTTCCGGTCAGCACACATGCATAGCCATCTTCCTGCCACTGCACGAACCTTGCTAACTCGTGCCTGGATCCACTCTAGTTCTGTAGATGAGAGGCACACTGAAATTGCTAAAGTCAAGGCGGATCTTATGAGGTGTGGCTATCCCATCAATACCCTCGACAGGTGTGACCTACAGACACATGGCCACGTAGCGACCAAAAGAAACATCCAAGGTAATGACTCAACCGCGAGCACCTTTATCCCATACTACCCAAACCTATCACAACAGGTTTCTAGGGTCCTAAAATCACATGGGATAAAATGCGATTTTAGGACCCTAGAAACTCCCAGGCAAAAAGTTACTATCCCTCATCTCTAAAGTGAAAACACCGGTCCCCACCTTACTACAAAGCAGTTTAGTCTACCGCATCTCTTGCTGTGACTGCATTAGCTGCTACATTTGAGGAAACTGGGAGACGACTCGAAAAACGTCTTTCCGAACATGAAGGAGCAATCCGCTTAGTGGATGTAGATCACTCAGCTATTCCCGAACACATTTGGCCAACCCACCATAACATTGACCCACATCGCGATGTCGTGATTGTGGATAGGTCCTGCCACTATCGACAACGTACCTGGTTGGAGTCGTTGAACATCACATGCTCCAATATCTCGGTCAACAGGAGCAGTGGATGTTGGGTCCACCCTATCATTGAAACAACAATTCTGACTAATGACAAACGCTGGCAACGTCCACATGCATCACAGCCGTTGGCTTCAACATCCAACAATTAATCATGGAGTTCATGTACATAATTGGTAGTACACGCCCTCATGTTCCACTCTTAACTGTTAGTTTGACTGAGTAAGGTTGACAAAAACAACCGAAAGCTTTTTTGTATGAATCTAATATATGTATGTATTTTCCTATTATTAAACTTGTCATAATTTATTTTGTATCTGTTTCGCTCTGTGCAACAGTAATTCGATATTAATAATGAATCCGGAGCGCACAAGCCTCTTTAATCATAAAATGAACTATTAGCATTAACACAGGCATATGATGCAAGAAAGCAAGCTTATGCAGCATCAGCCAAAAAGAAAAATGCTCCCATTTCACTCAAGTCACTCCAAATGCTTGTCCAGCTCAGCCTTAAATTTATTTAATCTATCAACTTCCACAACAAGAGTTGAAAGTGTGTTCCAGCAATCAACTACCAGCTGGCTAAAGGCAATTTCTGCACATCTATTCTACTACTCAGTTTGAATCTGTGCCCCCTCAGGTTCTTAATTTGAGCAAGAGGAAGAATCCCATCAGCTCGCTTAACCCGTTCAAGGCCTTGTACACCTCAATCAGATCACCTCGTATGTGCCTAGTCTCCAGGTGCTGCAATTTGCCTATCTTGGTAAGAGCACCCCTTTGTTCCCCTCACCAATCTTGTTGCTCTTCTTTGATGAGGCCTCCAGACCTGTACACAGTATTCAAGATGTAGTCTGACCATTACTTGTACAACAGGATAACCACCTTCTTGTCCCTGCTAGCAAAATTCTTATATTGACAAGACTCCATGATCTGCTCTGGCAGCCTGTCTGCACTGCTCAGTGAACTCAATATCTGACTGCGCAATTACTCCCCAGCTCTTTTTCATTCTCCACTACCCTGAATGTAGTACCACATAGTTGGTACGTTCCTTTGGTTACTGCTACCCATATGCAGTACATTGCATTTGTCAATCTTAAACTTCAGGTGTCACTTCTCAGCCCATTTGCCCAGATTATCTAGATCCAGTTGCAGTAGCATACTATCTTTACTGTCATTAACAACCCTGCCAACCTTTGTATCATCTGCAAACTTGGATATTAAGCCTGATATACCCTCATCAATATCGACTTCATCAATCAACAATCATTGCTGAATACACAAAACAACAATGGGCCCAGCACTGAACCCTCGGGTACTCCATTAATAACATTAGTCCATGAAGAGCAGTGTCCATTAATTACCTATCTCTGTCGTCTCCCACTCAGCCAGCCCTTTATCCATTATAGCAACTAGCCCTTAATGCTGTACAGCAGTCTTCCATGTGCAACAATATCAAAAGCTTTCCTGAAATTCAAGTTTATGATCTAAATTATTTTCTGCATCCATTTCCTTTGTGATCACATCATTGCATCCAATCAAATTGGTCAGACAAGACCTCCCCTTTAACAAACCCATGCTGTCTTAACTACTACTGCTGTCTTGTCTAGATGATCCTGCAATGCTTCTTTAACATGTACTCCATTATTTTTCCTGGAACACAAGTTAAACTAACAGGTCTATAGTTACTTATGTTACCTTTTGAATCCCCCTTTGTGAATTGGGGATACATTTGCATACTTCCAATCGGGGACCTCCCCTGATTCTAAGGAAGGTCTCATAATTAGGGTGAAAGGATTTGCTTACTTTCTTTGCTGCCTCCTTCAGTGTAACTGGATAGATCCCATCCATCCCATGTGCCTTCCTTATATTCAACTTCAATTTCTTCTCCACTATGCCCTCGGTTATTACAAAATCACTTAGCTTCCTCTTAGAGTTTGATAAGCTTGTGGCATTCCTCTCCTTGAATAACTCCTCATGTGTGAATGTAGGTGCAAAGTGCTCATTGTTTATGAGCTACCTTTATCATGATCATCAATAGTAACACCATCTATGTTAAGTGGACCAATCTGATTCATCCCTTTCCTTCTAGAGTTTACATTAGTAAAGAACTCTTGGCTGTTTTTCTTTACACCCTTTGCCAAAGATTTCTTGTAATCTGCGTTCACCTGCCTAACCTCATTTGTGACTTGTTTACAACTAGCTTGTATCTGCCACAGGCTTCTGTCGCATGATAATTTATATGCATCTCATGCATTTTTCTTCTCTGCCACGAGCCTCATTAATTCATCTGACATCCATTTAGACCTAAACCTTGAACAGTACTTTTTAGTTGGTATGAAAATCCTAGTAGTTTCCAAGATTTAATTCCTGAAGGCTTCCCATTTAGAATTCACTGTTGGTAGTATCATCAGTTAATCCCACTGTATTAATTTAGAAATTTCTGAGACCACTGTAAGACACCTTTACAAAAGCAAAAACCATTCCACCCTTGATGGTAGTTACATCTTTAAATGAATCCCACATTAGTACACTGTGATTACTGTCACCCAGTGGTTATCTGCAAATTCTTAATGCATTAATAATCAGTGCTGATAATCAGATCAAGAGTATTATTCCCTCTGGTTTCCTCTTGAACATGTTGCTGTAGAAAACAGTCATTTAATAAATCCACAAAGTCTTGCTAGCATGTGAGTGACCAATCAACAAGTTCCAGTCAGTATTGGGAAAGTTAAAAACCCCCATTATAAGACATTTTGATTTACTGACCCACTCTATTTCTCTGCACAACTGTTTATTATGCTCATCAGAGTCATTAGGCCTATAACACACACCTACTCTTTTTCCCTTTCCCAGTGTCACACTGCACTGACTCAACATTGCATTGTTCACCAATGTCAATCTAATGCACTTTCTTAGATTCTTAGATTTTGTTTCTTAACTACCAGCATAAGCCCTCCACCCTTTCTGTCCTGTCTATCCTTTTTGTACACATAGTATTCCCCAAATTCCAATTCTGCACAGCTTATATCTGTGTGACACCACATCTGATATCCCAACAATATCCACCTTTGATGTCTTGACCAGCACTTCAAACTTATCAAATTTATTAACTATACTTCTAGCATTGGTGCACATGCAAGCAAACATGCATCTGTTCCTACCCATAGTTACCTTAACACAGCCCATGTATTTACTTGTTTCACTACGACTCCCAGCAATCCTGGAAATCACCAGCAACATGCTTTCCAGGCTGCTGATCATTCCAATAGAAGCAGTGCAAGAATCACTTTTGCCTCTGCCTGCAGCCACTGTGAATCTTTTAGTCTGTGTATCCCCCGAAGCTAGCAGTTTTCCAACACACCTAACACTGCCTTGATAGCATCAGCAACTATTCTTGCACCCTTTATATTTAAGTGTACCCCATCCCCGTAGATGCAATCTCTCCAGTTAACAGGCATAGCCAAGCTGAAAAAATTCTACCTCATGAGCCTTGCACATTCTCTCCAGGGCCGAATTGATTGACAAGGCTCTCATCATATACTCCCTTCTATTGTGTCTGGGCAGAATTGCAGACTCTTTCAAATTCAACCTTAGCTCGCAACTTTTTTTCAACATTGATCTGTACTTGCTGAGTAAATCTGCAGATCTCTTATTCTTAATATGATTAGTGTCATTGTGTACAACAGTATAACTTTTTGTGCCCTTAAAAGATGATATATTGTTTACAATGTCATCAAGTTTTTTCTCTGACCGACGTAGTAATAGTAATAGAGGCATGTGATGCAAGAAAGCAAACGTATAAGCACAATTTCACACAACCATTTCCTCTAAAAATTTCTCAAGTTCCTCCTTGAATTTGAGCTATCGACTTCCACAACAACAGATAGTTTGTTTCAGCAATTAACTACCCACTGGCTAAAGGCAAATTTTTGCACATTTATTCTACAACTGTCTTTCCTCAAATTTATGCATTTGAATTTATGCACCCTCAAGTTCATAATCTGAGCAAACAGAAGAATCTTATCAGAATTCAGCATTCTCAACCCATGCAAGGGCTTATACGGTTCAATCAGATCACCTCGCAGGTGTCTAGTCTCCAGCCGCTTCAATTTGTAGGATTTACGAAGCCTTTCTTGGTAAGAGGACCCCGTCGTTCCCCCCTCACCAATCTTGTCACCCTTCTCTGTACGTGCTCAAGCAACTACATCCTTCCTAAAATGAGGCCTCCAGACCTGTATGCAGTACTCAAGGTGTGGCATGACCATTGCCTTATACAAAGGGATAATCACCTACTTTTTCCTACCAGCAAAATTCCTGTATATCATTGACAATACCCCATGACCTGCTCTGGCAGCCTGTCTGCATTGCTTAGAAAACTTCATATCTTACTGCACAATTACTCCCAAATCTTTTTCATTTTTTACCACTCTAAGTGTAGTACCACACAGTTGGTATGTTTCTCTGAGATTACTTCTACCCATATGCAGTACTTGGAATTTATGCCTAGTTGAATTTATGAGAGGTGATCTGATTGATCTGACCAGGACATACCGTGGTCCTGTTTCACTTATCCTTTTTGCATAATAATATATTTCCTACCTCCCTGACAATAGAATTGCCAACAATAACTAGTTCCTGTGTAACCAGATCATTCTGTGTTGCCTGCTGCCCAGCAGAGCTCTGGCATTGAGTTGGGCAGCTGAGAACTTGATGGGCCCCTCATATTAATTTCTTCCGTGGCATCTACCCTACTCCTCAAACTCTCATAGACACCCATCAGAACTCTGAGTTGGCACTCTAGGCACTTAGCATGCACAAAGACATCTTCTTTGGCTGGATCATGTCGTGTTCCCGAAATGTGCACATTTCACATCTTCGCACATTTTTTGACTGTGATGCGTTGGAAGATCACCCTCTTCGTTTCTAGCACGAGTCGCAGCACTCCTGCTACTCTGTAATCTTTGCTTCCAAATTATAGTCTGGGTCATGATTTCCTTTAAATTCAGTTTAATTAACAATGAAATTTAATAAGATTAATAAATTTTATTTAATAATTGATAATACTATACTATACTATACTAAGCTAACAGATTCCTACAGCGGTACATATTACGCTATCTAGTTTTATGTTATACCTTACTCTATCAGTTCGAGATGTACATTAAGCTATTGCATGGTGATCACTAAAATCCAATATGTAATGATTAACCATTCTGATATTAGATTTGTAAAAGAAGAGGAAACCAAAGTGACATCACATCTATATTTGACTCGCCTGTCGAGCTACTATAGGTTGTATACTGGCTAGATCTGTTAACCACAGTAAAATTGTGACTGATTAAAAAGTCTTCCAAAAGACAACCTCAAATCTGTGTTGTTATTTTACCATAAGCTCAATTAGTTACTTGTGTCACCTTTTGAACTCCCTTTGTGAATTGAGGATACATTTGCACACCTCCCGTCCATGGGGACCTCTCCTGAGTTCATGGAGGCTCTCTAATTAAGGGTTTGCTTACTTTCTTTGCTGCCTCCTTCAATATAACTGGATAGATCCCATCCACCATAGGTGCCTTCCTATGTTTAACTTCAATTTTCCCTCCACTTTGCTCTCAGTTATTACAAAATCACTTAGCTCTCTGTTTGAGTTTGATAAACTTCTGGCATTCCCTTCCTTGAATAACTCCTCATGTGTGAATGTAGATGCATAATACTCATTCAGTTTATCAGCTATCTGAGCAGGATCATCAGTAGTTGAACCATCTATGTTAAGTGGACCAATCTGATTCATCCCTTTCATTCTAGAGTTTACATGATATAAGCTAGTCTGTAAGCAAGTCACAAAAGAGGTTAGGCAGACGAAATCAGTTTGCAAAAAATGTTTGATAAAGGATGCAAGAAAAACAGCAAAGACTTTTTGCAAACTGATTTCGCCTGCCTAACCTCTTTTGTGACTTGCTTACAGACTAGCTTATATCTGCCATAGGCTTCTGTGTCGCCTGAAAATTTATATGCATCCCATGCATTTTTCTTCTCTGCCACAAGCCTCATTAATTCATCTGACATCCATTTAAGCCTAAATATTGAACAGTATTTTGTTAGTTGAATTGAAAAGCCTAGTAGGCTCCAAGATTTAGTCCCTGAAGGTTTCCCATTTAGAATTCACCGTTGGTAACATCATCAGTTGATCCCACTGTATAGAATTTAAAAACTATCTGAGACCAGTGTAGTTACCTTTATGAAAGCAAAAACCCTTCCCTTTACCGTTGATGGTAGTTACATATTTAAGTAAGCCCTTCATCAGTACACGGTGATCACTGTCATCCAGTGGTGACAGTGATCACCGTTAATGCACGAATAATCATTGCTGATAATCAGATCAAGAATATTATTCCCTCTGGTTGTCACTCGAACATGTTGCTGTTGAAAACAGTCATTCAATAAATCCACAAAATCTTGCTAGTGTGCGAGTGACCAATCAACAAGTTCCAGTCAATATCTGGAAAGTTAAATTCCCCCATTATAAGACATTCTGATTTACTGGCCCACTCTATTTCTCTGCACAATTGTTTATGATACTTGTCAGAGTCATTAGGCCTATAACACACACCTGCTCTCATTTTCCCTTTCCCAGTGCTTATGTCACACAATACTTACTTAAAATTGCATTGTTCACCAATGTCAGTTTAATGCACTTTCTTAGAGTTTGTTTCTTAACTTACAGCATAGCCCCTCCTCCCTTCCTGGCCTGTCTATACTTTCTGTACACATTGTACTCCCCAAATTCCAATCTACATTTTTAGATATACATCATGTATATCTAAAACAAATTTGTATTTTGTTGCTTCAGAAACTTTCAAATTATTTTATATTATTTTTGTTTTCTCTTCCCAAAATAGGATTATGATGCTATGGTCACTCTTGTTGATGACTTGTTGTTGGGATATGCAATGCTCTTGTCTGTTTTTATAACTGTTACCGTTATGGAACAAAAGTAGCAGTCATTAATGTTCCTTAGGATCCCTCCACATAGTGGGAAATGCAAATGTCATGGTTTTCTTTTTACCACATTTCTACAATCACTAGTCATGTATACTGTACACTTTATTGGGGCGGGGACATTTATCTTGGTCATCTAATTTAATTCCAAAATATGTGGCATATACATTTCTCACAAATGATCTTGTATCCTGCCTTTTTTTTTTTTTTTTTTTTGCTACAAAATAGTTACTGTTGAGTGTAAATAACAAAATATATTGGATCATTCACTCAATCCTAAGTTGCCATTGTTAAATACATAATATGAAAATCACATTAGAAGCAGATGGAAAAAACACTTTGCAGATTTATATAGCTATGTGACTTCCAGGTCTTTGAGTTTAAATACATCTGGGCATGTGTATACTGTCAATCACAAAGGGAGAGGTACACGTGACACATATACATGAAATGTGTATATAAGAAACCAGTTTTTCCTGTTTATATATATATATATATATATATATAAAAAAAAACGTACATGGTAGGTAAAAATGGTTTATAGTACACACAGAAATGCCGTTAATTTTTTTTTGTGTGTGGCTGTGGGACCATCAAAATCTATGCAAACGAGCGTTGTTGATAAACAAGGAGAGCACATGGAACGCTGACCGGACTAGCCAGGTGGGTAAAGTACCTGCCTGGCAACCCAAAGGTTGCAGGTTCGAATCCTGCCTGAGGCTTGGATCACAGTAAAATGCAAAAACTTTGGGAGGTGCATTATGGTTAGAGAAGCCGATGCGCCAACAACAACGAAAAAAAAAAAAAAAAAGCACATTGTTGTGGCAGAATTTTTAACTTCTATATGTCAAGTGTAATTTTTATTTCTAAACAATATTTAATGTTCTTCAACTGAATAAAATGGTATGATGAATAAGAAAAGAAACCACCTTGTACATTGAAGTATCTGCCAAACAAAAACAGCAGTTGTTAATGTACCTTATCCAAATTTAAAGAACAGTAAAACCTGTGTACTTCTGGATATAATCTGTGTGGGGTTGGGATTTGGAAGTGTTTGTGTAGCATACATAGAAATTGAGAAGTCAAAATTTGTAATTTTTTAAAAATTTGTGGCTGCAGAAAAATCAAAGTACATTTAAATTAAGAAAAATATGGTTACTCAATGAATTAGGGCAGTAATACAGGGTGTCCGTGCTAGAGGTATACAAAAATACACACATATATCTCAGCACCTATAAGGTGTATTAAAATAATTTTTTATTATTATACACATTAACTCACCAAGTTTTTATGGAAGTTAGTAAAGTTCAATATGGATGCCTTTTGTAGCTCAACAGATGTCAAAATGATACTCGAGTTCTTGGCAAGTGTTTTCCAGCATCTGAGGCATTATTAGAGCAACTGCTTCAACAATACGCTGTTTCAAATTGTCGAAATCCCAAAGTTTTCTCTTTTACACACACAGTCTTTAATAAAGCCCCATTTTTTTTTTTTTATAATCATATCTATGGAAAAAAATGGACCATTGAAGCCATTTTTGTGCACTCCTAACCAGACATTGACTTTTGGTGTGTTGCTTTCATTTTCAATCACTTGGTGAGGATTCTCTGTACACCCAATGTGGCAAGATGTGATGAAACAAATCTTGGAGAGATTTCCTATCGACTGTGCTATCGTTTGAGAAAATATAATGAGTAGTTCTTGCATTATAAGCTGTTATTTTTGGATACCTCTAGCCCGGACACCCTGTATTTTAAAGCACATTGTGTTGTGTTACTTTGAACCTTCTTGCTGTACATAACGAATGATCATTTTGAATTTATTTAATTCCATAATGTTACATCATGTATATTTAAAATGAATTTGTATTTTGTTGCTTCAGAAACTTACAACTCTAATTTTTTCCTTTATTTTTTATTATTTTTTTTATTTTTTACCCTCTTCCAAAAATAGGACTATGATGCTATGGTCACTCTTGTTGATGATTTGAAAACTGTTCCAAATATGCGGTTTACGTGCACATCAGCAATTCAGTATCACTATGCTTTTGCATTAAATAGGTCAGTAAAATTAACTAATTTTCTAGTTGAAAGAATCTTAATCATTATTTAACTAAGTGCATCAAATTATACAGTTACTTCTAAGTAATTGTAATATAGGCAAGTGATGCAAGGAAGCAAGCATATGTAGCATGGCGCTATCCGTAGCCAGGTGGGAAGGAGCAGCAGTGCGTAGCACACGCTTCTTGATTAGACCGGGGTTCGAGCCTGTCACCACCAAATACGGAGGATGCGGAAAGTTCAGGGAATGACCACCGCATATTCCGGAGCAATATGGCCTTAGATGCTAATGCTCCTAAAAATCAAACAACAGTAACAGTATGTAGCATCAGCCAAAAAAAAAAAAAAAAAATCGCACAATTCCCTCTAAATGTTTGTTCAGTTCCTCCTTGAATTTATTTAAGCTATCAACTTCCACAACGACAGATGGAAGTTTGTTCCAGCATTTAACCACCAGCTGGCTAAAGGAAAATTTCTGCACATCTAGTCTACAACTGTCTTTCCTCACTTTAAATTTGTTCCCTTAGGTTCGTAATCTGAGCAAGTGGAAGAATCCCATCAGAATTCAGCGTGCTCAACCCATTCAAAACCTTATACACCTCAACCAGATCACCTCGCAGGGCCTAGTCTGCAGCCGCTGCAATTTTCAGAACTTAAGCCTCTCTCTCATCATTCCCTTCACCAATCTTGTTGCCATTCTCTGTACACGATCAAGCAAATCAACATCCTTCCTAAAATGATGCCTCCAGACCTGTATGCAGTATTCAAAGCACGGCAGTACTCTAGCAAAATTCCTGTATATCATTGACAAAACCCCATGACCTTCTCTTGTAGCCTGTTTTTTTTTTTTTTTTTTTTTAATGTGAACCCCAAGCATGAGAGTTATTCGAACCTATAGTATTAGTACCGTGCTTGGGTTGGAGGTTGAGAAGATGAAAGAAGATATTTGTTGACATTGGACTTGAACTTCTGTAGATTGTAATTTTCAGGAAATATCTATGAAGGAAGGTTGTTCCAGAAAACGGCAGTTGAATGAATAAATAAGGAAGATGAAAAGTTGGTTGTGTGGGTTTGAAGTTGGACAGTAAATGGATGTTGGCTGGTGGCGGCATGTGTTCGGACTGTTTTGAAAGAGAGAGCGGGAATTATAGAAGCCAATTCAGAAGAATACTGCCCATGGAAGTATCTGTAGAAGAGGCATGCAGCAGAAACAGTACGTCTATGAGAAAGCGAGTGGAGAGACTGTTAGAGATGAATCATTAATTAACCTAACTGGCCTCTTCTGAATGGAATCAAGAAGCCTGAGAGAGGTTTTGGGGGCACCACCACAGATGTGGGAACAATATTCCATGGCACGGCAGATTTGCGTTTTATACAGAGTGAGCAGCAGTTTGGAAGAAAAGTAACGCTGAGAGCGAAAGAGAAAACCAAGTTTTTTAGTTGCAGAGGAAGCAATATTTGTAATGTGCTTGTGCCAAGAGAGATTAGAAGTCAGGGTAATCCCTAAAAGAGACATATCATTTTGCCTAGAAATCGGAGTGACACTAAAGATACGCATAGGAGCAGAAGAATCCTTTTTGCGAGATATAAGACAAAATTGAGTTTTAGAAGGGTCCATATGAGGATACATATGTACATCTCCAGTCCATTGGGACTTCTCCTGACTCTAAGGATGGTCTCATAATTATGGCTAAGGGTTTGCTTCCCTTGCTGCCTCCTTCATTATAATTGGATAGATTCCCTCTGCCCCAGGTGCCTTTTTTATATTTAACTTCAACAATTTCTCCTCCACTTTGCTCTTGTCTTGGCGCATTATGGCCTTAGCTGCCAATGCGCCATTAAAACCCAAACCAACCAACCAACCAACCAACCAACCAACCAACCAACCAACCAACCAACCAACCAACCACTTTGCTCTCAGTTATCACAGAATCACTTAGTTCCCTGTTAGACTTTGATAAAAATCTGACATTCCCCTCCTTGAATAACTCCTCATGTGTGAATGTAAATGCAAAATGCTCATTCAATTTATCAGCTGCTTGAGCAAGATCGTCAGTAGTCGACCGATCTATGTTAAGTGGTCCAATCTGATTCATCCCTTTCCTTCTAGAATTTAAAAAATAAAGAACTCTGCTGTTTTTCTTTGCATCATTTGCCAAAGATTTCTCATAATCTGCCTTCGCCTGCCTAACCTCCTTTGTGACTTGATTACAGACTAGGTTATATCTGTTGTAGGCTTCTGTGTCACCTGATAATTTATATGCATCACATGGATTTTTCTTCTCTGCCACAATCCTCATTAATTCATCCGACATCCATTTAGACCTTGAACCTTGAAAAGCATTTCTTACTTGGTATGGAAAGCCTAGTAGCCTCCAAGATTAAGTCCCTGAAGGCTTCCCATTTAGAATTCACCATTGTTAACATCATCAGTTGATCTTACTCTGTAGAGTTTAAAAACTATCTGAGGCCTCTGTAGTCACCTTTACAAAAGCAAAAACCATTCCACCCTTGATGGTAGTTACATCTTTAAGTAAATCCCACATCAGTACACTCTGATCGCTGTCACCTAGTGGTTCCTTTATGTGCAAATTCCTAATGCATGCATCATCACTGCTGATAATCAGATCAAGGGGTATTACTCCCTCTGGTTGTTCCTCGAACATGTTGCTGTATAAAACAGTCATCCAATAAATCCACAAAAGACTTGCTAGCATGCGAGTGACCAACCCACAAGTTCGAGCCAATATCTGAAAAGTTAATATGCCCATTGCAAGACATTCTGATTTACTGGGCTATTATATTTTTCTGCACAACTGTTCATTGCACTCATCAGTGTCATTAGGCCTATAACATATTCCTACTTTCATTTTCCCTTTCCCAGTGTTTGTCACATGAAACAGACTCAACATTGCACTGTCCACCCGTGTCAACTGGTTGCACTTCCTTAGATTTTGTTTCTAGCATTACCCATTCCTACCTGTCCGTTCTTTCTGTACACATTGTACTCCCCAAATTCCAATTCTGCACCGCTCATATCTGTGCGACTCCATGTACGTGATATCCCAACAATATCTGCCTTTGATGTCTTGATTATCACTTCAAATTCATCAATTTTATATACTATACTGCTAGTATTAGTGTACATGAGATGTTTTTATATATATATTTCATGAGATGTTTTTATATATTTCAGAGACTTCTGGGAGCCATTGCGGTACAAGTAAACACATGGGTTGTGTTAGGGTAGGTAAGAATAGAAACAGGTGCAGGTATACTTATGTGTACACCAATGCTAGGAGTTCAGTAAATAAATTTGATGAATTTGAGGTATTGCTCAAAACATCAAAGGCAGATATTGTTGGGATATCAGAGACGTGGTGTCACACAGATATAAGGGATGCAGAACTGCAATTTGGGCAGTACGTCTACAGAAAGGATAGACAGGATAGGAAGGGGGGAGGGGTTATGCTATTAGTTAAGAAACACATAGAAACCAAGGAAGTGAAGCCAGTCGACATCGCTGGACAGTGCAGTGTTGAGTCAGTTTGGTGTGACATAAGCATTGGGAGATCAAAATTGAGAGTAGGAGTGTGCTATAGGCCTAATGACTCTGATGAGTATAATAAGGAACTGTACAGGGAAATAGAGTGGACCAGTAAATCAGAGAGTCTTATAATGGGAGATTTTAATTTCCCAGATACTGACTGGAATTTGGGGGCTGGCTACTCACACACTAGCAGGGCTTTTGTGGATTTATTGGATGATTGTTTTCTACATCAGCATGTTCGGGAGGCAACTAGAGGGAGTAATACTCTTGATTTGATTATCAGCAGTGATTCTTCATGCATTAAGAATCTGCAGATAAATGAACCACTAGGTGGCAGTGATCACAGTGTGCTGAAGTGGGATTTACTCAAAGAGGTAACTACCATTAGGGGTAAAGGGAAGGGTTATTGCTTCCGTAAAGGCGACTACGATGGACTGAGACAGTATTTAAATTCTATACAGTGGGACCAACTGATGATGTTACCAACAGCAAATTCAAAATGGGAAGCATTCAAAGAACTTATCTTGGAAGCTACTAGGCTTTACATATCAACTAAGAAATATTGTTCAAGGTTTAGGCCAAAATGGATGTCAGATGAACTAATGAGGCATATGGCAGAGAAGAAAAATGCATGGGATACTTACAAATTAACACATGACACAGAAGCCTATGATAGATACAAGTTGATATGCAACCAAGTTACAAAGGAGGTTAGGCAGGCGAAGGCAGATTACGAGAAATCCTTGGCAAGGGATGCAAAGAAAAACAGCAAAGAGTTCTTTACTTATGTAAACTCTAGAAGGAAGGGGATGAATCAGATTGGTCCATGTGATATCGATGGGTCAACTTTGATGATCCTGCTCAGGTAGCTAACAAATTAAATGAATATTTTGCATCGACATTCACACATGAGGAGTTATTCAGCGAGGGGAATGCCAGAGGTCTATTCAACACTGGGAGTAAGCTAGAGAAACTTGTAATAACTGAGAGTAAAGTGGAGGAGAAATTTTTGAAGATAAACACAAACAAAGGTACCTGGGGTGGATGGAATCTATCCAGTTATATTAAAGGAGGCAGCAAAGGAAGTAAGCAAACTGTTAGCCATAATTATGAGAGCTTCCTTGGACTCAGGGGAGGTACCCACAGACTGGAGATGTGCAAATGTGATCCCAATTCACAGAGGAGGATCAAAGGCTGACACAAGTAATTATAGACCTGTGAGTTTAACTTCTGTTCCAGGAAAATTAATGGAGGAACTGGTTAAAGAAGCACTGCAGGATCATCTAGACAAGACTTCAGTTATAGCTCGGACACAGCATGGTTTTTGTTAAGGGGAAGTCTTGCCTGACCAATTTGATTGGATACTATGATGGAGTCACAAAAGAACTGGATGCAGAGAATAACTTTGATATTATATACTTGGATCTTAGAAAGGCTTTTGATACTGTTGCACATGGAAGACTGCTGCACAAATTGGAGTAGTGTGGCACTGGGGGCAAATTGCTTCTATGGATAAGGGGTGGTTGAGGGGGGAGAAGACAGAGTGGTAATCAGTGGATACTGCTCATCGTGGACTAATGTTATTAGTGGAGTCCCTCAGGGCTCAGTGTTGGGTCCATTATTGTTTTCTGTATTTATAAATGATATCGATGATGGTATATCAAGTTTAATGTCCAAGTTTGCAGACGATACAAAGGTTGGCAGGGTTGTTAAGGACACTACCGACACTATGCTGCTGCAACAGGATCAGGGAAGGTTGAACAGATGGGCTGAGAGGTGGCAAATGAAGTTTAACCTTGACAAATGTAAACCACTACATATGGGAAACAGCAACCCCAGAGCAACGTATCAACTCTGTGGTACTACACTGACAGTGGTGGAGAATGAAAAGGACCTGTGCATAATTGTGCAGGCAGATATGAAGTTCTCTGAGCAGTGCAGACGGGCGGCAAGAGTAGCTCATGGTGTCTTGTCAATGATATACAGGAATTTTTCTAGCATGGATAAGGAGGTGATTATTCTCTTGTATAAGGCAATGGTCAGGCCACACCTTGAGTACTGTATATAGGTCTGGAGGCCTCATTTCAAGAAGGATGTAGAGCTGCTGGAATGAGTACAGAGAAGGGCAACAAGATTAGTGAATGGAACAAATGGTTGCTCTTACGAAGAAAGGCTTATGTTTTGCAAATTACAGTTTCTGGACACTAGGCACCAGCGAAGTTATCTGTATAAAGCCTTGAATGGTTTGGGCATGCTCATTGCTGATGGGATTCTCCCCTCTTGCTCGGAATAATCATCTGAGAGGGCATAAATTCAAATCGAGGAAAGACAAATGTAGGATAGACATGCGGAAATTTGCCTTTAGACAGCTTGTAGATGGTTGGTGGAACAGACTTCCATCCCTTGTTGTGGAAGTTGATAGCCTAAATAAATTTACTGCTCAGCTGGACAGGTATTTCGAATGAACGGAGGGGTGAAGTGGAAGTGGTTTTTTTTTTTTTTTTTTTTTTGGCTCATGGTTTGCTTAGTTGATTTTTAGTATGCTTAGTTGCTTTGCCGCCTCCTGTAATAAACTAGATAGATCCCATCCACCCCAGGTGCTTTTCTTATGTTTAACATCAACAATTTCTCCTCCACTTTGCTCTCAATTACTACAAAATCATTAAGTATTGTGCTACAATTTGATAACCTTCTGCCATTTCCAAACCTTAATAACTCCTCGTGTGTGAATGTAAATGTCAAATACTCATTCAGTTTGTTTGCTATCTGGGCAGAATTAGCATTAGTAGAGGCATATGATGCAAGAAAGCAAGCTTATTCAGCATCAGCCAAAAAAAAAAAAAAAAGAAAAAAAAAAAAAAGCACAACCACTACTCCCATTTCTCCCCTCCGTTCGTTCGAAATACCTGTCCAGCTGAGCCTTAAATTTGTTTAGGCTATCAACTTCAACAACAAGTGATGGAAGTCTATTCCACAAACCAACTGCCCGCTGGCTAAAGGCAAATTTCCACACATCTATCCGACATCCGTCCTTCCTCAATTTGAATTTATGCCCTCTCAGGTGATTATTCTGAGCAAGAGGAAGAATCCCATCGGCATTGAGCATGCTCAAGCCATTCAAAGCCTTATACACCTCTATCAGATCACCTCGCCGATGCCTAGTCTCCAGACTCTGTAATTTGCAAAACTTAAGCCTTTCTTCATAAGAGCAACCCTTTGTTCCATTCACTAATCTTGTTGCCCTTCTCTGTACTCATTCCAGCAGCTCTACATCCTTCTTGAAATGAGGTCTCCAGACTTGTATACAGTACTCAAGGTGTGGCCTGACCAATGCCTTATACAAGGGAATAATCACATCCCTATCCCTGCTAGAAAAATTCCTGTATATCATTGACAAGACACAATGAGCTACTCTTGCAGCTCGTCTGCACTGCTCAGAGAACTTCATATCTGCCTGCACAATTACCCCCAGGTCCTTTTCATTCTCTACCACTGTCAGCGTAGTACCACAGAGTTGATACGTTGATCTGGGGTTACTGTTTCCCATATGTAGTACTTTACATTTGTCAATGTTAAACTTCATTTGCCACCTCTCAGCCCATCTGCTCAACCTTTCCAGATCCTGTTGCAGCAGCATAGCATCAGTAGTGTCCTTAACAACCCTGCCAACCTTTGTATCGTCTGCAAACTTGGACATTAAGCTTGATATGCCATCATCTATATCATTTATAAATACAGAAAACAACAATGGACCCAACACTGAACCCAGAGGAACTCCACTAATAACATTTGTCCACGTTGAGCAGTGTTCATTGATTACCACTCTGTCTTCTGCCATTCAACCATCCCTTTATCCGTAGCAGCAATTTGCCTCCAATGCCACACTGTTGCAATTTGTGCAGCAGTCTTCCATTCGCAACAGTATCAAAAGCCTTTCTAAGATTCAAATATATAACATCAAAGTTATTCCCTGCATCCAGTTCTTTTGTGACTACATCATAGTATCCAATCAAATTGGTCAGACAAGACCTGCCCTTAACAAAACCATGCTGTGTCTGAGCTATAACTGAATTCTTGTCCAGATGATCCTGCAGTGCTTCTTTAACCAGTGCCTCCATTAATTTTTCTGGAACCGAAGTTAAACTAACAGGTCTATAATTACTTGTGTCAGCCTTTGATCCTCCTTTGTGAATTGGGGTTACATTTGCACATCTCCAGTCTATGGATACCTCCCCTGAGTCCAAAGAAGCTCTCATAATTATGGCTAGGGGTTTGCTTTCTTCCTTTGCTGCCTCCTTTAATATAACTGGATAGATCCCATCCACCCCGGGTGCTTGTTTTATGTTTATCCTCAACAATTTCTCCTACACTTTCCTCTCAGTTATAAGAAAATCATTTAGCTCACTGCCAATGTTTACTTCACCTACGACATTCCCCTTCCTGAATAACTCCTCATGTGTGAATGTAGATGCAAAATACTTGTTTAGATTGTTAGCCACCTGAGCAGGATCCTCAACTGTTGAACCATCAACATCCAGTGGACCAATCTGATTCATCCCTTTCCTTCTTGAGTTTAAATAGGTAAAGAACTCTTTTCTGTTTTTCTTTGCATCCTTTGCCAAGGATTTCTCATAATCTGCCTTTGCCTGCCTAATCTCCTTTGTGACTTGGTTACAGACCAACTTATATCTATCATAGGCTTCCATGTCACCCATTAATTTGTATGTATCCCATGCATTTTTCTTCTCTGCCATATGTTTCATTAGTTCATCTGACAACCATTTAGGCCTGAACCTTGAACAACATTTCTTGGTTGGTATGTAAAGCCTGGTAGCTTCCAAGATTAGTTCCTTGAATGCTTCCAATTTTGAATTGGCTGTTGGTAACATCATCAGTTGGTCCCACTGTATAGAATTTAAATACTGTCTCAGCCCATCATAGTCGCCTTTACGAAAGCAAAAACCCTTCCCTTTATCTCTGATGGTAGTTACCTCCTTAAGTAAATCCCACTTCAGCACACTGTGATCACTGCCACCTAGTGGTTCCTTTATCTGCAGATTCTTAATGCATGAAGAATCACTACTGATAATCAGATTAAGAGTATTACTCCCTCTAGTTGCCTCCCGAACATGCTGGTGTAGAAAACAATCATTCAATAAATCCCCAAAAGCCTTGCTAGTGTGTGAGTGACCAACCCAGAAATTCGAGTCAATATCTGGGAAATTAAAATCCCCCATTATAAGACTCTCTGATTTACTGGCCTATTCTATTTCCCTGTACAGTATCTTATTATACTCATCAGAGTCATTAGGCCTATAGCACACTCTTCTGGATCATCATCAATCATCAACAGTCGATCCATCGATATGAAGTGGACCAATCAGATTCATCCCCTTCCTTTTAGAGTTTATATAAGTAAAGAAATCTTTGCTGTTTTTCTTAGCATCTTTTGTCAAGGATTTCTCATAATCTGCCTTCGCCCCCTAACCTCCTTTGTGACCTGATTACAGACTAGCTTATATCTACCATAGGCTTCTGAGTCGCTTGATAATTTATATGCATCCCATGCATTTTTCTTCTCCGTTACGAGTCTCATTACTTCATTTGATAACCATTTGGGCCTAAACCTTGAACAATATTTCTTAATAGGTATGAAACTTTTAGTAGCTTCCACGATTAATTCCTTGAATGCTTCCCACTTAGAATTTACTGTTGGTAACATCGTCAGTTTATTCCAATGTGGAATTAAAAACTTTCTGAGACCACTGTACTCACTTTATGGAAGCAAAAACCCTTTCCTTTACCCCTGATGGTAATTAAATCTTTAAGTAAATCCCACATCAGTACACTGTGATCACTGCCACCTAGTGGTTCCTTTATCTCCAAATTCTTAATACACGAATGATCACTGCTGATAACCAGATCAAGAGTATTACTCTCTCTCTGGTTGCCTCTCGAACATGCTGCTGCAGAAAACAAACATCCAATAAATCCACAAAATCTGACTAGTGTGTGAGTGACCAACCCACAAGTTCCAGTCAATATCTGGGAAGTTAAAATCCCCCATTATAAGACATTCTGATTTACTGGCCCACTCTATTTCTCTGTATAATTGTTCATTGTACTCATTTGAGTCATTAGGCCTATAACACACTCCTGCTCTTATTTTTGCTTTCGCAGTGCTTATGACACACCAAACTGACTCAACAGTGCACTGTTCATCTATATCAACTGGGTGCACTTCTTTGGATGTATGTGATGATCTGTCCATCTCATAACAAACCCATAATTTGAATGCTGCTGAAAGGCAGTTTCAGTTGGCAAGGTTGAAGTTGCATCCATTTCTTGAAATAGTGAGCTATATGCATGGATCCGCTATGTACTATACTAGATTCAATGTATAGTGGATCCATATATATATGTACACCTAAACAAAATTCCATTTGCAATGGTCAGAATTTTTTCCCTTTCTGCATCTGATACTGGAAATAAATTTTTAGGATCATATAACCAGAGGGTGCAGATAGAACAGACTGTTATACTTATATAATTCTCTTAGATTCTGATAGATTATAGTGTACCAATTTATGCTTTAGCCAGATATTTTAAGTTAGGACATGTACAGAACAGTGTTTTCATTCGGCATAGAGTGCTTCGCACAGTGTTAGGCACTTTCAGACCTCTCCAGTGTTCTGCTGCTTATATTTGGATGGTAGGAGGAGAAATACTTCTTTGGATCTAGGTGGGAAAAAAACAAAGTCTGCCTTCCCACCTGAACCAGGAAAATATTGTTTTATTTGCAGTGGGGGTATAAAATACAATTGTATGCTAAATTAAAACTGGCCAATAAGGAATCATACTGTGAATATATCTAGGAATTATATCAGGTCTATCTCTGCAGGAAATGTAACCTCTGAACCTCCTTGTATGCCATTTACCTTTAATATCGACCCCCCTCCTCTCTTGTGCAGTGGCATAAAGGACAATTTTCAGTGTTCAACTTGTAAAAATTATGTGGCTTTCATTGTGGTGAAAACGATAATAGATGTCAGGTATACACAGCTGGATCTAAGACGCTTAGTAACTGTGCCAGAAGTGTCCAATTATTACTAATATATTAACTGCTGAGTTTTATGCAATCAAAATGGCTGTGGATACCATAGAGGTGCATCCGCTTTTCCTTTTCTGTAATATATATTGATTCCATGTGTGCTGTAGTTTGCCATTACTGGAAACAACCTTATGTTTAATCCTCTGATAAATTATGCCATAAACAAAATCTTGGAATTATATATACTAATTCTGGATTTAATGATATCCTGGATCCCCAGTCATGAAGCAGTTGATTGAGCTGCTAAGAATCCTAGTGAAGAAGAAGAAATAGAGCACTTTTAGTTTATTCATTTTACAGATTTAAAACCAATCTTTAGAGAGGAAAAGGAAACATATCTGGGTTGATCTATGGAGATAACAAGCATATACTAATTCCATAGAATAAAATCTAATCTACATATATTGACTGGAGGATGTAGTACTGACAAGGTTGAGAATTGCGCATAGTTTCATCACATACAGATACTTGTTATTAGGAGATCCTCCATTATGGTTATATTATTCAAACTCAGCTGGTATGAGATTTCCTAATTCTACAATGTCCTAATTCTACATAGTTCTACAATGATATTTTGTTTACTAAGCACCTATTGCCTATATCTGAATTTGTGTTTCAAATATAGGCAATAAATATCTCACAAATATTCTTCAGAAATCTAGATATGCTTTATAGATCAGAAAATATGGTAATTAAAAAATTGCTAATTTTATTTAAACACTCTTGATCGATTTGTTATTACAAAATGCATATTTTAAAATTAATTTAGACATTTTTTAATTAAAAAAAGTTGCTATTTTATCTGAACAGTGACAAACTGTTCAGATAAAATCACAAAATAGGTTGTGAATTGCATAAAGTTAGCATTCTATCCACTTATCTAATTGTCATACATGACACTGGATACTCATGTTTGATTTTTATCCTGCCATGAAGGAAAGTTTCCAGAGGTATTTTTTTTTTTTTATTATCTAGTTCTGAGTTAATAGTTGGTTTTATGGTTGATTTGTTCCGGATTTTCTGATTTTATTTTCACCAACAAAAAGCAATTGCTGTATATGTAGCTGCCAATTTTCCAGATTTATAATGGAACATTAATCTTTTGATTTGATCATCTCATCTCTTAGTACAGCTGATACCATAAAGTATCTATTTTTTTTGCAAAAATTCCATTTTTTTCTCTTAAATTCTCATATTTTCTCATTTCACAAAAAATAATAAAATTGAAATTTTTTTGAAAATTCCATTTTCTTCCCTTAATTTTCTTATGAAAATGCTATAATTGTTCAGTTAGCTTTTAAAGAAAAAAAAAAAAAAGAAGGAAAAAAAAAAAAAGCAAACTTTTTATTCTGCACAAGGTTGCAACGTATATGGCCCGGAACACACACACACACAACAAAAAAGTGTTAGCGTCCAAGTTTTACATTTATTGTCGGGGTGAGTTTTATGCTGACACAGTCCAATTAATGTTACAACTTCAAGTATTTAATACACTCATAACAGAAACTATGATTCTTTGGTAATTGGGGGGCTTAGAAGGTTAGCTGGCCACCAAACTACATTGAATTTCTGAGACCAAAGCATGTTTCCTTATGGCAATCAAAAGCCTGCTTGCTCTGAATAGATCATCAGAGGCATTAGTTAAATATTTTTTGACTTTAACTTAAATGTAATCATATTTGGAGAAAAGTTTTTTTGAACAAATTGAAATAAATCTATTTCACAAAAAAAACCAAAAGTTTCCAGTATTTCTCAATATCATTGAAGGTATAGAAACAAATATGCAGTTAGAGTTCTGTCAGATTAAATGCAGGAACCTACCAGATGCTATTCGAAAGAAGAAAGAAAGAATTTATGTACAGTGGTCCTTGGTTGGGGAACTGACACTGGCACAAGTGAGCATGAAATCCATCAGGTTATCAGAGCAAGAAATTCCTAGTGTCAGAAAATATTCAACCAAATTTAAAAAAAAAAAAAAAAAAAAAAACCCTGAATTAGGAATTTCTCTTTTTGTTGTAGGTTTGGAGATGCTCTTTACAGCTAAGTCTGAATAGCAGTGCCATTGTTATAAACAAAACTCTGACTCACCATTTTTGAAGAGATGCAAAGTGTGCAACACTATCTTTCTTGAAGCTGTCATAATCAGTTAATATTTTAGACAATCCAAATGGAAATCCAACAGGCAGAAAAAAAATGCTAAGTAAGCTTAATGTTAAATTTAAAGCATACTGTACTGGCAAACAATCCTCAGGCTGTATTTTGAAACAAAATGTATATTTTATCTGTAAAATTTAATTTCTAGTGCAATGTGGGCTTTACAAAAACCTTGTGGTTTTTCTGAAAAATCTCCTGTTTTCCTCCTATTTGGTAACTAAATAATAAAGAATGGGGGTAAGCTTATTTATAGTTGTCTTCAGGTAGGAGATCTGGCAGAAAGCCTGAGCTCATAATTGAAAAACTCCAGATGGACCACTACCACTGGAAATGAATTATCACAAAGTACTGAATGTATACAGTGGCCACTTTATCAGGTACACCTGCCCTTTCAAGAAATGGAGCAGTCCTTGAATAATGGCATGTGTTTGTACCATGCGATATAAGATAAATACTTATGTGAGTATTTTGGAAACAAACTCTGCTAGGATTTTCGCATACAATTGTGTATCATTATTGGCCTAATAACCAAATAACATTTAGCTACTGGAAATCCTGTGGTTGGAAAGAGCTCATTGTGAGAAGCCAGGGAAGGTCAATGAGATTTGCACATTATAACAGAACAACTAATCAGTTAGTCAAATAGCAACCCAGTACAATATTGGAGATCACTTAACTTATCATATGTTACAGATGAAGTATCACAGCCGGAAAAAAAACTGGATTCTATTCCTGTTAGCAAGAAACAAGAAGGTATGATTACAATGGACTCAGAAACACCAGCATTTAACAGTGAAGAATTGGAAAAATGTTGCCTTATCTAACAATTCCACATTTCATTCTGATAGGGGAGGACTAGAATAAGGCAACAAACAGCTTGAGTCCATGGACTCATTCCTGCCTAATGTCAGCAGTGCAGGCTGGTTGTGGTACTGTAATGGTATGAGGAATACCAGTGGAACAACATTTGGATGCCACAAGTCGTCTGGAAATTGACCAGCTTCATGGGTGCAGTATATCCGTCTGTGAATTTGTTCTTACAACAGGATAATGCACCATATTACAAAGTAGAACTGGTTCTCATAACACGAGAGTGAGTTTAGTCTACTGCGGTGGCCTCTCTAGGTCTCAGTCCAATTTCTCAAGAACTGAAACCTGTGCTATGAGGTGAAATAAGCTCTTTGGATTGGAGATCTGCAACCATCTAATTTGCAGTGGCTGTGAGAAGCTGTTGTCATCATGACTCAGTCCAATTTCTCAAGAACTGAAACCTGTGCTATGAGGTGAAATAAGCTCTTTGGATTGGAGATCTGCAACCATCTAATTTGCAGTGACTGTGAGAAGCTGTTGTCATCGTGACCAGCATTCCTGTGATATATGCTAGCTACCACATTAAGTCTAGCCAGTGATAAACCTAGGCTATTCTGAGGGTCGGTTGAAGAGAGGGACCCACTTGCTATTAGATATGGTTAATAAAGTGGCCACTCAGTTGAGGATTGGGAGTAATATTTAAAATTTTTCAAAATTGCCCTTGGGAATCCTTTATTGATGCTTGCATTTTAAAATAATTTTTAAAAAAGATTCCATGGTGTTCTTAAACATGATTTAATTTAATAGTTTTTCTATTGTCTTATCTTCTGTGTGCTACAGGCGAAACCGTGAAGGTGATAGAGAAAAAGCATTGAAAGTAATGACTACTATTCTAGAAAAAGAGGAAAATCCTGTTCCAGATATGTTATGTCTTTGCGGCAGAATATATAAAGATAAATTTGTAGAATCAGATCACACAGATAAAGACAGTCTTAAAAGTGCTATATACTGGTAAGTAATTTATTATAATTATTAACAGTTAGTGTTATTTTTTTCAAAATTTAAATATTTCATCTATACATTATGAAATAGATTAATATTTTGGTCTGAGCCTAATAGAATTTTCTCTATTTCTTGTATACGGTTTGTCAAAAGACAGTCTTGATAAAGATTACTCCATGGGTCACATCTATTGCTTTATAATTAATAGCTAGTCATGATGTTTTGTTTTTAGTTATTTAATAAGATTTAAAAAGAAACAACAAAATCTAGAAACTGGAATTTAGTGAGGAAAAAAAAAAAAAAAATACTTATTCGTTTATTAATCCCAACATTAGTTGAAGTTTTTTTTTTTTTTTTTTAAACTAGCATTTGCCATTAACATAGTCCACTGTTCATTTGATTTGGATTATGTTGATAAAAGGCGAGAAAGTTCTTGATTGTAAACAAGAAGTTAGATCTTTCTTGGCTGTAAACAGTGAAACTAGATCTTCCCTGCCTGTAAACAATGAAGAAGTAGGCTGGATCTGTTGCATTATAGTAAAAAATAGCTATGATGTTATTTTTGGTAATCTGGTAGATGTCAAAAAAGGTGCCAAAAAATCTAGAAATAAAACATTGAAACTTAACAAAAATAAAATAGTATCTGATTGTCTAGTTTTTATTAAAGCCACAATGTTTGTCCAGAATATATTATTTTTTCATTTACTAATAATTGTCACTAAAAATGAATGGATAAGTGATAAAAGAATATCTTAGATAAGTGTACAAGAACTATTATTCAGTATTAACAGTCCAATATTTGATGTTGGCTAAGATAATAAAAAACAACATTTTGGAATTCAAAAGTACATCACCAAGGATGTCAAGACTAATACTCAAGATTTCTAAGAGGTACAAGCTAAAGGTTATAATTATTTATGCACCAACATCGAGCCATGATGATGATGAAGAGGTTGAAGAAATGTACACCGAAATTGAGAGTCTTCTAGATAAGCAGAATACCCACTACACTATTATTATGAGGGACTTCAATGCTAAGGTTGGAAAAAGAGAAAACAGAACAGAAAGGGGAACTATAGGAAATTTTGGAATTGGTGAAAGAAATGAAAGAGGCAAAAGACTTGTGGAATTTGCAGAATCTCAAGGATTGTCAGTAATGAACTTTTTTCAAGAAAAGGGTGAACAGAAAGTGGACATGAAAGAGTCCAAATGGATTAACAACTATAGTATGAAATCGACTTCATCCTCACTAACAGAAGATATATCATGAATGATGTTACCATCCCAAATAAGATAAATGTTGGAAGTGATCACAGAATGGTAAGATGCACACTTGATATAGATAAAGGAAAGGAAAAAAACTGACTCTAGTAAATAATATGAAGGTCTTTGAGATAACAGAAGAGGAGAAAGAGCACTATGTACTGGAACTTAAGAACAAGTTTGAGCTTCTAAAGACTGCTCAGGCTCCAGATATCGACGAGGAATACTGCAACTTTCTGAAAATAATAAAGCCCAAGAAACCTACAGGGAAAAAGAAATCCAAAGAAGAAAAAATTAGTCAAGAAACACTTGTTATGATGAACCGAAGGCGACAAATGAAGAGCAAGATAAACACTGACAAGGAGAAAATTGAGTATACTGAGTTATGCAAAGCCATTAGAAAGAGGCTCAGAGAGAACATAAGAAGATTTAACACAAGAAAAGTAGAACAAACATTAAGGGAAAACAAAGGACTTAAATCAGCAGCCATGAGCAGTAATACAGAAAGACAAATGATACTGAAACTGAAGAATAGCGATGGTGTACTTATAAATAGCAGAAAAAGCATAATTCAAATAGCTTGTATAATTCTCTATAGCAGAAGACTACTATAGAGAATTATACAAGGAGCGAGGGAATGATGCCAGCAGTGGGGAAGATGGATCGCAAATTAGCAACACATATAACATACCTGATATTCTTCCTGATGAGGTAGAACATGCATTGAAGAAAATGAAGAATCAGAAAGCACTGGGGGAAGACAAAGTTACTGTAGAGTTGTTAAAATTGGGAGGAAGAGACATAACACAGAAACTGGCAAGGCTCTTCACAAAATGCATTAGAAAAGGTGTTGATGCCTAAGCAGTGGAATAATCCAATCATAGTTTTCTGCATAAGAAAGGAGATAAATCAGAAATTGGAAATTATAGACCAATTAGCTTGTCCCACATCTACAAGTTGTTCACAAGGGTCATTACTAACAGATTAGAAAGAATACTTGATGAGAATCAGCTGAAAGAGCAAGCGGGCTTTAGGACAGGATTCTCAACTATGGATCACCTTCATGTAATATCACAGCTAATGGAGAAAGCAAATGAATATAAAACACCATTATGCTTGGCTTTTGTGGATTATGAAAAGGCATTTGAAGAGGAGCTAGAAGGCAATGCTTTGGGCACTGGAAAGACAAGGCATAGATACACCATATATTATGATTTTGAAGAAAATATATGAGAATGCTGCCTCCTTTATTAGACTGGACAAAGACAGTAGCAAATTTAAAATCGAGAAAGGAGTTCGACAAGGAGACACAATATCTCTGAAGTTATTTACTGCTGCCCTTGAAGAAGCTTTCAGAAGATTAGACTGGTCGCAGAAAGGAGTCAATGTGAATGGAGAGTACCTAAACCATTTATGATTTGCAGATGACATTGTGGCCATAAGCCACTATCCCAAAGAATTAGAGGAAAATCTTAATCAGTTATGCAGAGTTAATAAGGATTTCAGACTAAAGATGAATATGGCTAAAAGAAAAGTAGTGAAGAACAAGTATGCCATAGAAAGGGATATAATGGTTGAAGGAGCAGTAATTGAAAAGGTTGATTCATATTCTTATCTGGGACAAGTCATCAGCTGTAATAATGATAAATGGCTGGAAGTCAAGAGAAGAATAAATTTTGGATGGATAGCATTCAGGAAATATAGTCACATACTGAAGAGCAATATTCCAGTTTGTCTGAAATGCAAAATAAGGAACCAAAACATACTCCCCACCATGACTTATGGAAGTGAAACTTGGGCACTCACCAAAAGAATGGAAGAAAAGCTGAGAACTACACAGCGAAGAATGGACCGAATTATATTGGGAATCAGACTGTTAGATGAGAAGAGAAACAGATGGATTAGGCAGCAAACTCAAGTAAAGGACATTCTTATCAAAACTAAAGAACTAAAAATGGTCTTGGGCAAAACAGATAGCTCGAAGACATGATGACAGATGGTCTAAGAAAATAATAGAATGGTACCCAAGAGGAGCTAGAAGAAAACCTGGAAGACAATGGCGGAGATGGATAGATGAAATTCATGAGTTTGTGGGTAGTAAATGGATGGCCATTGCACAAAACAGAAGGAACTGTAAAGTTGCTGGAGAAGCCTTCATCCTGCAGCGGATTTAAAATGGCTGATGATGATGATGATGATGATGATGATGAAGATAATATGATAGAAAAAAAATAGGATTGAGCTCTTGGCGGCTGTTTTAACAAGGCAGCTTGGTATATAGTTCGTAGCTTATACGAGATGTGTCTAAAAAGTAATGAGACTGGTGCTATAAAATTTTTTATTAAAAACTGAACTACAAATCAACATTATCCAATTCAGAATAGTTCCCTTGGGAAGCCATACACCACCGGAGATGTTGCTCCCACTCCTGGTAGCAGTGCTGGAAGTTTTCAACTGAAAGTGCCTTCAGCTGGTCTGTCACAACCTTTTGCATGTTGTCCACAGTCCAAAATGACGACCTTTGAGGTGGAATTTGAGCTTGGGGAAAAGGAAAAATTCACACTGACTCAGATCAGGCAAGTATGGGGGCTGAAGAACCACTGGAATACCCTTTTTGGTCAAAAATTCAGTCACGGAAATGGCAGTGTGACAGGGAGTATTGTCATGAGGCCACAATCTCCAGCCAGGCACAATTAACCCTTTTTCTGAGTCGTTCAAGGACTGTTGATTAACTGTTTGTCCTTGAGGCACAAATTCCTTATTAACAACACCTTGACTGTCAAAAAAAAAAAAAAAAAAACAAATTAGCATGGATTTGATTTTTGATTTGCTCATTCTTGCTTTTTTCGGACGCAGTGAGTTGCTCGTGTGCCACTCTGAACTTTGTCGTTTGGTTTCAGGATCGTACTCGAAAATCCATACTTCACCTGTTATGACATGTTTGAAAAAATTTGTCATTTTTGATGTGTTCAAGAAGGTCGAGGCACACATTCCTTCGGGTTTTCCTTTTGTTCGTTGGTAATTTGAACATTTAACATAAGAAGTTATGTTAAATGTTCAAATTCAACTCACTACCGATCATTCTGACTGTCAAACATCAATCAGACCTCATGAGAGTCCTCACTCTTGTCACGTTTTTGACGTGCAAGGTCTTCCAGAACGAGGTTAGTCTTCCATGCTCTCACAGCCATCAAAAAATACTTTTTGCCACCTGAAAACCTGTGCCCTCCATAGAGCATGCTCTCCATAAACCCATTTTAATTTTTCGTAAGTTTCTGTTGCATTTTCGTTAAGTTTGATGCAAAATTTGATTGCACAACGCTGCTCGAGATTTCCTTTTTCCATTTCCGTAACGCAACACTACTACACACGCTTATACAACTCTCTGTAAAGTCAGATGTGTTAATGCTATCGAGTTGAAACTTGCAAGGAACATCAAGTAAGAATGTACATCTCGGTTGGTGTCAGAGGTGGGCTACAGTGTTGTCAGTTTTCGAGCCACACGTTCAGTCTCATTACTTTTTAGACATACCTCGTATGCATAGGCAGTTTTCATCTAGTTTCTATCTAGGGGTAGGAAACTGCATATAAATTGGATAAGAGGATGGTAACTATTACTGGAGCAAGTGTATGACAACTATAAAATATTTACTTAAATACAGGCTGAGTTAAAACTATGTGTAAATAGTTTTAACAGTTTCAAATACACTGGTAAAAACGATTAGTGGAAATTTCTGTATAGTCTGTTGGACAATTTACTGTATTGATATCCATTGTAGCTGCAATGCCAAAGCATTTTCACAGACCGATGTGCAAATGTAAAATCGCTAAGTTCTCCAAACAAATACAGCTGAGAAAATGCAAATTCAGATATGTGAACATTTTGGTAAATTCTTGACATGACACAGATGCACTTATTGTTGAAATACCAGGTGGTATTTTAAGAATGAAGTACCATCTGAAAATGTTATGTCTGTTAGATTTGTTCAAGAATATATTATTATTTACTACTAAGAGAGTCATTGGGAGGTGGGACATTCACAACACCAAGTTGTGGTATGGCTTGGGCTACCATACCAGGGCGCCTCCGTAGCCAGGTGGGAAGGAGCAGTAGTGTGTATCATATGCTTCTTGATTAGACCGGGGTTCAAGCCCGTCACCACCAAATACGGAAGATGCGGAAAGGTCAGGGAATGACCTCCGCATATCCCGGAGCAATATGGCTTTAGTTGCTAATGCTCCTAAAAACCAAAACAACAACAAAACAACAGCTACCATACCACAATCATTGCCACAAAGTGTCACTAGGAGGTTGTGGAATGGATTCGAAAAATCTCAGACCATTTGTTGATATCTGTATCAGGATTGTAGACCAACTACACTGAAGAAAGATTGCTATTTTTCTCCCTGCTGCTTATCTCAATTGACATTTGAATGCCTTTCAGCTACTTGGTTGCATTGCATTGCAGGGACATGACTGTCATCCCTGACCATCTGAAATCATTTTCATAGACTCTGCGAGACTAATGTATGGTGTATGATTTATTGAGTGCCTGAAATCTTAGGTCCAGAAGAATGTGAGCATTCAAACATTATATTGTATTGGGAGGAATGATGTTATGTGCTTTCCACAGATAAGTCCAGATATAGCATGAAAAAGGAATCCAAAACAACTCTTATACATACAGGAACATTGTCAGTTTAGTGGAAGCGGATTGCTTGTATGGAGTGGTGTTAGTTTGTGAAGTACTCTGACTGCATGCAGGTATAGAGATGAGATCATGTGACTTAAGATCCTTGTCTATGATGGATGACTGTCTTCAATCCCCATAGGGCATAAATGATCAACAATTTGAAGATGGGGGTATCATCTTCAAACCAATATAGGTATCCCAAATAGACAATACCCACATCTACAAATTGTTGACCGGTTGGGTGTTTGGCTGGAAAGCCAATCCTATGTGGGCATTGCCCACATGGATTGACCTTCCGACTACCCACTTGTATTCCATTGAGTGTGTCTACGATACCCTCAGAAGACATGTTGTGGCTTACTTTGGACTGTCCAGTGCCACTTAATCAGCTGGAAACAGCACTTACACAAGAGTAGTCACTCATTCTTCAACCACTCATCACTATCTTGTATTTTTCAGTGGATTACAGGATTGAAACATGTCTGGTGGTTTTGGCTGCAGACCATACAATACACTACACTAAAATTCTCTATGCATGTGCTGTCCACAATGGTGACAAAAACTGTTCCTACAAGCTTATAGTACTTTCCTTCTTATGAATCATGTTTCAATAAAGCCACCATTACTGGTCACTCTGATTTTGAGCATTTTGGAAATACACTGATTGGAACTTAGCTTCAGCTAAATCATGAGGTATGCCATCTTATTTCCACAAATATTATTCATGCCTGCGATTCCCCAATTACTTTGATGACAAATGGGATGATTACAGAAGTTATGTTAAATGTTCAAAATATGTCCACCACTAGTACATGTATATGATTAGCATAGTTTCTTAACATTCAAAGTCTGAACAACATATGGCGGTGCACATATGTGCTGTAATTTTGTCTTCCCCATATTGTATACTTATATATCCTTAAAGTAACTTATAAATCCTGCAGTGTTTGTAGTTCATGTGCTTACACTTTATCATTTAGGTAACCCTGTGCAAAAGAGTTTGAGACTGAGACTCTGGATATTGTGGGGGTTCAAAACATTTCCCTTGTGACCCATCTGTTATTCAGAAAATTCACCATCCACATACACATGGACAAAATGAAAATACAGGGGTGCACTATCCTGTTGAAAGTAAACCATGCATCCAGAAACATGTCTTATTGTGGGAATTGTATTAGTCATTAACAATTCAAGGTATCAGTAACCTGTAAGGCACAGTTATATATCCCATAGAGTCCAGTTTATTGGAATATTTAGATGAAAGGTTTTGAACTTTATATTCTAAGGTTCTCATAATAAAACAGACTAATAGATTAACAGCAACTGCAGAAATAGGTGAAAGTGATTCTTACACCACTTTTATTGGGTCAACAGCCTAGAAAACAAGATTTGGGGATTACAAGGACTGTTGGGGAAGGGGCGCTTCATGGAACAAGCAAATACTTATGCTTGTTCCATGAGGTATGCCATAGTTTCATAAATTCTGAATTATTTGCCTTACTAAAAGTAGAAACAGGTGCATGAATACTTGTTTGTACACTAATGCTAGGAGTATAGTAAACAAATTTTATGAATTTAAAGTTTTTGTTAAGTCATCAAATTCAGACATAGAATTATGATAAACATGATGCTGCTCAGACATAAGAGTTTTGGAATTTGATTGTGATGAGTATAATGTGTGCAAAAAGAGACAGAGATAGGTGTTGAAGTGGAGTTTTGCTCTTAGTTAAGAAACAGTTACAGTCGATTCCAGTTATTTAGGACCAGTGTGTTTTGGCCCGATTAAGCGGCTACCCCAATTATCCGAAATTTCACGGGGAAAAAAAAAAAAAAAAAAAGGTAATATACAGTATACCCCCCCCCCCTGCTTTCCAATTGGTTCACTGTACAATGAAATCACGTTACGATGGAGTCACCATAGTAAAGTACCGTTCACTATACGATGTGTAGTAAGTGCCAGTCATTGTGATCATGTTTGTGAAATGAATTTTAATTCTATTAAACAGCGATTCGAATTAGCGAAAATAGGAGGAATATTATCCACAGGCTATAAGAGTAAAGATATATTTAGCACCAATTTACACTTTATAACCTTACAAAATAAAAAATTAAATGATACGTGAAAATCAGAAGAATATACTGATAATCGGAATAATTAATACGTACTGTAATATGTACATACTACTAGTTGATGTTTCTTTTCACTGACATTTATGGGTAGGGGTTAAAATTTAAAACAGTAAAAAGATAAGCAATCAAAAAACAAAGAAAACAGCACACACAAATTGCAAGTAACGCAATATGTGCAAGTGAGAACGGAGTAACAAGTTACAAAGCTTTAAAAATAGGAATGAAGAGAAGATTCTGAAAATTTAATTTTTTTATATGATTGAAGATTTCATGGAAGTATAAACACATTTCACCATAACAACCCACAGAATTCCAGCTGTCTGTATTATCGCATATTCAATAAGATCGAGTTTACTATCCGTTTATGATAGATTGCACTAACTGAAAAGCCCAATAAACAGGTGACTGCTAATTGTTTTTATTGTTTTACGATTGTTACCTCAATAAATCTGACTGAACCATGTGGGACGGTCAGAGACAATCACAGGGTAATCTTCAGTGCTGCGGTCTCCTGCCCAATTAAACGGCATGTTGTTCCAATTAAGCGGAATAAACCCTGGCTATTTTCTCGATTGAGTTCTGTTTTTTAAGATTTGCCTCAAATATACAGCTGCCCAAATAACCAGAATCCACTGTATATTGATAAAGGGATGATTGAGTTGGAGAAGACAGAGTGATTACTATCAATATCAATAGAGCAGTGCTGATTATCAATCAGCACTGCTCTTCTTGGAATAATGTTAAGAGTATTTCAGGTTCAGTGCTGGACATATTGTTTTAAATATGTTTTTAACATTTCTTAATGCTACTGAAGAAGGCACAATATGCTTAATATCTCTTCAGAATGCAAAGGTTGGCAATGTGTTTAATGCAGTGATTTTCAACAGAACTCTGCATAAGTCAAATTTTACGTAATTCGGGATTTCCCTAAAGTCGTATGCAGCACTCGCAACTGTGCTTGCTGAATTTGATTGTTACAAATTCAGCAAGCATAGTGCAAAACATAAATGTTTGACAAACATATAAATAGAATTATTTATTCAATTTTTTTTTATCTCATGCTTAGGATAAGGGATAGGCTTTCAGCAATATTGTTAATAATTACTGTAAACAATAAGGGACCCAGCATTGAACCCTGAGACACTCCACCAATAACATTACTCTGAGAAAATTGGTGCCCGTTTGTAGCCACCCTCAGTCTTCTGACGCTCGGTCATCCCTTTATCCATAGCAACAGCTTGCCTCCAATACCACATTGCTTCAATTTGTATAGCAATCTTTTATGTGTCTTTCAGGTGGTACAGCTTCCAGGCACAAGCTGTACTTGCTGCCTGGAATACTAAAATGCTGATGGAACTGATATTTGGGTGACATTCAAGTCGTGGACCCAATTTCGGCAAAGTCCGGACGGTCTGTGACAACCAAATCCGCTGCTTGCACCCCCACGATGGTGGGACTGTTAATAACCCTGGGTATAACCTCCATGCACATGCACACTGTGAGTGACCACCCAGGTGTGAACCAACGTAAGCAGGGGGTCGAGGTGTGGCGCCCACACCACATGGAGGAATGCCACCCCTCTGTGGTACCAGGCAATACTAGGTGGTAGATGACTCTCATTAACCGGTGAAATACCACCACTTTGCTTATTTGGAAGCTTGAAGTGGGGGAACCCATGTTTAGTCTCCAGAGCTAAGTTCCGGTCAACCCTTCCCCATCTCTTCCATCATGCAGTATGACTGATGACTTTTGAGGGGTATGATGAACATCATGGCAAGATCCAATTTTCCATACATTTCGAGGATACAGCTCTAAAATGGTATTTGCAGGCCGGCCGCTAGTTAGTACACCGGACTGAACCTATTGGAAACTCTTTAGAAGGGTTCCAGATCAGCCAGTATAATCTTGCTACCTCTACTCTACTCTGCCAGATAGTGACTGGAGGGAGTCCGATTAGTGTGAATGTGGGGAGGCATTGTCGAGGTCACGTTATGTCAAGGATCTGGGTATATTCTTACCATGTGTATGCTATATCCAAAAATTTCATTACTTCATACAGCATTTCCCCCCACTTTTTCTTACTATTGAATACACCATGAATTGTCAAAGTAATAGTGTAAGCTTATCTGCGAAAAGATCTAAACCTCCTAAACACTTGCTAGTTCAATATACGTGGTCTCAATTCTAATCTCAATGATGTCCATTTCCACTTGCAGTCTGCCAAATCCCATGTACTTTTTCTGACAGAATCTCAGTTATCAGTTGAATCAACCACTGCTCATCTCATTGCCCAAATTATTCACTGTATGATTCCTTTCGCCTCAAAGGTGGTATTTGTGCATATATCCATTCTGATATTCCGTGTCAAAGACTTGGTAATTTGGGATCTCCTCGTTTTGATCTTCTCTGGCTGAAAATCTCTCTACCTAACTGTGTCAAATTCATCTGTTGTCTTTACTGTTCTTCAAGAGAAGAACCTTGCATATCTTAATTGGCTTGTTTCCAAATCTTCAGATTCATTTTCTGCCTACACCAAAGCTCGCAACAATTTAATCAGTCTAAAGCTATTGGCCGCAACTTTTGCCCATCTCTGCTCCCACCTCTGTCAAAACCAGATGGTTCTGTTGTCACTTCAGCCAAGGATAAAGCTGACCTGCTAGCATCCCATTTTTCTTCCAACTCCTGTATCAATGATCTTGGTAAAACACCTCCCAACATGCTCCATTTAATGCCTCCTGTGGTCTTCCTTCAAACGGATGTCAGAAGGATTTTGACGAATCTTGAAACACGTTGTGGCGAGATCCAATATTCCTTACATTTCGAGGGTACAGCTCTAAAATGGTGTTCGCAGGCCGGCCGTTAGTTAGTACACCGGACTGAACCTATTAGTAACTCTCTAGGAGGCTTTCGGATCAGCTTGTGTATAATCTTGCTACCTCTTCTCTGCCAGATAGTGACTGGAGGGAGTCCGAGTAGTGTGTCTGGGGAGCATTGTCGAGGCCACGTTATATCAAGGATCTGGGTATATTCTTACCACGTGTACACCATATCCAAAAATTTCATTACTTCATACAGCATGTCCCACTCACTTTTTCCTACCATTGAATACACCATGAATTGTCATACTAATAGAGCAAGCTTATCTGCAAAAAGATCTAAACCTCCCAAGCACTTCCTAAGTCATTTCACAAATATACGTGGTCTCAATTCTAATCTCAACGATGTCCATTTCCACTTGCAGTCTGCCAAACCCCATGTACTTTTTCTGACAGAATCTCAATTATCAGTTGATTCAACTGCTGCTCATCTCAGATGCCCAAATTATTCGCTGTATGATTCCTTTCGCCTCAAAGGTGGTACTTGTGCATATGTCTGTTCTGATATTCCCTGTCAGAGACTTGGCAATTTGGAATTTCCTCTCTTTGATCTTATCTGGCTTAAAATCTCTCTACCTCACTGTGTCAAATTCATCTGTTGTCGCTACCGTTCTCCCAACTCCACTAATCAATTGGAGCTCTTTGACTTCCTCTCTTTGCAACTTGACTTTCTCCAGTCCAACTTTCCTAACAGCGAGGTAAGTTTCCTTGGTTATTTTAATGTTCATAACTCCAGCTGGCTTCCATTTTCTAGTCACACCGACCCAGCAGGTCGAGATGCTGAGGCTTTTGCAATTACTAATGATCTAGCCAGATTATTCATCTACCTACAAGAATACTGGACAAACCTAATCATACAGCCAATACGCTTGATCTTTTTCTCACAAACAACCCTTCTAAGTACATGGTCGAAGTGAGAGGTCCTTTAGGCACTTCAGATCACAACCTGGTGATTGTCTCTTCTCCAATGGAACCTTTATCTCGTGGCTATTCCCAACCTCGTGTTGTTTGGCATTTCAAGAATGCAAAATGGGATGACCTGCGAGACTTCTTTTCTTCTTTTCCTTGGTCGGATCATTGTTTCAAAACTTCTGATGTCAACGTTTGCTCAGATCGTGTCGGTGTAATTATACTTGCAGGAATGGAATCCGTTATCCCACACTCCACTTTAAAATCTCATCCTTTATCTAAACCTTGGTTTTCCAATAAATGTGCTAAGGCTGTTCAAGATAAGAATGTTGCATATCGTAATTGGCTTGTTTCTAATTCTTCATTTTCTGTCTACTCCAAAGCTCGCAACAATTGTAAATCAGTTATTAATCAGTCCAACCTAGAGTTTGAACAGGCTAAGAGTAGAAAACTTGCTTCTTGCCCTAATGGTAGCCGAGCATTCTGGTCTTTTGCCAAAGCTATTGGCCGCAATTTTTGCCCATCTCTGCTCCCACCTCTGTCCAAACCAGATGGTCCTGTTATCACTTCAGTCAAGGATAAAGCTGAGCTGCTAGCATCCCATTTTTCTTCCAGCTCATGTATTAATGATCTTGGTAAAACACCTCCCACCATTCCCAACACCCTCCATTCAATGCCTCCTATGGTCTTCTGTCAAAAGGATATCAGAAGGATTTTGATGAATCTTGATGCTAAGAAAGCTCCAGGTCCTGATGCTATTTCTCCACTTGTTCTCAAACCTGCACTCCTGAACTTACTCCTATTGTTTGCTGCCTTTTTTCACTTTCTTATTCCAGAGGTGTTTTTCCTTCTGCTTGGAAATTTGCTCATATCCAGCCAGTTCCTAAAAAGGGTGACAAATCCCTCCCATCCAATTATCGTCCCATTGCAATTATTTCTACTCTTTCTAAAGTAATGGAGAAATCAATTAACCGCCAACTCTTAAACTACCTAGAAACCTTCCGTCTGATCAACAGTCACCAGTATGGATTCCGTCAGTGTCGATCCACTGGTGATATTCTGGCTTATGTTACCCATTTATGGACTAATTCAATGGAAAGGTTCGGTGAAACACATGTAGTTGCTCTTGACATCTCAAAGACTTTTGATCCTGTTTGGCATAAAGGTCTTCTAAACAAGCTTCCATCTTATGGTTTGCCAACTGTTTTTAGTAATTGGTTATCCAGTTTTCTCTCTGATCGCTCACTGAGGGTGATGGTAGATGGCTCTCTGTCTTCTAGCTTCTCCACTAATGCCAGTGTCCCCCAAGGTTCAGTTCTTTCCCCCACTCTTTTCCTCTTGTATGTTAATGACCTTGTTCCATTGACTTGAAATCCTATCCATAGTTTTGCCGATGATGGCACATTGCATTCCACTTTCCATTTTGAGAAACCCTGTCCTGCTCAGTCAGCTTCAACTGCTCAAATCTGCTACGAATTCCTTAAATGCCGATCTTCAGGTAATTCTCCAGTGGGGCAAAGACAACTTAGTTGATTTCAACCCTTCTAAAACTCAGTCTTGTCTTATATCTCGCAAAAAGGATTCTTCTGCTCCCATGCTTATCTTTAGTGACACTCCGATTTCTAGGCAAAATGATATATCTCTTTTGGGGATTACCCTGACTTCTGATCTCTCTTTGCACAAGCACATTACAAATATTGCTTCCTCTGCATCTAAAAAACTTGGTTTTTTCTTTCGCTCTCGCCATTACTTTTTTTTCCAAACAGCTGCTCACTCTGTATAAATCGCAAATCCGCCCTGCCATTTAATATTGTTTCCACATTTGGGGTGGTGCGCCCAAAACCTCTCTCAGGCTTCTTGATTCCATTCAGAAGAGGCCAGTTAGGTTAATTAATGATTCATCTCTAACAGTCTCTCCACTCGCTTTCTCATAGACGTACTGTTTCTGCTGCATGCCTCTTCTACAGATACTTCCATGGGCAGTATTCTTCTGAATTGGCTTCAATAATTCCCGCTCTCTCTTTCAAAACAGTCCAAACACATGCTGCCACCAGCCAACATTCATTTACTGTCCAACTTTAAACTCACAGAACCAACTTCATCTTCCTCGTTTATTTGTTAAACTGCCGTTTTCTGGAACAACCTTCCTTCGTATGTATTTCCTGAAAATTACAGTCTACTGAAGTTCAAGTCTAATGTCAACAAATATTTTCTCAACCTCCAACCGAAGCACGGTACTAAGTACTATAGGTTCTAATACCTCTTGTGTTTCGGGTTTTCATAAAAAAAAAAAAAAAAAGTGGCATAATGTTGTCAGAAATACCAATATATGATTTAAAAATTATTTTTTTTAAATTACATTCCTTTGTTACTACATTTTAGTAGATAATCAGATTGGTTAAATAGTATCACCTGTCAACAAAACCATTCTCTGATTTCTTGAATTCTATTCCTGTTAAGGTGATCCTACAATATTTCTTTAGCTACTGACTACTTTATTTTTCCTGCAACAGAAGTCAAGCTTATGGGTCTCTGATTGCTCATGTCACCCTTCGTAGTGTACGAAGGAGACACATTTGCACACCAGTAGTCTATAGAAAATTGTCCTGCATCCACAGATGGCCCAGAGTTTTCTTACCTCTTTTGCTGCTTCTTTTAATATACTGAAAATATTTCATCAACTCCAGAAGCCTTATTTCCTTCAGCAATTTCTCTTCCATTTAATTCTCTGTTACAGCAGGCCCTCGTTGTAATGCGGTTCACTTTACACTGATTCGCTATAATGCTGTTCTTATATTATAACACATATATGACTATAATGCTGTCACAAATCACTATAATGCTCTTTTACAGATGAATTGTATTTAATGAAATTGTTTCTTTTGATGGAGTCAATAGCTTGAAGATGAATACCAAAACAGCATTAAAACATTTCCCACGCAGACTTCCGAAATTTTCCCATGCTCAGTGACTTGTTACCTAGTTCAGAGATCAAAATTTTAAAAAATGATCAAGTATATTGCTTGTGTTATATGCACTTATCCGAAGTGTAGTCATCACTCAGTACAGTATTAGACATAGTGCGTTATGGACATTTAACTCGAACATTGAATCCTAATTAATGCAACCAACACAGTTACATTTTCGAAGAGTTAATAATGGCGGATAAGAATTAAAAAGCAACAAAGTCTGGACGCAGTACGAAGACTATATATGTAAGAAAAAGACTAAATTTGAAAATTGAATTAGACGTTTTGAAGCGAATCAATTCGGTCAACGACAAGTGGATATGTGCCATAATTGTTCTTAAGTGTAAGAACAATTGTAAAAAATAAAGAATTAATTTTAGCAGTGGGAAAGACAGCTGTTCCACTGCAAGCAACTAGGGCTAGGCCGGCTATTAGGATTGAAATGGAGACTTTAACTAATTTTATTGAAGGTAATATCCAATGTAGAATTCAGTCAAGTCAAATATTATATAAAAAAAAAGAATGAGAGATTAGCCTTTGCGATCTGAAGAAAATTAACCTAAAAAAAAAATGTGGAACCATTTAAAACTAGTAAGGGCTAGTTGTATAGATTTAAAATCCAGGGAGAAGCCGCAAGTGCAGATCAAGGAGCTGAAACTTTCAAAAAAGAACTTGCTAAAATTATTGAAGAGAGGTATTATGTGTTATACTTCTCAAGAAGTTTTTAACAGAGATGAAGTAGGACTTTTTTGGAAACGAATGCCTAAAAGAAGTTTCATATTGAAAGAAGAAAAAAACATGCCAGGTTTCAAAGTGGCAAAGGATCAGTTTACTTTATTGTTGGGTGGTAATGATGTGGGAGATTTAAAATTAAAACCCCTTTAAGTTTACCGTGAAGAGGGCCAAAGTACAATCCAAAATCAACATTTTTCATGATTAAATTCATCAATTAAATTAAATCAATTTAGATCAATCAAATTCATGATTTTAATTGGAATTTTAAGTTTAATTTTGATACATAAGTAGTTACCACATAATTATATAAGTATGTAATGCAGAATATTTTTTATGTGCAGATATTTGAATATTAAATATTTTGACCGCAATTTGTGCATCATTTCACTACTGTTTATTATTGATTAGGAAATATGCTATGGCACTGACCGCAAATCTCACAGATACATATGTTATCTTATGGGAATGTGGTGCTCACTTAGTGCGGATTCATTTAGTTCTATGTTTTTCTGGAACGAATTATCAGCATTAAGCGGGGGTCACCTGTATATCAAAATCGTTTAGCTCCCGTTTATAACTTGGTGTACTTCTGAGGTGTTCCCATCCCTAAAATAGTCTCCATGCATGATTGTAGGTGCAGAATATTTATATAGATTTGTCAGCAATCTGACATATCTAGTGAACCAATGTTTGTCACTTTCCTTCTAGTATTAATATAAGCAAAGAATTTTTTGCTACTTTTATTTGTAATCTTAGCTAAGGATTTCTCATAATCTGCCTTAGCTTGCCAAGCCCCTTTGGTTACTTGATTGCAGTCTAGTTTGGACATGTATGATTTGGACATGTCCCCTGCTAATTTATAATTATCCTATGCCTGTTTTGTCCTTCTGCCATTATTCTCATCAGTTTATCTGGCCTCCATTTAGATCTAAACCCTAAACTGTATCTCTTAGTTGGTATAAGAAGTTTAGTAGTTTCTATGATTACACTCACTGAATGTTCCCAGTTTGGAATTTGCTAACTGATGATGTTACAATCTGATGAAGTTGGTAACACCATCATCAGTTGGTCCCTCTTAAAGGAATTTAAAACCACTGTCTAAAACCACTCAACTTTATTCTTGAAAGTAATTATCATTAAGGGGATCCCATGGCAATATACAGTGGATTCCAGTTATTTGGGACACATCAGGATTGTGCGTTTTGGCCCGATTAAGTGGCTGTCCAATTATGCAAAGTTTCATGTAAATAGTTAAAAATACAGTGGACACCCACTTTACAATTGATTCTTTGTATGATCAAATCAAGTTATGAATAACTCACCGTAGTAAAGTACGTTCACTATACGATATGTAGTAAGCGCCGGTCATTGTGATTACATTTGTGAATTGAATTTTAATTCTATTAAACAGCAATTGTAATATGCGAAAATAGGAGAAATATTATCCACAGGCTATAAAAGTAAAGATATATTAAGCAAAAATTTACTTTATTACCTTACCAATTAAAAAATTAAATAATACTTGAAAATCGGAAGAATATTTTCCACAGGTTAGCAGAATAAAAATAAATTTATGCCTACGTGCATAGCTTAATTAATATGTACTGTAATATGTACATACTAACTAGTTTATTTCTGACTGACATTTTGAGGGGGTTTAAAATTTAAAACAGTAAAAAAGATATCAATAACAAAGAACATTGCATGCACAAATTGCAACCAACACGATACACGCAAGTGAGAATGGAGTAACAAGTTACAAGGCTTTTAAAATAGGAATGAAGAGAAGATTTAAAATTTATGTTTTTTTATATGATTGAAGATTTCATGGAAGGGGAAACACATTTCACCATAATAACGTAAAAACCCACAGAATTCCAGGTGTTGGTATTATCGCAAATTCAATAAGATAGAGTTTACTATCCACTTATAATAGATTGCACTAACAGAAAACCCCAATAAACCAGAAACTGCTAATTGGTTTTATTGTTTTATGGCTGTGATCTCCAGAAATCTGACCAGACCCCGTGGGTATGGTCAGAGACAATCGTAGGGTAATCTTGAGTGCTGCGGTCTCCTGCCATAGCATTCATATCTTCCTTTTGACTTTATACAGACATAATTTGTATGTACCATAAGCTTCTGTATCACCTGATAATTTATATGCATCCCATGAAGTTTTCTTCTCTGCCACTTGTCTCTATAGTTTATCCATTTAGGTCTGAGCTTTGCGCCGTATTTCTTCATTGCTATGAAAAGCATAGTAACTTCTATGATTACTTACCTGAATGCTTTCCATTTTGAATTTGTCATTAGTAACGTCATCTGCATAGAATTTAAAAACTGAGACTATAAACCCCTTATGAAAGCAAGTCCTTTCCTTTATCCATGACAGTAGTTATGTCTTTAATTAAATTCCACATTAATACACTGTGATCACTGCCACTCAGTGGACACTACCTGCACACATTCTTAATGGATGAAGAATCACTTCTAATAACCAGATCAAGAGTATTGTTTCCCCCTGTTGCCTCTCTAACATACTGCTGTGGAAAACAGTCATTTAATGATTGAACATTTTATTTTCTATTAGTGATAAGATTAATAACATGTATATAATATAAATAGAATATATTTATTATTATTATTATTTTAAATCTTTAACTTTTTATGTAGGTATAGAAAAGGATTTGAAGTCCAGCCAAATGAATATGCTGGTATTAATCTTGCCACTTTATTAGTAATAGAAGGATATGACTTCTCACAGTCTTCGGAGTTACAACATATTGGTAGAGTTCTTAACAACCTTATAGGTCGTAAAGGCAGCTTATCATCTTTACAGGATTATTGGGATGTTGCAACTTTCTTTGAAATAAGTGTCCTTGCTGAAGATTATGCCAAAGCTATACAAGCCTCTGAGTGTATGTTTAAATTGAAGCCACCAGATTGGTTTGTATATTTCTTTCAATAATATAATTCTTTGCGATATATATATGTAGGGACAATATAGCAAATTTGTGCTGCAGTTAATAGTGTATTTGGCAAGGCGCAATTGTGCTCTTATGTGGCAAATGACCTTAACACATTGACTGCCAAGCTAGTTTAAGAAAAAAATTCCCCGTGGCGAAAAATATTTAGTAAATAATTTGATTTGTAATTCTAAAATAAATATTGTAATGTCAGTGTTATGTCGTTTTTTTGCTTAAAATATCAAAAAAAGAGGGGTTCCCCCCTCACCTGTTGCATAAGTGTGGCTGCCATGGCCCAGTAGCTTACTTTATTTCTTGAGAAGCCATGTTGGCCACATATGCGTGATGCTATTACGAAAAACATGTGAAGGTCGTATATGATTAGTTTATTCACACGCAGCACGCACTGCTAAAAATTATTCGCAATAAAATAAACTCACAAACGTCGCAATAAGTTTGTCATTATTGTTAAAGATTTTGTCAAAACAAGTTTGTTAGTGCACAGTACTTTCCATTATATTGTGTTGTGTGTCCCTGTACAAGTGTATTGTTAAAAAAAAAAAAAACCTCTAAAAAGCAATGGTTAAACAAAAATTACTAAAATAAGAGGAACTGAGAGAAATAGTTGAAAATCTTAGTAGTAGTTCTGAAGATGAAAAAGAAGATTTCGACTCTGTTTATTTGTTAAAGATCCTGACTGGGATATTTCAAATATACTGAAAATATTGAAGAAGTGCTTCAAGACTGGATGGCAGAAGAAAACACTGATGGGCAATTTGAAAAGACTGAAGAACCTGAGATTGAAGCAACTGAAACAAATGAAGTTATCGAATGGACTTAATACGAAAGATGCGAAAAAAAAATGATTTCACAAGTAAATCGGGACTGCAAATAGACATAGACATGTCAAGAAATATTACTCATCTTGAGACGTTTTCATTATTTTTTGATGATGAAGTCATAAATCTTATTGTAACAGAAACAAACAGATATGCCGAACAGAAAATTCAGCGTACCTGAGCTTCGCGGCAGAGTCGTCTAAAAAAGTGGGTTCCAATGACTCTTGATGAGATAAGAAAGTTTTTCGGGCTTCTTATGTGGATGGGACTAGTAAGATTGGGCAGCATTACATCTTACTGGTCAACCAAACCTATCTATAAAAATAACTTGGTAACAAAAATTGTTGTGCAACAGATTTGAATTGTTGTTACTCCTCATTCACTTTTCAAACAATGAAACTGCCATTCCAGGGGACAGAATTGGTAAGTTACAACACCTGATAGATGTTTTGCTGCTCAAATATCAGAAAATATTTTCCCCTGGCCAAGATTACAACATTGACGAAACTCTTATTCCTTGGAGAGGCAGGCTGATATTCCGATATATACCAAATAAAGTGCACAGATATGGAATCAAGCTGTTCAAGTTATGTTCCACTGAAGGATATACCTGGTCAAGTAAAATTTATTCAGATAAATCTGAAAATTATAGAAAATCCATAGCTGCAAAGGTCTGCAAAGAATTATAGCAAGGACTTTTAAATGAATATCACACCTTGTATGTAGACAATTTTTATATGAGCTACCATCTGTTATCATTTCTTCATCAAAAAACTCACATTGTTGGTACATTATGAGCGAGTAAAAATTTATGCCAAAAGAAGTCATGTACTCAAAGCTAAATAAAGGAGAGATGATTGCTGAGGAAGAAAAAAATGGATTATTGTTCTAAAGTGGCAAGAGCTTGAGATGTGAGACTACTGACAACAAAGCATGCCCCAGAAATGGTTGATGGACCCTTCACCAGTAAAGGAAGATTAAAAGAAGCCAAACAAAAACTACTTCCTATTCTAGCATATAATAAATATAATAAAAAGAAAAGCAGGCATTGATCTGTAGGACCAAATGGGTTCATATGTCACAATGCTAAGAAAGGGGATAAAGTGGTAATTAGCAATAGAATATATACTTGGTATATCACTTGTCAATGCTCACGTGGTGTACAAGAGTGCCACATGAAAAAATATAAAGATAAGAAGCTTTCCAGAAGAGATAGTTACTGATTTACTAAATATAGAACGAAAAGAGAAACACGAAAAACCAAAATGTGGCAATACTCATATACTAACTACAAAATTTGAAGCAAATAACAAGAAAGTTAGAAGAATGAGTCTGAAGGAAGATTAGTTGCTAGCAGAAAGGGGAAGAGAGTTTCTATGTATTGCCCAGACTGTATTCGTCAGCTTTTCATGTGCTTAGTGTTTTGGTCACCATAAATGTACATAATTTTGTAATTGTAAACATCATATAATAAATAATTTTTAAATGATCAGCAATTACTCGCTTATTTTTTCTCATAGCACCATGTAAATTTCATCACACATATCACTGGAGGCCACGCTTTTCAAATATAATGTAAATTTCCAACAATCATCAGTGCTATACAGCCAATGCAGCTCCCACTGAAACAGCGTGCCCGCAATATGTCCGACTCGGCGCCTGAAAAACATAATGGCATCGGACATATATGGCCGACGCGGCAGTCAACATGTTAAAATTAAATAAGGTCCCCCCCCCCGTACATATCGGCAGAATCACACCTTGCCAAGTTCAACCTTAAGTGCAGCTGAAATTTGTGTTTGTTTCTTAGTGATTTCTTTTTCAAAAGTCTTAATTTTTTTTGTTTCTCAGTCAGTAATATCAGAGCTGTCCTTTAAATAATATATGCAATACGAGGTGCTACCCGAAATGTATTCATAAAATAAATTAGACTCACCCTGGGTCTTATTCACCGCCACCACCTTCGAAGTAGTCCCCTTGAGAGCATAAACACCGATCCCAGTGCTTCTCCCATGATTTGAATGCGCCCTGAAAGCCCTTCATCATAGTGTTCAGTACTGCCTGCGATTTGGTTTGGATATCCTCTATGCTGTCAAATCTTTGACCCTTCAGCTTGATTTCATTCTTGCAAAGAGGAAGTAGTCACAGGGGCCTAAGTCTGGCGAATAAGGTGGGTGGGGGACGATTGATAAAACTGCACCACAGCAAGAGATCTGTGGGCCAGTGTGTTGTCATGATGAAGGACCCAGTTCTTTGTGTGCCACTTCTCTGGACGTTTCTTCCTGACGGCTTCCCTTAACCATCACAGGACGTCACAGTAGAACATTTTTCGCTGACTTTTGTGAAATTTCTGGGGGTGGTGCTGGAGGATGGATTCCCAGAGCCGATCGTCTTCATAAACTGACATTCAACCATTTTTAAAATGGTTAAACCAGTAGTAGGTCTGCGTCTGGCCTAAAGCATTGTCACCAAAGCTCGTTTCAACTTCTTATGGGTTTCTGCTGCTGTATCGTTTAGAAGGAAACAACTTGATGCAAGCAAAGTTGCTATCTCACATCATCCTTCGCAACAATAGCAAACTACATGAAACACACCGCCAAAGAACTGCGCAGAAATATTGAATGACTCTATCCAGCCCGAAGACACATGGCACACTGATTCGCAAAGGATGCATGCTGTGTTAACTAGCATCACGAGTCTGTACTAGATGTAGTTCCCATGCAAAGTTCAAATTTTGGGAACATTTAGGTAGCACCTTGTACTTCGTAATATAGGCAATAAATAATATATGCAGTATTATTAAACTATTATAGATAGTCTTATAATTTGTTTGAATTCTTAACCAAATAATGAAATAATTATGATTGCATAGTTACTCAGAGAATCAACTTGAATGAATAATTTTCTTAACCTCTGATTTTGAGAAGATAAGAAATAACATTTTTCACATCACTTTAAATTCCTTCTGTGAAGTAATATTTATTATATACTAATCAAATCTTGAACTAACCTCACAGTTATCTTCTTCAGTAATAAACTTGTCTGGCAGAACTTCATTCAAAAACTTTAACTAAATCTACTTCATCTGTATGAACTATTTAGAATATTTATTTTTTATAGTCTAAATATCATTCATGATATTTAGACTATAAAGATGAATGATATTTAGACTTTATAGTCTAAATATCATTCATGATATTTAGACTATAAAGTCATGAATGATGTGCAATGTGGAGTGGTGGACAACTTGGACAGGACCAGATGAAAGTCATGCTCTTTGCAGATGACCTCTGCATATGGGGAGAGAGCAGGGAACAAGTGCAATGGCAAGTTGATATATGGGCTAGTGTGGCCAATGAATTTGGACTGGTTTTCTGTCAGGAGAAGAGTGAAGTAATGGTTCTAAAGAGGAGTGGCGAGCTTGACGGATACATTACAATGGAAGGGAAACAACTGAAAATGGTTAAAAACTTCAAGTATCTAGGAAGCACCATTACAAAGACTGGAGTAATAGACGAAGAAATAAGTAGAAGGATACAAATCAGGCCTGTTACGTACCAATTCTCACATATGCATCTGAAACTTGGACTATGAGGAAAAAGGATGAAAGCAGAATTCAGGGGGCAGAAATGAGATTTGTGAGGAGTATAGGCGGAAAGGCAAGACACGACAAAATCAGCAATGATGTGATTAGGGAGAGAATTCAGGTTGAAAAACTCCAGAATAGGATTGAAAGGTCCCGTTTGAAATGGTTTGGACATGTCAAGAGGATGAATGAGAGGTGTTTGCCAAGAAGAATGTTTGATTTACAATTAAGGGACAAAAGACCAAGGGGGAGAATGAGATGGCAGGACATGATAAAGGCCAATGTCATTAAGAGAGGAGGAAATTGGAATGAAATCAGCCACGGAGAGAAGTACACGGACAGGGCATGGTGGTGAGGCTTCATGCCCTGTCCATGAACAGGGCATGAAGTAGCGTTCTGCTATTCTATGGGTCGACCCATGGAATAGCAGAACGATGGTAGATAATGATGAATCTAAATGTCATATATTGTATGGCTTGTTTTTCCTCCATTTTGTTGCTGACTGTTTTATTACAGCAAAAGACTGAACTAACCTCTAATTTTGTTTTCATCTTCTGATGATAAGGTAGCCTACATTTTGCTGCATGTTGTTCTTCAGAGGTTGCAGAATTTTTTTATGGTTGCTATTATTAATTATTATTATTATTATTATTATTGCATTGTAACCTTTGTCTGCCTTTGTAAGTTGTATTTCTGTCCTCTTTTTTTTTTTTTTTTTAACCAATACTCTGAAATGTGGCACCACAGTAGTTCTAGCCTTTCCAAAATTTGGGAAGTACAAACAACTGTCAACCAACAACATACTGATAGTCCAAGAAAGAATGATAAATTGACTAGTATGGAACTTAAAGCAGACAACTGGTTTAGCATAGAGCAGTGTGTTATTCAAATGTAACAGGGCTGCCTTGGATCATTTCTTGCAGATTGAATCAAATATTAGAAATTTTGTCATATCAGAACATCTAGTATCACTATACTTTGATATTGAAAAGCATATGACTTGGTATGGATATATATGCATCATGCAGGACATGTGAAGTGCAGTGCACAAATAATCTGTTCTCCCCTGGTACCAGGTTTCTCATAAGAAGAAGATGCCTACCACCACTTACCTTGAAGTATTGCCAGCAGTGCGTAGCACATGCTTCTTGATTAGACCGAGGTTCGAGCCTGTCACCACCAAATACGGAGGATGCGGAAAAGGTCACCGCATATTCCTGGAGCAATATGGCCTTAGTTGCTAATGCTCCTAAAAATCAAAATAACAAACAAAACAAACGTATTGACTGTACTTTTGGCATTCTCTCTATGCCTTAAGTGTAGCAAAGTATATTTGAAGATTTTGGGACTGATCTGAGCTTGTGAATTTTTCGATGAAGACAAGTTAATTAAGCACTCGTTAAGTTTCTGGTCACAGACAAGAAGCCTGCATTGTCTGTTGTAAACAGTTTGTGGAGTTTCAGCATTTTCTGCTAGCACTGCTCCAGTGAGTTCATAAATTTAAAGGTGGTAGACAGTTCTTTTAGGAAGAACTACAACCTGTTAGGCCTCAGTCGTTGAAATCCCTGGAAACTTTGCTGGTGTGGAGAAATCTGCTGATTGAGGAAATCTGCTCAAAGGGAGATCATTCCCATACAGAAGCTTTCTGCATAATCCATGATTTGGGGATATCATTGGCATTGCATGCTGAGAAAAATTAGGCTTGATTGAATCTGTCAAACCCTGCTAACATGCTATGTGGTAGATCTAGATTCTTTTCTGAGCAAGTTAGTTGCTATGCACAAGTCCATCTTCCCTTTATACAACCCAAAGACAAAAGGGCAATCAAAAAAATGAAAATATGAGTTTTGATCACAAAAAATATTTTGGTTGATCAACTGAAAGGTTTTGTATGGAATCCAAAATTTAGAGGTAAGGAAGGGGTTGAACCTGCAGGGTGCCGTTCCATAGGATATCATGATAACTGGGCAGTATTATCAAGACCAGCTTTTGCTTGCAATTTGAGCAGGGCTTGTCCCCATCTGACACCATGCAATTTGATTTTCATAAAAACAGGTCACCATTGTCATGGATCCCCACAGAAGTCCCACTTCATTGGACTTCTGACTATTTAATAAACTGAAAGATGAATGAAATGTAACTTGGTATCTATCCAGAAATGTAGTGGGAACAGCAGCATATCACTCAACTCATCGAGAGGTGTCATTTCAGAGTGGGACCTACTCGAGGTTACCGAAGAGTAAATCTGCTCTGAACTAAAACCACGGGGAATGATTGCTGTTAAGAGAATTAATGCACATAGAGATGGGAAACTTTTTCCCACTATAAACATAATCCTGACTTTTAACTCGCCGTTGTCTCCAAATAAGATTAAAGCTGGCTACATCAGCTGTCCAGTGTGTCCGTATGTTCCAAATCCTTTTGGTGTGTTTTTTTTTTTTTTTAGGAGCATTAGCAACTAAGGCCATATTGCTACGGGAATATGCGGTGGTCATTCCCTGACCTTTCCGTATTTGGTGGTCACGGGCTCGAATCCCGGTCTAATCAAGAAGCATGTGCTATGCACTGCTGCTCCTGCTCACCTGGCTACAGAGGCACCACTCCAAATCCTTTATGGTGTTATTAGATACCAGAAATATTAAAATTCTCAAATGGTCAGGGCTTCTCTCCAGGTTGCAGTGTGGCTTCCGAAGGAATAAGTCCACTTTGGACCATATAATCGGGCTCGAAACAATCATTTGAGATGCCATTTTAAAATGAGAACACCTGGTGACAGTGTTCCTCGATATGGAAAAAGCGTATGACACAACTTGGAGATATGGAATTTTAAGACCTTTATAGCATCGGCCTTAGAGGTCATATTCCATCTTTAATTAAAAACTTTTTATCTCATTGTTCTTTCCAAATCCGCTAGAATCTGCGCTCTCTCTCTCTCTCTCTCTCTCTCTCTCTCTCTCTCTCTCTCTCTCTCTCTCTCTCTCTCTCTCTCTCTCTCTCTCTTGGTGCTTTAGCCAACAGGAGGGAGTACCTCAAGGATCAGTTCTAAGTGTTATGCTTTTTGCCATCAAAGTGAATTTCATCACAGAACAACTTCCTCCAACTGTAAACTGTGCCTTCTGTGTTGATGATTTTAGCATATTCTGTCACTCCTGCAATGTGAGGGTAATTGAGAGGCAACTGCAAAATGCCGTTGACCACCTGAACATGGACAACGAATAATGGCTTCAGGTTCTCTCTGCAAAAGACCATTTTCATGCATTTCTGCCTCAAAGCATAATCTGCATCCAAACCTGAACTGAAGCTTGGACAAAATACTATTCCAGTAGTACCTTAAACTAGATTTTTTGGGTTTGTATTTGATAGAAAGTTGATCTTTCTACAACCCATCTGCCAAATATGTGCAAAGTGCACAAGAGGCTTGTATCATACGTGCAACTCATTAATTTTTGGAGTGTTAACTGATGCACCTTGTTGCACCTCTATTGTGCACTTGTGAGATCTAAGTTTAGTTTATGGGTCTCAGGTATACGCATCTGCTAGTCTCAGCGTACTCTGATTGCTAGATCCCATCCACCATCAGGTGATTCATATTGCCACTGGAGCATTTTGAACATCTTCATTTCAGAGTCTATGTTGAAGCCAATGAGCTATCATTATCGCTTCGTAGGAAACAGTTGTCTCTATGGTATAAGGTGTAAGGTATGTTAGTGTCTAATGTCTCCTGGGATTTCTCCCATCTCCGCAGACATTGTGTCGGGCCAGAGATTTGAAGTATGTGGGGGTCATGTGCTGTATATTGTGTTGTGCCCTTTGTTCCTTCAGTCTATTTAGCCGCTGAGCCCCTAGTGGGACCCGACGTTACCACACCGTGCCACGGGGAGGCTGACCGGGTGCACCACTGAAGCTAGAGTACTCTGGCGGGTCCTGCCACCTACTTTCCTGGGATTTCAGTGGCTAGGACCAGATTTGAGAATGAGATGATCGCTGTTTCTTGAGCAATGGTTGTAATTTTAACAGAGCGTAGGGTTGTTCGCTGATAACTTGTTCTAGGGCCAAATAGGTCGGGCAATAATTTTGATGTATTTAGATTTAGACCTGTGGGGCACACACACACACACGCACGCGCGCACACACACACACACACACACACACACACATATATAAAAAAAAAAAAAAACACGTTGTGCAAGAGAAAAGTAAGGGAGGTAGGCAGAAGACTGGAGGGTAGGAAACAGAAGAAGGGGGCTGACAGGGAAGATGGCCCCTGATGACAGTGTGGCTTGCCCAGTGCCTCACCAGAGAGGAGGAGTAGGGTGGACAAAAAAAAAACCACCTCACCACAAAAAAAAAAAAAAAAACATTGTGTAAGAGAAAAATAAGGGGGGGGGGTGTAAAAAGAAAGATGGTAAGAAACAAGAAAGAAGCCAAAAAAAAAAAAAAAAAAAAAAAAAGAGAGAGAGAGAGAGAAAGAGAGATACCCCGCAAGTGCAGGGTAGATACAGCTAGCACGGCCAGTCAGTTCGAGCTGACACTTGGCGGAAATCCAGCAGTGTGAGTGCTGCTATGGTGGACGGGTCATGTTCAAGAAGGTCTAGTCCAGGTGTCGTCATTGGGACTCCATTTGGTGAGTCTGTGTCGCATCCAGACTGAAGGCTGGTCCAGTAGTCCATGATAACGAATAGTGGAGTGGTCAAAACCGGGAGTCCAAGATATGATGGTCAAGTCCAGGGATCGATGGTAGGTCTCTTCTTGATGAGATGTGTCACGTCTGGTTGGGAGAAGTTGGTCCAGGAAACAATGATGAGGAATTTGTCAAGGTATGTGTGGACCCTGTCTTTGATTGCACTGCTAGTATTGTCCCAACCAAGTGGGGAGACCAGTTGACTACTTGAGATGTGAGGGATCAAGTTGGGTTCTGTACTCCGGATGGTTTGTTGGTCAAGTCTTGCGTAAGTTGGTCCAAGGCGTTAGCATCCATGTCTCAATGATGCGCAGCAACAGTTGGCAGTCATGGTTATGACCTATTGATTTGTATGCTAAGGTGGTGGTAGCGCTTTCTGCCTGGTAAATAGGTCCATTGCAAATTGAGTCAGGGCTCTGTAAGTTTCTTCATTCTGTAGGGTGTTCTTGATTTTGGTAGTTGAAGCGTAGTCTCGTTATTAGGATCCTCCTGAAGTCCCCATAGATTTCACAGCTGTGGGCAAGGTGCTTCCACGTCTGATCCTCTCCACAGTGACAGCGGGGTGAGTCTGAAATTCTGAAGTCATGTAGTTTTTTCTGGAAAGAGCCATGTCCAGTGAGGAGGTAGGTAGCATAGAGTGCCGTTGAAAACCCGACAGGTGTGAGGGGATAGGAGGCCCTGACATCCGGAAGGAATCTTTTGGTGACAGCGCCTTTAGTTGAGGTCTGCCATCTTTCTTGCCAGGTGTCTGTTAGATGTTCATTAAGTCTCTTCTTTTCAGCGTTTCTATTATTTGCTGGGTCAGTGATGAAACCTGTGCAGGTAACTGCTCTTCCTTTGGCTATTTGATAGAGCAACCCATGACGAACAATCTCCAGGTCCAGTGGAAGAGATCCAGTGAGGACCTGGAGCGCATGTGTGCTGACAGTGCGACAGGCACGCGGGGACAGAAGGAGAAGAGAGCGCTGGATAGTTCCTAGGCGCGATCTGTTTACTACTGTACTGGCCTTCTTGTACCAGACTCCAGAGGCATAGGTGATAACCGGGATGAAAACTTCCTTATAGAAGAGGGACAGCATTCTCTTCTTTAAGCCCCAGTCCTTCTGGGCAACTCTTGAGACTTGGGCAGCATACTTCCTGATCTTAGTCCTGAGTTGATCTAGATGAGGAGTGAAGGAAAGGTTTTTTTCTAAGATCAAACCTAGATATTTAAGCTCTGTTTTTAGTTTTACTGTAACACCATTGACCTTGATTTGGGGTGGTCTTCTCAAATCATGGGTACCTTTTAGTAGGATCGAATTGGTTTTCTCTGGGGAGATCTTTAGGTCGTTATGCTCTGCCCAAGCTTGAAGGGTGGAGATGGCCTTGTTGGCAGTTGCTACTAGTTGGGCTCTGTTATTGGCAGAAAAGAGCATGACCAGGTCATCTGCATAGGCCTGGGTCTGTACATTGTTGAGTTTGGCGTTCAAGAAATCATCCAGCACCAGATTCCAGAGGAGAGGCCCCAGGACAGATCCCTGAGGGCATCCCCTTAAGACTGGTCTGGAGACACTGCAGTGGGGGAGTGGACACGACAACTCGCCGGTCCTGGAGATAGGTCTTGATGCATCTATATAAGTTTTCTGGGACTTGTGCCCTCTGGAGCCTGCCGAGGACGCTGGGCCACCAGAGGGAATCGAAGGCACCAGCAAAGTCGAAGGAGATTAGAAGAAAGCATTTGGAGTTGCAGTTGGTAGCAGCTTCAATGATTGTTTCCAGTGCATCTACCGTGGAGCGTCCTTTCCGGAAACCGTACTAGTTAGGTGAGGAGAAACCAGTGTCATTGTAGTGGGCTTCTATTCTACGGGAGATAATCTGTTCGAGAAGTTTGCTGAAGACTGGCAGCAGTGCAATGGGCCGGTAAGATTGTGGCAGATCATGTGGTTTCGTTGCATTCTTCAATATAAGTCTAACGGTTGCAGTCCTCCACTGTATGGGGAAGAATCCTTGGTGAAGACAGTGGTTTAACAGGTTGAGTATGGTAGTGGGAATAAGTTCAATGGCTTTCTGGACGATTTCTGGATCGAGCATGTCTCTGCCCAGAGCCTTCTTGTTTCTGATTCTAGATGCAGCTAAGTTGAGCTCGGATGGGGTGAAGGGTTCTTCAATTGCAATTGTGCGATATGTTTCATTTTCCGTGCAGAGCTCTGGCTGTTCCGTTGTGTGGGTCAGCAGGCTGCCGGAATGTAGCGTCTAGAATATTATTGATAGTGTCTTGCCACGATCTGGTGTAGCGTCCATTTGGTAATTTTGTGGTTGATACGACCTCGCCTCTGGGGAGCTTGTTAGTGGTCACTTTGTACACAACCCCCCCCAGGGATCGGCATTCCCTTCAGTGCTTACCAGGGCTTCCCATGAGCGCCTTTTGCGCTGTTTTATTGTTGTGGTATACTGGTTCCTGGTCACTCGATATTGCTGCAGTAAAGCCTCTTCTGGAGGCCATGTTCTTCTTGCACGTTGATAGCGTTTTCGTCGGTAAATGACTTCGCATCTAAGAGCCTTGAGTTCTGGTGACCACCAGGTGTGAATCTTTTCTTTTTGATAGCCTTGTTTGCAGCATTAGTGACGAGCTGTGTAATTGCGCATTGATGCTGGTCTGGGCTGAGGCTGCTAGGATTGAAGTGGCTAGCTGCACTCTATGGTATGCTTTTAAACTGAAATCCCTGCCAGACCATCACATGTGGACACCTGTTTTTGAGCCACTTTGGGGAAATCTGCACAATGCCTGCCAGATTTCCAATCATCCATTCGTTATTCATATCCAAAGGCTACTCAGAGATTTGGACAGTACATTAGACAACGTTGCCACAACACCAGGGAAACCTTCTTCACCCTGGCATGCTCTTGTCCCAAACTGCAGTTCTCGCTTAACAACTGGGAAAAGGACAGTGCTCCATCTGCTGTCTGCTTGCAGCTTTTTTCAGCACATCAATCTGAACATTGACTTCTTTCCAGTCTACACAGATGGCTCGAAGTCTGAAGTGTCTGTGGGATCTACAGCTATCTTTCCAAACACCACAATATCTGAGCAGATATCTCTTGAATGCAGAGTATTTACTGCAGAGCTGAACGCAGTAGAGCTAGTCTTGGTTCATATACAAACCACCCCCCCACAAAAAATGTATTTTCTGTATTGTGAGTATCTCAGTTCATTGCAGGCTTTATCATCGATGCAGTTCATTCCTCGTCCTGTCTTGTTCTGGATACAGCAGAAGCTGCACTTCCTTTTGTAGTCCACATTTGATATTTGTTTCTGTTGGATCCCTGGCCACATTGGGATCTTAGGCAATGATTTGGCAGACACTGCAGCCAAATCAGTGACCCATTTTATTTCTTGTCTGTTAGTTCTCTCTAAGACTATAGGCAATTAATACGAAAGAAACTGGTATCCCCATGGCAACGCTCATGGCATGGGCAGGCTGCAAATAAGTTATATAAGATAAAGCCTGTAAACGAACACTGGCAGTCTAGTCTGTGCAGGAACTGAGAAGAGGAAGTTATTCTATCTCGGCTTTGCATTGCATCACTTGACACATTACTAACTGCTGAGGGTAGACAATCGTCCTATGTGTAGGAATCTTGACACCATTTTATCAATCTGGCATATTTTAACCAAATGTCCGTGTTTTAGTAATGATCATTGTTTATGTTTTACCCATCTGTCAAGCCTTATTCACTCAGACACCATTTTATCAGACAATATGTCAGCTATATTTAACTTTGTGCAACACATTAATTTATATAATTTTATTTAGAAATGTTTATTGTTTTATGTTTTTAACTGATTTATTACGTATACTCTTTTAACAATAATATATTTATTATAATATATATTTACATTTTATAACTCTTTGATTTGGCACATTATAGCCAATGCTGCTGATGTGCCATAAAATTCTTAAGCAAACAAACAAACCATAATTATGAGAAAATCCTTGGACTCAGGGGAGGTCCCCATAGACTGGAATATGCAAATGTATCCCTAATTCACAAAAGGGGTTCAAACGATGACACGAGTAATTACAGACCTGTTAGTTTAACTTCTGTTCCAGGGAAAATAATGGAGCCAGTGGTTAAAGAAGCATTGCAGGATCATCTAGACAAGACTGCAATAATAATTTAGACACAGCAGGAGTTAAGGGGAAGTCTTGTCTGACCAAGTTGATTGAATACTATGATGTGGTCACAAAGTAATTGATGCAAAAAATAATTCTGATATGATATACAAGAAAACTTTTGATACTGTTGCACATGGAAGGCTACTGTACAAATTGTAGCAGTACGGTATTAAGGGAAGTTGCTACAATGGATAAAAGGATGGGAGAAGACATTGAGTGGTAATCAGTGGACACCACTCTTCATGGACCAATGTTATTTGTGGAGTCCCTCAGGGTTTGGTGTTGGGCCCATTGATGTTTTGTATACAGTAAACCCCTGCTATTCGCGGTTTCGCGTATTCGCGGTCACTGATTTAATATAAAATGAAACCTAAAAAAATGTGAATTTTGAAGCGCCATGAACATTTTCTGCCATAAAAAAACATGGGCGTGGCTAAAATTATCTTTCCCGGTCAAAACAGCGCTCAGTGGGTGGGGGGAGAAAGGTGACAAAATCCCGGCGTGGATGTTTCTTGCTAATCCTTGTTCAGTGTGTGTTATGCGCTTGTCATGGAAGGTTTCGTCGTTTGCTTTTAATTTATATGCTTATAAATTGAATAAATTTATCAATTTATAAATTGATATGCTTACAAAAGTGATAAATCTACTGTTTTACAGTGTAAAACAGACTTTTTCGAGTGTGTTAACGGAAGAAAGTGACATTTATTGTGGACAAGTTCTTTCTAACCCGTACAAAAATATGGCTACGAATAATGAGGGAAATGTGAAAAGATCAGAGAAGGTCTTTGATCTTTTCATATATTATTAGACAAAATTTCTAATGGTGAAAGTGTCTCCTCAGTGGCAAAACATTATAAAATCAATGAGTCAACGGTACGATCAATCAAGAAATCGGAAGAAAAATCCGCCTTAGAGTCCGTGAAAATGCGCTAATTGCTTCAAAAATTTGCTCTGTAACTCGTGATGTTAAATTAGAAAAAACAGAAAAGGCTTTAAATCTGTGGATAGAAGACCGAACTCAAAATAAAATTCCGTTAAGTTCACTCATTATCCGTGAAAAGGCAAAACTCCTTTATCAACACTTTAGCGACACTGGTGATAGCACTGGCGGGATAAGTGTTTTTGCTAGCAAAGGCACTGGTTTGAAAGATTTTTTTGAAATTTCTAATAAATATTACATTTAATATTAAATTGTTTCTTATTTTCATTTCGATGCCATATGCTTGCATTTCACTATGTGCTGTCTATGTACATAGTCATATTATGGAGGTACATATAATACATACATAGACAAAATTTTAGACTAGTTTTTCTTATATACTGTATTTCATACTTTGGAACGGAACCCCTTTATTACTATGGGAGCCATAACTCAGTATTCGCGTTTTCGGTATTCGTGGCATTTCTCAGGAACGTAACCCCCGCGAATAGCGGGGGCTTACTGTATTTATCAGTGATATTGATGAACGTATATCAGGCTTAATGCTGAAGTTTTCAGATGACACAAAGGTTGGCAGGGTTGTCAATGACAGTATGTTACTGCAACAGGTGCAAAGTACTGCATGTGAGTAGCAGTAACACTAGAGAAATATACCAACTGTGCAGTACTACACTCGGGGTAGTGGAGAATGAAAGACACCGGGGTTATTGTGCATTCAGATTTGAAGTTTTCTGAGCAGTGCAGACAGGCTGCCAGAGTAGGTCATGGGCTCTTGTGAATGATATACAGAAATTTAGCTAGCAGAGATAAGGAGGTGATTATTCCTTTGTATAAAGCAATGGTCAGGCCACACCTTGAGTACTGTGTACAGGTCTAGAGGCTTCATTTTAGGGTGGATGTAGAGTTTCTATAACAAGTACAGAGAAGGGCAACAAGAGGGGAACAAAGGGGTGCTCCTACCAAGAAAGGCTTAAGTTCTGTAAATTGCAGCATCTGGAGCCTAGGCACCTGCGAGGTGATCTGATTGAGATGTAATGAGGCCTTGAATGGTTAGAGCAGGCTCAGTGCTGATGAGATATTTCCTTTTGCTTAGATTATGAACCTGAGGGGGCATAAACTCAAATTGAGGAAAGACAGTTGGGGAATAGATGTGCAGAAATTTCCCTGTAGCCAGTGGGTAGTTGATTGCTGAAACAAACTTCCATCTGTTGTAGAAGTTGATTGATAGCTTAAATAAATTCAAGGAAAACTGGGCAAACGTTTGAAATGACTGGATGAGTGAAACAGGAAGTGTTTTTTTTTTTTTTTTTTGCTGATGCTGCATAAGCTGGCTTTTTTGCATCACAAGCCTCTGCTAATGCTTAATGGCTTTTGAGGTTAAGATGGACAACATAGCAAGATCCAATTTCCCTTTTATTTCAAAGGTACAGCTTTAAAGTGGTGTTCGCTGGCTAGCCACTAGATAGTGCACCACACTGAACTATTCGGTAACTCTCTACGAGGCATCTGAATCATCTGATGTATAATCTCATTGCTTCTAACTCTACCAGATAGTGATTTGAAGTATATATATAATGAAGTAATATAAGTAATGTTGTATGTGGGGGGCATTGTTGAGACCATCTTATGTCAAAGAACTGGGTATATTCTTTGTGTGTGTGTGTATCATATACAAAACTTTCATTGATTAGCCAGAAGATTGTCAGTTGGCATTAGGATTGGAAGAGGATTTACTAGACTGCTGTATATTCTTAAAGAAGTGTGATTTTTTTTTTTTTTTTTTTGCAAAGCCACCAACTCAATTTCATTTAGATATTTGTTACAGGCCAATAACAGAATATCGAGCTGCAGTTTGAAAAATTTCATTATGAAAATATTGTATAGCAGATCAAATCTAAAACACTTTTTTATTGATAATTTCAAAATTACTGTTTTTAATTCATCCATTGTGTGAAAGGTTCCATATTCTCATAAGAGATGTAAGACCAGTTAGCAGAACAAAATAGGGGAAGATTATCTGGAGTGAGTAATCTATCCAAAATTTTGATGATTGTACTATAAATATTGGGAACATGAATCTTGTTATTTATTTTGTATTGTAAATACCATAGGTCACTGTTTCTGACAGGTTGAACAAGATTATGCCAAGAATTTCTCCATTGTTGAGCAATGTCCAACTTTGTTCAGCTATGCATTTGTTCTCTTGCTGAGATGATGCAGTTGTCCTCCTTATAGTTCAAAAAACACAACCAGTGTTCTGTCACTTCCACTGTCTGTCCAAAGTGCAAAGGAAATCATCTGGCCTTCTTTAACACATGCAAATTATAAAAAAACAGAATCTATAAATACAAAGTCAAATATAATGTAGAATAACTTCAAGCAAGAGAACAAATGCATGCTAGCAAGCTTGTTATGCAGCTTGCAAGCACACTTAACAAAGGCTACACTTGCTAGCTAAACATCTGCCTTGCAGATTGCAGTAGATCTCTACTAGAGAAATTACTGGTCAGTGAATCTGGCAATAGATCTCTATTGTTAGCTGTTCTGACCAGCACTTTAAATCTTTAAAGTCTTGAATTTTTAAAATCTTTATCTTTAAATGACTGTCAGATATTCCAACACAGACCTCCAAATAATCAGTGCACGTAGTGGGTACTGTGTGAGAAAATGGCACTCTGCTATTATTTAAAAATCATTTGTTTTTTTATAATTTTGTTTCAAATTAATACAGTAATTATTTTCTGCTGATAATAAGTAAAATTTTTTTAACTTGGCCTCATTAGTTAAAAATGAGAGTTGAAATAGGAGGGAATATTGCTGCCATTGTGTTAATTATATTGATATATGCACAGTGTTAAACAACATTTAATATTTTTTATGTAATTCTGTAGAATGTAATTAATATTATAAGTTTATTTATTAAGTTGTTAGATTATGTAAATTTATAATAATATGAATGTAAGATAATACATAAATTTATAGGTTGGTGTGTACTACTGATCTGTAACCTAGGAATTCAGTTTAAATTAAAATTGTCTTGGACTAGAGCAGCAAAGAAGAATTCATAGTAATTGGAGTGCTGTGGCCAAATCTGAATGTGCTGTGTTGGAGTGCTGTGGCCAAATCTGAATGTGCTGTGTTGGAGTGCTGTGGCCAAATCTGAATGAACAGAATATTAGCAAAACGGCATCGTTTTAAGGAGTTAAAACGATGCCGCTTTGCTAATATTCTGTTCATTCAGATTTGGCTATGTATTATTGATGCTTTTGTACTATATTTATACATAGTCTAGACTTTTCCATAATTTGAGGCTTACGCCCTAAATTCTCTATAGGAGTTGAGGAGATTAAGAGAAATTCAGCATTGTGTGAATATGGAAGCTATTCACTGTCTCCTAATTCCATCAAAGCTGGGTACTTGCCCTCTCCAGTAAGGCCAAAAGTATGGACATTTACAAATGGGCTGTTGTTGTTACACTTACATTGTGCGACTTGGTACAAAGGACCATAAAATTTTAGCATGTTCAGCCCTAAAACTTGTGTACATTAATTGTCCTTGCATACTTGTGAGTATGCCAGTGGTGGAAGTTGGAAAAATACAGACTTGAGGCTCAGCTGAAGTACCCTGTTAGGAGGCAGGGAGAGCTTAACTGCTCTCCCTGCCTCCTAACAGGGTACATGGCAAGAAACCATCATATTCTAAGAAAGTTGCAGAGAAGCATTTCTCTGGGAACAGACTCACTGATTGTCTTTTATCCCAATTATAAGCCATTTATTGAGCTCTCAAAATCCCAACCAAAAAACAGCCAACTGCCACTCCCTTATCAGTACCTTCTGGTTCTTCCTCACTACCGAAACAAAGTTGGAAAGAAAAGTGGAAAAAATCTGAATAGCTATGAGGGATACAAGATAAAATATACCAAAATTTAAACGGTATTGGATGACTGTGTCCAGAACTCTTTGCAGAATAAGAAATGGGTACAGGTAACTTATTTATTCTTCCGAAAGAAGAATAAATCCATGCCTGAGAAAGCAAAAGTCTTGAGCCGTTTGGAAATATGCAGATGGATCTAGCAATAAAGATGTAAATGTTTACATTCAAATTCTTACAGTGGAATCTGTCAAAATAGGCAGAAACCTATGGATGAAGGCCATGATATCATCACATCATGGTCCTCATCGGGAAGCATGAACTGACTTGTTTTTCTTACTGAAGACATAGCTAATGGCAGATGAAAACCTGCCCATATATGTTGCTCAGTTGTGTGGAAGGACAGGGTTGGAGATGGACCTGCTCACAGAGGAGTCACAATCCTTTTAGGTAACCATACTTCTTTCAGCCTACTCCACTAATCACCAACATAGAGGTAGTAACAGTTTGCATTATGGTAGGGTTCTGCTTCACTATTTGTTTTGTTTTGTTTATTTGCTTCATGGGAAAGATCTCCCAGGCAGATTGTGATGATCTTATCAAGCTGCAAATATTAGTGGAAGGGGTGGAATTATCAAGTGTATGATGTTCGAAAGCACTGACCTTGCCATTGTAAATGTGGGCTCCAATACCATATTCTTACTTGTACATTTACTGCCATTGATCATTCTATATGCTCCCCTTCTCTATCGTCCCTATGGGTGGCTGAAAACAACTTTTATGATAGTAACTTTCTTGTGATATCCATCCTGAGCAATGGGAGACCATATCAACCATGGAAGATACCACAGTGAAAGATTAATCGGGGTGACTAGAATGCCTTCAAACATCTGTTATGCCATCAAACACTAAGGTGTTCACTCCAGCCTATGCCTACCTGCAATTCTGTGCATATGTCCATCGAGCTGAACACTCACACTTTATCCCCGATTTCATAGATGGCTCTAAATCTGTATCATCTCTGGAATCTTCCGTAAATATAATATTGTCTATCAGAATACAACATTATCAGATACAATATTATCTGAGAGAATAACAAAAAGGCTAGTGCAATTGCATCATGTTTTTCATAAGTGAATTATCTAATTGGTAAAATGGCATCATTTTTATCATATCTCATATTGTGAATCTCTTCATGAGTTGTCTGATGTTGCACCACCTTGAATAAGTAACGTTCACCAATGGAGAAGCCTATTGTTACTTATTCTTGGTGGATACCACGACAATAATAGGCCAAATAGCCTTGAAACAGCTGTCTGGGTGGTGGTATCCACCAAGAATAAGTTACAATAGTCTTCTCCATTGGTGGTTGACCTGGTTGCAATGTCTACCATTGCAGCCAAGTCAGCAAAACCACGGAACATTCACAGCTGTTAGTCCTTTATACATAATAGATTTTATTCCCAATGGCAACAGTTGTGGCCTGGGCAATTATATCAGATCAAGCCTGTAATTAAGATTTGGCAGTCTAGTCTGTGCACCTTAAAGTTCTTGTTTTTCTCTGCATACAATACGGTCATCTTACAAATTCATATCTGCTGAGGGCTGGTGATCCCCTCTGTGTGAGAACTGTGATACCATTTTAACCATTCGTCATATTTTATTGGAGTGCTCCTGATATAGGCATGAACGTCTTATGTTTTACTGCTTTTATTCATCCGACTAAGCCTTATATACTGAGATTTTACCTGTCTGCTGTTTTTAGTTAACTAAAATCCTTAAACCTGTTTAATTTTATTTAAAATATACTTTTAGTATTTATTTATATTAGTATCTATCTTTTATAACTATACAGGTAGCCTTCGATTTATGCCGGGGTTACGTTCCTGGGGGAACAGGCACAAATGGTTATATCATGGAGTCAATGGGAAATCACAGGGTTAGGTTCCGGGCACCAAAAGTTTTACCTACCCTTTTCAATACTGGTATATTCAAAGCAAAGAAATACTTTTTTAATTAAAAAAGTGTTTTATTTTTAACCTCCATAAATATAGTAAGTAAAATAAAAAATAAATTAATGCATACATAAAACATTTTGACAGTGAAATAATGTCAGAGTTTTAGTTGGCTCTTGAAGGTCCTGGTTGAGGATCTGCTGTTGACGGCCCTGATTGAGAAGATTACCTTTTTTGAAGAAAGGATCAAGTGTTGATTGCCTGGATTTCTTCCTCTTTTCTTTCAGTTCAAAATACAGGCTCAGGGTTGATATGACACTCCTTTTAACTGTGGCACTCCTCTCCCAGTTGTGATCAATGTCACAGAGCTCATTAGTGAGGGACTCTACACTTGCAAGGATCCATTGTAGATCACTGGTCTTCATAATTTTTAGAGGAGAGTCTTCTGTTTCTTCCTCCTGCTGCTGTTGGCTAAGTTCTGCAGCTAACTCTTCAAGGTCTTCATTTGAAAGAGTCTCTGCATGACTCTTCAAGAGCTTAGTTACATCTTCAACTGTAACTTCTAACCTTGCCTCTTGTGCCAGCCTGCTGATGTCTTCTACAACATTCTGTTGTGGCTTGAATCCTCCAAAGTCATGCATGAGATCTGGGAGAAGTCTATGCCACACTCCATTTAGACAATTGACAGTCATTTCTTGCCAGGCTGTGTTAATGTGATTGATGCCCTTTAAGACATCAAACAACCGCCAGTATTCTCTCATGGTAATGTTGAACACATCCAAAGCTTTTGCCATTTCTGTAAATGTTTGCCGCAGGTAAAGGCAGCTATTACCCCCTGGTCCATGAGTTGCAAAACTGATGTGGTATTAGGGGGCATGTCGACAACATTAACTTTAAGAGGCATTCTGATTTCACCCAGATTTGTAGGATGTTCAGGGGCATTGTCCAAAAGAAGAATAGTCTTGGTTGGTAAATTTTTGTTATTACAGAATTTGAGAACAGTAGGGCAAAAATAGTTGGTGTACCAATCCAAGAAGATGTCCTGTGTCACCCAATCCTTGTTTGACTTCCAGTACACAGGCAACATGGCTTTGTTTAAACCTTTCATAACATGTGGTGTTTCTGAATGGTACACCAACATTGGCTTCAATTTTAAATTGCCTAATACCATTTGCTCCCAACAAAAGTGTCAGCCTGTCTTTTGATGCTTTAAATCCAGGAGCCGACTTTTCTTCATGGGCAATGAAGGTTCTTGAGGGCAATTTTTTCCAATAAAGGCCCATTTCATCAACATTGAAGATGAGATTTGAAGGGTAATCACTCTCCTGTACTATGGCTTGAAACATTGCAGGGAATGCGGCAGCCGCCTCAACATCTGCACTTGCTGCCTTGCCAGTAATTTTCATACTTTTGCATTTGGTTCTTGCTTTAAATCTCATGAACCATCCCTTGCTAGCCAAAAATATTTCATTGTACTGACCTTCTTTCTTCTTTAACTCTTCAAAAATTGACTTAGCCTTTTCAGTTATTACAGCTTGGATCAAGGGAATGTTTCTTTTTTTTTCTTTTTCTTTTTTTGGTTCAAATTATCGACCCAAAGTGTCAGCAATTGCTCCATTTTGGAAAAAATTTTTCCAAAAGCTTATTTCTGCTGTAACTAACTTGTGTAGCACTTACTCTTGTAGCACTTTGAATCAATTGTTTTATTTTATCAGCATTCTTCATAATTGTAGTAACAGTCGAAGGAGGCATATTCATAGCCCTACACACATTAGGGCAGCTTTCACCAGCTTCCATCGTCTGAATAACCCCTATCTTATTTTTCAAGCTTTCATTTTCACTAGTATTCATTGAACTTCTTTTACCAGACATGACGTCTCTTTATTCTAATTAAATTAAAAACTTAATAACATGATTAGCAAAAACTGCACATAGCTATTATGATTAGCAAAAACTGCACATGGCTATCATGATTAGCAAAAGCTGCACACTGCTATCACTACTATTAATGATTATGTATTTAACTTATTAATAGTACAATTAGTAATAATAAATTTCCAACACGTGTACATGGCATAAACAACCAACTGAATGATTTACCTCCTGCTTCCACGAGTGGCTACTTTGAGGGCGGGAAGTTTTCTCATCTCTGATACGGATGCGCTAATTGCTGATTAGTTCAATTGTTCTTGATCACATGAACAGTGCATGATACATAGTACAGTACAATGCCCAAAAATTTTGTCCGAAAATATTAAACTTTCAATTTATAAAAAAAATTGCAAAAATAAATAAATAAAAATAAAAATAGCCTTGTGATTAGTGACTGGTGCTATTGCAAATTGGTGCAAATCGGACCAGCGCAAAACGAGGGCTACCTGTACATATATTTTTATCATTATATATACCATAAATTTTTTTAGACATAGTGACCTATAATGATATGTCTCTGAAACCTTGCCTTTTTATATTTATTTTGTTTTATATGACTGGTTTCAGTGCTTTATAACCTTAGTTGCTGATGGGCCAAGAAAACCCAATCAAAATGACATCATCAGTAGGTGAATCCGTTGCTCATTAAAAAACCAAAAACCGGTTACCATTGTGACCCATTTTGCAGCTGTTCGTTTCTGTTTTCAGACAGTAGTCACCTCACTTAGCGACCTTATGTTGAGTGGTGAATAAATGTGTCAGTTATAAATGAGCAGCAAAATTCTGTTCAGAAGAAAAATTTCATATTGAAATTGCAACCTTTGCATTTAAATTAAAACCCCTATTAGTAGGCCATGTCAGCCTGATGTAGCCTGCTTCTTTACTACTGCTTTGTTTCTTATTTAGATTCATTAAATCAAATCTAAATGAGCAACCAAGCAGTTGTTCACCACTATAATGCAGTTCAATCACTGTTTGTTTGTTTGTTATAGCACTCTGTATTTTTTTATGCTCCCGCTCAGAGTTATGCTCTGTTTCCTTAGTGCTATTTATTCCATATGCTTGGGAGGAGTTACCTATTAGGTGTTCAGACGGCTATGAGGCCCCATTGAAAAAATATTTTAATTAATGAATTGAATAAAAGAGCATTTAAATTACCTTTAGTTTAATTTTCCAATCAATGGCAGTTCATAATGCTTGCCTTCAAAGGTGTGGTCTTAGATTTAAATTGGCTTTTAACTTGAATTGTCGGCCAAACTGAAAATGCTGCAAAGCAATTCCAGTTTATGACAAGGAGAATTTTAGTAAGCTGCTTATTGATTGCCCAAAAAAAAAAGTTATGTCCATGGGTAATTTACATCTCTGTTTTAATTTTTAGCTGTTTCTACTGGCACAAATTTCCTGTGTTCATGACTGTAAAACACTGTTGCCATTCACTGTTATAGGTGATAAATATATTGAAGTGGGCACTGCACAATTTCATGCATATTACAAAAATGTACACTTTATACATCCTCCTACTGGTGGTGCTATGGGAAATGGAGCACTTGTGTTGGGGGGGGTTCTAATTAACTGAAGTTTCTTGAAGTGTTTATAAAAATTTTTTCGTAAATTTTTTGTAAATAAAAAAAAAATTTGTTTGCAGATGATAAAAAGGTTGGCAGGGTTGTCAAGGACACTACTGACACTATGCTGCTGCAACAGGATCTGGAAAGGTTGAGCAGATGGGCTGAGAGGTGGCAAATGAAGTTTAACATTGACAAATGTAAAGTACTACACATGGGAAACAGCAACCCCAGAGCAACGTATCAACTCTGTGGTACTACACTGACAGTGGTAGAGAATGAAAGGGACTTGGGGTGGTTGTGCAGGCAGATATGAAGTTCTCTGAGCAGTGCAGACAGGCTGCAAGAGTAGCTCATGGAGTATTGTCAATGATATACAGGAATTTTTCCAGCAGGGATAAGGAGATGATTATTCCATTGTATAAGGCAATGGTCAGGCCACACCTAGAGTACTGTATACAGGTCTGGAGGCCTCATTTCAAGAAGGATGTAGAGCTGCTGGAACGAGTACAGAGTAGGGCAACAAGATTAGTGAATGGAACAAAGGGGTGCTCTTACGAAGAAAGGCTTAAGTTTTGCAAATTACAGTGTCTGGAGACTAGGCACCAGTGAGGTGATCTGATAGAGGTGTATAAAGCCTTGAATGATTTAAGCATGCTCAATGCTGATGGGATTCTTCCTCTAGCTCAGAAAAATCACCTGAGAGGGCATAAATTCAAATTGAGGAAAGACAGATGTAGGATAGACCTGAGGAAATTTGCCTTTAGCCAGCGGGTGGTTGGTTGGTGGAACAGACTTCCAGCCCTTGTGGTGGAGGTTGATAGCCTAAATAAGTTTAAGGCTCAGCTGGACAGGTATTTGGAACGAACAGAGGGGTGAAGTGGAAGTGGGTTTTTTTTTTTTGGCTGATGCTGCATAAGCTTGCTTTCTTGCATCAAATGCCTCTACTAATGCTAATGCTAAAAAAATGCTAAAACTTCTGTTTAAGAACTGTTGTTTCCTGACAAGGAGTTGTTTTTAATTGCACAATTCACAATGGCATCACCCAGTAATTCTGTTTTCAGTTTACTTTTGGTTTCCAGTTCTGGTTTATACATTGAATATATGCAGCTTCAAAGAGATTTAGTGAGTAGCTAGTGCTAATAATGTAAAGATGGTGAAAAACGATTGGAAAACTTGTCACTGTAAACTGAATTGGACATTTTAAAAAGGCTGGATTCAGAAGAATGCTAAATTTTCTCTACCTTAGTGGTTTCCAGTGATGTGAAACTTGATAGTATCGCGTTGTTATTGTAAATAATGTAAGTACAGTATACATATAAAATTCCGTAATTTTCAAGTAAGTTTTTTTTTGTTAATTTTTGAATTAGCAAAATTATGCAAAAATCTATTTGCTTTTTTTGCATAATTTATGTATTTATATTCAAAGTTTATATTCAGATGTTTAAATGCTCCTGTTGTTATTTAATATTATTATATAGAGAGATAATGCCTTAATTAGCCAAAAACACTGGTAATTCCAGTGTGAAATTATTTACATTTTATCCAGTGAATTGTTCTTATGCATGCTCATACACAGTATCTGACTACCTGCTTTATATAGTGTACTGTGGACATGACATTGTTCTCTCTTGAAGTAGTCAGTTCCTTTGATGGGGAGTATAATAAACTGCCCACTCGGAATATAAGCATAGTTTAAGATTACTCCCTATTGCACTTGAAGTATATTGCTACATATTACCTGCTAGCAACAAAGTATTATTATTTATTATAATATTAATATCGTGGATTTTATATTCCCCATAATATTTTATACATATTTTATACTTAGGTATCTAAAATCAACAATTGGAAATATTACTCTTCTAAATCGCTTTCGAAAGAAAACAGATGAGGGTACAAAATCTGCCGAAGAGCAAGTAAGTTATATATTAGTGTTATTCTATTGCACATAGGCTGTTAAAATTCTGAGTTAACACTCTGCCTTAAAGTAAAATTCTTGGTGGGGATGAACTTGGCACCAAAATCTCTTTTCACAGCATTTTGTGTTCTTTCTGGATCTATAAAACTGATAGTTGCATTTTATTTAAAACTGGTTGTGAATTAGTTTTCCATTTAGACAGCTAAAATTTTATACCAACTAAAAGTTTGTTCAAGATTTAGGCTAAAATGGATGTCAAATTGAACTGATGAGCTTAGTGGCAGATAAGAAAAATGCATGGTATGATTATAAATTGTCAGGGAATACAGTCATACAGTAAGTACAAACTAGTATCTAACCAAGTTGCTTGGGGAACTAGGTAGGCTAGGGCAGATTATGAGAAGTCTTTGGCTAAGAATGCAAAGAAAAAAGGAATTAATTCTTTGCATATGTTAGCAGTAGAAGGTAAGAGATGAATAACATTGGTCTGTGGGATGTGAATGGTGTAACTATTGCTGATCCTGTACAGATTACTGATAAACTGAAGAAATATTTTGTATCTACATTCACACATGAAGTTTATAGAGATGCGGTTAGCAGGTCTATCTAATACTGATTAGGAATTAAGTGATTTTATAATAACAGAAAGAAGAGAAAGTGAAGAAAGTACTTGGGGCTGATGGAATGTATCCAATTATATTAAAAGAAGATGCAAAAGAGGTTAAATTTTTAGCCATCATAATAAGAGCATCCTTAGATTCAGAAGTTCCTGCAGATTGGAGATGTGCAAATGTATTTCCTATTCTCAAGATTGGTTCAAAAGGAGAAGTAGGTAACCACAGACATATTAATCTAACCTCTGTGTCAGGAAATCTAATAAAAGTGGAACCATAAGGCAATCACAGCATGGATTTTAATAAAGGGAAATTATTCCTCAGCCAGTCGACATTGCTGGACAGTGCAGTGCAGTGTCGAATCAGTTTGGTGTGACATAAGCATTGGGAGATCAAAATCGAGAGTAGGAGTGTGCTATAGGCCTAATGACTCCGATGAGTATAATAAGAAACTGTACAGGGAAATAGAGTGGGCCAGTGAATCAGAGAGTCTTATAATGGGGGATTTTAATTTCCCAGATATTGACTGGAATTTATGGGTTGGTCACTCACACACTAGCAAGGCTTTTGTGGATTTATTGGATGATTGTTTTCTGCATCAGCATGTTCTGGAGGCAACTAGAGGGAGTAATACTCTTGATTTGATTATCAGTAGTGATTCTTCATGCATTAAGAATCTGCAGATAAAGAAACCACTAGGTGGCAGTGATCACAGTGTGCTGAAGTGGGATTTACTCAAAGAGGTAACTACCATCAGGGGTAAAGGAAAGGGTTATTGCTTTCATAAATACGACTACGATGGTCTGAGACTGTATTTAAATTCTATACAGTGGGATCAACTGATGATGTTACCACCAGCAAATTCAAAATGGAAAGCATTCAAAGAACTTATCTTGGAAGCTATTTGGCTTTACATACCAACTAAGAAATATTGTTCAAGGTTTAGGTCTAAATGGATGTCAGATGAACTATTGAGACATATGGCAGAGAAGAAAAATGCATGGGATACATATAAATTAACATGTGACACAGAAGCCTATGATAGATATAAGTTGATCTGTAACCAAGTTACAAAGGAGGTTAGGCAGGCGAAGGCAGATTACGAGAAATCTTTGGCAAGATTTCTCGTAATCTGGGGATGCAAAGGAAAACAGCAAAGAGTTTTTTTACTTATGTAAACTCTAGAAGGAAGGGAATGAATCAGATTGGTCCACTTGATATCGATGGTTCTACTGTTGATGATCCTGCTCAGGTAGCTAACAAACTAAATGAATATTTTGCATCGACATGAGGAGTTATTCAGCGAGAGGAATGCCAGAGGTGTATTCAACTCTGGCAGTAAGCTAGAGAATCTTGTAATAACTGAGAGTAAAGTGGAGGAGAAATTATTGAAGATAAATACAAGAAAGGCACCTGGGGTGGATGGGATCTATCCAGTTATATTAAAGGAAGCAGCAAAGTAAGTAAGCAAACCCTTAGCCATAATTATGAGAGCTTCCTTGGACTCAGGGGAGGTACCCATAGACTGGAGATGTGCAAATGTGACCCCACTTCACAAAGGAGGATCAAAGGCTGACACAAGTAATTATAGACCTCTGAGTTTAACTTCTGTTCCAGGAAAATTAATGGAGACACTGGTTAAAGAAGCACTGCAGGATCATCTAGACAAGACTTCAGTTATAGCTCGGACACAGCATGGTTTTATTAAGGGGAAGTCTTGCCTGACCAATTTGATTGGATATTATGATGCAGTCACAAAAGAACTGGATGCATGGAATAAGCAGAAAAATGAAAAACGTTCAAGTTGATATGAAAGCACTGAATTTAGAAGTAGAATAAAGTGCGCACAACACACTTTCTATATATATTTACTGCTACTGCATATTTGCACCTCTGGCCTTTAGGCAATTTGATAATTTGTGCTTGTAGGATAGCAAGCATGAATTAAGAGCTAAAGGGATTAATTGAATAGTACTTCCCGGTACTACTCAGTTTCCGAGTTGTACTGAGAAGTATTAATATATATGCTGAGAAGTTGCACTAGTCAGCCGCTTTGTGTCCATGGTCAGTGAGCAAATTAAGGTGAATTCCAGAAGTAGGGTTCATTCGTATCTCAGACTTAGTTCCAGTAGTAAGATTTCTACCTGTACAGTATTGAAAAAGTAATTTTAACAACAGGTTTTTAGCTTCTATATGCACAAAAAAAAATAAATTTATTTAAAAATTTCTGCAACCCCTTTAATCTATCTGGCAACTCTTCTAGGGGTCGCATCCCACAGTTTGTGCGCACCACTTCCCTATGTCACTGGCCTTCTGTTTGTCGATTGCCTTCCCACTGTTCACAGAGGCTGCTTTTCCTTCCTCTCTCTTGGTAATGCACAACTGGAGCTTCTGCATCCACCTCAATCCAGCAGCCAGGTCATTTTCTCCAAGACTGCCACCAAGTATGTTACAAGTAGCCTTTGCTTCCTGTTCTGAAAATGCTGCTAATTCAAGATTATTATTAGTGATCTTATTTTTTCTAGTACTCCCTGCAGGTGTCTGGTCTCAAGACACTGCAATTTGTAGAAGAACGGAAGACTTTCTAAGTAAGAAAGTCTTCCTTTTCTTCCCTTTACCAATCTGGTTGTTTTTCTCTGCACCTGTTCCAGCAGATCTACATCACTTTCTAAAGTGAGGCCTCTAGACCTATATACAGTATTCGAGCCATGCCCTTATACAAGGGGATTGTCACCTCCTCCTCCCTGCTAGCAAAGGTTCTGTATGTCATTGGCAAAACTCCATGAGCTGGTTTGGCAGCATGTCTGCATTGCTCATAGAATTTCATATGACTACAATTATCCCCCAGGTGTTTTTCATTTTCCCCTACCTTTACTTTACCGCACAGTTGATAAGTTACTATGGAATTGCTGCTACCCATATGTCTTGTATACCTTGCACTTGTCAATGTCAAACTTCAACTGCCATTTCTCAGCCCATTTACCCAGTTTTATTAGATCTTGCTGCAGTAGCTCACCCTGATATGTGTACATCAATATCATTAATAAATATTGAAAACAACAATAGGCCCTGCACTGAACCCTGGGAACTTCACCAATAACATTAGTCCATGAAGATCAGTGCCCATCGATAACCCCTTTCCCCTTTGTGCCTAGCAATATCTTGCCCTTATTGCCACATTGCTCTGGTTTATACAGGGACTTTTTTATTTGTAACAGTATCAAAAGCCTTCCTGAAATCCAAGTATGTTATATCAAAATTATTTTTTGCATCCAGTTCCTCTGTCACTGCGTCATAGTAACCTATCAGATTGTGGTTAGACAGGGTGCTTAGCAAATCTGTGCTGTGACTGCAGTATGATTGCATTCCTGTCTAGATGGTCTTGCATTACTTCTTTAACCAGTGACTCCATTATTTTTCTTGGAAGAGATGTAAGCTAACAAGTCAGTAATTATCTATTACTTGGTTGTAATAATACTGATAAATTCTGAGGATGGTACAAAAAACGCAAAGCAATATAGAAAAATAGAATATTATTGAAAATGATTAGTTTCCAAAGTCAGTGTGAAATGCTTTTTTTAAACTAGGTGGATGCATAGCAAGCTGCACAATATGAAGAATGTTTCTATTTTGACAGTGGAGGTGAATGAGGCTGTTACAGGGCTGTTGTATTGGTTTCACCAGCAATCAGTGGCATTTTGTGCTGAGGGGGATAATTTGAAGTATCGATTAATCAGTATTTCAAACTTTTTGAAGTATTGATTGGCTGGTAATTAATTTTGTTTATACAATCTTCAAAGGGGAAGTGAACACGTGTTGATGAAGGCCATATATATAGCCCCGGCACGTTCCATTGCCTTATTTCAAAAGCGTGGGGTGGTGGTTTAAGTTATAATTTTTATTTTATATTTATATTTTTATTGAAGTTACAAATTGAAAGTTATAAGCAAACTTATCTTTATTTATTTTCAGGTGTTCAACTTCTGGCTTGATTTTTTCAATGATGCCACAGCTAAAGATGTAACTGATGTCATTAGATTTCCAGTAAGATTTTACTGTAATAAGAGTCACCATATTTTGAAAAGCATTGTTTAATTTTTCATACCATTGATGAATTCCTTGATTATAATGCTATGCATGGAATATTTTATCAGACATTAGGAAATAAAAAGTCACTCCTGTGAGTTTTCTGAAACAAGGTGTTTTTTCCTTGTAATAAAATACAGAATTATGCTTCATGTGCCGCCTTTAACTATAAAGACATCTGCAATATGTTATTTTCCTTTTTTATCTAATAATATATTATTATCTTTAGTTTTAATTTAATATTCATTGTAAACATTTCTTTTGATGACCTTATTAATGAAATTATGAAATTAGTGAAGGTTCAGTTTCTTAAATTTGTTAAAACTGGAACTATTTACTAACAAATTATATTCAAACCACTAAATAAGATATTTTCAGAAACAGAGATAAAAAATTTAATTGGTTGTGGTCTTCTTTGTAGAACAGCAACAAATAAAAGTCTAAGAATAGTGAATGAACAAACTGACAGGCTCTGTTATATTTTATTTTGTGGAGCCTCTACTTCAGACTGGAGTGCTTCCCATTTAAGGTTAAACCTGATAGATTCTGATTGCCTGAGCGCTATCCTCAAGAGATCTGAGGAGGAAGAGGAAGAATTAGAGTTACTTTTGTTGGTTTAAAAGTGTTTTATTTTTATATCTATTTTTGATTTAGGAAAGTATCATCTTGAATATGTGGACTTGGTTACTGGTAAGAAGTACTACAGTTTATAGGTGCGATCAAAAAGTTTAAGAACTGAACTAATATTTGGAAAATCTATTTGGATATATCTTCTTTGAATTAGTTTCCGTAATACATCAACTTCTGTACACTTTTCTGGTGAGAATTATTTTGGAATTACTAATTGTCCCTGTGGCACATTTTGGGTATCCTTGGTTTTTGGAAATCTGTGTCTTTAAGGGAGCTTTATGCTTTTTGGGGAGGGGTGTTGATTCAATGGGAGGTAAATCCTGTGAGTATGGCAGATGGATGGCTTCCTAAAAATAAAAAAAATTCTTAAATGGAAAGTGCCAAAATACTGTGGTGTTGTTAATGGTAAGTACTAATTCTCTGAAGCTCAGTTTTTTGGCCTTTTTCTCTGAACAGCATCACAGATTTTGTGATGCTGTTCTTTTTTTTTTTTTTTTTCATGAAAACCCCAAACACGAGAGGTATTAGAACCTATAGTACTTGGTACCATGCTTGGATTGGAGGTTGAGAAGATGAAAGAAGATATTTATTGACATTAGACTTCAACTTCTGTAGACTGTAATTTTCAGGAAAGACATATGAAAGAAGGTTGATCCAGAAAACAACAGTTGAACAAATAAACGAGGAAGATGAAAAGTTGGTTCTGTGAGTTTGAAGTTGGACAGTAAATAGATGTTGGCTGGTGGCGGCACGTGTTCGAACTGTTTTGAAAGAGATAGCGGGAATAATAAAGCCAATTCAGAAGAACAGTGCCATCTATAGAAAAGGCATGCAGCAGAAACAGTACGTCTGTGCGACAGCGAATGAAGAGACTGTTAGAGAGGAGTAATTAATTAACCCAATTGCCCTCTTCTGAATGGAATCTAGAAGCCTGAGAGAGGTTTTGGGGGCACCAACCCAGATATGGGAACAATATTCCATGGTAGGCCAATTTGCGATTTGTACAGAGTGAACAGCTGTTTGGAAGAAAAGTAACACCAAGAGCGAAAGGGAAAATCAAGTTTTTTTAGATGCAGAGGAAGCAATATTCATAACGTGCTTGTGCTAAGAGAGATTAGAAGTCAGGGTAATCCCCAAAAGAGATATATCAACTTGCCTAGAAATTGGAGTGTCATCAAAGATAAGCATAGGAGCAGAAGAATCCTTTTTGCGAGATATAAGACAAGACTGAGTTTTAGAAGGATTGAAATCAACTAAGTTTTCTTTACCCCACTAGAGATCGGCATTTAAGGAATTGGTAGCAGATATTTGAAAAGTTGAAGCTGATTGAGCAGGGCAAGGTTTCTCAAAATGGAAAGTGGAATGCAATTTGCTATCATCGGCAAAACTATGGATAGAATTTCCAGTCAATGGAAGAAGGTCATTAATATACAATAGGAAAAGAGTGAGGGAAAGAACTGAACCTTGGGGAACACCAGCATTAGCGGAGAAGTTAGTAGACAAAGAGCCATCTACCATCACCCTCAGTGAGCAATCAGAGAGATAACTGGATAACCAATTACAAAAAACAGTTGGCAAACCATAAGATGGAAGCTTCTTTAAAAGACCTTTATGCAAACACGATCAAAAGCCTTTGAGATGTCAAGAGCAACTGCTTGTGTTTCACCGAACTTTTCCATTGAATTTGTTCCATAAATGGGTAACATAAGCCAGAATATCACCAGTGAATTGACACTGACAGAATTCATACTGGCGATCGTTGATCAGACGGAAGGTTTCTAGGTAGTTTAAGAGTTGACGTTTGATTGATTGATTTCTCCATTACTTATCGAATAACATTTAGTAGCACAGTTTTTTTTTGTTTTTTTTTTTACAAAATGGGCCCACTTGGCTGACAAATTGCTGAAAGATGCTTTCAAAGCAATAAGAATATGTGAAATTATATATGGCAATAAAAATTCTAATCTATTGAGGTTCTTGGTTAAAATGAGGATAGATTGAATTGAATACAAATCAAGTCCAAGTTGATATCTCATACCAAACAGATCAATATGCTTACAATTCAGCATGGTGAATCAACTGACAATACAAACCATGCTTAGTTAATGGTTTTTGTGAGATATCAGTGTAATTTCCTAATTCATGAAGATATTCTATTCAGAGAATAAGCTTGAATGATCAAATGCATAGGTATATACACTCAGACAATATTGTAGTCCATGATTGGAGGGATTTCAGAATTAATGACCTAAGCAAGATAGGTTTGCCTGAATGCGAAATATATTCATTGCATCAAACATGAAGGATATTCAGCTTTTAAAAAATTAGTGAACTCAGTGAAGTGCTGATTGCAGTTCTGTCTATAGTGAATTGTGTGAAAAGCCATGCTGTGATTTCTGAATTTTTAGTATTTTACTTAGTGTTTGGGGTTTATCCATAAAATACTGTTACTGTATCATACCAAAACATGATAGCCTTCTCATGGAAAAGTTTTTAAAAGAGGTATAGAGTTTATTATTTATTAATTTTGTCTGTTTTGAATGTTAACACCGAATTTGCCTGTGAATTTTAACAATCAAAAATGGATGTGTTTTGCATCATATTTGGTAGATATTTTCAAGAAAATAGATTAATATTTTACCTTTTTCCATCTTCAGGGAAATATTTATACTCTGAACACTTTTGGGCCTTTTTTAATCTGAGCTGTTATCATGGTCAAAACGTTTTGAGTTGAGGATGTATTTCTATGTTCCCCACAAGTTGCCACTGAAAAATGTTCTTATAAGTGCTGAAGCAGCACAAATTTCATCAGTTGCAGTGCATCATTGGAAATGTTTTGTGGACACATTTCCAGTTGAAGATAAAGCAATGGAGGCTTTTGCAGTATTAGTTCTGTTAATTTCACTCTGAGAACCTACTTTAAACTTTACAAAAGAATTGATGTAATCTTTGAAGAACTGAGACAAGTGCAGAAGATAACATTGACATTGTATAAAAAACATTATGGGAATCCTGTTGTCTCGAAACTTTACTAGACATGTTGGACAAACAATTTTTGTGATCAAGTACCGCTAATGTTTGTAAAATCAGACAAATTCTAACTTATTGTGATTTTCTCTTGTAGAGAATCTGTATCCTCATTTTGAATTTAAACCAAATAAAAATAGAATTATAAATATAATATATAGGATATTAAGAAATATTAAAATTTAGAGATATTATATTTTACATCAGGAAATTTCTTACCTGAGATTTTTTTTGGGAATAACTGCATCCACGTAACATGTAATCAGAAGAATAGATGGAAATTATTTAAAAGACTTGCTTAAAGATGGAAGAACCTTGCAACAGGACAAAGGAATAAAAGCATGCTTTACCCAAAAATCCATGCATGGCGAATAATTGGTAATACAAATTACCCGAAGCTTGATGGGAGCTTTTCGTTTATATAATCTTCAAAGGGGAAGCGAACACGTGTTGAAGGCCATATATATAGTCCTGGCATGTTCCATCGCCTTATTTTGAAAGTGTGTGTGGGGGGTGGGTGTTTAAGTAGGCGAAAGGAAGAGGAGGAGGATAGAAGGAAATTCTTGCCCCCCTTGTATTTCACTAATAGTTTGGGAATTTGAAATCTAGGGATTTAGAACATCTTAATGGTCTTTTTAGAGGAAAGAATATGAAAGCTTCCACTTGGAAATCCAGGTGTGTGACTACCTGTCCCCTGTCGTGGTGGTCCTGAATGGGGGGGGGGGGACTTGTTATGTTTTGTTATTAAATTTCAACTTGTAGGATATTTGTTTTATATCCCACTCCTCTGAAATTATTATTAGCCTATATATGTTAATTGACTTGTTGGTTGAGCTTATTGCTAGGGTTTCACTGGTTTCTAACTTAAATTTTGTGTCTTGTTTGTCTAATATTATGGTGTTTTCAAAAGATGGGTAATGTCCCATTCTAAGTTCTAGGTGCATTTTAGCCACAATAGCTCTTCGCCAAGAATTCTTAAATCAATCAATCATCCAATCCTGCCATGTCTAAGTGGTGAGCTACCAACTTGGAACTAATTTTTTTCATCTGGTCTATTTTTCTTAATTATTTGAGGCTACTTTTAAACTGCTTTTGAATTTTTGGATTCTGCTATGTTCTCACGTTGCCTATATATACATATACACAGTCACAGTCTGTTGTGCAAGGAATTGCATAAACTATCTTTGTTTGTTTGTTGCTTATTCTGTTGTTTTTTGTTGAATTTTTAAGGTATGCCCATAGTTTTTGGAGCTGCCTTTGGCAGCCCAAGAAACTGGGCATACCTTCCACTCGGATTTCTGAGTGGAAGCTTTCATATTCTTTCCTCTAAAAAGACGACTTTTAAGCTGTTCTAAATTGCTAGATTTTCAAATTCCTAAAATTCCTCTGAAAAGACCTTTAAGCTGTTCTAAATCCCTAGATCTTTACCCCAGAATCTTTGAAATTTTTTTTTCGAAGGTTGTTGATAAGTTTCAACTTACAGGAGCCCTTATTTTTTTCATTTCTTCTCATTTTTGTTTTTCTTTCGGCAGTATTTAAGGTACTGTTTGAGCCATTTCAGGTAACTGCAGTTGGAGAATCTGTCCTTTAGTGATTCGATGTCCTGTTTACAATTGTCATCTATAATTGAATACTTGAACACATTGCTGAACTGGGTTATTAAGATTGATTTTTTGTGATAAAGGGGTCCATAGCTGTGAAAATGTAAATAATTTCCCTTATTTGTAGGTTTGTGATATATTTTAGTATTGATTTTAGTGGAATTTCTTTTTAATGTTAGATTTAAGAAGTTTATGGTGTTGTTTTCTTCATTTTCTATTGTGAATTGTAGCCTTTCATCTACATTGTTTTACTCATGAAAGATTTTATTTATGATATCTGGTTTGCCTATAAGCAGACAATCATTTATGTACCTTCCCTAAAATTTAAAGGATGGTGAAGAGTACTTGGGAATTATGTGATTGTCTATTTGCAGGAGGTATAATTCAGAGATATGTCCACATGGAACTGCCTTTGGTACCCCAAGCACTTGTTGTCAAAGGGTGAAATTATTGGCAGATAACAATGTTTAGTAAGTTTGTTATGTCAGTGATTTCTAATTTTCTTCTGTTTCCATAATGTGGGATCATTGCGTAACAAAACCTGAATAGCCTTCACTGCTTTTTGTGGATGATTTTATGTCGAAGGAATATAATTTTCCATTGGGTTCAGATTTTATATTGTTGACTGACGAAAATAGGTGTTCAGCCTTTGTGCGATGTTTGGAATAATTCATTAAAGGTTTTAGTAAGTCAACTACAAATTTTGCCAAGTTTGCTGGTGACATGTTTTTGTAACTGACTATGGGCCTTAATGGTTTGTCGGATTTGTGTAACTTAACGACACCAAAAATGTAGGGCGAACATGTTATGAGCTAAGAGATCTACGTGCAAATTGCTTGTAATCTTTTCTTTAATTTTTTGATTTTTGATTTCATGGTGGGAATAGGATTTTTACCTAGTTTCTGGTATGGATTTGTATCTTGTAAGAGGTTTGTCAGTTTGTTGTCATAATCGGATTTGTTTATTAATACTATTGAGTCGCCGTTATCAGCCTTTTGGATGATGATGTTTTTATTCGTGGCTAATTTTTTGATGCACTGAAACTCCTCCTTTGAAAGGTTAAGAGTAAGATTTTGTTTTATTTATTACATTATTTATTTGCTTAATTAGTTTTTTCTATTGCTGTGACTATGTAATCCTGTTTGGACTCATATCACATATTCATTATATGGGACATGTTTTGGGGTCACACTGTAATTAAGGCCTTTATGGAGGAGATTGTGTTCTTTTAAGTTATAGTTGGATTGGTTACGAATTCACTGTTTGCGGAACCTGTTTGGTGCATTCCTACAGATTTTAAAAGGGAGAACCATTTTTTCTCATGTCTTGCTGTAAGTATTTCAGTATAAAATTTTATTCTATCCTGTAGATCAGTGGTGTCCAACCTGCGGGCCGGATTCGGCCCATGAATAATTTTTATAAGGCCCCCGTGGAATGTGAACTAAAGCAGCATCGATCGCCACTGCTTGTACATGTTAAACATGTACATGTGGTTCAGTGCAGTCATATGTATGTTAAATACAGTAATGTATTTTGATCTAGCATGTTCTTTGCATTGAATTAATTATTAATTTGTATTGAATTAAAAAAAATCATTCTTAAAAATATTCCAAAAGGGGAAAATCTATTTGGAGTGTCATGTTTTTTATCCAAGGTGGACTGAAGACTATTTTTACATTGATTACAATGAAAAAGCAGTGTTTGGTGTGTCAGGAGACTGTGCGAATTTTTAAAGAATATAATTTAAAACGACACTGATTCCAATTATAAATCTTATGATCAATGTAAAGGAATGCTGTGAAAAGAAAAGTGAAAAGAATTAAAGTTACAAAATGAATTAACAAAACATACTGAAAACGTATTAGTCAAATTTATCCGCTGTATGTGCCAGTTATCAAGTTGCATATTTGATCAATTTTGAAAGTAAACCATTCAATGATGGTGAATTTGTTAAGTGTTGTTTGTTAAAAGTTGTGGAAGGAATTTGTCCAGAGAAATGAACAATGATACAACACATTAGTTTGACTCGACAAACAATTATGCAAAGAGTAGAAGACATTGGAAAGAATTTGTTCGAACAACTTTTGGAAAACATAAAACAAGTGAAATATTTTAGTGTGGCACAGGATGACAATACTAATGTAAATGACACCTCCCAACTCCTCATCTTCATATGTGGAATCAATGATAATTTTGTACCAGTTGAAGATCTACAGAGTATGCGCAGAACAACTACAGGTGAAAATCTTTTTGAAAATGTTTGCCAATCTATCGAAAAGTTAGGATTAATATTAAAAACCTGGTAGAAGTCACAACTGGTGGTGCAAAAAATATGATTGGTAAAAACATTGGGCTCATGGGTAGAATAAACAAAGAAAATGATAGATATCAGAGCTGAAACTTCGATTGGAATTCACTGCATTGTGCATCAAGAAGCTCTTTATGGGAAAGTATTGAATCTCAACACGTTATAAATTTGGTTATTTCAACTGTAAATTTTACAAGATCACATGGCCTTAATGTGGCTATTGAAACTTCACAATGTTTCAACGCAGAAAAAGGGAAACCAATAAAATAACCATAAAATATGGGTGGCTGTTTGATCTTGCAATTCATAAATACATTTCTAGTCATTTAGCGTTAGTAGATGCATATAAGATCACTTAGTAGAGGCATATAAGATCACTCATCGGTGAAGATAGGATATTAGAGCTGGAAAAGGAATTAGAAAATGTTATAGCTTATAGTAGTAGTGGCATGTGATGCAAGAAAGCAAATGTATGAACTTATGCAGCATCAGCCAAAAAAAAAAAAAAAAATCACAGCATTCCCTCCAAATGCCTGTCCAGTTCCTCCTGAAATTTATTCAACCTATCAACTTCCACGACAGATGGAAGTTTGTTCCAGCAATATAAGGCAATGGCCTGACCATTGCCTTATACAGAGGGATAATCACCTCCTTTTCCCTGCTAGCAAAATTCCTATATATCATTGACAAAACCCCATGACCTGCCCTGGCAACCTGTCTGCATTGCTCAGAAAACTTCATATCTGCCTGCACAATTACTCCCAGGTCTTTTTCATTTTCTACCACCTTAAGTGTAGTACCACACAGTTGGTACATTTCTCTGGGGTTACTTCTACCCATATGTAGTACTTTGCATTTGTCAAGGTTAAACTTCAGTTGCCACTTCTTAGCCCATCTGCCCAAATTATCTAGATCCTGTTGCAGTAGCACACTGCCATTACTGTCATTAACAACCCTGCCAACCTTTGTATCATCTGCAAACTTCGACATTAAGCCTGATATACCTTCATCAATATCATTGATAAATATACAAAACAACAGTGGACCTAACACCGAACCCTGTGGGACTCCACTAATAACATTAGTCCAAGAAGAGCAGCACCCATCGATTACCACCCTCTGTCTTCTAGCACTTAACCATCCTTTTATCCATTGTAGCAACTTACCCTTAATACCATTTTGCTCCAATTTGTACAATAGTCTTCCATGCGCAAAAGTGTCAAAAGCTTTCCTGAAATCCAAATATATGATATCAAAATTATTTTTTGCATCCAGTTCCTTTGTAACCACATCATAATATCCTATCAAATTTGTCAGACAAGACTTTCCCTTAACAAACCCATGCTGTGTCTGAATTATTGCTGCAATGTTAATTGGAATATCATTGGTTTGGCTGAAACAAGAAGAAGAAATGAATCACTTATAAGTTTATCAAGTGGAAATCTGCTGTACACCAATGGAAACAGTGAAAGGAGTGAAGGTGGAGTTGGGTTTCTGGTCCATAAAGATTTTAAAAACAACATTTTGTAATTCAAAAGTACATCACCAAGGGTGTCCAGACTAATACTCAAGATTTCTAAGAGGTACAAGCTAAAGATTATAATGATTTATGCACCAACATCGAGCCATGATGATGAAGAGGTGGAAATGTACACCGAAATTGAGTCTTCTAGATGAGCAGAAAACCCACTACACTATTATTATGGGAGACTTCAATGCTAAGGTTGGAAAAAGACAAAACAGCACAGAAAGGGAAACTATAGGAAATTTTGGAATTGGTGAAAGAAATGAAAGAGGTGAAAGACTTGTGGAATTTGCAGAATCTCAAGGACTGTCAGTAATGAACACTTTTTTCAAGAAACGAACACTTTTTTCAAAAGGGTGAACAGAAAGTGGACATGAAAAAGTCCGAATGGATTAACTACTAATGAAATCGACTTCATCCTCACTAACAGAAGATATATTGTGAATGATGTTACTGTCCTGAATAAGGTAAATGTTGGAAGTGATCACAGAATGGTAAGATGTACACTTGATATAGATGTAGGAAAGGAAAGGAGGAAAAAACTGATTCTAGTAAATAATACAAAGGTCTTTGAGATAACAGGAAGAGGAGAAAAAGCAGTATGTACTGGAACTTAAGAACAAGTTTGAGCTTCTGCAGACTGCTCAGGACCAAGATATCGATGAGGAAAATTACAACTTTTTCAAAGTGATAAAGCCCAAGAAACCTATAGGGAAAAAGAAATCCAAAGAAGAAAAAATTAGCCAAGAAACACTTGTCATGATGAACCGAAGACGACAAATGAAAAGCAAGAAAAACACTGACAGGAAGAAAATTGAGTATACTGAGTTATGCAAAGCCATTAGAAAGAGACTCAGTGATGACATAAGAAGATTTAACACAAGAAAAGTAGAACAAGCATTAAGGGAAAACAAAGGATTTAAATCAGCAGCCATGAGCAGTAATACAGAAAGACAAATGATACTGAAACTGAAGAATAGCGATGGTGTACTTATAAACAGCAGAGAAGGCATAATTCAAATAGCAGAAGACTACTATAGAGAATTATACAAGGAGCAGGGGAATGATGCCAGCAGTGGGGAAGATGGATTGCAAAGTAGCAACACATACGACATACCCGATATTCTTCCTGATGAGGTAGAACATGCATTGAAGAAAATGAAGAATCAGAAAGCGTCGGGGGGGAGTAAGATGAAATTACTGTTGAATTGTTAAAATTGGGAGGAAGAGACATAACACAAAAACTGGCAAGGCTCTTCACAAAGTGCATTAGAAAAGGTGTGATGCCTAAGCAGTGGAATAATGCAATCATAGTTTTGCTGCATAAGAAAGGAGATAAATCAGAAATTGGAAATTATAGACCAATTAGCTTGTTATCCCACATCTACAAGTTGTTCACAAGGGTCATTACTAACAGATTAGAAAGAATACTTGATGAGAATCAACCGAAAGAGCAAGCTGGCTTTAGGACAGGATTCTCAGCTATGGGTCACCTTCACGTAATATCACAGCTAATGGAGAAAGCAAATGAATATAAAACACCATTATGCCTGGCATTTGTGGATTATGAAAAGGCATTTGACTCCATACAGCATAAGGCAATGTTTCGGGCACTGGAAAGACAAGGCATTGATACCCCATATATTATGATTTTGAAGAAAATATACGAGAGTGCTACCTCCTTTATTAGACTAGACAAAGACAGTTGGAAATTTAAAATTGAGAAAGGAGTTCGACAAGGAGACACAATATCTCCTAAGCTGTTTACTGCTGCCCTTGAGGAAGCTTTCAGAAGATTAGACTGGTCGCAGAAAGGAGTCAATGTGAACGGAGAGTACCTAAACCATTTGCGATTTGCAGATGACATTGTGGTCATAAGCCATGATCCCAAAGAATTAGAGGAAAATCTTAATCAGTTATGCACAGTTAGTAAGGATTTTGGACTAAAGATGAATATGGCTAAAACAAAAGTAATGATGAACAAGTATGCCACAGAAAGAGACATAATGATTGAAGGAGCAGTAATTGAAAAGGTGGAGTCATATACTTATCTGGGACAAATTATTAGCTGTAATAACGATAAATGGCTGGAAGTCAAGAGAAGAATAAATTTTGGATGGATAGTATTCAGGAAATATAGTCACATACTGAAGAGCAATATCCCAGTTTGTCTGAAACGTAAAATAATGGACCAATGTATACTCCCCACCATGACTTATGGAAGTGAAACTTGGGCACTCACCAAAAGAATGGAAGAGAAGCTGAGAACCACACAGCGAAGAATGGAACGAATCATATTGGGAATAAGACTGTTAGATAAGAAGAGAAACACATGGATTAGGCAACGAACTCAAGTAAAGGACATTCTTATCAAAACTAAAGAACTAAAATGGTCTTGGGCAGGACACATAGCTCGAAGACATGATGACAGATGGACTAAGAAAATAACAGAATGGTATCCAAGAGGAGCTAGAAGAAAACCTGGAAGACAAAGGCGGAGATGGATAGATGAAATTCATGAGTTTGTGGGTAGTAAATGGATGTCCAGTGCTCAAAACAGAAGCAACTGGAAAATTGCTGGAGAGGCCTTCATCCTGCAGTGGATTGAAAATGGCTGATGATGATGATGATGATGATGATCCAAGAGGAGCTAGAAGAAAACCTGGAAGACAAAGGCAGAGATGGATAGATGAAATTCACGAGTTTGTGGGTAGTAAATGGATGGCCAGTGCTCAAAACAGAAGGAAGTGGAAAGTTGCTGGAGATGCCTTCATCCTGCAGTGGATTGAAAATGGCTGATGATGATGATGAGAGGCATATGATGTAAGAAAGCAAGCTTATGCAGCATCAGCAAAAAAAAAAAAAAAAAAAAAAAAACACTTCCATTTCATCCCTATGTTTGTTCGAAATACCTGTCCAGCTGAATTTAAATGCTCTTAATTTAAAACTACAAGGGAAAGGAAATTTGGTCTGATTTGTTTGGTGATATCAAATCATTTCAGAATGGGTTATTATTTAAATCCCAGTTGAGCAAGACAATTTATTTCATTTTGAATGTTGTACTGAGCTAAAGGAGAAACACATTTCCAAAGATTGTTGCCTTTCGTTATTATAATTACTTTTTGACAATCTTGTAAGTCGATATTCTGATATAAAATCCCATGAAAAAACAAGCTTTTGTTTGAGAACCCATTAACTTCTATGGCTGAAAACTACAATAACGAAATTATTGATCTTCAAGCCAAAATTTGATTCAAAAATAAGTATATAGACTGCAAAAATAAACTATTTGAATTCTACAATGCTTTCCCATCTGAAGATTTTCCACTAATAAAAGAAAATGCCACGAAAATGGCTACTTTGTTTGGATTCACGTATGTTTGCAAGCAGATTTTTTTCACTCGTAAAATCAAATAAATATTTAAAAAGAAACAGACAAGCATTTTTTTTTTTTATATGAAAACCCCAGATGCGAAAGGTATGTATTAGAACCTGTAGTACCGTGTATGGATTGGAGGTTGAGAAGACGAAAGAAGATATTTGTTAACATTATACTTGAACTTCTGTAGACTGTAGTTTTCAGGAAATATGTATGAAGGAAGATTGTTCCAGAAAACGGCAGTTGAATAAATAAACAAGGAATTTGAAAAGTTGGTTCTGTGAGTTTGAAGTTGGACAGTCAATGGATGTTGACTGGCTGCGGTGGCACGTGTTCGGACTGTTATGAAAGAGAGAGAGAGCTGGAGTTATAGAAGCAAATTCAGAACAGTGCCCATGGAAGTATCTGTAGAAAAGGCCTGCAGCAGAAACAGTACGTTTATGAGCCGGCGAGTAGAGAGACTCTGTTAGAGAGGAGTCATTAATTAACCTAACTGCCCTCTTCTGAATGGAATCTAGAAGCCTAAGAGAGGTTTTGGGGGCACCGCCCCATATATGGGAATAATATTCCATGGTAGGGCGGATTTTTGATTTGTACAGAGGCAGCTGTTTGGAAGAAAAGTAACGCTGAGAGCGAAAGAGAAAACCAAGTTTTTTAGATGCAGAGGAAGCAATATTTGTAATGTGCTTTTGCCAAGAGGGATTAGAAGTCAGGGTAATCCTCAAAAGAGATATATCATCTTGCCTAGAAATCGTAGTGTCACCAAAGATAAGCATAGGAGCAGAAGAATCCTTTTTGTGAGATGTAAGACAGGACTGAGTTTTAGAAGGATTGAAATCAACTAAGTTGTCTTTGCCCCACTGGAGAATTACCTAGAAATCCTAGAATTACCTAGAAATTGATTGTGGATATTCGAGAAGTTGAAGCTGATTGAGCAGGGCAAGGTTTCTCAAACTGGAAAGTGGAATGCAATGTGCTATCATCAGAAAAACTATGAATAGGATTTCTGATCAGTGAAAGAAAGTCATTAATATACAAGAAGAAAAGAATGAAGGGAAAGAACTGAACCTTGGGGGACACCAGCATTAGTGGAGAAGTTAAAGACAGAGAGCCATCTACCATCACCCTCTGTGAGCAGTCAGATGGAAAACTGGATAACCAATTTCAAAGAACCGTTGGCAAACCATAAGATGGTTTGTTTAGAAGACCTTTATGCCAAACATGATCGAAAGCTTTTGAGATGTCAAGAGCAACTGCTTGTGTTTCACTGAACTTTTCCATTGAATTTCTCCATGAATTGGTAACATAGGCCAGAATATCATCCATGGATCGGCACTGATGGAATCCATACTGGCAATCTTTAATCAGACGGAAGGTTTCTAGATAGTTTAAAAGTTGATGGTCAAGTGATTTCTCCATTACTTTAGAAAGAGTAGAAGTAATTGGATGGGAGGGATTTGTCACCCTTTTTAGGAACTGGCTGGATATGAGCAAATTTCCGAGCAGAAGGAAAAACACCTTTGGAATAAGAAAGTGAATAAAGGTGGCATAGAACAGGATTAAGTTCAGGAGCACAGGTTTTGAGAACAAGTGGAGAATACCATCAGGACATAATCTTCATTACATATTGAGATTGGCATCAGACATCTGCAACCAACTTTTGAACAATTATTTAAAAATATCCAGCCACAATCATCTCATGAAATGTTAAGTTTTGTCCAGTAAATGTTATTGATTGGACTTAATAAAATTTTCGAATATTTCAATTTTAGGTTTATCATTATATTCACCTTAATATTGAGAAGCAGTGATTCTTTTCAGGTTGTAAATTTTCTGAAATGAGCATTTAAAAGCAAAAGCAAAGTATTTTTATTTTAAACAAAAATGAAGTATTTCAAACAGAAACAAAAGTAAAGTATTTAAAAAAACAAACAAACAAAAGTAAGTCATTTTTATCATTTTAATAAAATCAGAAAAATAAATCACTGACATACATTTGTCGCACATAAAAGTACCGGGAATTTGCATTTTTTTAATAATATAGATTGAAAATAAAAAACTGTAACATGAAAATAAACTTCCTTTTACGAGTAACAAGATATAGTAAATGTGATAATTTTTTTTTCGAATCACTCTGTGTAGCCTGCGAAACAAATCTAACTTTCAATACGAACCCCGTACGGGAAAAGGTTGGACACCACTGCTGTAGATGGTGGAAGAAGGCATTCCATAAGTCCTTCTTCACCAGTAATTTTAGTTGATTTTTGACACTGCGAATATAGTGCAGAAGGTTTCCCTTTACGTGGATCCTTTGTTTTAGTGCACATTTTACTAGTGGTATGGCAGTTGTTTTGAACTTTCTTCTAAAATTTCGGCAGTTGCTTGTATTTTTATTTGCATGAATTTTGGAATAATTTGCAAATGGATGCATTTTTTAAAGAAAACTATGTGCATTTTTGGAAATACTTTGTTGAAGTTCACGTAACGGGGGTAGTTACTTCGTACTTATGTGAAGTGTTCACATAACGGGGGGGGAGTACGCATTTGAAATAGAACAATGGACTATTCACTGATGCCTTTGTCTGACACATTTTAGTGATAATGAAACATCAAATAGATATACTTATAGACATTGACATGATTAAGGCTATGATTCATTATAGAAAATAAAAAAAAAACAACTAAATCTAACATTAACAAGAAATGCCACCAAATCAATACTAAAATATCTCACAAACCTACAAATAAGGGAAATTATTTACATTTTGACAGCTACGGACTCCTTTCTCACAAAAAATCCATCTTAATAGCCCAGTTCAGCAATGCGTTCAAGTATTCAACTATAGATGATGATTGTAGACAAGAAATTGAATCACTTAAGGACAGATTCTCCAACCGCAGTTACCCAAATGGCTCATAAGCAGTGCCTTAAATACTTCCAAAAGAAACAGCAAAGAAGAACAAAAACGAGAACAGATGAAAAAACAATGGATAGGTCTCCCATATGTTGAAACTTATCAACAACCTTTGAAAAAAATTTTCAAAGGCCAATAGTTTTGGCAAGAGACAAGAATGCTCAGCTACCATTAGGGCAAGAAGCAAGTTTTATACTCTTAGCCTATTCAAACTCTAGTTTGGACTGATTAATAACTGCTTTACAATTGCCTATACATATATATATGTATAGGCAGCACGAGAACATTTTATTTAGCAGAATCCAAAAACACAAAAGCAGTTTAAAAGTAGGTCAAATAATAACGAAAAAATAGACTGCACAGAAAAAAAAAATTAGTTCTGAGTTGGTAGCTCACCATTTAGATATGGGATATTATCCATCCTTTGAAAACACCATAATATTAGATAAACAAGACACACAATTTAAGTTAGAAACCAGTGAAACCCTAGCAATAAGATCGACAAACAAGTCAATAAACATACATAGACCAATAATAATTTCAGAGGAATGGGATATAAAACAAGTATCCTAGTATCCTACAAACTCAAATTTAACAACAAAACATAACAACCTCCTCTACTAACGGGGACGGGTAGTCACACACCCAGATCACCCAGATTTCCAAGTGGAAATATTCAAGCATTTTATTATTATTATAATATGAGATTTGAGAAATTAATTAAGAGCTATGACCCAGTGTTGAGCAGTTTACAATTTCATTTTATTGTGGCTGATTAACAACACAACGGTTATCAGTGAGCAGTTCAGTTTTTGGGACAGCATACAGATTCACTCTCTTAATGTACATGCTGTGTCCAAATGTGTAATGCTGGGCTGCTAGCCCTAAATAAATTTCTATGTTTGCACAATCCCTGCTCCTATTACTCTAGAGGAGTTAATAACTTCATTACCCCCTCATGTTAAATATTGCACTCGTATATATATCAGTGCAATATTTCACAGTAAGCCATGTATTTTTTATATCAGCATATTTGTTTGATCTCATTACATATTCACCTGTTTCTATCCTTATTACCCTAGAACTGCAACTGCCTACATGAATTTTATTTTTTATCTGCATGTTATAAAAAAAGAAAAGGTATAGATTGCATTCCTAGCATCAGTATTTCATGTTCAGCCCACAGTGATTGAATTATCAAGTTCTAGTAATTTCAGAAATTATAAAAAAGTTGAACAGTTACACAAATATCAAACTTCTTTATATAGCATTAAAGGAATGATAATGAATTCAGCCTAGGTGTTGAAATATATATATGAATGGTAATTTATTTTGAATATCTGTTGGACTATAACAATCTGCCTCTTTTTGTACTCCTTTTGCATAAGTGTTATTGACTTTTTTTTTGTTGTTTACCTCATTTTACATTATTAACAGAATATTTCAACTTTTATGTTAGATTTTGGTGCTTGAACCAAGAAAACTTTATGTTCCTAGTTACGTTACAGTCAATTTGGGGGCAGAAAAAAAATCAATTCAGATCTCCAATATATGTTTGGAAACACTGAAAGGAAAATGTCACAAACTGCATGAATGGCTTTTTCATGCCTCTTCTATTAAGAGTGTCAGGTATGAATTATTTTGAAAAATTTATTTGCAAATAAATTTTTAGTACATTTTTGATGTTATTACCTTTTAAGTGATAGTTACATATTTAATGATGTTGCTTCTGACTAAACTTGAAGTTGCATTCCACTGTGCATAGTAATTGTAATTTTCGAAGTGATAAGAATAACTTTGTATACTTAAATTAGATCATATACACATGTAGTTTTGATCACAAGATTACAGCTTGGGAATTGCACTGAATTGCACTTATTAGCCTCAGACGTCCAGAAACTGAATATTTTAAGACATTATAATAAAAATTTCAGAAAATTACTGCTGTCCAAAAAAAAACTGTTAGTAATTGCTGCTGGCCAGAAAATGCAGGTGAGACTTGCAGAGAAGAATAGTCTAACGTTTAAGTAGACAATTCTTAGTTAATGCCTACAAATGCATCATACATTAATATGTGACACAAAAATACATTACACAGACTTGCATTCCATAGAATGCAAGTCTGTGTCATTAGAAATATATTTCTGTTTTCTTCTTTAATGAGAAAGAAGTTTCTGTCACAGATAAGTCAGCATCAGATAGTAAGTGGTTACATCAATGATAGTTTACACTAGGCAGCACCATACTGGATTAGAATTTTACAACCTTCTTAATACCACAGACTACCTAAACTTGAACAAAATTCTGCAAACCCACCTAGAAATTACATACACTATATAGCAGGGGTGGCCAACTTAATTTGTGATGCGATCTACTTTTTTCCTTCAAAATGTGCCGCCATCTACCATCTCAAAAATTTCATTGCACAAGGTTAAAAAAGTTAATCAACACATTGAAAAATGTTGTTTATAAATTTTAAAATTCAGTACAATTCAGAATTCTTATTTTAAATTCATACGTATTTAAAATTTTAATTTATGTGAACTTTGTGTCTTCATGTCATCTGCCAAGCTTTCAAAATTGGGGATATACTGTGATTAGGCCAACCGTAAAGAATCTTCTGTATGCAAGTCCGTAAGAGCATGTCGATTCTTTGTATTTTTTTGTTTCAAATACAAAAAGGCCAATTCACATAGATATGTGGAACCAAAACAGGAATTTAAAAAGTTCACTGCATTTTTTTACCTTTGGGTACTTTTCTTGGCAAACATATTTCTAAAAGTCTTCTTCTGATGTTCTAGCTTTTAGGAAGATATCGTTTGGCAATGTAATAATTTCACTTTCAAGTAATACTTTCTCCGTGTGAAAAATCTCAGTGATTTTTTCCTGCAATTTGTTTTGTATCTAAGTTGACATTAAATGGATAAGAAATAAATTGAACAATGTCTTCAATTGTTTTAAAATCACTGATTCGGGTTTCAAAATCATCCACAACATTCTTAATTTCAAAAACATGTTTCTCACTATTAAATTCAAAACATGATATTTTTGCATATGATCTTACATATTTGCAAAATGGTCGAATTTTTTTTCTTTGAGATCCTTAGCCATTGCCAAAAATTGATATTTATATGTAGAAATATTACTAATCATGTCACCCACATTTTTATTTTTTCCTTGTAATTCCAAATTCATATCATTTATTGGCAAAATCTGCCAAAAAAGCCAGATCACACAACCACTGTGTATCTTGTAGCTGTTGATAATCATCTCCCCTTTGATCAACAATTGTTTTAATTTCATTTGGCAAATTTTGAAGTCTCTGTAGAAACTTACTCCGACTCGGCCACCTCACATCTGTGTGTAATATCAGATCTGGTTCTTTTTCATCAAGTTGCATTTTGAAAAATCACCTTTGGAGAGATTATCCTCTGATGGAATTCATGATTTCGAAAGTGATGTCCATAACACTTTTAGTATTTAATCTTTTGCTGGATACCACTTGTTGGTGGATGATACAGTGGTAACTCAAATCTGAGAATTCATCATCCTTTTGGCACAATGCGATGAATCTGTTAAGATGCCCCGTCATTGCTTTAGCCCCATCTGTTGTTACTGATACAAGCTTAAATAGTGGTAATTTAATTTATATTTTTCAATAAAATGTTTGAATGAGTTAAAGATATCAAGACTTCTAGTTCTTTCTTTTAGCAAAACCACACCCAGAAGTTCTTTTCTGGTGGCAGAATCATCGATTCAAGCCATTCAACAAATGTGTTGCAGTTGTAAGCGTAATCATCTAATCGTCATCTAATTATATATTAGATGACAATTAACATGTAGATGGAGCCATCACGTACTAGATGACAATGTATTGTGCAAACATTAGATGATGATTGCCATGTAGATGGAGGCGTCACTTATTAGATGACGATGTGCTGTGCAAATGACACACATTAGATGACGATTAACATGTAGATGGAGGCATCACTTGTTAGATGACGTACTATGCAGGTGACACACAGATGAAGATTAACATGTAGATAGAGGCATCACTTAGTAGTTGACGATGTACTGTGCAGGTGACACACATATTAAATGACGATTAACATGTAAATGTGGGCGTCACTTATTAGATGACGATGTACTGTGCAGGTGACACATTAGATGACAATTAACATGTAGATGGAGGCGTCAGTCCAGAAATGACACAAATGATTAACACATATTAGATGGCGATTAACGTGCTTAACACCTCCACCTGCATGTTAAGTAGAGGCGTCACACTCTAGATGATGAAGATGTACTGTGCAGATGACTAGATGACGATTTAACTTGCACTTGACGATGCAGATGATGGCTTAGATGAAGATCTAACATGCAAACTAGGATCAATCTGAAATCTCAGTTTCAATGAAACAACCCTAGCTACTGAAATCAGTTCAGTGAATTCCACTCCTACTCAAACTACATTGTCAACCTACACTGTCAACGCAACTTCCAAAAGAACTGCATTCTTTTGGAAGTTGGGTTGACAGTGTAATGTCTGGGAAAACTGTTGATGCTCCTACATGGTTCTCTGATTTTGATCAGACTGTAGAATGTTGTGGAATATTGAGTTCTATTAAAGTTGATGACTGACAAAGTATTTTTATTCCAGATTTGCGTGGAAAGTTCAAAAGCTGTTTACCCATGATGGTATTACATGCTCTTCTGTAGTTGAATCATAAGAAGAAATCTTTATTGTAAAGTGTTACTTATTCGACGTAGTGCAATACCATGGCAACTCGTTGTGAAGGAAGAGCACAATATGAGACAGCAAATGATGCCTACTACAACAACTAGCATTGTAGTTTCTTAAGAGTTATCTATTGTGTATCTACACCGATATTATATAGATATTAAACTCTAAACATATTATGCCTTGTGCATTTAGTTATTTTCAAATATTACCATATAAACCTTTTGGCATCTCTCATATTGCGTGACTATCATCACAACTGGATTGTCATGTCTGCAATACCAGGGTACCTGCCCACCCACCGATGATAGGCCAATAGCTTTGAAATACAGATATAAGGAATGCAGAACTGGAATTTGGGGAGTACAATGTCTACAGAAAGGATAGACAGAATAGGAAGGGAGGAGGGGTTATGCTATTAGTTAAGAAATACATAAAATTCAAGCAAATGAAGCCAGTCGACATTGCTGGACAGTGCAGTGTCGAGTCAGTTTGGTGTGACATAAGCATTGGGAGATCAAAATTGAGAGTAGGAGTGTGCTATAGGCCTAATGACTCTGATGAGTATAATAAGAAATTGTACGAGGAAATAGAGTGGGCCAGTAAATCAGAGAGTCTTATAATGGGGGATTTTAATTTCCCAGATATTGACTGGAAGTTGGGGGCTGGTCACTCACACACTAGCAAGGCTTTTGTGGATTTATTGGATGATTGTTTTCTACATCAGCATGTTCAGGAGGCAACTAGAGGGAGTAATACTCTTGATTTGATTATCAGTAGTGATTCTTCATGCATTAAGAATCTGCAGGTAAATGAACCACTAGGTGGCAGTGATCACAGTGTGCTGAAGTGGTTACTCAAAGAGGTAACTACCATTAGGGGTAAAGGGAAGGGTTATTGCTTTCGTAAAGGCGACTACGATGGACTGAGACAGTATTTAAATTCTATACAGTGGGACCAACTGATGATGTTACCAACAGCAAATTCAAAATGGGAAGCATTCAAAGAACTTATCTTGGAAGCTACTAAGCTTTACATACCAACTAAGAAATATTGTTCAAGGTTTAGGCCTAAGTGGATGTCAGATGAACTAATGAGACATATGGCAGAGAAGAAAAATGCATGGGATACATACAAATTAACACGTGACACAGAAGCCTATGATAGATACAAGTTGATCTGTAACCAAGTTACAAAGGAGGTTAGGCAGGCGAAGGCAGATTATGAGAAATCTTTGGCAAGGGATGCAAAGAAAAACAGCAAAGAGTTCTTTATTTATGTAAACTCTAGAAGGAAGGGGATGAATCAGATTGGTCCACTTGATATCGATGGGTCAACTGTTGATGATCCAGCTCAGGTAGCTAACAAACTGAATGAATATTTTCCATCGACATTCACACATGAGGAGTTATTCAGTGAGGGGAATGCCAGAGGTGTATTCAACTCTGGCAGTAAGCTAGAGAATCTTGTAATAACTGAGAGTAAAGTGGAGGAGAAATTGTTGAAGATAAATACAAGAAAGGCACCTGGGGTGGATGGGATCTATCCAGTTATATTAAAGGAAGCAGCAAAGGAAGTAAGCAAACCCTTAGCCATAATTATGAGAGCTTCCTTGGACTCAGGGGAAGTACCCATGGACTGGAGATGTGCAAATGTGACCCCAATTCACAAAGGAGGATCGAAGGGTGGCACAAGTAATTATAGACCTCTGAGTTTAACTTCTGTTCCTGGAAAATTAATGGAGGCACTGGTTAAAGAAGCACTGCAGGATCATCTAGACAAGACTTCAGTTATAGCTCAGACACAGCATGGTTTTGTTAAGGGGAAGTCTTGCCTGACCAATTTGATTGGATACTATGATGCAGTCACAAAAGAACTGGATGCAGGGAATAACTTTGATATTATATACTTGGATCTTAGAAAGGCTTTTGATACTGTTGCAGATGGAAGACTGCTGCACAAATTGGAGCACTGTGGCATTGGAGGCAAATTGCTGCTATGGATAAAGGGGTGGTTGGGGGGGAGAAGACAGAGAGTGGTAATCAATGGACACTGCTCATCGTGGACTAATGTTATTAGTGGAGTCCCTCAGGGTTCAGTATTGGGTGGTCCATTATTGTTTTCTGTATTTATAAATGATATTGATGATGGTATATCAAGCTTAATGTCCAAGTTTGCAGACGATACGAAGGTTGCCAGGGTTGTCAAGGACACTACTGACACTATGCTACTGCAACAGGATCTGGAAAGGTTGAGCAGATGGGCCGAGAGGTGGCAAATGAAGTTTAACATTGACAAATGTAAAGTACTACGTATGGGAAACAGCAACTCCAGAGCAACGTATCAACTCTGTGGTACTACACTGACAGTGGTAGAGAATGAAAGGGATCTGGGGGTGGTTGTGCAGGCAGATATGAAGTTTTCTGACAGTGCAGACGGGCTGCAAGAGTAGCTCATGGTGTATTGTCGATGATATATAGGAATTTTTCTAGCAGGGATAAGGAGGTGATTATTCTCTTGTATAAGGCAATGGTCAGACCACACCTAGAGTACTGTATACAGGTTTGGAGGCCTCATTTCAAGAAGGATGTAGAGCTGCTGGAACGAGTACAGAGAAGGGCAACAAGATTAGTGAATGGAACAAAGGAGTGCTCTTACGAAGAAAGGCTTACGTTTTGCAAATTACAGTGTCTGGAGACCAGGCACCGGCGAGGTGATCTGATAGAGGTGTATAAAGCCTTGAACGGTTTGGGCATGCTCAATGCTGATGGGATTCTTCCTCTTGCTCAGAATAATCACCTGAGAGGGCATAAATTCAAATTGAAGAAAGACAGATGTAGGATAGACATAAGGAAATTTGCCTTTAGCCAGCGGGTGGTTGGTTGCTGGAATAGACTTCCATCCCTTGTAGTGGAAGTTGATAGCCTAAATAAGTTTAAGGCTCAGCTGGACAGGTATTTCGAACGAGCAGAGGGGTGAAGTGGAAGTGGTTATTTTTTATTTATTTATTTATTTATTTTTTTTTTTTGGCTGATGCTGCATAAGCTTGCTTTCTTGCATCAAATGCCTCTACTAATACTAATGCTAATGCTAAAATGGTGCGGTCGGGGAGCTTAATATTCACGGAGTTTCCGAGAATAGGTAACAACAATCTTCTCTAATGGGGAAGCATTGCCTATTTGACAAATTCATGAGCTTTTGAGTAGTGTGAGTTGAAGGAGTAACTGTCCATTTCTTCCTTCTATGGCCATTGCCTTCCTTTACCTCTCCTACTATCACCTTCCTACATCTTTTTCACTTTCCTAAGTCTAATAGGGATGGTATGAGGATAACTGAAATCTTTATCCCATACCATATTTCAAATGGTACCGTCTGGGTGGTGGTACTCACTGAGAATAATTAACAATAGTCTTCTCTATCAGTGATGCGTTACATATTCGAGGTAGTGCAATACCATGGCAACTCGTTGTGAAGGAAGAGCACAATATGAGACACACAGCAAATGATGCCTACTACAACAACTACCATCATAGTTTCTTAAGGGTTATCTATGGTGTTTCTACACTAACATTATATAGACAGTAAAGATACAATAATGTGTCCACCACAGCCAGGAGGCCAGGGGCAAGGTTATAGGGTAATATATAAAAACATGTACAGTATAACAAAAAGATTAAATTTGGTGTCACGAAGAAATGTTGTTGTGCGAATAATCTGGATTTAAGTTCTTTTAATTTATTTTTTCTAAGGTCGCTATTCGGCGAAAAATCCGATTGGTATTTATCACGGAGTGCTTTGAAGTGCCTTTCTAAATTTCCTTTTTTGGGTATAGCCACAGAAGCATTGCAAATCAAACAGCAACATTTTTCTTTCACCATTACAAAAAAGTATTCTAGTTCTCACTCTTGATGAAAATGATATGTTTTACTCTTTTCGTAAATATTCATTTTAAATCAAAAGATATTAAATTAACACAAGTACACCTGTGACACCTGTCCAGTTATTAAATCAGCAAAAGCAATGCTTACCGATTAAAACACTAAGCTGTGCGAACCGGAAAAATATTCTGTCTGAACAGCTAACATAGGATAATTGATGAAGAGGATTCCCAAATGAGGAAGTTGTTTCCAAAATAACCAGACAAACACACCACCGTTTATTGCTCTGTTTGGTTATATCCTTATAAGAATCGGTTTTGAATGCCTTTGTGATATTTCTCTAAAGCTATTTCTGGAGGTCACGACCATAAAACAATAAAAACAATTTACACTTTTCTGTTAGTGCAATATAATTATGAATGGGTAGTAAACTCAATCTTATTGCATTTACAATAATACCGACAGCTTTAATTCTGTGGTATTTTTCGTTATTATGGTGAAATGTGTTTTTGCTTCAATGAAATCTTCAATCATGCAAAAAAAAAAAAAAAATTTTCAAAATCTGCTCTTCTTTCTTATTTTTGAAGCTTCTTAAAAAAAAAAATAATAAAATAAAATAATATAAAATTTTGGTTGTATACCTGACTGCGCTAATCGAGGGATGACTGTATATTTAAAATTCATCGTGATCGACCAAAATTAAAGCCGCGATCGACTCGTTGTCCACCCTTGCTATATAGTATACCCTTCCACAAAAAAAGTAATGTTCATAATAAAACACGCCTGCGTGCTCTGGATTCATAATTTATTTATTTTTGTTACACAGAGCATTAAAACTATGATAAATGAATTAGCTTTCGGCTGGGTGGCAGCCTTCATCAGATTAAAATACTTTTGAATGGCAGTTAGAATAGAGATGCACTGCCAGGATGGTACGTGAGACACGTGGTTAATTGTTTGTTGATGTTTGTGGCTGTGACGTATGGTGGTGACGTGGCCAGCGTTTGTCTATGGACAGAATTACTGTTTCTGTGATGGGGTTAAGTTGACAACCACTGTTCCTGTTCAACGAGGTATCCGAGCATTTTATACTTAACGATTCCAACCAGGTGCGCCTTAGGTAATGGTGGGACTTGTCTACAACCACGACATCGCGGTGTGGGTCGATGTCGTGGTGGGTTGTCCAGACATGCTCGGCAATAGCTGAGTGTTCTACATCCGCCAAACGGATCGCCCTTTTATGTTCTGAGAGGCGTTTCTCGAGACGACGACCAGTCTCTCCAAAGTAGCAGCTCGTGCAGTCACGGCAAGAGATGCGATAGACCACACCACTCTGTAGAAGGGTGGGGACAGGTGTTTTTATGTTGGAAAGGAGAGAACGCAGTTTCTTGCCTGGGAGTTGGATGCACTTTACCCCATGCGATCTTAGGATTCTACCGATCTGCTGTGACAGGTTGGGGTAGTATGGGATGAATGCCCTCGTGGAAGACTCGTCACTGTTGGCGTTGCTGTTGGTCGTCACGTCGCGTGCTTGTAGATCACATCTGTTAAGGACATTGATGGGGTAGCCACACCTCGTAAGGTCTACTTTGACTCTGGTGATCTCTTTGCGCCTTTCATCTGCAGAGCTGGAGTGTGTCCAGGCACGAGTTAGCAAGGTTCGGGCGGTTGAGAGGAGGTGGCCCCGTGTGTGTGCTGACTGGAAGTTGGTAAATTGGCCAGCACACATAGGCTTACGATAAACTGTCGTCTTCAAGCATGTGTCTTCGTGCCGGACAAGTGTATCTAGGTATGGTATAGAGTTGTTCGACTCCAGCTCAACCGTGAATTTTATAAAGGGCGACAGTGAGTTGAGGTGGGTTAGGAGTCGCTGACTTGAGTCTCTAGGGATCACTACGAACACATCGTCTACGTAGCGACACCAAAAGGCGATGTGATCCGGTGCGTGTGTAAACGCACGTCCCTCTAACTCCTCCATCACGATGTTTGCTGTGACTGAGCTGACAGGGGAACCCATGGCTGTGCCATGTATCTGCTGGTAGATTGAACCATTAAACATGATTGCACCCCCTGTTAAGCACAGTCTGAGGGCGGCAGAAATGTCATCAGGTGTCAGCTTAGTTCTGTCGCTGAGGGTTCCATCATTGTCCAAGAGTTGTTTAGCGCAAGAGATGGCAAGTTCCACAGGGATGGAGGTAAAGAGTGATACGACATCGAACGATGCCATGACTTGATCTTGCGAGATGGATATAGTGCGGATCCTTTCTATGAACTCAACACTGTTGGAGACGGTGTAGGTGGTCTTGCCAACTAGAGGAGAAAGAAGTCTCGAGACAAAGTTAGACAGCTCGTAAGTCGGTGATCCACAGCAGGATACAATAGGTCTTAGTGGCGTGCCTTCTTTGTGCACTTTCGGCAGGCCTTAAAACCGTGGGATCTGACACCCGGAGGCACGGAGGTGATTACGGGTTGACTGTGTGATTTTCCCTTGCTTCAGCCAAGTGTTGGTGAGGATATTCACCTCTGACTCCCATCGTTCCAAAGCCTTGTTGGGGTCAATGGTTAGGGGTTTGTAGACGGTAGTGTCTCGTAAGAGCAGTAAGGCTTTCGCCATGTAATCAGTGTGGTTCATTACAACTGTACGACGGCCTCTGTCCGCCGGTAGAATGACGATGGACGAATCCCGTTTCAGTGCCTTGAGGGTAGAAATCTGTATACGGCTGAGGTTTGAAGAGACGGGGCGAGCATGGTGTAGAACTGCTGCAGTCTTTAAGCGGATTGCGTTGGCTACATCTTCTGGGAGGCGTGATAAGCTTGCTTCCACACCCAAGGCGATGTCGGTGATTGGTGGGTGCTTTGGAAGAACGGCAAATGTCATGCCAAGGGTCAACAAGTTTGTTTGTTCTGCAGATAACTGCTTGTTGCTTAGGTTCAATACGAAATCCGTGCAATTTGTGGGAGGGGCATTACGCTGGCGCCGAAATTGACGGGATTCATTAATCAAAGTATTGAACTTACGTTTCTGTCGGGCACAATAACGATCTGATTCTCTGACGGCCTGGCAACATAAAGTATTGATTACCTTGGTGTAAATAGGATCGGGAATCAGAGCCTTAAGGTCGGCAAGTAGGGCTGCTTTGCTCGCTGAAGCACGTTGTATGTCACGATGGAGGCAGCCGATCCATATGCGTAGAGTTCTGAAGCCGAAGTTCCGACAGGCACGTCCCATACGCTCACTAGGAAACGGTTGTTTGTAGCGAAACCCTTTCGGTATAATCCAGTTAGCTTTGCATCTATGTGCAAACTTCAGGTGTTGCCTGCTACGGGCTATGAAGATAAAATCTTTCTGGAGTCTCACGACCATATCATATGTTGGTTGGCCAAGAATAGTCCGTACATAATAAAACACGCCTGTGTGCTCTGGATTCATAATTTATTTATTTTTGTTACACAGAGCATTAAAACTATGATAAATGAATTAGCTTTCGGCTGGGTGGCAGCCTTCATCAGATTAAAATACTTTGAATGGCAGTTAGAATAGAGATGCACTGCCATTCAAAGTATTTTAATCTGATGAAGGCTGCCACCCAGCCGAAAGCTAATTCATTTATCATAGTTTTAATGCTCTGTGTAACAAAAATAAATAAATTAAAAAGTAATGTTATAAACATTATAAGATATGAAGAGCCAGTAAAGAATTATTGGTAGCCCAAGCTATTGTTTAGTTTCTGCAGCAGTATCTAGCTGTCTTGTACATGACTACTGATTACTGTGAAATTTAATCAACTTTATAATAATAGTATTTGAAATATTAGTACACTATTTCAGAAATAGTGTACTAATTTAAATAAAAGTAAATTTAAATTTAATATGGAAATTTTGAAATTTATATATTAAATTGCAAAAAGATGTGAGAAATATGTTTAAAAAATTGTTCTACATTATCAGGTGAGTATTACCATGATAAATATTTATTGCCATCTGATTGATAGCATGCACTTCATGTTCAACTAACACTTCTGCTGAGTATTTGTTATGTAGAGTATGTACAAGATGTGGCAATAAAGTTCTTGGACTGGTGCCATAAAAAGAAAACAAAGTGAAGAAACTCAAAAATAGCTTTACTTTTAGTCAAAATAATCAAGACCTGATCGAATGCACTTGTTACACTATTCTAAAAGTTTCTGAAGAGAGTTGGCAAAGGAGTTCAAAGAGATGATGTTCAATTCGGTGGTTATGTTTTTGATGTGAAAATGTCTATGGCAGTATTGGAGTAAAACCGATTGGTAACTAAATTTTATTATGGAAATGACACAAATGACTTCACTTCCTAAATGGTGCTAACGATGCTAACTCAGTCACTAATGTTGATTTGGTAGAGTAAGCAGCATGTAGTAATATTATGCAAGAATAAAAGCTTTGAAGCCACTGAAGAAGCCTCGTGTCGAAAAGGAAAAGGAACGGGTTCGAGAACGAAAAAAATGTAGACTTTAATAAAATCTGCTTCTCAAGATTTTGATCAGCATCAACCTTCTATGTTGACTTTTCATCAAGAAGCTGGACTGTTGACAACATGAAATTACATTCAAGAATGTCCTGAAGATTTTCAGTTGATTCCTGAACCAGATAGACAGAGTATACTGCACAACCAACTTCGATTGCATTATCCAAAAAGAAACAAAATCATATTTCAGCTCAGTTGCCTGCTGTAGATCCTCGACAGGTTTCAACAGTAATCAATCATGAAGTCATTTACAAGAACATCGAACATGACCAATTTGAACAACAATTTCTGAAAAATAAATTTGGAGCTGTTTGTGATATTTGCGATTGATTATGGTATGAAAATGATGTAAAATTGTGCACTCCAGGAAGTTACCCGTTACTTCTCCTAGAATTTCCAACTGCACACTTAACGACTATGAAGGCTTGTAATACTTGTCGAGCATCTCAAAAATGATTCCATTCCAGTTTTCGAAGAGCAACAGTTCCACTTATGCTGTTATTCCACCCCATCTGCCTCAATTGGATTTGAAGCCTAAGACATGGTTTCGGGCAATATGGAATTTTGGGCCAAATTATAAATGTTCCTGTAAATGTTAATTCGATGGCCAGTCATTTACCTCAGAGAATAGATGAAGATTATTGTGCTAACGTTCATATCAAATGTAAGAAAATTCACAAATTGTGTATTTAATGGGCTTGGTTTGTAAACAAGATGTTAAGGGTTTGATAAAATATTTTTGTATGACTCCTTTGTATTGTCTGTATGATATTGAGATTGATGAAGCATCCTTTGATGAAAACATGGAACATAGTGATGCTCCTACACGTGATGAAATGAGCAAGCTAATCTATTGAAGAAAGTTTAGTTGCTCAGTAAAAAGGCCTGTGTGTACCCTGTACTCACGAAAGATATTTTATGTGAAAACATCTTTGACGAAAATGTGAAATGGAAATTATGTAAATTACGTCACTTTCTAAATGACATCAATGTCATTAATAATTGAATTAGAGTAAATTAACATTGATTTGGTAGAGTAAGTTTAATTTAATTTACTTGAATCATTTAATTTACTCTACCGAATCATTTAATACAGGCTTTTTTGTTGAACGACTAAACTTTCTTCAATAGATAGAGCTTCACTCATTTCATCACATGTAGGAGCATCACTGTGTTCCATGTTTTCATCGAAGAATTCTTTGTGGGTCCCACAAACCACGTGTTTGGTTCATGGGAAAACAATTATTTTCAATAATCACTGGTAAGTGGTGAGTGTGAGCCCGCTACCGCTACTTACTGGTGGAAAGTCAAAGATGTTACGAATTGCGGCTCGTTTGAACCTGTTCCTTTTCTCATACTTATCAAATCAATTCTCATTCTAAAGGTCAGTAGAATCGTCACCCATGTTTTCTCGTTCCATTTTTTTCGTTTGGTTTTCTGTTACGCTGTCGCTCGATAGGTCACATGGTAGGCATATAGATTACAACCACCAAACTCTTGGATATTAGTTGACGTAGCAAATACCAAGCAGCCTCTTGACTAGTTATTTCGACAGAGTTGTTGTGCATATCCGTGCTTAAATTTTTTGTAATTTCAATAATGCCAAACTCAGGATACTTGTTCATAAATTCAATAATTTTACATTGTAAATTGCTAATTCCATGATGAATGGAATGCCTGGATTAGACTTTAAAATGTTAAACACAAAAGGATTAAAGGGGTTATACCATTTTTGATGAGGTTCTCGTTTCAGAAAGACTTGGCCCAGTAATACCAGCTCAAAGTAAATTGATATAATCAGGGATGGCTCCTTGGTAGGCACTGCAGAACTGCAGCACTGCCATATTTTTAAATATAAATATACAGTAAAAGGAGTTAAATGAAATTTTGTGAACAATGCAATGAATATTTTTATTAACAGGTCCTGCATATAGTATACTTATCCTCTATTTCAAATAATCAAAAATAAATTAAATAAATAAATAAAAATAAATAAATAATTGCTTTATTTAATACAAGTATTAAACAGAGCCTGGGCCATCCAGGCCCAACCATAACCTAAGATCTTTGGTTCATGGGAAAACAACTATTTCCAATAATCATTTCAATAATAAACGAATAAAAACAAAATTGTTTTCAACTTTGAAGTTTAACAGTAGGCGGAACTTTGTGCTAGACAGTTCCACATTTTGCTCCCCGTGGTTGAGTCGATGCCAGGTTGGTGGGTTGCCGATACACATTTTTTAGAGGTGACAAAACGGGTCAAAGGAACTGGAGTGAGCAGTGCCGATTTGATTGTTTACTGTGAAAAGTGTGTTGTCACAATTTGGTGTCCTTTTGTTATGCGCATTATTTGCCCGAATTCCCATTAAGTAAATTATATCAGTGTCAACAGTGCACCAAACTTGAATGAAAAAGTCTTTAATCTATTTCCAACAAATAAAAACTCAAGATTAGATTTTATTTTTAAATAAAATTTAAAAATTACCCAAGTCTGTTAATGGCAAGTGCCCTGTTAATGTTTTGTAGTATTTTTAAATTGCTTATTATTATTACACCCTATGTCTACCTGTATTATAACCAAGGCAATTTAATGTAACTTTAAGAAGCACCCCCATACATCAGAGTCACGAGCTGCCACTGGTAATATGATTCCAAATGAATGCGATTTTCTTTAAAGAAGCAATCGATTCTAGTATATTTGTTGTCCACTAGATTCTTCCACGATTTCTTGTATTCAGCATTATATTTGACTCATCGAGTGTCTGCTTTCGGCATGGGAATTAAAATCATTGTAGATCGTGATGGCATAAATGGAGCTACAAAACTCCATTTATGTTCCTTCCAAACTCAGAAACAAGTAAAAACCATGTGTATGAGTTTGAAGTATAATATTTCCAGAGGCTTTTGCAGTAGAAATGGACACGAGCTGATTTATCATAGCTATCTTTGCATTCATGCGTTTCTCATTGGTTCTTTAGGAACATTATTAAGCCATAAAAGAATGTGAATATGTGGACTTCATGATGTTGAAATTCGATCCGTTGACAATAACTGACAACGTAATATTGTCGAAATGGACTGAAACCTCTTAGACTGAAGTAAAGTTAAAATACAATCCACAAGTTTATTAAAATGAATTGCACATGTTATGGCACCTTCATTAACTAATGTCGCTTTTTTCATAAAATGAAGAGCTTCTGCTTACTCGTCAGGAATATCCCAACCATCGTGTTTTAATTTGTATAAAATTTTTACCAATTTAGCCCAACCGATTTCGTTTGCACTCAAAGTTAAGAAGAACGTAGGTTTACCCAATTGTCTGAGTATCACAAACATCTGTTTTTTACGTTGTGTCCAGCAATAAGCTGAATTAGGAATCGATTTCAAAAACACTAAATTCTTTTCATTGCAGTTATTGATGCATTCTCGAGATTGGATTTGTTCTTCGGTGAACTTAGTGTCTTTTCTGACATATTTAAAAGCAACTGTTAACGAATTTCAAGTTCTTAATTTCATCATTTTCATAGCCATATAAAGAAGATAAGGCGTCATTCCATGCTGATTTAAATGATGAAGTTCACTCAATGCAACCATGAACAGTGTAACTTTTAAATTATCTGTAAACCTTTGATACTGACCAAGGTAAATGGTAGGAAAGGACAATTCTTCGGCATGTTCGTCAAAAAGTAAACTTTGTGGAACATTTTGTTCACCAGGAGTTATTCGTAAATATTTGCCATTGCTGCACACAAGAGTTTGTTGTTGAGCAACTAAAGTTTCTTCAATAGGTATAGCCTCACTCATTTCATCGTGTGTAGGAGCATCATAGTGTTCCATGTCTTCATCGAAGAATGCTGCTCCTACATGTTAACGCAATAATTGTTGTATATTCTCAGAGGCAAATAATCGATCGTCAAATTAACATTTACAGGAATAGGTATAATTTGGCCCAAAATTCTGTATTGGTGAAACCATGTCTTAGTCTTGTAATTTGAAGGAATGGTATACAAGGAGAAATGAGTCACTTGGTTACTAAATCCACTCGAGGTGGATGAAGTGGAATATCAGGATAAATTAAACTATTGCTCTTTGCAAATGTTGGAATGGAATCATTTTTGAGAGATGTTCAACAAGTATTACAAGCCTTCATAGTCGCTACATCTGCGGTTGGAGATTCTAGAAGTAAAGGGCTCAAAATGTATTTTTCAGAGATTATTAAAATCTGCTTCGCAAAATATTGAGAAGCAGATTTTATTAAACTCTGCATTTTTTTTCACCCCTCTGTTTTTGAACTTTCTTTTGTTGACATTGGAGGATTCTTCAGTGGATTTGTAGCTTTTATTCTTGCATGCTTATCTCGATTTCACTCAGCTTGAGATTTAGCTATCTTCAAAATACTCTTATAGGTTGTTAACTGAAATGAGGTTTGGTATTTTTACAATTCAATAGTTAGTGAAATCCATTTGTATACTAGTATTTTGTCTTAACCAAAAATTACTGAAAGAAGTGATTGTTTTGTTTTTGCGTTCTTGAATCAAAACCGTTTAACTCTTTCAACAGTTTAATCAAAACTTACTCGTGTTACTTAGAAGGTTGATGTTGATCAAAATCGCGAGAAGCAGATTTTATTAAAGTCTGCATTTGTTTTTTTTTTGTTCTCTATGTCTTTGAACTCTTCTTTTCGACACGAGAGGCTTCTTCGGTAGCTTCAAAGCTTTATTCTTGCATAATATTACTACTTGCTGCTTAATCTACCGAATCAATGTTAGTGACTGAGATTGCGTCATTTTGGAAGTAACATTATATTCGTATCTTAGAACGATGCAATGCTTTATTCTTACACCCGTTATTTACTCTACCGAATCAATGTTAGTGACTGCAGTAGCATCATTAGTGTCATCTAGAAAGCAATGTCATTTAAAATCTAACAGCCATCTAAGGGAAGCAACATCATTTGCATTATTTCCATAAGAAAATTTCATTACCAATTGGTTTTATTCCAGTGCCAGCATGACATAGCTGAGTGGTCAGGAACAAGAGTGCATAGCACGCGTTCCTTGAGTGGACCGGGGTTCAAGCCCGTGACTACTAAATACTATAAATATTTGTATTGACGATTTATTGTAAACTCTACTGACTTGGTTGTCGTGCCGGAGTATAAACAGAAAATTTATTTATTTAGATGTTTTCGCATCAAAAACTCTTTTGTGGAACGATGACCAAATTAGGAATAGCTACTGGTGAACAAAATGTTCTACTTTTTGAAAAATTGTTCTTTCTTAGCATTTTTAAGTTCAGGTATGGAGATCACACCTAAAGAAAGACATTGCTTCTTGAAAGGTTTCAAAGACGTGTAACTTGCCTGATGAGATCGGCAAAAAAGGCATCCATATGAGGAAATATTTTGAATATGTGCGTTGCAGAGCTTGGGAACTAGGCACATTAGAGGAGACTTGATTGAGGTGTTTAAGGCTCTGAGAGGCATAAGCAAGATGAATGCGAATGAAATTTTCATGGTTATAAATGATTCTAGAACAAGGGGCTATAATTTAAAGTTATGGGGAGAGATATTTAGACTGGATTGCAGGAAGTTTTATTTTAGGCAGAGTTATAAGTTACTGGAATAAATTACCTACATGGGTGGTTAGAGGTTGACAGTTTAGGGAAATTCAAAGGTCAGGTGGATAATTACCTACGGGAGGAGGGAAATGCATAGGTTGTCTATTTCCTTTTCTCTTATTATTTTTGTATTCTTATTTTATTTATTTTTGTTACTTTATTTTATTTTAATTTTTATTTTATTATATTATTATTATTTTTGGCCGGTGCAACATAAGCCATAGGCTTTTTTGCACCACGTGGCCAATGCTAATATGTCGGAAAAGACATATTTAAAAGCAACTTTTACTTATTGCTAAACCATACTTGATAACCACTAATATTGATTGTCCGATGGTCTGACCAACGGAGCTTTAGGAAAATTGGCATGTATTGAATATGACAAAGAGACTAATTTCATTAAACATCTTTGGTTGAAATTTCCAGGATCACCTGCTGTGGGTCGACTTGCTAGAACGAAGCTCCAGTTTGCTATGGCTCGCGAAATTGATTTAGAATCCATACTAATCACAAGAAGTAAGAGTGCTTCCTGGAATAACAACAGGACAATCTCGGCTAAGTGAAATCATTTTCCAATTACCGGCTTATGCTATTACCATCCATAAATCTCAGGGAGGTACTTTTGATTCCATAGTTCATGAATACGAGAAATATCACGAACAATTAGTTTATGTTGCATTATCTCAAGTTACCAATCTCAATGATATTTACATTATTTCTGCAAATGGAAAAAAGAAATTTTATCATGGACCGAGAACGTAGATCCACTCTTGCACTTCAAGCTGAAATGATCAGATTGTTGAGTAATGCTCTACTTACCATGCAAGTTACTTTATACGAGTTCATCAGTAAACGACAAGCTCTATAGGCAAATTTCCTCACATCTATTCTGCAACTGTTTTTCCTCAAGTTGAATTTATGTCCCCTCAGGTTCATAATCTGAGCAAGTGGAAGAATCTCATTAGAATTCAGCATGCTCAACCCACTCAAGGCCTTATACACCTCATTCAGATCACTTCACAGGTGCCTAGTATCCAAAAGCTGCAATTTGCAGAACTTAAGCCTTTCTTGGTAATAGAACTCCTACGTTCCCCTCACTAATCTTGTTGCCCTTATCTGTATCAAGCAACTCTACTTCCTAAAATGAGGCCTCCATACCTGTATACAGTACTCAAGATGTGGCCTGACCATTGCCTTACATAAAGGGATAATCAACTCCTTTTCCCTACTAGCAAAATTCCTGTATATCATTGACAATACCCATGACCTGCTCTGGCAGTCTGCTGCTGCTGCTCAGAAAACTTCATATCTGACTGCACAATTACTTCCAGATCTTTTTCATTTTCTACCACCCTAAGTGTAAAACCACATTTTTAAAAAATGTACATTTTTTAAAAAAAACACATTTTTAACACAGTTGGTACATTTTTCTGGGGTTACTTCTACCCATATGCAGTACTTTTCATTTGTCAATGTTAAACTTCAGTTGCTATTTGTCAGCCCATCTTCCCACAATTTCTAGATCAGATCCTGTTGCAGTAGCACACTGTCATTAACAACCCTGCCAAAACCTTTGTATCATCTGCAAACTTCGACATTAAGCCGGATATACCTTCATCAATATCATTAATAAATATACGAAACAACATTGGTCCCAACACTGAACCCTGGAGCACTCCACTAAGAACATTAGTCCACGGGGAACAGCGCCCATTGATTACCACTCTGCTTCTCCCACTCAACCACCCTATTATCCATTGTAGCAACTTATCCTTAATACCACACTGCTCCAATTTGTAGAGTAGTCTTGCACGCACAACAGTTTCAAAAGCTTTCCTGAAATTCAGGTATACATGATATCAAAATTATATTTTGCACCCAGTTGCTTTGTACCCACATCATAGTATCCAATCAGATTTGTCAGACAAGGCTTTCCCTTAACAAACCCATGCTGTGTTTGAATTATTACTGCAGTCTTGTGTAGATAATCCTGCAATACATCTTTCACAAGTGACTCCATTATTTTCCCTGGAACAGAAGTTAAACTAACTGGTGTGTAATTACTCATATCACCCTTAGATCCTCCTTTGTGAATTGAGGATACATTTGCACATCTCAAGTCCGTGGGGACTTCCCCTGAGTCCATGGATGCTCTCATAATTATGGCTAAGTGTTTGCTTATTTCCTTTGCTGCCTCCTTTAATATAACTGGATAGATCCCATCCACCCTAGGTGCCTTTCTTATGTTTAACTTCAATTTCTCCTCCACTTTGCTCTCAGTTATTACAATCTTTAAGCGCCCTGTTACAGTTCGATGCCAAAGATTTCTCGTAATCTGCCTTTGCCTGCCTAACCTCCTTCGTGACTTGATTACAGCCTAGCTTGTATCTACCATAGGCTTCTGTATCACCTGTTAATTTATATGTATCTCAGCGCGCCTCCGTAGCCAGGTGGGAAGGAGCAGCAGTGCGTAGCACACGCTTCTTGATTAGTTCAACCCATGCACGGTACTAAGTACTATTGGTTTTGATACCTTTCGTGTTTGGGGTTTTCATAAAAAAAAAAAAAAAAAAAAAAAGACCGGGGTTCGAGCCTGTCACCACCAAATACGGAGGATGCGGAAAGGTCAGGGAATGACCACCGCATATTCCTGGAGCAATATGGCCTTAGTTGCTAATGCTCCTAAAAACCAAATAAACAAACAAACATATGTATCTCATGCATTTTTCTTCTCCGCCACGAGTCTCATTAGTTCATCTGACATGCATTAGGCCTAAACCTTGAACAATATTTCTTACTGAGTATGAAAAGCCTAGTAGCTTCCACGATTAGTTCCATGATCAGTAGTAAATGCTTCCCGCTTAGAATTTGCTGTTGGTGACATCATCGGTTGGTCCCACTGTACAGATTTTAAAAATTACGGAAGCAAAAACCCTTCCCTTTACCCCGAATGGTAATTATATCTTTAAGTAAATCCCACATCAATACACTGTGATCACTGCTACCTAGTGGTTCCTCTATCTGTAAATTCTTTATACATGAATAATCACTGCTGATAACCAGATCGAGAGTATTACCATCTCTGTTTCCCTCTTGAACCTGCTGCTGCAGAAAAACAATCATCCAATAAATCCACCAAAGATCTTGCTAGTGTGCGAGTGACAAATATACTAGTTCCAGTCAATAACTGGGAAGTTAAAATCCTCCATTATAAGACAGTCTGATATACTGGCCCGTTCTATTTCTCTGTACAATTGTTTGTTGTACTACTACTCTGATTTTTGATTTCCCAGTGCTTATGTTACACTAAACTGTCCATCTATGTCAACTGGATGCACTTCCTTATATTTTGTTGTTCTTAATTGACAGTATAATCCCTCCTTCCTTCCTTCCTATCCTTTCTGTACACACTATACTCCCCAAATTTCAATTTCACACTGCTTATATTTTTGTGACACCATGTCACTGATATCCCAACAATATCTGCCTTTATAATGTCTTGTCCAGAACTTCAAATTCATAAAATTTATTTACTATGTTTCTAGCATTGGTGTACAGGCAAGTATACATGCGCCTATTGTTATTCTTAGTTACCCTAAAAACAGCCCATGTATTTATTTGTTTCGTGATGACTCCCAGCAGTCCCTGAAATTCCCCCAGCATACCTCCAGGCCGCTGCTCATTCTAGGAGAGAAGAATCACTTTTGCTTCTGCCTGTGGTAACTAGTAACCTTTTAGTCTGTGAATCCCCCATGCTAGCAGTGTTCTGACTCGCCTAAAGCGCCTCCGTAGCCAGGTGGGAAGGAGCAGCAGCAGTGTGTAGCACATGCTTCTTGATTAGACCGGGGTTCGAGCCCATCACCACCAAATACGGAGGATGCGGAAAGGTCAGGGAATGACCATAGCATATCCCGGAGCAACATAGCCTTAGTTGCTAATGCTCCTAAAAAAACCATATAACAAATAACAGACCCGCCTAACGCTGCCTCGATAGTCAGCAAAAACTCTTGCACCCCTTCTATATAACTGTATCCCATCCCTCAGAAGCAGAGTCTCTTGTTAACAACTGCAACTGATTCTTGGGTGAAGATCAGGTCTAGAATATTCTTGTCCCTGTTACTTTCTCTGACATGTTGATGTAAATAATAATTATTTAGTTGATTTATTAAAACTGGAGTTTTTAAGTGTAGGCACAACAGCAATAATTATGTTAGAATAATATAAATCTACTTTTACTTGTTTTTCTTTTCATTTTCTTTCTTTTAAGCAGAATGACTAATGTTCACAAAAACTGTTTTTCCTGGCTCTCTGCAATTCTTTTTTTTCTCTGATTTTTTTTTAATGTCCTCTTTACCTCTTCAGTAAATGATAAGGCAGCATTTCTTTTACTGCTAGATAATGTTTTTTTTTTTTTTGTCGCTTGTAACATTTATTTTTAAATTCCAGTTTAGATCTTTATTTTTTAAAATCTTGTTATTGTGTGCTTTGGAAATATATTGCATAAGATGAACTTTCTTTTAAACCGAGCCTTGCTAATTAGAAAATGAATAATCACTAGGAAGTCATGATTTATAAAGTCATTTCATAGTGTTAAGTTTTTGGACTGTTCTTATTTCATTTTTAGCATCTACAAAAGGGATGAAAGATGTCTGTTTCTTTATGTCCATCAAAACTCAGATGACTTTCAAATGTTTTTTCCATCAGAACAGTTACGGAGGCAGTTTTATGGTCTTATTCTTGAATTAACAGCTGATCAAGAAGGTGTTGTGACAGATCTTAATACAGATATTAACACAGAACCATTGCAAGTAAGTATTTTAGTACGATTCCTAATGAGATTTTACTCAGATTGCATGTTAATTATAAAAGGATTAAATATAATTAATGAATTCTGATATTACTTTTGTTTTGATAGTATGAATATGAACTGAATGACTTGGGATCAAGAATCATGTTAGGAAAAGGAACATATGGTGTAGTTTATGCAGCACTGGACCTTGCTACTCAAGTACGAATTGCAATTAAAGAGATCCCAGAAAAAACTATAGGGTAAGCTAGTTGCACATTTTTTTGAATTAAAACGATTAGATCCAAAAGTGGAAAAAAAAAAAAAAAGAGTAATAAAAAAATTAGTGATTTTTATTATTACTGTTACTATTACTGTTTGGTCCACAAGTTTCCATTGTAAAAGCTGTTCTGATAAATGCCATGTGTGTGTGGGGGGGGTTGAGTTGGTGAGAGGGGGAGAGAGAGATTTTTGAGAGAGCCGGGGGGAACAATGAATAGAATGGATCGTTGGTTGACGGGTATGATAATAGTTAAGAAAAGTTAAATACAATCGCGGCAACCATTTTGTCGGGGGACATAATAAATAGCGTCTTCTATTACAAAAGGCTGTGACTGTTATAAAGACTGTCATTAAGTTGTATTTGCATGATTAAATTTTTCTCCTTAATCGGTAACCTCCCCCCAACATAGTTATCGCCTTATCTGTGTGCCTTGTGGATTTGTTTAGGACCGGGTTTCGTATACCCAAAATATAACAGGTGAGATTGGATGACCTATCTACCTCTTATATCGCAGTTTGAACCCGTTTTTTCGCGTTGTGTAACTAAGAAAGGATTTAATTAATAAATTTAATGAAATTACCTTCCTTAGCGCAATAATTTTTAATTGAACTTAATCAACCCCAGGTGATTACTAATGTGATCTGAAGTCAGCAACGAGGCAGTATTAGTAACAAAACAATCATTTATTACAATATATACAGGGTGTTTCAGTTAAACGTTTCAGAACTTCTAAGAGGGGTAGGGTACATCCTGACAACTCGAAATCATATAGCAATGTGGGGTCGAAAATGCTTTCCTGAAGCGGTGTTGTACACAGAAGCACCATAAAGAAAAGAGACCATAAGTGAGAAATCGTTTTAATAATACATGAAAAGAAGCAAAAGGTACATGGATTAAAGTAAGTGTTCGAAGTTTCTTCCACGGGCTACAATGCACGCCTCACATCTCCGACGCATGGACATCCGAACATTCTGGAATACTCCAGGCGAATTTCGAATTTCTTCGGCAGCTACTGCGATTCTTGCAACCAGCTCCTCAGCATTGTCAACAGGGGTGTCATAAACTAGCGATTTCATATGACCCCAGAAATAAAAATCAAGACATGATAGGTCGGGTGACCGAGCAGGCCAACGCACGGGACCACCACGTCCGATCCACTGTTGACCAAATGTGACATCCAGGTAGTTACGAACATCTCCGCTATAATGGGCAGGGGCTCCATCGTGTTGGAACCACATTGTCTGTTGCGTCGATGCAGAAATCTGTTCATCTCTCAAAAGTTGTGGCAATACTTGCTGCAGAAAGATCAAGTAGATAGGTCCGGTTAGACGACACGGTAACAGGTAAGGTCCGATGAGGTGATCTCCCATAATACCGGCCCATACATTGACCGAAAATCGAATCTGTGCTGCACGACGTCGTATTGCATGCGGGTTCTCGACCGCCCAGATATGGTCGTTATGCGTGTTGAAAATTCCTTCCCTTGTGAAGGATGCCTCATCGGAAAACAACACTTCAGCAGGAAAAAGGGGATTTGTAGCACATTTTCCAAGGTACTACTGTGCGAAAGCAATACGAGGTTGAAGAAACTTCGAACACTTACTTTAATCCATGTACCTTTTTGCTTCTTTTCATGTATTATTAAAACGATTTCTCACTTACGGTCTCTTTTCTTTATGGTGCTTCTGTGTACAACACCGCTTCAGGAAAGCATTTCCGACCCCACATTGCTATATGATTTCGAGTTGTCAGGATGTACCCTACCCCTCTTAGAAGTTCTGAAACGTTTAACTGAAACACCCTGTATAAACACATTACATAGGAAAATACACACATATAGCTCATTCTCACTCTTATAACATTCATCTTCTTATTAAAGATTAGGAAATTATCACCATTTGATTTAAACCATTTTAGTATTATACCATGATTCCTGATAATTATATTTCTCTTACAAGGGCCATACCATTACTACAACAATCTATACTATCCATAAACATATATATATATTTTCTATTTGCCCTTGTTGAATATCAACTGGGTACCATCGTCTTTTCACCTTTTTTTCCTCTGTTTAATATTTAAAACAGTTAATATTTCAGGCATTTAATATTTAAGACATTTAATATTTTAAGTACATACATTAGAATATCAGACCTTTATGTTAACCAGTTAATATTCATGGTACCTAACTGTTGTACCGCGACATGTAATACAATTCATGTGTAACATATTTAAAACATTTAAAGAAATCAACTTAGAAAGGAATCATCTTTTAAAACTGCGTCACCGTAACATTCCATTTAAACTATCTCTCGTTCTCATACATACATGATGAAACATTTCCGCTTACCGTTTTCCTGTATCTTTCCCTCGTTTCGATCGAGATTCCTCCTTCTCAGGATGCTTCCCTCTGCTTGATTCTGCTGCTGGAAAATTACTTGACTTCTTCAATATGATTTTCACTGGCACAATTCTTACTAGGTAAAGTTTACACTACAGACAAAAGTCGCGGCTATTTTAATCTTCCAAGTCGAACTATTTTCCAATTCTTCTTATTAATACTATACTATCTGTTTCTCACTTAACAACAACAACAACGCCAACCCTTTTTACTTCTTAATTCTTCCCAAATCTTTTCTCTTCACTCTCTAACTCTTCACTATTAACTCTTTTTCTCTCAATACACACACACCTCTATTTTTCTCTCCTTTGCTTTTATATTCAGGGTCAAATCTTTTGGGTATCTTTCCATCGCTTGTCTCATTGGATGTTCTCATTCCAAGGCCAAAATCTTAGGCGGTCCAAGTACCGGGTCATGGTTGAAAAATCTGTTGACTCCTCTTCTGGACCACTTAACGAGCAGCCAACCCTAAGTACGTCATGGCTACTGACACTGGTGTTACTTTTTTGACCATTTTTGGGCAAGCGAGATTGTTATTCAATATCACCATCATTCGGAAAGAGCTCAAGGTATTTTGTTGTTTATGTGGGGAAGGAACTGTTCTTCCCCTGCTATAGCATCTTCCCATACTTGCCGAACGCTCGTGTGTTTATAAGAGAAGACACTTTTCCCTTGACATTCGTGACCTCTCAGCGGAAATTCTTATAGCTGAAATGTACTGTATATAATTTTCTCCTAAGCAAGGTTACGAGTGGGCTGGGTCTTTAGAGGATATTTAATATTTTAGTTCTAATTTCGAATAATATTTATTTGATTTTACTGATTTCCGTCCTTGCTGATGGTATTACAATTTTATGGATTTCAACACATTCAAAATATACGTCAGCAACTAGGGAAATCAGACTAATAGTTAATTTATCCATTACTGAATATTTAATTTATCCGAAAAGAGAAAGGGGGGATACATACCACTCTTAACACATGATAGCAGAAATTTCATCCGTGAGCACTGCACTGTTTTAAGATTTGCAATTTTTTGTTTAAAAATTTGCGCTGCCTCTCAGTACCATTGATAATAAAGAGATAAATGATGAAGCAGTTAATGTTTTGCTGTATCAGTTCTGCCAGTTTGAGTGTTAACCTACCACAAGCTATTATAAAAGAAGAAAAATTATGTATAGTGGCTCTTGGCTGAGGAATTGAATTGAAAATTCAAAATTTGAATTGAAAATTCAAAAAGTAATCAGAAATTACAAATTATGTTAAAATCTGCAACATTTTATTCATTTTTCCTTTATACCGCCTCTCCTTTCGCTTCTCTTCCTGTATAGTGGTTTCACCACTTTTTACTCTCATTTGGAGAAGTCTAGGTTTGAGTCCTTTCATAGACTGGAAGAACGTCTTAAGGCTTCTTCAACCAGGGTTGTAGCGAGCTGTTCAGAGGTGGAGGAGGTTGAATTTTTCTTCCATGTTATTACAGCCTGCGCAGGTAGAAATTGGCCTGTGAAAATACACACCTGTATGAGTGTGCTCCTGAAATTCAGCAGCAGCAACAACTTTTTTTCCTCCTACGTGGTTTTTTTATTTTTTTTTTGTTAGTTGTTGGCGCATCGGTTTCTGTGGCCATAATGCACCTCCCAAAGTTTTTGCATTTTACTCTAATCCAAGCCCGAGGCGGGATTCAAACCCGTGACCTTTGGGTTGCCAGGCAGGCACTTTACTCACCTAGCTAGCCCAGTCAGCTCCTCCTCCTACATGTCTGAGGATACGTAATAGCATAGTCATCTATGCTTACCAGCCAGAAAATCATCAGCAACACAATTTAGAAGAATTGTGAAGTTAATGGCACAGCAAATTTGTTGACTACTATTCACAATCTGCCATTGACTGCTATTCACAATCTGCCATTAACCAAATAAAAAAATCTCACACAAATTGACTGGTGGATTATGGCCTAAGCTGCTGATGCACCATAGAAATCAAATAACCAACCAACCAGTCTAATACGAGAGCAAGAAATAGGCATTTTACAGTCTATCTGTGATGAATTGAGGAAGCCATCATTCAAGCACTGTTTAATGCATTTCATCATTATCGTTAGTTATATTACATTAAATTTCCATATTTTCTTACTGCTGATGAAGCTACGGACCCCAGTGTGTGGTTTAATATTGGTATTCTGTAATTTATCATTTAGTTCCTTTATCTTAAATTGATAAATGAGCATATTTCTCGGAAAGTGATGGTGTTTTCATTACTTGTATAATTTTTCTGTACATTTTATTTCTATCTGTTTTTGCTTCTGTTCTTTGCAGAGTAGTGTTATTATTACATTCAAGTTCATTAGCTTAGTGTATTATTCTCAATTATACTGAATTTAAACAGAAATCATGTGCCAGACTAGAAGCAGCAAAGCAACAGGTGTGCTGTGCTCATGGGAGAATACAAGGGGCAGTTCTCCTATGATCACACATTTTATCAGCCTGTTGACATGTGTGACGTGGTCAGTGTTTGCAGATCTTCTGAAACAGGACACAGACAGACAGCCAAGGGATGTCTGTCTGTGCTTGATGCATAGAGTGTGTGTGAAGAAATGTGGTAACAATAAGGTCACTAACAACTACTTCCTGTGGGACCAGTACATTCTGCCCTACGGTTGCTGCTGTATTTTTTGATGCTCAGTTATGAGCTGTGGCTGAGTTGGGCAGATAAGAATTGGATGTGCCCCCGATATTAATTCCTTCGAGGGCATCCACTTTACTCTTCAAGCTCTCATAAAATTTGGAAATATATTGTGCTAAAAAGATGGGTGAATAGGACTAGGGTATGTCTGTCAGGGACAAAACTTGAAGATGTAGAGCTTTTAAAGGCACTAAAGGTACACGTTACACTGATGGCATTTAGAGTAGGAGATCTGCTGACTTACTTATCAAATACAGGGCAACATTGGGAAAAAATTGCAAGTTAGGGTTAAATATGTTGGTCAGACAACTTGTATAGTCGAGACCTGCTAGTTTTCATAAAATCAGAGAAATGCTAACTTATTGTGGTTTTTCTCTTGTAGAGGAACTGTGTCTTCATTTTGAATTTTAACCAAATAAAAATAGTGATAAACAGAATGTATAGGCTATTAAGAAATATTATAGGAATATTAAATTTTCGAAATATTAGATTTTGGGTCAGAAATTCGCCTACCTAAGATTTTTTCAGGAAAGACTATCCGTGTAAGATAGAATTTCTATACAATTCTAATTAAATCTTAACCGGATGCAGTCTTTCCTGAAAAAATCTCAGGTAAGAGAATTTCTGACGTAAAATCTAATATTTCTAAAATTTAATATTCCTATAAAAGTATAATATTCCTATAATATTCCTTAATTCTGTTCACTCTTATTTTTATTTGGTTAAAATTCAAAATGAAGGCACAGATCCTCTACAAGAGAAAACCACAATAAGTTAGCATTTGTCTGATTTTACAAAAACTAGTGGGTCTCAACTACACAAGTTGTCTGTCCAACGTGTCTAATAAAGTTGAGACTATAGGATGCCCATAATGTTTTTTACACGATGTTAGGGTTAAATGTGATAGTGTCTGCAATTTTGTCCAAGCATGATAGGACAGATTTTTGATGAGAGCTTTGACGATCAATTCAGCTCTAGTCTGTGCTTGTTAACAGGAGAGACTGCTTCTACAGGGATGGACCACCCAGTGCTGTGCATTCCTGGCCTTTGGTCTTATCGTGAGTCTTATCCGTAGTTGTCTTTTTAGGTCTTCTTCTTCTGTAATGCTTGTTTTCCGAAATTTCTGTAATGCTTGTTTTCCAAAATTTCTGTAATGCTTGTTTTCCAAAGACATATCTTATATGAATTCCTCCTCTGTCAGGTCTTTGTTTATGTCAAAATGATAACAGTTGGATTTAATTTTTTCGGTGTCTACCTTTACCCCTGGGTCCTAGAACTTGTTCTTTATTACTTCCAGATCTGTACTTGTGGCTATTTTGAAAAGTATTCCCTTATCTTCTGAAGGATCTTGATTTGTAGTTGCTTCAATTCCATCTTCATTTGGTTTGTTACTTTGTCTTTTACCTCCTCACTGGTTTTTGGCTCAGCGCCAAAAACTTGTAATGTTTGTTGTTAATTTTTCTCTGATCTTGTTGTTATGGATTTCTGGCTGTGGCCAGCATAGTTGATTGGAGGTGTGCACTCTCTGCCTTGGTGTTTTTGGCCAGTTCTGATATTTTTACTTTCACTTTGGCATTTTTAATAGTCAAGTCCACCCGGAGCTTTTCCATTGAATTCCAGACCTTTGTAATCTTGATAATCATGGAGGAGATAATCTTACTATCATGTTCGAGGCAGTCCAATGTACTGGTCTTTAGGGCCTATGTATAATATATTGTACTTGAGTCCAATATGTAATCGGGATCATCTGTGGCCACCGTATCTGAGAGGGTGGTTTCTTCCTCTTTGGTTTGATGTTGGGGGGGCGCCTCCATAGCCATGTGGGCAGGAGCAGCAGTGCACAGCACATGCTCCTTGATTAGACCGGGGGTTCGAGTCCGTGACCACCAAATAAGGAGGATGCGGAAAGGTCAGGGAATGACCATCGCATATCCCCGGAGCAATATGGCCAATGCTAATGCGCCTAAAAACCAAATAACAATAACTTGATGTTGGGGGGGAATTCTTTCCTCGAAGTGTCCACAAGTTTAATGAGAGGTTCATGAGTGTGCTGTAGACTTGCACCTAACTTTCTGAGGCCATTGTTAAATTAATGGGCATTGATGGTGAAGAAAATGTCCTGCTCGGGAAAAGTCGTATCCATGGTGTCATAGCTCAGAGATAGTTGTTTGCAATGAAAGTTCTTAAAGTGATCAATGCTGGGAGCATTTTCTAGTTTGTTGTATGTGTGTGCACAAATATGTGAATAAAGAATGAGGTAGGAAAACAATATAGTGTATGTGATCCGCAGCAAAAACTGGGGGATGTAGAGAGGGGCAGCAACAAAGAGAGGGGGGGGTTAGGTGCCATCCAACAGGGGAGCCCACAACCCTGGTGGAGGGCTAAACATTATAAAATATACTGCACCCCTGCTTTACGATCGGTTCACTGTACGATCAAATCACTTTACGATGGACCGGTCACTGTTCGATACTTGGTAAGTGCCGATCATTGTGATCACATTTGGGAATTGAATTTTAATTCTATTAAATGGTGATTCTAATAAGTGAAATAGGAGGAATATTATCCACAGGCTATAAAAGTAAAGATATAAAGCACAAATTTACACTTTATTATCTTACGAATTAACAAAATTAAATTGTGCCCGAAAGTTGGAAGAATATTTCCATAGATTAACAAAATAAAAATAAATTTATGCTCACGTACATAGCTTAATTAATACGTACTGTAATATATATATATATACTAACTAGTTGATATTTCTGTTCACTGACATTTTTTCGGGTGGTGTTGTAAAATTTAAAACTAAAAAAGATAAGGAATCAATAAAAACGCACAAATTGCAACTAACATGATATGTGCAAGTGAGATGCAGAATAACGAGTTTACAAAGCTTAAAAAATAGGAATGAAGAGAAGATTCTGGAAATTTGTTTTTTTATATGATTTAAGATTTAATGGAAGGGAAAAGACATATCACCATAATAACTTAAAACCCACAGAATTCCAGCTATCGGTATTATCGCAAATGCAATAAGATAGTTTATTACCCGTTTATAATAGATTGCACTTACAGAAAAGCCCCATACCAGAAACTGCAAATTGTTTTATGGTTGTGACCTCTAGAAATGTGCTTTAGAAAAATATCACAAAGGGATTCAAAATTGATTCTTATAACCAAATATATGATAATAGTGAAAGTGAAGTCCATTTTAATGATTTGGTTTTTTCTTTTTAAATTTCATTCTATAAAGTGGCTGATTCTACTAACCAGTGACCATGTTAACTGGCATGTACTTATTTCACTTTACGATGATTGTTTCCAACTGCACCACATGGTCCTTCCTCTTAGCCAATAGAAGCTTTTGTAAACCAGTTAGCCACATGTTTTGTTTTTACATTCTTTAGTTAAAGTGATTTTTTATGTTGTGCTTACTTGACATAAATTTACTGTACTGTTCAATTTGTGTACTTGCAACATTGTAAAAACTGATAATTGGCATATAAAGAATGTAGTAAGAAGAAAATTTCAACTTCCAAGGTCTGGAATGGATTACCAAAAAACAGTGTTATTGGGTTCACATTGTGATATTTTCATGACACGATGGTGTCTTTGGAACAGATTAGCATTATCATTAGTAGAGGCATATGATGCAAGAAAGCAAACTTATTCAGCATCAACCAAAAAAAAAAAAAAAACACCACCTCCGATTTCACCCCTCCATTCATTCCAAATGCCAGTTGAGCTCAGCCTTAAATTTATTTAGGCTATCAAATTCCACAACAAAAGATGGAAATCAGTTCCACCAATCAACCACCCGCTGGCTAAAGATAAATTTCTGCACATCTGTTCTATAACTGTCTTTCTTCAATTTCAATCTATGCCCCTTCAGGTTCTTAATCTCAGCAAGAGGAAGAATCTCATCAGCATTCAGCTTGCTCAACCCATTGAAGGCCTTATAGACCTCAATCAGATGACCTCGCAGGTCTCTGCAAATTGCAGTGCCTGGAGAGTAGGCACTGCAAATTGCAGAACTTAAGCCTTTCTTGGTAAGAGTAAAAGCACCCCTTTGTTCTCCCTCACCAATCTTGTTGCCCTCCTTTGTACTCATTCTAGCAACTCTATATCCTTCTTAAAATGAGGCCGCTAGACCTGTTCACAGTACTCTAGGTGTGGCCTGACCATTGCCTTGTACAATGAGATAATCACCTCCCTGTGACTGCTCGCAAAATTCCTATATATCATTGACAAGACTGCATGACCTGGCTTGGCAGCACGTTTGCACTGCTCAGCAAACTTCATATTTGACTGCACAATTACCCCCAGGTCTTTTTCACTTTCCTCTTCCCTGAATGTAGTACCACACAGTTGATATGCTTCTCTTGGGTTATTGCTACCCATATGCAGTACTTTGCATTTGTCAATGTTAAACTTCTTGTAAAAATGTTTTTGTAAACTTGTAAACTTCTTGTAAACTTCAATGTTGCCACTTCTCAGCCCATATTCCCAACTTGTCTAGATCCAGTTGGAGTATCAAAGGAAATTTGCTACTCCAACTTGCTACTACGAATTTACAGTGAGGGTCCACTTTAAATAGTACTCAGATAATGCACCAACAATTATTTAATCTGCAACCACTTATCCATTAACTGCACTATTGCTACAAAATATGATGTTTTAACATTACTGGTTAACTAAAATGTGCATAAAATCTCATGTTGTTAGCTAACCATATGCAAGTTACTGATTTTTTTTTTTTTTTAGGAGCATTAGCAACTAAGGCCATATTGCAATATATTATACAGTTTGTACACATCAATATCATATATAGCTAAAACATTAGTAAATTAATAAGAGGAGTTTACCTCAATATAGTACGTGGAACACTTCCGTATGATACCCTCCAGAAATTAAAACGGAAAAAACGAAAAAATCGACAACTTACCGGTACATTAAAGTAAAATATAAATAATTAAAGTAAAATATAAATAATTAAATAATCAATTTAACACAATTCAAAATCAATTCAAAACAATTAAAATTCAAATTAACGCAATTAAAAGAATCTAACGAAAATATTCAAAACGATTTTCCTTCCTGAAGCTGACAATGCTTTTCGACCGACTGTCGTGATCACAGGAATGAAAATTACCGAATCAGGCTAAACCTGCAACTTAAATAGTGATTATGTGTCTTCGCGCATGCGCGTAAAGGTCCACGCATCGGAGATCAAATATGGCCGCCGAACATTAACAGAATTCTCGTGTAATTTAATTTCAACGGTTTCTGCTATTAATAGTCGCGTATAATTACATTGAACGTTAAGTATTTTGGCCTCGTTAAATAAAAAAGTATGTTTTTCGTTAATGGCATGAAAGGCTAATTCTGACGCTGCTGAACGAGAAGCACGAACTGAGGCTTCGTGTTGATTTACCCGGATATTAAGAGAAAACCGCGTCGAACCCTGATAAGACGAGTCGCAATCACCGCAAGAAATGTTGTATACTAGATCATTAATTTGTGTTGCGAACGCCGAAAGAACCGAGCGATTGTTCAGTATAGTGTGTAACTTCCGTATAGGCCTAGCTATAATTTTAAATTCGGTATCTTTAAAGAATCTGTTAAGCTGTTTGTGCCACTGTTCAACATATGGGACAGAAATAAAGTATTTTTTGATATTACTATTGTTGATTGGTGCAGTATTTTGTATCCTATCCTTAGCTTGTACCCTAATTCGATTTATTGTGTTAATGGGATAACCCCTGTTCAAGAATCTGCTAGTTAATATTTGTATTTCTGAGTCTAAAGCAGAATCCGTCGTTGAATATTTATAGGCATTTAGAAATTGATTAAAGATAATCGATCTTTTGTAGGTGAACGGGTGGTAGCTATTATAATGTAGAAGCATACCGGTGTTTGTGGGTTTTCGATAGATGCTAAATTGTATTTTGTTCGAGTCCCGGGTAAGCGTGAAATTTAGAAAGTTTAATGACTTAGTATCCGTATCTTCCCTTTCCAATGTAAATTTGAGTCTAGAATGAATATTATTAAACGAATGTAAAATATCTTGGATAGTATTACTATCGGTAATAACTAGAATATCGTCTAAATACCTCCCATAGTATGTGATACGGGGACGAAAAGGTGTCAAATGTATCTGCTCAATCGTTGAGAGATAGATCTCTGACATTAAGCCACTCAGGCTCAAACCCATTGGTAATCCAAAAATTTGTTTGTACACCTTGTCTCGAAAGGTGATGTAGTTAGCCTCAACTAATAGTTTAATTAAGTGCAAAAATCTCCTTTATAGGCAGCTTCGTATAATTAATCGGTGTCGAGTTTTTATTTAACATATCCCAAATAATATCTAATGTGTATTCAACGTTTACATTCGTATATAATGATGTAACATCTAATGAGAATAAATTGTCATTGTCGCCGAGTCTACAGTCTTTAAGATTATTAAATAATGTATCGTAATTCTTAATCCCAAATTGTATAACCTGTCTAAAAGGTTTTATAATGTTATATACATGTGTGGCTAAGGCTGAAAATGCCGAGTTCCTGTAGGAAACAATAGGTCGAATCGAAAATCCAGGCTTGTGTAATTTTACCTGACCAAAAAGTGCAGGAATATTGTATGTTCTGGACTTCAATTCCTTCAACTGAACCATAGTAATGTAGTCGTTTTTACGATATGTGGTTAACGTTTTATTGTATTGATTTACCAAATTGGTAAACAGTGTCGGGTCCACTTCACAATAAGTGGAGCTATCAGATACAACTGAATCTAACTTATTAATATAATCATGTTTATCTAGTATTACCACTGTATCTCCTTTATCTGCCCTCTGTATAATAATGTCCTTATTTTCTCGAAGTTCTCGTAAAGCTGAACTGTCATGTGTATTCAATTTAGGAAGTCGCGTTTCTTTTATGTTATTCACTACTTGGTTAACTTGTTGAATAAATACATCTTTTTGTGGAACACTACGAAGTCCAAATTCAATATCAATTACGCATTGTTTTTTTGGCAGCTTTCGAGGTGGTAAATTATAATTTAATCCTTTGGATAAAAGTGAAATCTGGTCCTGCGATAGTGTACACGAGGAAAGATTTGTAACCTGTTGATATGTCGGTTCGTTGGATACTGGGTGAGGGGGTGTTCGTGAACTAGCCGACATATTCTGTGGTAGTGCGTTATGTGTCTGTGGGGGGGATGTCACCCAACTCGTGTGAACTTGGTCGCAAGCTCGCGACAATGTGTTAGAATTCGCATGAACGTGTCTTGAACTATTCGATAATGTTTGCAACTTATTAACGTGTCTGTTTTTTATTTCTGAGGCTTGTGCTTCCCGTCGCAAATCTATGGAGGTCTTCAATACAGACCAATCGTTCGGATGTAGATAATTTTTTAATTTATCGCGAAGCTTCCTAACCTGGGAAAGGTATTTTTGTTTATCCGAATATCGAGATTTTAAGGCAAGCTTAACAATATTACGTGATGTCGCCAGTGATAGTTGTTTTATGCCTGAAATTTTTTGATTTAAATTCACCCTGGCAAACTTCGGAACGATGTTGTTTTGAAGGCAATATTTTAGGAAAGAAATATGGTAACTTATCAGTTTAATTTATCAGGGTTCGACGCGGTTTTCTCTTAATATCCGGGTAAATCAACACGAAGCCTCAGTTCGTGCTTCTCGTTCAGCAGCGTCAGAATTAGCCTTTCATGCCATTAACGAAAAACATACTTTTTTATTTAACGAGGCCAAAATACTTAACGTTCAACGTAATTATACGCGACTATTAATAGCAGAAACCGTTGAAATTAAATTACACGAGAATTCTGTTAATGTTCGGCGGCCATATTTGATCTCCGATGCGTGGACCTTTACGCGCATGCGCGAAGACACATAATCACTATTTAAGTTGCAGGTTTAGCCTGATTCGGTAATTTTCATTCCTGTGATCACGACAGTCGGTCGAAAAGCATTGTCAGCTTCAGGAAGGAAAATCGTTTTGAATATTTTCGTTAGATTCTTTTAATTGCGTTAATTTGAATTTTAATTGTTTTGAATTGATTTTGAATTGTGTTAAATTGATTATTTAATTATTTATATTTTACTTTAATGTACCGGTAAGTTGTCGATTTTTTCGTTTTTTCCGTTTTAATTTCTGGAGGGTATCATACGGAAGTGTTCCACGTACTATATTGAGGTAAACTCCTCTTAATAATTTACTAATATTATTATCAACGTAGAACATATTGAGTATTACAGCTCTGATTCATACTATATATAGCTAAAACATGAAATACAAGTAAATAATAGTCAATCAGTAACTTACAGGCGCCTCCGTAGCCAGGTGGGCAGGAGCAGTAGTGCATAGCACACGCTTCTTGATTAGACCGGGGTTTGAGCCTGTGACCACCAAATACGGAGGATGCGGAAAGGTCAGGGAAAGACCACTGCATATCCCCAGAGCAATATGGCCTTAGTTGCTAATGCTCCTAAAAAAAAAAAAAAAAATCAGTAACTTGCATATGGTTAGCTAACAACATGAGATTTTATGCACATTTTAGTTAACCAGTAATGTTAAAGCATCATATTTTGTAGCAATAGTGCAGTTAATGGATAAGTGGTTGCAGATTAAATAGAAGTAAATAGTATTACTTAACTAGTAGTTTGCATACGCATGGGATTTTAAGCATATGCTGGTTAACCAGTAATATCAAAACATTATATTTTGCAGAATAAATAGTTATAGACATATGTTGCAGCAGTAAAACATGTAGACTATAAATAGGTATGTTAGGGTAGCTAAAGTTAATAGGCTATGTTAGTAAAAGGTTTTTTTTTTTTATTTATTTTTTATACAGTCTGCAGAAACTGTAGTAGACAAGAACAATAGGATTGGAAATTTTAACAAAGCAAAACAAGGGACATTGGGATGGTGGCTCTCCATCCCATGAGACAGAAGCACCCCAATTTTTTTTTTTTTTTTTAATTTTAAATTAAAAAGTTGTGTGACGGAATATATAAAAAAAAATTACAATCCTTTGCTGCTAGAATTGGCACCTGGCCCCAAGGTTGGGATATTTTGCCATTGAAGAATAGTGGAGTCATAGTGTAACTAAAGTTAATAGGTGGCCATGTTAGTAAAAGGGGTTTTTTTTTTTATTTTTTTTTATTCAGTCTGCAGAAACTGTAAACAAGAACAATAGGATTGGACATTTTTACAAAGCAAACCGAGGGACATCGGTATGGTGGCTCTCCATCCCATGAGACTGAAGCACTCTAAATTTTTTTTTTTATTATTTTAAATTAAAAAGTTGTGTAAGGGAATATAAAAACAAATTTACAATCCTTTGCTGCTAGAATTGGCACCTTGCGCCAAGGTTGGGATATTTTGCCATTGAAGAATGTGACAAATCATAGTGGGCCGCAGCAGGGCTGCTCAAAAGTGTGGGGAATGTGTGATCAAAATGCAGGCAGCAAATACCATAAAAATTGAAACCCGCACTAGCCTTGATGAAAAAATTCATATCAATAGTAGCCGTAACTACTTTGTTTTTCATGTTGTTTATGATCGTGTCAATTGTTACATGTATAAGTGTGTGGAATTTGCATTAAATGATCTGCACAGTAAGTCGCAGACAGTGTAATTGTGTGTTTGTGCAGAGGAAGATTTTCTCAGAACTAAAATAAGAGACGCATAGACAAGACGAATATTATCATTTAGAAAAGCGTTTCTATCGCTAACTTTTTTATTAATTTAATAGTAGTAAAATTTTATGATTTTATTACTATTAAATATTTTTTTAATATTTAATAGTAGTAAATTAATAGATGCAAATAAAGGTGGTTTTAACTCATTAAATAAGTCAGTTAAAATAACTGAAGTATCTTAGAGTAAAATACGCTAAATATTAATTTTTAAAATCATTAAAAAAAGTTATTAGATTAATTACACAGGTATGATGTTTCAAAGGAAAAAATTAAGTGGAGAAAAAATTAAGTAATATAAAAAAGAACAGAAAAACAAGAAGGAAGTGTTGCAAAAGTACTACAACTATTTCACATGCTGAAAAGATATTGAATCGGAGCAAATTTCTGATGATGATAAAGCAATAGTACAACCTATAGTGGAGCAAGAAAATTATGCTTCTATTGGGGATGAAAAATTAGAAGCAGTGGATGAAAATAATTCCATAGAAGTCATCAAGGATCATGGTCGTTGGTCCAAAATTTTATCAAGAAAGTTGATATACATGTTGGTGGAAATTGGACCTGAACAATGAATAATGTTTAATTTCCTCCAAATGAAAAAGGACGATTTTCAAGTGTGTATTATAAAAGGACATTAGCAAACAATAAAAAGGTAAATCAAACTGGGCAATATGTTCACTTTCAACAAATAGTATATATTGTTTAGTTGTAAAATATTTGGAACTACAAATATTCAATTATGTTCAGCTGGATTTTCCGATTGGAAGCATGCTAGTATTAATTTGCAGTGACATGAGATATCTTCTACTCATATTTCTAATTACAATAAATATTTTATAATGACGTCAATGTTAAAGAAACAACTGTAGATAGCAAACAATTTCGTTTGTATGAACTAGAGAAAAATCAGTGGACTAAAATTTTGAAACAAATTTTTGCTGTTCAGTATTTAGTTGGCCAGTCTCTTGCATTTCATGGTTCCTCAAGTGAATTGTACTTTCCCAATAATCATAATTTTTTGAAAGCAATTGAAATTGTTAGCTAAATATTATCTGTATATAATGGATCACCTTTCCAATATTAAAAAATTATTGGCTATATGCTACATTATCTGGGAAGTAAATTTTAGAATGAAATTATTTCTTTAATTGCTGACAAAATAAGAAAAGAAATATTAAGTAAAGGCGGAAATAGCAAGTATTTCTCAATTATTCTAGATTGCACCCCCTGATAGTAACTATGTTGAACAATTAACATTTATTTATATGTTTTGTTGGATATTCTGGCAATGATGTAGAAATAAGGGAACATTTTTTGGGATTTCATGAAATTAATGACAGAACAGGTAAGGGGCTATGTAAAAAGGTAAACTACAGCCATTATCAATCCACTGCAGAATGGAAGCCTTCTCAGCAATTCATGTTGAGGGAAATGGACCATAATATGCCACACTGGTCCAGTGTGGGTTGGCAGATCTACTGTATTTTAGCAGTCAGGACTTGGGGTTATGTACAGGGTTGTTAAAATTAAAGTATCCCTATATAGAGGGCTCTGGAGTGAGTTCTAAGGCTCGTACTGACGAGAAATTTGGATAACAGGTACAATAAAGAATGTGTTTGCCATTTACTGGGAAAAAAATTAATTATGAAATTTGTCACTATATGGCACTGTGGCAATACAAATCACTTTAACAGCGCTACAATTGTTCAATGTATCCTCCATTTTGGTCAACAACAACAATTTACATTCAAAGAACAGCATTTTCTATAGCAGAACATAACATGTCAACTGGAATAGCCATCACATGACGTCTAATGCTGCCCTTCAGATCTGCCAAAGTTTGACATCCTTTCCGATACACCTGGTTCTTCAAAAAACCCTACAACCAGAAGTCACATGGGGTGAGGTCCGGTGATCGGGGTTGCCAACATGTCTGGAAACAACAGCTGCTGACCCGTTTGTCTGTAAAGTGTTGCCTTAGCAATCTTTGGACACAACCGATGGATGTGGGTGGTGCACCATCTTGCATGAATATGGTATCCTGAAGGCACCCACGTTGTTGGAGCTCTGCTATTGCAAAATTTGCCAACATTTCATAATATCGCTGTCCAGTGACGGAACAGGTGCAAAGTCCAGTCGGTGTTTCCTGTTCAAAAAAATATGGCCCAATCATGAATGTCGCCATAAATTCACATTCATGATTGTGGATTTATGGCCACTAGCCTTTGGAGAATGCAACAGAACCTTTTGGATAATTTGAGGGTTTTCTGTTGCCCAAATGCGACAGTTGTGTGTATTCACTTGTCCATTTAAGCTGAAGTGGGCTTCATCCCTCCAAAGGATGTTCCGTGGCCAAGTGATATCCACTGTAATTCGTGCCAGAAACTGAAGTGCGTATGTGAAACGAATATCTGCATCACCATGCTTTAGCTGATGTGGCATGTGCATCTTGTAAGGATAGTACTGCAACACATGACGCATTACTAGCCTTACAGTGGAATAAGGCACATCCACTTCACGAAAAACAGCTGGCACACTTGCTCTACCACATGGAGATTGACTTGATAAATCCAGGACAGCCATAGCCACATCTTCAACACGAGAGAAGTCCACTCGTTTTCGACCTATACCTGGTTGAACACCAAGATGTCCTGTTGCTTCAAATTTCACAATCATTTTGTGGACAGCACAAACAGTCATAGGCCCACGTGGGCCTTATGCGCTTCCGATGCTGGAATTCTCTGATAGCCGCATCTGCATTGTTGCTATTCTGATAGTACAGCTTCACTAATAGTGCCTTTTCCTGCAAGATTGTTGGCATTGCTGCTATAGTGCAGGCAAACATCTACTGTATGATTTTGAAGAGACTGCTTTGCTTTTATACGGTACAGTACAGTAGAACTGAGTAGTGGTGCTGTGGCAATAACTTATGTTGTTAGCATAATCGTAAATAAGATAGTTATGTGCCATACAGTGACAAATTTTGTAACTAATTTTTTTTTCCCAATAAATGGTGAGTGCATTCTTTATTGTACCTGTTGTCCAAATTTCTCTTTAGTACGAGCCTTAGAACGTGCTCCAGAGCCCTTTACAAAAGGATACTTTAATTTTAATAAACCTGTACATTTGTATTAAATGATTTATTCCCAAAATATAACTTAAAACTAAATAATCTGAGAGGTCTAGGTTACAACATTGGTTCCAATATGAGTAGAAAATATATTGGCCTTCAAAAACTTATCAAAGATGCAATGCAATGCAATGTTTGTACCATGTAATTCTCATACTTTAAATTTCGTAATTGGTGATGCAGCAAAATTCACTTTCGAAATTGTTCAATTTTTCAATATTGTGCAAGAGTTATACAGTCTTTTCTTCCTCCTCATACAGATGGAAAAAATTTCAAAGTTCTTATTAAAATCCGTCGCAATATGCATTAGGAAAGTAGAATAAAACCAGTTACACCCTTACGATTTCAACTTGCTGAAATTTATGACACATTATTACATTAATTGTAATAATGTGTCCTAAATTTCACTAGGTGGTAGATGACTCTCATCAACCGGTGCAATACCACTGCTTTGCTTATTGGAGGCTTGAAGTAGTGGAACCCATGTTTCTTCTCCAGAGCTAAGTTCCAGTCAACCCTTCCCCATCTCTTCCATCATGCAGTATGACTAATGACTTTTGAGTTTATGATGAACATCATGGTGAGATCCAATCTTCCTTACATTTCAAGGGTACAGCTCTAAAATAGTATTCGCAGGCCAGCTGCTAGTTAGTACACTGGACCGAACCTATTGGTAATTCTTTAGGAGGCTTCCGGATCAGCTAGTGTATAATCTTGCTACTTCTACTCTGCCAGATAGTGACTGGAGGGAGTCCGAGTAGTGAGTATGTGGGGGGTCATTGTCGAGGTCACGTTATGTCAATGATCTGGGTATATTCTTACCATGGCCTTGAGGTTGTCACAGACATTCTCTCAGATATGCCAGACAAGCTGCTTGCTACCTGTGAGTCTAAAACGCTGAGGGAACTGATATTCGGGTGACACTCAATTCAAGTGGACCCAATTTCGGCGAAGTCCGGACGGTCTGTGACAGCCAAATCCTCTGTTTCCACCTTCACGATGGTGGGACTGTTAGTAATCCTGGGTATAACCTCCATGCACAAGTACATGGTGGGTGACCACCCAGGTGTGAACCAACGTAAGCAGGGGTCGAGGTGTGGCGCCCACACCACATGGAGGAACGCCGCCCCTCTATGTTACCAGGGAGTACTAGGTGGTAGATGACTCTCATCAACTGGTGAAATACCACCACTTTGCTTATTGGAGGCTTGAAGTGGTGGAACCCATGTTTAGTCTCTAGAGCTAAGTTCCGGTCAACCCATCCCTATCTCTTCTATCATGCAGTATGATTGACGACTTTTGAGGTTATGATGAACGTCGTGGCGAGATCCAATATTCCTTACATTTCGAGGGTACGGCTCTAAAACGGTGTTCGCAGGCCGGCCGCTAGTTAGTATACCGGACTGAACCTATTGGTAACTCTCTAGGAAGCTTCCGGATCAGCTAGTGTATAATCTTGCTACCTCTACTCTGCCAGATAGTGACTGGAGGGAGTCCGAGTAGTGTGTATGCGGGGAGCATTGTCGAGGCCACGTTATGTCAAGGATCTGGGTATATTCTTACCACATGTATGCCATATCCAAAAATTTCATTACTTTATACAGCATGACCCACCTACGTTTTCTTACTATTGAATACACCACGAATTGTCAAACTAATAGAGCAAGCTTATTTGCGAAAGATCTAAACCTCCCAAGGACTTCTTAATTCATTTCATAAATATACATGGTCTCAATTATAATCTCAACGATGTTCATTTCCGCTTGCAGTCTGCCAAACCCCATGTACTTTTTCTGACAGAATCTCAGTTATCGGTTGGTTCATCTACTGCTCATCTGAGATGTCCAAATTATTTGCTGTATGATTCCTTTCGCCTCAAAGGTGGTACTTGTGCATATGTCCGTTCTGATATTCTCTGTCAGACACTTGGCAATGTGGAATCTCCTCTGGCTTAAAATCTCTCTACCTAATTGTGTCAAATTCATCTGTTGTCTCTACCGTTCTCCCAACTCCACCAATCACTTGGAGCTCTTTGACTTCCTCTCTTTGCAACTTGACTTGCTCCAGTCTAACTTTCCTAACAGTGAAGTAATTTTCCTTGGTGATTTTAATGTTCACAATTCCATCTGGCTTCCGTATTCTAGTCACACCGACCCAGCAGGTCGAGATGCTGAGGCTTTTGCAATTACTAATGACCTAGCACAGATTGTTCATTTAGTAGTAGTAGTAGTGGCATGTGATGCAATAAAGCAAATGTATGAGCTTATGCAGCATCAGCCAAAAAAAAAAAAAAAAAAATCACACCATTCCCTCCAAATGCCTGTCCAGTTCCTCCTTAAATTTATTCTACCTATCAAATATCCACAACGACAGATGGAAGTTTGTTCCAGCAATTAACCACCCGCTGGCTAAAGGCAAATTTCCGCACATCTATTCTACATCTGTCCTTTCTTAATTTGAATTTATGCCCCCTTAGGTTCGTAATCTGAACAAGTGGAAGGATCCCATCAGAATTCAGCGTGCTGAACCCATTCAAGGCCTTATACACCTCAACCAGATCACCGCGCAGGTGCTTAGTCTCCAGCCACTGCAATTTGCAGAACTTAAGCCTCTCTTGATAAGAGGATCCCTTCATTCCCCCTCACCAATCTTGTTGCCCTTCTCTGTACACGCTCAAGTAAATCTACATCCTTCCTAAAATGAGGCCTCCAGACCTGTACGCAGTACTCAAGGCGTGGCCTGACCATTGCCTTATACAGAGGGATAATCACCTCCTTTCCCTGCTAGCAAAATTCCTATATATCATTGACAAAACCCCATGACCTGCCCTGGCAGCTTGTCTGCATTGCTCAGAAAACTTCATATCTGCCTGCACAATTACTCCCAGGTCTTTCATTTTCTACCACCTTAAGTGTAGTACCACACATTTGGTATGTTTCTCTGGGGTTACTTCTACCCATATGCAGTACTTTGCATTTGTCAAGGTTAAACTTCAGTTGCCACTTCTTATCCCGTCTGCCGAAATTATCTAGATCCTGTTGCAGTAGCACACTGCCATTACTGTCATTAACAACCCTGCAAACCTTTGTATCATCTGCAAACTTCGACACTAAGCCTGATATATCTTCATCAATATCATTGATAAATATACAAAACAACAGTGGACCCAAAACCGAACCCTGTGGGACTCCACTAATAACATTAGTCCAAGAAGAGCAGCACCCATTGATTACCACCCTCTGTCTTCTCCCACTTAACCATCCTTTTATCCATTGTAGCAACTTACCCTTAATACCATTCTGCTCCAATTTGTACAATAGTCTTCTATGCGCAACAGTGTCAAAAGCTTTCCTGAAATCCAAATATACGATATCAAAATTATTTTTTGCATCCAGTTCCTTTGTAACCACATCATAATATCCTATCAAATTTGTCAGACAAGACTTTCCCTTAACAAACCCATGCTGTGTCCGAATTATTGTTGCAGTCTTGTCTAGATGATCCTGCAATGCATCTTTAACCAGTGACTCCATTATTTTACCCGGAACAAGTTAAACTAACTGGTCTGTAATTACTCGTGTCACCCTTCGATCCCCCATTGTGAATTGGAGATACATTTGCACATCTCCAGTCCGTGGGAACCTCCTCTGAGTCCAAGGATGTTCTCATAATTATGGCTAAGGGTTTGCTTAGTTGCTTTGCTGCCTCCTTTAATATAACTGGATAGATCCCATCCACCCCAGGTGCTTTTCTTACGTTTAACTTCAACAGTTTCTCTTCCACTTTGCTCTCAGTTATTACAAAATCATTAACTATCCTGCTACAATTTGGTATCCTTCTGCCATTTTCAAACATTAATAATTCCTCACGTGTGAATGTAGATGCAAAATACTCATTCAGTTTGTTTGCTATCTGAGCGGATCATCAACAGTCGAACCATCAATGTCAAGTGGACCAATCAGATTCATCCCCTTCCTTTTAGAGTTTATATAAGTAAAGAAATCCTTGCTGTTTTTCTTAGCATCTTTTGCCAAGGATATCTTGTAATCTGCCTTCGCCTGCCGAACCTCCTTTGTGACCTGATTACAGATTAACTTATATCTGCAATAGGCTTCTGAGTCGCTTGATAATTTATATGCATCTCATGCATTTTCTTCTCTGTTACGAGTCTCATTAGTTCATTTGACAACCATTTAGGCCTGAACCTTGAACAATATTTCTTAATAGGTATGAAACTTTTAGTAGCATCCACGATTAATTCCTCGAATGCTTCCCACTTAGAATTTACTGTTGGTAACATCATCAGTTTATCCCACTGTACAGAATTTAAAACTGTCTGAGACCACTGTACTCACCTTTACGGGAGCAAAAACCCTTTCCTTTACCCCTGATGGTAATTATATCTTTAAGTAAATCCCATGTCAGTACACTGTGATCACTGCCACCTAGTGATTCTTTTATCTGCAAATTCCTAATACATGAATGATCACTGCTGATAACCAGATCAAGAGTATTACTTTCTCTGGTTGCCTCTTGAACATGCTGCTGCAGAAAACAATCATCCAATAAATCCACAAAAGTCTGACTAGTGTGTGAGTGCCCAACCCACAAGTTCCAGTCAATATCTGGGAAGTTACAATCCCCCATTATAAGACATTCCGATTTACTAGCCCACTCTATTTCTCTGTACAATTGTTCATTGTACTCATTCGAGTCATTTGGCCTATAACACACTCCTATTCTTATTTTTGCTTTCGCAGTGCTTATGTCACACCAAACTGACTCAACAGTGCACTGTTCATCTATATCAACTGGATGCACTTCTTTTGATTTTATATTTTTCTTAATTAACAGCATAACACCTCCTCCCTTTCTATCCTGTCTATCCTTTCTGTACACATTGTACTCCCCAAATTCCAGTTCGGCATTCCTTATATCAGTGTGACACCATGTCTCTGATATCCCAACAATATCCACCTTTGATGTCTTGACCAACACTTCAAATTCATCAAATTTATTTACTATACTTCTAGCATTGGTATACATGCAAGTATACATGCCCCTATTTACCTACAAGAATACTGGACAATCCTAATCATACAGCTAATACGCTTGATCTTTTTCTCACAAACAACCCTTCTAACTACACGGTCGAAGTGAGAGGTCCTTTAGGCACTTCAGATCACAACCTGGTGATTGTCTCTTCTCCAATGGAACCTTTATCTCATGGCTATTCCCAACCTCGTGTTGTTTGGCATTACAAGAATGCAAAATGGGATGATCTGCGAGACTTCTTTTCTTCTTTTCCTTGGTCGGATTACTGTTTCAAAACTTCTGATGTCATTGTTTGCTCAGATCGTGTCAGTGAAATTATTCTTGCAGCAATGGAATCCCTTATTCCACACTCCACTTTAAAATCTCGTCCTTTATCTAAACCTTGGTTTTCCAATAAATGTGCTAAGGCTGTCCAAGAGAAGAATGTTGCATATCGTAATTAGCTTGTTTCTAATTCTTCAGTTTCATTTTCTGCCTACACCAAAGCTCGCAACAGTTGTAAAGCAGTTATTAATCAGTGCAAACTAGAGTTTGAACAGGCTAAGAGTAGAAAATTTGCTTCTTGCCCTAATGGTAGCCGAGCATTCTGGTCTCTTGCCAAAGCTATTGGCCGCAACTTTTTCCCATCTTTGCCCCCACCTCTGTCCAAACCAGATGGTTCTGTTGCCACTTCAGCCAAGGATAAAGCTGACCTGCTAGCATCCCATTTTTCTTCCAGCTCATGTATTAATGATCTTGGTAAAAGCCTCCTGTGGTCTTCCGTCAAAAGGATATCAGAAGGATTTTGATGAATCTTGATGTTAAGAAAGCTCCAGGTCCTGATGTTATTTCTCCACTTGTTCTCAAAACCTGTGCTCCTGAACGTACTCCTATTCTTTGCCGCCTTTTTTCACTTTCTTATTCCAAAGGTGTTTTTTCCTTCTGCTTGGAAATTTGTTCATATCCAGCCAGTTCCTAAAAAGGGTGACAAATCCCTCCCATCCAATTATCGTCCCATTGCAATTACTTCTACTCTTTCTAAAGTAATGGAGATATTGTGACTGAATCTCATTTATCAGTTGGTTCAAGTACTGGTCATCTCAGTTGCCTAAATTATTCTCTGTATGATTCCTTTCACCTCAAAGGTAGATATTCCCTGTCAGAGACTTGGTAATTTGGAATCTCCTCTTTTCGATCTTCTGTGGCTTAAAATCTCTCTACCTCATTGTGTCAAATTCATCTGTTGTCTCTACCATTCTCCCAACTCTGCTAATCACTTGGAGCTCTTTGACTTCCTCTCTTTGCAACTTGACTTTCTCTCTTTGCAACTTGACTTTCTCCTGTCCAACTTTCCTAACAGTGAGGTAATTTTCCTTGGTGATTTTAACGTTCACACCGACCCAGCTGGTCGAGATGCTGAGGCTTTTGCATTTACTAATGACTTTGCACAGATTGTTCATTTACCTACAAGAATACCGGATAATTCTAACCATGCAGCCAATACGCTTGATCTTTTTCTCACAAACAACCCTTCTAAGTACACGGTCGAAGTGAGTGGTCCTTTAGGCACCTCAGATCACAACTTGGTGATTGTCTCTTCTCCAATGGAGCCTTTATCTCATGCCTATTCCCAGCCTCGTGTTGTTTGGCATTACAACGATGCAAAATGTGATGACCTGCAAGATTTACCGTATTTCCTCATGTATAAGATGCACCTTAATTTTGGGGCCCAAAATTTGAAAAAAAATATATTAAAAAAAGTTATTGAACTCAAGTTTTATTCATTATAAAATTCATACTAAGTACTATAGGTTCTAATACCTCTCGTTTGGGGTTTACATAAAAAAAAAAAAAAAAAAAAAGTTAGTTTTCACCCCCTTGTTATCAACAGTTCTGTTACTTGGGACATCAAATTGAAGGGGGACATTGTCCATATTTGAAATCTCTTCCAACTCAAAGTGATGTGTCTTCCGACATTGAATGACAAAACGATGAAATTCAAGGACCTTCTTCTCATAGCTTTCAAGCATCTTTTGGGCAAGTCTGGTGCGAGTACGCATGCTTAGTCCATTCCGTTTCATGAACCTGAAGCACCAATTGTGTCCTCCTTTGAAATCAGTACCTTCTCTTTCATCAGCAATTCTTCTTGCTTCATGCTGAACCATCTTTGTGGACACAGGAATTCCAATTACTCATATCTTCATTCCAATTACCCATATCTAAATCAAGCCATTTTGCTAACTTGCCTCTAATGGTCTTCTTCTGCCGTGGCATTTTCAGTAGGGTTTCTTCTTCCCGTAGCCAGTCTCAGATTGTTTTCTCAATTGGAGGAGGACCTAACTTACATTCAGCAGCATGATTTCCATTCACTTTTGCAAACTGGATCACTTTTAACTTGAATTCAGCACTGTACGAAAATCTTTTCTGAGCCATTTCTGGGCAGAATGTGGCAAAACGTAACCTAATATACCGGTAACAAGATCGAAACAATGAGCGCAAAGACAAGCGGGAAATGCAAGTAAAAAAAAGCTACAACCACTGTATAAGACATACCCAGTTTTTAGACCCCAAATTTTCCGAAAAAAGGTGCGTCTTATACATGGGGAAATACGGTATTTTCTTCTTTTCCTTGGTCAGATTACTGTTTTGAAACTTGTGATGTCATTGTTTGCTCAGATCGTGTCAGTGAATTTATTCTTGTAGGAATGGGATCCTTTATTCCCTACTCCACTTTAAAATAACGTCCTTTATCTAAACCTTGTTTTTCCAATAAATGTGCTGTGGCTGTTGAGGAGAAGAACGTTTCTTATAGTATTTGGCTTGTTTCCAAATCTTCAGTTTCATTTTCTGCTTACACCAAAGCTTGCAACAATTGTAAAGCATTTATTAATCAGGCCAAACTAGATTTTGAAGAGGCTAAGTGTACAAAAATTGCTTCTTGCCCTAATGGTAGCCGACCATTCTGGTCTCTGGCCAAAGCTATTGGATGCAACTTTTGCCCATCTCTGCTCCCACCTCTGTCAAAACCAATTGGTTCTGTTGTCACTTCATGCCAGCATCTCATTTTTCTTCCAACTCCTGTGTTAATGATCTTGGTAAAACACCTCCTACCATTCCCAACACGCTCCATTCAATGCCTCCTATGGTCTTCCATCAATGATTTTGACGTATCTTGCTGCTAAGAAAGCTCCAGGTCCCGATGGTATTTCTCCACTTGTTCTCAAAACCTGTTCTCCTGAACTTACTCCTGTTCTTTGCCACCTTTTTTCACTTTCTTATTCCGAAAGTGTTATTCTTCTGCTTGGAAATTTTCTCATGTCCAGCCAGTTCCTAAAAAGGTTGACAAACCCCTCCCATCCAATTTTTGTTCCATTGCAATTACTTCTACTCTTTCTAAAGTAATGGAGAAATCAATTAGCCACCAAATCTTAAACTACCTAGAAACCTTGTGTCTGATAAATAATCGCCAGTATGGATTTTGTCAGTGTCGATCCACTGGTGATATTCTGGCTTATGTTACCCATTTATGGAGAAATTCAATGGAAATGTTCAGTGAAACACAAGCAGCTGCTCGTCATATCTCAAAGGCTTTCGATCGTGTTTGGCATAAAGGTCTTCTAAACAAGCTTCCATCTTATGGTTTGCCAACTGTTTTTAGTAATTGGTTATCCAGTTTTCTCTCTGATCGCTCACTGAGCTTGATGGTAGATGGCTCTCTTGTCTTCTAACTTCTCCACTAATGCTGGTCTCCCAAGGTTCAGTTCTTTCTCCCACTCTTTTCATCTTGTATATTAATGGCCTTCTTCCATTGACTGGAAAACCTATCCATAGTTTTGCCGATGACAGCACATCACATTCCACTTTTCAGTTTGGGAAACCTTGCCCTGCCCAATCAGCTTCAACTTCTTGAATATCTGCTACCAATTCCTTAAATGCTCATCTCCAGGTAATTCTCCAGTGGAACAAAAACAACTTAGTTGATTTCAATCCTGCTAAAACTCAGTTTTGTCTTATATCTCGCAAAAAGGATTCTTCTGCTCATATGCTTATATTTGGTGACACTCCGATTTCTAGGCAAAATGATATATCTCTTTTGGGGATTACCCTAACTTGTAATCTCTCTTGGCACAAGCACATTACAGATATTACTTTCTCTGCACCTAAAAAAACTTGGTTTTCTCTTTCGCTCTCGGTGTTACTTTTCTGCCAAACAGCTGTTCACTTTGTACAAATTGCAAATCTGCCCCAACATGGAATATTGTTCCCACATCTGGGGGTGCCCCCAAAACCTCTCTCAGGCTTCTAGATCCCATTCAGAAGAGGGCAGTTAGGTAAATTAATGACTCCTCTCTAACAGTTCCTCCACTCTCTCTATCTCATAGACGTACTGTTTCTGCTGCATGCCTTTTATACAGATACTTCCATGGGCACTGTTCTTCTGAATTGGTTTCTATAATTCCTGCTCTCTTTCAAAACAGTGCAAACAAGTGTTCAGACTGTTTTGAAAGAGAGCCAACTTCACCAGCCAACTTCAAACTCGCAGAACCAACTCTTCATCTTCCTTGTTTATTCATTCAGCTGCCGTTTTCTGGAACAACCTTCCTTCGTACGTATTTCCTGAAAATTACAGTCTACAGAAGTTCAAGTGTAATGTGAACAAATATTTTCTCTCATCTTCTTAACCTCCAACCCCAACCACGGTACTAAGTACCATAGGTTGTAATACCTCTCGTTTGGGGTTTTCATAAAAAAAAAAATTAATATCTGACCAAAGTGGAGACATAAATACTGAAAATCTTGCTCAAACCCTTGCCACAAAGATTTGTTCTTTTAAATTCATTATATCAATTCTAGCATCAATTCATATGGTATGATATTCTAAATAAAATTGTTTGTAAGTTGTTGCAAATTCCTCAAATGTTGCAGAATGTACACTCCTTTAACAATTTGATGAATTGTTAAAAGTCTGACGAATATTTTGAAAAGTATATTTCTGAGGTTTTCTTGTTATCGAATGGCTTTTATTTGGAAACCGCATTTCCTACAGTGGAAGCTTTGAAAAAAAGACATGCAAAAAATCAGTTTGACTGTGAGTCGCCAGACGACCCAATCACAAATTGAAAATTAAAATATAAGGTGAACTTTTATTTTACACTTTTAGGTACAGCAATAAATTCAATATGAACTAGATTTGACCTGTTAGCAGATATAAATGTGTGTGCAACTTCTTACTAAATTTTTCTGATTTTAAATGATGAAGACCTTAAAATGCATTGCAGTAATTTACATATAAAATTGACATATCCTTCATGTGAAAGTGATATAAACCAGTTGTCTCCAAAGTTGGGTGTGCGCACCTCTAGGGGTGCGTGAGATGATTCATGGGGTGCACGATATAATCTGCAATAAAACAATATTTATTAATTATGAAAACTTTAATTTTTCGAAATGTAATTGAAAATAAAAATTATAAATAAATGTGTATTTAATACTTAATTATATGGCTTTGTTTGATCACGCAGCTTATTTGATCCTGCAATCGATCATGCACGTTCAGTTACGTGCATTTTATACATACATTTCAATTTAATTTTTTTGTATTTTTTATATTTGTAATATTTTAAAATTATATGTGATTTTAGATATAATGCCTTTCATGTGAATGATTTATAAATAAAAAAAGATATATTAAACATATTTGTTTAATTTTTTTATTCCGGGGTGCGTGCTAGTCCTTTTAAGTAACATAAGGGTGCGCAAACAAAAGTTTGGAGACCACTGATATAAATGACCAAGAACTTTTTGAAGAGTTGAAATCATTAAGATTTCAGCTCTTCAAAAAAAAGAGTAAAGAGTTTCCTAAAATGATATGTAACAATAATATAATAAATGTAATTCCAAACATTGTTATACCACTGAGATTTTTTTTTTTTTTTTTTGACTCTTCCAGTTTCTCAACTGGTGAAAGATATTTTTCTAAATTAAAGATCATTAAAACATTATTTAAGATCTGCAATGTTTCAAGAAAGACTAAATGACCTTGCAATGATTGCTGTAGAAAATATTTCATAAATCATTGATATTGATGAATTAATCAAATTATTTGCTGCAATTAAAGCATGAAAATTTATGCAAAATTAAAAGTTGAGCTGAATGCATAAGTATTTTTTAATATTGTTTTATTCTTTTTTTTTGTAGTGTAGAGTCTTTTAGTTTTATATTTAAATTCTTAATTATACTGTATATGTGCACCCATTCAAAATGATTGAAATAGAAATAAAAAAATTCTAAGCTAAAATTGTGTATTGTTTACTACTTTAAAAAGCATTTTTTTAAAATTAAAATGTAGGTGCACATACCACTAGGCACCACAAAGAGTAAACAACATTCATTATATGAATTTTGATGATCTCTCTCTCTCAGAGTATATGAGCCTCTGGTTCCTTGCACCATATGGCTAATAATAATAGGTTAATACTAATAATAATTACCTTGACAACAATGGTGCAACAATGCTGGAGGTTATCCACACTGCCATATACTGTGCTGCCATAGCAGGTGCTAGGATTAATGCAAAAGAAACGAGACCAGCAGCAGAAGAACTGAAAACAGAAGGAACCACCAGCTTGGGAAAGAAGACTTCAGCAGAAGATAGAAGAATTAAGAGTCAAAATAGGTCAGTTGACCCAATACCAACAGTGTAATAGAAGTGAGAAATTGATATTGGAAAGGTGAAGAGCATCCTCAAGAGAGACAGTGTCCACAGCAAACATCAGACCAGAAATCAGAGAATAGGAGAATATTTGGACACACTGAAGCATAAACTCCTCGCACTTAGCAAGAGACTATGCCAATACAAAAATTACTACCAGAGGAAAATAAACAACCGAATCTTCGATGAAGACCAAAGAGCCTTCTACAGGCAACTGGGAGAAGGTGAGAATGTAGGAAACAAATCACCAGAGAAGAAGATAATTGAGGAGTTCTGGGGAAATATTTTGAGCAGTGAAGTAAGACACAACAGCCGAGCCCTCTGGATAGAAGTAGAGCGGTAGGGAAAAAAGGATGTACAAGAGATGAGAGACTGGGAGATTCGAGAAGAAGTAAAACAGTCGATCAGGAATACCCACAACTGGTGAACCCCAGGAATTGATAACATCCACAACAACTGGTACAAGAAGCTCACTTGCACACACAAGCACCTAGGAGAGTAGTTCACTCGAATGATAAGGGACCCGGAGACAATCCCGAAGTTTTTCACTGATGGAGGAGTCACATATCTGAAGCCTAAAGACGAAGATACAAGAAATCCGGTGAAATACAGGCCAATCACGTGCCTCCCAATGATGTACATGATCCTGACCAGCTGCATAACCTAGAAGATATCAGACCACTCAGAGAGTCAGAACATAATGGCCGAACAGCAGAAAGGATGTAAGAGGAGGAACAAAGGATGCAAGGAACAATTAACCAAAGATGCCACAGTTATCGAGCAAGCCTACAAGAAGCACCGCAACCTATACGTGGCCTACATTGATTACTGCAAGGCCTTCAACTCCGTACCTCATAGCTGGCTAATAGAGACCCTGAAGATCTACAAGGTCAATCCGATAGTCAAACTTCCTAGGAGCAACGATGACAATGGCGAAACGGAGTACCAACATTAAGGTTGAGAACATCACAACCAGACTAATCCCCATCAGAAGAGGAATCTTTCAGGGAGATGCTCTGAGCCCACTGTGGTTCTGTCTAGCATTCAACTCCCTATCCACCATGTTTAACAGCAGCAAGTATGGATATAACCTCAAAGAAGGAAGAAAGAACCTGTACACCCTCACCCACCTGGTGTACATGGATGGCATCAAGCTCTGTGCGGCAACCGAGAAGCAACTCCAGCAGCTACTCTGGATCACCAAAGAATTCAGCAAGGACATCACGATGGAATTTGGCTTAGACAAATGCAAGACTCATGCACTGCACCAGGGAAAATTAGTCGGCCAAAACTACCAGCTGCCAACTGGTAAAGAGATCGAAGCTACGACAAAAGGAGAGACCGACAAATACTTGGGGAGGACGCAGGCTCAGCAGTTACAACACAAGGAAATTAACGCCTGTCTGACCAAAAAATATCATCAGAGACTCGGAAGCCTGCTGAAAGCAAAATTGAATGGAGGGAACACAGTTAAAGCTATAAACACCTATGCAGCTCCAGTACTAACACACTCCTTTGGGGTCGTAGATTGGACTAACACCAAGCTAGAGGATATCATGTGAAAGACAAGGACAATGATGACCAAGAGCCGCCAACACCACTCAGAGTCAATAGCGGAGAGATAACAATAGCTCGGAAAGTGGGAGGAAGAGGACAGACCTGATAGAGTAACAGAAAACAACGATAGTTAACCTGAAGGATTACTTCGAGAACAACACAGCACCACTCCACCAGGCGATAAGGAAGATAATGTGGTATACCCCATTCAACCTATGCAAGGAGCCCCCCTCCCACCCAGACGCCACAAGAAACGAAACTAGGAAGATGGGCAAAGACACTCCATGGCAGACACTTCAGTGACCTCCATCAAGATCACATCAAAACATTGCTTCCAATGCATGGCTCACAAGCGGGACGCTCTTCCCCGAGATAGGATTCATGCTGGCCATCCAAGGCCAGGTAACCAACACCATAAACTATAGAAAATACATCACAAAGTAGCCCGAATGTCAGCTGACACATGTCGATGATGCCACCTGTCCCCAGAAACGATCCAAAGTATCACCATGGGGTGCAAGGTGATCACCCAGACAGGTAGCCATGATAATACATCAGAAACTAGCAAGGAAATACCAGTTGACCAAAGAAAGTGTACCATACTACAAGTATGAACCCCAGGCAGTACTAGAGACCCCAACCCACAAGCTGTACTGGGACTGCACCATAATAACGGATCAGACCATACCACATAAACCAGACATAACCCTTGTGGACAAGATGGAAAAGGCTCCCTACCTGATTGACATAGTTGTGCCCAACACTAGCAAAGTCCAGAAACCCATGAGGAAAAAATTAGGAAGTCCAAGAACCTGAGACATGAAGTCAAGGAGATGTGGCATATGCAAGAAGTAACGATCATCCTGATCATTGTGTCGACCACCGATATGGTGCCAAAGACCCTACATAGCAGCCTAGCAGCACTAGGTTTCCCAGAGAATACCTACAAGGAACTTCAGAAAGTCGCAATCCTGAACACCTGTAGGATAGTCAGAGAGTTCCTCGACCAACAGTAACACTAGACATTACAACCATCCTGTGTACTTGGTAGCAGTACCCATCACAGAGTGGAATCCCCCAATCAGGGAGAAATAATATGAGCAGCAATAATAATGATAACACAGTTTTGCTCTAACATGATTGATAAATTGTGGCAATTCTCACACAACACTCTTCTTATCTAACAAAGTTAGAGAATTGTGGTAACCTCGTGTAACACAGTATTTTTGGGCTTTTTTTGAGGGGAAAAACTCTGCTATTATGTTGGATATAATTTTTCAACATTTCCATTCTTTTTTGTGACCCCCACTTTTGGCTTGCTAATCATTATGCAAAAAAAAAAAAAAAAATTATTGGGAAATCCCAGTGTTATGTTTTGTGCCATTGAACTTGTGGAAAAATCTAGATTTCAAAGTTTTATTACTATTGGATAATATGCCAGGCCATTCAAAAGATTTAAGTCATCAAAACGTTGAAGTAACATTCCTGCCTCCTAGTACAACTTCTTTAATTAAATCAAGGCATTATACATACCTTTGAAACTCATTACATTAGAAAATCGTTACAATGAATTTTGGAAAAAATTGATTACGAATTGAATTGATGGAAAATTGAAGTGATGGAGGAATGGAAACAATTTTTCAATTGTGTACTGTATTGGAATCATAGTTTTATTGCTCAAAGAAGTAAAACTGTCAACATTAAATGCATGTTGGAAAAATGTTTGGCCAGAGTCAGTTCATTCAGGAAATATGGTTGAACCGGCAGAAAACGGAATCCATGCGATAGTAGAACTTGCTAAGTCAGTACATGGGGAAGTTTTATGATACAACTACTTGAAGCCCTCCTGGGTAGCCCAGTTGGTAGCATGTCCCCCCCTACCGGGTGGGGGAGCAATGAGTTCAAATCATGTCGATGACGGGAGGAATTTATGGATCTTTTTCACAACTTGGCTGAGTTAGTTGGTCTCAGACGAGGATAGAATGGTTTTTTTATCCTGGAAACTTCGGCTTTTTGTCCAGAAAAATAGAAAATAGACATCAGAACACATGCAATTTGAATACACAGAACAACGTAGCCTTAGTTGCCGATGCTAAAGAGAGAGAGAGAGAGAAAAAAAAAAAAAAGGGTATGATTACTGAAGATGTTCAAGAATTACTCGTAGAAAATGAGGCTGGCAAAACGGATTTGGTGGAAATGGCATCATAGGCAAATCAATTCAGAGTACGAAAGAGCAGATAAATTCTGAACCTCCAAATTTCATACTAAAAAGTATGAAATAAATTTAGCCGAGCAATTAGAATCTTATATTTTGAATTCAGATTCTTTCACTGAAAGGAGCCCAAAGTTCAAAAGGGAGCTTCAAATGTACTAAGTTCCATATGACGAAATTACAAAGATCTATCAAGCAAAAGCAAGCAAACCCAGATTAATGATTTTTTAAAGAGAGCAGAAGACACAAGAAATCTAGAATGGCGTATTTTTGTTAGCTCTTGGAACGTAACCCCCCTTTTTGTACTGGTTCTTAATCTTGTATAACACAGTTTTGCACTACACAAGATTTTATAGGAACATAACTACTGGGTTATACGAGGGTTACCTCTAGCAGGAAAATGTATTGAACTCTTGTCATTGTATTGAAAAATGTTGCAGCGAGAATAGAAACCTGAAGCTCCATAATCATTTTACTGCCGTTTAATTCCATACTTTAACTGTTAAATAAAGCCTAGAAAATCAAGAGCATATACGAAGTTCATCGCATGAAAATTAAAATTTTGTCAAATATCGTTTTAATCAAAATAAATTTTTGGAGGAATGACAAATGACCATTAAGCAGCATGAAAATGTATTATGTAATAATACCTTCATCTGATGATTTCTTAATACAGTATCTCATGATTCTCAGTCATAAATATGGATGAAATCTGTAAAAAAATTACAATTCTATATCCAAAAATGAATGAAAATGTTTCCTAAAATTTGATTATAATTGCATTTTTTGTAAGAGTCAGTACAAATGGCATTTCTTAATGATATTACTAAATAGATTTCTAACTATAAAAGTAATTCTAATCTGAATAAACATCTCAAAATTCAAAAAAAAAAAAAAAAAAAAAAAAAAGTATTCTATTACCAATCTGGAAGCCAATTTTTACAACCTTTTTCATAGGCAGTATAACAAAGATCTTGAATACACTTCAATATAATATTGGTCGACAAGGGACTGCTAACCCAAAATCTTATTTTTCAACTAACTTTCAACTTCTTTTGCGTAATGTGAAGGGATTGGAACTGAAACAAAAAATTTGATGACAAAAATAAAAATATTTATGGAATTTTGTTTAAAATGATGTATATAACATTGTGGTTAGTTAATAAGTAGTGAATTAATTCTGTAAAAGAAAATGATGCTGCAAGTTGAAAAATCGAATTTTAAGTTTATTTTGGAAGCACAATTTTTTTTTTTCTAGGGTCAAAAATGAGAATAGTTTTTGTGGGACCTCCTAGTGAGTAGAAACAAAGTTTACCGTATTTCTCTAAGACAAACAATTTTTAAAATAGGACAGACGGGCAGAAAGACACTTCAAGAATTATGTACAGGATAGAATTATTATTTAGTTTTGTGTATCAGTTTTAATAAAAATATATTTAAATTTGTGTCATTGTGTTCATACTACTAGTAAAAACTAAAAGTTTTTCGGAAAAGGGTTTTTATTTTTAAAAATATGATGTAAAGTGACACCAAATACCTGCTGCATGCAGGTGGCCAATGGGCCAGGAACGGCTCTGGACAGCAGCATGGCAGGGCACCAAGTTGCACAGTTGGTGGAGGTAACATTTATTAGACTATTGCAGATAATGGGATGGGGAATGGCTTAGAAGAAATGGGGTGGGGAGTAAGACAAGACAAATCTCTCTCTCTCTCTCTCTCTCTCTCTCTCTCTCTCTCTCTCTCTCTCTGTGTGTGTAAGAATATTAGGGGAGTTATTGGGCTGGACACCCTGCCATAGGAAAAACATGGGGGTATGGAAGGAAGTATTCTGGCCAATAGAGTAAAAGTAAGCCTTAGCAGAAGAGGGGATGTGGTTGATTTTGAATATAGCAAGGGCCCCTGAGGGGGGAATAGAAAAGGTGCTATGGCCAGAATAGTGTGCTTTTATGGCTGCATATGGCAGGGCATCAGAAGATAGTTAGGGAGAATAGCTTTTAATTAATCTATTGAAGATAATGGGATGGGGGGCAAGCCTATTCTGCTGATATACTTTGTGTCTAGCTTAATTTGGGGGGGGCAGTGTTACAGGTCTGGTTACCCTGCCGTGTGGAATTGTGGCCAAGTGGGAGGAGAGAGAGAGAGAGAGAGAGAGAGAGAGTCTTCTGGCCCATAGAATTTTAATGCAGCATGGCAGGGCACTAGGTGGCACAGTTGGTGGGGGTAACATTTAATAGACTATTGCAGAAAATGGGATGGGGAATGGCTTAGAAAAAATGGGGTAGGGGAGTAGAATGAATATGTTATTTGTAGTGTGTGTGTGTGTGTGTGTGTTGTTGGTGTTGTGTGGAGTTTGTGTAACACAAGCAATAAGATAGTGAAAATCGCATGTAAATCGCAACAATGCTACAATCACAAACGTGCGTCATGTGACTTGAGTGAAGCTGGATAATTGCACATAAAAACATGGTTAGAATTAATGAAAATGATATGTAGAAATAGTTTAAAGTGAGAGAGGACTATCAGTACACAACTTACACTCAGAAATAAGCAGTAGTTTTCATGAAATCGGGCTTTGAAAACCTAAACCGATGTTGAAAACAAGGTGATGACGCTATTGTTTCTGAACAACTGTGTACCTCACGATAGGTACAACGAAAGCTTATAGGTAATTATGCAATAATAAAACATAATTAATATATGAGACAAAAGTACTGGAATCAAGGAAAACGTTAGTATGATTGAAATAAGGAAATAAAGCAAGAACACTAAGAAATCAAGTGGCAAAAGTGACACTGTTATTTGTGAGGGGAAATTCACATTTCCTCTCACAAATAACATGTATTCAGCTATTTTAATCAACAAATTTATCCCAATTTTTGGAATTTTGAGGCATTTCAATGTCACAATTTGCATCAATATCATTGCTACCGCTGAAGTGTAACAATCATATGCACATAAACTGGTTCAAAAAACCAGCAGTAGCTAAAAAAAACTATAACTAACAAGCTAAACTGAATAATACTAGTTGTTTTCATTTGTACAAATCGAAGATCCATTGGTTTTGAAGCCGGAAAATCAAGAAATCCTCACAGACACTGTCAGTTGCTGTCCGTCGCTTACACAAAGCAGAGCTTCGTGCTGATGCATCCATTTAGATCAGCAACTGCAGTGCCCTCTACAGAGAAGGGCAGCGAGATTGGTGAGGTAAACAAAGGGGGGGCGCTCTTACAGAGAAAGTTTTATTTTAAGTTTTTGTTTTGTCAATAGTTGAAAGCTCTGTGTTAGTAATTTATAATTTAGTTAGCTTTCTTTAAATTCTATTCTGGGATTTTATAGTTGGAATTCTTTTTTTTTTTTTTTGCCATTAGTAGTACAATTGCATTTGGAAACATTTTAAAATCCAAATTGCATTTGGATTTTAAATGTTTGACCTTGCCAGTAAGCATAAAATGAAAAATGAATTAGCCAGTAAGAAATTATATTCCAGAAGCAATGATATTTTTGTTAAAAAAATTCTCTGAGTAAATAATTACGTAGGTGTATTCTTGCATTAGCTAAAGTAAACTGACAAAACATTGGAATTTTTTTTTGTTCGAATATTATCTGCAAATTAAAAATCTCGAATATAAAATCATGCTCAAGATTTTATAATAGAATATGATTTTTATACTGGAGTATGATTTTTATACTATGATAATAAAATCATAAAATTTAATGCTATGTAATATGTCCCTCCCCCAATTCCTAGTGTATAAAGGTAATACCCGACTACTCAGGATGCTCCCTCGTGTTATAAATTAATTTATGTCTCTAAAGAAAGAATTTTCTAATTTTATCACAGGTTTCATTTCAAAAATGGAATTATTTTTTTAGTGAAGTACAGCCACTACATGAAGAAATTAAACTTCATTCTCAACTTAGACATCGCAACATTGTGCAGTATCTGGGCTCTGTTAGTGAAAATGGGTACTTCAAGATTTTTATGGAGTGTGTTCCAGGAGGTAAGGAAAGAATTCTCATTTTGAAGCTGTGTAGAATAGATATTTAAAGCTTTAGGCCCAATTGTTTGTCTTTTGAATCTGTTTTTCTAGACACATATATGGTAACTATTCCTGCATAGCTGCAAATCTTTGGTTTAATAACAAATAAGTCACCTTTTTTTGCTTGGCTTGTTTCTTCTGTGTCTTCTTCTCTTCACAAAAAAAGAAAAAGAAAAAAAAACACATTATGTTAAAATTTGAATAGTTTTAAAAATTTTGCAAATTTCTGATTATTTTCATTAATCAATGGGTGATTGATTGGAGCAATCAACCACCCATTGGCTAAAGTCGAATTTACACACACATCTATTGTACAACTATCTTTTCTCAGTTTAAATTTATGTCTCCTCAGGTGCATAATCAGAGCAAAAAGGAAGAATCCCATCAGCATTGAGCTTGCTTAAACCCTTCACTCAACCATACTTTTATCCCTTGTGGCAACTTCCCCTTAATGGCATACTGCTCCAATTTATACAGTAGTCTTCTATTGTGCAAACAGTATCAAACGCTTTCCTGAAATTCAAATATATGATATCAGAATTATTTTTTGCATCCAGTTCTTTATGACCACATCATAGTATCCAATCAACTTGGTCAGACAAGACTTCCCCCACCAAACCCATTCTGTGTCTGAATTATTACTGCAGTCTTGTCTACATGATCCTGCAATGCTTCTTTAAACAGTGATTCCATTATTGATGTGAAAATATCGATGGCTGCATTTGAGTAAAACTGATTGGTAACGAAATTTTCTTACAAAAATGACTCAATTCAGTTGCCAACAAAATTTTCTTATGGAAATGACGCTATTCAATTGCAAACAAAATTTTCTTATGGAAATGACATCACTTCCTATTAGGATGCTTTTAGATTTTAAATGATAAAATGACGTCACTTCCTAAATGTGTGCACGCTGCGTGGGTGAATCTGGGCTTCTTTTTCTCCCTGAAACAGAAGTTAAACTAACAGGTCTTTTGTCACCCTTTGACCCCACTTTTTGAATTGGGAATACATTTGCACGTCTGCAGTCTGTGTGGATCTCCCCGGAGTCCAAAGATGCTCTCATAATCATGGCTAAGGGTTTGCTGCCTCCTTAATATAACTGGATAGATCCCCTCCATCCATTCCAGGTTCCTTTCTTATGTTTAATTTCAACAATTTCTCCTCCACTTAGCTCTGTTATTACAAAATCATTTAGCTCCCTACCAGAGTTTCATAAGCTTCTGGCCTCCACTTCCCTACAGACCTCCTCATGTAAATGTAGATGCAGAATACTCTTTCAGTTTGTCAGCTACCTCAGCAGGATCATCAACTATCGAACCATCGATATCAAGTGGACCAATCTGCTTGAACCCCTTCCTTCTAGAATTAACATAACTAAAGAAGTCTTTGCTGTTTTTCTTTGCAAATTTTGCCAAAAATTTCTCATCTGGCTTTGCTGGTCTTACCTCCTTTGTGATTTGATTACAGACTAGCTTATATCTATCATTGTCTTCTGTGCCACCTGATAATTTCTATATATATCCCATGCATTTTTATTCTCCTACAAGTCTCATTAGTTCATCCATTTAGGCCTAAATCTTGAACAGTATTTCTTATTTTTGGTATGAGAAGTCTAGTAGCTTCCAAAATTCTAAATAGAAAGCATTCCTTGACTGCTTTCCATTTAGAATTTGCTGTTGGTAACATCATCCCACTGTATATTATTTAGAAATTGTCTGAGACCACTGTATGGCTGCATTGGAGTCCCCTTTACAAAAGCAAAAACCCTGTCTTCCTATCATGTCTGGGCAGAATTGTAGACATTTTCAAATTTAACCCTAACTAGCGACTTTTTTTTTCAACATTGACCTGTACTTGTTAAGTAAGTCACCAGGTCTCCTACTCAATGTCATTAGTGCCAACATATACAACATTATCACCTTTTGTTACATTGAAGGATGATATCTGCTCTACAATGTCATCAACTTTTGCCCCTGTCAGAGATGCTCTGGTCCTGTTCCACCTGTCCTTTTTGTACAATATATTTCCCATCTCCCTGACAATAGAGTCACTGACAATAAGTAGATCCTGTGGGATCATGCATTCTGGTCCCACAGGATCTACTTGGAGTTTGCCGCTCTGTTGTGTGATGCACAGAAGTGAACTTTGGGATTGAGAGGTTGATGGGTCCCCCATTTTTATTCCTTCGAGGGCTTCTACATTACTCTTCAAACTCTCATAGATGCCCAACAGACCACTGAGGTGGTGCCTTATTTCTTGACACTCTGCACTTAGCACACACAAAGACATTCTACTTGGCTCATAAGGTTCGCAAATTTGCGGACCTTATGAGAAGTTGCACATTTTTTTTTTAGGATGTGATGTGTTGAGTTCTCCCCTGAGCTACAGCACTCCCACCACTTTGTATCCATTGATTTGCTGCTCTAGTCTGGCACATGATTTTCATTTAAATATTATTTAATTAATTGACAATTCTACACTAAGCTAATGCAGTGATACACATTATGCTATCCAGTTTTATGTTATATCTTATGCTATAAAGTTCAGTATTTCTTATGCTATAAAGTTCAGTATTTCTTATGCTATAAAGTTCAGTATATATGCCATCAACTTACACTATACCGTAACAATCACATATTAAATTAGTTATATCCTTAGCTAAATACAAAAGATATAAGCCAACAAGTGATTAAAACCTTCAAACTACTTATTTATCACAATTAAAACACTACTATTCTTCTGCACTACTGGTTATATGCTATGATATTTGCCTTTCCTTTTCCCAATGAGTAAGCACTTTTTACATGTGACTACCTGGTCAGTGCGTTATTTTCAAATTTTAAATATATTTTTGTGGGCACTTTTCCAGTGCCTTGTGTCATTAAAGCTAAAGAAATAACTGAAGCAGTAGATGTTATGTAACACCAGTTGTGTCATTTGCTCTGTGAGAACTTATCAGACACTATTATGAAAGACAAAATAAATGTACTCTGGTCTTTGGTTAGGTAATGGACTAGTGCACAAGGAAGCTTGAAATATAACAAATTATCCCAAGGTTATATGTATTTTGTAACTCCTGTTTTTGAGTTATGTATTATGCCATACCATTACATTTGTAAGATTTAAGTAATTATAATAGATAGTAAATTTAACTAATGCCAGCTACGTGATTGCCAGATGGATTGTCCAAGTGTACAATAGCACAGTTACTCCAGAATCACCAAAGTCTTGGGAGATCTCTGAATAACTCAGTGTGTCCAGAGACCTGATGAATTTATTTATGGGCCTCTAAAAATGTGTACCAGGAGTCACAGAAGTCCAGCACTGTTCCCTAGACCTTCACATATGATTTCTGGGAGACAGGAACAATAATTGTCAATTTTTTAATGAACTGCATCTATCTTAAAAAAAAAAAAAAAAATTCACAAATTATAAAATTTTTATAGATAAATATAAAATCACATCTAAAATCCATGGTAGACATCCTGTGGCTTGTTAGGGATTCCTCTACTAACAAAGTAGCATGCATATAACTTATTTTATTTTATTTTTTGACCCTTAAATACATTTTTGTTGATTTTAGGAAGTCTTTCACAGTTACTGAGAGCAAAATGGGGTCCTTTGAAAAACTCAGAACATACTATTTCATATTACACAAAGCAAATTTTGGAAGGATTGAAATATTTGGTATGTATCAATTTTTGTATTATATTTGTTTCTATTAATGATGTGATTTTTAAATGAAAGATAATTTGGTTGAATATCTGAAATTTTTTGTGCTGTAAAAAATGATATATAAAATAACTATTATATAGTTATTTTATATATACTCTGCAGCTTTAGGAAAAATACTCAGTCTTTTTGATCCTTTTCTCCTACTCGCTCTCTTGACACAGTTTTCATGGTATTTTTACTACAACAACAAAAAAAATAAAAATAAATAAATAAATAAATAAAACTAACACTTTGCATTAATATGAAATTTGGAATTTTTAAAAATTTTGAAACAATTCTGTCAATTTCTGCTTAATTTTGTTTTTTCTCTGTTTAAAGAATTGGCTGCCGATTGTGCAAGTGTAAAGTGGGCTTTGAAAATATGTGGAATGCCCGAAACATTGTTATATATAACAGATTCTCTTTTATTCTGTTAGATATGCGTCTAGTTTCTGATTATTTCCATGGTTGTAGCCTAGTGGTGTATTCTGGTGTCTGTTCGCTTACTCGTGCTGTTACTCGGGGTTGCGGCGCCTCCGTAGCCAGGTGGGCAGGAGCACCAGGGCATAGCACACGCTTCTTGATTAGACCGGGGTTCGAGCCCGTGCCCACCAAATACGGAGGATGCGGAAAGGTCGGGGAATGACCACCGCATATCCCCAGAGCAATATGGCCTTCGTTGCTAATGCTCCTAAAAACCAAATAACAACAACAACAACAACTCGGGGTTGCCCTCAGGGATCAGTCCTAGGACTGGTCTGCTGGAATGTGGTTCTTGATGGGTGGCTCGGGGTACAGCACAACAAAATTTTGAAGGCGGCATATACAGACGACTTGACAGTATTGGTTTTGGAGAGTCTTGTAGGGAACTTGAAGAATGTGCGACCGAAATCTTAGGAGACCTTGATGGTTGGTGTAGTGTGCACAAACTACGGATTTCTGTTGACAAAACTAAAATGCTTTTGAAAGGTTATTTGAACCTGAATAGACCCCCCCCCCCATGTAAAAATTAATAATCAATCCATTAAAATTGTAAGAATGTATAAATATCTTGGGATAACGATGGACGATAGATTTAGTTTTGTAGCTCACGCAAAAAATGTGCTGAACAAAATAAGTCTTAACTGGTAAAATCATTAAAATAACTAAAAATGTCTGGGGAATTAAACCCGCAACTTTAAAGTTATACTACGAGTGTATTTTTATACCACTAATTTGTTATGCTGCAGGTGCATGGAGTTATCGTGTTAATAACTGTTTAGTCTTGAAGTATTTGACTCAAGCACAACGTTTCTTTCTTCTTGCAATCACAAGAAATTGAGGCAAAGTGGTTGAGTCCTGTACAATGATTGGGCAAGTGTGTCTGGTTGCTGTGGCTTAATAGTAATACTTTTGAAATGGTGTTAATTAATGTAATGAAGTGTTATTTACAGTTTTGGTTTTCTGATTAGGTCCCCCAGGAGTAGTGATCATACTCACTTAGCTAATAGTAAACATTGTATATAGATACTTTTTTTTATTTTTTATTATATGTTATTTATTTATTTATTTTTATTATATATATATATATATATACACAGTCGATTCTGGTTATTTGGGACACAACGGGACTAGTGCATTTTGGCCCGGTTAAGCGGCTGCCCCAATTATGTGAAGTTTCACGTAAATAGTTAAAAATGCAGCTTTATTTTCTGTATGATCAAATCACTTTACGACGGACTCACCATCGTAAAGTCCCGTTTTCTATACGATATGTAGTAAGCTCTGGTCATTTATGAATTAAAGTTTAATTCTATTAAACAGCAATTCTAATTAGCGAAAATAGGAAGAATATTATCCACAGGCTATAAAATTAAAGATATACTGTATTAAGTACAAATTTACACTTTATTACATTACCAATTAAAAAATTAAACGATATGTGAAAATTGGAAGAATATTTTCCACAGGTTAGCAAAATAAAAATAAATTTACGCTTACGTGCATAGCTTAATTAATACCTACTGTAATATGTACATACTCACTAGTTGACATTTCTGTTCACTGACAATTGTGGGTGGGGGTTAAAATTTAAAACAGTAAAAAAGATAAGCAATCAATAACAAAGAACACGGCACACACAAATTGCAAGTAACACGATATGCGCAAATGAGAACGGAGTAACGAAGCTTAAAAAATAGGAATGAAGAGCAGATTCTGAAAATAAATTTTTTTATATGATTGAAGCACTAACAGAAAAGCCCAATAAACAGGGGACTGCTAATTGTTTTTATTGTTTTATGATTGTAATCTCCAGTGCTGTGGTCTCCTGCCCCAATTTAAATGGTAGATAGTCCCAATTAAGCGAAGTAAACCCTTATTTTCTCGATTGGGTTCTGTTCTTAAAGATTTGTTCCAAATAAGCGGCTGCCCCGATTAACCGGTGGCCCAAATAAGCGAAATCCACTGTATATATTATACTTATATATATATTTTTATTTATTTATTATTTATTTTTTTATTTCACTCTATACACTATTGTAAACTTTTCTCTTCTTTTTCATGGGAGGTCTCTCTCTCTTCCCCTTATCTTCTATCCAACCTCCCCATCCCTTCCAATCCCCATACTTCAGTTCTTATCCCCATTTCCTTTCCCTTGGAGCTCCCAGGCTTGCCTGATAGCCCCAGTAAGAGTCTCAGCTAGAAAGTGGACCCTGGCACGCCTCCTCATGGCCAAGGTTGGGAGTAAGGGGGACCAGGTGTCCCCTGGCTGCAAAGTTGCCAGTGCCGGCACTCAACATAATACACACCTACATACATACACTTGCCAGCCTTCAGATGCCTTTCAGATGCTACAGTGGCATATTGGGGAAACCCTGGAGACCGCAATTGAAACAAACACACCTTGACACCTTGTTAGATATGCTGTAATGTTAAACTGTTTTTTGTATGTGTAATGTGTATTGTAATTTTTATAGGTATTTTATAAGATGTGCTTTTTAAGAAAAGATTTTTTTTTTTGCTTATTGTAAAACCTGATAGTGGTAGCATGTTTACTCTATGTACATATGTAAATGCCACTTTTCAGTGTAAAATGGCAGTAAAATTTGATATTTTCAGACAAAAAAAACAAATGAGCATAAGAATGGTGTGCAGTATACAAGTGTGAAATGGAAGTAGCCAGTACTAGAGCTAGTTGTGGGAACAGATGCAGGGCTGGCATTCCAGTTTATATCCTGCATGTTATCCACATGCCTGGGGGCTGGATATATTGCATCTTATATACCTACTTAGAACTGTTCCTAAATGTACCATTTCAAAGCAAAGATGATAGAGTCCAGTGCTGTTTTTGTAAAAAAAAAAAATATATATATATATAATAAATAAAATTATAAAAACAAAAAAAAGTTAAGGAATGCACTGTCCCCTATCTCTCCTCTGTCTTATTTTTCTTTGTTTATCTTATAATTTAAAGTTGATACTCCTTATATTTCCACTGTGCCCATTTGACTGTTACATCTGCACTAAAAGGGGAGAGGGAGATTAAAAATGTCTATTCACATCTGCATTATAATTTTCTAAGATTACAATTCTTTGATAAAGAGAGAGAAGTGCAAAAGCAACCATGGGTTATGAATAAAAAAATAAATGTTTTTTTTTGATTTTAAAGTATTCGGTTTCTACATTTCTTATAATTCCATGAACTGGAGGAAACAAATTTAGTAAAAATCAACATTCATGGTAACATTATAATTTTCTAGAAATGCAGTTATGTTATAAAGAAAAGCTTCTGCTTAGGTTAAATAAATTTAAAAAGAAAGCTTAAAATTTGATTTTAGATTAAGATATTTTACTTTTATAATGTAATTAGTCAGGAAAAAAAATTAAATTCTGTTGGTATTTGCATTATAAACTAGTAAATTAGAATTCAGCTTTATTTATTAATTAGAATTCAGCTTTATTTATTAATTAGAATTTCAGTTTTATTTATTAAAACTGAAACTGTGGTTATGAATAAATTAATTACACTTAAGTGTTCTAGAACAAAAAAAAAGATAAAATATCTCATGAAAAATAAAAGTATCGATATAATATGATATAATGTTTTATTTTCATTAATTTTTGGGTTGAAAAGAGGGTTACCTATTTACCCTTAACCCGGCAGTAATGGCAGCTAACCTGCAGGTGACCCTCAAAAATAATGTTCCCATGTTAACTATATAGTCGGACTCTCACTGCAGTTGTTTCCCAAATGAATTTTTATGGTTTTCATAGAGAATTTGCATGTTAAAACCTGTCAGGTTAACTATCATTATTTTTGCAATTAGGGTTTTTGCTCGAAGAATAGCATGGTGTGGGACTGGTGCTTATTACTGTCTTTGTTTCAAGTTTCAGGCTACTTGTATTTCTTCTCCCACTAGTTGAATTAACAGCTACTTCCTTACCCTATTCATTTTTGAAAGATTTATTATTGGTTTTACAGATGATTATACAACACCCAGTATTTTCCTTTGGCCTCTATACTGCAGAAAACAAGATACATAGCTTCAGGTTTCACAAATTTGGATGTTTGATGAAATAAACCTTAAAAACCGAAGTAAAAAATAGTATCGAATATATGTAATAAGTATTTTAATAATATTTATATGCATAAATAAGCAGAAATATATTTGCATGTTTGAAAATTCATGCGCTTAATTGTCTTTGAAACTTGAAAATGGAAGAGAATAAGTGACTGCTGTTTTGGTGTCTAAAACGTTTATTTGCAAATTTCAGCAGAATTAATTTTTTTTTTTTTTGTTTTGTTTTTCAAAAATAAAAGGTATAAAATACCTATAGCATGTATTTTAAAAAAAGTTTTGTTAAAATTAAAAGTACATATAATAAATACTACAGTCCAAATTATGTTTTATATATATATATATATATATATATATAAAAATCATTGGGAAATCAAAGCAACCATATAATGTGATATGAAATGATAAGCCGTGTTTAAGTTTTTTTTTCTAATTATCTTTTCTTTTTCTGTTTTTTTTTTTTTTTTTCCCTTCTGATGCTGTATATATGACAGTAATGCCGAGTTGGGAGTAAAGCCAGTATCCACTTTTCAAAGTTATCAAATTTAAAAGAACAACTTAATGACACTGAATCATGTACAAATCTACTTCATTATCCAAAAGAAATCTTAAAAAAGACAATTCTGGTATTTGTCATCCTAAACAAGCCAAGCACTATGATAATTCTAGTTAGATTATCTGAAAATGTCTGGAAAAGCTGTTCATATTTCTCTCTGGTTAAATAAATAAAAAAAAAAAATAAATAAATAAAAAAAAACATTGGTTTCACTTGTCCAATATTTTTACCTTTCTGTGTCTATTTCATTCTCAGTCAAAGACAAAGCTAACTTACTAGGATCTTTATGATTTTGGTAAACCACCTCCTGTCATATCAAGTGCACTCCACTTGATATTTCTGTGGTCTTCTGATAGAAGGATGTTAAAAAAGAATTCTAAGCAATCTTGATGGCAATGAAGTTAAGTCCTGATGATATTTCTCCACTTATTCTCTCACTTATACTCGTAAGTTTTCTTTCGATCTGTGTCTCCTTTTTACATTTTCTTATTGGTATTTTTCCTTCTGCTTGGAAATTTGCTCATATCCAGCCAATTTTCTAAAAAGTGATAAATCCCTCCTTACAGTAATGCATAGTTGCACTACACTTTACAGCCTAATGGAGGAATTCATAATCTCCCAACTCTGAAACTATCCCAAAACCTTCTGTCTGATTAATGATCACCCATGTGTATTGCATCAGTATTGATCCTCTGGTGATATATTGTCTTATGTTAGTTATCTTTGGACAGATTTGCTGAAAAAAATTGGTTAAACTCAAGCAGTTGCTCTTGATATTTCTCAGTCTTTTGAAAGCCTTAGGAATGTCAGGAGCATAAATGCTCCTGACATAAATGTCTTCATGTTTTGCTTAAATGCTTCTAAACAAGCTCCCCTCTTATGGCCTGCTGATTGTATTTTCAGTTCGGTATCCAGTATTCTGTCTGACTGTTCATTACTGGTGATGACAGATGCACACTGCCTTTTTAATTCTCCACTAATGTTGTTCAAGTTCTCACATTCCTAATCCCCTAAATGCTGATCTGCAGGTAATTCTCCAGTGGGGCAAAGAAAACAGCCAATTTTATTGTGTCTGAAACTCAGTCCTATCTCATTTCTTGCAAAAAAAAGTGCCACTGCTTGAAAGTTGTGTTTATGATGACATAGATTGCAGACAAAATCAATATCTACAAGTATATTAGCAATTACCTTGTCTTTTAATTTCTGTTTTCATAAGGACATCACAAATATTACTCTTTCTGCATCAGAAAACTTTGGTTTTCTTTTTCACTCTTGGCGTTAATTTCTTCTAAACAAATGTGCAATATGTAAAAATTTAAAGTCTACCCTATCAAGAAATATTGTTTTTGTATCTGGTCTGGTGCTCCCAAAACCTCTCTCAAGCATCTTGACTTCATTCAATAGATTGCAGTCTAGTTAATGACCCATGTCTTACAAAGTCTCTCCACACTGTCTCAGAGGTATTCTTTTTCTCCTGCATACATTTTCATGGGTAGTGTTCTGAATTGGCATCTGTAATTTCCCCACTGTTTTGTCTGAAACCATACACTTGCTGCAATCTCTCAACATCCATCTCCAGACTTAAGAAATTAATTTTTGTCTTCCTCATTTATCTTCAGCTTTTGCTTTTTTTTTGCAAAAACCTTTCTTATCATGTATTTTATGAATATTACAATCTACAGAAATCTTCTGCCTTCACAGCCTTTAACCCATATGCAGTGCTAAGTACTATAGGTTCAAACACTGGGGTTTTCAGGAAAAAAAAAAAAAAAAAAAAAAAAAAAAAAATGAAGCTGTAATCATTGAATCCCAGGTATGTGGTAGATGACTTTCATCAACCGGTGAAATACCACCACTTTGCTTATTGGAGGTTTGAAGTGGTGAAACCCATGTTTAGTCTCTAGAGCAATGTTTCCGGCATCCCCCCCCCATACTTCTCCTTCAACCCATGCACGGTACTAAGTACTATAGGGTTTTGATACCTTTCGTGTTTGGGGTTTTCATAAAAAAAAAAAAAAAAAAAAAGTAATAGCCCTCCTCCTTCTCCCATGTGAGTTATTCTAAACTTTAAGTCCACATGGATCAGTTGCAGGGTTGCCAGGTTAGCCCTTTTCTCCTGCGTTTGGCTGTGAAAATTTAGGTTTGGCCTTTTTTTTCATATTTTGGCCAAAAATTTTTGATTAAATTTTAGTCAGTTTTCCATTCACTTTTGTATTTTGTTTCTGTTTTTGTGACAAGGTCGGACAAGACAAAATGTTTATGCCTGTACAAGATTACAAGCATTGCATTATTAAATAGCAATAGAATGTTTTACATATTGTGACCTGTGTTGTGTGTTCCTGTGCAGATATTGTAGAAATTACATCAGTTTTATTTCTAAAATTTGATAACTCTTTATTTAACTCCTAAGTGGAAACTGTGTTATGTGATAGTGGTAGGAAACACAATAAAGAGTAGGAAGAAAAGTTTACATGGTTACGAAAAGAAAGTGATGAAGCTGTCTATACAATTTGTCAATGCACTGTTACACCTGAATTGTACAGTTTTGCTCAACATGAACTTCTTCTAAGCATAAATCTGAAACTCTTGGTTTCAGTCAAAATACTTTATCATCATTTGTATGTAGGCCAGAACCACATGTACAAACTTGGGAAAACACTAAACAAGCTGAAATTCAGCTTGCTGTAGCAGTGACATGTCACTGGTGATAATGGCTATTGACCACTTCAGTGAAATAATGAAAAAACATGAAAGCAGTGTGCTTAGCAGCATTTTAATGCACTTGACTAATGTATTCAATCAATGAAAAATGTTCTGGTGTTGCATTACACTACATTTGTGCGTAGTAGTAAGATTTTTTTTGTGAGAACTTTTGTGAGGTGTTAAGAACACTATTTTTGGCATTAGTTCCAGTATTATCACCAGCAGTGCAGTCCATTTATGATACCTTGAAGATTGAATTGAGTAAATATGATATGAATTTAGAAAACTACATTGGATTTGCGAGCAATGGGACTGCTTCTATGGTTGGAAGCAAAAATTCTGTCTGGACCCAAATTAAAAAAAAAAAAAAAAAGTAGCACCAAAATGTCTGCAAATGAAGTGCACTTGCCACTCATTGGCACTGTGCATTCTACATGCCTTAGCAAAACTGCCATCCAGTATTGAATTCCTCATAATTGAGATTCCATTCTGGTTCAATTCTCCAATAGCACAAATCTATCTTTGAAGCACTTAATACAGAAAATGAATCTGAAAATAGTTATCAAGCACCCCTGCCATTTCAAAAGGCTTCTATGACTAGATGCCTTGTCAGAGGGAAAGTCATGCTTAATATTTTATATAACTGACATGAAATTAAAGCTTATTTTTCAGCATCAGAATACTTGTAGCTGCCCTGATCAAGAATACAAAGCCAGAATTTTTAAAGATATGCTGTATGATGATTTTTATTTTGTGTTTACTACAACATGATGATATGAATGAGCTGATGATGTGAACTATTTTCATTTTGTGTTTACTACACCAATTGTAAAAGAATTTGAAACTTTAAATGCAATGTTTCAAGCCACTAATATGAATTCTCATACTCTGAGTTTGTGTTACTCAAAAAAAAAAACACCTTGTTTAACAGACTACAATCTTAATCGAAGTGAAAAGGATTTACAAAAATTGATTATGGAGACAAATTTAATCAAAAAGCTGGAGCTTATCTAAATAAACTGAAAGATAGCCCATATGAATGTGAAGGAAACTAAAGTTGTTGAGGGAAAAAGAAGTTGCAGAATGTTAATTGTTGAAGCAATAAATCAAATAAATAAAAAATTGCGAGACTTGGCTGAAATGTTCAGAAAACTTTCATTGCTTCTTCCCCACATCATATTCAGTCAAACAACAAAGGTGATTTTAATAAACTACCTCTGTTGCATTTAGCTGCACATAATTTAGATGAAATTGAATAGCAGTGAAGGTAACTCTCAGTTTACGAATGCTCAATTTACAAACATTTGCTACAATGAATGTCACGATTCATTCAAAATTTCTTAAAGTCGCCAATAGATAGAGTTCCTTATAAAACAAAATGCCAAATGTATAGTGAACATAATTGTAAGATTTAAATAAATAAACATTTTAGAAAATGTATTTATTACAATAATTATCAGAAAATTATTATTTGATAATTATACTGAATTGTTCTTGGTTAATAAAACTAATCTAGCCAGTAAAAAAATCCGTTAGTTTACATGCCATGCCACGTAGAATGTTGAACTCTGATGAAGATATTGACGAGTAAAAGTTGAATACATATGTATGTACAGTACATATATTATGTTAGTACTCATTTTATTATAGTATAGTATGAAATACTAATCCAAAATACAATGAAACTAATCTGGAATTACATTCAAAATAGTAATCTACAACTTCATGATTTAAATTTGGTTGTGAAACATTTTTCAGGTTTTTTTTTTTTTTTTTTCCCTAGGGAGAAAACATCTTTTGAATCTAAACAATTGAGAGATATGTTTAAAGAAAATAAAAAATAAAGTTGCTTCATACAAAAATTATTACATTCCTTGTAGACATTATGTTCATCTATCCATAAAAATTGATATTTCATTGAAACCGTTGAACCTTTATGATTCTGGCTATATGAGAATAATAAAGATTACAGAATGTGTTTCTACCTAAATAACAAAAATGATTGCAAAATTTATTAAAACTTGAGAAAACAGGTATAATGAAAACTGAATTGCATGTAAAATTAAAATTTTTTTTGGCATCCTTCATATTCAGGTCATTCAATAACTTCATTTGTTTTGGTCGCTTCAATCTCAGGTTCTTCAGTCTTTTTCAATTTACTCATTGCTCCTTTCTTCTACCCAGTTTCAAAAAAAAAAAAAAAAAACTTTAAAAGGGAAAGAAATGGTTGGAACCTTCAGAATAGCCAGATGGATTTGTACAGTCTGATCACCTTCACTTCACTTGGTTGTGCAAGATTGTGGCTTTGCTACTAGTTTTGTCTCAGTTAATTGACCATTTTTTTTTTTTAATTATTCTGTTTGATTTAAATACCAGATTTTTGAGTAGTAATCATCTAGATGACTATGACTATCTGCATTTATCTGTTAATTATTTTAAACCTGATTATTCGAAAGTTGCTGGTTTTACTGTCAGATTTCCCATCAGTTTTACCCAACATTTAATTGTAAATTTTTCATTTTTATTATATTTTCCACAGTGGTTAATTTGAAAGAACATTTTATTAAAATATTAATTTTTTAAAGGAAAAATGTCTTATTATATATATAGCCAGAATATTTGTCCAGAGGTAGGAGGGGGCAGACAACTTCCCTGCATGTTAAAAGAAAGTAGAATGCAGCTTCCAACCTCATAGACATACTCATAATATGATGAGCATTTGTGGTGTAGACAAACAGTACAGGACTCCCCGGCTTGCGTAATACTCGACATAAGGAAATTTGACTTTATGTAAGTTTTTGCTGGCCAGTGCAAACATATTTTGCATCTTGTAGGAATAAATGGAGGTATCCGTATGCATCGTTATCATCAGATGAAAAAATATCACTGTCGAACTTGGTTATAATGAGCATTAAGGGATCGGCAAAATTTCCTCGTTATAACTTCTTTTTTTTTTTTAATGAAAAACACAAACACGAGAGGTATTACAACCTATAGTACTTAGTACCATGTTGGGTTAGAGGTTGAGAAGATGAAAGAAGATATTTGTTGACGTGACTTAAACTTCTGTAGACTGTAACTTTCAGGAAGTACGTACGAAGGAAAGTTGTTCCAGTAAACGGCAGCTGAATGAATAAACTAGGAAGCTGAAGAGTTGGTTCTGTGAGTTTGAAATTGCACAGTAAATGAATGTCGGCTGGTGGCAACACTTGTTCGGACTGTTTTGAAAGAAAGAGAGCAGGACTTATAGAAGCCAGTTCAGAAGAACAGTGCCCATGGAAGTATCGGTAAAAAAGGCATGCGGCAGAAACAGTACGTCTATGAGACTGCAAGTAGAGAGAGACTCTGTTAGAGAGGAGTCATTAATTAACCCAACTGCCCTCTTCTGAATGGAACCTAGAGGCCTGAGAGAGGTTTTGGGGACATCGCCCCAGATGTGGGAACAGTATTCCATGGTAGAGCAGATTTGCGATTTGTAAAGAGTGGCAGCTGTTTGGAAAAAAATTAACGCCGAGAGCCAAGATAAGCATATGAGCAGAAGAATCCTTTTTGCAAGATATAAGACACTGAGTTTTAGAAAGATTGAAACCATCTAAGATGTCTTTGCTTCGGTGAACAATTACATGGAGATCGGCATTTAAGGAATTGGTAGCAGATATTCGAGAAGTTGAAGCTGATTGAGCAGGGTAAGGTTTCTCGAACTGGAAAGTGGAATGCAATGTGCTATCATCAGCAAAACTATGGATAGGATTTCCAGTCAATGGAAGAAGGTCATGAATATACAAGAGGAAAAGAGTGAGGGAAAGAACTGAACTTTGAGGGAAACCAGCATTAGCGGAGAAGTTAGAAGACAGAGAGCCATCTACCATCACCCTCAGTGAGCGATCAGAGAAAAAACTGGATAACCAATTACAAAAAACAGTTGGCAAACCATAAGATGGAAGCTTGTTTAGAAGACCTTTATGCCAAACACGATCGAAAGCCTTTGAGATGTCAAGAGCAACTGCTTGAGGTTCATCGAACTTTTCCATTGAATTTGACTATAAATGGGTAAGAAAAGCCAGAATATCACCAGTGGATCGACACAGGCAGAATCCATACTGGCGATCGTTGATCAGACAGAAGGTTTCTAGGTAGTTTAAGAGTTCTTGATTAATTGATTTCTCCATTACTTTAGAAAGAGTAGAAGTAATTGCAATGGAACGATAAGTGAATGGGGGAGAGATTTGTCACCCTTTTTAGGAACTGGCTGGATATGAGCAAATTTCCAAGCAGAAGGAAAAACACCTTTGAAATAAGAAAGTGAAAAAAAGGTGGCAAAGAACTGGAGTAAGTTCAGGAGTACAGGTTTTGAGAACAAGTGGAGAAATACCATCAGGACCTGGAGCTTTCTTAGCATCGAGATTTGGCAAAATCCTTCTGACATCCTTTTGATGGAATACCATAGGAGGCATTGAATGGAGCATGTTGGGAATGGTTTGATGTGTTTTACCAAGATCATTAATATATGAGTTGGAAGAAAAATGGGAGCTAGCAGGTTAGCTTTATCTTTGGCTGAAGTGACAATAGAACAATCTGGTTTTGGCAGAGGTGGGAGCAGAGATGGGCAAAAGTTGCAGCCAATAGCTTTGGCAAGAGATCAGAATGCTCGGCATTAGGACAAGAAGCAATTTTTCTACTCTTAGCCTGTTCAAAATCTAGTTTGGACTGAATAATAACTGCTTTACAATTGTTGCGAGCTTTCGTGTAGGCAGAAAATGAAACTGAAGAATTGGAAACAAGCCAATTACAATTAGCAACGTTTTTCTTTTAAACAGCCTTCACATATATATGGGAAAACAAAGGTTTAAATAAAGGACAAGATTTTAAAGTGGAGTGTGGAATAAAGGATTCCATTCCTACAAGAATAATTTTGCTGACACGATTGTTCGACCCCATGACCACCAAATATGGAGGATACAGAAAGGTCAATGAATGGCCACCACCTATCCCCGGAACAATATGGCCTTAGTTGCTAATGCTACTAAAAACCAAATAACAACAACTGACACGATCTGAGCAAACATTGACATCAGAAGTTTTGAAAGAGTAATCCGAATGAGGAAAAGAAGAAAAAAAATCTCACAGGTCATCCCATTTTGAATTCTTGTAATATCAAACAATATTTTGTTTGGTATTTCAATTTTTTTGTTGTTGGGAATAGCCATGAGAAAAAGGCTCCATTGGAGAAGAGACAATCACCAAGTTGTGATCTGAGGTGCCTAAATGACCACTCACTTTGACCGTGTACTTAGAAGGGTTGTTTGTGAGAAAAAGATCAAGCGTGTTGGCTGTTAGGATTCAAGCTCATTAGTAATTGCGAAAGTCTCACATCTCGACCACTTGGGTCAGTGTGACTAGAAAATGGACGCCAGCTGGAGTTGTGAATATTAAAATCACCAAGGAAAATTACCTCACTGTTAGGAAAGTTGGACTGGAGAAAGTTAAGTTGCAAAGAGAGGAAGTCAAAGAGCTCCAAGTGATTAGTGGAGTTGGGAGAACAGTAGAGACAACAGATGAATTTGACACAGTGTGGTAGATAGATTTTAAGCCATAGAAGATCGAAAAGAGGAGATTCCAAATTACCAAGTCTCTGACAGGGAATATTGGAACGGACATATGCACAACTACTTTTGAGGCGAAAGGAATCATACAGCGAATAATTTGAGCAACTGAGATGAGCAGTAGTTGAATCAGCCAATAACTGAGATTCTGTCAGAGAAAAAGTTCATGGGGTTTGGCAGACTTCAAGTGTAAATGGACATCGTTCAGATTAGAACTAAGACCACGTATATTTGTGAAATTAACTAGGAAGTGTTTAGGAGGTTTAGATCTTTTCGCAGATACGCTTATTCTATTAGGTTGACAATTCATGGTGTATTCAATAGTAAAAAACAGTGGGGGTGTCATTCTGTATGAAGTAATGAAATTTTTGGATATGGCATACACATGGTAAGAATAACGTGGCCTTGACAATGCTCCCTTCATACAAACACTACTCGGACTCCCTCCAGTCACTATCTGGCAGAGTAGAGGTAGTAAGTTTATACACTAGCTGATCGGGAAGCCTCCTAAAGAGTTAACGATAGGTCCGGTCTGGTGTACTTACTAGCGACCGGCCAGCAAACACCGTTTTAGAGTAGTACCCTCGAAATGTAAGGAAGACTGGATCTCACCACGATGTTCATCATAACCTCAAAAGTCATCAATCATACAGCACGATGGAAGAGATTGGGAAGGGTTGACTGGAACTTAGCTCTGGAGTCTAAACATGGGTTTCACCACTTCAAGCCTCCAATAAGCAAAGTGGTGGTGGTATTGCACTGGTTGATCTGATTGCACTAAGAGTCATCTACCGTCTAGTATTGTCTGATAAGAGAGGTGGCATTTCTCCATGTGGTGTTGTGGGCCACAACTCGACCCCTGCTTATGTTGGTTCACACCTGGGTGGTCACCCACAGTGTGCTTGTGCATGGCGGGTATACCCAGGATTACTAACAGTCTCACCCTCGTGAAGGTGCAAACAGAGGATATGGCTGTCACAGACCATTTTGGTACACTTGACTTGAATGTCACCTGAATATCAGTTCCCTCAGTGTTTTAGACTCCCGGGTAGCAAGTACAGCTTGTCTGGCATATCTGAGAGAATGTTTTTGATAACCTCAAGAACCAGACTTGTTATAGCATTGATAGCAGAGATGGGGAAACCCCTGGGGCTGTTGAACAACAAATAAACACTGATACAAACAACTTTATATCAGTGATGAGTTAAATCTACCTCCTATTTTTTAAACTTCTCAACAACTTTATAAAAAGATAGATTCAAAAAACAAAAGAAATATTATTAGAGATAAAAAAATAATATAAATATATACCTACATATTTGTATTAATGTTTGTATAAACTACAATATACTTAATATTAAACAGAATTTGTCCATAATTTTAAAACTATACCCTTAATACTAAACACAATTTATTTCTCTGTAATTATAAACAATACTATTTAATAATAAACATGATTTTAATTAGTCTTTATTTATGAATCTTAAAATTGATATTTGTTTTAAAGATTTCATTTCGATATTTCTTTAAGTTTCCCCTTAAAACATTCGACATGTTAAAATTCTCATTAATTACCTCAGTTCCTTCAAAAAAAATTCTGTGTCCATTGCACCTTGAGCTTGTGAGAATGTCGGCACCGATTTTGATTCACTTTCAATTGTCATCACGTCGTCATCACAATCATCGCTGTTATCATCTTTGTTGAGCACAGCATCTAAAATGTCACTCTCTGTAGGAAGACCATTGTTAATAAATTGTCATCGACTTGTACAAGTTCATCGATGTTATCTGTATTAAAACCTATAATGATGTTACGTAGCAACCATTCAGATAATAGTAAGTTGTTTTCTTCATTTCCATCTTCATCTACAATTGAAATTTCATTTGAATTTAATATCTATTTGTTGAAGTAATTTGATATGGTTGTCGAATTAATGTTGTTCAATGCATCATTCAATAAATTCGTAGCATCCAATATCGATATAGACTCAGTAAGTTTCTGATCTCTTTGACTGATCAGATATAGAACTAGAAATCTTTTATAAAAGCCTTTCAAACTCTTGATTACACCTGTGTCCATTGGTTGTAATAAAGATGTCGCATTGGGAGTCAGAAACAGTAGCTTAATGTTGGACAAATTTTGAATCTGGGGATGTGCAGGATTGTTGTCAACTAACAATAAAATATTTTTCTTCTTTTTGAATAGCTCCTTATTCCAATCACATAAATGTATTTCTGAAAAATATCCGAAGTCATCCAAGACTTCATTTGCAGTGTAATCCACGGGAAGTTTCCTTACGTTTTTGAAACACTGAGGTTTTAACAATTTTCCGATAACAAAGTTTTTTTTATTAGTTCCTATCATATTTGTGCATACAACTACCGTCAAGCGACCTTGGTTTTTTTTCCACCAACACATTTAAATGTATTGTCAGATGTCAAATTATAAAAAAAAGTCATGTTTCGTTGGTGTTGTTGTAATAGTAGTAATATGGGGATATGATGCAAGAAAGCAAGCGTATGAGCTTATGTAGCATCAACCAAAATATAAAAAAAATTTCACACAACCATTCCCTCTAAAAGTTTGTCCAGTTCCTCCTTGAATTTATTTAAGCTATTAACTTCCATGACAGATGGAAGTTTGTTCCAGCAATTAACCACCTGCTGGCTAAAGGTAAATTTCCGCACATCTATTCTACAGCTGTCTTTCCCCAATTTCAATTTATCCCCCTGCAGGTTCATAATCTGAGCAAATGGAAGAATCCCATCAGAATTCAGCCTGCTCAACCCATTTAAGGCCTTATACACCTCAATCAGATCACCTCGCAGGTGCCTAGTCTCCAGCCACTGCAATTTGCAGAACTTAAGCCTTTCATGGTAAGAGAATTCCCTTCATTCCCCTCACCAATCTTGTTGCTCTTATTTGTACATGCTCAAGCAACTCTACAGTCTTCTGAAACGAGGCTTCCAGGCCTGTACACAGTACTCAAGGCCTGACCATTGCCTTATACATAGGGATGACTACCGCCTTTTCCCTGCTAGCAAAATTCCTGTATATCATTGACAAAAATTCCTGTATATCATTAGCCAACTATCATACTAGGCTGAATACACCGGTTCTCGTCCGATCACCGAAGTTAAGCAGCGTTAGGCCCGGTCAGTACTTGGGAGGGTGACCACCTGGGAATACCGGGTGTAGTTGGCTTTTGTTCTGAGGACGAGGTTGCCGGTGTGGACGTGCCTTTCTGCTGCTCTTCGAACAGAGAAGTTTTTTCTGATTTATTTTCTGCTTTATTAGTTTAAATTGACATATTAACTTATTTTCTAGAGTAGCTTTATATTCCTATTAGGGTACTTAAGTTTCAAGTAACTTAGATAGAGATTTTGTAGGTATTACTTAGTATCGGAAAGGGTATCAAATACACGTGTTTACCGTTCATAAATATCCGCCATTGTTACGGGAAAATTAATCAGTAAAATCTATTAATCTTGTCGAACTTCATTGGCAATTAAATTGTACTTTTAACTATACATATAACCACTTAGGTTACGTAACATAAATAATTAGTAAAAACAAATAATTAATACATAACTTGATACGAAAGTTATATAAAGGGATTTCGTAGATAACACTCGTTACTGAAACATAAATATTTCGTAGATAACACTCGTTACTGAAACGTAAATATTTCGTAGATAACACTCGTTACTGAAACGTAAATATTTCGTAGATAACACTCGTTACTGAAACGTAAATATTTCGTAGATAACATTCATTACTGAAACATAAATATTTCGTAGATAATACTCGTTACTGAAACATAAATATAGCGTTATAACTGTGCTTGGATACAAGTTTAGGATTTGTACAGAAATTGAAATTTTATTGAAAGTAAATCTAAATCATGACTCAAACCAGAGCAGCAAAGCAAAGGGCTCAAGCTAATGGGAATGCTGTGGCCCAGGGGAGAACTGAGGGGGCCAGTTGTCTCTGAATCACAGCCTTTTAAGATGCACTATTTGCTTGATGTTTGCGGAGCAGTCAAGTATGGGACATGATACTGCCATGGGGGATGTCTTTGTATGTGTGCGATGCAAGGAGTGTAAGGAGATAAGGCGACAACTCAGCGTTGTTATGGGCCTATATGAGAGCTTGAAGGACAGGGTGGATGCCCTCGAAGGATTACAAGTGAGGGGCCCATCAAGCTCTCAGCTGCCCACACCAATGCCAGAGCTTGCACTTGGTCATCGCGCAACACAGCAGCAACCCCCAAGGCAGAATGCGCTGGTCCCAAAGGAACTAGTAGTTGTTGGTGACTCTATTGTCAGGGAAACGGGAAACATGCTTTGTAAAAAGGATAGGTGGAACAGGACCAGGGTATGTCTGCCAGGGGCAAAAGTTGATGACGTTGTAGAGCGGATATCATCTTTTAAGGGCACAAAAGGTGATATAGTTGTACACGTTGGCACCAATGATATTAAGAGAAGGAGACCGGCGGAATTACTTGACAAGTACAGGTCACTGATGAAAAAAAGCTGTGAATTAGGGTTGAAATTGAAAGTGTCTGCAATTCTGCCCAGACACGATAGGAGGGAGTATATGATGAGAGCCCTGTCAATCAATTCGGCCCTGGAAAGATTGTGCAGGGCTCAAGGGGTAGAATTTTTTTCAGCCTGGTCTGTACTTGTTAACAGGAGAGACTGCTTCTACAGGGATGGGATACACTTAAATAGAAAGGGTGCAAGAATGTTTGCTGATGCTATCGAGGCAGTGTTAGGTGGGTCGGAAAACTGCTAGATTGGGGGGATACAAGGACTAATAGATTAACAGTAGCCACTGGCAGAGGTGAAAGTGATTCTTGCACTGCTTGTATTGGAATGAGCCGCAGCCTGGAAAATAAGATGCAGGATATTTCAGAGACTGCTGGGAATCATTAGGGTACAAGTAAACACATGGGTTGTGTTAGGGTAGCTAAGAAAAAGAACAGGTGCATGTATACTTGTGTGTACACCAATGCTAGGAGTTTAGTAAATAAATTTGATGAATTTGAGGTATTGCTCAAAACATCAAAGGCAGATATTGTGGGGATTTCAGAGACGTGGTGTCACACAGATATAAGGAATGCAGAACTGGAATTTGGGGAGTACAATGTCTACAGAAAGGATAGACAGGATAGGAAGGGAGGAGGGGTTATGCTATTAGTTAAAAAACACATAAAATCCAAGGAAGTGAAGCCAGTCGAAATCGCTGGACAGTGCAGTGTCGAGTCAGTTTGGTGTGACATAAGCATTGGGAGATCAAAATTGAGAGTAGGAGTGTGCTATAGGCCTAATGACTCTGATGAGTATAATAAGAAACTGTTCGGAGAAATAGAGTGGGGCAGTAAATCAGAGAGTCTTATAATGGGGGATTTTAATTTCCCAGATATTGACTGGAATTTGGGGGCTGGTCACTCACACAGTAGCAAGGCTTTTGTGGATTTATTGGATGATTGTTTTCTACATCAGTATGTTCGGGAGGCAACTAGAGGGAGTAATACTCTTGATTTGATTATCAGTAGTGATTCTTCATGCATTAAGAATCTGCAGATAAATGAACCGCTTGGTGGCAGTGACCACAGTGTGCTGAAGTGGGAGTTACTCAAAGAGGTAACTACCATTAGGGGTAAAGGGAAGGGGTATTGCTTTCGTAAAGGCGACTACAATGGACTGAGACAGTATTTAAATTCTATACAGTGGGATCAACTGATGATATTGCCAACAGCAAATTCAAAATGGGAAGCATTCAAAGAACTTATCTTGGAAGCTACTAGGCTTTACATACCAACTAAGAAATATTGTTCATTGTTTCGGCCTAAATGGATGTCAGATGAACTGATGAGGCATATGGCAGAAAAGAAAAATGCATGGGATACATACAAATTAACACGTGACACAGACGCCTATGATAGATACAAGTTGATCTGTAACCAAGTTACAAAGGAGGTTAGGCAGGCGAAGGCAGATTACGAGAGATCCTTGGCAAGGGATGCGAAGAAAAACAGCAAAGAGTTCTTTACTTATGTAAACTCTAGAAGGAAGGGGATGAATCAGATTGGTCCACTTGAGATTGATGGGTCAACTGTTGATGACCCTGCTCAGGTAGCTAACAAACTAAATGAATATTTTGCCTCAACATTCACACATGAGGAGTTATTCAGCGAGGGGAATGCCAGAGGTGTATTCAAATCTAGCAGTAAGCTAGAGAATCTTGTAATAACTGAGAGCAAAGTGGAGGAGAAATTGTTGAAGATAAACACAAGAAAGGCACCTGGGGTGGAGGGGATCTATCCTGTTATATTAAAGGAGGCAGCAAAGGAAGTAAGCAAACCCTTAGCCATAATTATGAGAGCTTCCTTGGACTCAGGGGAGGTACCCATGGACTGGAGATGTGCAAATGTGACCCCAATTCACAAAGGGGGATCAAAGGCTGACACAAGTAATTATAGACCTGTGAGTTTAACTTCTGTTCCTGGAAAATTAATGGAGGCACTGGTTAAAGAAGCACTGCAGGATCATCTAGACAAGACTTCAGTTATAGCTAGGACACAGCATGGTTTTGTTAAGGGTAAGTCTTGCCTGACCAATTTGATTGGATACTATGATGCAGTCACAAAAGAACTGGATGCAGGGAATAACTTTGATATTATATACTTGGATCTTAGAAAGGCTTTTGATACTGTTGCACATGGAAGACTGCTGCACAAATTGGAGCAGTGTGGCATTGGAGGCAAATTGCTGCTATGGATAAAGGGGTGGTTGAGGGGGAGAAGACAGAGAGTGGTAATCAATGGACACTGCTCATCGTGGACTAATGTTATTAGTGGAGTCCCAAAGGGTTCAGTATTGGGTCCTTTATTGTTTTCTGTATTTATAAATGATATTGATAATGGTATATCAGGCTTAATGTCCAAGTTTGCAGACGATACGAAGGTTGGCAGGGTTGTCAAGGACACTACTGACACTGTGCTGCTGCTGCAACAGGATTTGGAAAGGTTGAGCAGATGGGCTGAGAGGTGGCAAATGAAGTTTAACATTGACAAATGTAAAGTACTACATATGGGAAACAGCAACCCCAGAGCAACGTATCAACTCTGTGGTACTACACTGACAGTGGTAGAGAATGAAAGGGACCTGGGGGTGGTTGTGCAGGCAGATATGAAGTTCTCTGAGCAGTGCAGACGGGCTGCAAGAGTAGCTCATGGTGTATTGTCAATGATATATAGGAATTTTTCTAGCAGGGATAAGGAGGTGATTATTCCCTTGTATAAGGCAATGGTCAGGCCACACCTAGAGTACTGTATACAGGCCTGGAGGCCTCATTTCAAGAAGGATGTAGGGCTGCTGGAACGAGTACAGAGAAGGGCAACTAGATTGGTGAATGGGACAAAGGGGTGCTCTTACGAAGAAAGGCTTAAGTTTTGCGAATTACAATATCTGGAAACTAGGCACCAGCGAGGTGATCTGATAGAGGTGTACAAAGCCTTGAATGGTTTGAGCATGCTCAATGCTGATGGGATTCTTCCTCTTGCTCAGAATAATCACCTGAGAGGGCATAAATTCAAATTGAGGAAAGACAGATGTAGGATAGATGTGCGGAAATTTGCCTTTAGCCAGCGGGTGGTTGGTAGGTGGAACAGACTTCCATCCCTTGTCGTGGAAGTTGATAGCCTAAATAAGTTTAAGGCTCAGCTGGACAGGTATTTCGAACGATCAGAGGGGTGAAGTGGAAGTGGTTATTTTTATTTATTTATGTTACTTTTTTTTTGGCTGATGCTGCATAAGCTTGCTTTCTTGCATCAAATGCCTCTACTAATGCTAATGCTAAAACCCCATGACATGTTCTGGCAGCCTGTCTGCATTGCTCAGAAAACTTCATATCTGACTGCACAATTACTCCCAGGTCTTTTTCATTTTCTACCACCCTAAGTGTAGTACTACACAGATGGTACATTCCTCTGTGGTCACTTCTACCCATATGCATTACTTTGCATTTGTCAATGTTAAACTTCAGTTGCCACTTCTCAGCCCATTTGCCCAATTTTTTTAGATCCTGTTACAGTAGTGCAACTGTTGTAAATGTCTTCCTCATTGAAATCTTTCCTGATTTCTGCCTAAACACGGTCAATCCATTCATTTGTCATTAGTGGATCTGTACATTGAGATTCTTCACTAAGTTTTCAATAAATGATGTAATGTCAGTTTTTAAATTGATCCAGCCAACCGATGTTGTTACACACAAAATCATCACATCCCAATTGTTTAGCAAATTGTTCTTCTTGAGCTTTCAAGATCAGACCGTCTATTGAAAATCCAGCACTTCTTTGTGTGGGGGAACCATTCAAGCAATTCTTAATTGTTTGTAATTCCACTTTCTTAAATTTTATTTATTTTTTCCCGTTATGTTCTTTTCCAGTGCTGATATCTAAACATCTTTATTCTTCCACAATGTCGATACACTTCAACATTTTTTGCACCACGTTCTAACTCATGAATCATTTCGGCTTTTTCGCAAATCAAGGAACACTTTGTTGTGTTGGTAGACATGTTTCCGAAGGAAGAGTTCATTTCTAACTGATTTTACTTTAAAATGATAAAGTGATCTGCATATAACGTTCTTAGAAGTCCCGAAATGCATGCAAAGTACGAAATGCATGCAAAGAAGTCCCATTTCCAAAATTCTTAGAAGTCTCCAAATTTATGGTTCAGTGAATATAAGACAATCTGTAAATAAGGTAATGCAACATGTGGAATGCAAATAAACTATTTTATAGCCCTGTCTCCCAAAGGATAAGGTCATAAACCGGCCGCTAATCCAGTGCAGGTGGTCATAAAGCTAAGTCGCTTTTCCTTATCATCTATTCCAAGAATTGGGTATTTTTGACTACCTGAGCAATTAAGAATGTTTGCATAATTACCAAAATTTGTTCGGTATATCCATATAGTATGCTCGTTATAACAGTGAGTGATTGTTTTTGAATATGTGTAAATTAAAGTCATTATGGCTTTTTCTCGTTACACCCGTGATCTCATTATTTCCGTTCTTGTTATAACCAAGTTCGACTATACAGGGTGTTTCAGTTAAACGTTTCAGAACTTCTAAGAGGGGTAGGGTACATCCTGACAACTCGAAATCATGTAGCAATGTGGAGTCGGAAATGCTTTCCTGAAGCGGTGTTGTACACAGAAGCACCATAAAGAAAAGAGACCGTAAGTGAGAAATCGTTTTAATAATACATGAAAAGAAGCAAAAGGTACATGGATTAAAGTAAGTGTTCGAAGTTTCTTCCACGGGCTACAATGCACGCCTCACATCTCCGACGCATGGACATCCGAACATTCTGGAATACTCCAGGCGAATTTCGAATTTCTTCGGCAGCTACTGCGATTCTTGCAACCAGCTCCTCAGCATTGTCAACAGGGGTGTCATAAACTAGCGATTTCATATGACCCCGGAAATAAAAATCAAGACATGATAGGTCGGGTGACCGAGCAGGCCAACGCACAGGACCACCACGTCCGATCCACTGTTGACCAAATGTGACATCCAGGTAGTTACGAACATCTCCGCTATAATGGGCAGGGGCTCCATCGTGTTGGAACCACATTGTCTGTTGCGTCGATGCAGAAATCTGTTCATCTCTCAAAAGTTGTGGCAATACTTGCTGCAGAAAGATCAAGTAGATAGGTCCGGTTAGACGACACGGTAACAGGTAAGGTCCGATGAGGTGATTTCCCATAATACCGGCCCATACATTGACCGAAAATCGAATCTGTGCTGCACGACGTCGCACGACGACTTCTGTGTATAATACCGCTTCAGGAAAGCATTTCCGACCCCACATTGCTATATGATTTCGAGTTGTCAGGATGTACCCTACCCCTCTTAGAAGTTCTGAAACGTTTAACTGAAACACCCTGTATATAAATTTTGAACGCCTTTGTGGTATTTTTCTAAAAACACATTTCTGGAGGTCACTACCATAAAACAATAAAAACAATTTCAATTTGCACTTTCTGGTGTATTGGGGTTTTTTGTTAGCGCAATCTATTATAAACGGGAGAATAAAATCGATCTTATTGCATTTGTGATAATACCAATAACTGGAATTCTATGGGTTTTTACGTTATGGTACTATGGTGAAATGAGTTCCCCTGCACTGAAATCTTCAATCATATAAAAACAAATAAATTTTCAAAATCTTTTTTTTTTTTTCATTTCTATTTACTTGTTACTATGCTGAAGTGAAAGGGACTAACAGAAAGTGCAAGTGCTGGCAGTGCTAGGAAAGGAAACAAAATTGATTTAGAAATGAAGATGATTAATTAAGAAGTACAAAGCAGGAAAAGTTTGTCATCTATTGCCCGGAATTAGGTCTTGCTGCTTCAACAGTGAATGCTATTTCAAAGGACAGTACACGTATAAAAGAACATAGCATTAGTAGAGGCATTTGATGCAAGAAAGCAAGCTTATGCAGCATCAGCCATATTAACCTATTTAACAAACTTTAACATATTAAAGGATCGACGCATTTAAGATCAGCAGTGATCACAAAACAATGTTCAGGTGCTATATCGAAGATGGAAAAGTTATTAGTAATATGAATGGAAAATCAGATTCAGAAGTGAGTGCCCCTGAGTGCAATGGCCATTCAAGCAAAAGCAAGAAGTATTTATAAAGTTATTAATTATAAATATGGCGAACCCCAACCCAAGTTTTCGGCAAGCAGCAGGCGGGTAGTTTAATAGTTTCAAGCATTGTGGTGGTTTCCAAAACATTAATGTGTGTGGTTAAGTTGCCAGTGCCAATTCTGCAGCTGCAGAGAAATTTTGTGTGTTGGAAAAAACCCTGTTAAATCTGCACAGCCCTCAACTTCCACCACAGCGCCTTGCTTATCAGCTGGAGAGTTAATTCTGGCAACGATGCTTGAAAAGTAAAACTTGTCAGTAAAGCCTGTCTCCTCTCTCTTTTTGTAATTTTATAATTTTGAAATTTTTGTAGTTTTTCCTGCACATGATATAAAAAAAAAAATTGAATAAATAATTCTATTTAAATGTTCATTAAACATTTCTTTTTTGCTTCAATTAAATTCAGTGAGCATAGTGGTGAGTGCTGCATAAGCATTTAGGAAAATTCCGACGTATGTAAAATTGCTTAGAGTTCTACAGAATGAAACCCTTACGTAAGTCAGGGATTGGCTGTACCTTGAAAAAGGGTAATGAGTGCGATTTCCAGTATGTGAGCATTTTTTGAAGGAGGCAAAAAAATAAAATAAATAAATAAAGGCACAATTAATTTTGAACTACACTCATAACAAAAAAATTTCTTTCATGTGTTTGACTTAATTTTGCAGTATCTCTTACATCCTGTTTGTGCTGACAACTCTTAGCTCAATTGATTTTCCAAATTTAACATCTGTTAAGGTACTTTGACACTCAACAAATTTCATGAAATTTCAGCATAGCAGAAAGTTTATCCTTATTAAATGACTTTTTTTTTTCAGGTTTAGAAATTGATTTTTCATTGTATTTCCTATAAAATTTAATTTTTCATTTGTATTTTAAAAATAAATTGTAATTCACAATTTTTTTTTTTAATCAATCATCTCTAGCTACAACTCCATTGTAGTAGCTAGAGAAGACTGATTTACTGATAAAATCCTACATCAAAATCAGGAACTAAGTTTCATATTGTATGTTGCACTAGAGTAATTATTTAAATTTAGCTTTGAAAGTTTTAGCTAATATGTTCCCACTGTTTGATTCAGGAGTTTCTTATCACTGATAAAATTGAAAATTTTAAAAAAAAATTTTCTGGAAGGTGCATTTGATCATGCTTGCTTAGTTGACTTTCCCAGAGTTTGAACTTTGTAGTTTTATTATTTGTTTTAACTTTAATATAATTTCTCTATGAAATGTCTTTCATTCTCTGATGTCCACTAAAAAGACACATATGCAAAAGTTAGTTGAAAGATGATTTTCTACAAGCTTGTAAATTAAGTGGTTTTGTTGTTCTGTACTAAAATGTGTTTGAATGCTTCCTCTTCTTAACTCTCCATATTCTGAGTTGAATTTATAAAATGTTATTTTTAAAACTAGCCTTTCCTAAATTTTATTTTGTCTTTCCAGCATGACCAGAAAATAGTTCACCGAGACATTAAGGGTGATAATGTCCTTGTAAACACATATAGCGGTGTGGTAAAGATATCTGATTTTGGAACTTCAAAGCGACTTGGAGGAATTTACCTGAATGCAGAAACATTTGCTGGTTAGCTTTTTTTTTTTTTAAACTTGTATGTTTAATCTATTAAGTCTGCTTAAAAATTAAACTCTTTTATTAACAAATGTAAACATATATATTAATTTTTTTATTCTTCTATCCCATTAGACAATATTATCAAAGTATGACTTAATATGCTTTCAGCTGTATTATTAAAGGGGGGAAAAATTACATTTTTAAATCTGAGATGGTTCTTTTTAAAATTTCTGTTCTTACATAATAATTCTTCTATGCGGTGCTCTTACCAGTTTTTTATCATGAAACATAGCCTGTGGTTGGATAGCTTCTGTATGGCCAATTCGTATGCCAATTTCATAGTTTTCATAAATAGGAAAATTGAGGGCTGGCTGGTTTTAGAGCAAAATATACTGGTACAGATGCACATTGTATGAGATTGAGCCCACAATGCAACCAGAAAGAAATGCACAGCCTATTATTAACTGTTGGCCTGTATTTTGTCTACAGTAAAATAGTTGGATCCGTTATTATTTTTTTATTTTGAAATAAAAATATATTAAAATATATCCGAAAATTTTTTTTCTAGACATTTTTTAACTCTTTCTTATTGCTTTTAACTGATATGCTGTCGTACAAAAAGTCACAAGACCATTGTATTAGTATTAATCAAGCCAAGTGATACAAGGAGGTGAACTTATTGTACATTAACAATTTCTTTCAGTAAGATGCCAAAGAAATATGCTGTAAAATTTCAGAGGACATATACTCAAGTTTTCTGTATATTCTAAAATCTGAAAGTTATAACATGTTTGCTTTGCATACTGTATGTAGAATCCCAGTGGGCAGCACAGTGCATATGAGTGCTACCCTGGTTACATGAGGTGGAAAAGGCTCTGGTTTGAATTGTCAATGACACAAGCAATTTTTATGGGCTTTTTTTCGTAATGTGGCAGAGCTAGTTGTCTCAGGCAAGGGTTCCATGTTTTTTTTTGCTCCTGGGAACTCTTGTTTTGCTTTGAGCAAATAGGCAAATAAACTAGAAGAAAATATGCAGAATGCGTAAAGTTCGCAGACAGTACGAATGGTGCCATATGGTCTATGTCTTTGAGTGGTCTAAAATCCTACAACAACAACAACTGATGTAGCTGTAATTTTTAAATTTCAAGCAGGCAAGAAACAGTGTAATCAGGTGACATTCAAGTCAGGTTGGCCCAATTTTGATGAAGTCTGGACAGTCTGTGACAGCCAGATCCTTTGCTTGCACCCTCCCGATTGTGGGAATATTAGTAATCCTTGGTATAATCTCCATGCCCAAGCACACTGTGGGTGACCACCCAGGTGTGAACCAATGTAAGCAGGGGTTGAGGTGTGGCACCCACACCACACGGAGGAATGGTGCCCCCTCTGTGTTACCAGGCAAGACTAGGTGGTAAATGACTCTCATCAACTGGTGCAATACCACCGCTTTGCTTATTGAAGGCTTGAAGTGATGGAACCCATGTTTAGTCTCCAGAGCTAAGTTCCAGTCAACCCTTCCCCCATCTCTTCCATCACGCAGTATGACTGATGACTTTTAAGGTTATAATAGACATCATGATGAGATCAAATCTTCCTTACATTTCGAGGGTACAGCTCTAAAACGGTGTTTGCAGGCCAGGTGCTAGTTAGTACACTGGACCAAACATATTGGTTACTCTTTAGGAGGCCTCCAGATCAGGTAGTGTATAATCTTGCTACCTCTGCTCTGCCAGATAGTGACTGGAGGGAGTGAGTAGTGTGTATGCAGGGGACATTGTCTATGCTACGTTATGTCAAGGATCTGGGTATATTCTTAATATGTGTACGCCATATCCAAAAATTTCATTATTCACACATCATGCCCCCCACTTTTATTACTATTGAATACACCATAGATTGTCAAACTAAGAGTAAACATATCTGAGAAAAGATCTAAACCTCCCAAACACTTCTTAGTTCATTTCACAAATATACGTGGTCTTAATTTTGATCTCAACAATGTATATTTCCACTTGCAGTCTACCAAACCCTGTGTACTTTTTCTGACAGAATCTTAGTTATCAGTTGATTCAACTACTGCTCATCTCAGTTGCCCAAATTATTCTCTGTATGATTCCTTTCGTCTCAAAGGTAGTTGTGCATATGTCTGTTCCAATATTTCCTGTCAGAGACTTGGATATTTGGAATCTCCTCCTTTTGATCTTCTCTGGCTTAAAATCTCTCTCTACCTCATTGTGTCAAATTCATCTGTTGTCTCTACAGTTCCCCCAACTCCATTAATCACCTGGAGCTCTTTGACTTTCTCCTGTACAACTTTCCTAACAGTGAGGTAATTTTCCTTGGTGATTTTAATGTTCACAACTCCAGCTGGCTTCCGTTTTTTAGTCACACCAACCCAGCAAGTCGAGATGCTCAGCTTTTGCAATTACTAATGACCTCGCACAGATTTCTTCATTTACCTACAAGAATATCGGACAATCCTAACCATACAGCCAACACACTTGATCTTTTTCTCACAAACAACCCTTCTAAGTACACGGTCAAAGTGAGTGGCCCTATAGGCACCTCAGATCACAACTTGGTGATTGTCTCTTCTCCAATGGAGCCTTTATCTCATGGCTATTCCCAACCTGGTATTGTTTGGAATTACAAGAATGCAAAATGGGATGACCTGCAAGATTTCTTTCTTTTCTTCTTTTCCTTGGTCAGATTACTGTTTCAAATATTCTGATGTCAATGTTTGCTCAGATCGGGTCAATGAAATTATTCTTGTAGGAATGGAATACTTTATTCCACATTCCACTTTAAAATCTCGTCCTTTATCTAAACCTTGGTTTTCCAATAAATGTGCTAAAGCTGTTCAAGAGAAGAATGTTGCATATCATATTTGACTTGTTTCCAATTCTTCAGTTTCATTTTCTGCCTACATCAAAGCTCACAACAGTTGTAAAGCAGTTATTAATCAGTCTAAACTAGATTTTGAACAGGTTAAAAGTAGAAAACTTGCTTGTTGCCCTAATGGAAGCTGAGCATTCTGGTCTCTTGCCAAAGCTATTGGCTGCAACTTTTGCTCACCACTTCTCCCACCTCTGTCAAAACCAGATGTTCTGTTGTCACTTCAACCAAGGATAAAGCTGACCTGCTAGCATCCCATTTTCCTTCCAACTCATGTATTAATGATCTTGGTAAAACACCTCCCACCATTCCCAACACACTCCATTCAATACCTCCTGTGGTCTTCTGTCAAAATGATGTCAGAAGGATTTTGACGAATCTTGATGCTAAGAAAGCTCCAGATCCTGATGGTATTTCTCCACTTGTTCTCAAAACCTGTGCTCTTGAACCTACTCCTGTTCTTTTCCACCTTTTTTCTCTTTCTTATTCCAAAGGTGTTTTTCCTTCTGCTCATAATTTCCTTGGAAATTTGCTCATATCCAGCCAGTTCCTAAAAAGGGTGAGAAATCCCTCCCATTCAATTATCATCTCATTGGAATTACTTCTACTCTTTCTAAATTGAGGGAGAAATCAATTAACCGCCAACTCTTAAACTACCTAGAAATCTTCTGTCTGATCAAAGATCGCCAGTATGGATTCTGTTAGTGTTGATCCATTTATGGACAAATTGTGTGGAAAAGTTCGGTGAAACACAAGCAGTTGCTCTTGACATCTCAAAGACTTTTGATCGTGTTTGGCATAAAGGTCTTCTAAACAAGCTTCCATCTTATGGTTTGCCAACTGTTTTCTGTAATTGGTTATCTAGTTTTCTCTCTGACCTCTCACTGAAGGTGATAGTTTATGGCTCTCTAACTTCTCCCCTAATGCTGGTGTCCCCCAAGGTTCAGTTCTTTCCTTCACTCTTTTCCTCTTCCATATTAATGGCCTTCCATTGACTGGAAATCCTATCCATAGTTTTGCTGATGATAGCACATTGCATTTCACTTTCCATTTTGAGAAACCTTGCCCAGCTCAATCAGCTTCAACTTCTCGAATATCTGCTACCAATTCCTTAAATGCCGATTTTCAGGTAATTCTCCAGTGGGCAAAGACATCTTAGTTGATTTCAATCCTTCTAAAACTCAATCTTGTCTTATCTCACAAAAAGAGCTCCTGTGTTTATCTTTTGGGATTATCCTGACTTCTAATCTCTCTTGGCACAATCACATTACAAATATTGCTTTCTCTGCATCTAAAAAACTTGGTTTTCTCTTTTGCTCTTGGCATTACTTTTCTTCCAAACAGCTGTTCACTCTGTACAAATCGTAGATCCGCCCTACCATGGAATATTGTTCCCGCATCTGGGGCTTTGCCCCCAAAACCTCTCTCAGGCTTTGAGATTCCATTCAGAAGAGGGTAGTTAGGTTAATTAATGACTCCTCTCTAACAGAGTCTCTCCACTCGCTGTCTCATAGATGTACTGTTTCTGCTGCATGCGTTTTCTACAAGGTCAAGGTGTGTTTATTTCAATTGCGTTCTCCACAGTTTCCCCTATATGCCACTGTAGCATCTGAAAAGGTGAAGGCCGGCAAGTGTATGTATGTAGATGTGTAAATATGTGTTTTGTTATATTGAGTGTTGAGTGCCGGCACTGGCAACTTAGCAACCAGGGGACAGGGTACACCTGGTCCTCTGACCCCTGACTCCCAACCTTGGCAACGAGGAGGCACGTCAGGGTTCGCTTTCTAGCTGAGACTCTTACTGGGGCTACAGGCAACCCTGGGAGCCCCAAGGGAAAGGAAGTGGGGATAAGAATTGAAGTATGGGGATTGGAAGGGATGGGGAGGTTGGATAGAAGATAAGGGGAAGTGATAGACCTCCCATGAAATAGAAGAGAGAAGTTTACAATAGTGTATAGAGCGGGGGTGGGAATATATATTTATATTCGAAAAATTAGAAACAATTCTAATTGTTCGAATGTTTCCTATTATTGGTGGTTTTTACATGTAGGCATTAGTGTTCATACAATTCTGGTCATTAAGCTAGCATTATTTAGGTTATCTTAAATCCACATGGCTTGTACATATTAGGTTTAGAAGTTTAATGCTTAATGATAATGAATTTCCATGAGAAATTATTGATGAAAATTTTTTTATCTGTAGCAAAAGGTAATTACTAATTATTATTAACAGTATATTTCTATCTTATTACTATCATAATCTATAATACATATTTGCATTCCATCATGTGGCCGTGAATCCCCTAATTTGTCGGGGGCTTTGAGTGGATTGACAGCCCTTTTGATGTAATGTCTCATACTTACTCGTTTCTGTTTGTAAAATAAAAACATTTTCATCAGTAATTTATCATGAAAATTCATTATCATTAAGCATTAAACTTCTAAACCTAATATGTATAGGCCATGCGGATTTAAGATAACCTAAATAAGGCTAGCTTAATGTCCAGAATTGTATGAACACTAATGCCTATATGGAAAAACCACCAATAATAGGGAACATTCAAACAATTAGAAACGAATATGTACTGGCATGTATTATGTTCAATTGGCCAATATACGGCAAAAACAATGGCATTAACGATGCACAAAAGGATTAAAATACTAAAGAATACATACATCTAAACGTAATATTAATATATAAAACAGCATAATATATATATACAGTAAACCCCCGCTATTCGCGGTATCTGTATTCACGGATTCGCGATCGCCGATTTAATATAAAATGAAACCTAAAAAAATGTGAATTTTAAAGCACCGTGAATATTTTCCGCCATAAAAAACATGAGCGTGGCTAAAATTATCTTTCCCGGTCAAAACAGCGCTCAGTGGGTGGGGGGGGGGAGAAGGGTGACAAAATCGCGAGCGTGGATGTTTCTCGCTAATCCTTGTTCAGTATGTGTTATGCGTTTGTCATGGAAGGTTTTGTCGTTTGCTTTTAATTTATATGTTTATAAATTGAATAAATTTATCAATTTATAAATTGATATGCTTACAAAAATGATAAATCTACCGTTTTGCAGTGTAAAACAGACTTTTTCGAGTGTGTTAACGGAAGAAAGTGCCTTTATTGTGGACAAGTTCTTTCTAACCCCCTACAAAAATATGGCTACGAATAAAAAGAGAAATGTGAAAATATCAAAGAAGGTGATGACATTAGCGAATAAAATTGAATTATTAGACAAAATTTCTAATGGTGAAAGTGTCTCCTCAGTGGCAAAACATTATAAAATCAATGAGTCAACGGTACGATCAATCAAAAAATCGGAATAAAAAATCCGCTGTAGTGTCCGTGAAAACGCGCTAATTGTTTCAAAAATTTGCTCTGTAACTCGTGATGTTAAATTAGAAAAAATCAAAAAAGCTTTAAATCTGTGGATAGAACACCGAACTCAAAATAAGATTCCGTTGAGTTCACTCATCATTCGCAAAAAGGCAAAACTCCTTTATCAACACTTTAGCGAAACTGGTGATAGCACTGGCGGGATGTTTTTTTTGCTAGCAAGCAAAGGTGCTGGTTTGAAAGATTTGTTTGAAATTTCTAATAAATATTACATTTAATATTAAATTGTTTCTTATTTTCATTTTGATGCCATATTCTTGCATTTGACTATGTACTGTCTATGTACATAGTCATATTATGAAGGTACATATAATACATACATAGACAAAATTTTAGACTAGTTTTTCTTATATATTTCATACTTTGGAACGGAACCCCTTTATTACTATGGGAGCCATAACTCAGTATTCGCGTTTTCGGTATTCGCGACATTTCTCAGGAACGTTACATTATATTAAAAAAAATAATAATAATAAAATAAAATGCAACAATAAAAAAAAATAAATAAAAATAAATTAAAAAAAAAACCTATATACAATATTTACTATTAGCTAAGTGAGTACGATCACCACTCCTGGGGGACTTAATTAGAAAACCAAAACTATGAATAACACTTCATTACATTAATTAACACCATTTGAAAAGTATTAGGCCACAGCAACCAGACACACTTGTCCAGTCGTTGTACAGGACTCAACCACTTTACCTCAACTTTTTTTTTTTTTTTTTTTTTTTTTTTTTGTGGTGCTATGATTATCTGATCCGACACTACCAGATTTCACCATTAAACTCCGAAGGAAATGGCGAGGCGCTATCCATGATCAAACATAAGTAGCACCCTGTCAGAGTTTTACAATTCAATATCATATTTACAACATGCACAGCCAACTTTTCCTCTGTACACAAAATCGCTATTAATATCGTGATAGTCTTTACAAGTCACATTTTGACAGAAACCACACTGCTCAAGATCCACTAACATAACCAACAGATAACCTCTCTGTTAATTCTACTAAATCCAATTCCCCTCAACGTGGGCACCTGTACGTGGTGAGGGGACCTCCCAGTGACGCTGCTGGACTTCCAGACTAGCATCACTGGGATCCAACGCCCACAGCCCAGGTTCCAGGCTTACATCAATGGAATCCGGCGTGTTTGCCGTGCGATGCGACCCGTGGAAATTCGGAAAGGGGGATCCTGGTGGTTGAGGGGCCCAGCTTCAATACACCACTTTGGCCCCTGCTTCGACAAGACGGGTGGTCCTGGAAGGCCCGGCTAGGATCAATCGGCTAGTAGGCTCGCCTGCGAGGGTCAACCGTGTCAATGCCACGCCCCTACCCTCATGGTCCGAGGGACAGGATTCAGGCTGGCGGCGGTGCGGGTATAGTGTCTGGGTAGCCCTGGCGTTCCACTCCCGAGTGCATTTATTGCATGCCGGGTAGTGGGCGTCCCTTTGGGCTCCGTGGTGGGTGGGGAGCCCGGGCACTGAACCATATAAAAAACTCTATGAATCCTGATAAACTAACTTCTTCAGGGGCCCCAACCCGGTCCCTATCTGAAAACATAGACGGAGAGGCAGATAATATTATTGCGACAAAGAGGCAGCGAACTGAAACACCATCATCAGGGCCTGTCCCAAGATTTCTGATTATACATTCCACCAGTGAAAAACCGATTGGTAAAATGTCGCCCTTTTTTATTCAAAAAGGGTTAGATGGGTTAGTAGGTTCACCCAAATCGGTTAAGAGGCTCCGTTCTGGAGACCTTTTAATTGAATCTAAAAATGACAGGCAATCTGAACATCTACTCCGAGTAACATCAATCGGAGGAATCCCTATAACAGTGACACCACACAGAACACTCAATTCATCGAGAGGTGTCATTTCGGAGTGGGACCTTCTCGACGTTACCGAGGAGGAAATCTGCTCCGAATTAAAACCACAGGGAGTCATTGCCGTCAAGAGAATTACTGCGCGAAGGGATGGAAAAATTGTTAAAACCAGGAGCGTTATCCTGACTTTTAACTCTCTTAAACCTCCTGATGAGATTAAAGCTGTATACATCAACTGTTCAGTGCGTCCATACGTTCCGAACCCTTTACGGTGTTTTAAATGCCAGAAGTATGGACATTCTCAAATGGCCTGCTGTGGAGTCCTTGCATGCGCTCGATGCGGTGCAAAGGGCCACGAAACAACAGCATGTTCAGCCGTAAAACCCACCTGTATTAACTGTGAACACCCAGCCTATTCACGAGCATGCCAGAGGTGGAAAGAAGAAAAAGAAATTCAACGGCTGAAGGCAGAGCTAAATATATCATACCAGGAGGCAAGGAAATCGGTCAAACCCCTGAATATCAATAAACCTACCTACGCCCAGAACGTAGCAGGGAGATGTTCCGTCGGAACTCAGACGGACATGACCATTCCTCCAAAGGAGTCTTTCACTCCCATCGCGCGTTATCTCTTAAGTTCACAAAAACCTACACAGAAGGACCAATCAGCTGCCACTCCTATATCAGTACCTCCTAATGCTCCACAAGTTCCAAAGGTAACTATGAAAGAAAAGAATAAAAAAGGGGAAGTCCCCCATAGCACCCAAGATAAGATGGATGTCGAGCAGAAGGAGGTACCCGAAGATTCAGTCTTGGAACTCTTTGCGGAGGAAGAAATGGACACGGGACAGCGTCCATTCTTTCCCAAAAAAGATAAATCCAAGACTGATAAAAGTAAGCCCTCAGCACCTCGGAAGCCGCCTGATGGACCCATCAAGCCAAAATAATGGCTAAATTCCTACAATGAAATTGTCGTGGATTCCGGCGAAATATCGATGACATCAAGGCCCTCCTGCAAAAGCACGAGCCAGTTTGCTTTTGCTTGCAGGAGACATATCTAAAGGCAAATGATGATCCCACCATGCAGAACATCACAGTTTTTCGAAAGGATAGAATTGCGAATGGCTCTGTACATGGGGGAGTGGCTATCCTTGTGGGTAACCAGACCCCAGTGCAGCCCTTGCTAATTACAACCAGCATAGAGGCTGTCGCAATTCGCCTTTCAGTGGGATTTTTATTAACTGTGTGCTCCATTTATTTGCCGCCTGGAACTGACATCTCCCAGGTAGACCTTGATGATCTTCTAACGCAGCTGCCTCCCCCTTTCTTAATTCTCGGGGATTTTAACGGACATAACACCCTGTGGGGTAGTGCTAACATCAACGGAAGGGGACGAGTCATTGAGCGTATGCTCAATAACAATGACCTTCCCTTCTAAATAGTGGAAAAAACACCTTCTTCCACATGCCTACCCGTACTTTTTCTGCCATTGATCTCTCTATCTGCTCCCCTTCTCTATTCCCTTCACTCACTTGGGAAGTGGAGGAGAATCCATACGGAAGCGATCACTTCCCCGTGATAACCTTGTTACACAGTGGGAGGCCATGTCTTCCTTTTAGGTTACCACGGTGGAAGATTGATCAGGCTGACTGGACTGCCTTCCAACCTCAGGTAAATTTTGATCTTAGCACAGTCAGTCAAGAGCCTATCAATGATGCAGTTAAGTACATCACAGAAAATATTGCCCAAGCAGCTGCGAATGCTGTTCCAAAAACATCTGCCTGGTTTCCACCATTTCCTAAACCTTTGTGGAATTCACAATGCACAGCAGCAAAAAAGGCTCAAAATAAAGCATGGGGGATATTCCGCCGATATCCTACCACGACCAACCTTATATCCTTTAAACGTGCACGAGCCAAAGCACGATATATCCGCCGTCAGAGTCAAATGGAATCGTGGATCCGTTTTACATCATTGGTAGACTATTAACCAGTCTACCAACTCTAAGGTAGTCTGGGATAAAATCCGGAAAATGAAGGGAAAATATACATCCCACCCTTCTTCAATCCTAGATTATAATGGATGCGCTATTGCAGATCCAACTGCAATAGCTAATGCTCTTGGGGAAACATTCTCTAACACCTCTGCAACATCTTCGTATTCCCCAGAGTTCCTGGTCCTTAAACATAAACCGGAAAAGCAAGCACTTAATTTTAAGACCAAGGGCCTCTATCCCTACAACGGGGCATTCACTATAGAAGAACTGAAAAGAGCCCTCAATCTTTCCAAAGCAAGTGCTGTTGGACCAGATGGCATCCATTATGAAATGATTAAACATCTTTCACCAAAATCTATGGATTGTCTGCTCCTTCTGTATAACAGAATCTTTACTGAAGGGCAGTTTCCGGACTCCTGGCGAAAGGCAATCGTTCTTGCCTTTCCTAAGCCAGGAAGGGATCCAAAAGTCACCACCAATTATCGTCCTATTGCTCTGACTAGCTGTCTGTGCAAACTCCTGGAGAGAATGGTCAATTCTCGTTTAATATGGTATTTAGAATCAAATGACCTTCTTTACAGCATCCAGTGCGGCTTCCGAAGGAACCGGTCCACTTTGGACCATCTTATTAGATTGGAAGCATCCATCCGGGATGCTTTCCTAAAACGCGAACACTTGGTGTCGGTGTTCTTTGACATGGAGAAAGCGTATGACACAACTTGGAGATTTGGCATTTTAAAAGATTTACATAGCCTAGGCCTAAGAGGGCATCTTCCTGTGTTTATTCAAAATTTTTTAGCCAATCGATCGTTCCAAGTTCGTGTGGGATCCTCACTCTCTCGCTCCTTTAGCCAAGAGGAGGGAGTACCACAAGGATCAGTATTAAGTGTCACGCTTTTTGCCATCAAAATAAATTCCATCACAGAACAACTTCCTCCAACCGTAAACAGTGCCCTCTATGTTGATGATTGTAGCATTTTTTGCCAGTCGTGCAACATGAGGGTTATTGAAAAACAACTGCAGAAAGCCATTGATAGTCTGAATTCCTGGGCACTTGCTAATGGCTTCAGGTTCTCACCGGAGAAGACCGTTTGCATACACTTTTGTCGCAAGCGTAATCTTCATCCTGAACCTGAATTAAGGCTCGGACAAAATGCTATTCCAGTAGCAGCGAACACAAAATTCTTGGGACTCATATTCGATAAAAAATTGACCTTTTTGGATCATGTTCGTCAACTCCGCACAAAGTGCACAAGAGCCCTTAATATGCTCCGCTCGCTCTCCTCCTTATCTTGGGGTGCAGACCGATGCACCCTTCTATGGCTTTACCGTGCACTTGTGCGATCCAAATTAGATTATGGGTCCCAAGTATATTCTTCAGCCAGAGACAGTGTACTTCGATGGCTGGATCCTGTCCATCATCAGGCTATACGTATCGCTACTGGAGCATTTCGAACATCTCCTGTCCAGAGTTTATACGTCGAAGCAAACGAACCACCGTTATCGTTTCGACGTAAGCAGTTGTCTTTAAAGTACGCTTTAAAACTGAAATCCTTGCCAAACCATCCTACGTGGCCCTTCGTTTTTGAGTCACGATGGGAAAACCTGTACAATACTCGTAAGACTGCCAATCGTCCTTTTGGTATTCGATTCCAAGAGCTACTCAATGAACTTAATATCAAGGTAGACAAGGTTGCCCAAACATCAAAGCAACCCTTTCCACCCTGGCATGCTCGTGTCCTGGCATGCGACTTGTCGCTTAGAAACTGGTGGAAGTCGGACACTTGATCATGTGTCTACCTGCAGCTTCATTCAGCACACCGAACTGAATATTCCGACTTCGCGCCAGTCTACACAGACGGTTCGAAGTCGGAATCATATGTGGGATCTGCTGCTGTCTTTACAGACAGCACTATATCAGAGCAGATTCCCTCTGAATGCAGCATATTTACTGCAGAGCTGCACGCTGTAGAGTTAGCCTTGGATCATATTAGTAAATGCCAAAACCATCGGTTCATTTTATATTCCGACTCTCTTAGCATGTTACAGGCTTTAATATCTGTGAGATATAATCCTCAACTTCTATTAGAATAAGAAGCGACCTGGAGCGAGGGGTGTTGGGGGTTTCAGGGGCGGATGGCAGTCATCCTGGAATAGTTGGGTATATGGGATGTGTTAGGGTAACAAGGAATAGGCATAGGAGCATGTATGCTTGCATGTATACCAATGCTAGAAGTATAGTAAATAAATTTGATGAATTTGAAGTGTTGGTCAAGACATCAAAGGCGGATATTGTTGGGATAGCAGAGACGTGGTGTCACAAAGATATAAGGAATGCAGAACTGGAATTTGGGGAGTACAATGTGTACAGGAAGGATAGACAGGACAGAAAGGGAGGAGGTGTTATGCTGTTAATTAAGAAAAACATAAAATCAAAAGAAGTGCATCCAGTTGATATAGATGGACAGTGCACTGTTGAGTCAGTTTGGTGTGACATAAGCACTGCAAAAGCAAAGATAAGAGTAGGAGTGTGTTATAGGCCTAATGACTCGAATGAGTACAATGAACAATTGTACAGAGAAATAGAGTGGGCCAGTAAATCAGAATGTCTTATAATGGGGGATTTTAACTTCCCAGATATTGACTGGAACTTGTGGGTTGGTCACTCACACACTAGTCAGACTTTTGTGGATTTATTGGATGATTGTTTTCTGCAGCAGCATGTTCGAGAGGCAACCAGAGAAAGTAATACTCTTGATCTGGTTATCAGCAGTGATCATTCGTGTATTAGGAATTTGCAGATAAAGGAACCACTAGGTGGCAGTGATCACAGTGTGCTGAAGTGGGATTTACTCAAAGAGGTAACTACCGTCAGGGGTAAAGGAAAGGGTTTTTGCTTCCGTAAAGGGGAGTACAGTGGTCTCAGACAGTTTTTAAATTCTGTACAGTGGGATCGACTGACGATGTTACAAACAGTAAATTCTAAGTGGGAAGCATTCAAGGAATTAATCGTGGAAGCTACTAGACTTTTCATACCGATGAAGAAATATTGTTCAAGGTTTAGGCCTAAATGGTTATCAAATGAACTAATGAGACTCGTGACAGAGAAGAAAAATGCATGGGATGCATATAAATTATCAGGCGACGCAGAAGCCTGTAGCAGATATAAGCTAGTCTGTAATCAGGTCACAAAGGAGGTTCGGCAGGCAAAGGCAGATTACGAGAAATCTTTGGCAAAAGATGCTAAGAAAAACAGCAAGGATTTCTTTACTTATATAAACTCTAAAAGGAAGGGGCTGAATATGATTGGTCCACTTGACATCGATGGTTCGACTGTTGATGATCCTGCTCAGATAGCAAACAAACTGAATGAGTATTTTGCATCTACATTCACACATGAGGAATCATTACAGTTTGAAAATGGAAGAAGGTTATCAAATTGTAGCAGTGTGCTTAATGATTTTGTAATAACTGAGAGCAAAGTGGAGGAGAAATTGTTGAAGTTAAACATAAGAAAGGCACCTGGGGCGGATGGGATCAATCCAGTTATATTAAAGGAGGCGGCAAAGCAACTAAGCAAACCCTTAGCCATAATTATGAGAGCAACCTTGGATTCAGGGGAGGTTCCCACGGACTGGAGATGTGCAAATGTATCCCCAATTCACAAAGGAGGTTCGAAGGGTGACACGAATAATTACAGACCAGTTAGTTTAACTTCTGTTCCGTGTAAAATAATGGAGTCACTGGTTAAAGATGCATTGCAGGATCATCTAGACAAGACTGCAGCAATAATTCAGACACAGCATGGGTTTGTTAAGGGAAAGTCTTGTCTGACAAATTTGATTGGTTATTATGATGTGGTCACAAAGGAACTGGATGCAAAAAATAATTTTGATATCATATACTTGGATTTCAGGAAAGCTTTTGACACTGTTGCGCATGGAAGACTACTGTACAAATTGGAGCAGAATGGTATTAAGGGTAAGTTGCTACAATGGATAAAAGGATGGTTAAGTGGGAGAAGACAGAGGGTGGTAATCAATGGGTGCTGCTCTTCGTGGACTAATGTTATTAGTGGAGTCCCACAGGGTTCGGTGTTGGGTCCACTGTTGTTTTGTATATTTATCAATGATATTGATGAAGGTATATCAGGCTTAATGTCGAAGTTTGCAGATGACACGAAGGTTGGCAGGGTTGTTAATGACAGTAATGGCAGTGTGCTACTGCAACAGGATCTAGATAATTTGGGCAGATGGGCTAAGAAGTGGCAACTGAAGTTTAACCTTGACAAATGCAAAGTACTGCATATGGGTAGAAGTAACCCCAGAGAAACGTACCAACTGTGTGGTACTACACTTAAGGTGGTAGAAAATGAAAAAGACCTGGGAGTAATTGTGCAGTCAGATATGAAGTTTTCTGAGCAATGTAGACAGGCTGCTAGGGCAGGTCATGGGGTTTTGTCAATGATATATAGGAATTTTGCTAGCAGGGAAAAGGAGGTGATTGTCCCTCTGTATAAGGCAATGGTCAGGCCACGCCTTGAGTACTGCGTACAGGTCTGGAGGCCTCATTTTAGGAAGGATGTAGATTTGCTTGAGCGTGTACAGAGAAGAGCAACACGATTGGTGAGGGGAATGAAGGGATCCTCTTACCAAGAGAGGCTTAAGTTCTGCAAATTGCAGTGGCTGGAGACTAGGCACCTGCGCGGTGATCTGATTGAGGTCTATAAGGCCTTGAATGGGTTGAGCACGCTGAATTCTGATGGGATCCTCCCACTTGTTCAGAATACGAACCTACGGGGACATAAGTTCAAATTAAGAAAGGATAGATGTAGAATAGATGTGCGGAAATTTGCCTTTAGCCAGCGGGTGGTTAATTGCTGGAACAAACTTCCATCTGTCGTTGTGGAAGTTGATAGGTTAAATAAATTTAAGGAGGAACTGGACAGGCATTTGGAGGGTATGGTGTGATTTTTTTTTTTTTTTGGCTGATGCTGCATAAGCTCCTACACTTGCTTTCTTGCATCAAGTGCCACCACTACTACTACTACTACTCATCCAGTTCTGTCTAGCATTCAGCAGAAGATTCACGTTCTCCATGAACGCGAATATGACATCCGCTTCTGCTGGATTCCCCGCCACATTGGGATTAGGGGAAATGATTTGGCTGACGCCGCAGCCAAATCAGCAATCCCCAATAATAATCGCTGCCTGTCAGTCCCCTATACAGACTACAGGCAAACAATACAGCAGAAGATACATTCCCAATGGCAGGATTCGTGGAATAGACAGACTGGGAATAAACTATATTGTATAAAGCCTGTAATTGAACCGTGGCAGTCTAGTCTGCGCAGGAATCGTAAGGAGGAAGTTGTTCTTGCCCGGACCCGCATAGGTCATAGTCATTTGACTCATTTGTTTTTGCTGAGGGCTGATGACCCTCCTATGTGCGTGTTCTGTGGCACAACTTTAACTATCAGACACCTTTTAATTGACTGTCCAAATTTTAGCAATATCCGTATTACCGCTTTTAACCATCTGACTGAGCCGTATACACTCAGTCATATTTTATCTGACAATGGCAATGTGTCTGCTGTTTTTAGCTATTTTAAGTCAATAAAAGTTTTTAATTGTATTTAATTTTTGCTACTGTTACATTACTATATATCTGGACACGGTGGCCTTACTAATTAGGTCACCAAGAATTTAAACTTTTTAAATATTACATAGTCTTGGCGCATTATAGCCTTAGCTGCTAATGCGCCAAAAAAATCCAAACAAACAAACAAACTAAATCCAATTTTATATTTATGGCAAATAATCTACAAAACACAACATCATTACCATCGTAGAACCAACATATTTACTTAAGAAAAGAAAACTAAGGACTTATTTACAGAAAACATATTTAATGGGCAAAAAAGTATAGTAGTTCTTGTCCTTGAACACAAACTCTGGATTACTTGGCATCACTCTTTACAGATCAATTCCAATTAGTCTCTTCCTACGTGCAAACAATTTATCTGCAAAATTACAAAAAGCTAGGAAATTTTCTTTATCATTGAGAAAACATGGTAGGTCATCTTCGTTGTACACTTCTGTAAGAAGCTGTAGATTATTTCTTAAGTCTGTATAGAGATAGCAGTTAAATATTAAATGCTCCATGGTCTCAGGAGCACCACACTTACATAATGGAGAGGCAGCCAACCCCAGAGTGAAAAATTTGGACTTCAAGCTGCCATGCCCTGTTTGAAGAAAAGATACATTCAGACCTGGGCAAAACTAGGCCAACCGTTGCTTGGTAAATTCTAATATGTTAGGAAGGTATCTAAAAGTAACTCTACCAACTTCTGTATTGGATCAAGTTAATTGCCAGCTATTAACAAACTCTCTTCTAATTCTACAATTATCATCCTTGGTTGGTATGTCTAAATTAATTGAATAGTTGCTCACCCTTGCAGGCAGAGCTTTCCAACGATAATATTGTAAGTAGTGGTAAATAACTTCATATTGAATGGGATGTTTTCCACTCAATATTTGGAGTGCCATTGTTGACACTGTTCTGCAATTTCTTGTGATTGCAAGAAGAAAGAAACGTTGTGCTTGAGTCAAATACTTCAAGACTAAACAGTTATTAACACGATAACCCCATGCACCTGCAGTATAACAAATTATTGGTATAAAAATACATTCATAGTATAACTTTAAAGTTGCGGGTTTAATTCCCCAGACATTTTTAGTTATTTTAATGATTTTACCAGTTAAGACTTATTTTGTTCAGCACATTTTTTGCGTGTGCTACAAAACTAAATCTATCGTCCATCGTTATTCCAAGATATTTATAGGTTCTTACAATTTTAATAGATTGATTATTAATTTTTACATTGGGGGAGGGTCTATTCAGGGTCAAATAACATTTCAAAAGCATTTGTTTAGTTTTGTCAATAGAAATCTGTAGTTTGTACATACTACACCAACTATCAAGGTCTCCCAAGATTTCGTTCCCACGTTCTTCAAGTTCCCTACGAGACTCTCCAAAAACCAGTACTGTCAAGTCGTCTGCATATGCTGCCTTCGAAATTTTGTCGTGCTGTACCCCGAGGGCAACCCCGAGTAACAGCACGAGTAAGCGAACAGACACCAGAATACACCACTAGGCTATGACCATGGAAATAATCAGAAACTAGATGATAAAGGGGAGCAGACACCTAGGCCTCCCAAAACGTCGCCAAGACACTTTGCCACCATAAGGTGTCAAAGGCCCATTTGAAGTCCACAAAGAGGCCGAGGACATACTTGGAATCCGCATTTGAGACCAAATCCATTACAAACTTTATAGCATCAACATTTGAACAGCCTTTTGTAAAGCCAAATTGAGTGTTTACTTGTAGATTTTTATCCTTATAATATTTCATAAATCTAGTTACAATAACCTTTTCTAAAACCTTGCCTAGCACTGGTAGTAATACAGTAGGTGGAAGGAACATTTAGGGGTTTGTTAGGATTTTTAACCAGAATTTTTAAGATTGGCTTGCTTCCAGGGAGTTGGAAAATGCCCATCAGCCAAACAGGAATTAAGAAAACGTACTCTCCAGTACACAAATGTCTTGGCAAATAATGCCATCCAATATTGCATTCATCAACTCTGTCCAAGAAAGAGTCTCTTGCCCATCAGCCACGATAGACGAAACGATCTCACCAGGGTGCAATTTCTCCACTACAATTTTGTTAGCAAGTCCCCATGGTTCATCCTCTAGTGTCGATTTAACTGCTTGTTCCCAATCATTCTTTTTTTCTCTATAAATTTGATTAAAGTAGGTCCACCTGGCCAGCTTGTAAAGGTTGCCAGACGGTCCACCTCAACCCTTGCCCTATTATTTCTCTTGGCACGCTGGTGGTTATGCCGAGCACTTTTCATTTCGTTTCTCAGATTTGTGAGATCCTGAGACCACCAGGGCACATGATTCTGTTTTCTCTTTTTCTTTGTGAGAGAGGCATCACAGACCAACCTTATTAGGTCACTTATGGCTTACACCTGCTCCATTGCTGGCAGTTGCCCAATTATCTTGATGTTATCAGCCGTGGCTTCTACGCACCGCCTGTTCTCAAAAGTTTCCCAGTTTGCACCCTGAGTCCTGTACCCTGGAAAATCGTTTTAGTTCGTTCTTGCCATACAGCCTGAATCCATAACTTCAAATGTTATGGGGTTATGGTCACTTGCTGACCATGCAGTTCTAACTTGCCGGTTTCTTATGTTTTGTCCAAATATAGAGTTGGACACTGTGATTCTATGAATATCTATGAAGGATTGACCAGATGCTGAGACAAAAGTAGGGGGGGGTGCCCTACAGTGTTCCAAAGATGTAAGTTCTTAGTTAGGAGTAACTCCTCTAATAACTCGCCTTTTTGAGCTGTAAAGTGACTGTTCCATAATGTAGATGTGGCATTTGCATCCATACATATAATAACTCTTCTACCCGCCAATCTGTGGAGAATATCCTCTACATAATTTAAGTAAAGCTCAACCTGTTGATGTTGTTGAGAGCATTGAAAATACAATGAAACAAAATACACCTGCCCAAACATACCCTCCAGACAGGCACAAGCTTGTTATATTTGTGACAATTATGCCTGGATCAACTATAACCACGGCTGCCCAAACCCTGGCCACAGCGTTCCTGCCACTTCCGGTAGTTTCAGCATTAGATTGCACAATTTTTAATGATAATGGTAATACCTTTACAACTCCTTTATATGAATACACTTCCTAAAGGGTTAAGATTTGGATATCGTGGTCAGAGATTATTCTAGTTAAGTCATTAGAGACCGCGATCGACCTTTGACAGTTCAATTGTAAAACTTTAATTGGTTTGCTAGTGTTATGATTTATATTGCGATTAAATGTAATTAGTACCAGACTTGGTCACTTCTTGCACGCGTATATACTCAGGACAGCCGTTGTCACGATAGGAATGATCTGCTTTCTTCTTGCACATTTTACAGTTGGGACAAGTTGCAGGAGAAGCCTTGTCAGGACAAGACTCAATCTAGTGCCCCTGATTGCCACAGTGCCCACAAGTATATTCAGGTTGATGGCAATTACGTGCAGAGTGCCCGTAGCCGAGGCATTTAAAGCATCGTGATGCTATAATAAAATCCTTTACTCCATGTGATGCCCATCCAATGTATACACGATTACCAGTATTCAATAGAATTTTCCTAATGTTGGCAGGGGTTTCAATGACCCAGTGAAAGTTATTCTTAATTTTAGACTTAATTTTAAATCTAACCTTGACACATTTTTTGAATTCGTCACCAGTTATACTGTAATCGGCAAGGTTCTTATCGTATAAATCCTCAAGAAGATCATTATCAGTGATCTCTTTATTAACGTCATATATTATAAGAGTGGGATTCAATTTCTTAGGAAGGTCCACATTTAAATTGTGATCCTTCAACTTACTACACTTCTTTAGTTTCTCAAGATCATTGTTAGAGTCAGCCTCAATTACAATACCTCTATCTCTAACCTTTCTTATTGATTTTATCTTAATTCTCTTCAATTCTGATAAACTCCTTTGTCACCATTTGTTTTGAATTCACTTTTGTCATCAGCACACACTAATACTGCATGTCTGGTTTGTGTCCCGGAGGGGATCGCACTCACATTAACCTGTTTGCCTACACCATAAGCAGCTACACCAGCATAACTAGCTGCTGAAATTTGAGCAGGCAATCTTTTAATGCAATTTCAGTTTTTAGCTCTCCATTCTCAATGGTTAGTTCAAGTAACATGCGTTCCATGGAATTCCATACTTTGCCAACCTCAGCATGGAAGAGGTAACCTTAGTCTCATTCTTAAGAAAGTCAAGTAAACTATTCTTCAGAACAAAAACATAATCAAGAACAGCTGAGTCATCTAAATGGACTGTCTCATTATTCTGACCATTATCAGTTACTTTTGTCCTTTCTTGGACCAGTGCAAGTGGGGGAAAATGTTGCCCTAAAATATCAACAATATTGATAGAAGGGTCCTGGAAATCGGCCAGTCCAGCCTCCACCAGTTCCGGGGCAATGGTCAAATCCCCTGGCATGGAAAATGAGCAATTTTAATCAGACATAATTACTAAAGTTGTTGAGATGTACAATAATCATATATAAGTTAGACAACTCTTAATACATCTTCAATAGACAATAATACAGCTCATTCCAATTATATAACATTTTAAGGCATTTATGCTATAATTATTATATTTATGATGCCATCAGTTAGATCACAACAATATTGTATCTAATCGTTATTTGAGATTAGAGTTAGTAATAAAGTGGCTTACTACATCAAGGCTGGTGTCACCAACCAGAGACAGTCCGGTGGTCATGTGATCAATGATGGCAAACAAAGGCTTTTGTTTACTACCACGGGGGAGAAGCAATGGCTGCCCCCATAGGTACATAATTATAGGACACAAAATTTACAGCTACGCAGAAACTAGTTTGTAGTGAGCCAATCATCTAAATAATAATATGAATCACTATTACTATTGAGGAATAGTTCACTGCACCACTCAAGTTTTAAAATAAGCAATATCAAGGTAAACCACAACAGAAAATTGCAATGTTAACAATAGCCAAACCTATATGGCATTTCAGTGCTGTGTCCTAATGAAAGCAACGATGCACAGCCCGAAATTAAAATTACTCATATTTTTGAAATGCCTTAGAAGTTGGGCACAAATAAACCATAAACAGACTCACCAACACCTAAAGAACTCGATGGGAACAATTTTAATCCGAAGAGAAGACTTTGAACCACTTTGAAGACACAAAATATCAGAGCACCAAATTCATGGAACTTTTAAGGCATACATTGCGCACAGTCTGATATGCCTTTTCCACAGATACTTCCGTGGGCAATGTTCTTCTGATTTGACTTCTATAATTCTGGCTCTCTTTCAAACTATCCAAACACATGCCACCACCAGCCAACATCCATTTACTGTACAACTTCAAACTCACAGAATCAACTTTTCATCCTCCTCGTTTATTCATTTAACTGCCGTTTTTTGGAACAACCCTCTTTCACCTATTTTTCCTGAAAATTACCATCTACAGAAGTTCAAGTCTAATGTCAACAAATATCTTCCTTCCTCTTCTAACCCCCAATCCAAGCATGGTACTAAGTACTATAGGTTCTAATACCTTTTGTGTTTGGGGTTTTCATAAAAAAAAAAAAAAAAAAAAACAGATATTTGCAAACAGCTAAGCACAAGGACAGCATGCAATGCATAGAAAGAAATGCAAAATGACATGTAGTAATTTGTAGTGTCTTTAATATGATATGTGCCAAATTTTATTTGTATCATTTTTCATAGATAATCTTCCTCTGAGTAGTGCTGATCATGCATGCATGTTGTTCAGAAATGTTTCTTGATAGAGAAATAGGAAAAAATATATGGTTGTAACTAAAACAACAGGCATTGTTAGTAAAATTGCATGGTTAGGGCATGAAGAAGTAGTGATGACTGCAATGTGTTAGTTTTTGATTGCCACAGGCAGTAATCAAAGTGATTCCAGGCTATAACCCACTGTTGGGTTATAGGGAAATTTTGTAATAATGATAATAATAAAAAAATGTCAAATTGAAAGCAACTGTCTCTTGGCACCATCTTTACTTTGAAAGGTGACTCCATAGGATGCAATATTATATGTCTTTGACACTTATAGCAAATCTCATGATATAGACATGAACTTCTGTTTTCACATTTGATGAAATAAGTATAACAGAAAGTTCATCTTTATCAAATGACTATCTAAGTTACTTGCCTTAAAGGAATTGAAACAAACTGTGACATTCCGCTAGGTCCCAGAACATTCTGGAATCGCCGGCAATAAATCAACAGATCATGCAGCCAAAGAACCGGAATCCACTGTTTTGCAGACTTTTCAAGTTCCATATGTAGATTACAAACACATTATCCATAAAGCATATTATAATAGCTGGTCATTAATCTGGAAAGGTTATCCAGGAAACACTCTACCAAATAAAACCGGAACTAAAGCTGTGGCTCTCCAGCTTCCGAAAAAACAGGCGAGATGAAATAATTTTAGGAAGGCTAAGGATTGGGCATACTCACTTCACTCACCTGTATCTATTAACTAATGACAATGCTCCCCAATGTACATGTCAAGTACAACTGGCCATTCGCCATTTGTTAATGGACTGTCCCCACTTTCAAAATATCCGCTTAAACACCTTTAAATCAGTTACTAATACACAGTCATCAATAAATTTATTGCAGATTTTGGAAGATGATTCTAATGAAAATGAATTATTTACTTTCGTAAATCATATAGGAATATATCATAAAATATAGTTATTACAATGAAGCTAATATTTCATATTCACCTTTAGAAAGACAATATGGCCCTAGCAGCCTATGTGTCGTTAAACACAACAACAACATCAAATGACTATTTTTCCCTCCCAGGTTTACAGACTGATTTTTCGTTGTTTCCTATAAAATTTGATTTGATCATTTACCATTTAAAAATAAATTTGTTATAGAATGCCAAGGTGTTAAATGAGAACAGAACCCTTTGCTAATATTTCATTTATTAATTTTTTTTTTTTTTGTGCTGAAAAGAGAGTTTCATATCTTCTGTTTAAGTGAATGAATATTTGGTGGACATTTACACCTATCTAGAAAGAAGTAATTAAATTTTGGAAAGAGATATTAACAAATTAAACTGGATCATGTGACTGAAATGAAAAAGATTTTGAAGCCTCTGTTTATACATTTACAATCTTCAGTTAGACTGGTAGAAAACTTTCTACTTAGACAAGTCTGTTTAAAGAAAAGGTTAAAAGTGCCATGAAAAGCCATATGAGCACTTTTTTCAAATTTACTAAATTGAAAAGTACAATGTAACATCACTAGTGAATGACACTGACTCATATTCAAATCCACTTTATGATCCAAAAGTTTTGGCAGAAGAAGAAGACAAATTGATAAACATAAGAAAAGGAAATTCTGAATTACAAAGTTTTGGTAAAAGCAATCCAAAACCAAGCAACCTGATAATTCTAGACATGTATTCTTACTTTTTCAGAACAATTTGCGTGTTTCTTTTAAATGTTATGCTTGAAAATCCATACTTATCTCTTCAATCTGACATACCTCACATCCATGTATTGAGATCATTATCCCTTTATATGTTAAAGAATGTTATATGCAAATTTGTTATGACAACAGCTTTTAAATCTTCCATTTTAGAAGTTGATTATCATAGCATGTTAAGCCACAATGATAATTTGGACTTAGCATTGCCCCTCAACATGGGCATCTGTACATGGGGAGGGGACCTCCCAGTAATGCTGCTGGCCTTTCAGATTAGCACCACTGGGATCCAACTTGGTTCTAGAGTTAAATCATTGGAATATGGTGTGTGCAGCCGTATGCCGCAACCCTGGAAACTCGGAAAGGGGATCCTGGTGGGTGAGGGGACCAGCCCTAATACACCACTTTGGCCCCTGCTTCGACAAGATGGGAGGGCCCAACTGGGATAAATCATTTAGTGGGTGGTTCTTACTGCAAGGATCAGCTGTATTCGAATAAGTATCCCTCTCTTTGGTTCTGAGATAGTCAAGACTTACTGGAAAAGTGGGTATGATGCTCCCAAACGAACTTGTCATCCTATTCATGTATGCAGTACCTGTTTAGTTTCCGAGTGGGCATCCCCTAGGGCTCCGTGGTGGGTGAGGTACTTAGGTCATCTGAAAATTTTATATTACTCATATGAGTAATTTAAATATTTCTCTTTTTTCTGGGGACCCCTACCTAATTGCAATAAAAATACTGAAGCCAGAATTGAGGACACACCACCATCAGTGACACTGCTGTTCCTCATTCTCTATTCCAGTGGAGAGCAGTCAATCAGGAAGATGTCACCCTTCTTCATCCAAAAAGGATTAGAAGGGTTGGTAGGTCCACCTAAATTAGTAAAACGGCTGTGTTCTGGTAACCTTTTGGTCGAAGATTCAAGCACGAAACATGCACAAAAAATCCTGAAAGCTGCATCCATAGGGGGAATGCCTATCATCATTAGCCCCCACAAAACTCTGAACTCTTTGTGAGGTGTCATTTCAGAGTGCTAACTTCTTTATGTCTCTGAAGAAGAGGTCTGCTCTGAATTGAAAGACCAAGGAGTGACAGCTGTCAAGAGAATATTGATATGAAAGGATGGGAATCCTGTCCCTACTCAAGTTCGCATCCTAATATTCAACACCCCACAGCCTTGAAGTTCCATCAAGGCAGGCTACTTAAACTGCCCAGCGAGGATTTACATTCCAAACCCACTGAGGTGCTTTAATGTCAAAAATACGTCATTCACAAACAGCTTGTTGGTGCAATCCTACCTGTGCTGGATGTGGCGTGAGAGCAAGTAATGTTCAACTTCCAAACCGATCTTTGTAAATTGCCAAGGAGAACACCCTGCATACTCTAGAGCATGCCAGTGATGTAAGGATGAAAAACTAAAAACAGAGCTGAATATCTCCTACTAAGAGGCCAGAAAATGCATCCAACCAGTAAATAGTGGGAAGCTTTCATACGCAAAGATTTCTGCAAAATGCACTATGGATACACAAACTGAGATGACTATACTACCAAAAGAGTCATTCATTCAGATTGCACGCTATTTATTGCATTCACAAAAGCCTACCCAAAAAACAGTCAGCTCCCACTCCTATATTCATACCTCCTGGTGCTCCACCACTACTAAAACCAAGCGGTAAAGAAAAGCTGCAAAAATCAGAAGAGCCACCTGCAATACAAGAAACATGGATGTAGAGGATACCGGATGACTCAGGAAATCTGCTGGAAATCTTTACAGAAGAAGAAATGGACACAGGGCAACATCATTTTTTTTTTGAGAGAAAAATAAAGCCAAGACTGGGAAAAACCAAGTCCTCAGTCCTTTGGAAGTCACCAACGTGGACCCAACAAATCTAAATAATGGGTGCTTTCAATTTTCTATAATGGAACTATCCTGGATTCAGGAGGGCCATGATGACATCAAGGCCCTCTTGAGTAAGCACAAGCCAACTTGCTTTTTCTTACAGGAGATATATTTAAAGGCAAATGGGGACCCTTACTTGTATAACTTTTCAGCTATTCGAAAAGACAAGAGTTGGGGTTGGACCTGCCCACGGAGGAGTCATTGCCATCCTTGCGGGTAACCACACCCCCTTTCAGGCTACACCACTTACCACCCACTTAGAGGCTATAGCAGATCAACTTACGGTAGGGTTCCTCTTAACTGTTTGCTCCATCTATTTGCCACCTAATTGTCATGGAGAGATCTAAATACAAAAATTGAAGCAGAAAAAACATTTGCATGGTTGGGGAAACACAGATGGGGAAAAAAGAATGAATAGAGGCCGGAGGCTTATACAATTCCATAATGAGAACAAACAAACAATAGTGAATTCAGTGTTCCAGCATCCAGCCAGAAGACTATATATGGAAGAGTCCTGGAGACATTATTAGAAATCAAATAGATTACTTCATGATAGAAGCAAGGTTTAAAAATTCCATCAAGCAAGTAAAAACATACCCAGGAGCAGACATAGGATCAGATCATAATCTTATTGTAATAAAAGCAATAATAAAACTTAAAAATATAAGAAAACCACAAGTAAAAAAGAAAAAGGATGTTAAGATCTTAGAGATAGAAGAACACAGAATGAAATTATTATTATTATTAGCCATATGTTGCTAGGAAGCCTGAGGCTTATGCTGCACCAGCTAAAAAAAAAATTCCTGAGAGAGAGAGAGAGAGAGAGAGAGAGAGAGAGAGAGAGAGAGAGAGAGAGAGAATCAAAAGTAAAGGAGTCGCCAAGAAAGAGAAGAATGATGATATCCAGCTCAGGACCGTGTGCCAGGCCCATACTCACCAGATGTGAGCCCCCTGGAGTTTTTGCAAATGAAATATCAAAAAGTATAAGAAAAATTGAGCCACGAAAATAACTTCTACAGAAATGAAATGGATGTAAACAGGGAATGGGAAATACTTAAAAGCAGCATACAGGAAGCCACTGATCACACAATCCCACAGTCGGTCAGTGTTAAGAAAAAGCTCTGGATGACTGACAATATACTAAACTTAATGAAAGAAAGGAAAAAACTCAAATAAACCAAGTAAACCTGATGCTTTTACCTTGGGTAAAAGCATCAGGAAGGAGTGTAAAAAAGCAAAGGAAGATGAAAATGCAGAGAAATAAAAGAACTCGAAAGGATGCATAGGGGGTAGGGAGTTACACAGAGAAGTGAAATCGATGATGTATAAGAATAAGAAGGCTTGTAGACACAATTGCATAAAATCCCAAAATGGAGAAATGGTGTTTGACGAAAAAAATGGTCAGAATATGCAGAAAAGCTCTTTGCTGACAAAAGAAAAGGAAAACCATGTGACTCAATTTAGTGGGACCACCTATTCTGAAAGTGAGGTTACCAATGACATTAAGGGACTAAAAAAATTCACCTTCCTTTCCATCTTGGAAAGGATGATGAATGCTCTCTTATGTAGTATTTAGAACAAATGACTTTTCCAAAGTACAATGTGGTTTCTGAAGGAACAGATCAACACTCAACCATCTTATAAGACTGGAAACATCTATTCGAGATGCTTTCCTCAAACAAGCACCTGGTGTCAGTTTTCTTTGATATGGCTTGTAGAGTTGGAATTTTAAAGGATATCTATGTTCTGGATCTTAGGGGCCATCTGGGCCTTTTTATTAAAAATTTATTTAACCAGTCATTCCAAGTGTCAGTGCTAAGCATTGCTATCAGAGTTAATTTTGTTACTGAACAACTTCCTCCAACTGTAAACAGTGCCCTCTTTATTGATGACTTTACCATCTTCTTCCAGTCATATAATATGAGGGGTTTTCAAAAGACAATTGCAGCACACTGTTGCAATTTTCTTTTGAAACCTTGGGCTATGGCTAATAGTTTCAGGTTCTCACCTCAGAAGGCTGTCTGCATACACTCTTGTCGCAAACGGAACCTTCACCCTGAAACAGTACTCAAGCTCAGACAAAACATCATTCCTGTAGCACCCGAGACAAAATTCTTGGGGCTCGTATTCTTTAAGAAGTTGACATTTTTACCACATATCCGTCAACTGCGGAGAAAGTGCACAAGGGGATTGAATCTCCTACATGCCATCTCCTCCAATAAATGGGGAGCAGACCGCTGCATTTACTCCACCTTTATTGTGCGCTTGTCCATTCTAAATTAGACTATGGGTCCCAAGTGTATACATCGGCTAGAAATAGCGTACAATGGTGGCTAGACCCAGCTCACCACCAAGCCATCTGTATTGCTACTGGAGCATTCAGAGCATCCCCTGTCCAGAGTTTATATGTTGAAGCCGGTGAACCACCACTGTTGCTCCAACAAAAGCAGTTGTTGCTAAAATTACTTTTATATACTGAAATCCCTGCTGGACAACCTATATGGACTTCTGTCTTCGAGCCACAATTGGAAACCTTTATAACACCTGTCAGGTTGGCAGTCTGACAGGTGTTTTTGTATCTGTGTCTAAGAGCTGCTTAGAGAGCTCAACATAACAGTAGACAATGTTACCCAGTCACCAAGGCAACTTCTTCCATCCTGGCATGCTCATTTACCATCATGCGACTTCTCCATTAAATATTGCGGTAAGGCTATAACTCCGTTTTCTGTCTACCAACAATTCTAATCTGCCCACCAAAACGAATTCTCTGACTTCTTGCCTGTCTTCTCTGCTGGCCTGAAATTGGAGTTTTCTGTTTGATCTGCTGCTGTCTTTCCAGTTAGTACTATATCTGGAAGATTCTCCCTGAATGTAGCGCATATATATATATATATATATATATATATATATATATACACACACACACAGGTGAGTTGTATGCTATAGAGTTAGCCTTGGACCACATTAAAATCCACAAGTACCAAAGATGTATGGTGTATACTGACTCTAAGTATACCGCAGGCTTTATTGGGGATGTGGTATAATCCTCATCCATTCCTGTACTGGATCCAGCAGACTCCACATTGCATTCAACATTCGTTTCTGCTGGATTCCAAGCCACATTTGGGTCAAGGGAATGAAGTGGCAGATGCTTTGGCCAGATAATCAGAACCCCACAGCACTCATTGCCTGTTAGTTTCCTATACAGACTACACCTTACATTACTCTCCCGATGGCAACATCCTTGGCATGGGCAATTCACAACCAAGCTGTATCAGATAAAGCTTGTAACCAGACACTGGCAGTCTAGTCTGTGCAGGAACTGCAGAGAGGAAACTGTTCTAGCTCACCTCTGCATAGGACACGGTCATCTTATGTAAGTGTTTCTACTGAGGGAAGATGTATGAGAACTGTGGCACCTTTTTAACTATTCATCACATTTTAACTAAGTGTTCACATTTTAGATGTATTTTATATATTACTGATTTTAGTCATCTGGCTGAGCCTTATATGCTCAGTCAGATATTTTCTGACACTGACCATATGTCTGTTGTTTTTAGTTATTTAAAATCAATAAACTTTTTTACTCACATTTAAAGTTTGCCTTTCATTGATATATCTGTTCTGCTGCTTATTATATATCCCAACATGGTGACCTAATTTATTTGGTCATTGAAAGCTTAAATTTTTTACATATTACCTGGTTTTTGTGCATTTTAGCATTAGTCGTTAATACATCAATAAAATTCAAACCAACCTTGGCAGAAGGTCATGGAGTGTCTAAAATAAGAGAAGAGTCTGTTCTTTTGTTCTGTGTGATAGTGCACAAATTCCCATTGGAAAATGTTCTTATAGATGCCAAGGTAGAGCGCGCGCACACACACACACACACACACACACACACACACACACACACACACACACACACACACACACACACACACACACACTTCAATTGGTAGGGCATGATTTTCAAATTTTATTTTTTTATTTATTTATTAGTGCCATTATAGATAAAGAAATAGATGGAGCAATAGATATTTTGCTTCATCTGTTGCTTTGCAGCATCAGTTCTGTCCGTTTCATTGTGAGAACCTATCACATTCTATTATGAAAGAATTAAAAAAGAATTGGCATGCAGTGGTCCTTGGCCATGTTACTGATAAATGTACAAGGAAATATGATTTATGTTTTAATAATTATCATTTCTTAAGTAAATTACTATTACTGTTTTACTTTTACTGTTATACTATTTCACTAATTAACTGTTGTTCTTGACATTTTGCTAATTTTTCATAGGAATGCTGAGTGGCAGAAAATATTCAACCTGGTAAAAAAAAAAAAATACTGAATTCAGATCTCTTTCTCTCAGGGATTTTTAAATGTTCTTGACAATCTGATTCAAACAGTAAAGCTGGTTTTGTAAACAAAACATTGCACTTCTTCAGAAAAGTTGAGTCAAAGTGTACAACAGTATCTTTTTCAAAGCATTTGCAATCAGTTGATGTGTCACAGAAAATTCAAACAGAAATCCACTGGCTCAGTAAAATCCTATGTAAATTATGTTTCTAAGAATATGTGCTGTGCTAGTAAATAGTCAGTTGTTGTTTAATGTAAAATGTGAGTTTGCCAGTGAAATTTAATTTATATATTGTATGCATATATATACAGCAGTCCCTCATTATAACGCGGTTCACTTTACGCCGATTTGCTATAATGATGTTCTTATATTATAACCCATATCTCACTATAATGCTGTCACAAATCGCTATAAAATCCACTGGCTCAGTAAAATCCTATGTAAATTATGTTTCTAAGAATATGTGCTGTGCTAGTAAATAGTCAGTTGTTGTTTAATGTAAAATGTGAGTTTGCCAGTGAAATTTAATTTATATATTGTATGCATATGTATACAGCAGTCCCTCATTATAACGCGGTTCACTTTACGCCGATTTGCTATAATGATGTTCTTATATTATAACCCATATCTCACTATAATGCTGTCACAAATCGCTATAAAATCCACTGGATCAGTAAAATCCTATGTAAATTATGTTTCTAAGAATATGTGCTGTGCTAGTAAATAGTCAGGTTGTTTAATGTAAAATGTGAGTTTGCCAGTGAAATTTAATTTATATATTGTATGCATATGTATACAGCAGTCCCTCATTATAACGCGGTTCACTTTACGCCGATTTGCTATAATGATGTTCTTATATTATAACCCATATCTCACTATAATGCTGTCACAAATCGCTATAACTCTCTTTTACCAGCGTACAGGTTTCATTTTTTTCATGTTTAATTAAAACATTTCATCTGATGTAGTCGATAGCTTGAAAATGAATAGCAAACAGCATTAAAACATTTCTCACGTCGACTTGAGAAATTTTTTCATCTCGGTGAAATTTTCTCGCACACTAATTTAATTGCAGTACAGTGACATTACGCAGTTCTGAGATCATCATTTTAAAAAAATTATCAAGTGTATTGCTTGTAATATTTGCATTATATGCATTTATCCAAAGTCTAGTCATCACTCAGTACAGTATTAGACATCATCCGTAACGGACAGTTTACTCGAACATTGTATCATAATTAATGCGACCAATGCAGTTACATTTTCGAAGAGTTAATAATGGCGGGTAAGAATGAAAAAGCAATGTCTGGATGCAGTACAAATTAAATTAAATTAAATTAGACGTTTTGAAGCAAATTGATTCCGGTCAGTGACAAGTGGATGAGTGCAATAATTTAGGACTGGCAGGTTTAACTATAAGAGCAATTATAATAAATAAAGAATTAATTTTAGCAGTGGGAAAGTCAGCTGTTTCACTGCAAGCAACTTGGAAGAAGAAGAAACAAAGAGCAAAGCCTGATTCCAATTGCAGTTATGTACACTTTTAGAATACTTTGCATCGTAAATGACTATCGATTTCTAGATGTGACATCAAAATATCACATCCGAAAAAATGTAGTGATGCCCAAGAAAATTCAGAATATGAGAATCTATACTAGAGATTCTTATGATCTCTATACAGTAACAATAATATTTGTGAAATCACAGATTTGATAGTTTAATGTTTTTTTCCAATACAGATTAAAATAAATGCATAAATATTAAAATAAAAAACTTAATATATGTACATTTTTAATTTTAATAGAATAAAATTGCCTAAAATCATCTCATTTACTACCAATGATATTCATATCACACTTTGGGAAACACCGGTATAAGGTAATGGTTAGGCTGCATGTTGAGCACTCTATACAGATATAGAAGCTTCATTGTAAGAAAGATGTGGATCTCCTGGACTGGGTGCACAGAAGAGTTTCATTTGCCTTTACTGCTACTTTTACCAATAATAAGCCACATTTTCAAAATCCTTGCTTCTTTACATGAAGGATGTTCTGTTGGAAGATGTAAGGGCTGTTTCTCTGAAATTGCCATATTGCAAGTCACACAGAATCATCCAGTATGTCAGTACATATGATTTTAATAGCATTATCAGTTATGGAGATCTCTTCAGGGAGAGTACCAGGGATGGGTAAAGGAGTCCTTTCTTGAAAAGCATAACGTCATGCTGCTAAACACAGATGTCTGTTTTCCAGTAGGCTCAACCTCTGCTGTAGACCTGTTGAATCTGGCAAAAAATTAGATGACTTTTTGGAAAGTTCCCATCAATCTCTTCCCCAGTCATCATCTGTAATGGACAGGAGGTAACTCTTCTTGAGAATATAGCAAACATCTCTGTGGAATCTTTTGTTTGCCATTCTGCGTCAGCTGCATATGACTCATCTTTTCTAAAGACAAAGAAATAACTGAAAATTACAAAATAAATTTTTGTAAAAATTTTCATTCCTTATAACAAACCACTAATGATGTCTGAATTAGAAGAAGCTTTAAAGAAATCAGCCAACATTGCACCTGATCCAGATGGCATATGTTTTCCTGTCTCCTGGCATCATTCAATAATTCTCCCCATTCCAAAGCCAGAAAAAAGACTAATAAGATTTGTATAATTATAGAGCAATCTTACATTAACTGACCAGGTAATACTCTGGAGAATATAATACACAGTCAACACATGCAGTTCTGGGAGCAAAAACTATTATGAATAAAGACAGTTTGATTTTCGTAAAAATAGATCTACCCTAACCTTACAATAAAGGCCGAGACAGATGTGCAAAATGCATACATTAAAAAAAATGTACATTTGGTCATGGTGAGCCTAGATACAGAAAAAGTCTTTGACACCACATGGTAATTTGGCATCCTTTGTAACTTACATATTCTAGGACTTGAAAGGATATTTACCATTCTTGATTCAGAGATTTCTCCAAGATTGAACATTCCACATACATTATCAAAGTGTATTCTCTAGAATCTCTGTTCAGGAGAAAAGGATACCACTAGGATCAGTACTCAGTGTCTTGCCCTTCTCACTTAGAATACATACTCTGAGGACAAACCATCCCAAATTCTGTAGGAACTTATTTTTATGCACATGACCTCACCATATCCAGTCACTCTGAGAATATGTATTCTATTGAAAGAAAACTCCAATTGTCAATAAATAAAACAATTACTGACTGTTTCCACATAACATTGCTATACACTTTAGCAAGAAACACAGAATGCACCATTACCTAGAATTGCATTTGGGGAATCATTTTATACTATTAAATCAAACATCAGATTCCTAGGCTGAATATTAGATAGGAGACTAAACTTCCTAAAACACATACAGTATGTACAAACTATTTGTCTGAAGAAAATTAACTCCCTTCTTCACTTTACCAAACTGTAATCCAATACCAGCTAGACTACGGTGCACCTGTATAAGAAAATCAGCATTACATGGTTCTATCCCATTCAACACAGTGCCCTTAAATAGCTTTAAGTGCTTTCTGAAGATCACCATGGATATGTTCTGCACCAACACGTTAGAGATACAATACAGGAAGGTGATACTATTCATCTGATTATCAGCAGTGTAACTCTTTGTATATTATCAATCTCAAAATAATGTGTATATTATCAATCTCAAAATAATGGAACTACTACTAGACAAAGTGTACTGATGTGGGATCTACTTAGAGATATAAATACTGTCAAAGATAAAGGTGAGTGATTTTGCTTTCATAAAGGCCAGTACAATGGCCCCAGACAGTTTTGAAATTCTATTCAGTCGGACTAACCGATTATGTTACCAACTGCAAATTCGAATGGTAAACATTTAGGGAAGTAATCCTAGAAGCTACTAGGTTTTTTATACTAATAAGAGATGCTATTCAAGGTTTACAGCTAAATGGATGCCAGGTGAACTGATGACACTAATGGCAGCAAAGAAAAGTATATGGGATGTGTATACAGTAAATATAGTCTAGGTTGCAATTAAGTCATGAAAAGGTTAAGCCAAACTAAGGCAGCTTATGAGAGATCTCTAACAGAGGATGCAAAGAAAAGTAGCAGATGGCAATTTTTTTAGGAATGGTGATGTTAGAAGTATATCAAATTCTAACAGGTAGCTGAATAAGGAATTTTAATGGGCCTTTTTCACAACATGGATGAGTTAGTCAGTCTCAGGCAAGGGTAGCATGGTGTTTTCTCCCAGAACCTCAGGTTTTTTTGTCCAGCAGACAGAAAATTGACTATAGAACATGCAATTTACACACAGTAGACAATGAGCAGTTGCCCAGCAGACATTGAGCAGAGCCTTAGTTGCCCATTCTCATAAAACCTTAAAACAACAACAACAGCTAAATTATTTTGTTACAACCAAGAGGAAACTGGAGGAGAACAAGAAAAATGTGTAAATGGAAAAGAAAAAAGAGAATGTATAAGTGGTAGAGAATTTATATAACTAATTCATAAAGGGTGATCAAAAAGTGAATTTAATAAATACAGACCTATAAGCTGCTTCTGTTCCAGGTGATATAAAGGAGTCACTGGTTAAAGGAGTATTCATCTGGACAATAATGCAGTTATGTGGCAATCACAGCATGAATTGATTAAGAGGTGATCTTGAATGACCAATCTGATTGGATACTATGATGTAATAATGAAAAAAAAAATGGATGCAAAAATAAATTTTTACATTGTATACTTAGATTTCATACTATTTTGATACTGTTCCACATAAGGCCGCTGTACAAATTAGAGTACTGTGGCAATAAGAGCAAGTTACACTCTGGATAATGGGATAATTGGTTGACAGAAGACTGAACACCACCATAGATAAGTTCTGCATATCCATGAGGGCATTATCAATGGGCATTCCTCTCTGTGGACTAAGGGTAGTAGTGGAGTATCCCAGGATTCAGCTCTGATCCCATTGTTGTTTTCTGTATTTCTTAATTATACATATTTCTTCTCTGTTTTCTCATATGCTCGTATGTTTCTCTATGCTCACATAAAGGCGACTACAGTGGTCTCAGACAGTTTTTAAATTATATACAGAGGGATCAACTGATGATGATGATGATCATCATCAACTGATGATGCTAAAAACAGCGAATTAGAAATGAATTCAGGGAATTAATCTTGGAAGCTACTAGGTGTTTGTTAAGAAATACAGTTCAAGATTTAGATCTAAATGGATGTCAGATGAACTAATGAGGCTTGTGGCACAGAAGAAAAATGCATGGGATGCATATAAATTATCAGGTTACACAAAAGCCTATGGTAGATGTAAGCTAGTCTGTAATCAAGTCACAAACGAGGTTAGGCAGGCGAAGGCTGACTCCAAAAAAAATCTTTGGCAAAGGATGCAAAGAAAAACAGACTGCTTTTGTAAACTCTAGAAAGAAGGGGATGAATCAGATTGATCCACTTGATATCAATGGTTCGATTGTTGTTGATCCTGCTCAGATAGCTGACAAACAAAATGAGTATTTTTCAACTACATTCACACATGAGTAATTCTGTAAGGAAGGGGAGGACAGAAGTTTACTAAACTCTAACAGGGAGCTAAATGATTTTGTATTAATGGAGAGCAAATTAGAGGAGAAATTGTTTAAAGTTAAATGTAAAATAGCCACCTTCGGTGGATAGAATCTATCTAGTTATATTGAAGGCAGCAGTGAGAAAAGTAAGCAAACCCTTGGCCGTAATTATGAGAGCTTCCTTGGACTCAGGGGGAGGTCCCCATGGACTGGAGATGTGCAAATGTGTCCCCAATTCATAAAGGGAGTTCAAAGGGTGACACAAATAATTATGGACCTATTAGTTTAACTTCTGTTCTGTGGAAAATAATGGAGTCATTGGTTAAAGAAGCATTGCGGGATCAGCTAGATAAGACTGCAGTAATAGTTCTGATACAGCATGTGTTTGTTAATGGGAAGTCCTGTCTGACCAGTTTGATTGGATACTATGATGTGGTCACAAAGGACCTGGATGCAAAAATAATTTTGATATCATATACTTGGATTTCAGGAAAGCATTTGATACTGTTGCACATGGAAGACTACTGTGCAAATTGGAGCTGTATGGCATTAAGGGCAATTTGCTACAATGGATAAAGGGATGGGTGAGTGGGAGATGACAGAGAGTGGTAATCAATGGACACTGCTCTTCATGGACTAATATTATTAGTGGAGTCCTTCAGGGTTCAGTGCTCGGCCCAGTGTTGTTTTGTTAGTGTGAACCAGAGCTTCTTGTCTTATTCTTTAAAAAAAAAATGTTTTGTGTATTTATCAGTGATATCGATGAAGGTATATCAGGCTTAAGGGTCAAGTTTGCAGATGATACACAGGTTGGCAGGGTTGTTAATGACAGTAATAGCAGTGTGCTACTGCAACAGGGTCTAGAATGGTTAGGCAGATGGGCTGAGAAGTGGCAACTGAAATTTAACATTGACAAATGCAAAGTATTGCACATGGGTAGCAGTAACCTAAGAGAAACGTACTAACTGTTGTGTGGTACTACACTCAGGGACGTGGAGAATGAAAAGACCTGGGGGTAATTGCGCAGTCAGATATTAAGTTCTCTGAGTAGTCTGAGAGCAGGTGCTGCCAGAGCAGGTCATGGGGTCTTGTCAATGATATATCGACATTTTGCTAGTACAGACAAGGAGGTGATTATCCCTTTGTATAAGGCAATAGTGAGGCCACACCTTGAGTTCAGTATACAGGTCTCGAGGCCTCATTTTAGGAAGTATGTAGAGTTGTTGGAATGAGTACAAAGAAGGGAAACGATTGGTGAGAGGAACAAAGAAAGAGAAAACCCAATTTTTAGATGCAGAGGAAGCAATATTTTTAATGTGCTTGTGCCAAGAGATATTAATCCCCAAGATCTTGTCCAGAAATCGGAGTGTCATCGAAGCTAAGCATAGGAGCAGAAGAAGAATCCTTTTTGTGAAATATATAAGACAGGACTGAGTTTTAGAAGGATTGAAATTAAGTTTTCTTTGTCCTACTGGAGATCAGCATTTAAGGATTTGGCAGTGGATACTTGAGAAGTGAAAGTTGTTTGAGCAGGGCAGGGTTTCTCAAACTGGAAGGTGGAAAGCAATGTGCTATTGTTAGCAAAACTATGGATAGGATTTCCGGTCAATGGAAGAAGGCCATTAATATACAAGAGGAAAAGAGTGGGAGAAAGAACTGGACCTTGAGAAGACCAGAATTAGGTGGAGAAGTTAGAAGAGAGAGAGCTGTCTACCATCACCTGCAGTGAAAACTGGATACCCAATTACAAAGAACAGCTGGAAAACCATAGGAAGGAAGCTTATTTAGAAGACCTTTATGCCAAACGCGATCAAAAGCCTTTAAAATGTTAACTTTTCCATTCAATTAATTTGTCCATAGATGGGGTAACATAAGTCAGAATATCACCAGTGGAGCGACACTGGCGGAATCCATACTGGCAATCATTGACCAGATGAAAGATTTCCAGATAGTTTAAGAGTTGGCAGTTAATTGATTTCTCCATTACTTTGGAAAGAGTAGAAATAATTGCAAGGGACGATAATTGGATGGAAGGGATTCGTCACCCTTTTTAGGAACTGGCTGGATATGAGCAAATTTCCAAGCAGAAGCAAAAACAGTTTTGGAATAAAAAAGTGAAACAAGACGACACAAAACAGGAGTAAGTTCAGGGGCACAGGTTTTGAGAAGTGGAGAGATACCATCAGGACCTGGAATTTTCGTAGCATCAGATTCATCAAAATCCTTCTGATGCTAAAACCACAGGATTCATTGAATGGAGTGTCCTGGGAATGGTTTCAAGTGATTTTTCAAGAATATCAGTACATCAATTGGAAGAAAAATAGGATGCTAGCAGGTCAGCTTTATCTTTGGCTGATGTGGCAACAGAACTATCTGGTTTTGACATAAGTGGGAACATAGATGGGCAAAAATTGCGGCCAATAGCTTTGGAAAGAGACCAGAATGCTCAGCTACCATTTGGACAAGAAGCAAGTTTTCTACTCTTAGCCTGTTCGAAATCTAGTTTGGACTGATTAATAACTGCTTTACAAAGTATAAATAATATTTAATAATTTTTATTATTATGCAATGTCACTTATAAAAATGTAGTATTGGAAATATTTTATAATAAAAATTCAGTACTTTTATACGATTTCAGAGAATATAGGCTTAGGGGTTTGTGATAAAAATATTATATTGAAAAGGGTTATCTAATCTTTAGATATTATAATAAATATAATGAAACTTTCAAAATGAATCATCCAGAAAATGGTTAGAACTGTAGAGATCAGTCAGATGAGGTATTACATTTGGGGAAGAGAAACTCCAAAATATGCACTATACAAATTTCCACTACACAAAGTGTATAAATTATACACTTTGGTGAAGTTGAATTAAAAACAATAGAGGAAGAAAGGGATCTAGGAGTTACAATATAGCAGATATGAAGTTTTCTGAACAGTGTAAACAGGCAGCTGGGAGAGCCCATGGTGTCCTATTGATGATTTATCAAACATTATCCTATAGAGGTAGGTTTGTTTGGGAATTTTTTAGGTGCATCAGCATCTATGGTCGTAGTGTGCCAATAGAGATAGGGAGGTTATAATCTCACTGTATAAGGCACATTTGTAATACTTTTGTAAAATCGCATTTGGAATACTGTGCTCAGGTATGGAGACTTCATCTGAAAAAAAGACATTGAGCTTGAAAGGGTCCAAAGACGAGCAACTCAAATAGTGAGATTGGAAAAAGGACAACCATTTGAGGAAAGACTGATTATGTGGGCAAAGAACTTGGCAACCAGGCACCTCAGAGATGACCTGATTGAGGTTTACAAGGCACCGAGAGGGATTATTAAAATTAATGAAGGTGGAATTTTCACTGTTATAAAGAATTCCAGAACTAGGAGCCATAAATTCAAATTTCAGGAGTTGAGGTTTAGATTAGATTGTAGGAAGTTTTCTTTTTAGCCAGTGAGTTGTTGATAGCTGGAACAAGTTGACCTTGAGATAGTTGTATGAAGCATAATTTGTGTTTTCTTATCTACTTGATTGGTGTTTTTTTTTTTTTTGCCAGTGCAGGAAAAAATTTGTGGCACCCTTGCAGTATATTTCAAATACTATTACTATGATTCCTTTATTTGGCCTGAAAGATTTATTTTTGATTGTTGTACCAAAAAAAAAAACAGTAAAAATAAAATATTGGGACCAGAGATTCTAAACGTAGTGACAGACTAAATTTTATCACCTTACTCCATAATTACCCCAGACACAATAGGAGGGAGTATATGATGAGAGCCTTGTCGATCAATTCGGCCCTAGAAAGATTGTGCAAGGCTCAAGGGGTAGAATTTTTTTCAGCCTGGTCTGTATTTGTTAACAGGAGAGACTGCTTCTACAGGGATGGGATACACTTAAATAGAAAGGGTGCAAGAATGTTTGCTGATGCTATCGAGGCAGTGTTAGGTGGGTCGGAAAACTGCTAGATTGGAGGGATACAAGGACTAATAGATTAACAGTAGCCACTGGCAGAGGTGAAAGTGATTCTTGCACTGCTTCTAGTGGAATGAGCAGCAGGCTAGAAAACAAGGTGCAGGGAATTTCAGACACTGCTGGGAGTCATTGCAGAACAAGTAAATACATGGGCTGTGTTAGGGTAGCTAAGAATAAGGACAGGTGCATGTATACTTGCATGTACACCAATGCTAGGAGTTTGGTAAATAAATTTGATGAATTTGAGGTATTGCTCAAAACATCAAAGGCAGATATTGTGGGGATTTCAGAGACGTGGTGTCACACAGATATAAGGAATGCAGAACTGGAATTTGGGGAGTTCAATGTCTACAGAAAGGATAGAAAGAGAGGAGGCGTTATGCTATTAGTTAAGAAATACATAAAATCCAAGGAAGTGAAGCCAGTCGACATTGCTGGACAGTGCAGTGTCGAGTAAGTTTGGTGTGACATAAGCATTGGGAGATCAAAATTGAGAGTAGGAGTGTGCTATAGGCCTAATGACTCTGAGTATAATAAGAAACTGTACAGGGAAATAGAGTGGGCCAGTAAATCAGAGAGTCTTATAATGGGGGATTTTAATTTCCCAGATATTGACTGGAATTTGGGGGCTGGTCACTCACACACTAGCAAGGCTTTTGTGGATTTATTGGATGATTGTTTTCTACATCAGCATGTTCGGGAGGCAACTAGAGGGAGTAATACTCTTGATTTGATTATCAGTAGTGATTCTTCATGCATTAAGAATCTGCAGGTAAATGAACCACTACGTGGCAGTGATCACAGTGTGCTGAAGTAGGATTTACTCAAAGAGGTAACTACCATTAGGGGTAAAGGGAAGGGTTATTGCTTTCGTAAAGGCGACTATGATGGACTGAGACAGTATTTAAATTCTATACAGTGGGACCAACTGATGATGTTACCAACAGCAAATTCAAAATGGGAAGCATTCAAAGAACTTATCTTGGAAGCTACTAGGCTTTACATACCAACTAAGAAATATTGTTCAAGGTTTAGGCCTAAGTGGATGTCAGATGAACTAATGAGACATATGGCAGAGAACAAAAATGCATGGGATACATACAAATTAACACGTGACACAGAAGCCTATGATAGATACAAGTTGATCTGTAACCAAGTTACAAAGGTGGTTAGGCAGGCGAAGGCAGATTACGAGAAATCTTTGGCAAGGGATGCAAAGAAAAACAGCAAAGAGTTCTTTACTTATGTAAACTCTAGAAGGAAGGGGATGAATCAGATTGGTCCACTTGATATCGATGGGTCAACTGTTGATGATCCTGCTCAGGTAGCTAACAAACTGAATGAATATTTTGCATTGACATTCACACATGAGGAGTTATTCAGCGAGGAGAATGCCAGAGGTGTATCCAACTCTGGCAGTAAGCTAGAGAATCTTGAAATAACTGAGAGTAAAGTGGAGGAGAAATTGTTGAAGATAAATACAAGAAAGGCACCTGGGGTGGATGGGATCTATGCAGTTATATTAAATGAGGCAGCAAAGGAAGTAAGCAAACCCTTAGCCATAATTATGACAGCTTCCTTGGACTCAGGGGAAGTACCCATGGACTGGAGATGTGCAAATGTGACCCCAATTCACGAAGGAGGATCAAAGGGCGTCACAAGTAATTATAGACCTGTTAGTTTAACTTCTGTTCCTGGAAAATTAATGGAGGCACTGGTTAAAGAAGCACTGCAGGATCATCTAGACAAGACTTCAGTTATAGCTCAGACACAGCATGGTTTTGTTAAGGGGAAGTCTTGCCTGACCAATTTGATTGGATACTATGATGCAGTCACAAAAGAGCTGGATGCAGGGAATAACTTTGATATTATATACTTGGATCTTAGAAAGGCTTTTGATACTGTTGCACATGGAAGACTGCTGCACAAATTGGAGCAGTGTGGCATTGGAGGCAAATTGCTGCTATGGATAAAGGGGTGGTTGAGGGGGAGAAGACAGAGTGGTAATCAATGGACACTGCTCATCATGGACTAATGTTATTAGTGGAGTCCCTCAGGGTTCAGTATTGGGTCCATTATTGTTTTCTGTATTTATAAATGATATTGATGATGGTATATCAAGTTTAATGTCCAAGTTTGCAGACGATACGAAGGTTGGCAGGGTTGTCAAGGACACTACTGACACTATGCTACTGCAACAGGATCTGAAAAGGTTGAGCAGATGGGCTGAGAGGTGGCAAATGAAGTTTAACATTGACAAGTGTAAAGTACTACATATGGGAAACAGCAACTCCAGAGCAACGTATCAACTCTGTGGTACTACACTGACGGTGGTAGAGAATGAAAGGGACCTGGGGGGTGGTTGTGCAGGCAGATATGAAGTTTTCTGAGCAGTGCAGACGGGCTGCAAGAGTAGCTCATGGTGTATTGTCAATGATATATAGGAATTTTTCTAGCAGGGATAAGGAGGTGATTATTCCCTTCTATAAGGCAATGGTCAGACCACACCTAGAGTACTGTATATAGGTCTGGAGGCCTCATTTCAAGAAGGATGTAGAGTTGCTGGAACGAGTACAGAGAAGGGCAACAAGATCAGTGAATGGAACAAAGGGGTGCTCTTACAAAGAAAGACTTAAAGTTTTTGAAATTACAGTGTGTGGGGACTAGGCACCAGCGAGGTGATCTGATAGAGGTATAAGGCCTTGAATGGTTTGAGCAGGCTCAATGCTGATGGGATTCTTCCTCTTGCTCAGAATAATCACCTGAGAGGGCATAAATTCAAATTGAGAAAAGACAGATGTAGGATAGATGTGAGGAAATTTGCCTTTAGCCAGCGGGTGGTTGGTTGGTGGAATAGACTTCCATCCCTTGTCGTGGAAGTTGATAGCCTAAATAAGTTCAAGGCTCAGCTGGACAGGTATTTCGAACGAACAGAGGGGTGAAGTGGAAGTGGTTATTTATTTATTTTTTATTTTTTTATTTTTTGGCTAATGCTGCATAAGCTTGCTTTCTTGCATCAAATGCCTCTACTAATGCTAATGCTAAAGCGGTGCTCTTACCAAGAAAGGCATAAGTTCTGTAAGTTGCAGCTTGTGGAGAATAGACACCCACGAGGTGATCTGATTGAGGGTATAAGGCCTTGAATGGTTAGTGCAGGCTCAGTGCTGATGGTATTCTTCTGCATGCTCAGCTTGCATCACTTTTGTATGTAATAAAGTGCATATACAATGATCATCTACCAAGATAGATGAACTAGTATCATTTCAATTATATATCATATTGTTAATATCTTCACAATGATTTGCCATGGTATTTCACTACCTTGAATAAGTAAGGCTTCCCCAGTGAAGAAGACTATTCTTACTTATTTTTGGTGGATACCACCTTTCATATAGAACCAATGGAAAATAGCCTTCTACATTAGGGAAGTGTTACTTATTCAAGGTAGTGCAATATGATGGCAAATTGTTGTGAAGGTATTCACAATATGAGATATAATTAAACAATACTAGTTCACATACCTTGGTAGATGATCATGTATACTTAGTTTATTATGCATAAATATGATGCATGCAATTGCGCTAACCCATATGTCAGTAAACCTGTGCTGTCTAAGGCTCTAGCCAATAATATCATTTAGAATGGTTATTGGTAGTAATTGAGGTATGCTATTGCAAAAAAGATCTAGAAAAATTGAGTCAAATAGATTGGCAAGGTACTGCATATTGGTACAGTTATTCCATAATAATATACTTACTGTGCAGTTAGAACACCCAAAACACTGAAGAATGAGACTTGAGGTTAATTGTGCAGTCAGGAGTGATGTTTAGTGGGTTTTGTCAATGATGTACAAGAATTTTTCCAGCAGAAATGAGGTAATTATTTTGCTGTATAAGGCAGTGCTGTATATAGCACATAGGTCTTTTGGAATGGATGTGGAGAAGACGACACAAGATTAGTCAAGAACACAAAGGAGTATTCTTATCATAAAATACTTCAGTTCTACAAATTGCAATGTCTGGAAGCTTCAAGGAGATCTGATTATACGAGGAAGAAATTGAGTAGTCTTACCGAAAACGACTCCAGTTCTCCAAATTGCAGCTTCTGGAAGGACATCTTTGAATGGATTTAATAGGCTAAATGCTCATGCCTCCTTACTTTTGCTCAAGGCAACAATACACATAAGGGAACTTAAATTTAAATTGAAGAAGGATGGTTGCAGGATAGATAAGGAAACCTGCTTTCACCAAGAGGGTAGATTGTTTCAACGAACCATCTTGTGGTTTAGAATTGGGTAGTTAGAATAAATTATTAGGAATTTATTCAAATTATTAAATGGGAATGACAGCTAATGTTGGAAATTTTCTTTTGTCTTTCTTTTCTATTGCCTCGTTTTGGCTGATTCTGTATAAGCGTGCTTCCTTGCATTATTTAATACTAGTAACACCAGTACTTTACTTAGGCCATCTGGGTAACATGTTGATAATAAACACAATCCTCTCATATATTCTGAAAATTTTTTGATTCAGATCATTCAGTGATGCAGGCAAGTTTTGCTTGGGTGTTATCTCCTGTAAACCTTGGTTTTTCATCCTGCAAACCAGCCATAGAATACGCACAGTTTAAAAGCAATATATTGATGTCTCATAACATGATTTACTTTGTCTACACATATACACCTTACTACTTGTATAGTTAATTCAGAAATTTAGTTTTACCAGAAAAATGGGACAAAACAGCATCTCACAACTATCTGTTTTTTTTTTTTTTTTTTTCCCCCAACATCTTGTCATTATTTTCAAAATTGATACAATACTGGTAAAAATAATTAATACTATTCCTTTATTGAATTAAAAATTCTACAACTATATAATATCTGCATAACCATTAAAAAAATGTTTTGTGTATACAACACACACAACATGCAGTGGTTAAACTTATGATAGAATGACACATTGGCTACTTTCTTGAGATGAAAAATTACAGATGTTTATGTATAGGGGGGAAAAAAAGAAAGAAAGGAAAAAAAAAAAAAAAAGATTAATTAGCTTTTTGGAACTGTTGCTGATCTTTTGAAATATCTGCTTCTTTTTTTGCCACAGGAACAGTTGCTTGGTTTGATGGCAAAGAATTTGATTCTTTACCTTTGTTTTCTGGCACTGGCACAAATGGTCCTGTTTTAAGTGGTGTTTTTCCCCTTAGGAGTCTTTGTTGCTTAACCCAAAGGTCATCAGAAAAGTACCATCGCACAGGTGTTTCATTCTCTTCTTCAAAGTCACCATGCAGCAATATGGCGTCTAAATTTTGGAGTTTGAGTACCAATACTTCTTCTAAATTTAAAATTATTCCTTCGCCATTTTCTCCAAAATCTAGCTTTTTTTTCTGCAGGTGAACTTGCTCTTAGATGACCTCGAGAATAAGGACTGCTGTCAGGTTCACCCTTGTCTAGAGAATCATCAAACATAAATCTCATAGAATCATTTCTAATTCCAAACTCATCATCAAAATCAGAACGAAATGTCATGCTACCAATGCCAGACTCTCTTTCAAAACTACGTTTAGGAGAAAAGCTTCTTCTTTCATAAAGGACAGGTGATAAACTCCTATGATACACACCAGGAGATCCTCTACCACCTAATGGTGAAAGTCTTCCATGCAATGAAGACCACCGGTCATAATTTCGTATGGGTGAACATCTACTGTAAGTTCTAACTGGAGAACACCTTTCAAATGTTAACGGAGATCGTCTATCAAAAGGAGAACGTCTCTCATAAGTTCTCAATGGAGAACGTCGACTACTTCTAAGTGGAGAGAAACTTCTGCTATACAAAGGAGAAGAAGATCTGTTGAACGGTCCTGGAGAACCTCTATCACCAAATCTTGACAATCCTCTTCCTATAGAATCGCGTGATAATCCAAATCCTTGCAATTCAGAGCTCTGTTCATATCGTCCAAAGGCAGATGTGAAACCATAACCACTCCTCATCATGGTAATCTGTCTTATTTCCTATAATACTCTTAAAAAAGCAAATACTTGTTCAGAATATTCCACTACAAATCAACCAAGCTCAGCAGGATTGATACAAACCACAGAATGCACAAAATACCATCATACCCTGGGCACTAAATAAAAACATGATACTGAAATGGTAGATGAAGTAAGCATGTCATTGGGGTGGGGGACAGCATATGGCTTTATGAAATTTTGGAACATACACACAAGAATAAACCCAGCTGCTTGATATAATGCCTCAATAGTGCCTTATGCACGCATGCTGGCTCACAGAGTAGTCATTAAGACTACACACTAGCATGGTTTTCAACGGGAGTGCAGCAACAACATTCCAGGGATGCCACGTAATTTGGGTTTAACTTAAACCTTTTTTATTTAATTACATTCGTTATAAAGAGGTCAAGTAGTCAGGGGCTTGAACCCCGGTCTACTCAAAGAACGTGTGCTACTGCACTCCCGCTCCTGCCCACTCGGCTACAACCTTATAATTACTGTATATTATTATAGCGACTATCATATAACATTTTTTTTAATATTAAATATATATATAAAATATTTAAGAGAGAGGGTTAAAGAGTAAATACAGATTAGATATTTGAAGGTTAAATAAACAGGATAGGGTATGGCAAATGCACTGAAGCACACAAAGCAGCAGCAATGGATGTAAGTATATGCATATTATAAAAAATATGACAAATAAAAATAAAAATGATGGTAGTACGAAATGTCCGGAAAGCCACCTGCCGAAAAGGAAGATAGCCAAAAATGTAGTAACCTTTTTAAAAAAAAAAAAGTAGTAACCTTTAAAATTAAAAATAAAGTAACGACAGCCTACATCAGATAAAGGCGAGAAAAATTTTGCAAAAATACTTCAAAATGGGGAAGAAAAGCAAATATGCAATTAATAAAATTAAAATAAAATCTGATAATGGCAAAGTGAATATTGATACGTGATCAGGTATTTCATCAGGGGACCACACCTAACCATGTGGCCTTTAGTTGTTACTAGCATTGGCATTTATTATTATTATATATACATCTGCATTCTTTGCTGCTGCTTTGCACGCTTTGATGCATGTGATTTGCCGAAACGATTTTTATTTTTCTGTTATGTCTACTGGTTTTAATTCACTATTTATATCAATTTAAGTTTTAGCCATCTGCTGCTTTGCACGACGCTAAACTTAAACTACAGCCTTTTCTGTTTTATTTCTTTTTATATAGTCCTGTCTGTTGCACTTCTTGCCACATTCTTCTTACCTTTTTTGTCTGGACAAAATTCAGTTTATTTTTTGTGGTTTCTATAAACACTGTCTTAAATCTATTATCGACGTCACTAGTCCTCCATTTTTCATAGCTCTCTGTCACATTTGTTGCTGTATTATTTAACGGATTTGTCCCTATTTGTTACTGCTTGGTTTGCAACTATCAGTTTGGCCTCTTGTATTTTCTCATGCCATATTCAGGTATAATTGTTTAATCTTCCAGCTTTTTATTTTCATTTTACTAATTTTTACTTGTATCTTCATTCTTAAAAATTGCGGTGCTTCCGTAGCCAGGTGGGAAGGAGCAGCAGTGCGTAGCACACGCTTTTTGATTAGACCAGGGTTCGAGCCCGTCACCACCAAATACGGAGGATGCAGAAAGGTCAGGGAATGACCGCCGCATATCCCAGAGCAATATGGCTTTAGTTGCTAATGCTCCTAAACAGCAAACAAACAACCACCCAACCAACCTTAAAAATTGCATAGGGACTACCTTGTCCATACTATGTAAGAGATATCTTTCCATTTCGTTTACCCTTTTTAAATTTTCTCTTGCATAGCTGTTGGCAAATATGGAAATGCAGTTCTTTGATGCATGGTTAGATGTAGTCTCCCTGATGAAATACCTGATCATGTATCAATATTCACTTTGCTGTCATCAGATTTTATTTTAATTTTATTAATTGCATATTTGCTTTTCTTCTCTGTTTTGAAGTATTTTTGCAAAATTTTTCCTGCCTTTATCTGATGTAGACTGTCGTTACTTTATTTTTAATTTTAAAGGTTACTACAGTTTTTTTTTTTTTTTTTTTTTTTTAAATTTTAAAGGTTACTACATTTATGGCTATCTTCCTTTTTGGCCAGTGGCTTTCCAGACGTTTCGTACTACCATCATCTTTATTTTTATTTGTCATATTTTTATAATGTGTGTGCACGCACGCACAGTGAACAGAAATGTCAACTAGTTAGTATGTACATATTACAGTATGTATTAATTATTCCAATCGTCGCATATATTCTTCCGATTTTTACCTATCATTTTATTTTTTAATTGGTAAGGTGATAAAGGGTAAATTTGTGCCTAATTTGTCCTATTTTCGCTAATTAGAATCGCTGTTTAATCGAATTAAAATTCAATTCACATGTGATCACGATGACCGACACTTACTACACATCGTATAGTGAATGGTATTTTACTATGGTGAGTCCATCGTAACATGTGATTGTACAGTGAACCAATTGTAAAGCGGAGGTCCATTGTAATTTTAACCATTTACTTGAAACTTCAGATAATTGGGGCAGGTGCTTAATCAGGCCAAAATGCACTAGTCCCGATGTGTCCCAAATAACCGGAATCAACTGTATATATACAGTGAGAGAAAATCGGATCTAACATGCAGAAAATTTAGTAGGAGTGCCACAAAATAAAATAAATTACTTGAGGGTCCCATTATTAAAAAAAAAAAGGTTGAAAACCACTTAACTAGCTAATCTGGATGCCTCTTAGAGAGAGTTACCAATAGGTTTGCTCTGATGGAATATTGAATAACACCATTTATGCCTTTCATATTATCAGAAGAAATGACTTGTACTACATGATAAAACAGGTGGAAAGGTGCTGAAACTTTGTTGCTTTGGAGGCCAAAAATGACTTCCACCACTTTAGCCTCCAGTAGGCAAAGGTAGTATTGCACAAGGTGATGATGAATGATCTCATGAAACATTCCAAAGTTCACCATCTTGTGAACTTTTGAATGTTTCTGGAACAATGGTACTCACCAAAGTTTTCGTTTAGTGATATCCAAATAGCCTTACCCTCTGAAGCTTTATTAACATTGTTTTGGAATAGACATTAAGTTTATTCCAGGCTGACTAATGATCACTTTTATTGGCCAAAGTACAGTAGAATTCTGTTTGAAATATTGTTTTTTTTTTTTTTTTTTTTTTGTAATAACAATGATAGTAAATATAGCAATCCAGGTAACTCATTAAACATGGTAGTATTTGATGTGTGTGTTTAATCTGTTATGAAAGTAAGAGTGTTAAAATGTGTTTCAGATCAGATTAATGCCATCAATTATAGATTAATCATTACATCAGTCTTACAGATATTACAGTAGGAATGTAAATTGTACCCTTAAAGACAAAGATAGCCTGTGCTGGTTTACTTCACTATACCTTATAAATAAACATATAATTAGTAATAAAATAAAGAATATAAAATTATATAAAATAAATATTATGAGGCTAATTATTGATAAAAGGATACCTTGAATGGCACTTTTTTTAGGGCTAGCACCTTTCAATATATCCAATCAATAATTAGCAAGGCTATCTGTTTCAATTTGTTATCTGCCTGTAGCCTTACTAATTATTGATTGGATATATTATTAAATGGTGCTAGGCCTCAAAAAAGTGCCATTTTTTTCAAGGAATTGCCTGCATATTACTTTCATACTGAAGTTTAGTGATAACACACACACAAGGTAATGTATATTTATTTGTTTTTTTGATCCATTGTTACTGAACCAGAGCTATGAATACATTGAGAGGTGGTATGCTGGAGAAGATTGACGGCTGATCTATTTTAAAATTTCTTTCCTTGCAAGGGAAAGAAGCAAAACAAATCCACGAGGAGATGAAGCTGTATATGGCAAAGATTAACACTACCATAACACTACCACATTACTACCATATTACTACCATATGAAACTCGGCCGACTGGGCTAGCTGGGTGGGTAAAGTGCCTGCCTGGAAACCCAAAGGTCGCGGGTTCGATTCCCGCCTCGGGCTTGGATCAAAGTACTGCAAAAACCTTGGGAGGTGCATTATGGCCACAGAAGCCTATGCACCAACAACTATCAAAAAAAAAAAAAAAAAAAACCACATGAAACTCTGAAAAATTGAAAAGGTTTGGCCAGAGCAGTGTACACAATGAACGAAAACAAGGAAGACTCATCTCAGTTGCAGATCTTGCTATTTTGGCTAAAATGGAACAGCTAATTCTTGAAGACAGGTTTATTTATATATAGATTTAGATTTATTTATATAAATATTTATTTATATTTATTTTTATAGCTATAAATTTTTATAGCAAATGAAGTGAACATTAGTCATTGGTCTGTTTGCACCATAGTGCATTTATCAATGATATCGATGAAGGTATATCAGATTTAATGTCCAAATTTGCAGATGATACAAAGGTTGGCAGAGCTGTTAATGACAGTAATGGCAGTGTGCTACCATAAAAGGATCTAGAAAGTTAGACAGATGGGCTGAGAAGTGGCAACTGAAATTTAACATTGACAAATGCAAAGTACTGCATACGGGTAACAATAATCCAAGAGAAACATACCAACTGTGTGGTTCTACACGCAGGGAAGTGGAAAAGACCAGGGGGTAATTGTACAGTCAGATATGACGTTCTCTGAGTAGTGCAGATGTATATATATCATTGAAAAGACTCCCTATCATATATCATATATTCCTATATATTATTGACAAGACTCCATGACCTGCCAGAGCAGGTCATGGAGTCTTGTCAATGATATGTAGGAATTTTGTTAGCAGAGACAAGGAGGTGATTATCCCTTTGTTATAAGGCAATGGTCAGGCCACACCTTGACTACTGCGTTACAGGTCTGGGGGCCTCATTTTAGGAAGGATGTAGAGTTGCTAGAACTCAATTAAAGTTATTAAATTATTCTGTATGTATAAGTGGCAGTCCAATGGGTTCTGAGATTGTTGACACAATCAAAAGCTCCACAGGAAAGGGTGATCCACACAATTGCTGAAGCTTTGTAGCAGAATGTTAGATTTTTTTTTTTTTTTTGACTGAATTCAAATGCGTTGTGACTCGGAAACAAAACAGATGAGCAAAGAATGGGATTCACCTTCACCATCCTGAAAAAATCCAAGGTTCAGTTGTCTGCCAACAACAAGGTCATGTTACTAGTCTTCTGGGACTGTAATGGTATCCTTGCAGATTACCTCCCAAAATGCAACAGCATCACAACAAAAGCTTCTTGAAAAGTTAAGAGTGACTGTCAGTTTGAAGAGATGCAGGGAGCTATCCAAAGGTGTGTCTGCTTCCTTTTGTTTTAATTTGATTTTAATATTGATCTCTCACCTTCAAATTTTTTCCTGTTCTCTAAAATGAAGAAACCATTACAGAGCAGCAGATTTCAGAATGATCAGAGATCATTAAGCTTGGTTTTCTGCTAATAATGAGTTCTGTTAGAGATGAGTGATGATCATAATTGAAATAGATTGTGTATATAATTGATAATTGAAGAAAAACAAGAAAACTGAAGGAGAAGGGGGGGGGGAGAAAACAGTGGAAATATTTTAACCTGAAGTATGTTATGAAAACTAAAGTTAGAGATATTGTAATTATTTAGTTGTAACAGAAGTTTATCTTGTTTTGATAACCTTGAATTGAGTCCCTTTGCGTGCTCTCTCCCCCCCCCCATTTTTCAGTTTTCTTGTCAATTTCATAATTGACTGATTTGCATATAATTGATTAATTTCAATTATTGAAATAATTCAATTATTAATCATTAAATTATGCCCATTAAATTTAATGGGCCTGAAAGAGCCCATCTATAGATGGAGGAAAATGTGTAGCTCTAGAAGTGACTCCACATAGAAGATTGAAATTGCCAGCCAAATTTCAAATCCTTATTGGCTGCCAATTGTAGTAATTGGCATCCAATATTACATAATAGTACTATTTTGTCTTTTAATGTTTTGGAATTGTTTTGTTATTCAGGTGATTTCTGAAAATTTCAGTGTCACTAATTGAACTAAAATTAAATTTTTCTAGGGACTTTACAGTATATGGCTCCAGAAGTAATAGATAAAGGACAACGAGGATACAGTGCACCTGTAAGTTATTTAATACCTACGACATTTTATACATGTCTATATGTAGTTTTGCCTAGACACTTTTAGAAACTTGGTATTGCAAGCCTGTGCTGATTACATCTGTTTATTTTTACTTCCTCCCCCCCCCCCCCCCCCCCGCTCTTATTTAGTCCTTAAGCATCAGTTGAGTAGTGGAAGAAAAAAAATTTGTGATTAAATTTTTGTTAATGTCTCTGTTAAGAAAAAATTGGTGTTTAAATTTTTTTTAACCTGCTGGGAAAATGGAGCAAATTTTCCCACACAACTATCTGGAATATCAGTGGTTGGCAACCACATCACAAAGGTTAGACTTTCCAAAGGTGACACACAAGATGATTTTATTTAATTATTCCTATAAGGCAATGTCACCAGAGTTGGAATAGAAATGGAAGTGCATCTGTGGCTTAATTAAGTTTAGAGTGAAGCTTCTTAATTATGTTTTAAAATCTTTATCTACTTTGTGTGTCTTATTTTTGTAAAGTTTGGGTAAATAGGTTTTTTTTTTTTTTTTTTTATATAGGTAATGGCACATTGATTACCCAAACTAATTACGGATCACTTTGGATTTATGTAACTCATTTATGTATTTTCCTGAATCATTTTAAAAATTGATTGTCATTATTAATCCTTTCCTTAAAAAATAAGTTTTAAAAAAATGAAAACTTTGTACATAAATGCTTTTAAATATTCATTTGTTATTATTTTGACCTGAGTTCCTAGCATCAGAGTAAAGTATATTGTCACATATACTCTGCATCAATTTCTGTATTTCCTAATTTGATTTCATCAACTTCTAGTTCTGAATCCAGAAGAATTTTTTCAATTTCAGCTTTTGCAGGCAAAAATTGGACAATGTTGTCCAATCTGTATGATGTCCTTCTCTGATTTTTAAAGCTGTTTTCAGTTCATATATTAAAACTGTTTTTACAATTACGGTACAGTGTCAGTTATCCATAATAATTAATGTCAGACCTTTTCCAGATAGCAAAATTTTCCGGATAATCGAACATAAGATAAAATTAAATAAATTTTTTTATAATGTATTAAGGTAAAAGAAAGACTTTTTTTTTTTTAAATAGTGTGAAAAAAAAAAAAATTATTTAACTAAAATAATAATAATAATAACAACTTATACGAGGGTGTATCAAAAAGTTCATACTCTGACCTAGATAAAACATCAGTAGGAAGATGCTGTTTTTAATATAAGTTGTCTACATATTGAATAACTAACATGTGATATTTCATTCCTGTAGGTGATTGTAAACCAGAGGTGGAGCCAAGAATCTGAGGAAGGAAGCTATGGTTGACAAAGTGTGGTATCGAGCAGTGATTAAATTTCTGCATTTGCAGGGTATGAAAGCTCAGGAAATAGACGAAGAATTGAAAGCTGTGTATGGGCAGAATTGTCCATCCTATGACACTGAAAAAAAGTGGAAACGGGAGGTCGTAGAAGCATCTTTGAGGATCCAAGAGTCCAAGTGAATCCAAGTTTGAGGATCCAAGTGGTCCTTGAGGTTGTCACAGACATTCTCTCAGATATACCAAACAAGCTGTACTTGCTACCTGGGAGTTTAAACGCTGATGGAACTGATATTCGGGTGACACTCAAGTCAAAGTGGACCCAACTTCGGCGAAGTCCGGACGGTCTGTGACAGCTAAATGTGTATGGACAGAATTCTCCATCCTATGACACTGAAAAAAAAGTGGAAATGGGAGGTGCAGTGAGGTCGTAGAAGCGTCTTTGAGGATCCAAGAGTCCAAGTGGATCCAAGTTTGAGGATCCAAGTGGTCCTTGAGGTTGTCACAGACATTCTCTCAGATATGCCAAACAAGCTGTACTTGCTACCTGGGAGTTTAAACACTGATAGAACTGATATTCGGGTGACATTCAAGTCAAAGTGGACCCAATTTCGGCGAAGTCCGGACGGTCTGTGACAGCCAAATCCTCTGCTTGCACCTTCACGATGGTGGGACTGTTAGTAATCCTGGGTATAACCGCCATGCACAAATACATGGTGGGTGACCACCCAGGTGTGAACCAACGTAAGCAGGGTTCGAGGTGTGGCGCCCGCACTACATGGAGGAACGCCGACCCTCTGTTACCAGGCAGTACTAGGTGGTAGATGACTCTCATCAACCGGTGAAATACCACCACTTTGCTTATTGGAGGCTTGAAGTGGTGGAACCCATGTTTAGTCTCTAGAGCTAAGTTCCGGTCAACCCTTCCCTATCTCTTCCATCACGCAGTATAATTGATGACTTTTGAGGTTTTGATGAACGTCGTGGCGAGATCCAATATTCCTTACATTTCGAGGGTACAGCTCTAAAACGGTGTTCACAGGCTAGCCACTAGTTAGTACACTGGACCGAACCTATTGGTAACTCTCTAGGAGGCTTCTGGATCAGCTAGTGTATAATCTTGCTACCTCTACTCTGCCAGATAGTGACTTGAGGGAGTCCAAGTAGTGTTTATGCGGGGAGTATTGCCGAGGCCACGTTATGTCAAGGATCTGGGTATATTCTTACACGTGTACGCCATATCCAAAAATTTCATTACTTCATAGAGCATGTCCCACCTACGTTTTCTTACTATTGAATACACCACAAATTGTCAAACTAATAGAGCAAGCTTATTTGCGAAAAGATCTAAACCTCCCAAGGACTTCCTAATTCATTTCATAAATATACGTGGTCTCAATTCTAATCTCAACGATGTCCATTTCCGCATGCAGTCTGCCAAACCCCATGTACTTTTTCTGACAGAATCTCAGTTATCGGTTGATTCATCTACTGCTCATCTGAGATGCCCAAATTATTCGCTGTATGATTCCTTTCACCTCAAAGTTGGTACTTGTGCATATGTCCGTTCTGATATTCCCTGTCAGAGACTTGGCAATTTGGAATCTCCTCTATTTGATCTTCTCTGGCTTAAAATCTCTCTACCTCAATGTGTCAAATTCATCTGTTGTCTCTACCGTTCTCCCAACTCAGCTAATCACTTGGAGATCTTTGACTTCCTCTCTTTGCAACTTGACTTGCTCCAGTCCAACTTTCCTAACAGTGAAGTAATTTTCCTTGGTGATTTTAATGTTCCCAACTCCAGCTGGCTTCCATTTTCTAGTCACACTGACCCAGCAGGTCGAGATGCTGAGGCTTTTGCAATTACTTATGACCTAGCACAGACTGTTCATTTACCTACAAGAATACTGGACAATCCTAATCATACAGCCAATACGCTTGATCTTTTTCTCACAAACAACCCTTCTAAGTACACGATCGAAGTGAGAGGTCCTTTAGGCACTTCAGATCACAACTTGGTGATTGTCTCTTCTCCAATGGAACCTTTATCTCATGGCTATTCCCAACCTCGTGTTGTTTGGCATTACAAGAATGCAAAATGGGATGACCTGCGAGTCTTCTTTTCCATGGTCGGATTACTGTTTCAAAACTTCTGATGTCAAAGTTTGCTCAGATCGTGTCAGTGAAATTATTCTTGCAGGAATGGAATCCTTTATCCCACACTCAACTTTAAAATCTCGTCCTTTATCTAAACCTTGGTTTTCCAATAAATGTGCTAAGGCTGTTTAAGAAAAGAAATTGCATATCGTAATTGGCTTTTTTCTGATTCTTCAGTGTCATTTTTTGCCTACACCAAAGCTCGCAACAGTTGTAAAGCTGTTATTAATCAGTCCAAAATAGAGTTTGAACAGGCCAAGATTAGAAAACTTGCTTCTTGCCCTAATGGTAGCCAAGCATTCTGGTCTCTTGCCAAAGCTATTGGCCTCAACTTTTGCCCATCTCTGCTCCCACCTCTGTCCAAACCAGATGGTTCTGTTGTCACTTCAGCCAAGGATAAAGCTGACCTGCTACCATCCCATTTTTCTTCCAGCTCATGTATTAATGATCTTGGTAAAACACCTCCCACCATTCCCAACATGCTCCATTCAATGCCTCCTGTGGTCTTCCGTCAAAAGGATATCAGAAGGATTTTGATGAATCTTGATGCTAAGAAAGCTCCAGATCCATGATGGTATTTCTCCACTTGTTCTCAAAACCTGTGCTCCTGAACTTACTCCTATTCTTTGCCGCCTTTTTTGACTTTCTTATTCCAAAGGTGTTTTTTCTTCTGCTTGGAAATTTGCTCATATCCAGCCAGTTCTTAAAAAGGGTGACAAATCCCTCCCATCCAATTATCGTCCCATTGCAATTACTTCTACTCTTTCTAAAGTAATGGAGAAATCAATTAACCGCCAACTCTTAAACTACCTACAAACCTTCCGTCTGATCAACGATCACCAGTATGGATTCTGCCTGTGTCGATCCACTGGTGATATTCTGGCTTTTCTTACCCATTTATAGTCAAATTCAATGGAAAGGTTCGGTGAAACACAAGTAGTGCTCTTGACATCTCCAAGGCTTTTGATCGTGTTTGGCATAAAGGTCTTCTAAACAAGCTTCCATCTTATGGTTTGCCAACTGTTTTTAGTAATTGGTTATCCAGTTTTCTCTCTGATCGCTCACTGAGGGTGATGGTAGATGGCTCTCTGTCTTCTAACTTCTCCACTAATGCCGGTGTCCCCCAAGGTTCAGTTCTTTCCCCCACTCTTTTCCTCTTGTACATTAATGACCTTCTTCCATTGACTGGAAATCCTATCCATAGTTTTGCCGATGATAGCACATTGCATTCCACTTTCCATTTTGAGAAACCTTGTCCTGTTCAATCAGCTTCAACTTCTCGAAAATCTGCTACCAATTCCTTAAATGCCGATATTCAGATAATTCTCCAGTGGGGCAAAGACAACTTAGTTGATTTCAACCCTTCTAAAACTCAGTCTTGTCTTATATCTCGCAAAAAGGATTCTTCTGCTCCTATGCTTATCTTTAGTGACACTCCGATTTCTAGGCAAAATGATATATCTCTTTTAGGGATTACCCTGACTTCTAATGTCTCTTGGCACAAGCACATTACAAATATTGCTTCCTCTGCATCTAAAAAACTTGGTTTTCTCTTTCGCTCTCGGCGTTACTTTTCTTCCAAACAGCTGCTCACTCTGTATAAATCGCAAATCTGCCCTGCCATGGAATATTGTTCCCACATCTGGGGTGGTGCCCCCAAAACCTGTCTCAGGCTTCTTGATTCCATTCAGAACAGGGCAGTTAGGTTAGTAGTAGTAGTAGTAGTAGTAGGGGCATGTGATGCAAGAAAGCAAGTGTATGAACTTATGCAGCATCAGCCAAAAAAAAAAAATCACACCATTCCCTCCAAATGCCTGTCCAGTTCCTCCTTAAATTTATTCAACCTATCAACTTCCACAACGACAGATGGAAGTTTGTTCCAGCAATTAACCACCAGTTGGCTAAAGGCAAATTTCCGCACATCCATTCTACATCTGTCCTTTCTTAATTTGAATTTATGCCCCCTCAGGTTCGTAATCTGAACAAGTGGAAGGATCCCATCTGAATTCAGCGTGCTCAACCCATTCAAGGCCTTATACACCTCAATCAGATCACCGCGCAGGTGCCTAGTCTCCAGCCACTGCAATTTGCAGAAATTAAGCCTCTCGTGATAAGAGGATCCCTTCATTCCCCTCACCAATCTTGTTGCCCTTCTCTGTAAACGCTGAAGTAAATCTACATCCTTCCTAAAATGAGGCCTCCAGACCTGTACGCAGTACTCAAGGCGTGGCCTGACCATTGCCTCTGAGGCATAACACCTCATTTTCCCTGCTAGCAAAATTCCTATATATCATTGACAAAACCCCATGACCTGCCCTGGCAGCCTGTCTGCATTGCTAAGAAAACTTCATATCTGCCTGCCCAATTACTCCCAGGTCTTTTTCATTTTCTACCACCTTAAGTGTAGTACCACACAGTTGGTACGTTTCTCTGGGGTTACTTCTACCCATATGCAGTACTTTGCATTTGTCAAGGTTAAACTTCAGTTGCCACTTCTTAGCCCATCTGCCCAAATTGTCCAGATCCTGTTGCAGTAGCACACTGCCATTACTGTCATTAACAACCCTGCCAACCTTTGTATCATCTGCACACTTCGACATTAAGCCTGATATACCTTCATCAATATCATTGATAAATATACAAAACAACAGTGGACCTAACACCGAACCCTGTGGGACTCCACTAATAACATTAATCCAAGAAGAGCAGCACCCATTGATTACCACCCTGTGTCTTCTCCCACTTAACCATCCTTTTATCCATTGTAGCAACTTACCATTAATACCATTCTGCTCCAATTTGTACAATAGTCTTCCATGCGCAACAGTGTCAAAAGCTTTCCTGAAATCCAAATATATGATATCAAAATTATTAATTAATGATTCATCTCTAACAGTCTCTCCACTCACTTTCTCATAAACGTACTGTTTCTGCTGCATGCCTCTTCTACAGATACTTCCATGGGCACTGTTCTTCTGAATTGGCTTCTATAATTCCCGCTCTCTCTTTCAAAACAGTCCGAACACGTGCCGACACCAGCCAACATCCATTTACTGTCCAACTTCAAACCCACAGAACCAACTTTTCATCTTCCTCATTTATTCATTCAACTGCCGTTTTCTGGAACAACCTTCCTTCATACGTATTTCCTGAAAATTACAATCTACAGAAGTTCAAGTCCAACGTCAACAAATATCTTCTTTTGTCCTCTCAACCTCCCACCCAAGCACAGTACTAAGTACTATAGGTTCTAATATCTCTCGTGTTTTGGGTTCACATAAAAAAAAAAAAAAAAGAGAAGGAAGGCCATCACACCCACAGACAGTGAGATGGTTGCATAGGTTGAGCAGCTGGATTGAGCGACAGACGTGTGACAGTTCATTTCATTGCAAATGAGTGGGAATTAGTTATGGGTCTGGCCACAGCATTTTACATGACCATCTGCACGTGTCTAAGATCTCCGCCTGATGGGTTTCAAGATTGCTGATGCCTTTGCAAAAATAATGTCGAATGCAATGTTCTCGCCAACCGTTGGATTTGTGTAATGTGGATGTTGAGAACTTTTCTGATTGATTGGTGACAAATGACGATTGCTGGGTGTACCAATATGAACCTGAGACTAAAGACATGTCAAAGCAGTGGAAGCACACCTCCCAAAATGGCAAAGACCACTCCATCTGCGAAGAAGGTGATGTCGTCCGTGTTTTCGGACAGAAAAGGGTTATCCTGACAGATTACGTACCACGTGGTTCCACACTTACCAGACAATACTACAGAAACCTTTGAAAAAGGTACGCGATGCTTTGAAGGTGAAAAGGCGTGTAATATTAATGAAAGGTGTTCGTCTTCTCCCACTTGAGCCTTGCACAATCTCTCTCCAGGGCCGAATTGATTGAAAAGGCTCTCATCATATACTCCCTCTTATCGTGTCTGGGCAGAATTGCAGAAACTTTCACATTGAACCCTAACTCGCAACTTTTTTTCAACAGTGACCTGTACTTTTTGAGTAAATCTGCATATCTCTTACTTTTAATGTCATTAATTTCAACGTGTACAACAATATCATCTTTTGTGCCCTGAAAAGGTGATATCTGCTCTACGTCATCAACTTTTGCCCCTGGCAAACATACCCTTGTCCTGTTCCACCTATTCTACTTACATAGTATATTCCCCGTCTCCCAGACAATAGTCACCAACAATAACTAGTTCCTTTGGGACCACTGCATTCTGCCTTGGAGATTGCCTCTGTGTTGCCTGATGCACAGGAGTGAGCTCTGTCATTGAGTTGGGCAGCTGAAAGCCTGATGTGTCCCTCATATTAATTTTTTCGAGGGCATTTACCCTTCACCTCAAGCTCTCGTAGACGCCCATCAGAACTCTGAGTTGGTGCCTAATTTCTTGACACTCCAGACACCTAGCCCACACAAAGGCATCCTCCTTGGCTAGATCATGTTCTGCTTTAGAAATGTCGGCAAACATTTCACATTTTGCACATTTTTTGAGACTGATGCTTTGGAGAATCGCCACCTTTTTTCTCCCCCGAGCCACAGCACTCTCGCTAGTCTGTGATCTTTGCTTCGCAGCGCTTATCTGGGTCATGATTTCCGATTAAATACAATTTAATTAACAATTAAATTTAATTAGATTAATAATATTTTTGATTAATTGATAATACTATAATAAGCTAACAGATTCCTAATACAATGCTTCGTATCACGTTATCTAGTTTAATTTTATACCTTACGCTATCAGTTCGAGATATATATACTTTAAGCTATTTCTTATTGACTACAATATGGCGGCTAGTTCAACAATATTGGCGTCTACACAGAGAGTCGTAACTTCCAAAAATCGCTGATTAAATTCAAAATAAGAAGCTAACGAATGCTACTAAACCTATTGAGGTGGTTCTGACCAAGAATTGAAAGGCAACATGAATATAGTGCTCCTTGATGTTTTGTGATTTTTAGTAGTTCAAACTACTCAAATTGGATATAGTTTATGTTCATCAAGCTCTCCAGGTGATGGCGAGTCCACAGACACTTATTTTATGCCGAACTTCTAAGGCGTTCAATTGATATGGAAGTTTTCAAATACCAGTATCACAATGTTCGATCTAGCGGTCTGCACTATTTCAACACCATATAGGTTCAGCAGTGGTTTAATTAATTTTTGTTGTTGAACTACGTTGCTTGTAATTATTCCTACTAGTCTAAACATTGCCTAGAACATCAGTCCATTATTCCAATTCAAAAATATATATTTTTATGATGATTGAATTTTCCATTCCTGATTTATGGCTGATTGACAATTTGAGTAATTTTATGTCACATGGAGGCAGCCATTGCTTCTTCCTCGGGTGTTGACAACAAAGGCCTTGTTGTTGTTGTTAGGTCACGTGACCATAAGGCCCTGTTTTGATTGGCTGTAGCTGCAATACTGAAGAGAGCCAGTTTATTCCTGGCATGACTGGAGTACTCATATAATGATTATAATATTTCACATTAAAATATACTATTGACTTCTGTAATGCCAGTGCTCCTTGTTTCTTTCCCAGGGCTGAGATAGTGCCCCAACAATTTTGACGGAAAGTATTGCATCCATAGAGAAATACCAAGGAATTTGCATTTCTCTTCCCCCCCCGCTTCTGATTACAGACTTAGCATGGGTAAGGACCAACTTTTTTCCTGGACAGTCTACGTTGTTCATACTGCTGCCATCATTCTTGCCGCCCCCAAATCTCTCCGGACAAATTAGTTCAGAGTCTCTAGGACAACTCCTCTTTCACCTGGGAATCTCTCCCCAACGTGACTGCTGGGAATAGCCCAAAATTTTGCAGATGGATCGCTTTGGAACTACCGAACCCATGGACTTGTGGTGCATGTTAAACAGCGACATTTCCAAAGAATCACCATATTTTAATGAAAATCAGGAGTTTGCTATTGCAAATTGATCATCGTCAACAACTAGTGAAGTTTTGCTGAATTCCGGCACATTCAGGCATAAAAGGAAATGAATTGGCTGATATATCGTACATCGACACTTCAAAATCTGGCTAATCTTCAAGAACCGTTGACATTACATCATATCAGAGGAGAGGAGGCAAATATTAAGGAACTTTTTTTTGCTTTTTGAAACAAATTGGAGTGTATAATCTTTTATGAATAGGTTTCAGAACTGAAATGAATTTGAACTGCTACGTTCTTAATTATTTTCTAATATAACTACAAATAGTGCACTATAGCCATAGAAGCTAATGCACCAGTAAACAACCATACCCCCCAACACACACACACACACACACACACTCTACAAGATCAGCAGAAATTAAATCTGAACTATTCCGATTAATCTGTAAATCATGGACTCAACAGAAGAATGACAAGAAGAGACAGAAATCTTACTAACTGAGACCAGAGCCATATGAACTGCTAACCAGACTGAAGATATGGACGACCTTACACTAACTCCCATGACAAAGAAAAAGAATAAACTGGTGGTCCCAAAAAGTGATAGGAAAACCAGGAATAACTCCTCAGAGCAGAAGGAACAGGAAGAAGTAACAAACACTCAGGCTGACTTTGCGGTTCCGAAACAACAGGACTCTTACCCCCGCTGGACCCCACCCTGCCAGATGGCCCAGTTCTCACGCAGATGCTAACATTAAGAACACAACTGGAAGCGTGTTGTGTAATGGCAATGTCCAACAGCAGGATCACGACAGAACTGAGAAGCGAGATAATCATTATATGGAACAAAACGGAAATTATTCTGGTCAATTCGCAAAGTGAACAAGAGAAAGCCACAGCTAAATTGGAGGCCTACTTGGACGAGTGGGGCAAACAAATCCCCCTCATATGCAGATGCACTGAGGAACCCACAAAACAAGGATGCTAATGCAAAGGTGTCCCAGCAGAGGAAGCAACCCTTATTTAGAGCCCCCATCCTGGTGGTCCTCAGACCGACAGTAGACACTAACGGCGCCCAGACAAGTGAGGAACCAAAGACAACCATCATGACTCAACTAAAGGATGACCTGAAAACAATGAGAATAAAGAGCATATGAAAAACAAGGAATGTAGGAGTCCTAATAGAGACTGAAACCAGGCAAGACAGATAACATTATGACAAACACCAAAGTTGCTATGATGGGACTCGCGGCTGAACCTCCGAAAGGGCGGGACCCCTTGATCTTAGTCTTTGATGTGGATAAAGACATCACAGCTAAACAACTGGAAGATGATCACAAGGAATGTGCAAATACCTAATTTGGGAGAAGAACAGGGGTGACTTGTGCAGCCAAAATATTACCCAAAGTCAAGGGAAGGCTCGAATCACAACTGGATTGTGGAGCTAGCCCCGGCCTCCAGACAAGACTGTACGTTGACTGGAGCAGACAGATTTCGGGAGCACGTGGCTGTACCCAAGTGCTATAAATGCTGCAGGTTCAGTCATACCTCCCATACATGCACCCAGGCCACATCAACCTGTGGACACTGCTCTGCCAAGGGGCATGAGTATAAAAACTGCCCCAACAAAGAGCAACAACTAATTTGCACAAACTGAAGTCCCTGAAACTGGAGCACTCACATTCCATTAGAGATCCAAAATGCCCCACCTTCATAAAAAAAAACCAAAAAAAAAACCTTTTACCAGTCTAGAACCGACTATGGCTATACGAGCTAAAAGGTATAACACAACAAGGTTACTAATATTCCAACAGAACGCACAGCGCCCGGACAACTCAGAAGAAAGGCTGATGAAGAAAATGCCGATATCTTAATCATATCAGACTGGAGCAGACTCCAGTCATACAGGAGCCATACCCACACAAGACAGGTGAACGCATACCCCGGGATGTGCAAAATAGTGCAAACTGAGGAGACCGGTGGGTTGCAACACTAGTACGAAGTAGAGGAGATCACCCCTGCAGACACTGCTGAATACACTTCCCAACCAGAAGATCATCACTGGGGTAGACGTCAACTGTCGATCCCCAGCCTGGCACAGTCAAACACCAGATAGGAGAAGGACATAATGGAACACTCGAGGTGTTCCTGATAAATTCTTCTATGATAGTATTAAATCAACCATGCCACTTACCAACCTTCTGTAATACTATGTGGGAGGCCACAATAGATGTTTCCTTCGCAACCACCAATGTGGCCGAACGTGTTGTGGACTGGGCAGTCCAAGACTCCTGGACGACGTCACACCACAGAATGCTTACCTACCAAATCAACCGGACAGTTAGCAGAGCTCCAGTGGTCAAACACATGATGAACCATTTTGCAGTTAACAAGGCTGACTGGGAACTCTTTAGGAGGCTGCTGTGCCAGGCGGCGAGGCATTGGATGGAGGTAACCAATGACTTGACCCAAATGAGATCCAGAGGAGGGTCACAAAAATTATCACCAACGTTAGCGAAACAGGAATGAAGAGGAAGATTCCAACACCGGGCGCAGTCCCCTGGTGGACCCGAGAAATTGAAACATTAAGAAAGCAAGTCATAAAGGCAACAAAAGAGTTTCAAAGGGCAAGGCATATCTGGCCAGAGCCGGAAGTAAGACTTAAGAGAAAGATATACAATATTGTTAGAAACAGCTACACAGACCTGATATGCAAAAGCAAGTGGAAGACCTGGTCAACACAGCTGGAAATGCCGATTCCTGGGGGATAGTCTAAAAAGTTGTTGCTAGCAAACTCCCCAAAGGAGGAAATAATAAATGCAACTCGGAACCCCGCTGGGCACACTAGCCACCACTTGGGAACAGTCTATCAATAACATACTCATCCAGATATATCCTGAACCAGCTGTCTCAACCTTAATGGGACAGGTACAGATACAGATATGTAGAGAAAATGAAGCATACAAAACACAGCAAATAGAACAGCCCTTCACCATGGAGGAATTGCATACCGCTGCGGCCCTCATAAGGAATAGAAAATGTCCCGGCCCAGATCTTCTGGAGCCGGAAATTATAAAAAAAGGTAATAGACACCACCCTGGAACTGCTCCTTAGATTATACAACACATGCCTAAAAACAGGAACTTACCCAGCCGACTGGGAACTTGCAACCATGAAGCTCATACCCAAGAATCCTTCAAAGCCTCCAGAACAACCGGACTCTTATTGGCCAATTGCCCTGCTCCCAGTGGCAAGTAAGCTATTCGAAAGGCTGATAGGTAAAAGAATAACTCACCACTACGAAACAGCTGAACTAAGCATACCAACACAATACGGATTCAAGCAAGGAACTTGGACCATCGAAGCCCTCAGTGGCCTTTTGAGGGCGGCAGCAGGGTGTGAGACAAAAAATATTTCCTTGCCATCTCAGTTGATTTTGCTGGGGCGTTCGATGCCATTTGGTGGCTTAGCATCCTGGCTAGACTGAGAAGGGCAAACACACCTATGAATTAGTGAAAAGTTATGGAATCCTACTTAACCAACAGAGAAATCCAGGTAATAGCACCATATAATAAGTTGACCAGATCGCTCTGCAGGGGCTGCCCCCAGGGTTCAGTTCTAGGGCCACTGCTCTGGAATATGATCCTAGACGAATTCCTGGCGCTGGACCTGGGGGAAGTTAACTCCCAGGCCTTCGCAGACGATCTAATACTGACAGTAGCTGCTGAAAGCTGAGCACAAATGGAAGTCCAAGCAAACCAAGCACTTAAACTCCTTCAAGACTGGGCCACTGTCCACTTCTTAAAAATATCAACTACAAAAACTAAATCTATACTGTTGAAAGGCAGCCTAAACTTAAGAAGACCACCACAAATTAAAATTCATAGCCAGACAATCAAACTAGTCGCCGAACTGAAGCATCCAGGTATCATTCTAGACACCAACCTGTCTTTCCACCCTCATTTCAACTACTTGAGAGAAAAAATAAGAAGATATGCCGGATTAATAGCCAGAATAGCAAGAAAGGACTGGGGACTCAAAAAAACGCACGCTAACACTACTATAAAGCCTTCTTCAATCCGGCGATTACATACTCTTCCCCCATGTGGTTCTACCTGCAGCTTCATTCAGCACACCGAACTGAATATTCCGATTTCGCGCCAGTCTACACAGATGGTTCGAAGTCGGAATCATATGTGGGATCTGCTGCTGTCTTTACAGACAGCACTACATCGGAGCAGATTCCCTCTGAATGCAGTATATTTACTGCAGAGCTGCATGCTATAGAGTTAGCCTTGGATCACATTAGTGAATGCCAATACCAACGGTTCATTTTATATTCCGATTCTCTCAGCGTGTTACAGGCTTTAATATCTGTGAGATATAATTCTCATCCAGTTCTGTCTAGTATTCAGCAGAAGATTCACTTTCTCCTTGAATATGATATCTGCTTCTGCTGGATTTCCAGCCACATTGGGATTAGGGGAAATGATTTGGCTGACGCCGCAGCCAAATCAGCAATTACCAATAATAACCTGTCAGTCCCCTATACAGACTACAGGCAAATAATACACCAAATAATACACTCCCAATGGCAGGACTCGTGGAATAGACAGACTGGGAATAAACTATATTGTATAAAGCCAGTAATTGAACCGTGGCAGTCTAGTCTGTGCAGGAATCGTAAGGAGGAAGTTGTTCTTGCCCGGACCCGCATAGGACACAGTCATTTAACTCATTCATTTTTGCTGAGGGCTGATGACCCTCCTATGTGTGTGTCCTGTGGCACAATTTTAACTATCAGACACATTTTAATTGATTGTCCAGATTTTAGTCATATCCGTTTTACTGCTTTTAATCATCTGACTGAGCCATATACACTCAGTCAGATTTTATCCTACAATGACAATGTGTCTACTATTTTTAGATTTTTAAAATCAATAAATATTTTTGCTCGTTTATAAAACTTACCTTTTTCTTATACCTCTTGACATAAGTGTAAGTGTTTTCAGTGTCTAACGGCACCAGGGGTTTCCCCCATCTCCGCGTTGCTTTTATTGTGGGTGTACCAGTTCACTGGGAAGGCCAGAGATTTAAAAGTGTATGGATTATGGAAGAGTGGTGTTTTGTACCGTTGTTCCTCTGGCCATTTAGCCGCTGGACCTCTTCTGAGGCCCAACGTTGTCCCACTTACGCCCCGTGGAGGCAGACCAGGTACCCGATAGTCTTTAGTTCACTCTGGCAGGTCCTGCCACCTAATTTCCTGAGATTTCAGTGGCTAGGACCTTAAAAAAAAAAAAAAAAAAAAAAATTTTTTTTTTACACATATATGTGTGATATCTCTCGATTGCATAGGGTGATGTCGTTTGAATAAGGATAGACCGAAATATGGGCGTAAGTTAAGTTAATTTGGATTCATTGAATTTATGTGTGTGGGGGAATTCGCTTGTGTAAAGATAGAGAGGGGAGGGGGAGAATGAAGACCGGGGGGTTAAAGGAGGAAGGATAAGGCCAATAGAGTAGGAGGCCTCAATTTGGTGTCAGCAGGGCATGGGCATGCCCTGCTGACACCAAATTGACCGTCTCCACCCCCTTGCCGGGGTGGGATAGAAAGGGCCGGACAAGGGAGCCGGCACAGGTCGCCAATATGGTGTGTGTGCAGCCTGGCTGCAGAGTGGTTGCTAGGCCAGCAGGTTCAGGACAGCATCACATCACTGGCCCCACCAGGAGGTACATCCAGGGACAAGGTCTCTACCGACTTGTTCACAGATCGGTTGAATGCCGGCGTTGGTCACGGGATCAAGGTCTCATCCAGTTTGGTTGTGGTCATGGTCCTTCTATTTCCATTTTGGGTGGTCATTGTTGGTATGTGGTCACTTTCACTGTTTGTTCTGTTATCTGGGTGTCGATGCAGTGTTGTCACTCCTGCATATGGTGATTGTCATATTCTAGGGTAGTTCATTGGGTAAATTACATGCGCTGTCGGTCCAGTTGACAGGGTGTCCGTGTTTGATTGTGATGTTTGTGGGAGCAAAGTCCCATCCGATATCGTGGTACTTTGATCTTTCTGGTACAGTTGACAAAGTAATGGCACTCATGAGAGCAGAGTCCCGTCCGATGAGTTATAGTCAGGTCCTGCATCAAGCCTGGGGAGGTTGGGTCATTGCCCTTAGCCGGGTAAACAGCTCATGTGCAAAGCACGAGAGGGCATTGTAGTGCTCCTCCTCATGTAATATAAGGTGCTCCCGTTCCTTCGGATTAAAGCGTATCTTTGTGATGAAATGACATCTGATGTCCTCAGGAGGGGACAATCGTGCATTAGGTGTGACCATGTTTGGTATTCTCCGCAGTGGCATAATGGGGAATCCCTGATGCCGAAAGTTGACAGCTTGGCATTAAAAGAGCCATGCCCTGTTAGAAGAAAGGTGGTGTAGAGCCCCGGTGAGAACCAGTTTGGCTGTTCGGGATACACTTGGGTAATGTCCGGGATGAACTTCCAGGTTATCTCACCTTTAGTTGAGTCCGCCCATCGGGATTGCCAGATTTGTTGAAGATATTTGGTTAGTCGTTTCTTTTCTGCGTTGCTGTTGTTGGTCGGGTCTGTGGTGAAGCCAATGCAAGTTACACTGTTCCCTCTTGATAGTTGATATAGCATGCCACAGCGGACAATCTCCAGGTCCAAGGGTAGGAGCCCCACAAGGGCCTGCAGTGCATGTGAGCTGACCGTGCAGCATGCTCTGGAGACGGTGAGTAAGATGCTGCACTGTATCGTTTCTAGCTTTCTTTTATTGACTGCCGTGGTTGCTTTTTTAAACCAGATCCCTGCTGCATAGCTGATGGCTGGAATGAAGAAAGCCTTGTAAAAGAGGATCAGGGTTCTTTTCCTTAAGCCCCAATCCTTTCGCAAGACTCTTGCTATGAGGGCTGAATAGTTTTTGATCTTTTTTTGTAGATATACGAGGTGTGGGGTGAATGAAAGATTTTTGTCAAGGATGATTCCTAGGTATTTTAATTCCGTAGTCAGTTTTATGGTTTTTCCTTCTATTTTTATCTGAGGTGGCCTCCTGATTTCAAGGGAGCCTTTTAAAAGTATTGAGGATGTCTTATAAGGTGATATTCTTAAGTGATGATTTTTTGACCATTCTTGGAGGGTATCTATGGCCCTGTTTGCAATAGCCTCAAGTTGTGCACGATTGTCCGCCTCCAGCATCAGGACCAGGTCATCTGCGAAGGCTTGAGCATCTGCTCCGTTTAGATCCTGGTTGAGGAAGCCGTCCAAAACCAAGTTCCAGAGGAGAGGCCCCAGGACTGATCCCTGTGGGCATCCCCGGAACACCAGCAGGGTGAGTTGGCTATAGGGTGTAGATACTGAGATCCTTCTGTCCGAAAGATAGGTTTTGATGCATTGGTATAAGTTGCTGGGAATGTTTGCCTCCCGGAGTCTGCCGAGGACACTTGGCCACCAAAGTGAGTCAAATGCCCCGGCAAAGTCGATGGAGATAATAAGGAAGTATTTACTATTGCTGTGTGTAGCTGCATTTATTATACGTTCCGGGGCATCCACAGCCTCGTCGAAAGCCAAATTTTAACAACCTCGTCGAAAGCCAAATTGCTTGGGAGAGGGGAGGCCTGCTTCTTGGTAGTGAGCTTGTATCCTGCTGTGTAGTAGGTGTTCATACAATTTACTTAGTACTGGCAGTAGGGCTATGGGTCTGTATGACTCCGGGAGTTTCTGTGGTTTCTTCGGGTTCTTCAGTATTAGTCTAATTCGTGCTGCTCTCCAATCATGGGGAAAATATCCTGCAGATAGGTAGTGGTTATATAAGTTTAATATAGTTGTTGGGATACATTCCACGGCCTTTTTTGCTCCAGGTAGTTTTCTCCGGGTGTTCGCTTATTTTTTATTTTTGCTGTCGCCAGATGGAGGTCCTCAAGTGTGAACGGGTCCTCCCGATGTGCTGGGCAGTAATTAGTATTTTCCTCACAGAGCAGAAGTTGCTCAGGAGTGTGGTCTGAGGGGAGTTTCTGGAAGGTGGTATTCAGGATATTGTCTATAGATTGGTGCAAGGATGTGGTATAGTGGCCATCTGGTGTCTTTGTCGAAGATATTACTTCTCCTTTTGGTAATTTATTAGTTGCCACTTTGTATACAACCCCCCAGGGGTCCTTATTTCCTGTTGTTGAGACTAGTGTCTCCCATGAACATTTTTTCCGGGTTCTTATCAGGGCTGTGTATTTGTTTCTGACCTCACAGTATTGTTGCCTGAGGACTACTACCTCTGCCGCCGGCCAGGATCTTCTCGCTCGCTGGAAGCTTTTGCGGCGTGTATTTACTTCATTCCGCAGTCTCTGAAGCTCAGGGCACCACCATGGGACTGAACCTGTGGATGGTTTCTTTCTTTTTATAGATATGTTTGAAGCCTCTGTGATTAGACTTACTATAGCACGCTGGTGCTGGTCTGGGGTGAGGTTTGTGCTGTCAAATGCTTCAACAGAGTATGTCAGTGCTTCCCGAAATTGTTCCCAGTTTGCCTTGGCTATAGCAAATCTGTTGAGGATTGTTCTGGGTGTGGGTGGTCTGTCTATTGAGGGCACGGTGCATCTGGAAAGTTATTACTCTATGGTCAGAGGTTGTCCAGCCCTCTCTGACCTTCCATTAGCATTAGCAGAGGCATATGATGCAAGAAAGAAAGCTTATTCAGCATCAGCCAAAAAAAAAAAAAAAAAAAAAAAACCTCTCCCATTTCACCCCTCCGTTCGTTCGAAATACCTGTCCAGTTGAGCTTTAAATTTGTTTAGGCTATCAACTTCAACAACAAGTGATGGAAGTCGGTTCCACCAACCAACCACCCGCTGGCCAAAGGCAAATTTCCGCACATCTATCCGACATCCGTCCTTCCTCAATTTGAATTTATGCCCTCTGAGGTGATTATTCTGAGAAAGATGAAGAATCCCATTGGCATTGAGCATGCTCGAACCATTCAAAGCCTTATACACCGCTATCAGATCACCTCGCCGGTGCCTAGTCTCCAGACTCTGTAATTTGCAAAACTTAAGCCTTTCTTCGTAAGAGCAACCCTTTGTTCCATTTACTAATCTTGTTGCCCTTCTCTGTACCCGTTCCAGCAGCTCTACATCCTTCTTGAAATGAGGCCTCCAGACCTGTATACAGTACTCAAGATGTGGCCTAACCATTGCCTTATACAAGGGAATAATCACCTCCTTATCCCTGCTAGAAAAATTCCTGTATATCATTGACAAGACACCATGAGCTACTCTTGTAGCTCGTCTGCACTGCTCAGAGAACTTCATATCTGCCTGCACAATTACCCCCAGGTCCTTTTCATTCTCCACCACTGTCAGTGTATTACCGCAGAGTTGATACATTGCTCTGGGGTTACTGTTACCCATATGTAGTACTTTACATTTGTCAATGTTAAACTTCATTTGCCACCTCTCAGCCCATCTGTTCAACCTTTCCAGATCCTGTTGCAGCAGCATAGCGTCAGTAGTGTCCTTAACGACCCTGCCAACCTTTGTATCATCTGCAAACTTAGACATTAAACTTGATATCCCATCATCAATATCATTCATAAACACCGAAAACAACAATGGACCCAACACTGAACCTTGAGGAACTCCACTAATAACATTAGTCCACGTTGAGCAGTGTCCATTGATTACCACTCTCTGTCTTCTGCCACTCAACCATCCCCTTATCCATAGCAGCAATTTGCCTCCAATGCCACACTGCTCCAATTTGTGCAGCAGTCTTCCATGTGCAACAGTATCAAAAGCCTTTCTAAGATCCAAATATATAATATCAAAGTTATTCCCTGCATCCAGTTCTTTTGTGACTACGTCATAGTATCCAATCAAATTGGTCAGGCAAGACCTGCCCTTAACAAAACCATGCTGCGTCTGAGCTATAACTGAATTCTTGTCTAGATGATACTGCAGTGCTTCTTTAACCAGTGCCTCCATTAATTTACCTGGAACAGAAGTTAAACTAACAGGTCTATAATTACTTGTGTCAGCCTTTGATCCTCCTTTGTGAATTGGGGTTACATTTGCACATCTCCAATCTATGGGTACCTCCCCTGAGTCCAAAGAAGCTCTCATAATTATGGCTAGGGGTTTGCATACTTCCTTTGCTGCCTCCTTTAATATAACTGGATAGATCCCATCCACCCCAGGTGCCTTTTTTATGTTTATCCTCAACAATCTCTCCTCCACTTTCCTCTCAGTTATTACAAAATCATCCAGCTCACTGCCAATGTTTACTTTACCTACATCATTCTCCTTCCTGAATAACTCCTCATGCGTGAATGTAGATGCAAAATACTCGTTTAGATTGTTAGCCACCTGAGCAGGATCCTCAACTGTTGAACCATCAATATCCAGTGGACCAATCTGATTCATCCCTTTCCTTCTTGAGTTCAAGTATGTAAAGAACTCCTTTCTGTTTTTCTTTGCATCCTTTGCCAAGGATTTTTCGTAGTCTGCCTTTGCCTGCCTAATCTCCTTTGTGACTTGGTTACAGACCAACTTATATCTATCATAGGCTTCCGTGTCACCCATTAATTTGTATGTATCCCATGCATTTTTCTTCTCTGCCACATGTCTCATTAGTCCATCTGACAACCATTTAGGCCTAAACCTTGAACAATATTTCTTAGTTGGTATGTAAAGCCTGGTAGCCACCAAGATTAGTTCCTTGAATGCTTCCCATTTTGAGTTTGCTGTTGGTAACATCATCAGTTGGTCCCACTGTATAGAATTTAAATACTGTCTCAGACCATGATAGTCGCCTTTACGAAAACAAAAACCCTTCCCTTTCCTCTGATGGTAGTTACCTCCTTAAGTAAATCCCACTTCAACACACTCTGATCACTGCCACCTAGTGGTTCATTTATCTGCAGGTTCATTTATCTGCAGGTTCATGAAGAATCACTACTGATAATCAGATCAAGAGTATTGCTCCCTCTTGTTGCCTCACGAACATGCTGATGTAGAAAACAATCATCCAATAAATCCACAAAAGCCTTGCTAGTGTGCGAGTGACCAACCCACAAATTCCAGTCAATATCTGGGAAATTAAAATCCCCCATTATAAGACTCTCTGATTTACTGGCCCACTCTATTTCCCTGTACAATATATTATTATACTCATCAGAGTCATTAGGCCTATAGCACACTCCTACTCTCAATTTTGATTTCCCTATGCTTATGTCACACCAAACTGACTCGACACTGCCCTGTCCATCGATGTCAACTGGCTTCACTTCCTTTGACTTTGTGTTTCTTAATTAATAGCATAACCCCTCCTCCCCTCCTGTCCTGTCTATCCTTTCTATATACATTGTATTCCCCAAATTCCAGTTCCGCATTACTTATATCTGTGTGACACCACGTCTCTGATATCCCACCACGTCTCTGATATCCCAATTTTCTTTCCCAATTTTCTCTGATATCCCAATTTTCTTTCTTTTTATAGATATGTTTGAAGCCTCTGTGATTAGACTTACTATAGCACGCTGGTGCTGGTCTGGGGTGAGGTTTGTGCTGTCAAATGCTTCAACAGAGTATGTCAGTGCTTCCCGAAATTGTTCCCAGTTTGCCTTGGCTATAGCAAATCTGTTGAGGATTGTTCTGGGTGTGGGTGGTCTGTCTATTGAGGGCACGGTGCATCTGGAAAGTTATTACTCTATGGTCAGAGGTTGTCCAGCCCTCTCTGACCTTCCATGAGGATATGTATCCTGCTGTGGAGCGAGTGGCTAGGCTTATGTCTATTGTCGACTCCCAAAGAGTACTTGAGAAGGTTGGTAGATTATTTGGCTGATTCAATACTATGAAGCTGCTGTTGGTCAGGAATTCTTCCAGGCGCTGTCCATTGGCAGTTCCTCGTCGATCGGGAGTTGTACTGTGCCAGGCTGATGACCTGCAGTTTGCATCTGCACAGACGATTATTTTAGTATTAGGGAGCTCATGGAGGACATTTTGCAGGTATTGGGTTGCAGGGAGAATATCTTCGCTGGGTCGGCAGTATAGCGATATGGCATAAAATTCTCCAAATGGAGAGATGATCTGGGCACAGGCAGCCTATTCGACATATTAGTTATTAGGTATTAGGTATGTTCGGGGTCTGACGGCACCTGGGATTTCTCCCATCTCCGCGTATGTTCTCTGTATCGGACAAGCCAGAGATTTAAAAGTGTGTGGGATATGTACTGTGTAGTTTCTTGTGCCCATTGTTCATCCGGCCTGTTAGCTGCCGTGCCCCTAGTGAGACCCGACGTTACCAATACCTGCCCCAGGGAGGCCGGCCGGGTGTTACCAATATTTGTACTCTGGCTGGTCTTGCCACTTACTTTCCTGGGATTTCAGTGGCTAGGACCAAAAAATAAATAAATAAATAAAAAAAATAATAATTATAATAAATAAATAAATCGAGGTTGATATTAGTGATTACTTAGCGACCTAACTAATTAGGTCACTGAAACTTTAAATTTTTTATAAATGACATGGTCTTGGCTCATTATAGCCTTAGTAGCTAATGCGCCAATAAAAACAAAACAAAACAAAACAAACCCCATGTGGTTCCATAGAGCCACAAAGGTGGTTAACAAAAAGATCTTGGACACCATACAGTGCTCAATTCTCCTGGTCATCACCTGTGCCTGCCGTACTGTTAGTACGCATGCCCTCCAAGTCCTGACAGGGGTTCTGCCCCTCGACCTAGAAGTTATACACTGCAGAATGACACACCACCTAACCAAAGGATTACCCTAGGGGGAATACACCATCACTCTGGGGCAATACACCATCAACATAGCAGGAAAAAGAAAAGACCAGACTTGAGAATTGTGTGCAGCAGGCATGGCAGGAAAGGTGGTCTTCTTCAACAAAAGGGGAAATTACCAGGAAGTTCCTGCTTGTTCCTAGAGCTCCGTGTTGGTTCCACCCAGGTCTATTTGCAACTTTCTCCTGATGGGCCATGGTGCCTTCAACGCCAAGTTAACTTACTTTCAAGTAATGGAAGACCCCCCCCCCCTCTGCACATGTGGAGAGACAGAAACATAGTCCCACATGTATAGCTGTGACCATTATGAGGACCTCTGCTATACTGGGTGTGCTGTCGACTTATGACGGAACTCACATATCTACCAGCAGGACTGAAGCATCACCTTCTGGACTCGAGGGAGGAGTTCCTGGCCTTGACGAAGTTTGCGCAAGAGATATTTTCTAGGCGGAGGATACTTATTGCTATTCATCACAACTAAAGCCAGTAACTGAATGAAAGAACTCAACCTAATTGAACAGAAACATCCAAATGGAAAGATTGAGCAAACCAGACTAAGGACCTTTTGCAACAGGACCAGGACCGGACACGAAACTGACGCAGTCCACTGCTCACCTGTCTTGAGATCCCTCTGCAGCGGAAGACACCAGTGATCACCAAGTCAGACCTGACGCTGCACATCTCCTGAACCTGACACCAGCAGCTGTGACCTCTGAAACAAACTTACCGGACATGACTATTGCTGCAGCTTGCTGCTAAGGCCATTGACCTCCCCATATCAGTGCACTCTTGCACAGTACTTTTCTTCCTACTTACTGGGTGGGTGGGAGAAGTCAATTGTCTCCTCTCCTCCCCTCCCCACCCCATTTTCTTCCATCTGGTGGGGCATGGGCATCCCTCACTGACCATCTGGGATTGCCTTCTCTATTGACCACACCTCTGTCTTACCCCACCTTCTTTAACTTTGCAACCGCGTCTAATGAAACCAAAATTTTTCAAACCCACGCTCAAAAACTTAAGTCAACCATGCAATAACCCTATTACAGTTCGGCCTACCCCCTTTCAGCATAAAATATAGTAACTTTTTTTTTTTTTCTTAGGTCCTAGCCACTGAAATCTCAGGAAATTAGGTGGCAGTTCCTGCCAGAGTAAATAACTATACTGGGTGTACCTGGTCTGCCTCCACGAGGCCAAGTGTGGGCAATGGTGGTTCCTATTAAGAACCCAACAGCTAAAAGGACAGATGAACAAGGGTACAAAACATTATACATATACAAGATCCACACACTTTTAAATCTCTGGCCTTTACAGTGTACTGTATAACACTACAATGTATACTATGCGGAGAAACCCCTGGTGAATTGTTGAGGAGGCTTCCATCCTGCAGTGGGTTGATAATGGCTGCATTTTACTTTTTTTTTACTTTACCCTGGTGCCATCTAACCCAAAAACACTTTACTTTACTGAACCTATATAATATCTCCGAAAAACACAATGTACTAGACGTTTAAAAAAAAAAATTCAAAAAATTGTTTCGAGAAATGAAGAAACCATTGTATGGACACCACTTTGATTTGTCTCAGGAATTCATCGATGAAGTGGAGTCGTGGTTTCAGGCAAAAAGTGCGGACTTTTATGATTACGGCATTAAACAACTGATCCACAGATGGGAGAAATGTGTTACTATACATGGAGAGTACATATGCAGTAGACTCTCGATTTTCCAGATTAGATGGTAGGAAACAAATCCCCGGATAATTGATTTTCCGGTTAATCCTAAAATACAAAATTCCCCAGCATATGTAAGAGATAGGTTCCAGGACTTCTTACTTCGTCGAATTTTACGTAACTTGGGAATGACTGATAACATATTGCTACTATATTATTATTGACAAATCTGAATTCTGCACGATACTTGTTAATGTTTGGCCATTTTCATACATTCTTATTAGTTTAATTTTCTGATCCAAATCGATGGCTTTTCTTTTGTTGGTAGATTTACTAGTAGTGCTGTCACTTATTCTCTTAGTCGGCACCATGATAACTGTCAAAATGAAATTTTCTGAAAAGAACTTCACAGGATTAAGGGGGAAACACACTATTATCACCTCACGTAAACTCACATTTTACTAAAGCACATTTCTGGAGGTCACTGCCATTAAACAATTTGCATCTTCTGGGTTACTGGGCTTTTCTGTTCGTGCATCTAATTATAAATGGGTAGTAAACTTGATCTTATTGCATTTGCGATAATACCGATAGCTGGAATTGTGTGGGTTTTTATGTTATTATGGTGAAATGTGTCCCCCTTCACTGAAATCTTCAGTTATATAAAAAAAAAAAAATCATAAATAAATTGTATGAATCTTCTCTTCTTTCTTATTTTTTTTTGCTTGTTACTCCGTATCTCACTTGTGCAATTTGTGTAAGCCATGATCGTTGTTATTGATTGCTTATTTTATTTATTTATTATTTTTGTTTGTTTTAAATTTAACAATCCTAAAAAAAAAAAAACCTGAGTGAAAAAAATTTACGTAGATGCGTAATTTGGGGACTTACTGTATTGTAAAATGTTCAACAACCTACATAAAAAATATGGCGATAGATAAAAATATTACCACGCGCTACTTGCGTGTCCAGTACGATGTATCCCTTTATTTTTTGCGATGTCGATTTTAAGTCTAATAGCTTTCCTATATTTTTTTGTGATGTCGATTTTAAATCGAATAGCTTCCCTTTATTTTTTACAATGTTGTGTATGGTTTGGTCACCAACATTATAATGGTTCCTTAGAGATTTAACAGATGCACTGTTTTCAAACTTTTGAATAATTTCAAGTTTTTGTTTAACTGAAAACGCAACTCTTTTGCATTTACCCATCAATTTTGCGATTTTTGAAAAAAAATTTTTTTTTTTTTTTTTTTTTACTATAAAAAAATTTCTGACATCCCTGACATAAATAACGAAACAAAATTTGTCCTTTTGCGCTGCAACGGAACACAACAATCAACACGATGCACTAAAACAAACAAAATATTTGGTCTCTCTCTCTCTTTTTTTTTTCTTTCTTTTTTTTGAGCAGCGGGTGTGAGATTTGAGTGAGGATTGCAAGATAATAGGTACACTAATCTCCCAATGACGACTTTATAATGCCGCTTGTCGCTTATTTATGGTATTCTAGGTATTACTTGAATTTTTTGATTTCTGGTTGATATTTATTTTTTTTAATTTGGAGTCTTGAAGTGTCCCGGTTAATCCGATCCCGGTTAATCGAGAGTCTGCTGTAAAGGGATTAAAGTTCCTGTGAAGTTTCATCTTTCTAGGGCTATTATTTCTAGGTAAGGGTATGAACTTTTTGATACTCCCTCATACATAAAAATTCGCACATTTACATATGTATGTATATTCGGATAGGTATTCTACCGCAAATTTTATGTGGAAAAAATTTAAAATAATTTTTTAAAATGTTCGATCGTTTTTTGTGACCTATTTTTTTGCTGCTAGACCTCCCAAAATCCTTAATAAATTTGATTATATCACATTCTTCCTGAGTTTATGCCCTCAGTGCTGTTTCTTTTCATTGACATTTTACCATAAAAAAAGTGAGAAAAATAATAAATTGCACAGTTTCGGGCCGATATTATTCTTCTCGAATCTGGAGCTAAACAACATAATATGAAATGAATTGAATTGAACAAAATATCTCATGGAAAATTGGGTTCGTGAAAGCAAATGCCTAACCATAGTTATTTTGGAAACTCAGTTTCCGAGAAAACCTATCAATCCTAATCCAACACTTCACCAAGATTTATGACGTAAAAAAAAACATGTAGAAATACTCTCGTAGAATAATAAACATTTGTCTCAAATAATACCATTAAAAAAAAAAGAGAAAAATCTGCCCTTCAAATTATTCTGGATAATTGACATTCCTGATAATTGACTTCTGGATAACCAATGTTCTACTGTAGTTGGAAATAGATAACAGATGGCAGCATTTGTGAACAAATTTGAAGACAGTCCTTAAAAAAAAATCTGATGTGTTATTTGATATTGTTTTCAAAAGATGTTTTAGAATAAATAAGGCATTTTTAGTGCAGTTCAGCATATTAATCTATTCAACAATGTTAATCTACTTAACTGAGAGCTTTATAAGAAATGAAAGAATTCTAAGAAATGTGAATTTTAAGGGAGATTAATGAAACTTACTGATGGAAGCTAAACACAGACAAAATACACTTCAAACTTTCCAAATAAATGGAAACTAACTTACTTACTAACTTACTAACTACATAAATGCAGAAAAAAATGTATATTTGTAAAGAATATTCGAAGTCAAGTGAAATGAAATTAACTTGGTATGGGCATGTAGAAAGACTAGGAGAAAGGAGTTTAGTGAACAGGTTAACAAATATAAACCACCGGGTACAACATGTATGGCATTTGAACAGTAATATAATTGAGTGGAATTAGTGAAGGTTTCTTTGCAATACAATTAACTTGATAATTTTTAATATTAAATTATGCTTTTTTTTGCAAATTACTGTATATAGACAACTCACACAAGAAAATTAGTTAGCTAATGAATTTTAGTGATGAAGAAACAAGTTATAACTCGCATTCCCACTTAAACCAATGAAAGGGTGCCTATACACTGTCAATGTGAGAATGCAGAAATGTACAAGCTGTTTCGAATGAGATGTCAAAAGTTAAGTCTACTAAAATCATGAAATAGTTTAGTCCTATGCCAGGCAGGGATTGTGATCATCAACAAGCTAAAATTTGATATGAAGCAAAAAGACTTTAAACCTTGTCATGTTAGGAATGATTTTCGTGCATATTTTCATATGAGCAATGGTCAGATAGTAAATATGCATGTCTTACATTTATTGAATTGTGGTGTAATTTCCTTTCTAATTCAGAGATTAATATTTTATGACATTATGCTGTATGTCCATTATTTCAACATTAGCATTAGCAGAGGCATATGATGCAAGAAAAGCACGCTTATACAGCATCAGCCAAAAAAAAAAAAAAATAAATAAATAAAATAACACACACACACACACACACACACACGCATATACAGTAGACTCTCTATTTTCCGGGATAGATGGTAAAAAAAAAAAATTCCTGGTTAATCCAAAAATACAGTAAGTCCCCGACATTCATAAGAGACACATTCCAGGACTTCTTAGGTAACTCGGGAATGATTAATAAAATATTACTACTATATCCCTGATATGCCAAAATTACATAACATCCTCAGAAGAATGACGAAAAATAGTTTTATATTTTTAATTAGTTCAATTAAAAACTACTTTATCTGGGGACAATGGTGAAGTAGCCAGAGTGGCACATAAGAAAAGAAAACATAAAAGGAAGAAAAAACGCATGTTATTGTACTGTAAAAACTGATATGTATTTTGTATCCTTGGTTATTATAGTTGACCTCATTGGTGCCGATCGCTATTCTCCTATTCTGTCCTCCTCCTTTGTGTTCACTGTTGCCACTGACAAATCTGAATTCCGCGCAGTACTTGTTGAATTTTGCCAATTTTTATACATCCTTACTATTTTAATTTTCTGATCCAACTCAATTGCTTCCCTTTTCTTGATAGATTTCCAACTACATCTGTCACTTATTCTCTTAGTTGGCAAAATAAATTTTCTGAAAAAAACTTATTATTATTATTATTATAAGTTTCATAGGGTTAAGGCAAAAACTCACTATTATCTCCCCATGCGAGCTCGCATTTTTACTAAAGCTCATTTCTGGAGGTTGTTGTTATTTAGTTTTTAGGAGCATTAGCAACTAAGGCCATATTGCTCCGGAGATGTACGGTGGTCATTCCCTGACCTTTCTGCATCCTCCGTGTTTGGTGGCTCACGGGCTCGAGCCCCAGTCTAATCAAGAAGCGTGTGCTATGCACTGCTGCTCCTGCCCACCTGGCTACAGAGGCGCCTTTCCGGAGGTCACTGCCATAAAACAATAAAAACAGTTTGCACTTTCTGGGTTATTGGGCTTTTCTGTTAGTGCAATCTTTTCTAAACGGGTAGTAAACTCAATCCAGTTGCATTTGCGATAATATCGATAGCTGGAACTCTGTGGGTTTTTATGTTGTTATGGTGAAATGTGTGTCCCCTTCACTGAAATCTTCAGTCATATAAAAAAATATATAAATAATGTAACGTAAGTCGGGGACTTACTCTATTGAAAAATGTTCCACAACCTACGTAAAAAGTATAGTGATAGATAAAAAGGAAAAACTTACCATGCACTACCCGCATGTACAATACAATGCTTCCATTTATTTTTTACAATGTCAATTTTAATCGGTGTGAAAAGCCTAGTAGCATTCCACGAATGCTTGTTTGTTAGTTATTTGGTTTTTAGGAGCATTAGCAACTAAGGCCATATTGCTCCGGGATATGCGGTGGTCATTTCCTGACCTTTCCGCATTTGGTGGTGATGGGCTCGAACCCGGATCTAATCAAGAAGCGTGTGCTACGCACTGCTGCTCCTTCCCACCTGGCTACGGAGGCACGTCCACGAATGCATTAGCATTAGTACAGGCATATGATGCAAGAAAGCAAGCTTATGTAGCATCAGCCAAAAAAAAAAAAAAAGAAAAGAAACGCTCCCATTTTGTCCTCTACGTTCATTCCAAATACCTGTCCAGCTCAACCTTAAATTTCTTTAGGCTATCAACTTCCACAACAAAGTTGTAAGTCTCTTTCACCAACTAACTACCTGCTCGCTAAAGGAAACGTTTGCACATCTATCCTACATCCTCAATTTGAATTTATGTCCTCTGAGGTTGATTATTCTAAGCAAGAGGAAGAATCCCATCAGCATTGAGCATGCTCAAACCATTCAAGGCTTTATACACCTCAATCAGATCACTTCGCAAGTGCCTAGTCTCCAGACACTAATTTGCAAAACTTAAGCCTTTCTTCGTAAGAGCAACCTTTCGTTCCATTCACTAATCTTGTTGCCCTTCTCTGTACTCGTTCCAACAGCTCTACATCCTTCTTAAAATGAGGCCTCCAGACCTGTATACAGTACTCAAGATGTGACCATTGCCTTATAGAAGGGGATAATCACCTCCTTATCCCGGCTAGAAAAATTTCTGTATATCATTGACAATACACCATGAGTTGAGCCCATCTGCTGAACTCTTGCAGACTGTTTGCACTGCTCATCATCAATATTATTTATAAATACAGAAAATAACAATGGACACTGAACCCTGAGGGACTCCACTAATAACATTAATCCACGATGAGCAGTGTCCATTGATTACCACTCTCTCAGTACAAACCAGATCGGAACTTTATGTAAGGGAAAGAGGCTAGTATTAAATACACCAGCTGCCGTTGCAGATGAACTCAACAGTTATTTTGCATCGATATTTACAAATGAAAAACCTTTTGTGGCAATGGGAAATTGTGGAAGCGAAGTTAAAAAATATGTAATTAATGATATTGAAATTTCGCAAGATTATTTAATGAAAAAACTTTCAAGCCTACAGACCAGTAAGGCACCTCGAGTTGTTGGAATATACCCTATAATCTTAAGGGAGGCGGCAAGCGAGTGCATTGAACCATTGAGGCTAATGATGCGAGCATCACTAGACTCTGGGGAGATTCCCTTGGATTGGAAAAGTGCAAATGTATCTCCCATACATAAGGGTGGCTCTAAAAGTGAAGTTGGAAATTATCGACCTGTCAGTCTGACTTCAGTAGTAGGGAAAATCATGGAAGCAATGATCAAGGGTGGAATTCAGGATCATTTGGATCGAATTGAAATTAACTAAATATTGAAATTAACTAAATAACTAAAATTGAAAATAACTAAATAATAATAATTAATAAATAAAAAAAAATAAAATAAAAAATAAATAAAAAGGAAATTAAACCTATCATCCTATGCGCTTCCCTTACCCGAAAGTACTATCCAGATGACCTTTAAATTTCCCCAAACTGTCGGCTTCTACCACCCATGAAGTCAACTTATTCCAGTAATTTATAACTCGCTGGCTAAAATAAAACTTCCTGCAGTCCAATCTAAACATTTCCCCCCGTAACTTGAATTTATGTCCCCCCGTAACTTGAATAATAAAGTAAAACCCCACAGAATTCCAGCTGTTGGTATTATTGCAAATGCAATAAGATCGAGTTTACTACCCATTTAAAATTAGATTGTATTAACAGAAAAGCCCAATAAACAGGAAAGTGCAAATTGTTTTTATTGTTTTATGGTCATGACCTCTAGAAATGTGCTTTAGAAAAATATCACAAAGACATTCAAAATTGATTCTTATAACCAAGCATAGCAATAAATGGTGGTGTGTCGGGTTATTTTTAAGCATTGCTTTTGCTGATTTAATATTTCTTGCTATATAAAGTGTGTGTTTAATTAGTGCCTAAAATGAAGAAAGCTACAAAAAAAAAAATTTAAATTTAGAGGAAAAATTAAAAATTGTTAAGGTCTTAGAAAATGGCAAAAAGATTGACATTGGCCAAGAAATACAGCATAAATCAATCTAACTTCGATGAATTAGGGAAAATGCTGAGAAAATTAAAGTTCAGTTATCTGTTCCACATCATTGGTTGCAAAAAGCACTAATAAAGTGAGAAATCCGTTAATAGAGAAAACTGAAAAATTACTATTCTTTCTGAATAGAAGATCATAATCAAAAGAGAATGCCTCTTAGTTCGGATATTGTTTGCACCAAAGCTCTGCAAATTTTTAATTGCTTAGAAGAAGAAGAAGCCATCCATCCAGCCAGTCCATCCAATACAGATGTCTTTCAGGCCAGTAAGAGTTTGTTTGAAAATTTTAAAAAATGTCAGTCTGCCCAATCTAAAATTAATGGGCAAAGCTGCCAGTGTAGATATGGAAGCTGCTTCTTTGTATCCGAAAACTTTAAAGGATGTTACTGTGACTGAACGCTATCTAGGAAATCAAGTGTTTAACGCTCATGAGACTGGCTTATTTTGGAAGCGTATGCTAAGCCGAAAGTTCATTTCAAAAGAAGAGAAAACTGCCCCAGGTTTTAAAGCTGCAAGAGATGGGTTAACGCTTTTGTTATGTGGCCATGCAGAAGGTGAGTTTAAAAGTGTAAATCGCTTCTAATTTATACATCAGAAAATCCTTGTGCTTTTAAAGGAATATCAAAAAACTCCTTGCCAGTTCATTGGAAATCAAGCAAAAAAGCGGATGACAGTAAAAATCTTCAAAGATTGGTTTTTAAATTGCTTTTGCGTCAAAACAAAAGGATATTGCTTGAATAAGAACATAGCATTCAGAATCTTGCTCATTCTTGACAATGTACTCAGTCATCCTGCACATTTGTCTGATCTTCACCCAAATGTGAAAGTTCCCTTTCTTCCAGAGAATACAAGCTCATTAATTCAGCCTATGGACCAAACTTTATTACCCAAAAAGATCTTTTTTTACAATTGGCAGAAGCTACTGATGGAATAGACAGTCTCTCAGTTTGAGATTATTGGCAGAATTGCAACATTCTTGATGCTATAAAAAATATTCAATTTGCATGGGGTGAAGTTAAAAACTCGGCAGTGAATGCAGTGTGGAAAAAGCTGTGGCCACAAAGCTGCACTAAAAAAAGCCATGTTCGAAATGCCAGAGGTAGTTGAGATAGTGAGAATTGGCAAAATTATTAGCGGAGATCTATTTGAAGAACTGGAACCAGCAGTTATCATAGAGGTCCTTGAATCTCATAGAGAACAATTATCAGTGGACGATATTTTTTCGCATTGTTGAAGAAGATAACAAAAATTATAAAAACGAAGAAGATGCACACAAAAATTTGACCGCGAAGAGACTAGCTGTGTTTTTAAGACTTGCATATCAGCTTAGCCAAGAAGCTCTGGATATGGATCCTAATTTGGAGAGGAGTTTAAATTTTTGCAGAACTTTATCATTAGTTTTAGTTCCTTATGAAAAAATTTATAGAGAAAAACAGCAGAAAAACTAAGCAAACAGTTTCAACTAAGTTTTTTCAAAAAGTGTTGGATACTATTGCAAGTTTATCACAGGAAAGCAGTGACGAAGAAGCAATGAATTTAGATTAAAAATCTAGAGATAAGTACTAACAAGATTAATTTTATGGACATGTTTCTAATTTTTTTTTTTTTTTTCTTACCGAACGAAGACAATTTTTTTCAATTTAATTATTTTTGCCTTTTTTTTTTTCTCGTGTTCAGGTACAGAATCCTTATGTTCTTTAAACTACGTTTTGCATTGTGCAGATTTGGACTGTGCGGCCCTGGAATGCAACCCCATGCAAATTGAGGGAGGACTGTAATTGGAAAGCAGCTGGAAATGGTTGCTTCCAGCTGGAGCTACATTGTAGCTTAGCATGCAGAATTCCATGAAATCTGTTATGCAGTGATAGATGTATATGGTTGATTTATTGAGAGAGAGAGAGAGAGAGAGAGAGAGAGAGAGAGAGAGAGAGAGAGAGAGCGCACTTGTTTTTCTTTTTAGTAAATAATCAAGCCATTTCTTTCTGCAGCCAATCTTCTTGAGACTGCTTGTAAAGCCTGTTTATATTGATGTCACACCACTTCATGTATAGGGTTAGATCACTTCATGGTATACTTTTATTCATTAAAAGCGAATAAACTGTACATAAGCAAAATACAGAAAACATTGGAAAGTACAAACGTTTCTTGAACTACACAATGAATGCAAGTAAAAGGTATTTGCATTGCGTGAATGACTACCTGACAGTATGATCTGCCCAATGGTGTTTTAGCGATATTCCCAAATGGTTGGTAAATACTATTGAAAGTAATGGACAAGTGATAAGAATAGAATAGTGCAAAACTTGGTGTGGGAGTTTGGAGAGGAGAGGACAGTGAAGAGTAAGAAGGGTAAGAAGAAAGAAGTGAGAATCCTCCACAAATGCGTAATTCTATATATGAGGCTAGTCAAGTAGCTGTCTTCAAAATTTCCTTCAGATGTTGAAATATTTAATATCACTGAAATAAATGTCATTGCGAAAATAGTGAAAAATGATGTTAAGCTGTTGGCTATCCCCCCCCCCCCGCTAAACATAATCTGTTGTTATATTTGAAACCATTTTTCTTGTTTTTGTCCCACATTTAAGAAAATAAAGAAAAGCTAATATATTCTTTGTGCAGCTTAGTTTTTCTAACTGCAGTTCTCTCTCTCTCATTGTTGTGACCATATTTGTTCTTTTAAGGCATTTGCTTATAACAAAATTGCTAGACAGTTATTAATGCCATTGAATCTTTGGTACTTAAGAAATAAGTATGCACTCCATTTTGCATTTTTAATGATTACACTGAAACACTGGTCAAAAACTAAAATGTTTCAGTAATAAAATTAGTCAATTTCAACTAATATTAATGTGCTAAATACAAATATGACAGTTAAAATGCATTATTAACTCGTTTTGATGATACTATACACGTCACTTTCAGGATTTTTGGGGGAATTTGGCTTTGAGGTATAGTTTATGTGGCTACACTGTAGCCGCTCGTGCTGAGTCACACTATTTCCTGTCTAGATGCATCAGTAAATCTGAGACAGGCTTCTGTCTGTGCTACTTGTTGTTTTCGACTGAGCAGAAACAAAAATTTAGCATGCCACATAAGTGTTTAAAAATAGCATGTATAATTTTTGTTATGTTTGTGATGAAGTGACATTTGCATCACAGAAGTGTGCCATTACTCCAATAATTATAACAATAAAAAGGCATACGACTATTATTTTGACTGCAAAGTTGGGGACCAAGACAAAAATCTGGGTGCCTCATATTTGCTTCTAATCTTCACAGCTGATTAAATCACAAAAGCTGTTCAACATCTATGATATGCAGAGAGCCTTCAGATCATCTAATGGACTGTTATTTTTGTATGGTACCACCTCTTCAGCAGGTGATTTCCAAGAATAAAAAGTAGACCTCAATTAAATCACCCGAATATATCATCTGCTAATTCCCCACGGAAAAGGGCTTCATTTTGTGAGCTGCCAGCTGAATATTATTATTGTTATTAGCTATATGGTGCAAGGAAGCCTGAGGCTTATGCTGCACCAGCCAAAAAATAGTCCTGAGTTACCCTGAGAGAGAGAGAGAGAGAGAGAGAGAGAGAGTCAAAAGTAGAAGGGAACCTTCAAGAAAGAGAGGAATGATGATATCCAGCTCAGGACCCTGGGTTAATAGGTTTTAGATCTGCTGAAGAGTTAGATGATGGCTGAGGTAATTCACATGAACCCTCCACATCCATAGAGCCTGCTTTTATTTCAAATTTCCTATCTGCAGAGCTACACAAAATTAAGCAAAATGGATTAAATAATCTTATGAGAGATCTTGATTTACCACAAAATAAGGTTAGAACTTTTTAGCTTCAAAACTGCAGCAGTGGAATGTGGAATCCCTTTCAAGATAATATTAGTGTCTGTATTACAGGTGCCACCAAAACAATTTAACCCAGTTTTTTAATAATGGAAAATAGCACTGACATCAGTGGCTTAATGGACTCAATTAATATTGACCACAACCCTCAAGCCTGGAGACTCTTCATAGATTCTTCCAAATTAAGTTTAAAAGCAATGCTGCTACATAACTAACAAAGATACTATCGATTGCTGATACTATTGAGGCAGTGTTAGGTGGGTCGGAAAACTGCTAGTTTGGGGGGATACAAAGACTAATAGTTTAACAGTAACCGCAGGCAGAGGTGAAGGTGATTCTTGCACAACTTCTATTAGAATAAGAAGCGACCTGGAGCGAGGGGTGTTGGGGGTTTCAGGGACGGATGGTAGTCATCATGGAATAGTTGGGTATATGGGATGTGTTAGGGTAACAAGGAATAGGCATAGGAGCATGTATGCTTGCATGTATACCAATGCTAGAAGTATAGTAAATAAATTTGATGAATTTGAAGTGTTGGTCAAGACATCAAAGGCGGATATTGTTGGGATAGCAGAGACGTGGTGTCACAAAGATATAAGGAATGCAGAACTGGAATTTGGGGAGTACAATGTGTACAGAAAGGACAGACAGGACAGAAAGGGAGGGGGTGTTATGCTGTTAATTAAGAAAAACATAAAATCAGAGGAAGTGCACCCAGTTAATATAGATGAACAGTGCTCTGTTGAGTCAGTTTGGTGTGAGATAAGCACTGCGAAAGGAAAAATAAGGGTAGGAGTGTGTTATAGGCCTAATGACTTGAATGAGTACAATGAACAATTGTACAGAGAAATAGAGTGGGCCAGTAAATCTGAATGTCTTATAATGGGGGATATTAACTTCCCAGATATTGACTGGAACTTGTGGATTGGTCACTCACACACTAGTCAGACTTTTGTGGATTTATTGGATGATTGTTTTCTGCAGCAGCATGTTCGAGAGGCAACCAGAGAAAGTAACACTCTTGATCTGGTTATCAGCAGTGATCATTCGTGTATTAAGAATTTGCAGATAAAGGAACCACTAGATGGCAGTGATCACAGTGTGCTGAAATGGGATTTACTCAAAGAGGTAACTACCGTCAGGGGTAAAGGAAAGGGTTTTTGCTTCCGTAAAGGGGAGTACAGTGGTCTCAGACAGTTTTTAAATTCTGTACAGTGGGATCAACTGACGATGTTACCAACAGTAAATTCTAAGTGGGAAGCATTCAAGGAATTAATCGTGGAAGCTACTAGACTTTATATACCGATTAAGAAATATCGTTCAAGGTTTAGGCCTAAATGGTTATCAAATGAACTAATGAGACTCGTGACAGAGAAGAAAAATGCATGGGATGCATATAAATTATCAGGTGACGCAGAAGCCTGTGGCAGATATAAGCTAGTCTGTAATCAGGTCACAAAGGAGGTTCGGCAGGTGAAGGCGGATTACGAGAAATCTTTGGCAAAAGATGCTAAGAAAAACAGCAAGCATTTCTTTACTTATATAAACTCTAAAAGGAAGGGGATGAATATGATTGGTCCACTTGACATCGATGGTTCGACTGTTGATGATCCTGCTCAGATAGCAAACAAACTGAATGAGTATTTTGCATCTACATTCACACGTGAGGAATTATTACAGTTTGAAAATGGAAGGTTATCAAATTGTAGCAGTGTGCTTAATGATTTTGTAATAACTGAGAGCAAAGTGGAGGAGAAATTGTTGAAGTTAAACATAAGAAAGGCACCTGGGGTGGATGGGATCTATCCAGTTATTTTAAAGGAGGCGGCAAAGCAACTAAGCAAACCCTTAGCCATAATTATGAGAGCATCCTTGGACTCAGGGGAGGTTCCCACGGACTGGAGATGTGCAAATGTGTCCCCAATTCACAAAGGTGGATCGAAGGGTGACACGAGTAATTACAGACCAGTTAGTTTAACTTCTGTTCCGGGTAAAATAATGGAGTCACTGGTTAAAGATGCATTGCAGGATCATCTAGACAAGACTGCAGCAATAATTCAAACACAGCATGGGTTTGTTAAGGGAAAGTCTTGTCTGACAAATTTGATTGGTTATTATGATGTGGTCACAAAGGAACTGGATGCAAAAAATAATTTTGATATCATATACTTGGATTTCAGGAAAGCTTTTGACACTGTTGCGCATGGAAGACTACTGTACAAATTGGAGCAGAATGGTATTAAGGGTAAGTTGCTACAATGGATAAAAGGATGGTTAAGTGGGAGAAGACAGAGGGTGGTAATCAATGGGTGCTGCTCTTCGTGGACTAATGTTATTAGTGGAATCCCACAGGGTTCGGTGTTGGGTCCACTGTTGTTTTGTATATTTATCAATGATATTGATGAGGGTATATCAGGCTTAATGTCGAAGTTTGCAGATGACACAAAGGTTGGCATTGTTGTTAATGACAGTAATGGCAGTCTGCTACTGCAACAGGATCTAGATAATTTGGGCAGATGGGCTAAGAAGTGGCAACTGAACAAATGCCACTTGACAAAGTGGCATTTGTTCAGTTGCATAGTACTGCATAGTACAAATGCATAGTACTGCATATGGGTAGAAGTAACCCCAGAGAAACGTACCAACTGTGTGGTACTACACTTAAGGTGGTAGAAAATGAAAAAGACCTGGGAGTAATTGTGCAGTCAGATATGAAGTTTTCTGAGCAGTGCAGACAGGCTGCTAGGGCGGGTCATGGGTTTTTGTCAATGATATATAGGAATTTTGCTAGCAGGGAATAGGAGGTGATTGTCCCTCTGTATAAGGCAATGGTCAGGCCACGCCTTGAGTACTGCGTACAGGTCTGGAGGCCTCATTTTAGGAAGGATGTAGATTTGCTTGAGCGTGTACAGAGAAGAGCAACACGATTGGTGAGGGGAATGAAGGGATTCTCTTACCAAGAGAGGCTTAAGTTCTGCAAATTGCAGTGGCTGGAGACTAGGCACCTGCGCGGTGATCTGATTGAGGTCTATAAGGCCTTGAATGGGTTGAGCACGCTGAATTCTGATGGGATCCTTCCACTTGTTCAGATTACGAACCTACGGGGACATAAGTTCAAATTAAGAAAGGACAGATGTAGAATAGATGTGCGGAAATTTGCCTTTAGCCAGCGGGTGGTTAATTGCTGGAACAAACTTCCATCTGTCGTTGTGGAAGTTGATAGGTTAAATAAATTTAAGGAGGAACTGGACAGGCATTTGGAGGGAATGGTGTGAATTTTTTTTTTGGCTGATGCTGCTTAAGCTCCTACACTTGCTTTCTTGCATCATGTGCCACTACTACTACTATAATGGCAAAGTACCATCATCCAATAGGCTGAGTTCGTATGAAAGAATCATATGATAACATGAAACTTATTATTGAATCCACGAACTATAAGGAGTATCAATGACAGATTTGTGATGACTTAAAAAAGTTATTGCCATCTTGTTGGGAATGCAGCAGGAAAACAATTTTTCTGTTTTCTTTGCGAATGGCATAGTATTATCATTACCCAAGAAAAGACTGGCTTTCAAGATAATCACTTGATTCCGGGGTAAAATATGTCCATTACAGTCTGTTAGTTGAGCCAAGCAAAATCCTGTTACCTCCCCTACACATAAAATTGGGACTTATGAAACAATTTTTTATGGTCATGGATCAAGATGGACCAGCTTTTAAATATCTCAAGGAAAATTTTCCAAGACTTAGTGAGGTCAAAATAAAGGAAGACGTTCATTGGCCTACAGTTACGGAACCTTCTCAAGGATGAACACTTTGACTAGATCCTCCATGGAAAATAGGAAACAACAAAGCAGATAACAATAAACAGCTGTAAGAAACCTTCTGTCATTGTACCATAAATCAGGCTGCTACATATCATTAAAAATACAATTTCTTCCCTGCCATTTGGATTTTTTCCCCCCCAGACAACTGTGGGGAAACTTAATTGATGAGCATGGTGAGAAATTCTATCAGTATACATTGGTGATAGAGAAGAGATACTGAGGTAAATGGAATGCTGCAATTTTAGCTGAGTTCTGCTGGACTGTGGCAAGAGATGCCCCAGATGTGAGGTATAAGTGTAAAATGTGAAGCAAGTGGTTTTATGTATTTTGCTGATCAATGCGATTTAATTTTTTTTTTTTTTTCTCAATAACTTAGTGTGTCAATGCTTATTATTTTAAAGCGTATTGTAAAGATTTTTATAATATAACATTTTTCAGTATGAGATATATTAAAACAGTATGTTGGATGTTTATTTCATTTTATAGAATGTAAGACCTAGCAGATATTTTCAAAACTTGAGCAAAATAATTTTTTTATGCTGATTTCTCAACCCTGCAAGTGCAAAACAATACAGAAAAAATACTTTCATCAAAAAAAAAAGAAAAAGAAAATTTGTTGGCCAGTGTAATTATCTAAGTGAAAAAGATTATAGTCTCTTTGTAAAGGATTGGTAAAGTGAAATTTGCTTTGTTAGTGTAAATAGTTTACAATAGTTTTAAATATTACATTTAAAAATAGTTTTAAATATTATGCCAGTTAATTTTCATATTATTGATTTCTGTTCCTCTTCTTTACTTGTAGGCTGATATTTGGTCACTTGGTTGCACAATTGTTGAAATGGCTACTGGTAAGCCCCCATTTGTAGAAGTAAGTGGCATTTTAACTGAAAACTTTTAACTTTTTGTTTAAAACAAAATTACAATCATTCTCATATGTAACTTATTCCATTAAAAATGATTAGGTTAACATAATAATTTCCCTTAATTATATGCTGATTCCCTTCACTTCAAAGGTGATATCTGTGTAAAGAAAGGAAATTTGGAAATTGTGTTCCAAATTTGGAAATTGTGTTCCTTTCTTTGAAATTCAGTTTCCTCTGGTTTCCATTTTTTAAGAGTGAAGTAATTTTCTTTGGTGATTTTAATGTTTGTAAAACTTCAACTACAGTTTTCAAGTTGTACAAACCTAGCTGATAGAGGTTCTGAGGCTTAAGTGATTACTAGTAACCTTACGCAGCTTGTTTATTTACCTATTAGAATAACTTAAAATAACTGACAATCCTAACCACACACCCAGCACTCATGATCTTTTCCTCATCAACAACCATTTAATCTTAGTGGTCCTCTATATATTTTAGATCAGAAGGGTGGTCTCTTCTCCATGTAGAACCTGTCTTCCATGGCCATTTTAGGCTTGTGTCATTTGGCATTGCAAAAATAAGAAATGGGATGATCCATGTGATTTCTATTACTGTTTTAATTCTTAGATCTTAATGTTTGCTCAGACAGTGAGTGAAATTATTCTTGTGGGGATGAAATCCTTTATTCCTCACCCCACTCTGAAATCTTGTTCTTTATCTAAATCTTGTTTTCCAACTAATGTGTTCAAGGCCACTCAAGATAAGAACATGGTGTGTTACAGAACATGGTGTATAAAAAATCTCCAACTTCATTTTCAACACTAAACTAAAGCTTGCAACAGGTGCATAAAAAGTTATTAATCAAACTGGATATTGAACAGACTAAGAGTCGTAAACTTGATTTTTTTTTTTTTTTTTTTTTGTCTAATGGCCAAAACCTTTGCCCATCAATACGTCTACCTCTGTTAAAACCTAATGGTTCTGTTGTTTTGTTTGTTATTTGGTTTTTAGGAGCATTAGCAACTAAGGCCATATTGCTCCGGATATGCGGTGGTCATTCCCTGACCTTTCCGCATCCTCCGTATTTGGTGGTCACAAGCTCGAACCCCGGTCTAATCAAGAAGCATCTGATATGCACTTCTGCTCCTGCCCACCTGGCTATGGAGGTGCCATGGTTCTGTTGCATTCTCAGCTAAATATAAAGCAGACTTTCAAACATCATACATTTCTCACTTCTTGTACTGATGATTTTAATAAACATCAATGCCTCTCATAATCTTTCAGCAGAAGGATGTTAGAAAAATTCTAAACAATCTTAATACCAAAAAAGCTCCAGGTTGTGATGTTATTACTCCCTGTTCCCAAAACCTGTACCCCTGAAATTGAACCCTTTACACTTTCTTATTGTGCTGGTGATTTTCCTTTTTTGAAAAACACCAATGCAAATTTGCTGAACACAAGCAAATCATGGAATTTTGCTTACATTTTAAGTTAAAAAATGGGTGTCACATCCTTACCTTCCAGTTATTGGCCTATTGCACTTTCTGCTACTCTTTCCATAACAATCCTGCTTTGGAAAGAATAGTGCTTACACTGTCTCCTTGAATCTTCTATCTGATGAGTCATTACCAATTTGGAGGCCCCGAGTGCCAAGTGATAGTGTCCGAGCGATTTTCTCGAGCGATAAAGTGATTTTCTGAGTGATGATTCTGTTTTATTTCCAGTGCTTTTCTTATCCTCAGTTTTTTTGAAGAGGTTTTGTACTTAACAGATTGAGTAAGAACCCAGCAAGGAAAATCACCTTTCTTTTCTTAGTGTATTAATTAATTTTCTCACTAACAAACTAACCTCTCCAGGTGCTTGGTCACTAGGTGGCACTGCTCCTGCCTCCCCGTGGCAGGGCTGGACACCTGAAAGGAAAATAATCCTTTCGGGCAGTGGTGGGATTCAAATAATTTAACAACCGGTTCGCTGCCCTAATGACTGTTCTAAATACAAAAAAACTATATACCGAAAGGTAGTTTATTATTTCATGCAGTTAATACTAAAAAAAAGAACAATAAAAGAGGTCCACAAAACTAGATTGTGTTATAAGAAAGAGTTTTAAAATATTAATGAAAAAATATTAAATAATACCTGACAACAAACAATAAAACTGTTATTTACGATATTTCTATATTACTTCTTGATTGGCGTCCTCACTTGCAATTTTTTTCGCTTTTATTCGAGCATCATCGGCTGAGTGATTTATCCTTAATCATCTTTTCACTGCAGGAGTAGGATCCCATTCCTTTAGAGGTAGCCCTCATGTTTAACATATTGTAAATGGTTTATGCCATATTTTTGTGTATAATATATTAACTAGATATGCTATTTTATATTTTATTACCCTAGACTTGGCGCACGATAGCCTTAGTTGCTGATGCGCCATTAAACTTCCAATAACCAACCAACCAGAGGTAGAGCCGATTAGATTAATAGTCATTGTGTTTGATATATTAGAAACAGTTAGGCTACTTCTCTTCTCTGAACATATTATGTTCATCTTTGAAAAACCCCTTTCCGCTTCTGCTGAACTTACAGCAATTGTTCTGACAATATTTTTTGCTCTTTGAACACTTTTGGGAATTGCATAATTTTGGGAATTTTTTAAAACATATTCCACGAAATCTCAATAATCATTAATATCAATTTGGTAATTAAAAATTTCATTAAATACGAGCAATTGTTCTTCAGCTGCTTTCCATGAAACTAGTACTTCTTCAATATTCCGGTAATCTGGCTCAAAAAAATTGAGAAATTGTAATTTATTCCTATCTTGAAATTGGCTACAACTTGCTTTTAAATGTTCACAATCCATTAGTCTTTTTTTCAAATTCGTTACGATGTTTTCTAAAAGTCTTCCCCGAGGAATCCCGACAAATCAATGATTTTCTACAAATTTTATATTTTTGAAGGTTTCTGAAGTAATTAATTCATCAACTTTTTTTCGTATGGACCCTTTTCCTTTCCAAGCATTTGAAATGATTTAATAGATCTTATCACGAGTTTTCAGCCTTTATTATGTCTATATTTCTTGCTTGCAGTGCATTTGAAAGAAGAGAAATTTCGTTTAAAATATCAATCATCAATGTCAAATCAGTTATAAAATATACATTTTCAAGACGGGTAGCCATACCTAAGTACTTTTTTTTAAAATAAAAATAGTGATGTAGTGCTGGATAAGCACGCCAAACAGCTAGGGTTGACCTTAAACTACAGGCAGTCCATCTTGGGCCCAAAACTCTACCAATCTTTATAATTTCAATTCCAAGTTGTTCGGATATTTTGGAAAGTTCAATTTGGTTCTTATTGGATTGATGAAAAATAGTATATATCTTATCAATAAATATTTTAAAATGATTTACTTGCTTTATATCCCCAGGGACTCACATCTGGTGAGTATGGGCTTGGCACAGCCAGGGTCCTGAGCTGGATATCATCATTCTTCTCTTTCTTGGTGATTCTTTTCTACTCTCTCTCTCTCTCTCTCTCTCTCTCTCTCTCTCTCTCTCTCTCTCTCTCTCTCTCTCTCTCTCTCTCTCTCTCTCTCAGGGTAATAGGGAATTTTTTTTTTTTTTTTTTTTTTGCCTGGTGCAGCATAAGCCTCAGGCTTCCTTGCACCATATGGCTAATAATAATAATAACAATAATTTCCTTTATCGAATCATCTAAAACAAGATGGAGGCGATGATTTAAACAGTGCCATATTATCATGTTTGAAAACTGTTTTGCAATCCTAGTGCTCACTCCACATTTTCTCCAAAGAATAAAGCTGGCACCATCGGAGCAAAATCCTATTAAATTTTTTTCTAGGTAGTTTTTTCTTAGTAAGCCCAACATTATTTAAACTTTCCATAACTGAAGAACATATTGTCTCTGCATCTTGTTTTTCCAATTCAACTAGTTCAACGAAAATTGTTGATGTAACTGAATCCAAGGCCAATTCTAATACAACAAATTCTGATTTTGGTTTCTTATTGAAAAAATCTGTCAAACTCTGTTGCCTTTTCATCCTTTTAAGGGCTACTGAAAAAAATTTTAAAAATGTTTTATTTTAATATATTATAGAGCAGGAGCAGATATGTGCCTATATATTGGAATATTTTTACTGGTTCTTTCCACGTGTGGTCATAGCATAAACTTTTATAAACAAAGCACTATGCTTATACCATTGATAAACATCAGTCAGAATATACATTTTCTTCATTTAATCGATACTAAACAAAAATTTCTTGCTGAATTAATAAATGGTATAGGCTATGCAGATTAAATACCAGGCACCCACCTTAGAGAGAACCCTGATCACAAGTGTCATTTTAACAACCCCCAAACTCAACAAAAAATTAGGTATTGGTTCTGCCGAACCGGTGCGAACCGGCTGAATCCCACCACTGCTTTCGGGGCAAAAGGGAGCAAAAATGGACTTTACAAACCAGGTCTCATTGGACCAAACTGAACACAATTGGCAGCAACATGATCCAAACCTATCTACTGCCAAGAGACAAAAGAAAGATGTGATCCAGACCACCTCTCCACTCTTTCTAATTTTACATTCCTTATTAGACCAGCCAGTTAGTAAACTTTCTCCCTTTGTAATACAAGGTGTCTAGAACATGTAGTTGGTCCACCGAAAATGGTTCGTCGCTTGAAATCAGATGACTTGCTTATAGAACCGACAAAACAACAACAACATTTGGTAGAATTCCCATCAGTCAATCCACATGCCACTTTAAATACATCAAAAGGGGTTATCATGGAATGGGACCTCCTAAACAGCTCTGAAGAAGAAATCGTACAAGAGATAGAAAACCAGAATGTCATACATGCCAAAAGAATCCTTATTAAAAAGGATGGAAACCTGATACCAACCCGCACTGTCATACTTACTTTCAGTACTCCAACTCTACCATCATCAGTCAAAGTAGGATACCTGAATTGCCAGATAAAGCCATGGCAAACCAATAGAGCAAAAAATAGATTGATATTAAAGGCATAAATGCAAATAGTGGATAGGGGGAAAGGAAGCAAGACAAAGTATTGTAGATGTTACACTCCAAATAATTTATTGGCCTCTTGGTCCTCCGACAAGATGGGGCATAATGGTCAGTCTATTTTTGTTTATTTAGATTCATTTTGTATTGTAGTTGGTTTCTGACTCTGTTAATAGCGATATTTCATGCAATTTGAACCTGTGCTGCTGTGAGCGCCATTAAATTTCGTTTAATTTGATTTTTTATTCTAAATTATTTGGATGAAAACCCGTCTTAACTTAACTTCTCCCATTAACTTCTACCATTGTTTTCCATTTTACTACTTCCCCCCCCTCCCCCCACTGTTTGCATTTACGCTTTTAATTTCAACCTAAATGACACATTTTTCACTCTATTGTTTTGCCATACTGCTGGCTTAAGTTTTATTATTACTATTATTTTTCCTGTTTTTTATATATATATATACAGTGAAACTTCCCTTTAACGGACAGCCATGGGGAACGAATATGTGTTCGTTAGAGAGAAGTGTCCGCTAACAAGAAGTCTGAGGGAGAAAAAAAAAAAAAAGAAAGAAAGAAAAATCGTTAAACGTAAAATTAAATTAAAATATATACAGATTTTGAACAATATTTTTGTAAATAATATACAATTACATACACAAGAGATAAAGTAAAATCGTTAAACGTTTAATGTAAAATTAAATTAAATTATATACAGATTTTGCACAATATTTTTGTAAATAATATACATACAATTGTGCTATGCATATTATGACTTTATCTTAAGAAAAATACATTCAGTAATCACTTATTTTCTTCTGCACCTTCTTCCGGCTGATAATTTTGTTTTTAACATTTGTTTGGAGTGACGAAACCATCGAAAGTCCTTCATTATCTTCTTCAGTGGCGAAAAACATTTTTAAACGATTGATTTGTATGAGTGCTTCTTCTATTTTCATCGGTGGTTCGTCGTTAATATGTTCTTCGACAGAATGACCTCCTTCCGTTTCTTCATCCTCATGAGGAACTTCTAGAAAAATATCGATGATAATGTCATTGAAATCTAGAGCACCATCTTCTGTAGTGAGGTTCGAGTCTATATCTTTGTAGCCAGGGTCACTTGTAGCTGAAGTATCGTACATTATCAATAGATATTGAAGTTCTGGTTCTTCTTGGTGCTCCACATTGCTGTTCACAACTTCAATTTTTGCGTTTGAGAAGCCAGACTTTACAAAACAGTTCACGACAGTTTGTTTTCTAATTGCGTTTACTGAAGAGGAAATCCATTGAATTGCATCTAGGATGCTGATTTTCTGTGCAAGGTCACTCGCACATATTACATCGTTCATGTTTGCAATGAGATGTCTTAAAACACGTTTTCTGTAGTGAAGTTTAAATTTTTTTATTATCCCTTGATCAAGGGCTGACACTCTGCAGATGTGTTTGGTGGCAGAAAAACGATTTGAATGTTGGACAATTCAATGTGCGGGTGAGATGCAGCATTATCCATGATTTTTCTGTTTTGACGAATCAAGTTTTGGTTAAAGTGACTTATCCATTCGCTCATGATATCTCGTGTCATCCACGCTTTTTTATTAGAGTTCCAGTCAATTTTCAAAAAGCCGACCGGGCTAGCCGAGTGGGTAAAGTACCTGCCCGGCAACCCAAAGGTCGCGGGTTCGACTCCCGCCTCGGGCTTGGATAAAAGTACTGCAAAAACCTTGGGAGGTGCAATATGGCCACAGAAGCCGATGCGCCAACAACTACCAAATCAAAAAAAAAAAAAAAAAAAAAAACTTTCAAAAGATTCAACTTTATGCCCTTGAAACAACGAAGATTTTGTGGTTTTCCTATAACAAGAGGTTGTTCAAAGTCTCCCAGCATATTTGTACACAATAGTACAGTCAAGCGTTCCTTAGAAATTTTTCCGTCCTGGCACTTTTCGTTTTTTAGACTCATTGTTTTTTCAGGAAGAGCTTTAAAAAACAACCCTGTTTCGTCACAGTTGTAAATATCCTTATCTTCAAAATCACGACATAAATCTTCCAATTTGACGGTCCACTATGTTACAACCTCAGTATCAACAGATCCACCTCACCACTTACGGTTTTCCAAGAAAGTTTATGCCAAGTTTTGAACTTGTCTAGCCATCCCACAGAAGCTTTGAACTCATTTACTCCCATAGATTTCGCAACCTCCAAAGCATTTTCCCTAATAATAGGCCCATTAATGGGAATTTTTTTTAGCACATTCGCGACAAAACCACTCATACGTAACATTGTCAATTTGAAGTCCAACAGTTTTCGGGAATGATTTTTGAACCTGATCATTTCCGTGTTGCCAAAATTGTTTGAGCAGTTCATTTTTTTTCTTTAGGATGTCGCTTACCTGCGTCTTTCCGATTTTGAATTTTGCAGCGAGATTGCGAACACTATTTTTTTACCGATCATACGCATTAATGAGTTCGACTTTGTCTTTTAAAGTTAAATGTTTACGAGAAGACATTGTGCACTTCACACGACACTGAACAAAACTGAAAACTGAAACTCAAAATACGAAAGGCCGACAAAATGCCCCCCCCCCCGCGCACACACCGAATTCATCAGAAGTATTACACGTGCCTTAAAATTCTTGAAAAAGGGTTTAGAACCGCGACGTAAACATTTATAAAATTTAGAGAATCGGAAATAGAAAATAAACACACGATTGAGGCAATACGTGGAAGAAACGTTCCTAGAAAAAGGGGCGTCAGCTCACCCGCTGTCCGTTATGGGGAGATCAAATGAAATGCTAATCTAAACGAAACAGTGCAGATTGCCTGTCCGCGTCCGTTACAGAGAATGTCCGCTAGACAGAAGCTGCAAACACGTTAAAACCAATGGAGGCGAGTTGGGGAATTTGGAAATGTCCGTTGTAGAGAGATGTCCGTTAATGAGAGGTGTCCATTAGGAGAAGTTTCACTGTATATATATATATATATATATATAATTGAAACAAATCTTGAACCAGCAGTTCAAGAAATGGAGCAAAGGTATATAAATGAAGAATGATTGTATGTAAAATAATTTGAATTTAACAGAAACTGATTAAGGTCATTGAATAAACAATTAAATTTTACATCAGACTGTGATATCTGAGGATATAGAATACGGAGTATTATAAATATATATGAAAAAAAAAAAAAATATATATATATATATATATATATATATATATATGCAAATTAGAAATAAAAGTGGAAAACAGGTTATCTATTACTGGAAGGAGAAAGGTATGTATACTCTAAGCTATAAATAAAAGAGAAGCGACAAAAAAAATTATAATAATGAAATAACAAATATTACTAAAATTGTTATTATTACTAATTATCATATAAGAATACATTGAATGGTATCACCATTCAGTATATCTGAACAAAAGATTTTGGGTTATATCTTGTTGCGCATGAAAGCAAGTTTACTTTATAGATGTTGGGATGCAAAACACAGAAATAGTGCTTAAAGTGGCCAATTGGCTCTTGTTTTTGAAAAAAGTAGTTTTTATATTTATATAAGGTATTTTTTATTTATATGGCAGTAAGATGTAGCTATGAACTTAACTGTATCAAACACGGGACTTTTTGTCGTTTGTATTCAGTTTTGGGAGCATCCAATGGTGAGCTGTGAATATTTTAACAATGGGATCACAGTTTTGCCGACTTTTTGATATGAAACATCCTTGGGGGTTCCTGCTGAGTAAATCTAATCGGTCACGGAAGTGAAGTCATCTGTAGCTTTCGCTAGAGGTGCTTCCCTTGTTCACACTACTAGGCTGTGCCAAGCACTCACCAGTAGTGTGATTAGAGTGCATGACACATTTTTCATGACCAGTATCTCGTGTCAGTCTGGTCATCATAACCCCCCACCCCCTTTACGATGATAACTGGATACAATAGTGTCTCGAGTTCTAACTTTTTAGAATTTTTGAATAGTAAGACATCACAATCATACTTTTTATTATTATTATTATTATTATTATTATAATTAGCCATATGGTGCAAGGAAGCCTTGAGGCTTTTACTGCACCAGCCAAAAAAAAAAAAAAAAAGTTACCCTGCGTCAGAAGTAGAAGGGAATCACCAATAAAGAGAAAAATGATGATGATATCCAGCTAAGGACCCTGGGTGTGCCAAGCCCATACTTACCAGATGTGAGCCCCTGGGGATAACTTCCTGAAGTAAGTATGATTGCAACAATACGGCATATAACTGCAACAACACAAATATTTGTTAACAATTTATTTTTTCGTCTCGCATTTTCATAACATTCCATTGTTAAGTGGCGCTCTGTAGCCAGGTGGGAAGGAGCAGCAGTGTGTAGCACACGCTTCTTGATTAGACTGGGGTTCGAGCCTGTCACCACCAAATATGGATGATGAGGAAAGGTCAGGGAATGACCACCCCATATCCTGGAGCAATATGGCCTTAGTTGCTAATGCTCCTAAAATAAACCAAAAAAAAAAAAAAAAAACATTGTTAAGTGCCCCTGATAGCCTCAAATCGCTAGTCGGGTACTTATGTGTGTCTTTGTAAGTATTAAATAAGGATCCAAGTTTATTGTAAGCTGAAAAAATGAGGGAGATATCTGTGCCTATAAATACTTGGCGGAACTGTCCTGCACATTCGCTATGTTAAGGGAGGATGATGCGTGTATTTGCCTTAGTAGTGGGTTTGGGTGGGTTGTTAATTTTACTTTTGGTGGCAGAAATGGTATGTTGGGTTGGGTAGTTCCTAGCTATACTTAATACTTACAAAGACACACATAAGTACCCGACTAGCGATTTGAACAATATAATTTATCTGATCAAATGTCAACCAAACTGTGATGCCTGCTGTATTGGTAGTACTACAACAAAGTTTGGTTCTACCAAAACCTGTAATACTCGCGCATACTACCACTACACTCCCCTAATCGATTCCGCTATCACTATTATTAAACTTAAAACCAGCCACAAAACTCTTCAATATGAAGCTCTCATTATTGAATGGTTCCGACACCATTCTAATCTCCATGTTATAAATGCGAAACTCCCCTTTAATCTTTCCCCGGCTTGGAATCTCTCACATTTGAGATTCTCACATGTTCCAAAGAGCATCACGAGAGTATAGATAATTCTTTAAATACAGCACTCATTTACTCTCCACTTAACTTCGCCAACTGAAGACATTATAACTTAACGAAAGTCCATCGTTATGACTATTAGCATTATAAATTTTTTTCACTTAAGTTCTAGATTAACTACTTTCTACCTTATGACAACCAGGGACAGAGTGGTGCACTTCAGCTTCCTTGCACTTATCTTTAATTCCGCTAAATTAACTAATTTTTTATTTCCCTTAAAGTTAGCCATCAGTCTCTTCATAAAACTATTGCAGATTACATTCAAGGTGAGTACTGTACATTAAGCATTTGCTATTTAATACTTAGTCTATTATCATGATATTATAAGAATTCTATAACTTTTATATCTGCAATATGTTTAATTGTCACAATATTATTCATTACACTGAAAGCTCACTCAGCTTCAGCACTGCTAATCACAATGGTTTCAAAGATATTTCTGACTTTCTTAATTGAAAAGGGAATTTCACTCAATTCTAAAGATATTTTGTCTTCGACAAAATCTCTAAAATCATTAATTTTTATTTCATATTTTATCATAAAACTTAAATTTCTTATTTGTTTTTCACCATCTTACCATGGAGATGAAAGTTCTTTCATATTCCACGATTCTGGGTAGCATATGTTTGAAATTTCTTTCAATTCCTCATCATCAATAGTATCATTATATATTCTTTATTGAATTTAAATTACTCTTGTTGCATTAATAACTTGTCACAAGGTAATTTTTTAAATGTGTTCTTACTTTCGATTTTGATTCCTTTAAATTCTTTCACCTTCTCAATTTTAGCTTCATAATTTCCTTCAGAATTTTTCAAATTAGCGATAGCATTAATAGAATAATTAATTTATCTGCTTTTACTATAACTTTGGGGATTGGTGATATAGTGATGCTGCGATCATAAGTGCTAAAGCTTTAAGAAATTCCAGATTGAAAAGTCGGTTTGATAATCCAGAATATTTAACTTTCTGATTGAAAATGTTTGCACAAAACAGGACAATTCTTCCAACCCTCCGCAAGCCACAAGCTGCCCATCATGACCCGAGCGCACAACCGATCTTTATAGTTTCCACATCAAGTTCTTTAGCAATAAGCATTGATTTTTTGGGGATTGGTGATATAATGTATGCAGTTTTTTTTTAGTTTTTTTTTATTATTATTGCCTGTATGCCATTATATTTTGGAACGTTTTATTCACAGTGAATGTCTCGACGCAGTTTCCAAATATGCCTACATTTCACATCAGAAATTTTACTTAATATCTTAGTTGCCTCTTCCCCCCCCCCTTCGACATCACTACCGTCACTAGTTCTTTGAATACTGCACAAAATATCAGAATCATTTGGATATTCTGCTGCTGTAACCATGTAAACATAGACAGCAGAAATTTACTGGAAGGCGTGGATCAGTTACTTCTCCGAAAAACATAACTTCTTGTTGGAGTAGAGGGAAACCATAACACAGGTTGATGAGAGGCTATTACCCATGTTGGGAGTCTTCTTTATCCTCTGACTGGATATGGAAAGCATATTAACTAGCGCAACTTCTTGGAATGTGGCTGCATAGCTTTTATGGCCACAACTAAAACAGTAATTCTAGAACAGTAATCCCTTTCACACGCTTTCGAATTACCTAAATTGCCTAGAGGCCAGAGTTGAGAATGCATATAAAGTTCTCTCGTAATCCGTAAGTTCTACGGAAACTGTTTTAAATCTAATTACCAATGAGAATTCAAAAAAAATTCCTCTTGGTAATTAGATTTAAAACAATTTCCGTGCTTAGTACCGTGCTTGGATTTGAGGTTGAGAAGATATTTTTTGACATTAGACTTGAACTTCTGTAGACTGTAATTTTCAGGAAAGAAATATGAAGGAAGGTTGTTCCAGAAAATGGCAGTTGAATGAATAAACGAGGAAGATGAAAAGTTGGTTCTGTGAGTTTGATATTGGACAGTAAATAGATGTTGGCACTTGTTCGGACTGTTTTGAAAGAGAGAGCAGGAATTATAGAAGCCAATTCAGAAGAACAGTGCCCATGAAAGTATCTGTAGAAAAGGCATGCAGCAGAAACAGTACATCTATGAGACAGCAAGTGGAGAGACTCTATTAGAGAGGAGTCATTAATTAACCTAACTGCCCTCTTCTGAATGGAATCTAGAAGCCTGGGAGAGGTTTTGGGGGCACCGCCCCAGATGTGGGAACAATATTCCCTGGTAGGGCGGATTTGCGATTTGTACAGAGTGAACAGCTGTTTGAAAGAAAAGTAACACTGAGAGCGAAAGAAAAAACCAAGTTTTTTAGATGCAGAGGAGGGAATATTTGTAATGTGCTTGTGCCAAGAGAGATTAGAAGTGAGGATAATCTCCAAAAGAGATATATCATCTTGCCTAGAAATCGGAGTGTCACCAAAGATAAGCATAGAAGCAGAAGAATCCTTTTTGTGAGATATAAGACAAGACTGAGTTTTAGAAGGATTGAACTCGACTAAGTTATCTTTGCACCACTAGAGATCGACCTGGAGATCGGCATTTAAGGAATTGGTAGCAGATATTCAAGAAGTTTAAGCTGATTGAGCAGGGCAAGATTTTTCAAACTGGAAAGTGGAATGCAATGTGCTGTCATCAGCAAAACTATGGATAGAATTTGCAGTCAATGGAAGAAGGTCATTAATATACAAGAGGGAAAAGAGTGGGTGAAAGAACTGAACTTTGGGGGACACCAGCATTAGTGGAGAAGTTAGAAGACAGAGAGCCATCTACCATCACCCTCAGTGAACGATCAGAGAGAAAACTGGATAGCGAATTACAAAAAAAAGTTGGCAAACCATAAGATGGACGCTTGTTTAGAAAACCTTTATGCCAAACACAATTGTAAGCCTTTGAGATGTCAAGAGCAGCTGCTTGTGTTTCACTGAACTTTTCCATTGAATGGGTAACCATAAATGGGTAACGTAAGCTAGAATGGGTAACGTAAGCTAGCTTGACCATAAATGGGTAACGTAAGCTAGAATATCACCAGTGGATTGACACTGACGGAATCCATACTGGCGATGGTTGATCATACGGAAGGTTTCTAGGTAGTATAAAGAGTTGGCGGTTAATTGATTACTCCATTAATTTAGAAAGAGTAGAAGTAATTGCAATGGGACGATAATTGAATGGAACGGATTTGTCACCCTTTTTAGAAACTCGCTGGATATGCGCAAATTTCTAAGCAGAAGGAAAAACACCTTTAGAATAAGAAAGTGAAAAAAAGGCGGCAAAGAACAGAAGTAAGTTCAGGAGCACAGGTTTTGAGAACAAGTGGAGAAATACCATCAGGATCTGGAGCTTTCTTAGCATCAAGTTTCGTCAAAATCCTTCTGACATCCTTTTTATGTAAGACCACAGGAGGCATTGAATGGAGCGTGCTGGGAATGTGGGAGATGTTTTACCAAGATCATTAATAGATGAGTTGGAAGAAAAATGGGATGCTGCCAGGTCAGCTTTATCCTTGGCCAAGTGACAACAGAACCATCTGGTTTTGACAGAGGTGTGAGCAGAGATGGGCTAAAGTTGTGTCCAATAACTTTGGCAAGAGGCCAGAATGCTCGGCTACCATTAGGGCAAGAAGCAAGTTTTCTACTCAGCCTGTTCAAAATCTAGTTTGGACTGATTAGTAACTGCTTTACAATTGTTTCGAGCTTTGGTGTAGGCAGAAAATGAAACTGAAGAATTGGAAACAAGCCAATTATGATATGCAACTTCCTTCTTTTGAACAGCCTTTATACATTTATTGGAAAACCAAGATTTAGATAAAGGACGAGATTTTAAAGTGGAGTGGAATAAAGGATTCCATTCCTACAAGAATAATTTCACTGACGCTATCTGAGCAAACATTGACATCAGGAGTTTTGAAACAGTAATCTGACCAAGAAAAAGAAGAAAAGAAACCTTGCAGGTCATCCCATTTTGCATTCTTGTAATACCAAACAACACGAGGTTGCGAATAGCCATGAGATAAAGGCTCCATTGGAGAAGAGGCAATCATCAACTTGTGATCTGAGGTGCCTAAAGGACCACTCACTTCAACTGTGTACTTAGAAGCATTGTTTGTGAACAAATGATCAAGCGTGTTGGCTGTATGGTTAGGATTGTGCAGTATTCTGGTAGGTAAATGAACAATCTGTGCGAGGTCATTAGTAATTGCAAAAGCCTCAGCATCTCGACCAGTTGGGTCTGTGACTAGAAAACAGAAGCCAGCTGGAGTTGTGAACATTAAAATCACCAAATAAATTTACCTCAGGAAAGTTGGACTGGAAAAAGTCAAGTTACAAAGAGAGGAATCAAAGAGCTCCAAGTGATTAGTGGAGTTGAGAGAACAATAGAGACAACAGATGAACAGCCAGAGAAGATCAAAAAGAGGAGATTCCAAATTAACAAGTCTCTGACCGGGAGTGTCGAAATGGGCAAAAGAAACAAGTTCCACCTTTGAGGCAAAAAAAATCATACAGCGAATAATTTGGGCAGCAGAGATGAGCAGTAGTTTCTGGAAGTGGAAATGTACATCGTTGAGATTAGAACTGAGACCACGTATTTATTATTATTATTAATATTATTATTAGCTATATGGTGCAAGGAAGTCTGAGGTTTGTGCTGCACCAGTCAAAAAGTAAAAATAAAAAAATATAATTTCTGAATTACCCTGAGAGAGAGAGAGAGAGAGAGAGAGAGAGAGAGAGAGAGAGAGAGAGAGAGAGAGAGAGAGAGAGAGAACAAGGGTCAGAAGTAGGAAGGAATCATCAAGAAAGAGAAGAATGATGATATCTAGCTCAGGACCCTGGGTGTGCCAAGCTAGTACTTACCCGGGGTTAAGTATATTTGTGAAATGAACTAGGAAGTGTTTGGGAGGTTTAGATCTTTTTGCAGGTAAGCTTACTCTATTAGTTTCACAATTCATGGTTTATGCAATAGTAAGAAAAAGTACTGCTGTATCAAGTAATGAAATTTTTGGATGTGGCATTCACATGGTAAAAATATACCCAGATACTTGACATAACATGGCCTCGACAGTGCCCCCCCCTTCATACACACTACTCGGACTCCCTCCAGTCACTATCTGGCAGAGTAGAGGTAGCGAGATTATACACTAGCTGATCCGGAAGCCTCCTAGAGAGTTACCAATAGGTTCTGTTCAGTGTACTAACTAGAGGTTGGCCTGCAAACACCGTTTTAGATCTGTACACTTGAAATGTAAGGAAGATTGTATCTCGCCATGATGTCCATCAGAGAAAGCAACAATACTTAGTGTAGCCCTTTTGTAGTTCTAATAAAATGGGGATTACCTTTAAATCACTGCATATCTGCCACTCATACTTCTAATATTGTACATCAAAGAGAATAATCTCCATGTTTATGTATGTTTCTCTGTGGACAGCATGTACAAAAAGTATTGAAGGCAGCATATTTCCATTATGTAATAACACAGCCTTAAGGCTAACGTTATAAGCATCTATAAATAATCTCCATTCTTTGGGATCGTGCCTCATGTTCGTTACTGCCAGTAGACCAGCAGCATTCTTACAAACAGCGAGTCACCTTCTGTTTGATAGAATTTATCATAGTCTTTATTTCGAGTATGAAATGTTGTCACTTTCGCAGAATGATCTAGCAGATTCCACCTTGGATTTCGAGATCCCCGATGAGGTCATTAAGCTCACTTTCTGTGATGTTATGTGGTTTATAAGGATAAAAGTTTGGACAAAATGGTGAATCCTTTGATGTAGATGGCTGCTGTGCTTCATTGTGTATATCAAGTTGATGTTCATCAGTGTCTTCACCTTCATCAGGGTGTACAGAAAAATGGTCAGGTGGTTCCGGAATAGGTAGTACTTCACCTTAGCACAGAACAAATTGCAAATGGTATATATTTGGGTATATCACTATCCACTTTTTCTTCACTGCCACACCTTTTCTAATAGGAGTCACCATCAGAAGTAACAGTCTGTTATATGATTTGTTGGCTCCCTCCATATCATGGGCACTGTGAAAGGCATAAAATGTCACTTTTGATTCACCCACGCTTTGAATTTTGATGAACAGGTAGTGCAGCATATGTGTGGAACACAGTTCTTGTCTTGATCACCTACTTTATACCCAAAGTAATTTTTTATACATGATCTGGATTTGGCACATTATAGCCTTAGTTGCTAATGCGCTAATAAACCCCAAATCAAATCAAATATACCCAAAGTACAAGAAATAGGCCTTTCTATGTGGCTCAAGTTGAGGGATGCTTTCTTGAAGCTGTTGTGACTTCTCTACACATGTAACAGATGGCATCCTGACTGTTCACACAATTACGGGGCATATTAATCTTATACGACACAAATAATGTGCAAAAAGTAGGACTCTCAAGAGAACAACCGTTAACTGAGAACAGATCACCCAGCACCTAGCCAATTCGTGGATAATTGCAACAGAGTTGAAGATGTATTTGAGGTGACAACAACTTATCATGTGATGTTGAGCAAGGCGACAGTTGTTGATCATGTGATAAGAGCATGGTGGTACTGAAACTGCGAGGTTGCGATGTGTTTTTCCCTCAGCCGTAGTTGATAATGTAGAGTAACTTGCTAATGTGAGACCCCAATTGTAATTCGAAAACAAGAGCCAGTCGACAAATTAAAAAAAAATAAATAATAATACTAATTTATCAAAATTTAGGAGCATACTGATGAAATAACAGCTCGTCCAACAAATAGTATACTGAACAAATATATATAAAAATTATATACATAAAATTAGGGGAAGGGAGTCAACAGAGGGTAAAAAATAAGCCACGGTAAAGTGAGAGAATAAATAAGTCAGAAATGAGGATTGGGTACTATTTTAAAATGCACAAACGCACAAGCCTTTGAGATCTTCTTACCATCTTACATTTAGGGCCCATCCCCTCAACAATGATAGGTATGTATACTCCTGTTGTGTGCTTCATGGAGATAGTATGACTTCTTGATGCCATAATTTATTTTATACAATAGAGAATACAACTCTGATTTATTTTAAAATATACATTTTGATATTAAAACCTTATATGTAGTTTTTTTTGTTTTTTTTTTTTATACTAGACACCCATTGGCATACTTTTTGCATAAGTACCTCCTCTCACGTAACAGGCCTACTGAAATTTGCTCATGAAGAGGCAAGATGTCATTCGTAATTCTTGCAGATCTTCCCCCCCCCCCCCCATTTCAAATAAAATATGAGCAGCACACAAATAGACAATCCTCTTGACTGGTTCATAAAACTGCAGCGTGTTTGCAAGTTATTTATCTGATGCCATTTGAATAGGAGTGACTGCCCTCATATCAAGTATATCAAAATAGAATTCAGCCTGTTACTTTTTTTTATGGTCAAACTATTTCAATTCCAATACAGTTAATGTTACAGATTGAAAGGAAACACAAAATTGAGGAATAATGAAACTGATATTAATGTCATTGTTAGTTACATAATTTGGAATACTTTTTACAAGTACATATCTACATTTGCCAAATTTGCATCATAAGAGAGAGTGGAGCATAAAAAGACTATTCTAGAATAGGCTTTTTAGTATGTGATGTTCAATTTGATTTGTTCAGTTTGTTCACTGACAGATTGTTAGTCACTCACTGTCATTGAACAGATTGTCAGAAAGATAGCACCATTTTTTATTCAAATACTAGATAGAATAACTGAATTATCACTTTATTTAGGAGGCTTTGATCATGAGATATTTAATCATCCGACTAGAATATCTTAGAATGACTTGTCCGAAACATTCACAGACACAACTGAAAATAACCACTTTTGGAGGACTGCCATTTACAGTCACTTCTCATAGAACATGGTGTAGTCGAACAACTCAGATGAAATAATGACTCAATGCCATCTTTGATGTTGAGTGAGAATGTGTGTGGAACACACTTGGCTCACTTTCTTCATGTCCAAATGGACTAAACCAAACCAGACCAAATGTGAAAAAGATATTTCTGCCATTTCTCGAATTGTCATCCAGGTCAAATGTTTCATAATTTAGCTTTTTAATGCTTAATTGATGTTTATACTATTTTGGGATGTTAAAAGGCAACTGTCTTTTTTCATTTTCAGTCAAAAAAAGTTCTCTTTAAACTGCCATGGAAGCACGTGAACCCTGTTTCAATGGCTAACTTTCCAATGAAAATAAAATTTAATATTTGCGTATTTCCTCAAGGTAGCTTTTTCCTAGATTGCTGTGTAACAACAAATTAAAACTTGTTGCCCTTACTTAAAAGATGCCATTTTAAGTCCTTCTTGCAATATTTTAACTACTTCTGTGCATTCAAGAATATAAGATCATTCACAGAACTTTTTAATTAATCCTTGTATAAGGTCCGAATCGGGATTATGGATGAGTGTAAATTATTCCTGCCGATATGGGAAACAAGAATCATTGCGAAGTTTGTCTAAGCCACCTAGCAATTTACCAGTGTAATAAATTATCTACCAGGTGTGGTGAAGTTTGAAAGCTTGGGTTAGTTCAAGAAGGGATTGAATGTACATTCGTATTAGCATTGGGTACCATGCGATAAGAAAAGGAAAATTTCTGCAGATGCAGCAGAAGCCTGACTTCCTTGCTTCATTTAACTTTTTGTGTTACTACTAAACTGACCTTTTTTTTATTTATATATCCTCTCCCCTTTTGTTCTCCTAGGGAAAAGCCTTTCTTCGTCTGTATTTCCTGGATGTATTTCTACAGTTTAATTGTGTCAACATAATTAAACTGTAGAAATATGTATTTCCTAGACATAATTAAACTATAGAAGTGTTTGTGGGAAATAAACTATAGAATTTCTTGTTGACTGTCAAGTTTCTTCTGGATTCTCAATAGTTACTGTTGTAAATTATAGTAGTTTCCATAACCATTCTAGTTCGAGATCAGCATAAAAGAAAAAGAAAATTAAAAATAAGGTTGAAATTTGGAAATATAATGAATAGAAGGTACTTCTTTCAGTATAAAGAGTCTTAGATCAGAATGGGAGATAAATTCACTTGTTTATTAAAATCATAAACTTCAGTGTATTGCACTGAAGTTTTAAAGAATAGTAGTAGTCAGTAGGAAATGGTTAATTTTTTTTAGTGATGCTAATTTTTATGTATGTTGTTTCTTTTCATTTAGCTTGGTTCACCAGAAGCAGCAATGTTTAAAGTTGGATTTTTCAAAATGCACCCAGAAATTCCAGACTTAATGTCTGAAAAAGCAAAACAATTCATTTTAAGGTATATTTTAATTTAAAAAAAAAAAAAAATTATCTATTATTGAATGTAATCCTTATTTGCAGGGTCTGATTTTTCGACGTTATCAGTTATGCATTCTTATGCTCTTTGTTTATCTTCTAAAACTGATTTGGTCACTGTTTTAAGGTCAATACTAAAACTCTTATTAGGCTGATTACATACATTTTAAGTAATCAGTGTTTTTATTATTCTGTTTAATTAAGAATAAAACATAGTTTAATTAAAAACAGAACTTTGGTTGAAAGCTACAGTAAAATAGTTACCGTTGATTAATTCCAAGGTCTGCTGTGCATTTCAGGAGCTTTCCTCACTTAAGCCTCCTGAAGTAATTCTTGGAATAAATCACATGTGACTAATTATTCTGCTGTTTGATTAAGAATAATAATCAAGAAAAATGTAGAGTTAGGAAGTAGTTGTATTCTTTGAGCATTGGAAAAATCTTTTAATAATACACACACACATCATAAACATACTACTTCAGATATCCATGTTATTTTTCTTACATTAGATCAAGGAATGCCCTGTAGTCTGAGAGGTATTCCTTAGTCTAAGGTCCTGAGTGTTAAGTTAGTGACAAGTACTCTGGCTCATAAATCAGTCATTTATGAAGTGTATTCAAGTTTATTTAATTGTAAAGTGATTTCATTTTTTTTTTCTTAGTAAGGAATTACCTTACACACACACACACACACACACACACACACACACACACACACACACACACACACACACACACACACACACACACACACACACACACACACAACTAATTTGCTAACCTCTCCCCTTATCACTTGAATTCTGAGCTAAAATGGGCAAAGATGAGTAACCGAAATCCAGACATTGCTTTTTCCTCAGGACATTTAGAAAAAACCCTAACTAATGGCATAGCAGGTGATCCATAAACTAACTCAGTTAAAAGACATGCCAAAAAGCACAACCTTAGCTTCTTTTTATAAACCCCACTGGAGCATAGACAGTTCTAAGAATTTCTTCATTTGAGGAAGGGCTGGATAGACTGTCAGGCCAGAGTCAATGAGAAAAAAAATCCTAATAGAGACAGTGACTTACAAACATTCAGAACACCCATTCTGAGCAACTATAGTTTATAGTGTACATTACAGAAGAAGTAATCTGGAAAGAGGTAAAGGATCAAGGAGTAACAAATGACAAAAGAATAGTAATCTGAAAAGATAAAAGCATTGTTCCTATGAGAAATCTGATTCTCAATTTTTGAAATTGGCCAACAACCATAAAAAGATACAAGAACTGCTCAATGAGGCTGTACGTTCTAAATTCCCTGCTATTGTTTCAAATCCAAGCAAATGGACAGTCGAAGCTTGCAGGAGTCTACCAAAAGACCATTATAGTTAAAAAAAAAATGCAACAACATATATAAACTGTTAAGAGAGGACCATCCTGCCTATTTGAAAAATGGGCTTTCTGGAAACTAGAGGAGGGGGGGAGAGAGAGAGAGAAAGATTCAAAAGTATAATACTGAACATAGTCTCACATATACAAAAGCTACAAAATGAGAATCAGCCAAGCCTAACGAATAAACCTTCCTATATTCAAAAATAGTGTATTTCTGTATAGAAGTACTTCATTCATAACGCAAACCAACTTTTATTGTCTCTCCATAATTTGAGTCATTTTCACTCTGAATCGTGGACATCTACCGAGCATCTCTTGATAACAAAAATAAGAAGTAAAGGTGAGCATCACAATACCCACTTTTGTATAAAACAGAAATCATGACATCTCCTCTTCAGTAAATGATGGATATAGAAGTGAAAGAAAAAACACAGTTCAATCATATATTTTTTTTATTATGTTTATTATTATTATTATTATTAAAAAAAATTGTTCCTGCTTTATGGGATTTTTTGATGCCCCATGATGGGTACTGACACTAGGTGCATAGTGTGGTTGGTTGAGGAACTCTCTTACTATCCTATGGGTGTTCAGGATCATGGCTTTCTGGTGCTCCATGTAAGTGTTCTGTGGTAGGTCTATTGTTGCTAGATTCTTATGGAGGCTGTTTGGCACCATGCTGGTGATTGACACAGTGATCAGGATGATCATTACTTGTCCATATGCCACATATCTTTGACTTCTATTATTATAACTACTAATAGTAGTGGAGTGGAAAATGATGCAAGGAAGTAATGCAAATAAATTGCAATTGCAAAAAAAAAAAAAATATATATATATATATATATATACAACTAATCTCCTGTCTGCTATAATAATATCTTAATTCTTCATTAAATTTATTCAAACAAATGGTTCCACAATACGAATAGTAGTTTGATCCAAAAATCAACTACTCGGGCTTAAAGCAAATTTTTCTATGCAGCCATTCATTTTCAATTTAATTTTATGTCTGCCCTTGTGTGTGGACATAAACTTGTGCGTTGTATGAGAAAGAGTAAAAAAACCCATCACTGAGTTTATGCAATTGATTCAAAGCTTTAAATGTTTCAGTTAAGTGATCTCTCTCTCTCTCTCAAGTGCCTAGTTTCCATGTATTGCAATTTGCAGTACCAAAGCCTTTTGTGGTACTACTCGTTTGTGTTCCTGACTAATCTGGTTGGTCTTCTCTGCACCTGTTGTCCACTGAGATCATCTTTCTTAAAATGAGGCTTCCAGGCCTGTATTAGAAGTGGCACATGATTTAAAAAAAAAAAGCTTCCCATATCACCTGTATTTTCCCCTAATATATTCTCTAGTTCATTCTTAAATTTATTTAAACTACTCACATTTACACCAGGTAGAAGTTTGTTCTTCCAATCATCAGCTATCCACTGGCTGAAGGCAAACTTTTGCACCATCCATCCTTAATTTGAATTTATGCCCCCCTCATGTGTGTAATCTGAGTAAGAAGAATGATTCCATCAGCACTGAGCCTACACAATCCATTCAAAGCCTTAAACACCTGAATCACATTTCCTCACAGGCACCTAGTCTCCAGATATTACAGTTTGCAGAACTGAAGCTTTCCTAGTAAGAGCACCCTTTTTCTCTCATTAATCTTGTTGTTCTTCTCTGCACCTGTTCTAATAGATCCACATCCTTCCTAACACGAGGCTTCCAGACCTGTATGCCTACTCAAGATATGGTCTAACCTTGTCTTATACAATGAGATAATCACTTGTTTATCCCTGCTAGCAAAATTACTGTATATCATTGAGAAAACTTTTTTTTTTTTTTTTTTATGAAAACCCCAAACATGAAAGGTATCAAAACCTATAGTACTTAGTACCATGCATGGGTTGAAGGAGAAGTATGGGGAGAGGGGGATGCCGGAAACTTTGCTCTAGAGACTAAACATGGGTTTCGCCACTTCAAGCCTCCAATAAGCAAAGTGGTGGTATTTCACCGGTTGATGAAAGTCATCTACCACTTTTTGCACCTTGATTACTGTCATTAACTCCTGAAGCTGTGTATCATCTGCAAACTTAGACATTAAGCATGATATGCCTTTGATGTAGCCGAGTGGTCAGGAAGGTGAGTGCAGTGGCATGCACTCTTTGCGTGGTCCGGGGTTCAAACCTGTGACTGCTAAATATGATTAACATTTATATTGATGATTTATTGTAAACTCCACTGACATGGTGGTTGTGATAGATTATAAACAAGAACATTTTTTTTCCCTTTAAATATGGAAACAAACAATAGGCCCTGCACTGAACCATGGGGACCCTCTACTAATAATGTTAGTAGAGGTCCCCATGGTTCATTTATAATCACTCTGTCTTCTCCCACACAATTATCACCTTATCCATAGCAGTTCCATGACCTTACATCCAAACTACTCCAATTAGTACACCTCGCTCTTTAATGTGCAACATTATCAAAAGTTTTTCTGAAATCTTTGTGTGTGTGTGTGTGTGTGTGTGTGTGTGTGTGTGTGTGTGTGTGTGTGTGTGTGTGTGTGTGTGTGTGTGTGTGTGTGTGTGTGTGTGTGTTATGGGGGTTTAACGGTGCATAAGCTGCTGTGGCTATAATGCGCCTAAGTATATGATGTGAAAATTATTCTTTGCATCCAGTTCCTGCATCATAGTATTCAGTCAGATTGGTCAGACAAGATTGCCCATTAAGAAATCCATGCTTCGAGCAGTATAATTACATACCTTCATATGCAGTTATATTACATTGCCATTTCTTCTTTTATCAGCAACTCCAATATTTCTTTGGAACACAAGTCAAGCTTATAGGTCTAAATTACTAATGCAGCCCTTGAACTTCCTCTGTGAAATGGTAATGCATTTTCACATCTACAGTCCACAGGGTCCTCCCTTAAATCCAAGAAGGATCTCATAATTATGGCTTTAGGTTTGCTTACCTACTTTGCTGCCTCCCTCAGTATAATTCCCCATATAAGACCACAGGCACTTTTAATTTTACTGTTATTTAGCTGTCTGTTAGAATTTGATAAATGTCTGGTTGCCCACCCCAAAAACATTCCTTGTTTGAAGGTACGAGTATTTGTAGATGCAAAATACTTATTAAGTTTGTTAGCCACCTGAGCAGGATTGTCATCATCTAAACCAATCATATCTATTGGCCCAATGTGATTCATTCCTCTCCTAGCTTTTGCAATTACTAATGATCTAGCACAGATTGTTCATCTACCTACAAGAATACTGGACAATCCTAATCATACAGCCAATACGCTTGATCTTTTTCTCACAAACAACCCTTCTAAGTACACGGTCGAAGTGAGAGCTCCTTTACGCACTTCAGATCACAACTTGGTGATTGTCTCTTCTCCAATAGAACCTTTATCTCATGGCTATTCCCAACCTCGTGTTGTTTGGCATTACAAGAATGCAAAATGGGATTACCTGCGAGACTTCTTTTCTTCTTTTCCTTGGTCGGATTACTGTTTCAAAACTTCTGATGTCAACGTTTGCTCAGATCGTGTCAGTGAAATTATTCTTGCAGGAATGGAATCCTTTATCCCACACTCCACTTTAAAATCTCGTTCTTTATCTAAACCTTGGTTTTCCAATAAATGTGCTAAGGCTGTTCAAGAGGAGAATGTTGCATATCGTAATTGGCTTGTTTCTAATTATTCAGTTTCATTTTCTGCCTACACCAAAGCTTGCAACAATTGTAAAGCAGTTATTAATCAGTCCAAACTAGAGTTTGAACAAGCTAAGAGTAGAAAACTTGCTTCTTGCCCTAATGGTAGCCAAGCATTCTGGTCTCTTACGCTCCATTCAATGCCTCCTGTGGTCTTCTGTTAAAAGGATGTCAGAAGGATTTTGACGAATCTTGATGCTAAGAAAGCTCCAGGTCCTGATGGCATTTCACCACTTGTTCTCAAAACCTGTGCTCCTGAACTTAGTCTTATTCTTTGCCTTCTTTTTTCACTTTCTTATTCCAAAGGTGTTTTTCCTTCTGCTTGGAAATTTGCTCATATCCAGCCAATTCATAAAAAGGGTGACAAATCCCTCCCATCAAATTATCATCCCATTGCAATTACTTCTACTCTTTCTAAAATAATGGAGAAATCAATTAACCACCAACTCTTAAACTACCTAGAAACCTTCCTTCTGATCAACGATCGCCAGTATGGATTCCGTCAGTGTGGATCCACTGGTGATATTCTTGCTAATGTTACCCATTAATGGACTAATTCAATGGCAAGGTTCGGGGAAACACAAGTAGTTGCTCTTGCCATCTCAAAGGCTTTCGATCGTGTTTGGCATAAAGGTCTTCTAAACAAGCTTCCATCTTATCGTTTGGCAACTGTTTTTAGTAATTGGTTATTCAGTTTTCTCTCTGATCGCTCACTGAGGGTGATGGTAGATGGCTCTCTGTCTTCTAACTTCTCCACTAATGCCGGTGTCCCCCAAGGTTCAGTTCTTCCCTCACTCTTTTCCTCTTGTATATTAATGACCTTCTTCCATTGACTGGAAATCCTATCCATAGTTTTGCCGATGATAGCACATTGCATTCCACTTTCCATTTTGAGAAACCTTGTCCTGCTCAATCATCTTCAACTTCTCGAAAATCTGCTACCAATTCCTTAAATGCCGATCTTCAGGTAATTGTCCAGTGGGGCAAAGACAACTTAGTTGATTTCAACCCTTCTAAAAATCAGTCTTATCTTATATCTCCCAAAAAGAATTCTTCTGCTCCTATGCTTATCTTTAGTGACACTCCGATTTCTAGGCAAAATCATATATCTCTTTTGGGGATTACCCTTACTTCTAATCGCTCTTGGCACAACACATTACAAATATTGCTTCTTCTGCCTCTAAAAAACTTGGTTTTCTCTTTCGCTCTTGACATTACTTTTCTTCCAAACAGCTGCTCACTCTGTATAAATTGCCCATCCGCCCTGCTATGGAATATTGTTCCCACATTTGGGGTGGTGCCCCCAAAACCTCTCTCAGGCTTCTAGATTCCATTCAGAAGAGGGTAGTTAGGTTAATTAATGATTCATCTCTAACAGAGTCTCTCCACTCGCTGTCTCATAGACGTACTGTTTCTGCTGCATGCCTCTGCTACAGATACTTCCATGGGCACTGTTCTTCTGAATTGGCTTCTATAATTCCCGCTCTCTCTTTAAAAACAGTCCGAACACATGCCGCCACCAGCCAACATCCATTTACTGTCCAACTTCAAACTCAAAGAACCAACTTTTCATGTTCCTCGTTTATTCATTCAACTGTCGTTTTTTTGGAACAACGTCCCTTCATACGTATTTCCTGAAAATTACAGTCTACAGAAGTTCAAGTCCAATGTCAACAAATATCTTCTTTCGTCTTCTCAATCTCCTTTTAGTAATTATAGACCTGTGAGTTTAACTTCTGTTCCAGGAAAATTAATGGAGGCACTGGTTAAAGAAGCACTGCAGGATCATTTAGACAAGACTTCAGTTATAGCTCGGACACAGCATGGTTTTGTTAAGGGGAAGTCTTGCCTGACCAATTTGATTGGATACTATGCTGCAGTCACAAAGGAACTGGATGCAGGGAATAACTTTGATATTATATACTTGGATCTTAGAAAGGCTTTTGATACTGTTGCACATGGAAGACTGCTGCACAAATTGGAGCAGTGTGACATTGGAGGCAAATTGCTGCTGTGCATAAAGGGGTGGCTGAGGGGGAGAAGACAGAGAGTGGTAATCAATGGACACTGCTCGTTGTGGACTAATGTTATTAGTGGAGTCCCTCAGGGCTCAGTGTTGGGTCCATTGTTGTTTTCTGTATTTATAAATGATATTGATGATGGTATATCAAGCTTAATGTCGAAGTTTGCAGACAATACAAAGGTAGGCAGGGTTGTCAAGGACACTACTGACACTATGCTGCTGCAACAGGATCTGGAAAGGTTGAGCAGATGGGCTGAGAGGTGGCAAATGAAGTTTAACATTGACAAATGTAAAGTACTACACATGGGAAACAGCAACCCCAGAGCAACGTATCAACTCCGTGGTACTACACTGACAGTGGTAGAGAATGAAAGGGATCTGAGGGTGGTTGTGCAGGCAGATATGAAGTTCTCTGAGCAGTTCAGATGGGCTGCAGAAGTAGCTCATGGTGTATTGTCAATGATATATAGGAATTTTTCTAGCAGGGATAAGGAGGTGATTATTCCCTTATATAAGGCAATGGTCAGGCCACACCTAGAGTACTGTATACAGGTCTGGAGGCCTCATTTCAAGAAGGTTGTAGAGCTGCTGGAACGAGTACAGAGAAGGCAACAAGATTAGTGAATGGAACAAAGGGGTGCTTTTACGAAGAAAGGCTTAAGCTTTGTAAATTACAGTGTCTGGAGACTAGGCACCAGCAAGGTGATCTTATAGAGGTATATAAAGCCTTGAATGGTTTGAGCATGCTCAATGCTGATGGGATTCTTCCTCTCGCTCAGAATAATCACCTGAGAGGGCATAAATTCAAATTGAGGAAAGACAGATGTAAGATGGACGTGCGGAAATTTGCCTTTAGCCAGCGGGTGGTTGGTGGTGGAACAGACTTCCATCCCTTGTCGTGGAAGTTGATAGCCTACATAAGTTTAAGGCTCAGCTGGACAGGTATTTCGAACGAACAGAGGGGTAAAGTGGAAGTGGGGTTTTTTTTTTTTTTTTTGGCTCATTCTGCATAAGCTTGCTTTCTTGCATCAAATGCCTCTACTAATGCTATTACTGAACTATGCAACCATCATTCAAAGCCAGTCGACCCATCCTAATTGGTTAATATTTAATGATCCGCAACTCATGACCTTTTATAGAAACAAACCCAAGTAACTATGCCTGCAGGTATTAGGTTAATGGAACTAGCAGAAAACTGGAAAATTACAACTTTGAGTTGTATATTCCACAAAGACCATGACAGACCATGGAGAGATCACGTTTCTCCATGGTCTGTCATGCCATGTTGTGACAATTATTTCCATCAATGGGGAAAACACTCTTTGATGGGTATTAACATCCAGGAGCTGCACATTGCACATTTACAATGTTATCCTGACTTCGCTAAAATATATACTGATGGATTGAAGTCCAAGAGTGGATCAGGTACAGCAGTGGATTCCATGACACTGGAATATCATTTCTGTATCACTTCTGACAGAATGCAGTAGTTACACCACTGAATTATATGCCATAAAGCTTGCTGTGGAAAACATTTTCCATCTCTCAAGCGAAAAAAGCATAATCTACACAAACTCGCAAAGTGCCCTATTAGCAATGCAAAAGATTTCCTCACCTGCTCATCCATTACTACAGCTCATCAGATTAGAGTTGATTTGTCTCCGAGATCATCAGCAAAAGGTTTTCTGCTGGATCCCAGGCCATACTGGAATACGAGGAAATGAAATTGCAGATGATGCTACCGAGCATCCATCCAGCACATTGCCAATCAATTTTCTGGTCGCGTTCAATTATTACAAAATGCATATATGAAATATATGTAAGGAACGATGGACACTACAGTGGCAAACGCATATTCATAACAAACTCCTTGAAATTAAACCTGTACCGCAATTATATGCCTCTAGTTTCCGTACAAACGGACAAGAAGAGTTTGTCCTGGCCAGAGCCTGAATAGGCCACACTCATATGACCCATCTATTCCTGTTATCCTCCACAGTGTTCACATTGCCACAGACCACTCACAATAAAACCCATACTCCTGGAATGCACCTAGTATAACAATTCTAAATTCATTCACTTCTCTCTCTCAAACTTACAGGAATTGTCACTTAGCCATATCATAGGTGAAAATTCAAACCTTACAGAATGTTTCTTCTTTCTGAAACGAATAGGTTTATATAACAGTTTCTAACTGCTTCCATAGAAGCCAATAAAATTAGTATTAGCTACTATGATAGGTGCAATATGGCCTAAGTAGCCTATGCACCAGAAAAATTCAAGCACAACAACAACATCTACTCTTAGCCTGTTCAAAATCTAGTTTGGACTGATTAATAACTGCTTTACAATTGTTGCGAGCTTTGGTGTAGGCAGAAAATGAAACAGAAAAATTGGAAACAAGCCAATTACAATATGCAACATATTCTTCTCTTGAGCAGCCTTAGCACATTTATTGGAAAACCAAGTGGAGTGTGGGAAAAAAGGATTCCATTCCTACAAGAATAATTTCACTGACACAATCTGAGCAAACGTTTACATCAGAAGTTTTGAAACAGTAAACTGACCAAAGAAAAGAAATTGTACAGGTCATCCCATTTTGCATTCTTGCAATTACAAACAACACGAAGTTGGGAATAGCGATGAGATAAAGGCTCCATGCTCCAGTTGCTTTAAGCATTAGATGTGGGGCATTCTTCGAAAACTGACATTTGTAAAAAGTTCGGAATCGCTAACTCTACATAGTCGGCAATCATAAAGAATAGAGACCGACTTACTGTAATGTTTTAGCTGGATAGGAAACAGATGAGAACGACCAAATACGAAGATTTGGAGGCTGCATTTGCCTGTTTGTTTCAAACAAGCTAGTCTCAGAATGCTCTAATATCGGGGGCCTCTATTAATGGAAAAAGCAGATGTGTTTGCAATTCAAATGGGGATTGAATTCACTGCGAATCCAGGCTGGATGGAACGTTTCAAGAAAAGAAACGGCATCATTTTTAAATATGTTTATGGTGAAGCAAATCAAATTTCACTGAGTATGACATCGGATTTGCTACAATCTACTTTGCCCACAGTGCTTGAAGAATATAGTGCGAGAGATGTCTTTAACCCTGACGAAACAAGGTTGTTCTATCTCTGCTTACCTGCCTATTATATGCGTCTAATTTCCCAATAAAACAATCTAACTTGCCAATAAATAAAAATCATTTAAGGGACAGCAGTGTTCTGACAGCAAAAAAGTCCCAAGAGAGGATAACGGTAATGGTGGCTTGCAATTCGGATGGATCTGAAAAGTTGCCCTTATTCGTTATCGGGAAGAACACGAATCCACGCTGTTTTAAAAATGAAAAAAAAAATCCCAGTTGAGCACATGGCAAACAAGAAGCCGTGGATGACCACAACAACATTTACTGATTGACTTTTGAATTTAGATAAGTGTTTTTTATGCGAAAAGTTGCCATGATTGTTGATAATTATGCAGCTCATTCTGAAGTGAGATTAAAAGCTATAAAGTTTATATTTATGCCCCCAAACACCACGAGCATTTTACAGCCTTGTGATCAAAGTATAATACAGAATTTAAAATTTTATTATCAAAAACAATTGCTAAGAAAATATTTGGCCACAATTGAATCAAAAGAAGATTTCTCTGCCAACTTATTGCATATGTTGCTCACTGCTTGGAATCTTGTAATACCAAAGAGTATCAAATTGTTTTCGTCATGCGGGATTTTCCAAAATGATGAATTTGATACCTACTTGAGAGTCGCATGACAATCAAGAAGCTGAACCAACATTCAGTGAAATGTTTTGGCATGTTTCATCTCTTTTAGAAAGTTTGGTATTTTTGGATGAATTTGTCGCAGTTGATGATGCTAATTTGTGTACAGCACCGAATTTTACAGATAATTATATTTTTGACATCGTACGGCCTACGGAAGTGGATCCTGTGGGTGAAGATAGTGATGATAATATAGACAATGACATCGATTTGTATTTGTTAGTTCCTGTTCCTATAACATCAGAAATGCGAAAATTGATAAAAATATGCACAGATATTTAGATGTACATACGAGTGGTGAAATGAATGGACGATATTGAACAATTTGTAGATAAAAAGATGATAAATAACATGGTGCAAAAAAAAAAGTATTAGATTTTTTTTACAAAAAATAATTAACTTTTCTTTTAATTTTTACATATTGTATGTGTTTTTTTATCTGATGAAGTCAATGAAAATGTTAAGTGTTAATAAATTGTGTTTGTAAAATGCCCCTCGTGTAGTGTTATATAGTGCACAAAATGTTAACTTATTTAGACTTTCTATCTTAACTCTTTTGATTATTACATCATCAAAAACTTTTTTTTTTTTTTTTTTTGTTTACTTCTTTTAACGTGAAATTATTTTAACACGAAAAAATATTTCTGTCCCCATGGTTTCATGTTAAACGATTTCCACTGTATATTCAGAATGGCATTTGAAAGATACTTATTATTATTATTATTTTATTATTATTATTAGCCATATGGTGCAAGAAAGCCTGAGGCTTATGCTGCACCAGCCAAAAAAAATTCCCAAGTACCCAAGTCCCAAATTCCCAAGAGAGAGAGAGAGAGAGAGAGAGAGAGAGAGAGAGAGAGAGAGAGAGAGAGAGAGAGTCAGAATTAATTAGAAAGGAATCACCAAGAAAGAGAAGAATGATGATATCCAGCTCAGGACCCTGGTTGTGCCAAGCCCATACTCACCAGATGTACTTGAAATGATCATGAAGTGTATACATATTTTTTCTCTTTTGACCCCCCCAATAAAAAATGTATATGTAAATATGCACTTCAAAAAGAGGATAAAATTTATTTCCCATTACTGCTTGTACAGGCAACTCTCGTTTTATAGATGAGTTCTTTTAAGATGTTGTTCTTTTTATGCTTTGTTTGTTATATGTATCTTGCATTATTGAGCTTTTACAATATATATCATATATGTTAACAGCCATTTTAAAGCATTAAAACCATATACTAAACATTGAATGGTCTATACAATATGTTTTATAATAATGTATATATGGGTTATAGTTTATCGTATACAATATGTAACATAAAATAAAATAAGAAAAGAATGAAAAAACAAGATATACTTTTTAATTTTAATTAAAAACAAAGAGTTACAAAATAGAAATAAAGAAAATGAGTATTAACATAATATATGTACTGTACATACATATGTATTCAAATTTTACTCGTTAATATCTTCATCAGAGTTCAATGTTTTCCACATAAGTGACACAGATGTGTGTTCGCAGTGCTGCTGTTATCCATTTCAAGTATCTTTGCGACTGGAAGAGAAAGGGATGATGAAGCTTCCATTTTCCCAGACCCTAAGTGAACCAATGGTTGACTGTCTGAGATAACCTAGGCAAAGCAAGCGATGATCATATTATATTATAATAAGGGGGAAATCACCGATTTCTTTCCCACAAGAAAACATTCTAACACAGCGTGACATGTAAACTAACATTTTTTTTACTGGCTAGATTTGTTTTTATTAACCAAGAACAGTTCAGTATAATTATCATATAATAATTTTCTGATAATTATTGCAATAAATAATTTTTTAAAAGTTTATTTATTTAAATCTTACAATTATGTTTACTATACATTTGGCATTTCATTTTATAAGTATCTATTGGCGACTTTAAGAAAGTTTGAACGAATTGTGACATTGGTTATAGCGAATGTTCGTAAACCGAGAGTTGCCTATAATCTTATTTTTGTCAGGTTTTGTTGAAACTCATTATTAACAAAAAAAAAAAAAAAAAAATTATAAAACACAATACATTGGCTCAAACAATCCATAAATTATCAATTATTCTTCTTCAATAAAGAATGAGCCAATATATTGTGTTTTATTCAACAAAATAGATTTCAACAAAAGGGTACACAGAAACCTGGGAAGTTTATCTATAATGGGAGGTAATGTTTGTAACTCTGTTAAAGATAGTACTGTATCTGTACTCAGACCAATTTGACTTAAAAAATCTAACTTGACGGTTTCATTTTTAACTTTCTCAAAGAAATAGTGGACAGTCAAATTAAAGTATTTTATATTGCTTAATTTTAATGTTTTCTTACACTTCCATCTTTTTATATACATATTTCTGCTTTGCATCAATAAACAGTATTGAACAGCTGCATTCTTGTTCCTTCGGTTGTTGTTGGTACTTAAGTTGGGTCCCAAAGCAATCAAAATAAGTAGCGTGCACTCTTTATGGTTGTTTGTTTTTTCTTTTCTCTTTTTTGAAGACCATCATCATCATCAGCCATTTTCAATCCACTGCAGGATGAAGGCCTCTCCAGCAACTTTCCAGTTCCTTCTGTTTTGAGCACTGGCCATCCATTTACTACCCAAAAACTCTTGAATTTCATATATCTATCTCTGCCTTTGTCTTCCAGGTTTTCTTCTAGCTCCTCTTGGTTACCATTCTGTTATTTTCTTAGTCCATCTGTCATCATGTCTTCGAGCTATGTGTCCTTCCCAAGACCATTTTAGTTCTTTAGTTTTGATAAGAATGTCCTTTACTTGAGTTTGCTGCCTAATCCATGTGTTTCTCTTCTTATCTAACAGTCTGATTCCCAATATAATTTGTTCCATTCTTCGCTGTGTAGTTCTCAGCTTTTCTTCCATTCTTTTGGTGAGTGCCCAAGTTTCACTTCCATAAGTCGTGGTGGGGAGTATACATTGATTCATTATTTTACGTTTCAGACAAACTGGGATATTGCTCTTCAGTATGCGACTATATTTCCTGAATGCTATCCATCCAAAATTTATTCTTCTCTTGACTTCCAGCCATTTATCATTATTACTGATAATAACTTGTCCCAGATAAGTATATGACTCCACCTTTTCAATTACTGCTCCTTCAATCATTATTTCCCTTTCCGTGGCATACTTGTTCATCATTACTTTTGTTTTAGCCATATTCATCTTTAGTCCAAAATCCTTACTAACTGTGATTAACTGATTAAGATTTTCCTCTAATTCTTTGGATCGTGGCTTATGACCACAATGTCATCTGCAAATCGTAAATGGTTTAGGTACTCTCCGTTCACATTGACTCCTTTCTGTGACCAGTCTAATCTTCTGAAAGCTTCATCAAGGGCAGCAGTAAACAGCTTCGGAGATATTGTGTCTCCTTGTCGAACTCCTTTCTCGATTTTAAATTTGCTACTGTCTTTGTCTAGTCTAATAAAGGAGGTAGCACTCTCATATATTTTCTTCAAAATCGTAATATATGGGGTATCTATGCCTTGTCTTTCCAGTGCCCGAAACATTGCCTTATGCTGTATGGAGTCAAATGCCTTTTCATAATCCACAAATGCCAGGCATAATGGTGTTTTATATTCATTTGCTTTCTCCATTAGCTGTGATATTACATGAAGGTGATCCATAGTAGAGAATCCTGTCCTAAAGCCAGCTTGCTCTTTCGGTTGATTCTCATCAAGTATTCTTTCTAATCTGTTAGTAATGACCCTTGTGAACAATTTGTAGATGTGGGATAACAAGCTAATTGGTCTATAATTTCCAATTTCTGATTTATCTCCTTTCTTATGCAGCAAAACTATGATTGCATTATTCCACTGTTTAGGCATCACATCTTTTCTAATGCACTTTGTGAAGAGCCTTGCCAGTTTTTGTGTTATGTCTTTTCCTCCCAATTTTAACAACTGTACAGTAACTTCATCTTCCCCCGGGGCTTTCTGATTCTTCATTTTCTTCAATGCATGTTCTACCTCATCAGGAAGAATATCGGGTATGTCGTATGTATTGCTACTTTGCAATCCATCTTCCCCACTGCTGGCATCATTCCCCTGCTCCTTGTATAATTCTCTATAGTAGTCTTCTGCTATTTGAATTATGCCTTCTCTGCTGTTTATAAGTACACCATCGCTATTCTTCAGTTTCAGTATCATTTGTCTTTCTGTATTACCTCATGGCTGCTGATTTAAATCCTTTGTTTTCCCTTAATGCTTGTTCTACTTTTCTTGTGTTAAATCTTCTTATGTCCTCTTTGAGTCTCTTTCTAATGGCTTTGCATAACTCAGTATACTCAATTTTCTCCCTGTCAGTGTTTTTCTTGCTCTTCATTTGTCGTCTTCGGTTCATCATGACAAGTGTTTCTTGACTAATTTTTTCTTCTTTGGATTTCTGTTTCCCTATAGGTTTCTTGGGCTTTATCACTTTCAGAAAGTTGTAATATTCCTCGTCGATATCTTGGTCCTGAGCAGTCTGCAGAAGCTCAAACTTGTTCTTAAGTTCCAGTACATACTGCTTTTTCTCCCTCTCTGTTATCTCAAAGTCCTTTGTATTATTTACTCGAGTCAGTTTTTTCCTTTCCTTTCCTACATCTATATCAAGTGTACATCTTACCATTCTGTGATCACTTCCAACATTTACCTTATTCAGGACGGTAACATCATTCACAATATATCTTCTGTTAGTGAGGATGAAGTCGATTTCATTAGTTGTTAATCCATTTGGACTCTTCCATGTCCACTTTCTGTTCACCCTTTTCTTGAAAAAAGTGTTCATTACTGACAGTCCTTGAGATTCTGCAAATTCCACAAGTCTTTCACCTCTTTTATTTCTTTCACCAATTCCAAAATTTCCTATAGTTCCTCTATCTGCGCTGTTTTGCCTTTTTCCAACCTTAGCATTGAAGTCCCCCATAATAATAGTGTAGTGGGTTTTCTGCTCATCTAGAAGACTCTCAATTTCGGTGTACATTTCTTCAACCTCTTCATCATCATGGCTCGATGTTGGTGCATAAATCATTATAATCTTTAGCTTGTACCTCTTAGAAATCTTGAGTATTAGTCTGGACACCCTTGGTGATGTACTTTTGAATTCCAAAATGTTGTTTTTAAAATCTTTATGGACCAGAAACCCAACTCCACCTTCACTCCTTTCACTGTTTCCATTGGTGTACAGCAGATTTCCACTTGATAAACTTATAAATGATTCATTTCTTCTTCTTGTTTCAGCCAAACTGATGATATTCCAATTCACATTTTCTAATTCCTTTTCCAGCTCTAATATCCTGTCTTCACTGATGAGTGATCGTACGTTATAACAGGCCAAGTTCAGTTTCCGTGCATGGCAGCCTGGTCGTTTGAAGACCAACCTATCCTAAATTCAGTTTCTTGTTATGTTTGCATGACTTTTCTGCAATTTTGCATAGCACCAATGTTTGATTCTGGCATCCTCTGTCTTTGACCTAAAACCTTAACTGTTCTTCTCAAAGTTGCATTCAAAACCAATGTTTAACACCCTCACCCCTTCTCTTTAATAATACTTACTTAGATTTTAACATGTTCTTTGCTTCTGGTGCATATAAACATCAAATAGCACTACAAATAATGTTCCTTATGCATATATAAGCATTCAAAAAGCACCAACATGCTATTAAAATACATGATTCTGTTGGAACGCTCAACTCTGGGCTATTGGTAGCAACACTTGGCTTTTGTTCATAGCTCACTGCCTGTTTTATTTCAGTTGTTTTCCTCTTGTTTTTAGGTTAGTTTATGTGAAAGTAGTAGTAGAGTCATGAGGTGTAAGAAAGCCAGCTTATTTTAGCATCAGCCAAAAAAAAAAAAAAAAAAAATTCAAGACATCCATTCCCTCTAAACATTTGTCCAGTTCCTCCTTCAATTTATTTAAGCTATCAATTTCCAAAAGGACATATGGAAGTTCGTTCCAGCAATCAACCACCTGCTGACTGCAGGCAAATTTCCTCACATCTAGTTTACAATTCTCTTTCCTCAATTTAAATTTATACTCACTCAGGTTGGTTCAGAATCTGAGCAAGCAAATTCTGATGGCGTGCTCAACTCTTGAATGGGTTGAGCACGCCATCAGAATTCAGCGTGCTTAACCCATTCAAGGCCTTATGTACCTCAATTAGATCACCTTGCAAGTGCCTAGTCTCCAGCTGCTGCAATTTGCAGAACTGAAGCCTTTTGTGGTAAGAGGATCCCTTCTTTCCCCTCACCAATCTTGTTGCCCTTCTTCGTACACACTCAAGCAACACTGCATCTTTCCTAAAATCAGGCCTCCAGACCTGTATGCAGTACTCAAGGCGTGGCCTGACCATTGCCTTATACAAAGGGATAATCACCTCCTTTTCTCTACTAGTAAAATTCCTGTTTATCATGACAATACCACATGACCTGCTCCGGAATTTGTCTGCATTGCTCAGAAAACTTCATATCTGACTGCACAATTACTCCCAGGTCTTTTTTGTTTTCTACCACCCTAAGTGTAGTACCGCACAGTTGATACATTTTTCTGGGTTACATCTACCCATATGCAGTACTTTGCACTTGTCGATATTAAATTTCAGTTGCTACTTCTCAGCCCATTGGCCCAACATTTCTAAATCCTGTTGCAGTTGCAATTACTCTCATTAACAACCCTTCCAACCTTAGTATCATCTGCATACTTAAGCCTGATATGCCTTCATCAATATCATTATTAAATATACAAAACAACAGCGGGCCCTACACCTTACCCATGGGGACTCCACTATTAACATTAGTCCACGAAGAGCAGTGTCCATTGATTACCACTTTCTGTTGTCTCACACTCAACCACCCTTTTATCCATTGTAGCAACTTTCCCTTAATATCATTAGCATTAGCATTAGCATTAGTAGAGGCATTTGATGCAAGAAAGCAAGCTTATGCAGCATCAGCCAAAAAAAAAAAAAAAAAAAAAAAAAAAAAAGTAACATAAATAAATAAAAATAACCACTTCCACTTCACCCCTCTGTTCATTCGAAATACCTGTCCAGCTGAGCCTTAAACTTATTTAGGCTATCAACTTCCACGACAAGGGATGGAAGTCTGTTCCACCCACCAACCACCCGCTGGCTAAAGGCAAATTTCCGCACATCTATCCTACATCTGTCTTTCCTCAATTTGAATTTATGCCCTCTCAGGTGATTTTACTGAGCTAGAGGAAGAATCCCATCAGCATTGAGCATGCTCAAACCATTCAAGGCTTTGTACACCTCTATCAGATCACCCCGCTGGTGCCTAGTTTCCAGACACTGTAATTTGCAAAACTTAAGCCTTTCTTCGTAAGAGAACCCCTTTGTCCCATTCACCAATCTAGTTGCCCTTCTCTGTACTCGTTCCAGCAGCTCTACATCCTTCCTGAAATGAGGCCTCCAGGCCTGTATACAGTACTCTAGGTGTGGCCTGACCATTGCCTTATACAAGGGAATAATCACCTCCTTATCCGTGCTAGAAAAATTCCTATATATCATTGACAATACACCATGAGCTACTCTTGCAGCTCGTCTGCACTGCTCAGAGAACTTCATATCTGCCTGCACCACCACCCCCAGGTCCCTTTCATTCTCTACCACTGTCAGTGTAGTACCACAGAGTTGATACGTTGCTCTGGGGTTGCTGTTTCCCATATGTAGTACTTTACATTTGTCAATGTTAAACTTCATTTGCCACCTCGAAGCCCATCTGCTCAACCTTTCCAAATCCTGTTGCAGCAGCGTAGTGTCCTTGACAACCCTGCCAACCTTCGTATCGTCTGCAAACTTGGACATTAAGCCTGATATACCATCATCAATATCATTTATAAATACAGAAAACAATAAAGGCCCCAATACTGAACCCTGAGGGACTCCACTAATAACATTAGTCCACGATGAGCAGTGTCCATTGATTACCACTCTCTGTCTTCTCCCCCTCAACCACCCCTTTATCCATAGCAGCAACTTGCCTCCAATGCCACACTGCTCCAATTTGTGCAGCAGTCTTCCATGTGCAACAGTATCAAAAGCCTTTCTAAGATCCAAGTATATAATATCAAAGTTATTCCCTGCATCCAGTTCTTTTGTGACTGCATCATAGTATCCAATCAAATTGGTCAGGCAAGACTTCCCCTTAACAAAACCATGCTGTGTCCTAGCTATAACTGAAGTCTTGTCTAGATGATCCTGCAGTGCTTCTTTCACCAGTGCCTCCATTAATTTTCCGGGAACAGAAGTTAAACTCACAGGTCTATAATTACTTGTGTCAGCCTTTGATCCCCCTTTGTGAATTGGGGTCACATTTGCACATCTCCAGTCAATGGGTACCTCCCCTGAGTCCAAGGAAGCTCTCATAATTATGGCTAAGGGTTTGCTTACCTCCTTTGCTGCCTCCTTTAATATAACTGGATAGATCCCATCCACCCCAGGTGCCTTTCTTGTGTTTATCTTCAACAATTTCTCCTCCACTTTGCTCTCAGTTATTACAAGATTCTCTAGCTTACTGCTAGAGTTGAATACACCTCTGGCATTCCCCTCGCTGAATAACTCCTCATGTGTGAATGTCGATGCAAAATATTCATTTAGTTTGTTAGCTACCCGAGCAGGGTCATCAACAGTTGACCCATCCATCTCAAGTGGACCAATCTGATTCATCCCCTTCCTTCTAGAGTTTACATAAGTAAAGAACTCTTTGCTGTTTTTCTTCGCATCCCTTGCCAAGGATCTCTCGTAATCTGCCTTCGCCTGCCTAACCTCCTTTGTAACTTGGTTACAGATCAACTTGTATCTATCATAGGCGTCCGTGTCACGTGTTAATTTGTATGTATCCCATGCATTTTTCTTCTCTGCCATATGCCTCATTAGTTCATCTGACAACCATTTAGGCCTAAACCTTGAACAATATTTCTTAGTTGGTATGTAAAGCCTAGTAGCTTCCACGATAAGTTCTTTGAATGCTTCCCATTTTGAATTTGCTGTTGGCAATATCATCAGTTGATCCCACTGTATAGAATTTAAATACTGTCTCAGTCCATTGTAGTCGCCTTTACGAAAGCAATACCCCTTCCCTTTACCCCTAATGGTAGTTACTTCTTTGAGTAACTCCCACTTCAGCACACTGTGATCACTGCCACCAAGTGGTTCATTTATCTGCAGATTCTTAATGCATGAAGAATCACTACTGATAATCAAATCAAGAGTATTACTCCCTCTAGTTGCCTCCCGAACATGCTGATGTAGAAAACAATCATCCAATAAATCCACAAAAGCCTTGCTTCTGTGTGAGTGACCAGCCCCCAAATTCCAGTCAATATCTGGGAAATTAAAATCCCCCATTATAAGACTCTCTGATTTACTGGCCCACTCTATTTCTCCGAACAGTTTCTTATTATACTCATCAGAGTCATTAGGCCTATAGCACACTCCTACTCTCAATTTTGATCTCCCAATGCTTATGTCACACCAAACTGACTCGACACTGCACTGTCCAGCGATGTCGACTGGCTTCACTTCCTTGGATTTTATGTGTTTTTTAACTAATAGCATAACCCCTCCTCCCTTCCTATCCTGTCTATCCTTTCTGTAGATCTGTCTATCATACTGCTCCAATGAGTATAGTTCCTTCCATGCACAACAATATCAAAAGATTTACTGAAATCCAAGAATATAATATTAGAATTATTTTTTGCATCCATTTCCTTTAACCATATGATAGTATCCAATCAAATTTGTCAGACAAGACTTTTCCTTAAACACATGCTGTCTAAATTATTACTGCAGTCTTGTCTAGATGATTCTGCAATGATTGTTTAACCAGTGACCCCACTATTTCACCCAGAACAGAAGTTAAACTAATAGGTCTGTAATTACTCATGTCACCTTTTGATCGAGGATACATTTGGGAGCTGATCAGGCTAGCCAGGTGGGTCAAGTGCCTGCCTGGCAACCCAAAGGTCGTTGGTTTGAATCCTGCCTTGGGCTTGGATCAGAGTAAAATGCAAAAACTTTGGGAGGTGCATTATGGCCACAGAAGCTGATGCACCAACAACTAACAATTTTCCATTCCACAAGTATGAATGTGGATGCAAAATACTAATTAAGTTTGACAGCTATCTGAGCAGGATCATCAACAGTCAAACCATTGATATCAAGTGTGCCAATGTGATTCATCCCCTTCCTTGTAGAGTTTATATAACTAAAGAAGTCCTTGATGTTTTTCGTTGCATCCTTTGCCAAAGATTTCTCATAATCTGCCTTCGCTTGCCTAATTTCCTTTGTCGCTTGGTTACAGACAGCTTATATCTGCCATAGGCTTCTGTGTTGCCTGATAATTTGTATGCATCCCATGCATTTTTATTCTCTGCCACGAATCATTAGTTAATCTGACATCCATTTAAGCCTAAAGCTTGAATGGTATTTTTTAATTGGTATGAAAAGACTTGTAATTTCCACTATTAAATCCTTGAATGTTTCCCATTTAGAATTTACTGTTGGTAACATCATCAGTTGGTTCCACTGTATTTAAAAACAGTGTGAGACCACTGTATTCAATGCACATTGAATAAATTTTTGATTAAATTTTGAGGGTTTTTTTCCTGATTTACAGGCGAGTCCAAAAGTTGATGTTCATATTTAGTCATGAATTCCATATTTTTACTTTTCAGCCTTTATTTAATAATTTTAAAATGTTGAGGATTTTGCATTGTTATTTCTGAACATTCCAAATATTATGGCACAAAGAATGTATTCTCTGAAATATAAGTGAATGTGACATATTAACTAAGGAGTGAAATTTTTCTGTAATTTCTTCATTCACATTTTCATTTTTTGTATGTTGATGTAATTAATGATATGCTTCTGCCTTCTGGAACTTATTTTTCCTAAAGTGACCTCAGAATAAAGTGATGTAACAGTGAAGCTATTTTCTTTTCACTTTTACATTTAAAATCTAATTTCACTTATGCCTAGTTCTTTTCCAGAACCTTTGTTTTAGTAAAAAATAATAACTACAGTTTCCTATATTTCAGTCTTTTTCGCTTCTTCAGTGATGGTTTAAGCTCTTTTGTTTATTAGTTCATCAAAGTATTTACTTCATACTCTGCCATTGTGGTGATTTTTAAATAAATGCTTCAGTTTTCTGACTTCCATTGGTTTCCATATCCTTCCTGAAATACACCAAAAATTTTTCTGTAGCTGTTTTCACATTTATGTTTTGTTTTCTCTCTTTGTTTAGCAACTTTGGCCCACCAACATTCTGAATTTGTCTTTACAGAGATTTTAGATGAAGTGTGTTCTTCTAAAGTCTTGATATCATCAGGAATGTAATTTAACTTTTAAGCAAAATGGTTTCTGTGTGTGTGTAATGATTTTTGGCCAATCTGACTATGTTTTGTGTTTTCTCAAATGGTTTAAAAATAGTAAATCCAGCACATTTACAGGAGGGAAAAACTGAACTCCCAATGCAGGACCTAAAATACTGCTGAATTGTATTTACAAGTTATTATAAAGGAATTGTTTTAACACTTTATTTTATACCTCTTATATATATTCTGTTTTAATTTTCTTAACACAAGATGATGGTTACTTCTATCCTCAAATCCTCAGATGATATACCAACTCACATCATATATTAATTTTATATACCAGTAATGTTATATTCATTGGTCAATTTGCATTTATTATACAGTGGATTCCGGTTAATTGGACCACCGGTTAATCGGGGCAGCTGTTTATTTGGGGAAAATCTTAAAAAACAGAAACGAATCAAGAAAATAGCCAGGGTTTACTTTGCTTAATTGGGACAGCATGCCGTTTAATCGGGGCAGCACTGGAGATTACCCTACGATCTGACGGTACCATGTGGTTCAGTCGAAAATTCTGGAGGTCACAACCATAAAACAATAAAAACAATTAGCAGTCACCTGTTTATTGGGCTTTTCTGTTAGTGAAATCTATCATAAACGGACAGTAAACTCGATCTTACTGAATTTGCAATAACACCGACAGCTGGAATTCTGTGAGTTATTATGGTGAAATGTGTTTACACTTCCATGAAATCTTCAATCATAAAAAAAATTAATTTTCAGATCTTCTCTTCATTCCTATTTTTAAAGCTTTGTAACTCGTTACTCTGTTTTCATTTGCGCGTATTGTGTTACTTGCAATTTGTGTGTGCCGTGTTCTTTGTTATCTTTTTACTGTTTTAAATTTTAGTTCCTACCCACAAATATCAGTGAACAGAAATGTCAACTAGTTCATATGAACATATTTCAGTATGTATTAATTATTCTGATTATCACGTATATTCTTCCGATTTTCACGTATCATTTAATTTTTTAATTGGTAAATTTTTTAATTTACCCTTTATTGGTAATAAAGGGTAAATTTGTGTTTAATATACAGTAATACCCCGAAGTTACGCGATAGGTGGGTCCGACGAAAATCGCGTAAGTCGAATTCGCGTAAGTCGGGGTACAACTTTGCATATAAATACATATAAATTTTGCTTAATTGGGACCAAGGACTAAAAAAACACTAGTTTAGAAGAAAAATATTAATAAAATTGCAGTTTTTTATACATATTAATACAAAATATGTATTAAAAAAACAAATGACTTACGTTAAAAAGTTATTTCGATGTCGATGGCTTCATAAAATCTAACAAATTCGCCTGACGACACAGCGCCTTCTTTTTTTCACGCAGAATTTCTTCGTAGCAAGCTAATAATTTTTTTATTCCTTGCTTTGTAGCTATAACGCGTTCTTCGTTGGAGTCTATGTTTTCTAAAATTTTTAAGCCCTTTACAATTGAGCCCTTTTCAATTTTCAACCTGTCAAGTTTGCAATTGTCATGTGCTTTTCGCCGTTGCTTCATTTAGGCCTGTAGCACGTGCAATATCACATGGTCTTTCATTTCGCTCAAAGCGTTTCACAATTTCATATTTTTTTTCTATCGACAGAGGTGGACTGGCCATAAGCCTTACCGGGGCCAGTGTAACCCCGGTGGGCCAGTGTGATTTTGGCCATAAACCATAGTATGAGGCCACTATAAATTTTCCAGGGTAAGAATTTTTGACCCAGTCCGCCTCTGTTTATCGATAATTGCTTTTCTTTTTCTCTCTGAATCTGCAGTGTCTTCACCAGGACGCCTTTTCACACCTTTTAATTAAGTATTTTACTCATTTTTAGGGAATAAAGCGCAATTACAAAACGAGGAGGCACGCTTGATACGCATAAACAAAGCTGCGCGCATGTAGCAACTGAATAAACAACACCATAAAGGCAGAGATACACTATTAACACCCCACATTTCTAGGGGTTACTACCATAAAACAATAAAAATCCAGTTGCGTTTCTGCTAGTGAAATCTGTTATAAACTGGTAGTAAACTCGATCTAATTGCATTTGCGATTATACCGATAGCTGGAATTGTGTTGGTTTTTACGTTATTATGGTGAAATGTGTTTCCCCTTCACTGATATAAAAAACATAAAAGCAGCAAAGTTGAATTTTGTTCATCTTTCGCTCTCATTCTCCGCCGTCGCACCGTATATCGATAACATATGAAAAACGACCTTGAAGATAGTGGGCGGCAGCGTTGCCAAACGAAAAAACCAAGAACCGCGTAACTCCGAGTTCGCGTAAGTCGGGGTAGCGTAAGTCGGGGCATTACTGTATCTTTACTTTTATAGCCTGTGGATAACATTCCTCCTATTATGACCGGCACTTACTGCACATCGTATAGTGAACGGTACTTTACTATTGTGTCTCCATTGTAACGTGATTTGATTGTACAGTGAACCAGTTATAAAGGGGGGGGGGTTCATTGTATTTTTAACTATTTACATGAAACTTCGGATAATTGGGGCAGCCGCTTAATCGGGCCAAAATGCACTAGTCCCGATGTGTCCCAAATAACCGGAATGGATTGTATTTTTGTTGTGTGCTTAAAAACCGGGTTTAATTAATGGCTAACTTTACTCCCTCTACTTGAGAGCAGCCAGTTACAGACCTTATTGAAGATGCTTTTAAGAATTCCTGCAAATTCCATTGGGATCTCTTCAGTTGAGTGAGAGGTGGTAAACTGCTGCATTCTCACAGGAAATAAATGTAATAGAAGCAGATGTAAATGTGCCATGTTTATTAGCTTTAAAGCTTTGTTGATATTCATATAAATGTATAATAATCATTAATAGACAAACTTATATTTTCAGGTGCTTTGAAGCAGATCCAGATAAAAGAGCAACTGCAGCTGAGTTACTTGAGGATCCCTTTCTAGCAGAGTAATGGCCAAATGATTTTTTATTTATTCATTTTATTTATTATTATATTATTATTATTTTTTTTTTTTTAAAGAGAAGTATACAGTTTAAATTATATCAGGAAGATAGAGAGATCAGAATAGCCAAAGTTTTTTCCCTCTGTTTTTTTTTAACAGTGTATATGCTTTAGAGTTCAAATCCTTTGGTGTTTTTCTCATGCTTCAAGTATTCAGTTTTGTGCAATTCAAAATTATATATTTTTCTTAATTTATCATATTACAGCAAAACTTTTTTTTTTAATGGTTATTACATACTTGAAAACCAAATATAATCTATACAAAATTATATAGTTTTGCGGATGACAGGTGAAAAAAGCACAGTGTTTACCATGTACGCCCAAAACATGTTTTAATTGATGCGAAAACGTCCTTGGCTTGGATGAGTTTAAAGGATTTTAGGAATGAAAAGAATCCGAACATGTTCAACACATTTTAAAGCATTTATTTTTTTCAACAGTTTCATCAATTTGAGGTTTCAGTACATGTTCAATAGGTAATTTACAATGCGTTTGAGAGCTAAAATATGATACGTACACGTGAGATTATAAAGAGTGGGGATTGGAGTTTGATATTACCAGAGGGTTTTGCAGTAGAAACAGACAGAAGCTGATCTATCATAACTATCATTGCATTCATACCATTTCCCATTCTTTAGGAACATTATTGAGCCACAAAAGAATGTGAGCATGTGGACTGCCATAATGTTCAAATTCAGTCCGTTTAAAATAGTTGACGACATAATATTGTCGAAATGGACCAAAATGTTTAGACTGAAGTAAAGTTCAAATAATCCAGAAGTTTATTAAAATGAATCACACATGTTACAACAGTATCTTCATTAACTAATGTTGCCTTTTTGATAAAATGAAGAGTTCCTGCTTGCTCGTCAGGGATATCCAAGCAGTCATGTTTAATTTGTTAAATTTAAACTTAAATTTAAGTTTAAAGTTAAACTTTTTTATTAATTTTAGCCAACCGATTTCATTTGCACTGAAAATTTAGAAGAACGTAAATTTACCGAATTGTCTGATCATTGCAAACCGATCACTATTATGTTGTGTTCAGTAATAAGTTGAATTTGGAATCAATTTTAAAAACACGATATTCTTTTTAATGCAGTTAGTAATAGCAGTAGTAATACATGTATGTGATGCAAAAAAGCATGCATATGGGCTTATGTAGCATCAGCCAAAAAAAAAAAAACAATTGCACACATCCATTTCCTCTAAACGTTTGTCCAGTTTCTCCTTGAATTTATTTAAAATATCAACTTCCACAATGACAGATGTTCCAGCAATTAACCAGCCGCTGACTAAATGCAAATTTCCACACATGTATTCTACAATTGTCTTTCCTCAATTTGAATTTATGTCCCCTCAGGTTTATAATCTGAGCAAGCGAAAGAATCCCATCAGAATCCAGCATGCTCAACCCATTTAAGGCCTTATATATACACCTCAATCAGATCACCTTGCAAGTACCTAGTTTCCAGCTCCTGAAATTTACAGAACTTAAGCATTTCTTAGTAAGAGGATCCCTTCGCTCCTCTCACCAATTTTGTTTCCCTTCTCTGTACATGCTCAAGCAACACTACATCCTTCCTAAAATGAAGCTTCCAGACCTGTATGCAATACTCAAGGCGTGGCCTAACCATTGCCTTATAAAAACAGATAACCACCGCCTTTTCCCTGCTAAGAAACTTCCTGTATATCATTGACAATACCCTCTGACCTGCTCTGGCAGCCTGTCTGTATTGCTCAGAAAGCTGTGCCTGAATTACTACTGCAGTCTTGTCTAGGTAATCCTGCAGTGCTTCTTTAACCAGTGACTCCATTATTTTCTGCGGAATAGAAATTAAATTACCAGGTCTATAATTATTTGTCACCCGTTGCTTTTTCTTGGCGCAGTATAATCATAGTGATTTCTGCACCAATAAAATCAAAATCAATCCATCACCCATTGCGCACCCCCCCTTTGTGAATTGAGAATACATCTCCAGTCCATGAGGATGTCTCCTGACTCTAAGGATGCTCTCATAATTATGGCTAAGGGTTTACTTACTTCCTTACTTACTTCAATGTAACTGGATAGATTCCATCCACCCCAGGTGTCTTTCTTATGTTTATCTTCAACAATTTCTCCTCCACTTTACTTTGTTATTACAAGATTATCTAGCTTACTGCCAGAGTTTAATATACCTCTGGCATTCCCCTCCCTGAATAACTGTTCGTGTTAATGTAGATGCAAAATATTCATTTAGTTTGTTATCTACCTGATCTGATTCATCCCCTTCCTTCTAGAGTTTAATAAGTAAAGAACTCTTTGCTATTTTTCTTTGCTTCCTTTGCCAAAGAGATCTCGTTATCTGCCTTTGCCTGTCCAACATCCTTTGTAATGTGATTACAGACCAGATTATATCTACCCTGGACTTCGTTGTTTCCTGTTAATTTATATGTATCCCATGCATTTTTCCCCCTCTGCCACATGTCTCATTAGTCCATTTAAACCTAATCCTTGACAATATTTCTTAGTTGGTATGAAAAGCCTGGTAGCTTCCAAGATTAATTCTTTGAATGCTTCCCATTTAGAATTTTCTGTTGGTAACATCATCAGTTGATACCACTGTATAGAATTTAAATACTGTGTCAGACCACCGCAGTCGCCTTTACGAAAGCAGACTCTTCCCTTTACCCCTGATGGTAGTTACCTCTTTGAGTAAAGCATTCACATCAGCACTGTGATCACTGCCACCTAGTGGTTACTTAATGCAGTTCGCATGCCTTTTATGCTATTCACCACTTCATTAACTTGTTGAATAAATAAATCTTTTTGTGGAATATTATGAAGTCCAAATGCAATATGTATTACTTACTATTTTTTAGGAAGCTTGTGAGGTGGTTAATTATAATCCAATCCTTTGAATAAAAGTGAAATCTGCTCCTGCGATAGCATATACAAGGAAAGATTTGTAACCTGTTCATATGTGAGTACGTTGCACGTGGGATGAGGGAGTTTTCGATAACTATCTGAAGCATTCTGATTGTGTGTAAGTGCATTATACCCGTGTGGAGGGGGTTGTAAACAAACTCGTATGCACTTGTCCAAATCCTCACAACAGTGTGTTTGAATTGTCTGTAGGCACATTGCACATATATAAAGGGGTTATGGAAACAGTCATATGAACCTGGTTTGTTACCTGCGATAATGTATTCAGTTTATTAGTGTGTCTGTTTTTTTTTATTTTTGTGTAGTGTGCTTCACGATGTAACTCTATGGAGGTCTTCAATATAGACAAATCATTTGGATGTAAACAATTTTTTAATTTGTCGCGAAGTTTCCTAACCTGGGTGAGGTATTTTTGTTTATTAGAATACCGAAATTTTAATATGAGTTTAACTATATTACGAGAAGTGGCAACTGCTGGTTGCCTTTTGCCCGAATTTCGGAACAATGTCGTTTTGAAGTCAGTATTTTAGGAAAAATTATGGTAAATTTAATCAGAGTATCTTAATGTTAATCTAATGTATTTTTTACAAAGATGTTCAAGAAATCTGTCATAATTGTGTGCATTGATAGTTTATGCCTGGAGAGGAAGGAAGGGAATGAAATAGCGAAAAAGACTTTAAAATATGAATTTGATTGTATAAAACAAAGCTATGACGCTCAATACATTCTATGTTGTATTTCAATAATTGTGAAAGTATAAGAGAAATTTACCTCAATATGTATGTTGAACACCTCCATGTGACACTCTCTAGAAATTATAACAAATATATTATTAAATGCAAATTGATTGCAGTAATAAAATCAATTAAAAATGAATTAAAAAACAAAAATTAATTTAAAAAATTAAAAAGTTTTGCAAAAACTACATTCCTTCCTGAAGCTGACAGAGCTTTACGACCGTATGTCATCATCACAAGAATCTAAATTACGGAGTATATATGAGCCTGAATCATAAATAGAGATTATGGGTAAAATGTGGGTAAAAGTGGGTAAAAGGAAACAAATCAGGGATTAGATATGGACAGCAAATGTTAACAGAATTCTCTTGTAATTTAATTTCAGTGATTTCTGCAATTAGTCTAGTATAATTACATTGGACAGTGGCATATTCAGTAGTATCATCGTAAGGGGGAGGGCATGGCATCTAGGTGTTTGAATGCTGTTTTTTTTTTTTTTTTAAGATAGACCTAGGAACACTTATACACGCACATACATTTTTTTTTTTTTATCTTCATTTCAATATCAGAAAAGCTTGTGAATAATAATACGTATTAATCACAATAAATTTCAATAATGTATTATTTCCAAATATTTGACACGTGGAACAAGCAAGTTTATGAAATACTGTATATAAGAAAATTATAAAAGGAAAGAATAATAGAAGTAGAGTAGAGCTTCAGTTATCCGGAATAATTAATGACCTCTTCCAGATATCAAAATTTTATGGAAAATCGAATGTAAGGAAAAATTAAATAAATTCTGTTATAATATATTACGGTAAAAGAAAGACTTTAAATACTGTGAAAAAAAAAAAAAAAAAAACCCAAATTTTTTAATTAAAAATAATAACTTATACATAAAAATTTGCACATTTACATATGTATGTATATTTGGATAGGTATTTTACTGCAAATTATGTGGAAAAAAATTTAAAGTAATTTTTTAAAATAATGTTCGATTATTTGTTGTGACTTTTTTTTCTTTCTGCAAAATCTCTCAAGTTCCTTAATAATATCAATTTGATTATATCTCATTCTTCTTTTTTTTTTTTTTTTTGTCCATTTCTGTGTTTTCTTTTCGTTGACATTTTACCTTAAAAGAACTGAAAAAAATAATAAATCACACAGTTTCAGGCTGGTATTATTTTTATCAAATTTGGAGCCAAACTTAGCATGTGTGGAACACTATTTTGGTGGGCTTTTGCATAGAGAAGTATGCATAGAGGTAATGACATCTACAAAAAAGTAGCAACGTATTGATCTAATATGCCATTTGTATGCAATTTAATCTGGAGTACATGGTTTTGAAGGAGAGGGGGAGCGAACCAATATCATAACTAAACTCACTTCCTTGTTTAAATTTTTTTTGATAATTATCAGTATTTCGAAATATTATTAAAACAAATGACCATGGATTTGTGGTTGAAAAAAGGAACTTTAAAACGAGAAGCAAGTACTTCTTGTAGTCGATGACACAATATTCCCTTCAAAGTGAGGATGAACAATCTCAGCCTTTTATTCCCCAAAAATCTGAAGTGAAAAAAGAGGAACCAACTAATAAAAGACCAAAACAAAAGTATGATGACAGTTATTTGAATTTCGGCTTTATCTGTGTTGGAAATAAAGATGCACCTGATGCACAGTTCATCATATGTAATAAAATATTAGCAAACATTTCTTTGGCACCTGTTGAATTAGTGTTTCGTAAGTGTTCCATAAATATATTGTGAGATGAAGAGTGTTCCGTGACTAAAAAAGTTTGGTTAGCGCTGCAGTAGAGCGTCAGTTATCCCAAATAATTGATGTCAAACCTCTTCTGGATAGCCAATTTTTTTTGGATAATCAAACCGTAAAATTTTCGGGATTACTTTTCTGATAAGATTAAATAAATTTAGTCTAACTATTTAATTAGATTAAATTTGTCTCTGGTTAGCATAGTAATAACTCATTTGTAGAGTCCTTGTAGTGTTTCGTTTCAGATAAACAAAAAGGAAAGGGAAAAAAAAAACATCTAAGGCACTAAATTGACAACACTGGCTATAGCAGTACTGTTATGTGACAAATTTATGTATTGTAAAATAAAACATATTGCCCTTCAACAACAATCAGTGTACCCATACACACAAAAAATGTAAAATAAATTCAGCACTAGAATAAAATTAATGTGACGTGTGTCTATATTTGGCACTGGTTTTCTGAATATTTCATGACTAGCTTTCATTTGCTACTATTTCTGTAAGCGTGGCACAGTCAACACAAAACAACGGCCAGTCGTTTTGCTGATAAGAATGTGTTGCATTTAATTTTTAAAAAATGCTCGTTTATTAATGAAATTCGTTAATTGTTTAGAAAAATGATCCTGTCTTCCAAATTTCAGTCCCCCTTTCAAGATTAGGGCCCAAATGCAGCCACATTGGCATAGTTATGCCAGTGTGGATGCATTTGGATGAAATCATTGGGTTTTCTGGAGATTTTCTTTCAGTTAGCTCTTCGTACACAGAAAACCCTTTGAGAGAATGGAGAAGAAGCAAAATGCCTCCTGCATTCTTTTTGTTTAATTTTGAATTTTTGGTTAAGGGAGAACATATGCCCCCCAAATTCGCCCCTGACATTGGACACTAAGTATTTTCGTAGCCGAGTGGTCAGGAGCTGGAGTGCAGTAGCACATGCTCCTTGAGTAGACCGGAGTTCAAGCCCCTGACTGCTAAATACGGTTGATCTGCCAACCCGCACTGGACCAGCATGGCAGATTATGGTCCATTTCCCTCAACATGAATTGTTGAGGAGGCTTCCATCCTGCAGTAGGTTGATAATGGCTGCAATTTTTTTACCAGTTTTATTTTGGCTTTGTTGAATAAAAATATGTGGTTTCTTTAACGGCATGAAAGACTAATTCTGATGCTGCTGAATTAGGATCACAAACTGGGGGCATGTGCTGTTTTTCTCACACATTGAGTGGGATATCGAGTTGATTCTTGGAAAGATGAGTTGCAATCACTGCAAGAAATGTTGTATACCAGGTCATTGATTTGTGTTACAAAAGAGGAAAGCACTGAGCAATTGTTCAGTATAGCGTATAATTTCCGTCTACTGGTCTGGCCACAATCTTAAATTCTGTATCTTTAAAGAATCTGTTAAACTGTTTGTGCCACTGTTCAATGTATGGGACAGAAATAAAGTATTTTTTGATGTTACTATTGTTGGTTGGTTGTAGTTTTTTTTTGTATCATGTTCTCAGCTTGTACCCTAATTTGGTTTATTGTAGCGGGGGGTGGGGGGGTGTTGCTCAATCCTTTCCTCTTTAGTAACACAAATCAATGACCTGGTATACATTTCTTGCAGTGATTGCAACTAGTCTTTTCAAAGGATCGACTCAATTCCCACTTAATGTGCAAGTAAAACAGCATGTGTTCTCATTCAGCAGTGTCAGAATTAGCCTTTCATGCTGTTAACAAAAACTATACATTTTCAACAAGGTCGAAATACTTTGTGTCCAGCGTAATTATACTAGACTATTAATTGCAGAAACCATCGAAATTAAGTTGCATGAGAATTCTATTAACATTTGGTATACATATCTAATCTCCGATTCATGGTCTTTTAGGTGCATGTACAAAGACAAATAATCTCTATTTAAGGTATTCAGGTTCACACATACCCCATAATTTCCATTCCTGTGATCATGACATACTGTGAAAGAGGTCTGTCAGCTTCAGGAGAGAAAGTTGTTTTTGCAAAATTTGCATTGCTTTTTAATTTTTTAAATTATGTTTTTGATTGTTTTCATTAATTTTTATTGTTTTTTAATTGATTTTATTACTGTAATAATATTGTGTTAATTTTATATTCATTTTAATTTCTGGAGAGTGTCACACAGAAGTGTTCTACTTATCATATTGAAGTAAATTTCACTTATTCTTCTACAAATGTTAAATGTTATATATATATACTTTAATGGATTATTTTTATTTCATTGCTATGAATTGTGAAATTTTTATTGCTTTATAGTAACGTTCGTAAAAAGAAATCTCAAAGGCCCATAGTTCCCGATTTTAATAGAAGTATTTCAGGTATGTTAGCTGAAGATTTATCTTAATTAATAATTAGGGGTTGTCTCTTTCTTTCTCAGTTATTTGTGTTTTCCAGTAATTTGATTGACATTTGTTTCTTCATTGTTGACAAAACACTGACTTCTTTAAATACATTTTAAAAAAATGTTGATAAGAATATTGCAACTATTGACCTGAATGTTAATCAAAATACATGGTGATTAAAATAACTAAAAAGAAATTAATTATGAGTATGAAAGATATAAAAAGAAATAAAATTGTGCAGTGTAGGAATTAAAAGTGATAAAATATATGCGAAAAGCAAATAAATGATAAAATAAACATACAAGAATCTTTTGAGGCTTAAGGAACTATTTTTCAACTTAGAATGAAGGAACAACAATAGCCTTCCTTATACCCTGAAGATATACCAGATATACAACACTATGTGCATCAAGCCTGGTGGAGAAGAAAAAAGAAAGAGAGAGAGAGAGAGAAGCGGCTAACGTAATTTAACCACCTTCAGTACAGGGTGATTACCTTCTCTATTATTTACCTTCCATCTCTCATCATTGTTAAAAAGAACAGTCTCCATCATAGCATATATGCATGCCCCAGACTCCCAATTAATAATGGGACCTGAAACAGCTATATATGCCGATCGGCCTAGCCGGGTGGGTAAAGTTCCTGCCTGGAAACCCAAAGGTTGCGGGTTCGAATCCCTCCTCGGGCTTGGATCAAAGTACTGCAAAAACCTTGGGAGTTGCATTTTGGCCACAGAAGCCGATTCGCCAATAACTAACAAAAAAAAAAAAAGAAAGCAGCTATATGGATGGTCTCTAACCATGAGAGGTGGTGTGCATTACGAGTCACATTCAATATTTAAATGTTTGTCTGGGAGTTTAAGATTACAGTGCTGCTCAACTCAGTAATGTTCCAACCACAGAACTGCTAAAATCAGCATGACAAAAAGCATCTCTTGCTCAAAAATATGATCAAGTAGCCTACGCTCAGATTTTCCAGTGTAGCATACCCCACAAGCATACACTGACTTAAGCCTTTCATGGTAAGAGGACCCTTTTGTTCTCCTCACCAAACTTGTTGCCCTTCTCTGTACTTGCTCAAGCAACTCTATGTCATTCCTAAAATGAGGCCTCCAGACCTGTACACAATGCTCAAGGCTTGGCCTGACCATTGCTTATACAAAGTGATAATCACCTACTTATCCCTGCTAGCAAAATTCCTGTATATCATATTGACAAGAGGCCATGATCTGCTCTGGCAGTCTGTCTACACTGCTCAGAAAACTTCATACACTGGTGTGCAAAACTTAACACTATTTCTAAAGGTTACAACCACAAAATCTTTACTTAAGGTACTCTTTACTGATGAGATTGGATTCTGTCTCAGCAACAATTCTGGATGTCAGCTAATCTGCCGAGAGGTTGGCACACGGTATTACCCCACAAACATCACTGAAAGGGATCAATATGGCAGTCGAGGTGTTCTCGTCTGGGGGGGAGGCATTATCTTGGATGGACATACACAACTCCAGATACTGAAAAGCAGTACTGTAACCGGTGCACACTACTGTACTGAGGTAATCCTTCCCCGTGTGCATCTGTTCCGAGGTGCCATTGGCCCCAAGTTCGTGTTTATGGATGATAACGCCACAACCCATCACACTGCAGCTGTGATATGCTTTTGGAAAGTAAGGACATTGTTCGTATGGATTGGCCTGCCTGTTCCCCCACCCCCGAACTAAATCCCATCGAACACATATGGGAAGCTCTGGGGAGACGCCTATCAGCACGTCCACACCCACCAGAAAATGTTCATTCACCAAATGAAGATGGTGCTGACAGAGGAATGGACAATGTTACCGCAAGAACTTATAAACAACATTGTTCTAAGTATGGACAGGTAGTAAAAAGCCTGCAACAACATTAGGGGTGGCCATGTCTCCTACTGAGGACCACCTCTTCCCTTTTTTTTCCATCTTTGACAGTGATGCATCTGTATCATGGCAGCCAGTGCTATGTTGCCATTTTTGAATAAAGTCCCTCTGTACCATTTTGTTTCCGTTGTTGTGTCGATGTTGTTTCCTTCATCATTTCTGTACTCACGAGGTTCCTTTGGTTTGCTTTACTATATCCAGGCCACGCCTCTGAGAAGCTACAGGTGAAAATCTGACTGGTCATTAAATTTTGCACACAAGTGTATCTGACTGCACACTGGAGTGTGGTACCACACAGTTGGTACATTTCTCTGGGATTACTTCTACCCATATTCAGTACTTCGCATTTGTCAATGTTAAACTTCAGTTGCCACTTCTTGGTCCATCTGCCCAACTTTTCTAGATCCTCTTGCAGGAATACTGCAATTACTGTCATTAACAACCCTGCCAAATTTTGTATCATATGCATACTTGGACATTAAGCCTGATATACCTTCATCAATATCATTGATAAATAAAAAACAACAGCGGGCCCAACACTGCACCTCGGGGGGACTCCACAAAGAGCAGCACCCATTGATTACCACTCTGTCTTCTCCACTTAACCACCCTTTTATCCATTGTGGCAACTTGCTCTTAATACCGTATGGATCCAATTTGTACAGTAGTTTTCCAAGCGCAACAGTATCAAAGACTTTCCTGAAATACAAGTATATGATATCAAAATTATTTTTTCATCCAATTCTTTTTTAACTATATCATAGTATCCAATCATATTTGTCAGACAAGACTTTCCCTTAACAAACCCATGCTGTGTCTGAATTATTACTGCAGTCTTGTCTAGATGATCCTGCAATGCTTCTTTAATCAGACTTCACTATTTTCCCCAGAACAGAAGGTAAACTAACAGGTCTCTATTACTCACTGTAAAGGGAGCATCAAAAGGTGACAAAGGGGACATCAAAGGATTGTCCCCTTTACAGCAAGTAAAGCCCTCAATTCACAAGGGGGTATCAAAGGGTTGTCACCTTTTGTGAATTGGGGTTGGTTGATTGATTGGGGATTTATTTGGTGCATCAGCATCTATGGCCATAGTGCGCCATACATATGGTAAGTACGGATGTTATTTCTTGCAGGTAGGGATTATTTCCTAACTATGGCTCAAAATTATTATTATTATTATTTTTTATTAGCAAAAGGATGTGATATATATTAATCCTTTTGAGAAAAGTGATGATGTTTGAGACATTTATTTTGTTGCCCAAGATTGAAGCAAGTGTAAGAGAGTCTTTCGTTGTGTCAGTAGTGAGAAGGTTCTGGCGTTTTCTTGCATGTTTGTGCATTCGATAAAGATATGTTTCACGGAAAGTGTAATGTTACAGTGATGACACTGAGGGGGAGTCTCTCCTCTTCAGAGATAACCATGAGTAATGTAAGTATGTCCAATTCTCAAGCGAGCTAATATTACCTCCTGCTGTCAAATTGAACTGAAGCTTGAAGGCCATCGCTCAAGATTGGTTTAATGCTTCGAAGTTTATTGTTAAGCTGTTGCTGCCATGATAACTGCCACTGGTACATGCATTTTTCCTCAATTATTGGTGTATAGTCTTCATGAGGGATTTTCCACTTGCTTTCGGGTGGTAAGTTAGCCGATTTGGCCTTTGAGGTTGTCACAGACATTCTCTCAGATATGCCAGACAATCTGTACTTGCTACCTGGGAGTCTAAAACGCTGATGGAACTGATATTCGGGTGACACTCAAGTCAAGTGGACCCAATTTCGGCGAAGTTCGGAAGGTCTGTGACAGCCAAATCCTCTGCTTGCACCTTCACGATGTGGGACTTGTTAGTAATCCTGGGTATAACCTCCATGCACAAGTACATGGTGGGTGACCACCCAGGTGTGAACCAACGTAAGCAGGGGTCAAGGTGTGGCGCCCACACCACATGGAGGAACGCCACCCCTCTATGTTACCAGGCAGTACTAGGTGGTAGATGACTCTCATCAACCGGTGAAATACCACCACTTTGCTTATTGGAGGCTTGAAGTGGTGGAACCCATGTTTAGTCTCTAGAGCTAAGTTCCGGTCAACCCTTCCCTATCTCTTACATCATGCAGTATGATTGATGACTTTTGAGGTTATGATGAACGTCGTGATGAGATCCAATATTCCTTACATTTCGAGGGTACAGCTCTAAAACGGTGTTCGCAGGCCGGCCGCTAGTTAGTACACCGGACGGAACCTATTGGTAACTCTCTCTAGGAGGCTTCCGGATCAGCTAGTGTATAATCTTGCTAACTCTACTCTGCCAGATAGTGACTGGAGGGAGTCCGAGTAGTGTGCATGCGGAGAGCATTGCCGAGGCCACGTTATGTCAAGGATCTGGGTATATTCTTACACGTGTACGCCATATCCAAAAATTTCATTACTTCATACAGCAGGTCCCACCCACTTTTTCTTACTATTAAATACACCATGAATTGTCAAACTAATAGAGCAAGCTTATCTGCGAAAGGATCTAAACCTCCCAAGCACTTCCTAATTCATTTCACAAATATATGTGGTCTCAATTCTAATCTCAACAATGTCCATTTCCACTTGCAGTCTGCCAAACCACATGTACTTTTTCTGACAGAATCTCAGTTATCGGTTGATTCAACTACTGCTCATCTCAGATGCCCAAATTATTCGCTGTATGATTCCTTTCGCCTCAAAGGTGGTACATGTGCATATGTCCGTTCTGATATTCCCTGTCAGAGACTTGGCAATTTGGAATCTCCTCTCTTTGGTCTTCTCTGGCTTAAAATCTCTCTACTTCATTGTGTCAAATTCATCTGTTGTCTCTACCGTTCTCCCAACTCCACTAATCACTTGGAGCTCTTTGACTTCCTCTCTTTGCAACTTGACTTTCTCCAGTCCAAATTTCCTAACACTGAGGTAATTTTCCTTGGTATTTTAATGGTGGATTTTAATGTTCACAACTCCAGCTGGCTTCTGTTTTCTAGTCACACCGACCCAGCTGGTCGAGATGCTGAGGCTTTTGCAATTACTAATGACCTAGCACAGATTGTTCATCTACCTACAAGAATACTGGACAATCCTAATCATACAGCCATTACACTTGATCTTTTTCTCACAAACAACCCTTCTAAGTACACGGTCGAAGTGAGAGGTCCTTTAGGCACTTCAGATCACAACTTGGTGATTGTCTCTTCTCCAATGGAACTTTTATCTCATGGCTATTCACAACCTCTTGCTGTTTGGCATTTCAAGAATGCAAAATGGGATGACCTGCGAGACTTCTTTTCTTTGGTCAGATTACGGTTTCAAAACTTCTGATGTCAACGTTTGCTCAGATCGTGTCAGTGAAATTATTCTTGCAGGAATGGAATCCTTTATCCCACACTCCAGTTTAAAATCTCTTCCTTTACCTAAACCTTGGATTTCCAATAAATGTGCTAAGGCTGTTCAAGAGAAGAATGTTGCATATCGTAATTGGCTTGTTTCTAATTGTTCAGTTTCATATTCTGCGTACACCAAAGCTTGCAACAATTTTAAAGCAGTTATTAATCAGTCCAAACTAGAGTTTACCTGCCCGGCAACCCAAAGGTCGCGGGTTCGATTCCCGCCTCGGGCTTGGATCAGAGTACTGCAAAAACCTTGGGAGGTGCAATATGGCCACAGAAGCCGATGCGCCAACAACTATCAAATCAAAAAAAAAAAAAAAAAAAAACTAGAGTTTGAACAGGCTAAGAGTAGAAAACTTTCTTCTTGCCCTAATGGTAACTGAGCATTCTGGTCTCTTGCCAAAGCTATTGGCCTCAACTTTTGCCCATCTCTGCTCCCACCTCTGTCCAAACCAGATGGTTCTGTTGTCACTTCAGCCAAGGATAAAGCTGACCTGCTAGCATCCCATTTTTCTTCCAGCTCATGTATTAATGATCTTGGTAAAACACCTCCCACCATTCCCAACACGCTCCATTCAATGCCTCCTGTGGTCTTCCGTCAAAAGGATATCAGCAGGATTTTGATGAATCTTGATGTTAAGAAAGCTCCAGGTCCTGATGGTATTTCTCCACTTGTTCTCAAAACCTGTGCTCCTGAACTTACTCCTATTCTTTGCCACCTTTTTTCACTTTCTGATTCCAAAGGTGTTTTTTCTTCTGCTTGGAAATTTGCTCATATCCAGCCAGTTCCTAAAAAGGGTGACAAATCCCTCCCATCCAATTATCGTCTCATTGCAATTACTTCTACTCTTTCTAAAGTAATGGAGTAATCTATTAACCGCCAACTCTTAAACTACCTAGAAACCTTCTGTCTGATCAACGATTGCCAGCATGGATTCCATCAGTGTCGATCCACTGGTGATATTCTGGCTTATGTTACCCATTTATGGACTAATTCAATGGAAAGCTTTGGTGAAACACAAGTAGTTGCTCTTGACATCTCAAAGGCTTTTGTTCGTGTTTGGCATAAAGGTCTTCTAAACAAGCTTCCATCTTATGGTTTGCCAACTGTTTTTAGTAATTCGTTATCCAGTTTTCTCTCTGATCGCTCACTGAGGGTGATGGTAGATGGCTCTCTGTCTTCTAACTTCTCCACTGATGCCGGTGTCCCCCAAGGTTCAGTTCATTCCCCCACTCTTTTCCTCTTGTATATTAATGACCTTCTTCCATTGACTGGAAATCCTATCCATAGTTTTGCCGATGAATAGCACATTGCATTCCACTTTCCATTTTGAGAAACCTTGTCCAGCTCAATCAGCTTCAAGTTCTCGAAAATCTGCTGCCAATTCCTTAAATGCCGATCTTCAGGTAATTCTCCAGTGGGACAAAGACAACTTAGTTGATTTCAACCCTTCTAAAACTCAATCTTGTCTTATATCTCGCAAAAAGGATTCTTCTGCTCCTATGCTTATCTTTAGTGACACTCCAATTTCTAGGCAAAATGATATATCTCTTTTGGGGATTACTCTGACTTCTAATCTCTCTTGGCACAAGCACATTACAAATATTGCTTCCTCTGCATCTAAAAAACTTGGTTTTCTCTTTTGCTCTCGGCATTACTTTTCTTCCAAACAGCTGCTCACTCTGTATAAATCGCAAATCTGCCCTGCCATGGAATATTGTTCCCACATCTGGGGTGGTGCCCCCCCCCCAAAACCTCTCTCAGGCTTCTTGATTCCATTCAGAAGAGGGCAGTTAGGTTAATTAATGATTCATCTCTAACAGAGTCTCTCCACTCGCTTTCTCATAGACATACTGTTTCTGCTGCATGCCTCTTCTACAGATACTTCCATGGGCATTGTTCTTCTGAATTGGATTCTATAATTCCCGCTCTCCCTTTCAAAATTGTCCGAACATGTACCACCACCAGCCAACATCCATTTACTGTCCAACTTCAAACTCACAGAACCAACTTTTCATCTTCCTCATTTATTCATTCAACTGCCGTTTTTTTGCCGTTTTTTAGTGCTTAAAGTGCACTTAAAGAATCTAAGAAAATCATGCTGTTTTTAATATCAGAGGACTCAATGTAATTCAACGCAACCTGAATTGCTATTAGTTTGGCTGAGGATATACTGAACTCACATGACAACTGATATTCTAATGTGATGTTTAGGAAAACTGTGGCGATTCCAGCGTGGGCATTGTTCTTTGATCCATCAGTATGTACTATGACAAAGTTGGGAAACCGGTCTACTGCTGCATGGTACAGTTGCAAGAAATTTTTTCTATTTAAAGTAGATTTATTCCATTCCGTTTAGGTGCAGTGATGTTCCAAGGAGCAAGAGAGAATGGGAGGGTACGTGCCACATTCTCTAAGGTTAAATTTAGTTCTTCTTAGAAGTGTTTTATTCTCATACCCAAAGGACGATTTGCAGTAGGGCAGTTTTGGTATTACCTGCTATGCTGTGATAAGTATCTGCCAGTTTGTGTGGTCAGGCAAAGATCTAATTTTATATGCATAGCATAGTATCAGCTGTTGACTTCTGATGGAGAGGGGGTTCATGCGCTTCGGCATGTAAACTATGTATTGGAGACACGTGCAATGCGTATTGCACTATGATGGATACATTTGCACAGCTCCAGTACGTGGGACTTCCCGTGAGTCCAAGGATGCTCTCATAATTATGGCTAAGAGATTGCTTACTCCCTTTGCCACACCTTTAATATAATTGGATAGACCCCAGGTGCCTTTTTTATGTTTATCTTCAACGATTTCTCCTCCACTTTGCTCTCAGTTATTACAAAATCACTTAGCTTCCTGTTAGAGTTTGATAAACTTCTGGCATTCCCCTCATTGAATAATTCCTCATGTGTGAATGTAGAAACAAAATACTCATTAATGTCATGTTATCCAATAGTAATAAAACTTTGAAGTCTAGATTTTTCCAAACGTTCAATAGCACAGAACCTATTGAACATAACATGGGGATTTCCCAACAAAATAAAATACAGGGATTTCTCAATGATATTTTTATTTTGTTTTTTTTTGCATAACGACTACCGAGTCAACAGTGGGATTCACAAAAAAGAATGGAAATGTTGAAAAATTATATCTAACATAATAGCAGGGTTTCCCTTCACAAATGCTCAAAAATACCATGTTATATGAGGTTTTCCGCAATCCTCTAACCGTGTTAGAGCGAAAGCATCTTGCAGAAGTACTGTGTTATACGGGGGTTGTCTGTGTCTTAACTGTTTTTTTTTACAAGCTGCCTTTTTTCTTTAATTCAGTCTTTAATTCAACCATATTTCATGCTAATAATCTCTTACTGTAGTCTTTAGTGACCATAACAAAAATTTTATGATAATATTTTTGAAATTTAACTATTGAATTTACTTGCCATGTAAAGTTATTTTTTGCACTGATCTGGACAGCTTTATTTTACAGTAAGGTGTTATGCAAAAACTTTAGTTTCTATATATAAATTTTTCTGTCAGTTCCAGCAGACAGAGTAAGCAAATTGGAGAAGCCTGAAAGGTATGAAAGATTTGCTAGCACAGGAGATGATGGGTAAGATTTATCAATGTACATTAATAATATTGTATAAGGAATCTCAGTTATACATTGATAAAATAATAATGAATCTTGAATGTGCTTATGCATAATCTATACAGATTTTCATATAAGCATGACTCCAGGTCACGCTTTCATATTTTATTTCATATGAAACATCTGTAAAATCAGAGATTTTACTGAAGATGTTTACATATACAATTGTTAAAAGGCAGTTAAGCTTCTAGGTCAAAAGAATCTCCCAAATTGACTAAAGTGATTTGCAAAAAAAGATGTTGTGGGTGATAGTTGATCTTTATAGCAATCTGTTTTTTCATGTTGAAATGTTTGTGAATATATTATAATCCACATAATCTTCTGTATGCTGGTGTTCTGTATGTGGTCACTACTGCCATATTTTACACAACCAAATTTGTACATCAGCACAAAAAATGTGCAACTCATTGTTTAACTGGATATTAGTATTTTGATATCATTAATACATAATTTTGGGAGAAATTTTAAAAAAACCTTAGGTTTAATGAATTACTGCCAAGCACGAATTTAACCTTATTTCTTTCATGATTAGTATTTCTAGCTATATCATATTTTCTGTTTTTATTAATCATTTCTTATTTAATCTCTGAGAAAGACTGAGAGGTTGGAGCCTTAACAAATCCTGATCTGCTGATAATAAAAATCAGTATGGAAGAGGGGCAACAAATTAAGATTATGGCACACTTTTGCACCACAATGTGCGGGCAGTTCAGTTCGGTTTGCATCCATATGCACTTACAACATCACCAAATTATCACTATATCATTGCTTAAGGGGTGGTGTCATCTGCAATTTTAAATTTTTTTTATTTTTAATTTTTTGAAAGTAAACATCATAATGATTGAGATGTCTGGGCCTGCTGTCACTGGATAATGTTGCTCAGAGACTTCAATGCTAATCATTTGCTGTGGGGATTTCCAACAATCGACAAAAGAGGTAAACTAATAGAAACTCTTCTTGATGTTTGTCAACTTACTCCTTTGAACACTGGTGAGCCTACCTATATTCATTTTTCTACAGGATCCATGAGTGCAATAGACCTTCAAATCTGCTCACCCTCCATATGTACTAAAATGGAGTGGTCTGTTCTTGAAAATCCACTAAATAATGATCATCTACCAATTCTCTGCAAGCTTAAAACACGAGTAAACTTCCCATTGCCTGGTCACTCCAATTGGAAATTTTGTAGGGAACACTGGAATGAATATGCTTCAAATGGGATAGGATACATTTAAATAGAAAGGGTGCAAGAATATTTGCTGATGCTATCGAGGCAGTGTTAGGTGGGTCGGAAAACTGCTAGCTTGGGGGGAGACAAAGACGAATAGATTAACAGTAGCCACTGGCAGAGGTGAAAGAGATTCTTGCACTGCTTCTATTGGAATGAGCAGAAGCCTGAAAAACAAGATGCAGGATATTTCAGAGACTGCTGGAAGTCATTGCGATACAAGTAAACACGTGGGTTGTGTTAGGGTAGCTAAGAATAGAAAGAGGTGCATGTATACTTGCGTGTACACCAATGCTAGGAGTTTAGTAAATAAATTTGATGAATTTGAGGTATTGCTCAAAACATCAAAGGCAGATATTGTTGGGATATCAGAGACGTGGTGTGTGCAGATATAAGGAATGCAGAACTGGAATTTGGGGAGTACAACGTCTACAGAAAGGATAGACAGGATAGGAATGGAGGAGGGGTTATGCTATTAGTTAAAAAACACATGAAATCCAAGGAAGTGAAGCCAGTCGACATCGATGGACAGGACAGTGTCGAGTCAGTTTGGTGTGACATAAGCATAGGTAAATCAAAATTGAGAGTAGGAGTGTGCTATAGGCCTAACGACTCTGATGAGTATAATAAGATACTGTACAGGGAAATAGAATGGGCCAGTAAATCAGTGAGTCTTATAATGGGGGATTTTAATTTCCCAGATATTGACTGGAATTTGTGGGTTGGTCACTCACACACTAGCAAGGCTTTTGTGGATTTATTGGATGATTGTTTTCTACACCAGCATGTTCGGGAGGCAACTAGAGGGAGTAATACTCTTGATTTGATTATCAGTAGTGATTCTTCATGCATTAAGAATCTGCAGATAAAGGAACCACTAGGTGGCAGTGATCACAGTGTGCTGAAGTGGGATTTACTCAAGGAGGTAACTACCATCAGAGGTAAAGGGAAGGGTTTTTGCTTTCGTAAAGGCGACTATGTTGGTCTGAGACAGTATTTAAATTCTATACAGTGGGACCAACTGATGAACTTACCAACAGTAAATTCAAAATGGGAAGCATTCAAGGAACTAATCTTGGAAGCTACCAGGCTTTACATACCAACCAAGAAATATTGTTCAAGGTTCAGGCCTAAATGGTTGTCAGATGAACTAATGAGACATATGGCAGAGAAGAAAAATGCATGGGATACATACAAATTAATGGGTGACATGGAAGCCTATGATAGATATAAGTTGGTCTGTAACCAAATCACAAAGGAGATTAGGCAGGCAAAGGCAGATTATGAGAAATCCTTGTGGCAAAGGATGCAAAGAAAAACAGAAAAGAGTTCTTTACCTATTTAAACTCAAGAAGGAAAGGGATGAATCAGATTGGTCCACTGAATGTTGATGGTTCAACAGTTGAGGATCCTGCTCAGGTGGCTAACAATCTAAACGAGTATTTTGCATCTACATTCACACATGAGGAGTTATTCAGGAAGGGGAATGTCGTAGGTGAAGTAAACATTGGCAGTGAGCTAGATGATTTTCTAATAACTGAGAGGAAAGTGGAGGAGAAATTGTTGAGGATAAACATAAAAAAGGCACCCGGGTTGGATGGGATCTATCCAGTTATATTAAAGGAGGCAGCAAAGGAAGTAAGCAAACCCCTAGCCATAATTATGAGAGTTTCTTTGGACTCAGGGGAGGTACCCATAGACTGGAGATGTGCAAATGTAACCCCAATTCACAAAGGAGGATCAAAGGCTGACACAAGTAATTATAGAACTGTTAGTTTAACTTCGGTTCCAGGAAAATTAATGGAGGCACTGGTTAAAGAAGCACTACAGGATCATCTGGACAAGAATTCAGTTATAACTCAGACACAGCATGGTTTTGTCAAGGGCAGGTCTTGTCTGACCAATTTGATTGGATACTATGATGTAGTCACAAAAGAACTGGATGCAGGGAATAACTTTGATGTTATATATTTGGATCTTAGAAAGGCTTTTGATACTGTTGCGCATGGAAGACTGCTGCACAAATTGGAGCAGTGGCATTGGAGGCAAATTGCTGCTATGGATAAAGGGATGGTTGAGTGGCAGAAGACAGAGAGTAGTAATCAATGGACACTGCTGAACGTGGACTAATGTTATTAGTGGAGTTCCTCAGGGTTCAGTGTTGGGTCTATTGTTGTTTTCTGTATTTATAAATGATATTGATGATGGTATATCAAGCTTAATGTTCAAGTTTGCAGACAATACAAAGGTTGGCAGGGTTGTTAAGGACACTACTGATGCTATGCTGCTGCAACAGTATCTGGAAAGGTTGAGCAGATGGGCTGAGAGGTGGCAAATGAAGTTTAACATTGACAAATGTAAAGTACTACATATGGGAAACAGTAACCCCAGATCAACGTATCAACTCTGTGGTACTACGCTGACAGTGGTAGAGAATGAAAAGGACCTGTGGGTAATTGTGCAGGCAGATATGAAGTTCTCTGAGCAGTGCAGACGAGCTGCAAGAGTAGCTCATGGTGTATTGTCAATGATATACAGGAATTTTTCTAGCAGGGACAGGGATGTGATTATTCCCTTGTATAAGGCATTGGTCAGGCCACACCTTGAGTACTGTATACAGGTCTGGAGGCCTCATTTCAAGAAGGATGTAGAGCTGCTGGAACGAGTACAGAAAAGGGCAACAAGATTAGTGAATGGAACAAAGGGTTGCTCTTACGAAGAAAGGCTTAAGTTTTGCAAATTACAGTGTCTAGAGACTAGGCATCGGCGAGGTGATCTGATAGAGGTGTATAAGGCTTTGAATGGCTTGAGCATGCTCAATGCCGATGGGATTCTTCCTCTTGCTCAGAATAATCACCTGAGAGGGCATAAATTCAAAATGAGGAAGGACGGATGTCGGATAGATGTGCGGAAATTTGCCTTTAGCCAGTGGGCAGTTGGTTTGTGGAATAGACTTCCATCACTTGTTGAAGTTGATAGCCTAAACAAATTTAAGGCTCATCTGGACAGGTATTTCGAACGAACGGAGGGGTGAAATGGGAGTAGTGGTTGTGTTTTTTTTTTTTTTTTTGGCTGATGCTGAATAAGCTTGCTTTCTTGCATCATATGCCTCTACTAATGCTAATGCTTATGCTAAATGTTTAGATAGAAGATGAAATAATCCAATCTCAACCCATAGATTATGTCACACAACATATAGCTAATCAAATATTACATGCTGCCAACTCTAGAATACCAAAATCTTTGCCTGGGAAACGCAGACACAGTAATTATTGGTGAAATCCGGATTGTACATATGGTAAATCGGCGCCTCAGTAGCCAGGTGGGAAGGAACAGCAGTGCGTAGCACACACACTTCTTGATTAGACCAGGGTTCAAGCCCGTGACCACCAAATACAGAGGATGCAGAAAGGTCAGGGAATGACCACCGCATATCTCCGGAGCAATATGGCCTTAGTTGCTAATGCTCCTAAAAAACCAAATAACAACAACAAAAAGAGATTCTAAACAGGAAAAAAAATAGGGCTTGGAATTTGTTTCACTAATTCCCGACACCCAGTAACCTAATTATTTTTAAAAGAATGAAAGCCAAGTTCTGCCAAATAAGAAGGAAAGCAAGAAAAGATGCATGGATTAGCTTTTCCTTTAGTATAAATAAGGACACAGATATCAGACTCATCTGGAAGAAAATACAAATAATTAATGGCAAATATGTGCAGTCCCTGGCTTCAATATTAAACTGGAAAGGGAAAGAGTTGTCCTCTCCGGTAGAAATTACAAATGCCTTAGCTAAATCATTTGCCAGTACATCGGCCATATCCACCTACAACCCAATCTTTTAGCAAATTAAAAATTCTTTAGAGCATTATAAGATCAATTTCCATACTAGAGTTTCACACCCATACAACGAGCCATTCACATTAACAGAACTTTTAGGGACACTCAATAAAACATCCAGTAGTGCTGCTGGTCCAGATGGGATCTACTATGTCATGATAAGCCAACTAAACAACAGAGCAAAAAGAACATTGTTAAAATATTACAATTGAATATTTTTAGAAAATACTTATCCAAACTCCTGGCTTCACGCAATTGTACTAGCCTTCCCAAAGCCAGAAAAGGATCACACCTTTCCGCATAATTACAGACCGATTTCACTGACCAGCTGTTTAGGCAAAGTTCTGGAAAAAATGGTTCACAGGCGGCTAACATGATTGCTATTTAACAACTTGCTAAATAGCAATCAGTGCGGGTTTCGAAAAAACCGTTCCACGGTAGATGTAATGATAAAAGCAGAAGCAAACATCCGAAATGCCTTCATAAGGGAATAACATCTGGTCATGATCAATCTCAATATTGAGAACGCCTTTGATACCACCTGGCTTATTGTGTACTTCAAGGTCTTCATTCTTTTGGCTTGAGAGGTCGTTTAGCCCACTTTATACAAAACTTCCTATGCCACAGAACATTTCAGGTTAGATACATAAACAATTTATCCAAATAATTTGAACAAGAGGAGGGTGTACTGCAGGGGTCCATTCTTAGTTAGGCGCCTCCGTGGCCAGGTGGGAAGGAGCAACAGTGCGTAGCACACTCTTCTTGATTAGACTGGAGTTCGAGCCCATCACCACCAAATACGGAGGATGCGGAAAGGTCAGAGAATGACCACCGCATATCCCGGAGCAATATGGCCTTAGTTGCTAATGCTCCTAAAAACCAAATAACAAACAAACAAACAAACATTCTTAGTCCGACATTATTTGCAGTAAAAATTACAAACATGACACGAGATGTACCGAATACAGTAGAATAGTACATGTTCGCTGATGACCTCATTATTTCTTGTCAATCCCAAACTATGAACACCATTGAAAGACAACTTCAAATTTCCATCGCTAAAATCTAGTATGATTCATTTTGGCAAAAAACGCAGCAAACTCCACCTGGATCCAGAAATATTTTTAAAAAACAGCCTGATTCCTATCACTAACAATTTTTATCTGTTGGGGTTAAATTTAGATAATAAACTCAATTTTCCTTCCCATATAGCTTACCTTCGGAATACATGTCGTAAAAAACTGAACATCCTAAGGGCAGTGCTGATAGAAGCTCTTTCCTTCATCTCTATAGAGCTTTAATAAGATTATATTTAAAAGATTATGGATCACTTGTCTATGACTCTGCTAGGAAAAGTTCACTATTACGTCTGAACACCATACAGCATAATGCCCTTAGGATAGCTGTGGGAGGCTTCAGAAAATCTCCAGTACACAGCCTGTATATTGAGACAAATGAACTCCCTTTGCATCTCAGGAGAAAATCCTTATTGTGTAATTAGGCAGCAAAGATTAAAAGTATTCCATCCCACCCTAGCTTGCAGTACCTGTTTGACCCTCAGCATGCCATACTATATCACAATAAACTTAATGAAAACTTCCCTGCAAGGCTTCGACTGGAAGAGCTTATGCTCAGTTGGGACATCAACTTTCATAACATATTCCAAGACTTGGATATACCTGAATTCTGATTGATATTGAGTGACTTCTCTAAGACAATTTCTTTTTAAGATGAGGAAAATCCTCCCTCTCAAACAACTTTCAGTAGCTACATAAAGCACATTGCTTGGAAAAATTCAGAGAAAGTACAAATATATATTGATGGATCCAAAACAGATGCAGCTGTAGATGCTGAAGCAGTTTCTTCCACCTTTTCAGTAGCTGTATCACTTCATACTGAATATAGTGTCTATACCGCAGAATTATTTTCAATAAAACTAGCTCTAGATAACATAAACAACCACCATATCAAGCAATGTTTATTATATACCAACTCTCTAAGTACAATCACTGCCAATTTATCTTTTCCATTTCTAATCCCATTCTTAAATAGATCCAATCCAAATTATTTTACTGTCAAACAGCCAACCAGAAGGTTACATTCTGCTGGGTCCCTGGTCATGTTGGCATCCCAGGTAATGAACGTGCAGATGACGCTGCTAAACATCCCAACTCTGGATCCTCCAGTCAACTAAAAGTGCCCTACACTGACTACAAATCCATCATTAAAACAGCATGCAGGAAACAGTGGTCTCACCTTTGGAAAACTCAAAGCAATAATAAACTGCTGCAGATAAAAAAAAAAAAAAAAAAAAAAAAAAAAGCTAGAACTGTGCACATCTAGTTCCAGGAGACAAAAACTGATTCTGGCAAGGCTCCGCATCAGTCATTCGCATCCAACTCACCTGCATTTGCTTATGGGAGAGAACCCTCCTCAGTGTTTCTTTTGTCTGTCGCAGCTAACAATAAAACATATTCTCATCGAATGTCCCCAACATTCAACAATCAGAAAATCAAGTTTTAGCCCCCTATCCAACTCACAGTAATCATTAACCTTGCTACATATTCTTGACAATGAAGCAAATTTCGAGGAACTGTTTAATTATTTGAAATACATAAATCTGTATAATAGATTGTGATCATAGTGACAAGCAAATCATAAACAGATACAATATGGCCCAAGAGGCCCTTGTGCCAAAAAAACCCAAATACAACAACAACACTGGATAATGTTAGGTGAAAATATTAGCATTAGTAGAGGAATACAAGAAAGCAAGCTTCTGCAGCATCAGCCAAAAAAAACCCTCCCATTTCACCCATCCATTCGTTCCAAATGCCTGTCAAGCTCAGCCTTAAATTTATTTTGGCTATCAACTTTCACAACAAAAGATGTAAATCTGTTCCACCAATCAATTACCTGCCGGTTAAAGGCAAATTTCTGCACATCTATTCTATAACTGTCTTTCCTCAATTTGAATCTGTGCCACCTCAGGTTCTTAATCTGAGCAACAGGAAGAATCCCATCAGCATTCAGCTTGCTCCACCCATTCAAGGCCTTATACACCTCAATCAGATCACCTTGCAGGTGATTACTCTCCAGGTGCTGCAATTTGCAGAACTTAAGCCTTTCTTGGTAAGAACACCTCTTTGTACTCGTTCTAGCAACTGTACATCCTTCTTAAAATCAGGCCTCCAGACCTGTGCACAGTACTCTAGGTGTGGCCTGACCATTGCATTGTATAACGGGATAATCACCTCCATGTCACTGCTAGTAAAATTCCTATATATCGTTGACAAGACTCCATGACCTGCCCTGGCAGCCCCTCTGTACTGCTCAGCAAACTTCATATTTGACTGCACAATTACCCCCAGGTCTTTTTCACTTTCCACTTCCCTGAGTGTATTACCACACAGTTGGTACGTTTCTCTTTGGTTATTGCCACCCATATGCAGTACTTTGCATTTGTCAATGTTAAATTTCAGTTCCCATTTTCAGCCCAATTGCCCAACTTATCTAGATCCAGTTGGAGTATTGTACTGTCTTTACTGTTGTTAACAACCCTGCCAACCTTTGTATCATCTGCCAACTTGGACATTAAACCTGATATATGTCTTCATCAATATCATTGATAAATATACAAAACAGCAATGGGCCCAACACCGAACCCTGGGAAAATCCACTAATAACATTTGTCCGCAAAGAGCAGTGTCCATTGAATACCATTCTCTGTCCTCTCCCACTCAACCATCCTTTTATCCATTGTAGCAACTTACTCTTAATGCCATACCTCCCCAATATCTACAACAGTCTTCCATGTGCATCAGTATCAAAAGCTTTCCTGAAATCTAAGTATATGATATCAAAATTATTTTTGGCATTCAGTTCCTTTGTGACCACATCATAGTATCCAATCAGATTGGTCAGACAAGACCTACATTTAACAAACCCATGCTGTGTCTTGTCTAGATGATCCTGCAATGCTTCTTTAACCAGTGATTCCGTTATTTTCCCCTGAACACAAGTTAAACTAACAGGTCTATAGTTACCTGTGTCACCTTTTGAACCCCCTTTGTGAATTGGTGATACATTTGCACACCTCAGTCCATGGTGACCTCCCCTGAATCCAAGGAAGCTCTCATAATTATGGTTAGGGGTTTGTTTACTTCCTTTGCTGCCTCCTTTAATTTAACTGGATAGATCCCATCCACCCCAGGTGCCTTTTTTATGTTTAACTTCAACAATTTCTCTTCCACTCTGCTCTCAGTTATTACAAAATCACTTAGCTCCCTGTTAGAGTTTGATAAACGTCTGGCACTCCCCTCATTGAATAACTCCTCGTGTGAATGTAGATGCAAAATACTCATTCAGTTTATCAGCTACCCGAGCATGATCATCAATAGTCAACCCATCTATGTTAAGTGGTTGATCTGATTAATGACTTTCCTTCCAGGGTTTACATAAGGAAAGAACTCTTTGCATCCTTTGCCAAGGATTTCTCGTAATGTGCCTTCGCCTGCCTAACCTCCTTTGTGACTTGATTACATACCAGTTTATATCTGCCATAGGCTTCTGTGTCACTTGATACTTTATATGCATTCCATACATTTTTCTTCTTTTCCACGAGCCTCGTTAGTTCATCTGACATCCATTTAGGCCTAAACCTTGAACAATATTTCTTAGTTGGAATGAAAATGCTAGTAGCCTCCAAAATTGAGTCCCTGAAGGCTTCTCATTTAGAATTCAGTGTTGGTAACATCATCAGTTGATCCCACTGTACAGAATTTAAAAACTGTCTGAGACCCCTGTAGTCACCTTTACGAAAACAAATGCCCTTCCCTTTAGTCTTGATGGTAGTTACATCCTTAAGTAATTCCACATCAGTACATTGTGATCACTGTCACCCAGTGGTTCCTTTATCTTCAAATTCTAAATGCATGAATAATCACTGCTGATAATCAGATCAAGAGTATTACTCCCTCTGATTGCCTCTCGAACATGTTGCTGTAGGAAACAGTCATCCAATAAATCCAAAAATGTCTTGCTAGTGTGCGAATGATCAATCCACAAGTTCCAGTCATTATCTGGAAAGTTAAAATCCCCATTATAAGGCATTCTGATTTACTGTCCCACTCTAGATCTCTCTGCACAATTGCTCATTATACTCATTAGATTCATTAGGCCTATAACCCACACCTACTCATTTTTTTTTCTCAGTGCTTATGTCCCACCAAACAGACTCAACATTGCATTGTCCACCAACATCAATTGGATGCACTTCCTTAGATTTTGTGTTTCTTAACAACCTTGACTAGCAAATACATAATTTTATATATACGTACTACTATATGCAAAACTACTATATTGCTAAACGTTTGTGTATTTTTTTCATATTTTTTCTTTATTATTTAATTATTTCTTTAATTGTTTAACAATTTTTCCTTAAAAATGATAAAAGTAAAACTGTGTTCAAGTGAAGATACCATAAAGAAACAGAAAATAGAATGATATATAGAAAATTGAAGCTAATTTACAATGTTAAAGCAATTACTTGAACAGGTAATGCCAAACGGATGTCAGTTTAGCCACATTCATTCAACAAAAATTAAAAAAATCAAACTGCTGTGTAAAATAAATAAATGAATTAAAAAAATACAGCATAGACACAGTAACCTTCACATCCCCAGGCAAGTATGGACCGCTGCTTTTAAAAATGGCTCAATTGCTGCTGGAAACAAGCAAGGACAGTTTCCCCAAAGCATCTAACCCAGTGGGTGAATAATTTCCTTTTCCATCTTTTGACTTCATGTTTGTTTTTTAAAATTTTCACTTGTTGAAAGAGGCACAGGTTTGATGCCTCTTTCAACAAGTGGTAAATGTGATTTCCACAGTCACACTTGTCTTTTTCTACTTAAATGGGTATCTGTAATGGTCAGTTAGGTCACTCAAGGAGTAAGGCAAGCTAAGCAGGTTATGGGTAGTTACTGGCTAAGAATTCAAAGAAAGTAAGGCAAGCTAAGCAGGTTATGGGTAGTTACTGGCTAAGAATTCAAAGAAAAGTAGCAATGAAATCTTTATGTATGTTAAAGATTTCATTGCAGAAAAGGGTTGAATTATATTGTTTCATTGATGTAAATTGCATAACTAACTGTATTGATGATCCTGTCCATATTTCTGATGAACTGAATTTGTTTGTCCTCTACATTCGCATGTGAAGTTTTTAGAGACAGTGTTACCAGGAGTCTGTATAGTAATTTATCCAATTACAGTCGATTCCGGTTATTTGGGACACATCGGGACTAGTGCATTTTGGCCGAATTAAGCCCCAATTATCCGAAGTGTCACGTAAATAGTTAAAATTACAATGTACTTCCCCCTTTACAATTAGTTCACTGTACAATCAAATCCAGTTACGACGAACTCACCATAATAAAGTACCATTCACTATATGATGTTTAGTAAGTGCATTCATTATGATCATGTTTGTGAATTGAATATTAATTCTATTAAACAGCGATTCTAATTAGCGAAAATAGGAAGAATATTATCCACAGGCTATAAAAGTAAAGATATATTAAGCACAGATTTACCCTTTATTACCTTACCAATTAAAAAATTAAATGATACATGAAATTCGGAAGAATATTCGTGATAATCGGAATAATTAATACGTACTGTAATATGTACATACTAACTAAACTAGTTGACATTTCTGTTCACTGACATTTGTGGGTGGGGGTTAAAATTTAAAACAGTAAAAAGATAAGCAATCAATAAAAATAACACGGCACACTCAAATTGCAAGTAACACAATATGTGCAAGTGAGAACGAAGTAACGAGTTACAAAGCTTTAAAAATAGGAATGAAGAGAAGATCTGAAAGTTAATTTTTTTATATGATTGAAGATTCCATGGAAGTGTAAACACATTTTACCATAATAACCCACAGAATTTCAGCTGTCAGTATTATCGCAAATTCAATAAGATTGAGTTTATTATCCGTTTAGGATGGATTGCTCTAACAGAAGAGCCCAATAAACAGGTGACTGCTAATTGTTTTATGGTTGTGACCTCCAGAAATCCGACCGAACTACGTGGTGCAGTCAGAGACAATCGTAGGGTAATCTCCAGTGCTGTGGTCTCCTGCCCCGATTAAACAGCATTTTGTCCCAATTAAGTGAAGTAAACCCTGGCTATTTTCTCAATTGGGTTCTGGTTTTTAAGATTTGTCCCAAATAAATGGCTGCCCTGATTAACTGGTGGGCCAACTAACCAGACTCCACTGTATATTAAAATAAGCTGCAAAAAACTTATTTAAATCTTTGGCCATCCTTAGATTAAGAAATCTCTTGAGATTGAAAATGTGCAATTGTATATCCTTTTCACAAGAGTGGTTCTGTGGGTGAAGTTGTCCACTTCACCCATTGAAATAGATCTGAAACTTTGACCTCTATGCCAGAGAAAATAATGGAGTCAATAATTAAAGAGGAAATGCAAGGTCACCTTGATAGGAGTGGTCCAATAACACAATCACAGCATTGATTTGTTAAAGGTAGATTTTGCCTGATCAATGTGATTAGGCACAATTATGGAGTTGTCACAAAGGAACTGGATGCAAAAAATAATTTCAGTGCCATATGCTTAAATTTTAGTTAAGTCTTTGATGCACATGTAAGATTTTGAATTAATTGGATAACTTAACAGAATAACATAATAATAACTTGCATGTAATGTACCATTACATGCACGTTATTATTATGGATATAGGGATCATTATGTGGTAGCAGACAAAGAATAGTTATAAATGACTGCTGCTCTTCATGGACTAATGTGATTAGTGGAGATCTACACGGTTCACTGTTGGGCCCCTATACTGTTTTTAATATTTAAAAGTGGTATTGATGTAGAGAATTCAAGTTTGATGTCTAAGTTTGCTGATGGTATGAAAGTAGGTACAGTGGTTAATGATAGTAATTAGAGAGAACCACTTCAAGAACATCTAGATAAATTAAGCAGATGCACTGAAAAGTGTCATTAATAAATGCAAGACTGCATTTGGGTTGCAGCACTCACAGATGTAGTGTTTGGATAGTACCAAAATCAAGGAAGTTAAGGAGGGAGTCCCAGGAATAATTGTACTGTCTAATATGAAATCTTTTGAGTAGTGCAACCAAGCTGCCATCAGTGTTATACAGAAAAATTGTATGAAGATGTGATTATCCTATTCTGTTAGTTAGCCCATAAAGCCTATTCTCAGCTAATTCAGTGACAAATTACATTAGCTACATAAACTAATGTCTGAATTCCATCAGTTAAATCCATAATAGATTGGGCCAACATCACACATTAAGTATTAACCCCACCCTTTCACCAAAAACGAAACATAAGAAATCAAACAAAACAGTTAGTAATCCCAATTACTTCAGTTTACAATGTATTTACATCACTTTAGTCTACAATTCACTGGCTGAGCACCAGCTGTACATCAACAATTCAGATCACATGGAAAAACAAAACACTCTTAGCTGCTCTGATATATTTTTTGATATATTCTCTGAGAAAGAAATGAACACTGAAAAACCTTCTTTCCTTGAAAAATCAAATCAAAAAGGCAATAAACATCAGCCTCTTGTAACTCCTGCTGAGGCAACCTCAAATCCAGATGACATTAGAGAATTTATCTCTAATTGAAACCAGTTGATCTATGCTTTTAAGTAACCAGTGTAGTGCTTAACTTAGAAATTTACTGATCCATAGACTACAACCTATCGTAACTGCTGCTAATGCTGCTCAAATAGAGAGATAGCCATAATGATTATCTGTAAGAATCAGATCACTTTTCCTGCATAAGCAAATAGTACTACAGATCTATCTGGATGCAATTGCTGCCCATATCTGCATTAGCAGTTGCTAGAAAGTAAGCTTATATGGCATTAGCCAAAAAAAAACAACACTGCCTCATCTCATTTGTATATCCCCTCTAACAGTTTGTCTGATCCTTCCTTAAATTTATTCAAACTACCTACTTTCACAAGAAGGAAGTTAGTTTAAAAAAAAACACACACTGGCTGAAAAATTTTTGCAATTGTCCTTCAGCCATCATTTTTTAGTTTAAATTGATATCCCCTTTATGTATGTGATCCGAAAGGAGTAAGGATGCCATTGGCATTTAGTTTAATTATTGCCTTTTAAGATCTAAATGTTTTGGACAGGTCTCCTCATAGTTACCAGATGTTGAAATTTTGAACTACATTCTTTTTTGCTAAATGTACCTTTTGTGTCCCTGACTAATCCTTTTTTTTTTTTTTGCATATGTTCCAGTGGATCCACAAGTTACCTAAAATGAGGCTTCTAGACCTGATAGAAGCCTCCATCACCCCTAGTTGCCAGTAACTCACCATAACTCTTAACCCCCCCCCCCAGAGTACACAAAAGACGTATTCAAGGTGCATCCTGTCTATCCTAGTAGCTGGTCTCCACTGCTCAGAGAGCTATGTCAGACTATAATTATCTGTGAGACTTTTTCAAGTTATCAACACCTTGCATTGTTGAACTTCAATTATCAGTTCTGTAGGTTAAGCATTGCAGTATACTAGTGTCTTTCAAGCGATTACAGATTTTGAACAAATACAATGAAATACACTTGGAATTATACAGGGTTGTTAAAATTAAAGTATCCCTATGTAGAGGGCTCTGGAGTGAGTTCTAAGGCTCATACTGAAGAGAAATTTGGACAACAGGTACAATAAAGAATACGCTCGCCATTTATTGGAAAAAAAAAAATTAGTTACAAAATTTGTCACTGTGGATAACTATCTTATTTATGATTGTGCGAATCGTAAGTTATTATCACAGCGCCACTACTCAGCTCTACTGTACTGTATAAAAGCAAAACACTCTCTTCAAAATCATACCGTAGATGTTTGCCTGCACTATAGCAGCATGCCAACAGTGTTGCAGGAAAAGGCACTATTAGTGAAGCTGTACTATCAGAACAGCAACAAATGCATCTGTGGCTATCAGAGAATTCCAGCATCAGAAGCGCATAATGCCCACATGGGCCTATGACTGTTTGTGCTGTCCGCAAAATGATTGAGATTTGAAGCAACAGGACACCTTGGTGTTCAACCAGGTAGAGGTCGAAAATGAGTGGACTCCTCTTGTGTTGAAGATGTGGCTATGGCTGTCGTGGATTTATCAAGTCAATCTCCATGTGGTAGCACAAGTGTGCCAGCTGTTTTTCATGAAGTGGACGTGCCGTATTCCACTGTAAGGCTAGTAATGTGTCAGGTGTTGCAGTACCATCTTACAAGATGCACATGCTAAAGCATGGTGATGCAGATATTCGTTTCACATACGCACTGCAGTTTCTGGCGCAATGACAGTGGATATCACTTGGCCATGGAACATCCTTTGGAGTGATGAAGCCCACTTCTGCTTAAATGGACAAGTGAATATGCACAACTGTCGCATTTGGGCAACAGAAAATCCTCAAGTTATCCAAAGGTCCCGTTGCATTCTCCAGAAGTGACAATGTGGTGTAGATATATGGCCACATTCATGATTGGGCCATATTGTTTTTTGAACAGGTAACACGGACTGGACCTTGCACCTGTTCCATTACTGGACAGCGATATTATGAAATGTTGGCAAATTTCACAATACCAGAGCTGCAACAACGTGGGTGCCTTCAGAATACCAACTTCATGCAAGACAGTGGGCCGCCTCACATCCACTGTTGTGTCCAAAGATTGCTAAAGTAACATTTTACAGATGAATGGGTCATCAGCCGTTGTTTCCAGACATTTTTTGAAGAACCAGGTGTATTGGGAAGAATGTCAAACTCTGGCAGATCTGAAGGACAGCATTAGACGTCATGTGCTGGCTATTCCAGTTGACATGTTATGTTCTGCTGTAGAAAATGCTGTTCTTCGAATGGAAAGGGTTACACATTGAACAATCAATTGTAACCCTGTTCAAATGAATTGTATTGCCACAGCACCATATAGTGACATTTTGTAACTAATATTTTTTTCCAATAAATGGCAACCGCATTCGTTTTTGTACCTGTAGTCCAAATTTCTCTTCTGTAAGAGCCTTAGAACTCTCTCCAGGGTCCTCTACATCGGGATACTTTAATTTTAACAACCCTGTACATGATCAGTTAAAACTCAATTCTGAAAATACATCATAGATTTTGAACAAATGTAATGTAGATACACTAGAGAATCAATGTGATTGATTAAAAGCTTAATTTTGAAAATATATTATAGATTTTGAACAAATGCAATGCAGTACACTTGACAATCCATGTCAAGTAGTCTTTTTGCCATATAAGTATATGGTTCAAAACTGGAGGTGGTCTTTAAGTAGTTATTATTCTGCCACTAATTGGTCAAGAAATCTAGTTTTGTGCAGTTGCATTTTTTATATTATAGTTAACTTTTATGCCAAATTTCACAAAATTCTATGATTCTTAGGTGGAAGTTCTAGTATAATTGACTTGGATCCTGTGTCTCAGAGGCCAACTTTTCCAGCTGATAGTTGGATTTGAAATTTTTTCAGAGTCAGAGATCCCTTGTGCTTCCGCTGCATGCATACTTTATAATTTAGATTCAAGATCATAAAAATGTAGCCAAGTTTTGTCACCATTCACCAAATGGGATAAAAATAATCTATCTGGATTAGTATGAATTAATTTTAAATTCTCTTTTGATGACTCTGCCCTTTTGCATGGACGTTGGTCATTCCCAAAGGCTCATGTATTATTAAAATGCTACTTTGGTAAATAGTAAGTACTTTTTCAAGTTCTGGTGCTTTAATTCTTCTGTTTTTTTGAAATTTTTTCTTCATTGTCAATTCTGAAACAATGGCAGTTGTTTCAGAATTGACTGCTTCAAATGGCCAACCAGCCCTCTTTTATATGAACACCTTATAACAGTAGTTGAAACTTACTTGTATCATTAGTTGATAGTTCCCCAAACACTAGTCCCTTTGGTCAAAAATTTACTTACCACCTAAGAAGATAAAAATTATATTTGAGAAACTACATAAGATATTGACATGCAATGTTTTTATGTTATTTTATAAAACTGTAAGCTATCAAACTAATCTGATCTGTAATTTATTAATACATTTTACATATAACCTTTTCTCAGTATGTTTTAACCATCCCCTCATACAATTTTAACTTACAACAATGTGCTTATGTTTTTTCTTCTTTACGAATGATGAACTTATGCCAGTTTATATGACTACTTTTAGCAAGAAATCCACATTCTTCCTTTTAAGAAGTATGCTGATCTCTTGGAATGAGTGCTGAGAAAAGCAATCAGATTAATCAAGAAAAAAAAAAAAGGATAATCCTTACCATAAAAGACTGCAGTTTCCACAGTTGCAGCACTCTTAAAAATTAGGCACCTATAATTGAATTGTTTAAGGTGCCTGATTGACATGTTTAAATATTTAAATGGATCTATTAAACTAAAAGCTGTGGTCTTTCTTGGACAACTCACATAAGAAAATTTGCTTTCATTCAGAGAATAATCAATTGTAGCCAATAAATTTAAGAAAGAATTATACATTTTATAGGTGATGGATAGATGAGTTGGGTAGGGTTTTTTTTTTTTTTGCTTATGATTTATAAACTTAAAGAGATAAATACTGTATAATCCAGTGAAAAAGTTTTAATAACAAATGGCATGAAGCTTTCAGGGTTAAGTGAGCCCCTTCATCAGCAAATTTTAATGGGATAAAGACATTGGAGACAATATTTAGCAGATACAGAGTTGTGTGCACAATGCGTGCATGGCCACAAGATTAAACATTCAACTACTAGATTGCTGCTCATTGCATGGTGTTGCACAGATGTGTGTGGATTTGCTGCCAGCATTTATCCAGTTTCAAGATAGTTGCCTCCAAGATAGGGTGTAGCCTCGTGCCCTTGCAGCGATTCATGGTTCTTGAATCGCATGATATGTTGAGCAACTCTAGCCAGAGGCGGGTGGCGAAAGTGTCAATGTCGAGATTGGTCAATCACTTCGTAATTGCACTTGGGGTTAAGGTCATGGTGGGTCCACCAGAAGTGTTCTGCGATTGCAGATTGGTCAGTCTCACCAAGGCGAATTGACCTGTCCTGCTCTGCAAAGCAGTCTTGAAGGCGTCTCGCTGTGGCAGCTGCTACAATCTTGCAAAGATTGTAGCAGCTGTTACAATCTTTGCAAGTTACGTGGTATGCCACACCGCTGCACAAAAGAGGGGCGACTGGAGTCTTCACGTTAGAAACCTGAAAACGCAAGCTCCTACCAAGTAGTTTCACGCATTTTATGCGGTGTTCCCATAGGATTTTTGAAATCTGGCCTGACATGCCCGGATAGTAAGGAATGTAGGTGGTAAGCATATTGTTATGCATTGATGATGGTCTCAGGTGGTTCATGAGTTATTGCACTTGCAATAAGCAGTTGTCTAGTGTGTGGGTTGGATAGCCACAATTGACCACATCCATTCTCACTCTAGAAATCTCGGTGTGCCTAGCTTCATCTGAGCTGGAATGGCTCCGAGCACGGGAGAATATGGTGCGGGCAGTGCTGTTGAGATGGCTAGGGCCGTGGCCCGATCTGTAGTTGGTAAACTGTTCGCACCACTTTGGCTTACGGTATACCAAGGTTTCTAGGTGTGGACCCACACATTTTACCAGGACATCTAAGAATGGAAGGGACCCGTCCACTTCTAACTCTAAAGTGAACTGGATGAACACTGACAATGAATTGAGATGCTCCAGAACCATGTGGGATGATGCTTCACAATAACAGGGGAATGATGGAAAAGATGTATCTGCAGCATCATTGTAATAGGCATAGGCGGGTCCGGGAATATCTGTTATTCCAGTTCCTCCATGGCGATGATGGCCGTGGTGGAGCCAACAGGGAGTGCCCATGGCAGTACCGTGCACCTGCTTATATAAGGAATCCCAAAGGTAATGACACTGCCTGATAAGCATAGGTTGAGGACGGTACAGATGTCCTCTGTGGATAATGATGTTCTGCTCGGTAGATTTGAGTCATTCTCCAGAATTCTCTTGGTGCAGTTTACAGCCTGTTGGACTAGAATTGATGTAGACAGGGACACTACATCAAATGACGTCATGATCTCGCTGTCAGAGATTGAGAGCTCTATAAGAACTTGTATTTCCCACAAGGGGTGTAAGGAGCCATGAGCTATCTAAGTATATTGCATGACTCCTTACACCCCTTGTGGGACATACTGCCCACACTGTCACTAACAGCAGTGAGTTCATTCACCTTATTAAAGAGCTCTCAATCTCTGACCGAGATCAAGGCATCATTCGATGTGTAATATGTAGGTTGCATTTGCAGCAAGACACAGTGGGCCGGAGGAGAATACCTGGCTTATGAATCTTGGCTAGGCCATAAAACTGAGGCATATTTTCATTTATAAACTTGTTACCTTGCATCGTTTGCCTATGAATATTAATATTGTACCAATTTTGAAAGATGCTGTAAGGCCAAGATAAATAGTTTTCAATAGTTGCTGTTACCCACAAAAGCAAGCTTTATTCAGTGCGTTTTCAATTAAAGTTCAACACATATGATGAGGGATATTGTTTTCTCTTAATTCAGAAAGCAATAAAGATTAATAAAAAAAAGTAGTAAAGTTTATAAAAATCTAATATAATTTATTATGGGAAAATTGGAGGAAAAAAAAAAAAGAAAAAAGACAGGTGATGAAACAAACATTTCGACTACTGTTTATATACTAATTGGCATAATCTACACATTGTCATGGAGGATAGATTTACGAAACAAAACCCCCCACTCCAAAAAAAGTAATATATCAAGCAGTACATTTTTGCTATGTAATTAAAATATTCAAATGAAGATAAAGTCAAAATTGATATTAGTGACAAGTATAAACTTAATACTAGTATTAATAAAGAAAAACTCAATTTTTTTTTTCAACATAAAAAAAAACAATAATGAAGGCCAAAACAGTCTCTAAACCTAACTAGTAATAATCCACTGGACGAAATTCCAAAACTGTAATATAACAATGCTTGTCAGACAAATGACTATTGACTTTTATTGCATATCTGCTAACTCTCCAAATTTTTGATGGAGAATCCATCATTTTGACTTCTGTCTCAACGTCATACCAGGGTTAGTATCATAATTCTATATCTTTTTTTCAAAAACATGCATATTAATTTTGTTAACGAATATGGTGCTGTGATAAACACCTGAGAATAGTTCGCCATCATTTTAATTTCTCAGTTAGCCATAAAAAAAAAAAAACTTTTATTTAGCAGTTTTTCATTTCAAATGCAATACATATGATATGGCTTAGGAGTGAGGCCCTATCTCAAGTTAGAAAACAGTAAAGATTAATAAAAGAATTTATTAAAAACTAATATAATTAAAAATTAAAGTTTTAAGAGAAAATAACTCACATATTTTCAACTCTTAACTCACTTTCCTGATAGTTTAGAAATGTAAGCCAAAACACTGCTCTCCTCTTTCAGTAAATTAAAAGAGGCTGCCTTCCTTCTTAATCACAGTTACAAGAGACCAGTGAGTGACAATGCATGTTGAACAGTAAAACTACTATAAAGGTGATAGTGCAGTTTTAATACCTAAGTAAAAAGGCAAAAGCATTATGTTGCATGTTGTACTATAAATCAAGATGATTTATATGTGATGCAGTGAAGTGTAACAACTTGAAATAGTTAATGCCATCATAGAAGATGCTGCATATGACTTTATGAATAAATTTAGTGAATTGTCTGGCAGCCAGTGACTTTGTGTACAGAATTCAGAGATATCAAGTTGCCCTGCTGGCTTATTGGAAGTGTCAAATTAAATAATATTTAAGTTTAATCAAAATTATAGTAATGTTTTATGAATCAGTTCATAAAACAGTTTTAGCTAAATTGAGACAAATTGATTTGAGAGAGGTGAAACGCGCGCACACACACACACACACACACTTGATTATTATTAGCCATATGGTGTAAGGAAGCCTGAGGCTTATGCTACACCAGCCAAAAAAAAATTCTGAGTTACCCTGAGAGAGAGAGAGAGAGAGAGAGAGAGAGAGAGAGAGAGAGAGAGAGAGAGAGAGAGAGAGAAGGAAATCACCAAAAAAGGAGTAGAATGATGATATCCAGCTCAGGACCCTGGATGTGCCAAGCCCATACTCACCAGATGTGAGCCCCTGGGGTTGTTCTTAATATCAACCAGTGGTGCTTGATTAGGGAGCTAAAAAGTGCACAAGGAATCATGAAATATAACAAGCTATTCTTGGTATTTTAATAATTCCTCACAGTAATGTTGTGAATGTCAATGAATATTCAACCATGTTGGGGATGGACTGAATTCAGGTCTCTTTCGGTTGCTATGGAAATGCCCTTGGCAGCCATGTGTGAATAGCAGTTATAAACAAAACTTTGAATCAGTATATCTGAAGATGAGCAGAGTCTGCTACACTTGTCTTTCATGAAGCAATTATAATCAGTTGATATCTCAAATACCATGCAAACAGAAATCTACAGATAAAAAAATCTTATGTAAACTAATGTTTAAAGGTATACTGTACTGGTAAACAATTGCATGGCTGTATTTAAATAATAATGTTTATTTTTCAGTTAAATTTAATTCCTAAGTGCTGTGTGATTTCAAAATAAAATCCTCCTATTTTGCTTCTACCTACAAATATCCAATCTTCAGCTTTTCAAGATTGAAGTTGGCAGCTACTGAGTTGTTAGTTGAAACCTCCATAAATGTAATAGGAGTACTGTATATTCATGTTTAGAAACCAAAGAGGAAAATAATTATCACTCTTCTCATTATAATTACTTATACTGATTATGATTGGTATGAGGATAGTTGACCTTAAAATCATGCCATTTTAAACTTCAGTACTAAATCCAAGCAGAGTCGGAAGACTAGAAGTAGTAGATTATGACTAGATAGGCAATGCATAAGTAAAGAACAGAATCACAAACAACAAAATATTGCATTAGTGTCGATTTGTGGTTCACAAAAATATATCACATTTAAATATCCATATAACTTTCTAAGTATTTGCATTTTCTTTCTCATAACTGACTCTCATAACTTGAGAAAATGAAGGAACTTTACAATCTAAGACAATACCTAAATATTTTGTTTCATAAGCAAAATATTTAGGTATTGTCTCCAGGAAGCAAAGTGAATTCTTTAAACAGAGCTCAAGAAAAACGTGATTGCTACAAAGAGAAAAAAAATGGTACGTTTTGATTTCTTAAGTTACAGTGTAAATTAATTTTGTAGTATTAATTAACCAAATCAATTAATTCATCATGAATAGACTTGAATACAAATGGTTAAAAGTACTGATGACTGACAGCATTAGGTATTTTAAATTATGGAACACATCATTTGCAAATGAAAAGTTTTTATGGCTGGTGGAGGGGGCGTTGGAATAAACATCACTGAATAGAAGTGCAGATATGATCTGCACTTCTATTCACTGATGTGCAGATATGATCTGGTTTTGGAATAGTAGAATTGAACAACACATTGAGAAGTATTATCATCCATAAAAACTATGGCTTTGCTGGTAATAAATTTGTTAATAAATCCCAGTAAAGGGTTACAAATAAAATAATAAGCCCCAAGGATAATAATTAAGTTTTCTCTTGAGTTGAGTTGAACATAGGAGTTCAGTCAAGAAGAAATATATGCTGACTACTTATGACCCCATGTACTAAAAGTTTCTGAGATTGAGTCAAACAAAACAGGATATAGTTGATCCTTTCATTAAAGCAAAATGAATGGTCTCTGAGTGGTCAACAAGAATTTGAAAAGTAAGTACTAATAATGACTTCTTAAAGACTTTCAACAAAGCAGAACTAATTGCAACAATAGGCTTTCGCATCAGTTTCAAAATCAGTCTTTGGGACTTGAGAATTTTTATAGATGTTGCAAGGATGAATGTTTGGGGTTAGTTAAATGTTGATTAAAACTGCAGCATTGAATAGAATAAAATGAGATCTATGATGACAGATTTCACTCTTTGTTGCACAGTTGGGTACCGCATCAGACTTTTGATTAATCTTTTTAAGTTTTCATTATATATTGAAAATGAGGTACCTCTACCAAATAGCAAGTACGTTCCCCTTAATGCCCAGAATAGTTTGCATTCATCATGGCAGGGACAGTTGAATCTACCTTGACTCAGTTGCATCATACACAGTTGTTGCCAGTTGTATTATTGAATAGTATTCAACTCTGAAGCACTCATTCCACTTCATCCCACAATTTCTCATTTGGATTAAGATCTGGTGACTGGGGAGGCCAACTGTATTATGCTGAATTCACTTCGTGTTCTTGGAACTGTTCCGTACAAGCCTTGCCTTGGTATGTGTGCATTATCATGTTGCAAGAATCCATTCACAGATGATAGATACTTTGCAGCCACGAAGGGATGAACCTGGTTGGAGACCATGTTCATCCCTTCGTGGCTGCAAAGGTTGGATTCATCCTGGTTGGATGAATCTATGGCATAAAAAAGTTGTTCCACCAGTATCAAAGGACCAAATGCATAATGCAGAAACACTCTCCACACCATTACATTGTTACCACCTGGCTTGATTTACTACTTTCACCGTGTTTTGCTCTTCCCATCGGTGTGAAATAGTAGTAATGAGGATTCACGAGAATAGGCAGCATTTTTTGCAATTATCTACTGTTCGGTGTTTGAGCCCATTAAAACCATATCTTGTTTTTTGCCAACAAGAATGGAACCTGGTTCAGTAATCAGCTGCAGTACTCCATCCTTGACAAGATATGAGTTGCACATTGGGAAATACCCTTTGGTTACTGCCCTTGTACGTGGTTGTTATTTGACTGACTGTAGCCTTTCTATTACCCTACACATTATAATTTGAATGACTATATCGTTTACAAAGATTATAGATTACAAATCCCCCCCCCCACAATAGATCTAATCAGAATAATTCTAAACATAAAGGTAAGGCAAACTGCAGCCATTATCAACCCACTGCAGGATGGAAGCCTCCTCAATGATTCATGTTGAAGGAAATGGACCATAATCTGCCATGCTATTCCAGTGCTTTTTGGCAGATCAACCCTATTTAGCAGTTGGTCCTGCTCCTGACCACTTGGCTACGAAGGCCTCCTCTAAACATAAGTGCCTATTTAAATACTGTAAAGAGACCCTCAGATGAGAAATCCAAGCCACATGTCCTGATTATTAAAAAAGTTGAGACAATAAGTTGATCAAAAAGGAAGAGGGGAATATATTCCAAAATTAAAAATTCTAGAAATGTGGAACTCTGAATCAAAGATGAAGAAACCAAATTGCGGTCCATAGAAGCAAATTTTTTTTTTCTGTTTTATGGTTTTACTTTGCATCAAGATTGACTCTCAATTAATAATAAATTACCATTAAATAAAATTATTTAAGTTATTCAATGTCAACGTTAGTGTTATATCGCTCACTGGCTGCAATAACTCAAAAATCGTAATTCTGAGAAAATCGATGAGAAAAATTTTGATTTAAAAATTAGTTTCTTTAGAATTGAAGAAATTATGTGATTGTTGACATATATTGTGATTCATCTCATCATACCCAATGGTACCCAAAACTAGACAGGCTTGATCAACATTCCCTTATGGGTAACCAGAATTTCAAAAATTTACCCCCCCCCTTTTGAATTGTGCCACTATTGCACAAGCAAACATTCAAAATTTGTGACTTGATTCTCCTAAAGATCAAAGGTAATTAAGATGGGGAAAAAAAAAAAAAAACCATTAAACAAGAACTTTATTTATATTCATAAACTCAGGAACATGTATGAACTACATTTTAATCTTAGAACATAATTGTGGTAAAGCATTAATAAGAACAAGAAGTTAGTATGAAATTATTGGTGTACAAACAAGCAAAAATTTGGAAGAATTTAGTCATTCTTAGAAAAATTTTAATCGTTCCGTAAATTAGCTTTTAGACTGTTATAAAAATCGGCATGGTATTTGAGAATTGTGTTATTGTTCAACAAACATTGGAGGTTACTGTGCTTCTTTTTCGAAATCGGATTGGAACTCCTGTAGAATTTTTCAATTCAAAATCTACTAATGACTCCAAAGGTTTCTTGTTTTACTAGCTTTAACATTTAACTGATTTATAATTGTCCTGTTTTTATGATGTTTTATAAAAGAAAGAGTCTAAATGCTGCTTTTCTACTTTAAAGATAACAGTGTCATTGAAGTTGAACTTCACTACATCGGTATTTTCACTAAATTTAATAGAAGTTCGTCGGGCCAAATCTTTCAGGTTGTAAAAATTGCAATGTCTCATCTCTGTCACCTTGAAATGGTTTCTTGTCCTGGCAGTTCTAGTTAATGTATCGTATTGTGATCGAACGAATACAGGACCAGACTTTAGCATAATGTCGGCTGATATTATAAACAAGAAGGTTGCATTACACTCCAATACTGCACAACTCAAAAAGGGTCACTATTACATACTGACTGTACTCCATTCACTTCTAGGGTTGGGAGTGCACTGAAGAAGTGCCACTGTTGACGCTTCTCGCTGCAGTAAAAACTCAAATGGTATAACAACACTTGTGCTAGCTAGCGAAGAAATGTTGAACCAACTTTTTACTGTTATTGTGTAAATGTAGTGTTCACTATCCCAACCTCATTAGTTGTATTAACTCAAAAATTAAGGATTTTGAGTTGTGCCACTATTGCAGCCAGTGAACGTTATGTTTAACATTAAATAAAGTTATCTACCCTTTAACTGAGTACCTGGTGTGGGAAAATATGCATAGTATGACTAATTGAGGACTGCGCATATTTTGCGTTGTCTGCTGAGTCTTTGAAACTTCAAAGAATAAATAAAAGACCAATTTTACAAAACTGTAGTTAAATGGACTGTGAAAATATAGATGCCACCACCATGTTATCTTATCCAAAAAGAAAAAGGGAAAAAAAAAAAAAAAGAAAAAAAAAGAGAGATGCAGAATTGAACGCAGCCAGATTCAGAAAAGGTAAAAAATCTAAAATCATGAAAAAGATATTAATAAAATGCTGTATTTTATTTCTCCAACTATATACACTAATAAATAAAATCATCAAAGGATAAAATTTAATTATTGGAACATACATAATTTGATTAAGTACTTTCTGAGCATAAGTTAAATCATTTTTCTCCCATTTATCTCTTTTAAATCTATAAATTTGTTAAAATTTTGCAAATTTAATAAAAGCTGAGTATAGACCTACCTGATGAGACCTTAGCTACAGCAGTTGAGACTGCAATGTGCATGGTTATAGAAAACAAAGAAAAATGAAACTGAACACCAAAAATATATTGAAGTACACAGGGGGAATTCATCCTAGCACTTTCAAAAGTTGAAATACACTGTCCAGTCAAAACAATATGCCCCCCCCCCATTTTAGTAGTCATTTCTTCCCACTTGGCAGCATATGTATCACAGTGAGAACCATTAAATGTGGTACTGCAGGCTCGTGTCATGTAATCCATGCAAATTACCCGATCAACATGGACGTGATCTGATGGGCTTCAAAAAAGGGATGATTGTCAGGTATTGGTTGAAGGTACAGTGTTAAGGAAACTGCTAATCTTGTGGGCTGTTCACTGGCTGTTGTAGTTATAGAAGGTGTTCCAAGCATGGACAGCTAGTGAAAATAGTAGTAGTTTCTGGGTCTGTAGAGGCACCAACTCCTCAGTGATGGTGGTGAACAGCGGCTATTCCAATTTGTGCAAGCCAATAGATGGAAAATAGTGGAATGGCTGACCATGGACTTTAACCAGGGAATGACCAGCAGTGTTTTAAAGACCACAAAACCCTCCTCCTTATAGGCCTTCAAAATAGACTCTCAGAATGTACCCATGCTTATGGCCACCAGTCATCAATGACAGCTAAATTTTGCATCTGAATGACATCATTGATGACTGAATTTTTGGGATCCCTCATACCTCTAGATTGCAAGGACTACCTAAAAACTCCCTATCCATTGTGGCTGATCAGGTTAACCCCCTTCATGTTGACTGTCTTCCTGGATAGCACAGGTATTTTCCAGCAGGATAATGCACCCTGCCATGTTGCTGATATTGTTTGAGTGTGGTTCACTGAACATGAAAGTGACTTCCAAGTGCTAACTTTGGCTGCTGAATTGCCAGGTATGAATGCCATAGACCATCTCTGGGATTATGTGGATCAGCAGATTCATAATTTGGATCCTCTACCATGGACTATTGCAGGTCTATGGCATGCAATTCCGGTGATGGGGAACAATGTTTAAAGGCCTTATAGACTCCATACCTTGGCGTGTAGTAATGGTACTAGCACCAAGAGTAGGACATGGTGACTGTTAGGTAGGTGGTTATAAAGTTTTTACTGGGCAGTGTAAGTGTGTGTGTATATAGCTAAGGCAAGGAAAAAGCAAGCATGAGGAAGTCACATGCGTGCCTTTGTAGAATGTATTTCTTGTATTTGCAGAATAGAGAATGCAGATGAAACTTGAATGACACTCATTCTCGATAGCATGCTTTCCTACTGTATCTGGACTTTAAGTGACTTTTTTAATTTGCTGTTGCTAATGTTTGTATTAACTGATTTTTTTTTTTCCCTGTTTGCAAATAATTGTGCATGTTTATTTTATTTTATTTTTTTTTTAAATTTGACTATTGTTTGTGTGTGTAACTGTCTGTCTGTAATAAATGCGAAATTCAGCGATTGCATCTGTTTCATGTATGTACTTTTTTTTTTTTTTTTCTCTCTCTCTTTTCTCCGTTTATTTTTATACGAAGATCATTCTTCTGTAAGACAAGTCCTTCGGATTCTATTCCTCGTTCTCCAACATCATTTTCCTTCAGGTAGGAATACACTATTAGGTAAAACTGAAAGATTTCCCTTAATAAAATATTTTTTATTGCAGGGAGTGTGATTTTAATTAATTTAAACATTTTTATAGTTATATACAGTAGAAGCTCTCTTATGTGACGTGATCAGTCCTGATAATTAGTCATGTAATCGAAAAATCAGCTGCTACGGGAAATCATAAAAAGCATACATATGAATATTATGAAATTTATTTTCATTTAAATTTAAATTCATATAGATTAATTTACATAAAATCAGCAATTTTATATGTTTAGATGATGAAATGTGACATTTTGCAGTATAGTCCCTCCACATTTTTATAAACATCAGATTGTTGACTGTTGAATTAGGCTGTTCGATATAATGTAAATCTGTATGTAGGGCCTTTTTGGCACTGGATTTGATTAAATTTCTTTTTGTTTATATTTAGATCAATCTGTTTCTGTTATGGTGTGCATAATTTTTACATTATCCATAATTTCATTTTCCACTAAATGGGTACAATTTGTTGAAAAACTTGTCAAATCCATTGTTTTTTCCATTTTTGAATTCAATATATGTCTTCTGCTGTAAATCTTTATAACCTTTAACCTTCAATTTGCCTGAAGTCATTTAATGAACCATGTTCTTAATTCTTCAAACAGGCCTCTGAGGTTGGGTATATTCATATTGTAGTTTTATTTATTTGTTCTGCGGTGCGTCTTTAAATACCAGCAGGTTCACGGTACTCATCACGTGTTTCATTCCCACGTGTTCCATTCTCTTGTGTTATGGAATCGGAAGTGGCTCAAATTATGTTCTTAATTATCTTCTTGTAGCTCAGAATTTTCATTAGCATTCGTCAGGACTTGCATCAGGTGATTAGCTTTGTCAAACTCAGGTCAAATTTTTCTCCAAGATTTAATAAATGTTGAACTTGGAATTGCTAGCATTCCATGCTAGTGGTATATTGTAAAACACTATCTTTGATGTTGATGACTTAAAGATTTATAAGATCTGTATCCATGTCTTCTATTTTTTTCCTAAATTCATCCCAAAAATTGTTTCTCTTTTTTCGAATAAACCCATTCAAAATATATGGCCTACTATCTCTAATTTTGATTTCTGTGAAGTGGAGCAAGAACTCAATGACCCTTATGAAACAGACTGAGTGCAAAAGCCTATAGGCAATATTAAAATTTTTTTCCATTCTCTTACAGTTGTTTTGTTCACATCTAATTCAACTATGTTTTTAGAGACTCACCTTTAAATTGAGTCTTTTAGAAGTATCCAACATAGTTGTCATAGAAACAAAAATGGTGTTTTCCTACCCATATTTCATTAATTTATATAACATTTAATCAAATTATATATTGTAATTCAAATAAATAATTTTTTCTGGAAAAGAGAACTCAACAGATGGGCATGATGTTACTACATTAGCTACAAGGACACAGGACCTTTGCAGTCCATTGGTCCAAATTAGACAGTATGATTTAAATAGGAAAGGGGGGGGGGATATGCTTCAGTTAATCTGGTGAGTTAGTTAGCAGGGCTTCTACTGTATATATATGTTAAAAAAAACAAAAAAACTTGACAATAATGATATACAGAATAATGCCAAATACTGTATATTCCAGCATATAAGTTGACCTTTGTAGGACTAAAAAATGGTCTAATCTAAGTATAAAATCCTAAATTCGAATTAAAGTACCTACTTAGGGTTAGAAAGATGTGAATTAATAACAGTATATTTCCATTTTTTTTTGTATATATATATATTATACAATATATATATAACCGATAATTAATATAAAAATAAAACATAAGCCAGTAGTATGGCAAAAACTGTAGAGCGAAAGTTAACAAAAAAAATAAATCAACAGGGAGGGGGAAGCAAAGGTAACAAGACAGAAACCATAGCCGTAAGTCCCCAGTAATAATATAGAGCTTTAAATCCAATTTATAATAATAATAATTCCAATTTAAATTTAAAATAATTGCCAATTATTTAATAATTTAGCGGTACCCCCCCCTTGTAAGGTACCAGTTCTGATACCTTACCGGGTACCAGAACTGGTAGATTCCAGAAGGTCAAGGACCAATTATAATTTTTTCTATTGATTATAATATTCGATTAATGCATTTCCATTTTGCGCGATTTGCTTGTGGGACGAATTAATCGTGTTAATCGAGGCCAGCCTGTATATATATATTTACACAAATATACATTGTTGCTCACTTTTAATACACAAGAATTTTCATCATAAGTCATGCTTTCAGGTTTACTTTCCAAGTTCTCAAAAGGTAAACTTTCAAGGTTGTCAGTTTTTTATAGTTTCTTCCATGCATAGATGCTGTTTATGGAGAAACCAATTCTCAGTAAGGTATTAAACAGACAATAAGGAATTTCTTGGTTACATAATCAAAGCCTCCCATTTACACATATACCATCAATAAGAGTAATGTCCCATCACCTATGCCCCTAAGTTTTGGTATTTTGACCCGCATAAGGGAGTAATGGTGCTGTATATGCTGACTGCATGCTTTACAGTTCACCATGCAGTTTAATTGAATATCACAGTGTAAACTATGGCAAAAGAAAGATCCAAAATAATTGAATTAACACTTTTGCTGCCTCAATGCATAAAGTGATACTAGGAATGATTTGCTACAATGCACAACTGCATTCAAAATGCACCCAGGCAGTGTACCATAAACTTAAAGGCACATGAAATTAACAACAGCTCACTATTGGCACACTGATTTGAATGCTTTGTAGTAATGCTTGGCATTTGTTTTTTTGCTTATGTTGATGTTAGTTTATGGATATAAATACTTTTTTAATAAAATTTTAAGGTTCGTTCTGATTTACACCTCAGCACAAAAGTAAGTGTTCACTTTTAGCAATTCCACTCCTTTAATTTTCAACCAATAAATATGAATTTTCAGATTGCTGGGAGCATCAGAATGTTGATTTTTTTTTTTCTTTTTTTTTTTTCCCAACATTCCAAAAATTAATGGCATGTTGAATGAGTTGTCTCACATTTAGGTGGCAGAGAATGTGTTCAAAAGTAAATAAAGGTTTTTAATGCAGATTTTACTGTAATATATCACTATGCAAGATGCAAAAGATGACTGTAAGGGAGGAGGGTAATGACTGTGCTGTGAATATATGATTAAGAATGAATTTTTGAAGCAAAAAATTAAAGTTGAATTTATGTGCAAAATTGACTTATGCACTGGAATATACAGTATCCACTTAGACGATGCTTGTAAAGATGATTGTCATTTTTATTTAAATTGTATACAGGGCCGAATTAAGGATGAAATAGGCCCCCGGCCATGTTTAAATTTGAGGCCCCTTTAATATATATATATGTGTGTGTGTGTGTGTGTGTGTGTGTGTGTGTGTGTGTGTGTGTGTGTGTGTGTGTGTGTGTGTGTGTGTGTGTGTGTGTGTGTGTAAGATTAGGTAATTAATGTGGCTAGTAGTGAGTAGGTAGTATAATAAAACCATAAGTAAAAATCATGGAATAAGACCAGAAGTCAAATTTAAGCACATTATGGCCATAGCAGCTTATGTGCCATTAAACCTCTCCAGAACAACAACTACAGGAAGTCAAATTATAAGTCAATTCGTACCTGCAGTTCTTACCTGCCCAGCCATTATGGTTATCTTTTATCTTTGGCTTTTAGTAATTTTTCACCACTTATATAATTTTTTACTATTTATCATTTCTCCGCCCCTGTCAGGTCAACCATTAAATATATGCCAGCATTCCGTACTCCATCCACTACGATTAACCCAACATCTTTGCTTATATATTAACTTGGTTTATTTATACATGCTACGTATATTTCATGTTAGAAACAGAGGCCTTACTTCTTGCTGCATTTTCCTTGGTTTTGACGGCTGACCCTTGAGAAAAACATTAGAATTTGCAACATTTAAGTACTTTTAATATATTGTTTTTGATTTTTTTTTTTTTTTTTGATATTTATGACTTCTATTTGTTGTCTAATTCCATAATTTCGACTTACGGTTTTGTTATACTACCTACTCACCACTAGCCACGTTAATTACCTAACCCTGTACAATTATTTATTCGTTTATGGTCATTGGGTGTTTTCTACTCTTCACAGTAGTAATCCAGGTCTATAATCATTCAAATATTCCTCTTATAATTACTCCAATGTCTATTACTATATATATATATATATATTGTGTTTTTTTATTATTAAAGCCTATGTGATTATTTCTTCTTTATCACTTGCTACATTAATGCTATTGTCATGTGGCAATTTGACATTATACATGCTTGATATATTACTGGTTAATTTAATAAATTGCTTTGATTTGGTCGATTTAATCTATTTTCTGGTATTTATTTATTATCTATATAGGTATTTAGGTGTATAGGGAACAGGAAAACCAGTTATCATGTGTAGTCTAACTTCTTCCTGGGGGGTCTGTACATGTAATAGTATTAATAATAATAATAAATGAAGTTAATATTATATATATTTCAAACAAACATTAAATAAACATCAAATCAATGTCAACTAACATTATTTTACCTGGTCATCTACCCGCTACTTCATCTGGGGCTTTGAGCGGATCGATAGCCAGATTAAACGAATGTCTCATACCTACCTGTTTCTGTTATCCCTTTATCAGTTTTGCCTTTATAGTGATATTTTTGTACTTAATTAATTAATTTATTTATTTATTAATTGATTATAGATAAACTCTAATTCAATTTATCGTTTTCTTTTTCAGTTTAATTTTAATTTTTAGAAATATTTTTAATCTTAGAATCGGAATCAGCAAACTGGTATAGGTGACACAAAACCCCATGGGTAAGTATCTGAATAAGCGAGAAGGTGTTTACCTACAGTCATTTGTCCTGTGGTGGAAAAGTGGGTTAGTCCCGCTCTCTGTTTGTTTTATTGACCGATTGGTTTTTAGTGCTCAGACGCGTCTATTGTTTGTTATGGTGTGATGTCGATATTGCTGTAGGGCGATATATTTGCAAGTCATGAGAGGGTTGATTTTTACGTTTGCCGGGGGTGGGGGCTGAGGTTGGGGGGAATTTTTCCAAGTTGAAATGATGTGTTTTATGTATATACAAGCCTGATGTTTCAGAAATATTATTGATGACGATGTTTTGATGAAAAGGATGGTTTTGTGATAGAAGGATGCTGTTCATTTACATTATTTTCATGAATTTGCTATTGCTATTTACAAAACAATATCGACACTAAACATTATGACAAAAGAGACTACTTCCCAGCCATAAAGCTCATCCACTGGGATAGCAACATTGCTAAGCACATACAAGGAAACACAATTAGGAACCAAACAACCAGATTAATAAACATACACAATAATACAGAAAATACAATGGAAGCAATTAAAAAACTACTAAAAACCCTCACCAAAAACAATATACCCAACAATTACAGCAAACACCACATTACAGCGGCCATACATATGAACATCAAAAATCAACCGAACATCTGCCCATATAAAATTATTGAAAACACCATAAAACAGCTATAAACCATCAGTAGCCAAAAGTCTAAATTAAAAATGCAGGATAAATACTACCTAAGTTGATGCCTGGATTTATTGCGCTCAGAAGAGGCTCGTCTTTTGACTGCACTGTAATCCGTCATCCTATACTAACCCACCCATCTAAAAATTAGAAAACTATAAAACTTAGTAAAGCCAAAATGGAAATATAGCATCATACAAAGAACATATTTAAGCTAAACAGCACAAGAAGACACAAGGTAAACATTCACTTAGTAGGAGGCTGTATATATGTAAATAGCTATCCCCTCCGTTCAATATGGGCCGTTATGCCTTAGAAAAGCTATACTGGCCCAGTCCAAGGGATAGCAATAGCAAATTCATGTAAATAACAAATTCATGAAAATAATGTAAATGAACAACATCCTTCCATCATAAAATCATCGTTTTCATCAAAACATCATCATCAATAATATTCACCACATAATTTTCTGAAACATCGGGCTTGTATATACATAAAACACATCATTTCAACTTGGAAGAATTCCCCCCAACCTCAGCCCCCCACCCCCGGCAAACGTAAAAATCAACCCTCTCATGACTTGCAAATGTATCGCGCTACAGCAATATCGACATCACACCATAACAAACAATAGGCGCGTCTGAGCACTAAAAACCGATCGGTCAATAAAACAGAGAGCGGGACTAACCCCCTTTTCCGACAGACCACCACAGGACAAATGACTAAGTAAAAACCTTCTCGCTTATTCAGATACTTACCCGTTGGGCTTTGTATCACCTATACCAGTTTGCTGATTCCGATTCTAAGATTAAAAATATTTCTAAAAATTAAAATTAAACTGAAAAAGAAAACAATAAATTGAATTAGAGTTTATCTAAAATCAATTAATAAATAAATTAATTAATTAAGTACAAAATATCGCTATAAAGGCAAAACTGATAAAGGGATAACAGAAACAGGTAGGTACGAGACATTCGTTTAATCTGGCTATCGATCTGCTCAAAGCCCCAGATGAAGTAGCGGGTAGATGACCAGGTAAAAGAATGTTAGTTGACGTTGATTTGATGTTTATTTAATGTTTGTTTGAAATATATATAATATTAACTTCATTTATTATTATTATTATTATTACCATTACATGTACAGACCCCCAGGAAGAAGTTAGACTGGTTTTCCTGTTCCCTATACACCTAAATACCTATATAGATAATAAATAAATACCAGAATCAATCAAATCGAAGCAATTTATTCAATTAACTAGTATATATATATATATATATATATATATATATATATATGTAGTATATATGAGTAAGAGATGCAAGAAAAAAAGGAAAGAGAGAGAGAGAGAGAGAGAGAGAGAGAGAGAGAGAGAGAGAGAGAGAGAAAGAAAACAGGAATCGCATCTGAATGCGCAAAGCTGCAAAGACAGGATACAAAAGATATAATGATAAAATTAGCAGTAATTAACAAAAAGATGGAGAAGTAAATAACACAAGGTGCTGAGCCTAATTAATAGGGAGAGAAGAGAATGAGAAATTAAAAGAATATTAAGAACCTAAAAAAAAAAAAAAAAAAAAAAAAAATTACGAAGTTATATAGAATTAAAGGCTGAATTAATAAGCCAATCATATGTACATGAGCTGAAAGGGAAAGAAGAAAGTAATCAATGTTAAATGATAGAGAGCATCAAAATTGAGGGTGATAGGAAAGGTGAATAGGAAAAAAAACAACAACTTTTGATGCAAACTACAGCAGGCCCCCGTTATAACGCGGTTCACTTTACGCTGATTCGCTATAACGCTGTTCTTATATTATAACCCGTATCTGGCTATAACGCTGTCAAAACTCACTATAACGCTATTTTACTAGCATACAGATTGAATTTTTGGCAAATCCGTCTTCGGTCCAGTCTGTTTTGAGCCTTTTTTTTTGGCAAAAGGAGAAAATAGCCACCATGAAATTAACTACAGTAATTATTTTTATAATTTCTACTCTATGTACAAAATTGAAACTTTCAATATTTTCTTGGTGTGGATAGTTTCAAGGGAGAAATTCTTTTTTAGTACACAAGATGAAAACATTTACCATCCAGTGTCATATGCTGTTATGAAGTCTGCATTTTCTGTTCTGACCTGTAATAGAAAGATACTAAAAATAGATTTACTCCCTATCTCTTCTTTTGTTTTACTGTGGGAACTATAACTTGCGAAATGTTTTTCACACAATCAATCCCATGAGTGTTTCTTGTACAGTACAGTATTCTCTTGTCTTCCGAACTCCTCTGACCTTGTGGTAACCCGAAGTACATAAAATTTGTTTGTTTTACTGTTTTGGAAATTCCATAAACATTCTCCATGACTCACACCATAATTTATTACAGTATTTTCATGCAATAAACAACCATTTGATTTTACTGCACGGTAAAATCAAACTTTTCAGATAAATAAAACATTTGTCACCATCTTCAGCTCACTTGCCAGAGGAATTCTAGATTTAATTTAATATCACAATCAGTGCAACGCAGTTACATTTGCAGAGAGTTATGGCGGATAAGAATGAAAAAGCAACAATGTCTGGAAGCGGTGCAAAGATTGGAAAGGTAAGAAAAACATTGAGTTTGAAAATTAAATTAGACGTTTTGAAGAGAATTGATCCGGTCAAAGACAAGTGGATGTGTGCAATAATTTAGGACTGGCAGGTTCAACTGTAAGAACAATCATAAAGAATAAATTTTAGCGGCTGGAAAAACAGCTGTTCCCCTGCAGGCAACTAAATTGACCAGGGCTAGGCCGGCTATTATGATTGAAATGGAGAAACGTCTACATAATTTTATTGAAGACAACATTCAACGTAGAATTCCGTTAAGTTCAATTATTATTAAAGAAAAAGCGAAGAGCCTATATGAAGATTTAAAAGAAGCTCAGCCCGAAAAAAATGTGGAACCATTTAACGCTAGTAAGGGCTGGTTTGATAGATTTAGAAAGCGCTATAACCTGCACAACGTAGCAATACAGGGAGAAGCTGCAAGTGCAGATCAAAAAGGAGCCGAAACTTTCAAAAAATAATTTGTTAAAATTATTGAAGAGGGATGTTATACTGCTCAACAAGTTTTTAACATAGATGAAACAGGTCTTTTTTGGAAACGAATGCCTAAAAGAAGTTTCATATCGAAAGAAGAAAAAACATGCCAGGCTTCAAAGTGGCGAAGGATCGGTTAACTTTGTTGTTGGGTGGTAACGCTGCGGGGGATTTTAAATTAAAACCCCTTTAGTTCACCATTCCGAAAATCCAAGGGCTCTTAAAGGTTTAGCTAAATCAAACCTACCTGTCATCTGGAAGGCTAATAAAAAAGCTTGGGTAACCAGACCACTTTTCATTGATTGGTATGCTGAGTTCTTCTGTCCTGCAGTGGAAAAATATTTTGCAAAAATAACATTGGTTATAAAGCTATTCTAATCATGGACAATGCGCCAGGACACCCAAGCAAAGAGAGCTTAGAAGACTTGAACAATCACATAAAAGTTTTTTACATGCATCCAAACACTACGTCTCTGATCCAACCAATGGACCAAGGAGTAATTGCCACATTTAAAGCGTACTACATAAGGAACACCTTTTCCCAAGCTATTAAAGCCATCAACACTGAAAATGTACCGAGTTTAAAGGAGTTTTGGAAATCCTATAACATTAAAACCGCCATCTACAACATTTCAAGTGCCTGGGATGAAGTGACTCAGAAAACCATGAATGGAGTGTGGAGGAAAGTTTGGAAAAATTGCATAAAGCATTCCCAGGAACCTGATCATTCCGTTGAAAATGTTAAAACACAAATTGTTGAGCTCGGAAAAGAAGCAGGATTACACGAAATTAAGGAAGACATCGTACAAGAGATGATGGACAACGACCGGGATGGCCTCTCTAATGAAGAACTAATGGAAATTATAAAAGAACAAGAGCTTGCTATTGAGGGAGATGATGATGATCAAGATACTATAGATGAAGAACCGATGAAGTCGCTGACTGCAAAAGGACTTAGTGAAGCTTTTGAACACTTCGAAAAAATGTGTGATTATTTCCGGGAGAACGACCCTGACATGGAACGAAGTGCCAAGGTAATAAGAAATTTGAAGAAAGAAATGAATCCCTACATGTTGTTGTACAATGAGAGGAAGAGGGACAAAGCACAACCCAAAATCGACACATTTTTCAGTCGAAAGATACGAAAACTCGAGAGCACAGGGCCATCGAATTAATAAATTCATGATTTTTGTTAGTTAATTACCTCATAATTATATGTGTATATAATGTAGAATATTTTATATGTACAAAATTTTGAATATTAAATATTTTTAATCGACATTGGTGCATATTTTCACAACCATTTATTATTGATTAGAAAATATCCTATGGAATAGACCGCAACTCACAAATACATATGTTACCTTATGGGAATATGGCGCTCGCTTAGCGCGGATTCACTTAGCGCTCTGTTTTCCCGGAACGAACTATCAGCGTTAAGCGGGGGTCACCTGTAAATGAAATTGATACATAGATCAGATATTTCATCAGGGGACTACACCTGATTATGTACCAAAGCACTGCATTTCTATGCAAACTTATTTTGGAGGAAAGATTAAAATATAACAACAAAAAAAGGAGGGGGAGATGAGTGAAAGATAAAACCTCCAAAAACATAAGCAAGGTAGCCCCAATGCAGTGTATGTAATTAAATTAAAGTGTAAAAGCCATAGTTTCATGTACATGTCTTAAAAGTATGAAATGTAATGTAAATTCTGAATAGTCTAAGGACTTAAAGTTTTTGAGAAAATTATTTGAAAAGTGTTTTGAAAAGACGAAAAAGGTGATTTTATGTATTATGATAAAAGTGACAGGCAGTGGTATAGAAATGGGAAATAATGCAGGGTAAGGGAGGGAAAAAGATAATAAAAATAAGGGAGGCGAAAATAGCAAGAATGAGAAAAGTAGATGTCCGAATCGCCCTCGTATTGCACTAATAGTTCAGCGGGTGGAAGAAAGAAGAATAGAAAGTAAAAAGATGAAAAGAAAAGGAAAAGAGTTTAAAGGATACTTGGCAAGTTAGGTGTGTAAATACCCAACCTCTTAGAGAGGGCCTTGGCTGTGAGAGTTAGTAGAAGTCGAAACTAATACCACGGCCTGTGTTATTTTGTAGAATGCCAAAAATACAATGCCAAAAAAGCCGAAAAGTAAATACAAATAGTGCATAGGAGAAAACGATTAAATACCTGTTAAGCTATGTAACATCAAAGTTGGCCAAAAAGTATAACATTAGAAAGACAATAATTCATCAAGATGAGTACATAAATAAATGTGAAATATAAACAGAAGGAAATCCATGACGACTATGAAGTTGCTCAGTAGAGAAATACGCGCAAAGAACTAGAAGCCCTCTATAATTGAGATAATACAAAAAAAAAGGTGAACTGGGGAAAAATTCTGAAAGAAATGAGCAACACGTCATAGACGATAGCAGAGAAAATGGAAAATAAACTTAGAGAATGAAAAGGAATGAATATTGTTCAGAAAGAAGTCATTTAGTTTTTTTTTTTTTGTTGTTGTTGTTGTTATATTTTAATCTTTCCTCCATCAACATAAGTTTGCATAGAAATGCAGTGCTTTGGTATGTGATCACCTGATCAGGTGTAGTCCCATGATGAAATACCTGATCTGTGTACCAATTTCATTTAGTTTGCATCAAAAGTTTTTTGTTTTCCCCCATTTACCTTTCCTACCACCCTAATTTTGATGCTCTCTATTATTTAACATTGATTAATTTCTTCTTTCCCTTTCAGCTCATGTACATGATTGACTTATTAATTTAGCCTTTAATTCTATATAATTTCATTAATTTTTTTTTTTTTTTGGTTCTTAACGTTCTTTTTCTTTTAATTTCTCATTGTCTTCTCTTTTCCTCGTATTAGGCTCAGCACCTTGTGTTATTTACTTCTCCATCTTTTTGTATTTTTTATTTTTTATTAATTACTGCTAATTTTAATTACTGCTATCATTATATATAAGTCTGATATAAGTACAGATGGAGGTGAAAAGTACACAAAGTGCCAAGGACTAGGAGGGTAAGGATAGTAGGGAAAAAAGTATTGCAGGTTTGTAAAAAGTGAAAGAATGTTAATATCCTAAAAGTTATGATGAATTAAGACAATTATGGGCTGAATTTCAAAGCCAATTAGAGATTAGGGAACTGTAAAGTAAAATAATTAATATCAAATGATTAAACAAATAAAATAAAATAAATAAAAAAATAAAAGGTGGTAAAGCTATTATCATCAAATATCGGTGAGCAAATTTAGTTATAGGTCAAAAACAGGGATAGCAGAAATGCAAAATCTGATGTCAGCTAAAGTAAATACTGATACATCGCCAGGTATTTAATCAGAGGACTACACCTGATTATGTATAAGGAACTTCATTTCTATACTTGTCCATAGCAGTGGAAGAGAGGTGAAAAACAGCCAAAAAGAATAAAATTAGCACATTCTCTTACAGTACGGACAAAGTAGTCCCAACGCAGAGTCAATGATATAAAAAAATTTTAAGTGTTTTCAGAATGAGAAAAAGGTTTTTGAATTATATGTAGATTTTAAATAAATTTGGAAAAATATATTAGTGTTGGAATTCTAGAAATTAGAAGAATTAAAATTATTTAGAACAAGCATATCCCTTCCCCATCCTCTGTTTAATACCTCACCCTATACCATATGCTTTTTCTAAATAATTTTAATTATTAATTAATGAAGATGTTTACATAAAGCAGGGCTCTTTGTAAACATCTTCATTTTTTTACCCAGTGAGTTGTTGATAGCTGGAACAAGTTGCCCCTGCAGGTAGTTGAGGCTGACACTTTGAATAAATTCAAATATGGGTGGGCAAATTCTACTACGTACTTACCTGTGTGAGTAGAGAAGCATACAATTTGTGTTTTCTTATCTACTTGGTTGGGTTTTTTTTTTTTTTTTTTTTTTGCTATTGCAGCAAAAGCCTGTGGCTTCCTTGCACTATATGGTGAATACTGTTACAGTATTACTCTCTTAGTCATATAATGTGCCATGCATTTTTTAACATCCATGGTACTCACATTTAAAATGTCCCATCACTTTTTTTTTTTTAATTTTTTAATTTTGTTTTTCAAGCAAACAAGGAATAAATCTGGATATTACCATCCTCTTGGGGTTTGTTTTGGGAAACAGATGATAGAGACTGAAATATAGAAATCATTTATGATAGTTTGTTTACCTTACAAAAATCATGCCCAGTAATATGTAACTCAATGTTTTTAAGGAGGATAAGCTGCTTTACAATTGTGGATCCCATTTATCAGTGCATTTACTATCTCTCTCAATAGTATTGTTTGTACATTTTTCTCGCTGATACAACAATCACTGTATTTTATGTGTGCATGTGCGTGTGTTCAACATGGCATTTATTAATTTCATTAATAAACAATATTATTATTTTAATATTACATTTATTACATTTATTTATACAGAGTAATACCCAAGATATGTTTAGTTTAATTTAATAAAATCCTTTAAAAATTTTTCATCCTTTTTAATATCATAAAAAGAAAGGTTGAAGCTATAAGAAAGCAAAGTGCAGTATGTTCATTGTGCAGTGCTTTGTTAAACGTGCACAAAAACTGGAAAAAAAAACCAATTTTATTAGTACAGTAATACTGAAGGTATGTAGTTTAATTTAATAATCTTTTCGAAAATTTTCGTTCTTTCTAACAACATACGAAAGAAGATTGAAGGTGCCAAAAATAAACAAGTGTAGTGCATTCAGGTTTTTGACTTACACAGTAAACAGTGCTTTGTAAACACTTCAAGAAAATTTAAAAATAAATGTTATCTCTTTTAGCTAGCAGCATTAACAGTATTATCACTATTGCAGGACATACACAAGTGAAGAGAGATTCATTTCAGTCATAATGGTACCTCAGATTTATAGTGTCCTAGTAGCACAAGTGTAATTTACTGTGATTGGGGAACAAGTTGCATTGAACTACGCTCATCAACTTGTATGTCATTTTTCCGAGTGCAGAAAACTACAAAAGTGAATTAACTGCTATTAGGCTCCTTCATACACTTCTTTTATAAATCATAGTCTGTTGCTGAAACAATGCATTCATTTTAAAGTCTGAAACAGTTCCTCTGTTTATGGTTAAGCCTTGCTATATATGTAGGAATGTATACATACTATTGAGAGGTATTTGAGAAGTTTTATGGTTTGAGTAGGAAGAGTTTACTTGAGGAGTGTGGTAACTATTACTTTTCAGCCCCCTTTGGAGCAATATACTTTTGCTACTGATGCTGCAATGCATCCACTGCAACAGTGACATTACTGTTGGTGGGAAAATGAATGCTAGCCAAGTATTTTTTTTCGAAATAGGTGAAGGTCCAATGATGCTAGATATGGTTGATTTGGGGGATGCTGTGATTTCAAAGATGTACTCGTGCAGTGCCGCCATGGCAGTGACTGACTTGTGAGCCGGCACATTGTCCTGGTGGCACAAGGCTGCTTTGCTGAGTTTTCCTCGGTGTTTACCTTTGAGTTGCCATGCAAATGCCTCATAAGGTCTGTATAATATGCCCATATGACTGCCTGGCCTATCCGAAGTTAAACCACTACCAACACTTCATCAGTCTCCCAAAAAACTAATGCAGAAGGAATCAACTTGATTTTTTCTGGAGTGAGAGAAGATCTGTGTTCCCGCTGTTTGGACTGCTCCATTGTCACTGACTGGAAGTTATGCCCCCCTGACTCATCCACAGTCACAAACCTTCAAGGAAATTTGTTGGATATGCTTGAAAACAATGCAAATGTTCACTGGACTAGCCAACTTTCCTGTGTTTTTGATATGCTATTAACAACTTTTGGGAATCATAATGTTACCGCCTTTTTCATAGCAAGAACTTCTGTTTTTTATGTGGTACACACACATTTATAGATGAGATTCCCAATTCATCTAATCTGGATTGTTGTTACTTGTTGATCATTCATCACTAGAGCATGCATACTGTCAACAAATTTCTAGAGTGGTAGACTTAGATCTTCCACAGTGTATGTTATTTTACTGTCTTTCCCTCCCTCGTTTAAATTCTGCTGCCCACCTCTTAATAATGGAATAGGAAGGGGTATCTTCCCCCTAAGTTGTAACCATATCCTCATGAATTTCCTTTGCCATTAATCCCTTTTTTCTCAAATATTGGATGACTCCACAGTGATTTTGCATCTTTCCTCATGCACACAACTTTGTTGGCTTCAATGCCTGTGATTAAAAGCAGACGTTATTGAAAATGCATGAAAACTTGGTGGGTTACTATTCAGATTTTTAACACTGTATCTGTAATCTTTCACACTCAGGTCATGAAATTTTGCTTTGGTGGTGGTGAGCCATAGTGTTTCTGTTACGTGGATTCCTGTTAACCCTCCTCCAATTATTTGTGGAGAATAATTAATACCAACCTATCAGAAATGTTATATTCTGTGGAAATCATATTTTAATACCTTTAGCCTGCATAATCAGGTCTTTGATTTTTTTGGCACATTTCTGGAGCTTTCGTTTCCATTTATCATCCCAAACAGGGATCATATTCTATAGATTCTCAATCCCATTTCGAGCACTTAGACCGAAATTTAAAAAAAACTTTTTTTTTTTCCTTTCTTTTTTTTTATCAGAAATTTCATGATGGGTCTGTTTTTTCCTTTCAGCTGGCTACTTTCCCTTCTTTTCTTTAGTACTTCACAGCATTGAGCTGAATCTGCTCAAATAAAGTGGACATTGATGAGAATATGATAAAACTATGTTTTTTATACATTAAACATTTATAGAGAAGGCAGATAATTTATTCACTGTCCCTCACATACCCAAACATACAGATCAACTGCCCTTTTTTCAGTTTATCATTAGTAACTCACTGTTTCATTTCATACAATTATCTATAAATAAAAGAGAGAGCGAACAAGCCATCTCTTGGATGGAAGATAAACAATTACAGTTATTTCCTCCAACGAACTATTTGGATTCTTTTCCATAATTCCTCCCACATTCAAGAATATCCACTGACTAAGCATCATTATTTGAACCTCGCTAATTAGTCATTTTATTACTTAAAAATATTAGTTTTGTTTTGTATTTTTTATTTAAAATTAGTTGTGCACTAGTTATTTGTGTTAATTTGATAAAGTAGGTAAAACTTTTCTTACTTTTGCTCCAAACTAGGAGGGAATTCTGCTATTATTTTTAGATGCCACTATCATGCTGAGATTTCATATTCCTTTTCATATTTCTATTTCACGTTCTCCTTTGTGGGTTCGTAAGAGGGCAGTTATTATTAAAGGTGTTTTTGTTAACCTTACAAATCAAACTGTATAGAGTAACATAATAACTTAAAGTTGATAGCAAAATGTATATTTTGTCAGGTGCACGTTATTGTTTCGGTCGGGTGATTTACACGCTCCGCTAATTTCAATTGTTTTAGGTTATTAAACCAGTGTAACCATCTCAATTCTCATTGAGTGACTTAGATTAATATTCACAGTTTGTGATGCAGATTTATTAAAGTGGTTCTCACTGCTAATTCATTCACTAATTTCGGAAGTTCCTGGCAGTATTGCTATTCGTAAACCAGACCTTGTAGTTTGCCATTGTGAGCATGGTGTTAGACCACAGCCACACTCTTCTACTAGTTGAAGCCCACCTACTGTATTAAGTACATGGTCAGCCTCTAGCCACCTGACTTAATCCTATTCTGAAGGTCAATAAGTGCTCTTTTATTTTTACTTTTCCCACAACTTGCCAGACTTCTACCACTGTTGTGTAGTGCAGTTTTGATACAATGCCGTCGAAAAATATACAATCCTGGTCGAGCTGCGAAAACTTTCCAACTGCCTGATTAAATGTACAACATCGTGCCAGCTTCTTTTTTGCAATTTTTGTAGTGGCATAAGAGATTTAAAACGGGCTCCACAAATTAGAAAATCAAAATGGAAATGTGCGCTTTGCCACAAGCAAAAAAGGGGTTCGTCAGATATATTGTCTAATTTCCCTCCCTCCCCCACAACCTCTCCCTCTGGAATGCTGAAAAAGGTTATTGACTTCAACCAACACACATAACGAATTCCACTCTCAGTGAACTGCCTACAAACAGCAAGGTTTTGCCTCGGGTTACTGATAACTGCTCTCAAACAGAATCACAAGCTCCAGTCACCTACTCTTTTTGCAGTTGTAACTCCAAGAAACTGGAAACCATTGAAGGCATTCTAAGAAAGCTGTACTCAGAAAATAGCTCTCTAAGAGAACATCTGAGCCAGCTTGAAGACTACCAACAAAAATCCTGGAGCCGCCAACTACAAGGTCTCTTGCCCTTGAACATCAGCCCCCCGGTCATGTCTCACGAGAACGTCATTCCACCACACCTCAGTCATCTCTAACCCCAGAATCGCAACCAGTGGCATCCTCTTTAGACAACACCTGTAGCGACAGGCTGAAATCGGCGAAACGGGAATCTAAAACTACTGGCATGAATGAAGTCCAACCAGGCCAGACTCCAGGACCTGTTCTGATGCAAGCATCCTCATGCCAACTGCATTACAGAAACAGCAAAACCACCTTGATTGGCATGAGAGTGGTTAACACTAGCCTCAGAATAAGAAATTACCAATTGCCAAAAAGCCAAGTGTCAAGCAATACTCACTTGAATATTTTCATTAGCAGGCTGGATCTGTTGACAAAAGTTGAGGCACTATTGAAGGAACTAGACATACCTGGTTAGCCTTTTAAAATCAATACCAAGCATTCCTCTTATGCCTTCTTCAGGATTCAAATGAATGTACCCAATTAACAACAATATCTCAATGCAGATTACTGACCCAAAGGCCTGTTGGTGATGCCATACTATGGAAGACTAAAGGCTCAGAACACAGCAAGCCCGAACCCCATTCCACAACAATGCACAATTACAACAGCATAGCTACCTGACTTCTCTAGCAGACTCTCTCAAAGTATATCTGGGATTGGATCCAATTTATAGACTTCTCACAGGGTGATGACGATCGAACATCAGACTAGTCTAATCCAACCAGAATATCCAGCAACAGGGCCCATCGAACGCGACACCACCCAGATGAGACTTTGGTTATTATAAGACCAGCAGATACTGTTCGGATAGAAATCTCATTCTGGTACAATCCTCTGCAGAGGTAAATATCAGATTCTTCCTACAAAACATCAGGAGTGTCAAAAAAAAAAAAACTAGGTGGCCTACTCAATTTACTTTCCTGCGCGCAGTATGACTTCATAATTCTGATCAAAACCTGGCTCAGAGATGAGATGGAAATTGCTACCTTCACCTCAAACCTTGGTTATCACACTCTGGCTGCTAACAGAATAGAGAGATGAGGTAGCAATCTGTCAAAGGAGCACACTCCCTCTAATTAATGCATGCACTTACCCAGGAAAAGACGTAAAAGGAGTTCTGGGAATCTGCAATTTCTGGAATTTCAATCTCGGTGTGTGCCATTTATTTCCTTCCACTGGTTTCTGAGGATTATGTCCTCAATCTGAAGGCATGCCTGTCATCCACAATCAATCATCATCAAAAGCTCATCATCATCGGAGACTTTAACCTACTACTGCCAGCCGCAAAGGAGCTCCTAGATACACTGTCTTTGAACATGTCAGAAATGGGCATTGGTCTTATTGATGTTCCTCCCTCACATGGTGATGCTACCCTTCAGTGCAACTTCCCAAACTGTTCTGTAAAAGAAACCCTGATAACTTCCTCACATCTGATCACGATCCGATCGCTGCCAGAATATCACTGCAGGCACCTAAAGAGAAACGTTCGCCAGTACAAGCTACAGACACTATCAGTAGAATGTACAATCCTAAATACATCAACATTGAAAAAGTTACCACCCTTTTCCAACTGTACCCATGGAACATACTGGCAGAGCTTATCATCAATGAGGCTGCCTACTGGCTTTCGAGATGGATGGAATTCATTACGAGGTCTGCAGTGTCCAAAACTTGCATCCTTAGTCCCCACTCGAAGCCATGATGGAATGACCTCCTGACTAAAGCCTTCAAGGAAAAACAGGCAGCCCATGCCTCCTACAAGAAGTTGCCTTCAGAAAAATCATATGCCAAATTCTCCAAAGCAAGGATGGATATCCAGAATATCAAGCAATCAGGTATTGACACTTTCATGAACAGCTGGCTGTCCAGAGGCAAACGTGTGTGGTCAACAAGCCGTACCTTCATCCCCATAGCTTTGAATGTCCAGGAATTTGGTGTGACCACTTGCTGCATTTTAAAAGAGATCACAGTGTGTCTGAAGTATATCCTATATCCTTGGAATGAAGTGCTAATTGTTTCTTCAACTACCAGCAACATCGAAATTTCCGAAGAACAGCTAATGAAAATAATAAACGCACCACCTGATAAGTCCACCATAGGAGCTGATGCAATACCTCTTTTTAGTCTCAAATTTGCTTCCTGTTTCATCAGCAGAGAGCTCACCCACCTCTACAACAAATTATTCAAACAGGGATAGGCCCTGCAAGCTGTTTGACTTAGTCATGGCAGTTCCAAAAAAGCCTCATGCAAAAACACCTGTGGACTTCAGGCCAATATCAATTGCATCTCCCTTCCTGAAATGCCTTCAGAAGTACATCTATAATGACATTGCACTTGCTATCTTTGCGCATAGGCCAGATCATACCCATTATGCCATTCCGAATAGATCTACTAGAACCTGTTTACAGTCCTTATCGCAGAAAATACTTCATGCCTGGAATGACAATGAGGACCTACACACCATTTTTCTGGACATGAAATCTGCATTCGACTCAGTACAAATCACACCCCTCCTTGCATTACTTAATAGTTTCTACGGGATATCTGGCAATACACTCGGGCTCCTCAAAAGTCTTTTACTTAGGAGAATGCATCACTTCACATGTAATAACAGCACAGTCTGTAAAAGTGCAGAAGTAGGAATCCCACAAGGTGATTCTCTCTCTCAGCTCTGATATTCACTGCAATATTCATTCCACTTATGGATCAAGTTCCAGCATTCTTATTGTATGCTGATGATATTGTGTGTTACTTGCCATGCAAACGCCAGGTTGTTGATCCACAAGAAAGACAAACCTTCCCAGAAACTTTAAACAACTACCTTAATACTTTCTGTCAATATGCCAAATTTTTTGGTCTTTCGGTTAATTGCCAGAATTCAAGCTATCTCATCTTTTCTCCAAGTCATATGACATCCACTGAGACCTTACTTCCTGAATTAGCAGGAAAGGTTCGGATTTCTACAGACAGTGCCAAGGTCCTAGGGGGTAACTCTGGATGTGAATCCCACTTTTAAAGAACAAATCCAAGCCCAGAATTCCAAAACCTTGCGAGCCTTCTGGGGAATGAAAATAGATTTATGCAGAACTCACAATAAACAAATAATCAGGAAATACCTTGAAACGTACTTCAGTAGCATGATCTCCTATGCCGTGAAAGTTTGGTCGGCCGCACCTCCCACCAGTCTGAAGAAACTATGGGGTCCAGAATTCTGGGTGCTGAAGTGGGCCAACAGGTAGTCACACCAGGTCTACATGACATCCAAATCTGTACTATGCTCCAACCTGCAATACACACCCACAGTCCACAGAGCCCATGTGCAGAAAATAAAGGCATTCCTTCGTCTGTGTTCATCTAAGCATCATCATATGAACATCTGGAACCCGGTTGGTTGGCATTTGCCAGGAAGACACCTCTGCAGTACTCCCTCTTTGTGCTCAAGGCTCCAGAGGCTACAGAGTTTCAATAAATGCTTCCAAATGTGACTTTGGACACTCAACTCGCTCAACATCAAATTGGACCTATGGCCAATTGAGATGTCATATTGAGATGACATCTTGGGCTATCTTACTCTATGTAGAGGACAGGTATGCAAATGCCGGTCCTAGTGTGCCGATGTTATTTTATATTATGCTTAATTTGTAGTCTTGTTTTTTATTAAGATTACTTCCCTGTTCAGATATTTTGTATTTAATGGTTACTTTGTAGCTGAACTTTGTATTTTTGTGATTGGTCACTTGTATAGTGAATATTTTCTAAGATTCCTGTGGTTATCTGTGCAGGGAATCAAAAATGTATACCAGTTAATTTATTAAAGAATTTTATTATTATTATATTATTAGTTTACTTTTAGTGTACAAGTTAGTGCAATTTCATCCTTTCTGTACATAGCCAACTACTGAAGTAGTTATAAATTGGCATCATTAAGTATATCTCATATTGTGAATACCTTCACAATGAGTTGCCATGATATTGCTCTACATCAAATAAGTAAAAATTCACCATAGGAGAAGACTATTGTTACTTATTCTCAGTGGATACCATCACCCATATGGCACCGTTTCGGAGCCTATTGGCTCCTCATGAGTGTGTTAGCAGGTATTGCATGATGACAACTCAGTTGCGAAGTATAACTGCACAATATGAGAAATTACAGAATAGTTTAGCACTGAAGCCTCAGGTTATGTAGGGAGTTCATGATGGGTACAAGTTAGTACAGTTGCATCATTTCTGTACATAGCCACCTACTTAAGTAGTTATAAATTGGCATCATTAAGTATATCTCATATTGTGAATACCTTCACGAGTTGTCATGATATTGCACTACCTCAATTAAGTAACACTTCACCATAGGAGGACTATTGTTACTTATTCTCACCAGATATCGTTTGTTTGTTGTGTGATCCAGACTTCTCATTTTCTTGCTGCTTCAGCTCGGCTGCTATGACTTCTCTAAATGTTTGTCAGTTGGGTTTCTTTAAATTATACATTTTGATATCTATGAGGGGTTGCTGAGTCTCTCAAAGAGCTGTTTGTAACTGACCATTTAGGATAAAGGTAATTTCTATATGATCTGATGTTGTCAAGCCTGCTGGACATAGTTAATTTGTATGCTATAGGGTTTGTAGGCAGAGTGATGTCAGTATCACTCTCCCACAATGTACTACTTTAGGTTGGAAGATTATGAGGTTAATTTATTACTTGAAAGGGGGCAGTTACTATAAATTCTGTTAACATTTGTGCAATGTGGGTTCCAGTTCTTTCTTCTGCATGGCTATGCCACAGGGTTGGTCGGCAGTTGACATCTGCACATATTATATTTGCATTTGGTAGTAGTGAAATAACTGTTTGATTTTTTTTTTTTTATGTGAACCCCAAACATCAGAGGTATTAGAACCTATAGTACTTAATACCGTGCTTGGGTTGGAGGTTGAGAAGACGAAAGAAGATATTTGTTGACATTGGACTTGAACTTCTGTAGACTGTAATTTTCAGGAAATACGTATGAAGGAAGGTTGTTCCAGAAAATGGCAGTTGAATGAATAAATGAGGAAGGTGAAAAGTTGGTTCTGTGGGTTTGAAATTGGACGGTAAATGGATGTTGGCTGGTGGTGGCACGTGTTCGGACTGTTTTGAAAGAGAGAGCGGGAATTATAGAAGCCAATTCAGAAGAACAGTGCTCATGGAAGTATCTGTAGAAGAGACATGCAGCAGAAACAGTATGCCTATGAGAAAGTGAGTGGAGAGACTGTTAGAGATGAATCATTAATTAACCTAACTGCCCTCTTCTGAATGGAATCAAGAAGCCTGAGAGAGGTTTTGGGAACACCACCCCAGATGTGAGAACGATATTCCATGGTAGGGCAGATTTGCGATTTATACAGAGTGAGCAGCTGTTTGGAAGAAAAGTAACGCCGAGAGCGAAAGAGAAAAACCAAGTTTTTTAGATGCAGAGGAAGCAATGTTTGTAACGTGCTTGTGCCAAGAGAGATTAGAAGTCAGGGTAATCCCCAAAAGAGATATATCATTTTGCCTAGAAATCGGAGTGTCACTAAAGATAAGCATAGGAGCAGAAGACTCCTTTTTGCGAGATATAAGACAAGACTGAGTTTTAGAAGGGTTGAAATCAACTAAGCTGTCTTTGCCCCACTGGAGAATTACCTGAAGATCGGCATTTAAGGAATCGGTAGCAGATTTTCGAGAAGTTGAAGCTGATTGAGCAGGACAAGGTTTCTCAAAATGGAAAGTGGAATGCAATGTGCTATCATCGGCAAAACTGTGGATAGGATTTCCAATCAATGGAAGAAGGTCATTAATATACAAGAGGAAAAGAGTGGGGGAAAGAACTGAACCTTGGGGGACACCGGCATTAGTGAAGAAGTTAGAAGACAGAGAGCCATCTACCATCACCCTCAGTGAGGAATTTGTCACCCTTTTTAGGAACTGGCTGGATATGAGCAAATTTCCAAGCAGAAGGAAAAACACCTTTGGAATAAGAAAGTGAAAAAAGGCGGCAAAGAATAGGAGTAAGTTCAGGAGCACAGGTTTTGAGAACAAGTGGAGAAATACCATCAGGACCTGGAGCTTTCTTAACATCAAGATTCATCAAAATCCTTCTGATATCCTTTTGACGGAAGACCACAGGAGGCATTGAATGGAGCGTGTTGGGAATGGTGGGAGGTGTTTTACCAAGATCATTAATACATGAGCTGGAAGAAAAATGGGATGCTAGCAGGTCAGCTTTATCCTTGGCTGAAGTGACAACAAAATCATCTGGTTTGGACAGAGGTGGGAGCAGAGATGGGCAAAAGTTGCGACCGTTAGCTTTGGCAAGAGACCAGAATGCTCGGCTACCATTAGGGCAAGAAGAAAGTTTTCTACTCTTAGTCTGTTCAAACTCTATTTTGGACTGATTAATAAGTGCTTTACAATTGTTGCGAGCTTTGGTGTAGACAGAAAATGAAACTGAACAATTAGAAACAAGCCAATTACAATATGCAACATTCTTCTCTTGAACAGTCTTAGCACATTTATTGGAAAACCAAGGTTTAGATAAAGGATGAGATTTTAAAGTGGAGTGTGGGATAAAGGATTCCATTCCTGCAAGAATAATTTCATTGACACAATCTGAGCAAACGTAGACATCAGAAGTTTTGAAACAGTAATCCGACCATTGAAAAGAAGAAAAGAAGTCTCGCAGGTCTTCCCATTTTGCATTCTTGTAATGCCAAACAACACAAGGTTGGGAATAGCCATGAGATAAAGGTTCCATTGGAGAAGAGACAATCACCAAGTTGTGATCTGAAGTGCCTAAAAGACCTCTGACTTTGACCGTGTACTTAGAAGGGTTGTTTGTGAGAAAAAGATCAAGCGTAATGGCTGTATGATTAGGATTGTCCGTATTCTTGTAGGTAAATGAACAATCTGTGCTAGGCCATTAGTAATTGCAAAAGGCCTCAGCATCTCGACCTGCTGGGTCGGTGTGACTAGAAAACAGAAGCCAGCTGGGGTTGTGAACATTAAAATCACCAAGGAAAATTACCTCACTGTTAGGAAAGTTGGACTGGAGAAAGTCAAGTTGCAAAGAGAGGAAGTCAAAGAGCTCCAAGTGATTAGTGGAGTTGGGAGAACGGTAGAGACAACAGATGAATTTGACACAACGAGGTAGAGAGATTTTAAACCAGAGAAGATCAAAGAGAGGAGATTCCAGATTGCCAAGTCTCTGACAGGGAATATCAGAATGGACATATGCACAAATACCATCTTTGAGGCGAAAGGAATGATACAGCGAATAATTTGGGCATCTGAGATGAGCAGTAGTTGAATCAACCGATAACTGAGATTCTGTCAGAAAAAGTACATGTGGTTTGGCAGACTGCAAGTGGAAATGGACATTGTTGAGATTAGAATTGAGACCACATATATTTGTGAAATGAATTAGGAAGTGCTTGGGAGGTTTAGATCTTTTTGCAGATAAGCTTGCTCTATTAGTTTGACAATTCATGGTGTATTCAATAGTAAGAAAAAGTGGGTGGGACATGCTGTATGAAGTAATGAAATTTTTGGATATGGCGTACACATGGTAAGAATATACCCAGATCCTTGACATAACGTGGCCTCGGCAATGCTCCCCGCATCACACTACTCGGAGTCCCTCCAGTCACTATCTGGCAGAGTAGAGGTAGCAAGATTATACACTAGCTGATCCGGAAGCCTCCTAGAGAGTTACCAATAGGTTCGGTCCTGTGTATTAACTAGCGGCTGGCCTGCGAACACCATTTTAGAGTTGTACCCTCGAAATGTAAGGAATATTGGATCTCGCCACGACGTTCATCATAACCTCAAAAGTCATCAATCATACTGCATGATGGAAGAGATAGGGAAGGGTTGACCGGAATTTAGCTCTAGAGACTAAACATGGGTTCCACCACTTCAAGCCTCCAATAAGCAAAGTGGTAGTATTTCACCGGTTGATGAGAGTTATCTACCACCTAGAATGTACTGTATACTGAGGTTTACGTCTTCCTATGGTCTGCAATAAAGGGATATTATGTAAAACTGACCCACTGCACTAGTGATGTATGTACACTGCTATGGGGAAGCAGAGGTGCCTCACTTTTGTGACAGTCAGATCAGTATTTCTCATAATTATTGCTGCTAAAGGGAGACCTGTGGTGTGCTCATCTAAAATATGTTCTCTTGTGTATCCTTGAACCCACTTTGCATGAGTGTAGCGTTCTTGGAGTGCCAAGATATCTATATTGTGTTCTTTCCAGTTTGAGCCTAATCTGATTCACAACTGTGCATGCTCTCTGAGCCTTCATTTGGATGAATTTAGAGCCACATTTCATGATATTGGTTTAACAGGGGCTCACATCTAGTGCATATGGGCTCTCTCTCTCGGGGTAATTCAGAAAATTTATTTTTTTAGATGGTGCATCATAAGCCTCAGGTTTCCTTGCACCATATGGCTCTTAGGCTACCTTGCACCATATGGCTAATAATAATATGCACCATTTTCAGGTAGCAGGGGCATTTTGTGTCCCTGATGCTATGGTGATAATCAGTAATTCTTGCAGCTCTACAGGTGGCACACTTGGGCTGCTAATTTTTATTACTACATTGTTTGTATTCGTGGCCTGTTACTGCACAGTAGCCACAGACAGTGATTAGTGAGGTTGTTTTTGGCTAGAATCTCTGCAGTATGGCCATATTTATGACAATTGTAGCATTTGTTGACAGGGAAGTGTCCTTTAAATCTGGAGCTGCCAGCCAGCATAGATCCCCTGTCGTTGCTTTTGATTATTCCAGATTCTTGGTGATATTTCAGCTGTTGTATTTAATTGCCCATTTTTCCTAGATTGGTTCCTCTTTTCAACTGGAACTCCTGTGCCATCTCATCCACTGTCATGTAAGCCTGTAAATTTTTTTGGTAAATGTCAAACATCAGTTCTCTTTCAGGTGTTGACTCAGTAATGTCAAAAATTATGATAGCAGGGTTTCTGTCCTCAGGTTTCCCACATTCTAGACCCAGCTTTTTCGCCTATGGATGGTACTGTATTTTTTCTATATCTTGTTTGGTTGACACTTAAATCACGACTCCATTGTTTCTAATCTTTCTCAAGCTGTTTACCTTAATTTCTTTTAAGTGTTTGTTACTACTGTATCTTTTACTGTTTTACTACTTTTTAGTGTGGAGTCAGTTTTAGCCTTCAATATGATTATGTTGGTTTCCTTAGACATTGTATTTTGCTTTGGCTTAGCAGTCCCTTGCTTAGTTTGATTTGTCTCACTTTTATTATTAGCAGCCTTTGGTGCCTGGGCATATGTTAGGGGTTCAGTCTTATAATTCTCCTTTTCTTCAGTAACTGTTCCAATTTTGATCTTAATACTTCGTTCTCTGTATTTAATTCTTTTAACCTTTCCTCTAGGATTGCCCAACAGTTAACTATTTGAAATCTGATGGCAGCAGTAATCCTGTTTGTCTGTGTGAACATGTATTCTTCAAGGAAAAGTTTTGTCTCCTTGGCTTGCTTTACTGGGTCTGATATTTTTGCTACAGTTTCCAGTGTGCTCTCTTCCTCTGACTTTTGTGTCTATTTCTGTTGTTTCTATTAGTGTTTTCCCTTTTCTGGCCCTTTTTTACACTTAAGGGCCACCTGGCAGACAGCTTTCCAGTTCCTCTGTTGGAGTTTTCTTCTGAGTACTTTGTTAATCTTTGCCTCAGGGAAATCATCCACGTTGGTTCTTTAGTTTCTGGTATTATGTTGAGGTACTTTCTGTCAATTTCAATATGAGGCTTAGATGAATTGATTGGTATATTATTTTCCACTTTATCGCTATTAATGTCCAACCCAAGTAATTGAGATTTGAAGTTTGGGAGGGGTCAATTTTTGTCCGTTTGAATATTAAATACAAATTTACAAATACAAATAAGAATATTAAATACAAAGAAATGTGAACAAAATAGTAAAGATAACCTTAAACCAAGCTTACCACTATTTTACCCATTTCTGGCCCTTTTTTACACTTAAGGGCCACCTGGCAGACAGCTTTCCAGTTCCTCTGTTGGAGTTTTCTTCTGAGTACTTTGTTAATCTTTGCCTCAGGGAAATCATCCACGTTGGTTCTTTAGTTTCTGGTATTATGTTGAGGTACTTTCTGTCAATTTCAATATGAGGCTTAGATGAATCGATTGGTATATTATTTTCCACTTTATCGCTATTAATGTCCAACCCAAGTAATTGAGATTTGAAGTTTGGGAGGGGTCAATTTTTGTCCGTTTGAATATTAAATACAAATTTACAAATACAAATAAGAATATTAAATACAAAGAAATGTGAACAAAATAGTAAAGATAACCTTAAACCAAGCTTACCACTATTTTACCCATATCTAAAAACATAATTGCAAGTATTTTCAGTGCTGTTAATAAAAATGTTTTCATTTTGTGCAGTTTTAAAATCGCTGGTTATTATTATACTCTTGCTACCACTGATGCTGTAGCAACTGTATTGAAATAGAACTCATTCAAAAACCAAAATTATGCTACACTGATTAACAAAAACACACTTACTTGATTTCATTTGTTGTACCATCTATTCACACCTTTATACTGCAAAGATCTATGTTCTTAATGTCCAAAATGATTCAGAATTCCAATAGCAATAATCACTCCTCTGTCCTCCATTTACTATCAAGCAAACCCCCATCTTCTGTATGATCGCTTATGTCACTACCCACTGGTAGTGACATAAGCGATCAAATGCACTGGTTAAACAGAAATGAGAATGGGAGTGTGTGTTCTAAGCCCAGTGACTCTGATTATAATGAACAGCTATAAAGACAAAGTGCGCCCAGTAAATCAAAATGCCATATAATGGGTTAAACTATATCGTATAAAGCCTGTAATTGAACTGTGGCAGTCTAGTCTGCGCAGGAATCGTAAGGAGGAAGTTGTTCTTGCCCGGACCCGCATAGGACATAGTCATTTGACTCATTCTTTTTTGCTGAGGGCTGATGACCCTCCTATGTGTGAGTCCTGTGGCACAATTTTATCAATTAGACACATTTTAATTGAATGTCCAGATTTTACCAATATCCGTTTTACAGCTTTTAACCATCTGACTGAGCCGTATACACTCAGTCAGATTTTATCTGACAATGACAATGTGTCTGCTGTTTTTAGCTTTTTAAAAACAATAAATATTTTTACTCGTATATAAAATTTTTACATTTTTTTCTTATATATTTGTTATACCTTTTGACATAGTGACCTAACTAATTAGGTCACTGAAAATTTAAAAATTTTTATAAATGACCTGGTCTTGGCGCATTATAGCCTTAGTAGCTAATGCGCCAATAAAACCAAAACCAAACCAAACCAAACCTTATAATGGGAGATTTTAAATTTACAGATATTAACTGGAACTTTTAAGTTGGTTAGTCACACTAAGTAGCCAACTCATAACTTTTGTGGATTTATTGGATGGCTGTTTTCATCATCATGTTAGAGAGATTCTCTCAATCTGAATGGACTGGTCAACACATAAAACGTTACGAAAACGAAAATACCCAATCTTAACTAATTTCATGCTGCTGAATGAAAATCACATTAAATTTGTTGATTGGCTCTTGTTTTCGAATTACAGTTGGGACCCAGTACTTCCCGGAATTCATACTTGTAATGTGGTACACTTTCTTTGATCAACTGGTATTTCCTCGCTAGCTACTGATATATTATCCTAGCTACTTGGTCATGTCTGAGAGTTCACTCTTGTCTGGGTGATCACCTTGCATCCTACAGTGATGTGTTGGATCATTTCTGAGGCCAGGTGGAATCATTGACATGTGTTCTCTGACACGTGTCAACGACGTCACCTCACTAATTAGCCCATACAGATTGGCTCCTTTCTGATGTATTTACTGTAATTTTTGGTGTTGATTACCTAGTCTTGGATGACAAACACAAATCCTTCAGTCTCGGGGAGGAGCGTCCCTCTCATGAGCCATGCATTGGAAGTCATTTTATGTATGTGATCTTGATGGAGGTCAATGTCTACCCTGGAGTGTCTTCTATGTCCATCTTTCTAGATTCGTTTGTGCTATGTGGGTGGGTGGGGTACTTGCTTAGCTTGATTGGGTATGCTGCTCTGTCTTCATTATGGCCTGTCAGAGTGCTGCTATATTTCTCTAGAAGTGATTTATCAGGTTAGCTACCACTGTTTTCTGTTGCTCAATGAGGTCTATTAGGCCCCTTCCTCTCTCTATCCGAGCTGTTATCAGTCTCTTCATGGCTGACTTTGGGTGGTGGGGGTAGTTCTTGGTCAACATTGTCCTTGTCTTTCACATGATACCTTCCAGCTCGGTGTTAGTCCAATGTATGATCCCAAAGAAGGATGTTAACCCTGAGACTGTCTATGTGTTGATGGCATTAACTGTGTTCCTTCCATTCAGCTTTGCTGCGAGCAGGCTTCTGAGTCTTTGATGGTATTTTTCAGTTAGGCAGGCCTTGATTTCCTTGTGCTCTAATTTCTGTGCCTGCATGATCCCCAGGTATTTGTAGGTCTCTACTCCTGTCATGGCTTCAATCTTTATGAATCCACAGCTGATAGTTTTGGCCGACTAATTTCCCCTGATGCATCCTTTGGGTCTTGCATTTGTCTAGACTAAATTCCATCCTTATATCATTGCTGAATCCTTCGGTGACCAGGAGTAGTTGCTGGAGTTGCTTCTTGATTGCCGCGTAGAGCTTGATGTCATCCACATACATCAGTTGGGAGAGGGTGTACAGGGTTTATTTTTTATACCTTCTTTGAAGTTATACTGTACTTGCTGTTGGTGAGTCATGGGTTGAGGGCTAGACAGAACCAGAGTAGGCTCAAAGTATCTCCCTGAAAGATTCCACTTCTAATGGGGATCAGCCTGGTTGCAATGTTCTTGACCTTGGTGTTACCCCATTTCACCATGGAACGTGTCAGTGAAATTATTCTTGTAAAGATGGAATCTTTTATTTCTTTATTTAAACCTTTGTTTTGCTACAATATTTCCACATATCTCTTCCCACCTCTGTCAAAACCGAATGGTTCTATTTACTTCAGCCAAAGAAAGAGTCGACCTGCTACCATCCTATTTTTCTTCCAATTTGTGTATTGATGACCTTGGTAAATTGCCTCCCACCATTCCCAGTACGTTCCATTTATTGCCTCCTGTGGTCTTCCATCAAAAGAATGTCAGAAGGAATTTGACAAAACCACTGAAAATTCTAGAAATTAAGTATTGCATTTATGAATTTTGTACAGTTATCATTAGGGAAAATTCATGAATTAAATTTTATCTAATTACAAGCACATGTTGATTGTTATGTATCAATTTCATTTATTGATGGCGATTTGTCTTTACTCCCATGTGATTTCCTTTAATTGGTAACACTCTAGCTTTGGGGCATTAGCAAGGGCATATGATGCAAGAAAGCAGCTAATGTAGCATCAGCCAAAAAAAAAAAAAAAAAAAAAAACCTTATTTCACCCATCCAACTCTCTCCAAATGTTTGTATAATTCTGCCTTGAATCTATTTAAGCTACCAACTTCTAAAACGACTTGTCTTGGCGCATTATAGCCTTAGTAGCTAATGTGCCAAAAAAACCCAAACAAACATCTAAAACGACAGATGGAAGTTTGTTCCTGCAATCAACAAATAAAGACAAACGTCCGCACATCCATCATACAACTGTCCTTCCTCAATTTGAATTGATGCCCTCTCAGTCAGTTATTCTGAGCAAGAGGAAGAATCCCATCAGCATTGGGCATGCTTAAACCATTCAAGGCTTTATACACCTCGATCAGATCACCTCGCAGGTACCTAGTCTCCAGACACTAATTTGCAAAACTTAAACCTTTCTTCGTAAGAGCAACCGTTTATTGCCCTTCTCTGTACTTATTGCAACAGCTCTACATCCTTCTTAAAATGAGGCCTCCAGACCTGTATGCAGTACTCAAGGTGTGGCCTGACCATTGCCTTATACAAGAGTATAATTACCTCTTTATTCCTGCTAGAAAAATTCCTGTATATCACTGACAAGACACCGTGAGCTACTCTTGCAGACCATCTGCACTGCTCAGAAACTTCACATCTGCCTACACAATTACCCCCAGGTCCTTTTCACTCTCTATCACTGTCAGTTTAGGACCACAGAGTTGATACGTTACTCTGGGGTTACTGCTTCCCATATGCAGTACTTTACATTTGTAAATGTTAAATTTCACTTGCCACCTCTCAGCCCATCTACTCAACTTTTCTAGATCCTGTTGCAGCAGCGTACTGTCATTAACAACCCTGCCGACCTTCGTTTCGTCTGCAGACTTGGACCTGATATACCATCATTCAATATCATTAATGAATACAGAAAACAACAATGGATCCAACACTGAACCCGGGGGGACTCCACTAATAACATTAGTCCACAAAGAGCAGTGTCCATTGATTACCACTCTGTCTTCTCCCACTTAACCATCCCTTTATCCATAGCAGCAATTTGCCTCCAATGCCACACTGCTCCAATTTGTGCACTAGTCTTCCATGTGCAACAGTATCAAAAGCCTTTCTAAGATCCAAATAGATGATATCAAAATTATTCTTTGCATCCAGTTCCTTTGTGACTACATCACAGTATTCAATCAAATTGGTCAGAAAAGACTTCCCCTTAACAAAATTTCCCTGGAACAGAAGTTAAACTAACAGGTCTGTAATTACCTATGTCTCCCTTTGATCCTCCTCCTCCTTTCTGGATTGGGGTCACATATGCACATCTCCAGTCCATGAGTACCTCCCCTGAGTCCAAGGAAGCTCTCAAATGGCTAAGGGTTTTCTTACTTTCAGTGCTGCCTTCTTTAATATAACTGGATAGATTCCAACCACCCCATTTGCCTTTCTTATGTTTACCTTCAATAATTTCTCATCATCAATAGTTCAACCATTGATATCAAGTGGACCAATCTGATTGAACTTTTTTTTTTTTTTTTTTTTTAATGAAAACCCCAAACAAGAAAGGTATCAGACCTATAGTACATAGTATTGTGCATGGGTTGAAGAAGTATGGGGGGGGGATGCCGAAAACTTTGCTCTAGAGACTAAACATGGGTTTCACTACTTCAAGCCTCCAATAAGCAAAGTGTTGGTATTTCACCGGTTGATGAAAGTCATCTACCACCTCCAATGGATATCGAATGTCAAAGCTTTACAGAGACTGAGGGTTACACCCAGAAGTATGGAGTGCCAAATTTTGAACATAACCGAGAGAGAGAGAGAGAGAGAGAGAGAGAGAGAGAGAGAGAGAGAGAGAGAGATCGAAAAACATACATGGATTCACCAACAAACCAAGGTCTGTGATGTAACTGAAAGAACGAAGCACTTAAAATTGAATAGAGGGGTCACATATCAAGAACTGATGACAAACAGCCAAAAATTTTGGAATGGATACTGCTTGACTTTAAATGTTAAAGAAAAAGACCAAAGATGAGGTGGATTTTTTTTTTTATGTAAACCCGAAACACTAGAGGTATAAGAACCTATAGTACTTAGTACCATGCTTGGGTTGGAGGTTGAAAAGATGAAAGAAGATATTTGTTGACATAGGACTTGAACTTCTGTAGACTGTAATTTCCGGGAAATATGTATGAAGGAATGTTGTTCCAGAAAACGGCAGTTGAATGAATAAATGAGGAAGATGAAAAGTTGGTTCTGTGAGTTTGAAGTTGGACAGTAAATGGATGTTGGCTGGTGGTGCAATTGTTTGGACTGTTTTGAAAGAGAGAGTGGGAACTATAGTAGCCAATTCAGAAGAACAGTGCCCATGGAAGTAGAAGAGGCATGCCGCAGAAACAGTATGTCTATGAGAGAGCGAGTGGAGAGATTCTGTTAGAGATGAATCATTAATTAATCTAACTGCCCTTTTCTGAATGGAATCAAGAAGCCTGAGAGAGGTTTTGGAGGCACCACCCCAGATGTGGGAACAATATTCCATGGTAGGGCGGATTTGTGATTTATACAGAGTGAGCAGCTGTTTGGAAGAAAAGTAAAGGTGAGAGCGAAAGAGAAAACCAAGTTTTTTAAATGCGGAGGAAGCAATATTTGTTATGTGCTTGTTCCATGAGAGATTAGAAGTCAGGTTAATCCCCAAAAGAGATATATCGTTTTTCCTAGAAATCGGAATGTCACTAAAGATAAGCATAGGAGCAGAAGAATCCTTTTTGCGAGATATAAGACAAGACTGAATTTTAGAATGGTTTGAAATTAACCAAGTTGTCTTTGCCCTACTGGAGAATTACCTGAAGATCGGCATTTAAGGAATCGGTAGCAGATTTTCGAGAAGTTGAAGCTGATTGAGCAGGACAAGGTTTCTCAAAATGGAAAGTGGAATGCAATGTGCTATCATCGGCAAAACTATGGATAGGATTTCGAGTCAATGGAAGAAGGTCATTAATATACAAGAGGAAAAGAGTGGGGAAAAGAACTGAACCTTTGGGGACACCGGCATTAGTGAAGAAGTTAGAAGACAGAGAGCCATCTACCATCACCCTCGGTGAGTGATCAGAGAGAAAACTGGATAACCAATTACTAAAAACAGTTGGCAAACCATAAGATGTAAGCTTGTTTAGAAGACCTTTATGCCAAACACGATCAAAAGCCTTTGAGATGTCAAGAGCAACTACTTGTGTTTCGCCGAACCTTTCCATTGAATTAGTCCATAAATGGGTAACATAAGCAAGAATATCACCAGTGGATTGACACTGATGGAATCCATACTGGCGATCGTTGATCAGACGGAAGGTTTCTAGGTAGTTTAATAGTTGGCGGGTAATTGATTTCTCCATTACTTTAGAAAGAGTAGAAGTAATTACAATGGGACGATAATTGGATGGGAGGAATTTATCACCCTTTTTAGGAACTGGCTGGATATGAGCAAATTTCCAAGCAGAAGGAAAAACACCTTTGGAATAAGAAAGTGAAAAAAGGCGGCAAAGAATAGGAGTAATTTCAGGAGCACAGGTTTTGAGAACAAGTGGAGAAATACCCTCAGGACCTGGAGCTTTCTTAGCATCAAGATTCGTCAAAATCCTTCTGAAATCCATTTGAAGGAAGACCACAGGAGGCATTGAATGGAGCGTGTTGGGGATGGTGGGAGGTGTTTTACCAAGATCATTAATACATGAGTTGGAAGAAAAATGGGATGCTAGCAGGTCAGCTTTATCCTTATCTGAAGTGGCAACAGAACCATCTGGTTTGGACAGAGGTGGGAGCAGAGATGGGCAAAAGTTGCGGCCAATAGCTTTGGCAAGAGACCAGAATGCTCAGCTACCATTAGGGCAAGAAGAAAGTTTTCTACTGTTAGCCTGTTTGCGCTGATTAATAACTGCTTTACAATTGTTGCGAGCTTTGGTGTAGGCAGAAAATGAAACTGAAGAATTCGAAACAAGCCAATTTCGATATGCAACTTTCTTCTCTTGAACAGCCTTAGCACATTTATTTTAAAACCAAGGAGATAAAGGACACGATTTTAAAGTGGAGTGTGGGATAAAGGATTCCATTCCTGCAAGAATAATTTCACTGACACGATCGGAGCAAACGTTGACATCAGAAGTTTTGATACAGTAATCCGACCAAGGAAAAGAAGAAAATAAGTCTCGCAGGTCATCGCATTTTGCATTCTTGTAATGCCAAACAACACAAGGTTGGGAATAGCCATGAGATAAAGGTTCCATTGGAGAAGAGACAATCACCAAGTTGTGATCTGAAGTACCTAAAGGACCTCTCACTTTGACCGTGTACTTAGAAGGGTTGTTTGTGAGAAAAAGATCAAGAGTATTGGCTGTGTGATTAGGATTGTCCGGTATTCTTGTAGGTAAACGAACAATCTGTGCTAGGTCATTAGTAATTGCAAAAGCCTCAGCATCCCGACCAGCTGGGTCGGTGTGACTAGAAAACGGAAGCCAGCTGGATTTGTGAACATTAAAATCACCAAGGAAAATTACCTCACTGTTAGGAAAGTTGGACTGGAGAAAGTCAAGTTGCAAAGAGAGGAAGTCAAAGAGCTCCAAGTGATTAGTGGAGTTGGGAGCACGGTAGAGACAACAGATGAATTTGGCACAATGAGGTAAAGAGATTTTAAGCCAGAGAAGATCAAAGATAGGAGATTTCAAATTGCCAAGTCTCTGACAGGGAATATCAGAACGGACATATGCACATGTACCACCTTTGAGGCGAAAGGAATCATACAACGAATAATTTGGACATCTGAGATGAGCAGTAGTTGAATCAACTGATAACTGAGATTCTGTCAGAAAAAGTACATGTGGTTTGGCAGACTGCAAGTGGAAATGGACATCGTTGAGATTAGAATTGAGACCATGTATATTTGTGAAATGAATATTGATGAAATTTGTGAAAGCATTGATGAAATTGATGGGAAAAAAATAAATAAATATACATATATATATATAAATATATATATATATTTTTTTTTTATTTATTTAAATAGATAAAATGTTTACAGATTATTGCACATTTTCTCATCAACTATATGCTTGCAGAAACGATTTTGAAAAGTTCCTTGTTCATGTTTGCCATATCTCCCACTGTTTCTGCCTCACTGAAATATTAGCATCTCTTTTAACAGTTTCTGTTAGTTTGGAAAAAAACATAAAAATCACATTGGCATAAGGAGGAGATAAAAGCTCCAGAGTGGCAGGGTATTCAAAAATAACTGTTACATGATTAGCAGAGAATAGTCATGGAATAATTTCTGTAACTGTTTTTTTTTTTTTTTATGTAAACCCCAAACATGAGAGGTATTAGAACCTATAGTACTTAGTACCGTGCTTGGGATAAAATTGTTTCTTGTCCACAGACATTTCTTCTCCTCCTGGACAGCATTTCTCAAACACTTAATGATTTGAAAGTATACGGTCTTATTAACAGTATGACCTAATACTAGGTATTACCCAAATGATCTCGAAATTTGAATATTACGAGGGGAACTTTGTCTAGTACAGACTTGTGGCACTAGGTAACACTGCATGGATCCTTTGTGAGTCAGTGTGCCATGTGACACCGTGCTGGTTAAGGCATCATCCAACTCAAACTGTTGACAAGCACATTTCATGCAGTGAGTGTTCCTGTTAGTGACAGACTGCCATCCAATTGCAGGCAGCTGTTGAAGCATTTATTTTTAAATTTGCATTTTGTTCACCGATAGGTCCAAAGGGAGTTTTAATTTCAAAAATTAATTAAAAATATATGCTTTTGATATAAAGAATGGAATTTTCACAGTTGTGTTCAGAAAAAGTTGAAAATAAAATTGTCAAAGAAGTGAACAGTTTTGAATTATTTTTTAATGATTAGCACATGGGTTCTTAGTGACCTTCCACAATTAGACAAAGAACAGTCCTTTTCATGCCTGTGGGCAGGTTAATAAATAAATAAATAAATAAATAAATTTTCTGTTTATACTCTGGGACGACCAAACAGTCAGAGGAGTTTAACAAGATAGTTAACAAGATAAACAGCACTGTATTCAGCAGTCACGGGCTTGAATCCCGGTCACTCAAGGCACGTGTACTTATGCACCCATGCACCTGACCATTAGGCTACGGGTAACTGATTGGCACACTGCCAATAATAAACTGAGCCATGCTGCTATTTTCTTTCTTACAAAGCTTTTTGATGAAGGGAGAGAAGAAGCAAAAGTTTTTAAATTGAGTGTTTAAAAATTTTAATTAAAAACATATTGAAATTACATAAATTGGAGACTGCCTGTTCAATTAAAATTAGATAAATAATAAAAATAAAAAGTAATTATGGGTGCCAGAATTTGATGCACAATGCAGGAAGGCGATTTTGAAGGCACAAAAATGTCAAATAAAGCGTAGTATGGGATATTAGTATGCTAAGGTATATGGTTTCAGGGGGTAGGAAATGGCTGTATGTAGGTGGGAAAATAAAAAGTGTTAATTAACAAAATTCCAATTCCACACAACGTCTAGAACCGGTCTGTCCATTAGGTTAACCTTGTGGGTGCAAAGGTCCTAGGGGCACATTCCAACAAAATGTAATTTTTTTTAGTGGTTAAAAAAATAATTATTTAAATTAAATAAGGTAATAATTATAGTAAGCAGATAAATATTATAGATTAATAGATAGACAGGTGAATGGGTGGGAATAGGTAAGCTGGTTGGTAGGTGGAATAGGTAAGCTGGTTGGTAGGTGGGAATAGGTAAGCTGGTTGGGTGATGGATGGATATTTTTTTTTTTTTTTTTTTTTTTTGTTATTAAAACGTGAACAGTAGATACGTTTTCAACAACTATTTACATTCTATGGACAAAAGCAAAAAAAGGAAAGATGAAGAAAACTTTTTAGAATGAAATACAAACGTTTCAACATTTCAATTTCAGGAATTAAGAAAACAGTTTCTTGGCGTTGGATCATTCTCATATTAAGTGTCACACGTTGAAGGTGATGGACTGTTCAGTGATGGAGAAGAGGTGACCGCCACTGTTCCATTCGCTGTTAAGATGATCCACAGCTTCTGGTCTTTTGCTGTGGAATTCAAGTAGAAATCTGGTCTGCAACTTCCTCCGTAGGCTCCACTTCAGATGTTGCACCAATGTGTTGACAGGAGGCACATCGTCACTGCTTCTTGTGTGCTTCAAGTATAAGTTGTAAATGACGGTCTTGGCCACAATGAATAGGAAGTTGCAGGTAGTGTGTGCTGTCTGCTCAGAGTGAAGCAGGTACCAGTAGTCCTCTCCTCCGAAGTGTGGGCGTGATTGCAGGCAAGCTTTGCTGCATCCAAAGCGTATTTGATGAGTTCCTTGTTCACAGGGCATGCCAGGTATGTGTTCCAGGGTACCTGGAGTGGCGCAGAAGTGGCAGTAGTTTGAGGTGCGTAACCCGAAAATTTGTAGCTTGACTGGGGTGGTTGTGCCACAGTCTCCACTGGATGTCTGCATCCGATTTGGAACATTTTGTCCTGTATGGAAGGTTCCACTGAAAGTTTGATGGTGGCTTGTGGCGAGTGGAGAGGGGTGCAGGGACAGCTTGGCAGGTGGATGATGAGGAAAATCTTGGTTGTATGGCGAGACATGATTAGCTGATAGACTTTTTTGGAGGGTCCAGGAGACGGAGGTACCGTGTCTTCTGGTGATGTGATGACGAAGGTTGGTGTAGGCGAGGATCCAGTGACATTTCCAATCCCTTTAGTTGTAGTGATGTCTGGAAGAGCTTGTGTGATCGCTGATTTGAGATGTATGTGTTGCTGCTTTGCATTTATGGTTTTAATGGACAAATCTTCTGATCCTTTCCATTCAAGGCTTGGTGTCAAGAGGTCGCCTATGGTTCTTATTCCTGCCCAGTTCCACGTAGGGAAGAAGAGAATGTCATCATTTGCAGGATCTATTATTCCTTTTATTGTAAGTATTCTTTTTTATTGTATGGGTCTGAAAGTATTCCTGGAAGGGATGTTCTCTCAAGATTATGGTGAAGGATAACTTTTTCCAGCGGTATAGTGCGTCTTTATAAAACGGCAGTAGTTTGAGTGGTGCTTGTGCCATATCCATTCTCAATATTATTGAAAGAAATAGTCCTCTAGTGGCTGTTGCTAGTAGTTTATCCATAGTGTCGGAATGTGGGTATTTTGTTTGCACTGGCTTAAGAAGAAAGGTGATCCGGAATGCTGTGATTTTGTCGTCAAGAGAGACCAACCCTTGACCCCCATGAGTAAGTAGCTGGCTAAGTTTGGAGCAGGACATCCAGTTGGTTTTGTTCCAAAGGAAGCTTCGGACAGATGCCTGGATTTGGTGGAGGAAGTCAACAGGTGGAGTGAGAATTTTGAAGGTGTGCCAGAGAACGCTTGCCGCCATATGATTGACCACAAGCACTCTCCCTCTCAGCGAAGATGTGGTGCACACGCATCTCCATTTCCCGAGTACTTTGTTGAAACGACTCAGCAATTCGGGCCACTTCTTCTGGGAGAAAAGGACGGTATTGCCGAGGTACACGCCTAGGTATTCTGTCCCTCGCTGGACTATGTGCCATGGATGGGGGAGAGTCAGTTCTAGTTTTCCAATTGCCAGCCCACAGGCCGCTGGACTTACAGTGGTTGAGTTTTGCGCCTGATGCTTGAGCATAGAGATCATGAGCCTTTTGAATGACTTCAAATTCGCTCTCGTGGCGTATTGCAATTGTGACGTCATCTGCGTATGCTGAGTAGGTTATATTTAGGTGGGGTTCTGGTAGCAGCGTTCATCGGGATTGTATACTGGTGGCAATTTTATTAAGGAATGGTTCTATGGCAATTGCGTAGAGTTGTCCAGAGAGTGGGTAGCCTTGTTTTATCCCTCTGGAAAACGGAAAGTGGCAGGTGAGCTGGTTGTTGAGTTTCAGGCAGAATTTGGCTTCCTTGTATAGCAGACGGATTGTTCCGATGATGTAAGGTCCATATCCAAAGGCTTTCAAGGTTTGAAATAGGTAGCTGTGTTCAATGCTGTCGAATGCCTTTTTCTGGTCAAGGCTAATTAGTGCTAGGAATTCTCTTTGGCTGTTTGCAGTGGAGAGGAGGTCTCGGATCAGATGTAGATTGTCATGAATCGATCTTCCAGGTACAGAGTATGTTTGTTGGTGATCAGTGTAAGTGTGTTTAGGGTCAAGCGGCACCAGGGGTTCCCCCCCATCTCCGCGTAGTTTACACTGTGGTGTGTTACAGTATGCTGTAAATGCCAGAGATTTAGTAGTGTGTGGGTCTTGGATCATTTAATGTCATGTACCATTGTTCTTCTGGTCGCTTAGCCGCTAAACCCCAATTGGGGCCCAACGTTGCCCCACTTACGCCCCGTGGAGGCAGACCAGGAATCCAGTAGCTTATATGCACTCTGGCAGGTCCTGCCACCTAATTTCCTGAGATTTCGGTGGCTAGGACCTTAAAAAAAAAAAAAAAAAAAAAACGGGGTTCATTTAAGTTTAGAAAAGCCAGAAGAGGTTGATATGGTTCAGTTTTCAGTTTAGAAATCGTTAATTTTGATTAGTTATGTGGGTTTTACGCTGGCGTATTAGTCAGAGTAGGGGGAAGAGACTGAAGACTGGGAGAGAAAGACAGAAGTATGGGGTCGATAGGGAAGGCAACCCCAGATGGTCAATAAGGCATGCCATGCCTCACCAGGCGAAATATATGGGGGTGGTAGGGGAGGGAGGAAGCAGGAAGACCATCTCCTCCTCCCCCCTGCAAGGGATAGGAAAAAAAGGTACCAGACAAAGGAGCTGGTAGAGATCGCCATTTGGCTACATGGCAGTGAGCCTGCATCAGTCATAGTGTGGTCATAAGTCCAGTAGTAGAGTCACTCGTGGGATAGTGTCCCGTCCAAGTTGAATGTCTTTGTTTTTGGTTCTCTATCTTCATTCAGTATATTTGTCAGTTTCACTTAGGTCTCATATTTGTTGGTACATAGGCAGGGTTTCTTGGTAGACAGCTAGTAGCTTCCACATAATTTTCATTCTGGGGTGTGTCCTAAAGGATGTTTTAATTTGTTATCTGGCTGGTCGTCTTTCACTCCTGGTGTATTGCATATAGTGTTCTCCTTCTTGAAAAGAGTTCTTGAGCGAAGTTGGTCAGGGCTCTGTATTCCTCCTCTGAATCCAGTAGGTGAAACTCTTGCACTCTGGGGTATCTTATATCTTATACTCGTGATTAGAATGCACCTGAGATCCTCGTATTGCGGACAGTCGTACATGAGGTGTTCCCAGGTTTCAATCTCTCCACATGTACAGCATGGGTCCTCTACAAGGGCGAAGTCCATTAACTTTGCATTAAAGGGGCCGTGTTCAGTTAGCAAATATGTTGTTTGCAACCCCGGAAAGAACCAAGTAGGCGATTTTGGATAGATTTTTTCAAGTTGCGGTAAGAACTTGTGGGTGATTGCTCCTTTGGTTGTTTCTGCCCACCTGTCCTGCCACACCTGCAGCAGGTGAGACTGAAGTCGGATCTTTTCTGCCTTATGGTTATTTGTTGGGTCTATTGTAAATTCCAAGAAAGTGGTGGTTATTCCCTTAGATAAGTAGTAGAGGAGTCCTGTTCTTGCGATTTCAAGATCAAGTGGAAGTACTACTGCTATCACCTGAAGTGCTGGGTTACTCACCGTTCTGTAGGCATGGGTGGTAGTGAGGAGGATGGTGTGTTGAATTGCATCGAGGGTTCTCTTATTTACGACCAAGGCAGTGTTGTCATACCAGATTGCTGAAGCATATGTAATTATTGGGAGGAAGGTTATCTTGTAGTATAAGGCTAGGGTGCGCTTTTTGAGACCCCAGTCTCGCCTTGTGACCCTAGCTACCATGGCAGAGTAGTTTCTGATCTTTTGTCTTAGGAATTTGAGATGTGGTTGTAAGGATAAGTTATTGTCTAGTATGACACCCAGGTGTTTTAGTTGACTAGCAAACTTGATAGTTGTCCCATCAATCTTAATCTGGGGTGGTTGTCTCAGTTGCAGGGTTTCTTTGAGCACCGCCGACAATGTCTTTGTTGGTGAAATTGTTAAATTCTTCTTGGCCCACTGTTGGAATATCTGCAGGGCTTGATTAGCTAGGATTTCCAATTGAGCTCTGGAGTTTGCTTGCACTGTCAAAATCAGCTCATCTGCAAAGGCCTGCACCCCCACTGCACCTAGGTCCATTCTCAAGAACTCATCAAATACCAAGTTCCAGAGGAGTGGGCCCAATACAGACCCCTGTGGGCATCCTCCGTGTACTGTTCTTGCAATCTTTTTGTATGGAGTGTTTATCTCAATTTTTCTTTGTGAGAGATAGGTTTCTATGACTTTATAGAGGTTAATGGGTACTTTAGCTTTCCTGAGTCTGCCCAAGACGCTCGGCCACCAGAGTGAGTCGAACGCCCCGGCAAATTCAATCACTATTATGAGGAAATATTTGTTGTTACATTCTTTGACCTTGTTAGTTAGGTTTCTGAATGCTTCTGTTGTGGAGGATCCCGGTTTAAATCCAAACTGATTCCCAGCTAGGAGGCCAGCTGCTTTGTAGTGATGGAGGATTCGTTTGTGCAGTAGCCTTTCAAATAATTTGCTAACTACTGAAAGAAGTGCGATGGGCCTGTAGGATTTCGGGCACTCTGATTTCTTAGTCGGACTCTTGATGATAAGTTTGTTGGCCATTTTCCATTTTGTTGGGAATTTCCCTACCTCTAGACATCTGTTGAACAGGGTCAATAGAAGTTGTGTGGTGTATATTCTATTACTTTTTTAAGTATTTCGGGTTCTATCATATCTAGGCCGGGACATTTTCTCTTTCTTATCCGGCCAGCAGCAGCAGTACTGAGCTCCTCCCTGGTGAAGGGGGGCTCCATGATTTGTGTATTGTAGTTCAGGTTTTCTTGACAGAGATGATTTTGTTCCTGTAGAGTTGGGACTGCCAGTTCCTTGAATATGGCATTCAAGATGTTGTCTACCGATTGTTCCCAAGTTGTTGTCATTTGACTTTGTGTGGTTCGTGTGGTAGTCACTACCTCCCCCCTAGGGAGTTTGTTGGTAATAACCCTGTAGACTGTTCCCCAAGGGTCATCATTTCCAGTTGTTGTCACTAAGCATTCCCAAGTTCGTTCCTTAATTTTCCAGATGCCGTCCATGTATCGGTTTCTGGCTTCCCTATAATGTTGCCCGAGGGCTTCTACTTCGGCTTCTGGCCATGTCCTGCGCGCTCGTTGAAACTCCTTTCTTTTTTTGGTTACCACTTTGCGGAGGGCACTGATTTCCAGAGTCCACCAGGGGTTGGCTCCGGGTTTCGGGTTCTTCTTTTTGATAGCTTCGTTGCTTGTATCTGTGATTATTTTAGTTGTCTTATCTTGCAGTACGTCCGGGTCGGCTTGCGGGTCTAAACTTCCTGGATTGTGTTCCACCGCTTCATTCACTGGTGATCTGTTTGTCATCTGCTTGGCTAGTGATGTTCTTGTTAGGACTCTTGTTATCTTGTAGGTTATGACCCGGTGGTCCGAAGTGGTCCACGAATCTTCAACCCTCCAGTCAGTCACGAACCCAGCAAGATTTCTTGTTGCCAGAGATATGTCGATCGTGGCCTCCCACAGGGTATTACAATAGGTTGGCAGATGATGTGGCTGGTTTAGAACAGTAAATTGGGAGCCCATGAGAAAGTCCTCCAGAAGTTGGCCGTTTCTGGTGCCTCTTCTGTCTGGTGTAGTACTATGCCATGCTGGCGAACGACAGTTGACATCCGCGCCGATGATAATTTTTTGGTTAGGCAGTGTATCCAAAAGTCGTTGTAAGTAGTTTATTGCGAAGGTTATTTCTTCTCTTGGTCAGCAGTATAGTGCTACCACGTAGAAGCTGCCCAGGGCTGTGATAAGGTGTGCGCATGCGGCCCAGGTCGTGCAGAACTGCGTGATCCTGGTGGCTGTGATGTTCTGATTTTTGATCAATATGGCCGCCCACGGGGTATCTTCATCTGTCTGAATAATTTTGAAGTGCAGTGGATAGCCCCTGACCAGCTTTTTATGTACATATGGCTCTGCTTTTACTCTGACCTGGTCGGCCACTGCTCTGGCCCGTTGTGAATTTGTCTGGAAGATCTTTATCATTGCAGAATTAAAGTTTTTAATTCGTGTCCCCATAGTTAATTCTTCCTTGGTAGAGAGACTCTTGGCTTTCAGATAGATCGGGCATTTCGGGTCTCTGATGGAGTCGGGGAGAGTGGCTTTTAATCTATTGCCGATGGCTTTGGAAATGATTTTACAGTCCGTATTCATTAAGGAAATTGGGCGCCAGTTTTGTAAATTGGTGCGATCCCCTTTCTTGGGAATCAGTCGAGCGACAGAGGTGGTGACCGAAGCCAGTAGTCCACGGGACGGAGCTTCTTCAAGCATTCGAAAGAGTAGCACTCCGAGTTGATGCCAAAACGTTTGGAAGAATTCAGAAGTCAGTCCGTCCAGACCTGGTGATTTATTTTTGGAAAGGGCTTTGCATGCTGCTGTTAGTTCTTATAGGGTGATTTGTTTCTCCATACTGCACTGGGCTGTATGGGAGATTTTTTAAGTCCTGAAAGGATTTCCTCTGTTGCCTTTGTAGAGGTTTCTTGAGAACTGTAAATTTCTCTATAAAATCTTGTTACTTCAGAGAAGATTTCCTCTGGGACTTCAGTATGTTTCCGTTTTGCAGTTGAATGGTAGTGATGGTGGTTGATTTCTGATGTCTGCTTTCTAATGAGAAAAAGTATTTTGTCGGGGCATCAGATAGATTTATGTGGGTGTATCTCAATCTGAGCAGGGCGCATTTTGCAGAGTGTTCTAAGTGGGTTTGTATGACTTGTAGTGTTGACTGATAGGTCTGACTATCAGATGGGAGATTTTTCAGCCTTTGCTCAAGTTGATAGAGGTTATTACACTTTTGTTGACTTTTCTGATGGCTGTAGGTTTGCAAGAATGATTTCAGTTTACTTTTAAATCTAGGCCACCATGGCTTCATGGGCTCCAATCTGTCTTTGAATTGGGCAAGGTTCGATATCAGGTCTTGCAGTTTAGAGATGTATTCCTTGTCTTGAAGAAGGCTATTGTTGAACATCCAATAAGCACCTCCACTTTTGTAGTGATTGGGTGAGCTGTAATTTGATAAAGGAGTGATCTGAGATATAAGATGGCAAATGTGTGATGCTTCTGACCAGGGGGATGGTGTGTTTTGGGATGTAGTATCTGTCCAGTCAGGCTTGGTAAGGTAGTCTTTCAGATGCTGTATTTGCTGATCTCCAGGTGTAGGACTTTTCTTCTGGGTGCTGGTGTTTAAATATGTTGACCAGTTCATTTTTGTTTATCAAGGCCTGCAGGTTGTTGATTAATGTTGTGCGGTGCTCAGTGCATCGTGCTCCGTCCATTTCTGGGTCAAGAGTGCAGTTGAAGTCGCCAGCAAGAATGATATGTGCTCGATCTATAGTAGAGAGGTGGCTTTGTATGAAGTTGGTTATTTTAATAGCAAGTCTGTCCTGCTGTGGCATGTAGATGTTAAAAAGGTGCAGGGTTTCCTTCTGGGGTGTATCCAGGCGTGCGTAAATTGCGTAGCCAGCGATCTCTGCTATCACATTGAGCTTGCAGGCGGACTTCTAATGAAGGCCGACACTCACTCCTGCTCCATGATGTTGTTGTTGTGTTGGAGAATGATGGAATACATATGGCCAATCTGTCCATTTCAAGGATGGCCTTGTGTCTGTTTTAATATTTGTTTCTTGTAGGAAGAGTAGGTCGGCATGATGTCGTTGGACCTGGTGAAGGATCAGCTTATTGCACAATGCAGAGGCGCATCCTCTTACATTAAGTGATAGCATGCTAAGAGTCAGCATTATCTGCAGGAATAAAGGTAAGGGTTTTGCAAGTTTTGGGGCGGTTAACATCCTGATTGATGATATTGCTGTTCGAGCCCGTTAATCAGGTAGTACAGGCACTTGGATCTATTCACATCTGCCCTGTCCTTCTTTCCTTTTAATTTGGAACACAGATCTGTAAGTTGTGAGATCAGCTCGGGTATGTTAGAGGTGAACTTCAGAGCTGTCACCAGTTTCTGTGGGGAGCCGCATACTTCCCGTAGAAAGGAGCGTAGTTTTTCCACAGTTAAATGACCTTTAGTGTAGGGAAAATCGCTTTCCTCGTCCTCTGAAGCACTTGAATCATGAGAATCACAGTTGGTCTCTTCTTCAGTGCCCAGAAATTCGGGTTCTTCTTCTTCATTTGGATCTTGATTGGTTTGTAGCTGTTTATTTATTTCCATACTTGGTGGTATGATGGACTTATTTGAGATCTGACCGTTTCTTTTCTGTGGTGTTCTGTATTTATTTTCGTCGCCCCTGTTGTGTTTGTTAGCGGTTTGCTCTTTTCCTGTTGCCGTGTGCATTGTCTTCTTCTGTTTTGTGACTTTGGACGTGATCTGCCTTGGGGGTTGATTCCGAGATAGGACTCTTGTTTCGGTTGGTCGGTCTCCTGAAGAGATTGCATCCTGATCTTCTGTGGTCTTTGAATTTTCTTTTTCTGAAGAATTTGTTGTGGGAAGCATCTCAGAATGTTTGACAGTTTCTTCAGCATCCCCATTATCTCCAACAGTCAGCTCGCTTTGTGCATCTGGCCCGACCCAGGTTGGTGCCGCCTGAATTTTGGTATTACTTTCAGAAGAGTTAGAGATATGCGGGCAGTTTTTCCTGATGTGACCCTCCCCGTGGCAGAAGAAACATTGTGAGGAAATGGAGGTATAGAAGGTGTAAATTATTCCTTTTAGATCGGCATTGATAAGTTTTGGGATGTTTGCTGCGTCATTGTTGGCGAAGTGCATAAGTGCTTGCCTGCAGAAACGTTTTATATGCGGAAATTCCGGTTTCGTGGTTGCTGCAGAGTGTGCGCGTATTTTCCCAGTAACTGATCCGTATTTGGATAAAATTTCTCTCAGAAATTGATGAGGGATTTCAGGTGAGACGTTTGAAATTGTAACTTTTGTTGGCTAAGGCAATTGGCGCCACTTTTAGGTGATGAAGACCGACGTCTATTCCTTTTTGCAGGATAGTTTGTGCCCATGAGGGGTGGCTGAAATACACCTGCACAGTTCCCGCCACACAGGATTCGTGGGTAATATTTTTTGGTGGTACTTTCTCTGCGATCGCTGTAAGGTACTGCTCTAAGGGGGTGTTTTCCTTGGTAGCAAAAATTACTATTCCATTTTCCCGGGAAGTAATAGCGGTTGCTTCATTTGTAAGAGCGTTTGTTTGACTGCGTGTATACTATTGTTGGTCATGAGAGAGAGGTTTTTGCTGGCGTCAAGCAAAATCCATTAGATACGGCATTAGCATAAGTATTAACAGTTACTGACCTTTTGGACCTTGAGGTATTCACCTGTTGTCACCTGTAGGTTGCAGAATTTGGAAACTAGACACTTTAGAGGAGATTTGATTGAGGTGTTTAAGGCTCTGAGAGGCATCAGTAAAATGAATGAGGACGAAATATTCACGATTATAAATGATGCTAGAACTAGGGGACATAAATTCAAGTTACGGGGGGGGGGTTTAGATTGGACTGCAGGATGTTTTATTTCAGCTAGCGAGTTATAAATAACTGGAATAAGTTGCCTACATGGGTGGTAGATGCTGACAGTTTGGGGAAATTCAAAGGTCATCTGGATAGTACCTTCAGGTGAGGGAAATGCATAGGATGATAGGTTTAATTTCCTTTTCTTTTATTAATTATTAGTTTTTGTTTTGTTTGTTTGTTTTTTTTTATCATTGTTTTATTCGGGGTTTTTTTTTTTTTTTTTGCTGGTGAAGCATAAGCCATAGGCTTTCTTGCACCATGCGGCCATTACTAATACTAATACTATTGCATGAAAATAGAAATAAATTGCTTTAGATAAGATCATTTATTTCTATTTTTGAAAAGAAATATTAGAATATAATGGGGAAAAATAAAAATACTCTATGTATTTTTATTTACCTACATAGGTAGTAGTTATACTGCAGTGTAACTACTATCTATATATAAGTTAATAGTTATTTGAGATAAAATATACACACCAAAGCTATAGCTACCAAAAGCCATAGTTGTGGTGTATGCAATTGGATACAAACAATAAAATGGTTTAATTAGAAATTCAGAACTTTAACTTGAATTTACAGAATAAGTTTAGTGTGCCCTCCATATTATATTGTGAATTTTCAAGAAGCTAATAAAAAATTAATTTCTTTGGAGAATGACATGGGAATCACTAATTCTAATAACAGATTAAAAAACAAACACTGAATTCCATATAAATATAAGCAAAATTCACAAAGTTTATTGAAACTTGACAAAAAAACATTCTAAATAACCACTTAAAAACAAATTTTTGACTACATTTCAAAATCCTTCTGGATTTCTTTGTCAAGTCTAAAGTGCAGAGCCTACCATCCATGTGGTATCATGGAAACTAGTGAAAGAAAATAGAAAAGGATTTAGAAACATCGTAAAAATTGGTGTTTAAATTGTTGGATTATTGGAATGTTTTTTGTCAAGTTTTTTTTCCATCCTGTTCCGATAAGCCCAATAATTTTATCTCTTAAAATGAATGTTAAAATGTATAATGTCAGATTATGGATAAATCCCAAATATAAAGATGAAAATTATAATGTAACATAAAAATAAATAAATACAATGACATTCTTAATCTAGAACATCAATTGAGGTTATCAAAGCCATACAATGAATGGCCTGTTCTCAAGTGGAACTGCCACAAACTGTCTTGTCCATAAATAGCATTTATGGACAAGAAAATAAAAACAATTCACCATTTTTCAAATTTTACAACTGTTTATTTTGTACAGTTGTACAAAAGTGCATTAGCTCAACTCAACACTTCACCAATTAATTTGAATTTTAAATTTGAATATGTTATATATAGAATAGGTTACTTCCGTTGAATTTAATGAAACTGAGAGGAAAATTAGTTTCATATAATTTACCTAGAGTGTACAGCACTTTGTCGAAACATATTTCATTACTCCAGATTTTTGCAAGTCTGATGCCTTTATATGCCTGTATTGTAAAATGAATATGAAATAATAAATGCAATTTGGATATTCCTCCATTTACTTTCCCATTGCTGCTTTTGTAGCTCTGATGGTCAGGACAGCTCATCAGTTATGAGAAGATCAAGCTCTGGGCTCCTCAGTCCTCCAATTGATAGTCCCCAAACAGAAGAAGGACAAGGTGGATTTTATTTATTGAAAAAAGATTCCCAGAGAAGAATTACAATGTGTAAAGTACTTAGTGACGATGCAGAGAGTGTAAGTATTTACTTAATGAAACTGTTACATTTCATCATGATATACTTTCCCCGAGTACAGTTTTTTTTCCTCTCTCTAAATAAATTGTAAATACAGTCTATTCCGGTTATTTGGGACACATCGGGACTAGTGCATTTTAACCCATTTAAGCGGCTGCCCCAATTATCCGTAGTTTCACATAAATAGTTAAAAATACAATGTACACCCCCCCCCCTCCCCTTACAATTGATTCACTATACAATCAAATCACATTATGACGAACTCACCATAGTAAAGTACCGTTCGTTATACGATATGTAGTAAGTGCCGGTCATTGTGATCACGTTTGTGAATTGAATTTTAATTCTATTAAACAGCGATTCTAATTAGCGAAAATAGGAGGAATATTATCCACAGGCTATAAATGCAAAGATATATTAAGCACAAATTTACCCTTTATTACCTTACCAATTAAAAAATTAAATGATACGTGAAAATCGGAAGAATATACGTGATATCGGAATAATTAATACGTACTGTAATACAAAGTATGTACATACGAACTAGTTGATATTTCTGTTCACTGACATTTGTGGGTGGGGGTTAAAATTTAAAACAGTAAAAAGATAAGCAATCAATAACAAAGAACACGGCACACACAAATTGCAAGTAACACAATACACGCAAGTAAGAATGGAGTAACGAGTTAGAATGCTTTAAAAATAGGAATGAAGAGAAGATCTGAAAATTAATTTTTTTATATGATTGAAGATTTCATGGAAGTGTAAACACATTTCACCATAATAACCAACAGAATTCCAGCTGTCGGTATTATCGCAAATTCAGTAAGATAGAGTTTACTGTCCGTTTATGATAGATTTCACTAACAGAAAAGCCCAATAAACAGGTGACTGTTAATTGTTTTATGGTTGTGACCTCCAGAATTTCGACTGAACCACGTGGTACCGTCGGAGACAATCATAGGGTAATCTCCAGTGCTGCGGTCTCCTGCCCCAATTAAAAGGCATGCTGTCCCAATTAAGCGAAGTAAAACCTGGCTATTTTCTCCATTGGTTTCTGTTTTTTTAAGATTTGCCCCAAATAAATGGCTGCCCCAATTAACCGGTGGCCCAATAACTGGAATCCACTGTATTGATTTATGTGAATAGCATGCAAATCCATGTTAACATGCCCTTTTTCTGCATGTTTATATCTGTATATGTTTGATGAAATAATGAATCATTTATTATATCAGTAAAGAAGTACCTTCTTTTGCTGGAATGTAGATTACCCGGTGAAGGTGGTTTCAGGAATTCTGTCATACTTCTCTGTAACCTGAAAGTTTTCTGGGATGACTAGAAATCAATAATTTGTTTATTTAGATGCCTTGTTTTCTTGACAGTGTACGTAGCACTTTTCTGTTTGTAACTTTAAAAAAAAATAATAAGAAGAAACAAGTTTTATTTGTGGCTCACTTAAGTTTTGCCCTTTGTTTACTTTGCTGCCTCCATCTAATTTTCAGAATTTTCACATCATTCCAGTGGATATTTTGCTGAAGTATTCCATTTTCAGAGTGGAACTGTATGGCAATGTTTATCTTAAAATGCCGCAACAGTGTTTTTAATGGTAGAAAGGAGATAGTGGGAAAACATTCAGTGTCCGATAAGAGTCCATGAGATAACACCCTTGACAGAAGCACAGTTGGACACCCAACAGGGTGTCAAACTGTGCTTCTGTCAAGGGTGTTCAGTCAAGTTCAGTTCAGTCATGTGAGTGCATCAGTATGTTACTGAAATGAAGTGTGAGAATCTGAAGAGAGAATGTCTACTGATGTGGAATGCTAATCCTTGTGTCCAAGTAGCATTTATGGATAAGATAGTAAAAACATTTACACCAGTTTTCACATTTAATTAATAAATCCTGAATGAGAAAAAAATTTGACTAAAACTTTGAAATTGCATTTGAGAAAAAAAAAATAATAAATAAATAAGTGCAAGGAGTGCAGTAGGTTATAATGTTCCTCTTATGTTAACACTATTTATATTGTTACAGAAGAAATCCAGGAAGGATACATTCTGTATTGAAGCAATGAAGTACAGTCAGTTCTGCTGTAATGCGGTACATATGTTTCTAAAAATCTCCGCATTATAGTATTTCATGCGTTAAAAACAACAGGGCTTATGTGAAAAATTGCAATAGGGGCAGGGCACTCAAAAAAACGTTCAGTCTAGTAAGTAAAACACACAAAAAGTTAGAAACCCAATAAAATTGATAACACAAATTTAAATATCTTCATTTCTAATAAATAAATAAATAATACAGTAAATATAGCACTTTACCTTGACAAGATGTGAAGTTTGCTTGACAGATATTTCTGTTCACTGGCATTTTCTTGTTTTTTTTTGGATTGTAAAATTTAAAACATTGAAAAAGATAAGCAATCAATAATGATGTACACGGGACGCACAAATTGCACAAGTGAGACAAGTTTACGAAGCTAAAAAATAGGAATGAAGAAATTATTTTGAAAATTTGTGTGTTTTATATGATTAAAGATTTCATGGAATGGGAAACAACTTTTTCCATAATAATATAAAAACCTACAGAATTTCAGCTATCGTTACAATCGCAAATGCAGTAAGGTCGAGTTTACTACCAGTTTATAATTAGATTGCACTAACACAAAAGCCTAATAAACCAGGAACTGCAAATTGTTTTTAATGTTTTATTATAGTGACTTCCAGAAATGTGCTCCTCTGCTCATGCTATCATCATCATCATCAGCCATTTTCAGTCCACTGCAGAATGAAGGCCTTTCCAGTTCCTTCCGTTTTGTACAGTGGCCAATCATTTACTACCCACAAACTCATGAATTTCATCGATCCATCTCTGTTGTTGTCGTCTAGGTTTTCTTTAACACCTCTTGAGTACCACTCTGTTATTTTCTTAGTCCATCTGTCATCATGTCTTCGAGTTATGTGTCCTGCCCAAGACCATTTCTGTCACGTATCATGAAATTTCTGTTTGAAAACGAAAAGTGGGTGGCCTGAAAACATGAATCGGCCTACAGTATCACCTGTTATCTTGTGAATACAGCGAATGGTAACGGTATCTCCGACCAATACAACTACAGTAAATGGGAAATATAGCTCTCACACATTTGCCAATTTTTAAGTTTCATAAACTTGTATGTATTGCTCCACAGGTAGAAGTAGTAGTGCCGGCATGTGATGCAAGAAAGCAAGTGTATAAGCTTATGCAGCATCAGCCAAAAAAAAAAAAAAAAAAATCACACCATTCCCTCCAAATGCCTGTCCAGTTTCTCCTTAAATTTATTCAACCTGTCAACTTCCACAACGACAGATGGAAGTTTGTTCCAGCAATTAACCACCCGCTGGCTAAAGGCAAATTTCCGCACATCTATTCTACATCTGTCTTTTCTTAATTTGAATTTATGCCCCCTTAGGTTCGTAATCTGAACAAGTGGAAGGATCCCATCAGAATTCAGCGTGCTGAACCCATTCAAGGCCTTATACACCTCAATCAGATCACTGCACAGGTGCCTAGTCTCCAGCCACTGCAATTTGCAGAACTTAAGCCTCTCTTGGTAAGAGGATCCCTTCATTCCCCTCACCAATCTTGTTGTCCTTCTCTGTACACGCTCAAGTAAATCTACATCCTTCCTAAAATGAGGCCTCCAGACCTGTACGAAGAACTCAAGGCGTGGCCTGACCATTGCCTTATACAGAGGGACAATCACCTCCTTCTCCCTGCTAGCAAAATTCCTATATATCATTGACAAAACCCCATGACCTGCCCTGGCAGCCTGTCTGCATTGCTCAGAAAACTTCATATCTGACTGCACAATTACTCCCAGGTCTTTTTCATTTTCTACCACCTTAAGTGTAGTACCACACAGTTGGTACGTTTCTCTGGGGTTACTTCTACCCATATGCAGTACTTTGCATTTGTCAAGGTTAAACTTCAGTTGCCACTTCTTAGCCCATCTACCCAAATTATCTAGATCCTGTTGCAGTAGCACACTGCCATTACTGTCATTAACAACCCTGCCAACCTTTGTATCATCTGCAAACTTTGACATTAAGCCTGATATACCTTCATCAATATCATTGATAAATATACAAAACAACAGTGGACCTAACGAACCCTGTGGGACTCCACTAATAACATTATTCCACGAAGAGCAGCACCCATTGATTACCACCCTCTGTCTTCTCCCACTTAACCATCCTTTTATCCATTGTAGCAACTTACCCTTAATACCATTCTGCTCCAATTTGTACAATAGTCTTTCATGCGCAACAGTGTCAAAAGCTTTCCTGAAATCCGAATATATGATATCAAAATTATTTTTTACATCCAGTTCCTTTGTAAACCATATCATAATATCCTATCAAATTTGTCAGACAAGACTTTCCCTTAACAAACCCATGCTGTGTTTGAATTATTGCTGCAGTCTTGTCTAGATGATCCTGCTATCATGTTTGCTATCTGAGCAGGATCATCAACAGTCGAACCATCGATGTCAAGTGGACCAATCAGATTCATCCCCTTCCTTTTAGAGTTTATATGAGTAAAGAAATCCTTGCTGTTTTTCTTAGCATCTTTTGCCAAGGATTTCTCTTAACCTGCCTTTGCCTGCCTAACCTCCTTTGTGACCTGATTACAGACTAGCTTATATCTGCCATAGGCTTCTGAGGCACTTGATAATTTATATGCATCACATGCATTTTTCTTCTCTGTTACGAGTCTCATTAGTTCATTAGATAACCATTTAGGCCTAAACCTTGAACAGTATTTCTTAATAGGTATGAAACTTTTAGTAGCATCCAGGATTAATTCCTTGAATGCTTCCCACTTAGAATTTACTGTTGGTAACATCGTCAGTTGATCTCACTGTACAGAATTTAAAAACTGTCGGAGACCACTGTACTCACCTTTATGGAAGCAAAAACCCTTTCCTTTACGCCTGATGGTAATTAAATCTTTAAGTAAATCCCACATCAGTACACTGTGATCACTGCCACCTAGTGGTTCCTTTATCTGCAACTTCTTAATACCCGAATGATCACTGCTGATAACCAGATCAAGAGTATTTCTTTCTCTGGTTGCCTCTCGAACATGCTGCTGCAGAAAACCATCATCCAATAAATCCACAAAAGTCTGACTAGTGTTTGAGTGACCAACCCACAAGTTCCAGTCAATATCTGGGAAGTTAAAATCCCCCATTATAAGACATTCCGATTTACTAGGTCACTCTATTTCTCTGTACAATTGTTTATTGTACTCATTCGAGTCATTAGGCCTATAACACACTCTTACTCTTATTTTTGCTTTCGCAGTGCTTATGTCACACCAAACTGACTGAACAGTGCACTGTTCGTCTATAACAACTGGATGCACTTCTTTTGATTTTATGTTTTTCTTAATTAACAGCATAACACCTCCTCCCTTTCTATCCTGTCTATCCTTTCTGTACACATTGTACTCCCCAAATTCCAGTTCAGCATTCCTTATATCTATGTGACACCATGTCTCTGCTATCCCAACAATATCCGCCTTTGATGTCTTGACCAACTCTTCAAATTCATCAAATTTATTTACTATACTTCTAGCATTGGTATACATGCAAACATACATACTCCTATTCCTAGTTACCCTAACACATCCCATATACCCACCTATTTCAGGATGACTGCCATCCGTCCCTGAAACCCCCAATACCCCACGCTCCTGGTCATTACTTGTTCTAATAGAAGTTGTGCAATGCAACCATCACCTTCACCTCTGCCTACGGCTACTGTTAAACTATTAGTCCTTGTATCCCCCCAAGCTATCAGTTTTCCGACCCACCTAACACTGCTTCGATAGCATCAGCAAATATTCTTGCAACCTTTCTGCTTAAGTGCATCCCATCCCTATAGAAGCAGTCTCTCCTGTTAACAAGTACAGTCCAGGCTGAAAAAAAATTCTACCCCTTGAGCCTTGCACATTCTTTCCAGGGCCGAATTGATCGACAAGGCTCTCATCATATACTCCCTTCTATCGTGCAGAATTGCAGACACTTTCAAATTCAACCCTAATTTTCGGCTTTTGTACTTGTTAAGTAATTCTGCCGGTCTCCTACTCCTAATATCATTAGTACCAACGTGTACAACTATATCACCTTTTGTGCCCTTAAAAGATGATATCCGCTCTACAACGTCATTAACCTTTGCTCCTGGCAGACATACCCTGGTCCTGTTCCACCTTTCTTTTTTACAAAGCATGTTTCCTGTTTCCCTGACAATAGAGTCACCAACAACTACTAGTTCCTGTGGGACCAGCACATTCTGCTTTGGGGGTTGCCGCTGTGTTGCGTGATGACCAAGTGCAAGCTCTGGTGTTGATGTGAGCAGCTGAGAGCTTGATGGGCCCCTCAATTTAGATCTTTCGAGGGCATCCACCCTGTCCTTCAAACTCTCATATAAGCCCATAACAACGCTGAGTTGTTACCTGATTTCCTTACACTCCTTACATCGCGCACACACAAAGACATCCCCCGTGGCAATATCATGTTCCGTTCCAGAGAGTTCGGCAAACATTTCATAAGTCGCACATTTTTTTAGGCTCTGATGCGTTGGAGAATCGCACCCCTCAGTTCTCTCCCGAGTCACAACACCCCTGCCACTTTGTGCCCGTTGCTTTGCTGCTCTAGTTTGGGGCATGATACTTTAAATTAATAAAATCAATAAATTAAATTAATTAAATGTCGATACTACGCTATCTAATAGAAACAGTGAAGCATATTACTCTATAAATTATGTTAGAGCTACCTAACTACCTCAATTAAAAATTTGAATTCCCTACCATTATATACAAAAACAATGGCTGCAAGATTCGAACAAAATAACGGTTTTACGTATATTAAGTATTATGTATATCTACAAAAACTGTTTATCTAAATCAAAATAAAAATAACCAGCGTAACTATAACTATAAGACTACGTATTAAGTACAATATAAAATAACAATTATGTAAATAAAAGGCAAACACTTATTGTTTTTTCGGAGCCTACAACTCACAGCTGTAATTTTTAAAAAGCAAAAGGTTGGTACATTCAGCTTGATGCTGGGTTTTGCATGAGCCAATGCGAAAATCGTGTTATACTCGCATTGTTCCCCAGTATATCAGTCGCGTTGGAGCAAATTCGCATAGCAAAAATGCACTTTATAGCAGAACTGACTGTAATAAGTATAACATGTCATGCATTTATTACCTTTTTTTCCCCCTTTCTAAATCTCCAGTTTATTTTGACTATTGTGCAATGTTTTATCTTCTGTTGCTCATTAAGCTAAATCATTATTCAAGATCTACTTTTGAATTAAGTAGACGCACACTCAAAGGGCTAGTAAATTTTGAAAAAAATTAAAACCCTTTGACTTCATAAAGGAATTTGACTTCAAATTCTTCATGAAACTGAAGAATAGCGATGGTGTACTTATAAACAGCAGTGAAGGCATAATTCAAATAGCAGAAGACTACTATAGAGAATTATACAAGGAGCGAGGGAATGATACGAGCAGTGGGGAAGATGGATTGCAAAGTAGAAACACATACAACATACCCGATATTCTTCCTGATGAGGTAGAACATGCATTGAAGAAAATGAAGAATTGGAAAGCCCCAGGGGAAGATGAAGTTACTGTAGAGTTGTTAAAATTGGGAGGAAGAGACAACACGAAAACTGGCAAGGCTCTTCACAAAGTGCATTAGAAAAGGTGTGACGCCTAAGCAGTGGAATAATGCAATCATAATTTTGCTGCATAAGAAAGGAGATAGATCAGAAATTGGAAATTATAGACCAATTAGCTTGTTATCCCACATCTACAAGTTGTTCACAAGGGTCATTACTAACAGATTAGAAAGAATACTTGATGAGAATCAACCGAAAGAGCAAGCTGGCTTTAGGACAGGATTCTCAACTATGGATCACCTTCACGTTATATCACAGCTAACGGAGAAAGCAAATGAATATAAAACACCATTATGCCTGGCATTTGTGGATTATGAAAAGGCATTTGACTCCATACAGCATAAGGCAATGTTTCGGGCACTGGAAAGACAAGGCATAGATACCCCATATATTATGATTTTGAAGAAAATATATGAGAGTGCTACCTCCTTTATTAGACTAGACAAAGACAGTAGCAAATTTAAAATCGAGAAAGGAGTTCGACAAGGAGACACAATATCTCCGAAGCTGTTTACTGCTGCCCTTGAGGAAGCTTTCAGAAGATTAGACTGGTCGCAGAAAGGAGTCAATGTGAACAGAGAGTACCTAAACCATTTACGATTTGCAGATGACATTGTAGTCGTAAGCCACGATCCCAAAGAATTAGAGGAAAATCTTAATCAGTTATGCACGGCTAGTAAGGATTTTGGACTGAAGTTGAATATGGCTAAAACAAAAGTAATGATGAACAAGTATGCCACGGAAAGGGAAATAATGATTGAAGGACCAGTAATTGAAAATGTGGAGTCATATACTTATCTGGGACAAGTTATTATCTGTAATAATGATAAATGGCTGGAAGTCAAGAGAAGAATAAATTTTGGATGGATAGCATTCAGGAAATATAGTCACATACTGAAGAGCAATATCCCAGTTTGTCTGAAACGTAAAATAATGAATCAATGTATACTCCCCACCATGACTTATGGAAGTGAAACTTGGGCACTCACCAAAAGAATGGAAGAGAAGCTAAGAACTACACAGCGAAGAATGGAACGAATTATATTGGGAATCAGACTGTTAGATAAGAAGAGAAACACATGGATTAGGCAGCAAACTCAAGTAAAGGACATTCTTATCAAAACTAAAGAACTAAAATGGTCTTGGGCAGGACACATAGCTCGAAGACATGATGACAAATTGACTAAGAAAATAATAGAATTGTACCCAAGAGGAGCTAGAAGAAAACCTGGAAGACAAAGGCGGAGAAGGATAGATAAAACTCATGTGTTTTTGGGTAGTAAATGGATGGCCAGTGCTCAAAACAGAAGGAACTGGAAAGTTGCTGGAGAGGCCTTCATCCTGCAGTGGATTGAAAATGGCTGATGACAATGATGACTTCATAAATATAAATTCATATAGCATAGTGAGTGGAATGGTTCCAATCTTTTTTTTTACACACCAAGAAAAGATGGAACTTACATTGTTATGGTTTCATTTTTGTCATGAGGACCGAACTTTTGATTATTGATTTACCATTTAATATAATGTTTTCGAATTAAAATTTTTCTCCAAAATTTCTTTCTTCCTAGAAAGCAAAAGTTTGTAAATCAAGAGTGGTTTCCTTATAGTTGTAATGGTATAAAAGGAGGATTTGTTTTAAAAAATTAAAACATTCACTCCTAAAATTCCATGTAAACCGCAATAACTATGTACAGTTGTGCCCCTGTATCCGCTGATTCGTTACTTGCAGTTTACCACGGAAAAAAACAGAAAAACTGAACCCATTCTAATCGCGTAAAATTGACATCGCAAAAAATAAAGGGAAGCCTTGTATTGATGCTTCCCTTTATTTTTTATGATGTGAATTTTAAATTGAATAGCTTCCTTTTATTTTTTACAGTGTCGCATATAGTGTGGTCACGAACGTTATAATGGCTCTTTAGAGATTTAATGGATGCACTGTTTTCAAACTTTTGAATAATTTCAAAAAAAAAGTTTTTGTTTAATTTGAAAGCACAACTCTCGCGTTTTCCCATCATTTTTGTGATTTCTAAAAAAAAAATAAAAATAAAAAATAGCTACTGTAAAAAAAAAAAAAAAAAAAAAATTCAACATCTCTGACACAAATAATGAAACAAAATTTGTTCTTTTGCGGTGCAACAGAACACAACAATCAACAATGCATTAAATCAAACTAAACATTTGGTCCTTTTTTTTTTTTTTTTTGAGCGGTAGGTGTAAAGACAGCGGGTGTTGCAAGATAATAGGTACACTAATTTCCCAGTGACGACTTATAATGCCGGTTCTTGTTGCTTATTTACGACTTGCAAAATATCTGTTTATACCTATTCTAGTTATTACTTGAATTTTATGATTTCTGGTTGGTTTTTTTATTTTTTTTTTTATTTATTTAGAGTCTTGAAGTGCCCCGATAAATTGAGTCTGCTGTACTTTATTATTACCGTATTATGTTGGTAATATCTTACTGTGTGTTCAATTTATCAATTAAACTTTATTATATGTGTGTATGTACAAGAAAATCACATTATATATGGAGTCAGCAGGTGTTCGCTAATATCTGCTGTTTCAGCCATCCACAGTAGGTCTTGGAATGTGTCCCCCCATGGATACAGGGGGCTTACTGTAATATTTATTTAAGATATATGTCCTAATAACAAAATTTTAAGCTAGTTTAATAATAAGGTTTTAAAATAATAATCCAGTGGCTTTCACTCACCTCTCTTATGGCAGCGATAGTATCTGAGTGGAAACAGAAGGTGCTAAGAATCTCTGGGTAGGACCGGGCTGCCATGCATGGAATCTGATATAAGATTGCTCATCAGTGGAGATAGGATTAGCATTAACATTAATAGAGGTATATGATGCAAGAGAGCAAGCTTATACAGCATCAGCAAAAAAAAAAAAAAAAACCCTCCCATCCATTCGCTTCAAATGTTTGTCTAGTTCTGCCTTGAAATTATTTAATCTGTCAACTTCTACAATGACAGATGGAAGTTTGTTCCAGCAATCAACCACCTGCTGGCTAAAGGCAAACTTCTACACATTTATTCTATAACTGTCTTTCCTCAATTTGAATTTATGAATAGTTAATCTAGGCAAGAGGAAGAATCACATCAGCATTGTTTTGGCGCATTATAGCCATAGTTGCTAATGTGCCAATAAAATCCAACCAAATCAAACATCAGCATTGAATGGTTTGAGCAAGCTCAAACCATTCAAGCTTATACACCTCGCAGGTGCCAAGTCTCCAGACACTGTAACTTGCAAAACCTAAGCCTTTCTTCATAAGAGCAACCCTTTGTTCCATTCACTAATCTTGTTGCCCTTCTCTGTAACCAGCAGCTCTACATCCTTCTTAAAATCAGGCCTCCAGACCTGTATACAGTACTCAAGGTTGGTCTTACCATCCTTGCTAGCAAAATTCCTCTATATCATTGACAAGACACCATGAGCTACTCTTGCAGTCTGTCTGCACTGCTCAGAAAATTTCATATCTGACTGCACAGTTCTCCCCAGGTCCTTTTCATTCTCTACCACCCTGAGTGTAGTACCATACAGTTGATACATTACTCTGGGGTTACTGTTACCCATATGTTGTACTTTACATTTGTTAATGTTAAACTTCAGTTGCCACCTCTCAGCCCATCTGCTCAACTTTTCTAGATCCTGTTGCAGCAGCGTACTGTCATTAGTGCGTACTGTCCATAAATTTTTATTTATAATCCAATTGAAGATAATTTAATGGTGCCCCCAGAATGGCATTCTTTTTTGAATTATGTGAAATATCACTTAAAAATGAAACGAAAACCAACTACGATACTGGACCAAATGAAATCATTAACAAAATGAAAGACTGACCATTATGCCCCATCTTGACAGAGGGCCACAAGACCAATAATGGTCAGGGAATCACTTCATTTCGAACATTAGTCAAATCCAAGCATACATGAACCAACACATTGATTGATCTGATATGCTATGGATTTGAATAATGGTGGCCCTTATGCAGTGAGAAATTATAACAGAAACAGAAAAATGGCATTCGCAAGGCAACACAATACAACTGACACCTAACTGTTGAACCAAAATATATAACAGAAATTGGGATTAAGAAGGCTGTATAAACATGCATTAACTAACTGACTCACTATTACCTTGTGATATAAATTGATTATTTGTGATGTTAAAAATATTAAGAAAATTAAATTAGATGTGTTGCAGAATATCTTAAAATACCGTTATGATTGGACTAAATTCAATAGCAAAGCTTAATTTAGACAGTACTCACCTTATATAATCTGCAGTTGTTATTTGAAGTAGGATGGATAGATAATTTTTGGGTTTGAAAAGTTTAAATAATTTAGAGTTTAAATGAGTTAATTAGTAAGGATACAGGATTAAAATTAAAACGGAATTAAAATATGCTCAGGGAAGTAGAAGTGCACAACTCCGTTGCCGACCGGGCTAGCCGAGTGGGTAAAGTACCTGCCTGGCAACCCAAAGGTCGCGGGTTCGATTCCCGCCTCAGGCTTGGATCAAAGTACTGCAAAAACCTTGGGAGGTGCAATATGGCCACAGAAGCCGATGCGCCAACAACTACCAAAAAAAAAAAAAAAAAAAACAACTCCGTCCTTGGTTGTCATTGAAGAATTAATTTATTAAAAACTATAAATTAATTATTCTGAGCAAGATGAAGGATCCCATCAGCATTGAGCATGCTCAAACCACTCAAGGCTTTTTACACCTCAATCAGATCAGCTCGCATGTGCCTAGTCTCCAGACACTGTAATTTGCAAAATTTAAGCCTTTCTTCGTAAGAGCAACCCTTTGTTCCATTCACTAATCTCATTGCCCTTCTCTGTACTCGTTCCTACAGCTCTACATCCTTCTTAAAACGAGGCCTCCAGACCTGTATACAGTATTCAAGGTGTGGCCTGACCATTGCCTTATACAAGGGGATAATCACCTCCTAATCCCTGCTAGAAAAATTCCTGTATATCATTGAAAAGACACTATGAGCTACTCTTGCAGACTGTCTGCACTGTTCAGAAAACTTCATATCTGCCTGCACAATTACCCCCAGGTCCTTTTCATTCTCTACCACTGTCAATGTAGTACCACAGAGTTGATACGTCACTCTGTGGTTACTGCTTCCCATGTGTAGTAGTTTACATTTGTAAATGTTAAACTTCATTTGCCACCACTCAGTCCATCCGCTCAACTTTTCTAGATTCTGTTGCAGCAGCGGACTACCATTAGTGTCCTTAACAACCCTGCCAACCTTTGTATCATCTGAAAACTTGGGCATTAAGCTTGATATACCATAATCAATATCATTTATAAATACAGAAAACAACAATGGACCCAACACTAAACCCTGAGGGACTTCACTAATAACATTAGTCCATGAAAAGCAGTGTCCATTGATTACCACTCTGTCTTCTGCCACTCAACCATCACTTTATCCGTAGCAGCAATTTGACTCCAATGCCACACTGCTCCAATTTGTGCAGCAGTCTTCCATGTACAACAGTATCAAAAGCCTTTCTAAGATCCAAATACAGTGGATTCCGGTTATTTGGGCGACCGGTTAATTGGGGCAGTCATTTATTTGGAGCAAATCTTAAAAAAACAGAAACCAATTGAGAAAATAGCCAGGGTTTACTTCGCTTAATTGGGGCAGGAGACTGCAGTACTGGAGATTACTCTACGATTGTCTCCGACGGTACCATGTGGTTTGGTTGAAATTCTGGACGTCACAACCATAAAACAATTAGCAGTTACCTGTTTATTGGGCTTTTCTGATTAGTGAAATCTATCATAAACGGACAGTAAACTCTATCTTACTGAATTTGCGATAATACCGACAGCTGGAATTCTGTGGGTTATTATGGTGAAATGTGTTTACACTTCCATGAAATCTTCTCTTCATTCCTATTTTTAAAGCTTTGTAACTCGTTACTCCGTTCTCACTTGTGTGTATTGTGTTACTTGCAATTTCTGTAAAGTGTTCTTTGTTATTGATTGCTTATCTTTTTACTGTTTTAAATTTTAATCACCACCCACAAATGTCAGTGAACAGAAATGTCAACTAGTTCGTATGAGCCGACCGGGCTAGCCGGGTAGGTAAAGTGCCTGCCTGGCAACTCAAAGGTCGCGGGTTCGAATCCTGCCTCGGGCTTGGATCAAAGTACTGCAAAAACCTTGGGAGGTGCATTATGGCCACAGAAGCCGATGCGCCAACAACTACCAAAATAAAAAAAAATAAAAAAAAATAGTTCGTATGTACGTATTAATTATTCCGATTATCACGTATATTTTTCCGATTTTCACGTATCATTTAATTTTTTAATTGATAAGGTAATAAAGGGTAAATTTGTGCTTAATATATCTTTGCTTTTATAGCCTGTGGATAATATTCCTCCTGTTTTCGCTAATTAGAATCGCTGTTTAATAGAATTAAAATTCAATTCACAAACATGATCACAATTTCCGGCGCTTACTATACATTGCATAGTGAACGGTACTTTACTATGTTGAGTTCATCATAACGGGATTTGATTGTACAGTGAACCAATTGTGAATGGGAGGGGTACATTGTATTTTTAACTATTTACGTGAAACTTCAGATAATTGGGGCAGCCGCTTAATCGGGCCAAAGGCCAAATTATAATGGCCACATGACTGGGTCAGAGCATATCTGGCACGGCTGGTGGGGTTCTCACTGTCAGCCATGGTTAGTAACTACGAAAAGTGGTCAAAGGAGGGAAAACCCATGAACCGCTGGCAAGATATTGGACAACCATGGCACATCGATGCTTGAAGTGAGTTGAAGGCTATCCCGGATGGTACGTGGTGACAGAATGGCGACTGTGGTGCAATTCGCCGGTAATTGGAATTCTGATGACGGGAGTAATGTGGCACAAGACAGTACATCTAACCCTGCTGAAAATGGGGCTGCATAGCTGCAGGCCACTCAGAGTGCCCGTACTAACCACGGTCACCAGCAACAGTGCCTACAATGGGCACTCGAGCATCAAAACTGGACCTTGAGTGATTGGAAGGTCGTCTGGTCTGATAAATCTCGTTTCCTGTTGCACCATTTGGACAGATGGATACGCGTGTGTCGTTTACCTGGTTAAGTGATGGTGGTGTGGAGTCATGCTTTGGGCAATGTTCTGCTGAGATACCTTTGGTCCAATCATCCATGTGCTGGGCAATCTGATATCTACAACCTACCTAAACATCATTGCTGACCAGATACACCCTTTCATGGCAATGTTCTTCCCCTCTAGTGGTGGTGCCGTCTTTCAGCAGGATAATGCACCATGCCACACGAGCCGGATTGTTCAAGACTGGTTCACGGAACATGAGGAAGACTTCCAGGTATTGCCATGTCCTCCAAATTCCCCACACGTCAATCCCATCAGGCATCTGTGGTTTGTTTTGGAACAGCAATTCTGATCTGCAGTGTCTCGACCATGAACTTTACAGGAAAAGGATCTTCTGGTTATGCGTTGGTACCAGATACTGCAAGACACATTTAGAAATCTTGTAGCATCAGTACGCACCGGGTATGAGCTGTTTTGGCTGCATTTGGAAGACCAACATAATATAGATAGGTGGTCATAATGTTTTGGATGATTGGTGTGCATATATATATATATATAACTTTTTTTATGAAAATCCCAAACATGAGAGGTATTAGAACCTATAGTACATAGTACTGTTGGGTTGGAAATGGAGAAGACAAGAGAAGATATTTGTTGACATTAGACTTGAACTTCTGTAGACTGTAATTTTCAGGAAATACATATACAGCAAGGTTGTTCCATCAAACAGCAGTTGAATGAATAAACGAGGAAGATGAAATGTTTGTTCTGTGAGTTTGAAGTTAGCATTAGCATTAGTAGAGGCATATGATGCAAGAAAGCAAGCTTTTGCAGCATCAGCCAAAAAAACCCACTTCCACTTCACCCCTCCATTCTTTCAAAATACCTGTCCAGCTGAGCCTTAAATTTATTTAGGCTATCAACTTCCATGACAAGGGATGGAAGTCTGTTCCACCAACCAAGGCCCCGAGTGCCAAGCGATATTAGTGACCACAGCGCCTTTCCAGAGTGATTATCTAGTACGCTTAATTGTAAATACGTTATACCTGAGTTTCGAAAGTCCGATAACTCCTGAATATTATAATTAAATAGATATATTCAAATACTATAACCTAGAAAGGACAACCACCTTTCTTTAATCCCTCTTTTTATTTTTAGTTATTACTAACCCTTTTCTTCGCTTGGGTCACTAGGCGGCACCGCTCTTGCCTCCACGTGGCGGGGCTGGTAACCTGGGAGAAAAAGACAATCTCCCGGGGCCAAAAAGAGCATATCATGAGTAAATCAAACTCAGACTTATCTGGGCTGCCAGACGCAACCCAGATATCAAAAAAGAAAGACAGTTCCACAGCAGGAACGGCAAAGCGCCAAAAAACTGAGCCAGAGACATATCCAATTCCAACCTATCTGATCATCCATTCAACTGGTGAGAATGCAGTTGGCAAACTTTCTCCCTTTAGAATTCAAAAGGAATTGGAAAGTAAAGCAGGATCTCCGAAATCCGTAAAAAGACTCAGATCAGGAGATCTTCTCATAGAGACGTCTAATACCAAACATTCTGAGCGACTTCTGAAAACAAATTACTTTGCAGGTCTCCCAGTAACTGTAACACCCCACAGATCACTAAACACCTCTAAAGGAGTGATCTCAAACTGGGACTTACTAGATGTAACTGAAGAAGAAATGCTAGAAGAACTGAAAGAACAAGGAGTTACTCATGTCAAGAGAATCTCCACGAGAAAAGATGGTAATCTGATCCCTACCCGCAATCTGATCTTGACCTTTAACACACCGAATCGTCCATCATCCATTAAGGCCGGATATCTGGTATGTAATGTCAGACCGTATGTCCCAAACCCGCTACGGTGTTTCCGATGCCAGAAGTATGGACATTCCCAAACAGCTTGCCGGGGAACCCCTACTTGCGCAAAGTGTGGTTCAATCGAACATGATTGCGAAAACTGTAATGCTCCTCAATCAGTATGTCCAAATTGCAAGAAAGATCATCCCGCTTATGCCAGAATATGCGAGCGCTGGAAAAGTGAGAAACTTATCCAGAAATATAAAACTGAGCATAATGTTTCTTACCAAGAAGCAAAAAGAATCATCTCACCACCAACTCATGCAGACAGACCTACGTATGCCCAAGCCATCAAAAAATTCCAATCAACCGGATCGCAAACTGAACTAACAGTATCCCCAAAACAGTCTTTCTCAAATTACGTAAAATCTTTGTACAGTGCAACTCAAACCCAAGCAGTAAATACACCAATTACCATACCACAAGAAAATGTCCAGAGTCCGGATCAAGGACCCAAAGAAAAACATATCCTAACTTCTAGTCACCAACAACAAATGGACACTGAAGAAAAATCAGCAGATGACCCTGTTCTTCAAATTTTTGTTGAAGAAGACATGGACACCGAAAGGCCTTCCTTCCCAAAAAAAGATAAAAGCAAAAATGAAAAACAGAAAACTTCAGCAACCCGAAAACGCTCAGAAAGCCTAATAAGAGATAAATAATGCACAGAATAATACAGTGGAATTGTCGTGGATTCCGTGCCAATATCGATGACCTATACGATCTTTCTTGTAAGTACTCACCAATATGTCTCTGCCTTCAAGAGACGTATTTAAAACCCCAAAATACACCAAAACTGTCTCGTTACAACATTATTAGAAAAGACAGAACCAATGGGAATATTGCACATGGTGTAGCCATTTTAACAAACCAACATATTGCTACCAAACAGGTCTCACTGAACTCTCCCCTCGAGGCAGTAGCAGTCCGTGTGGCAGTTGACATCCATATGACAATCTGCTCCTTATACATCCCACCAAGCTATACCTTCCAACAAAATGATCTCAACAATCTTATAGCTCAACTCCCAACACCTTTCCTCATTTTGGGAGACTTAAATGGTCATCACACTCTATGGGGTAACAACAACATCGACCAAAGAGGAAAACTAATTGAACAGTGTCTAGACTATAACAACCTCCTTCTTCTAAATGACGGTTCACCAACATACGTTCACCTTCCTTCAGGAACAAGCACTGCAATAGACTTGTCTATCTGTTCAGCAACCTTATATCCTATTCTAAAGTGGACGATAAACAACGATCCGCTACATAGCGATCATTTCCCCATAATAATTGAATTACTTAATAAGCCCTCTCATTATCCTACTAAAATTCCACATTGGCTCACTGAAAAAGCTGATTGGCAGTCCTATAAAAAATTAACTAAGCTTGATTCCGAAATAATCCAAAATTCCACAACTGATGAAGCAGTTGACTATGTCACAAAATCGATATTACATGCAGCAGAACAAACTATCCCGAAATCCTCATCTAAATTACCGATTCATCCAAAAACCTGGTGGAGTGATGAATGCCTTGTGGCTAAAAAAGAGCAAAGCAAAGCTTGGAATTCTTTTCGCCGGAGTCCAACTACAACCAATCTCATTCAATATAAGCGCGCTAGAGCAAGAGAGAGATATGTCAGACGCTGCAATAAAAAGGCTGCTTGGATCCGATTCACTTCAACTATTAATCAAACAACGCCTACACATAAAATTTGGAAAGCAATCAGAAAAATGAGTGGCAAATATAAAACGATACCTCTACCCATCATGGAATGGAGAGGGCAGTATGTAAATGATCCTGCTGAAATTGCCAATATACTGGGCGAAACCTTTGCAAAAACATCAGCAATAGAAAGTTATACACCGACTTTCAGAAGATTAAAAACAAGTTTAGAAAAACAAAAGTTAAACTTCTCTTCAAAAGGAGATGAACAATACAACTTACCTTTTACCATTCACGAATTACACAGAGCCTTGTCAACATCTAGACGCAGTGCTGTAGGACCAGATAATATTCACTATTCCATGATTCAGAAACTTAGTACCGAATCATTACAGTTACTTCTTCATCTATTCAATAGACTCTTCCTGGAAGATAAATTCCCTAATCAATGGCATCGTGCCACAGTCCTTGCCTTCCCTAAACCAGGTAAAGACCCTACAAATCCCACTCATTATAGACCAATTGCCTTGACCAGCTGCATTTGCAAAACTCTCGAAAAGATGGTGAACCGCCGACTGATCTGGTACCTTGAAAATCTCAATCTTCTACATTCTGCACAATACGGTGTCAGACAAAACAGATCTACACTAGATATACTAGTCAGACTAGAAAATTCCATCCGAAATGCATTCCTCAGATCGGAACACCATGTGTTAGTCTGCTTTGACATCAGTAAGGCCTATGATTCCACGTGGAAGTATGGAATACTCCGTGAATTACATCGTCATGGACTTCGGGGTCACCTCCCGATTTTCATACAGAATTTTCTATGCAAGCGTACATTCCAGGTTCGATTCAAAACCTCACTGTCCCAAGTATTTTCCCAAGAAGAAGGAGTTCCTCAAGGCTCTGTACTCAGTGCTTCACTTTTTATAATTGCAATAAACACCATTGCCGGACAAATTCCAAACACTATTGATAAAGCACTGTTTGTAGACGACCTGAGTATTTGGTGTCATGCAAAAAACATGAATACTATTGAGAGACAGTTGCAAGGGGCAATAAATAAGATCTGTTCATGGGCTCAGACTAATGGATTTCAACTTTGTCCGGAAAAAACATTTTGCATCCATTTTTGCCACCAACGAAAACTCCATCCCAATCCAGAGCTAGAACTGAATCGCCAACCAATAGCAGTTCAACCGAGCATACGGTTCTTAGGAATCACTTTAGACCAGAAACTCACCTTTGTTGAGCATATCAAAAGACTAAGAAACTCATGTCAACAAAAATTAAATATCATCCGGGTTCTCTCTGCAACTAATTGGGGAGCTGATCGCCTTACTTTATTACGGCTATATAGAGCATTAATAAGATCAAAGCTTGACTACGGAGCACAAGTCTATAGTTCAGCAAGACCTAGTGCCCTTCGCTGGCTTCACCCTATCCATCATAGTGGCATACGGATTGCATTAGGAGCATATCGCACGTCTCCAATACATAGCTTATATGCTGAAGCACACGAACCTCCTCTTTCGATCAGGCGACAACAACTGATACTACGTTACGCCTATAAAATTAGATCTATGCCAGAACACCCAAATTGGCAGATACTTTTTTCATCACAGCACACCAGGTTATACCAAAACCGCCCTAATGTTAATCGTCCTTTGGGCATGAGAATAAAACACCTCTTAGAAGAACTAAATCTGACCTTAGACAATGTGGCAAATAGCCTCCCATCCTCTCTTGCTCCTTGGAATATCATTCCGCCCTCATGTGACTTACATCTACATGAATGGAATAAATCTACATTGCATAGAGAAAACTTCTTGCAGCTATACCATGCAGTAGTGAACCAGTTTCCTAGCTTTTCCATAGTACATACTGATGGATCAAAGAATGATGTCCACGTTGGAATCGCCGCAGTTTTCCCAAACATCACATTAGCTTATCAGTTATCACGTGAGTTCAGTATATTTTCCGCAGAACTAATAGCAATTCAGGTTGCACTGAATCATATCGAGTCTTCCGATATTAACAACAGCATTATTTTCACAGATTCCTTAAGTGCCCTTCAAGCACTAAAAAACACAATGAACATGACCCACCCAGTCGTGGAAAGAATAGTCAACTCTCTGCATACCTTATCAGTACTTGGAAAAAACATACACTTCTGCTGGGTCCCAGGACATATGGCAATTCCTGGAAATGAACTAGCGGACAATGCTGCCAAATTAGCTCACCTTTCATCTGAGAACAAGTGGAAAGTGCCTCATCAAGACTATCGACCAATAATCCATGAAAAATGCACGCGCCAATGGCAGTTATTATGGGAAAATCAGCCAAACAATAAACTTTGAAGTATCAAGCCAAACCTTGAGCGATGGCCTTCCAGCTTCAGTTCAATCCGACACCAGGAGGTAATATTGGCTCGTCTGCAAATAGGACATACAAATGTAACTCATGGTTATCTTTTAAGAGGAGAGATACCCCCTCAATGTCATCACTGTAATACAATGCTCACAGTGAAACACATTCTGGTCGAATGCACAAAATATACAAGAGAACGCCAGATGCTTTGCACTTCAGCCACAACAAAAGATCCTACACTCACCTCAATTTTAAACAATGAGACAAATGTCTCAAGCATTTATAATTTTCTCAAGATAATTAAAGTATATCACCTCCTTTAGTTAGAAAAACCTTTTGGTCCCTTCTTTCCATTTTCTCTATTTGAAAAGAAATTACATGCATAGTTACCATATGCATGGCGCACTATGGCCATAGTTGCCGATGCGCCCGATAAATTCCGAAACAAACAAACAAACAAATCCACCAACCAACTACCCGCTGGCTAAAGGCAAATTTCCGCATGTCTATCCTACATCTGTCTTTCCTCAATTTGAATTTATGCCCTCTCAGGTGATTATTCTGAGCAAGAGGAAGAATCCCATCAGCTTTGAGCATGCTCAAACCATTCCAGGCTTTATACACCTCAATCAGATCACCTCGTTGATAGGTGCCTCCGTAGCCAGGTGGGAAGGAGCAGCAGTGCATAGCACACACTTCTTGATTAGACCGGGGTTCGAGCCCGTCACCACTAAATACAGAGGATGCGGAAAGGTCAGGGAATGACCACCGCATATCCTGGAGCAATATGGCGTTAGTTGCTAATGCTCCTAAAAACCAAATAACTAACTAACTAACTAACCTCGCTGGTGCTTAGTCTCCTGACACTGTAATTTGCAAAACTTAAGCCTTTCTTCTTAAGAGTACCCCTTTGTTCCATTCACTAATCTTGTTTCCCTTCTCTGTACTCGTTGCAGCAGCTCTGCATCCTTCTTAAAATCGACCTCCACTGGATGCAGAGAATAACTTTGATATTATATATTTGGATCTTAGAAAGGCTTTTGATACTGTTGCACATGAAAGACTGCTGCACAAATTGGAGCATTGTGGCATTGGTGGCAAATTGCTGCTATGGATAAAGGGATGGTTGAGTGGGAGAAGACTGAGTGGTAATCAATGGATGCTGCTCATCATGGACTAATATTATTATTGGAGTCCCTCAGGGTTCAGTGTTGGGTCCATTATTGTTTTCTGTATTTATAAATGATATTGATGATGTTATATCAAGCTAATGTCCAAGTTTGCAGACGATATAAAGGTTGGAAGGGTTGTTAAGGACACTACTGACGCTTGTTATTTTTGCTTGTTATTTTGCTTTTTTTTAGGAGCATTAGCAACTAAGGCCATATTGCTCCGGGATATGCGGTGGTCATTCCCTGACCTTTCCGCATCCTCCGTATTTGGTGGTGACGGGCTCGAACCCCGGTCTAATCAAGAAGCTTGTGCTATGCACTGCTGCTCCTTCCCACCTGGCTACGGAGGCGCCACTACTGACGCTATGCTGCTGCAACAGCATCTGGGAAGGTTGAGCAGATGGGCTGAGAGGTGGCAAATGAAGTTTAACATTGACAAATGTAAAGTACTATATATGGGAGAGCAATGTATCAACCCCAGAGCAACGTATCAACTCTGTGGTACTACACTGATGACAGTGGTAGAGAATGAAAAGGACTGGGGGTAATTGTGCAGGCAGATATGAAGTTCTCTGAGCAGTGCAGACGGGCTGCAAGAGTAGCTCATAGTGTCTTGTCAATGACATACAGGAATTTTTCTAGCAGGAATAAGGAGGTGATTATTCCCTTGTATAAGGCAATGGTCAGGCCACACCTTGAGTACTGTATACAGGTCTGGAGGTCTCATTTCAAGAAGGATGTAGAGCTGCTGGAATGAGTACAGAGAAGGGCAACAAGATTAGTGAATGGAACAAAGGGTTGCTCTTACGAAGGAAGGCTTAAGTTTTGCAAATTAGAGTGTCTGGAGACTAGGCACCTGCGAGATGATCTGATAGAGGTGTATAAAGCCTTGAATGGTTTGAGCTTGCTCAATGCTGATGGGATTCTTCCTCTTGCTCAGAATTTATGCTCTCTCACCTGAGAGGGCATAAATTCAGATTGAGGAAAGAGAGGTGTAGGATAGATGTACGGAAATTTGCCTTTATCCAGCTGGTAGTTGGTTGGTGGAACAGACTTCCATCCCTTGTTGTCAATCATTCTATTGCTATTCAAACTGACCCTCCAAACATTTCTTTTGCAGATTGGGCCAGGTCTGTGCTTAATGCTAAGACACAACCTGCCAAACACAAGCAACTGGAACAAGGAATTAATACTCCAATTTCAGTTCCGCCTAACATGCCAGAAACTACAAAAAAAGCAGAAAAAACAGTACCTACAGATCATGCTCAGACCAAGAAACAATTCCCTATACATATGGATGTTGACAAGAAAACTGACCAAGAAGAAACTATATTAGAACTTCATGCAGAAGAACACATGGATACAGAGAGACCAGTTTTCCCCAAAAAAGACAGAAATAAATCAGATCGTTACAAACAAACTGCTTCAAAAAAAACAGACAGATCAAAACATAACTCCTAAAAGCAAGTAATGCAGCACATACTCCAATGGAATTGCAGAGGCATCCGAGCCAATATTGATGATATATATGACCTGATTAATAAGTACAATCCAGTGAGTGTTTGTCTGCAAGAAACAAATTTAACACCACAAGTAACTCTCTCAATTAGAAACTTCACAATGTACAGAAAAGACAGGAATACTGCAAAATCCGCACATGGAGGAGTAGCAATACTAGTTAACTCTAAAATCCCAGTTTGACATATCTCTCTACAGACTGACTTGGAAGCTGTTGCTGTGCGTATTGCGCTTGGAATAACACTAACTCTTGTTTCAATATACCTCCCACCAAACAGACTTTTCATGCTTAAAGAACTAGAAGATCTTATAGCACAATTGCCAGAACCTTTCTGCCTTTTTGGAGATTTCAATGGGCATCACCCGTTGTGGGGATCTTCAAGCATGGATGATGGAGATATTACTGAATCAACAGCAGTTAAACTTGCTAAATACTGGCCATCACACTTATGTCCATCTACCCACAGGCTCCACTTCAGCAATTGATCTGTCAATCTGTTCTCCCATACTGTTCCCCAGTATGGAGTGGTCAACCTTATATGATCCACACAGCAGCGATCATTTTCCAATTATATGTAAAATACAAACAAAACAATCCCACTCTCCAGATTACAGAGTAAAATGGAAATTCACAAAAGCGAACTGGACAAAATATTCATTCTGTGTTTATTTTGATGATCAATTTATTAAAACACAACCAATAGATAAAGTCACAGAGCACATCACAGCACAAATTTTGGCAGCAGCTTCTGAGGCAATTCCTCAATCCTCTGCAAACCAAAAAAGACATGCAAAACACTTGTGCAAAACAAGAAAAAAATAAACCTTGGAACCTATTTCGTAAGTTTCCTACAACAGCCAGCCTCATTTTATATAAAAAAACAAAAGGCAAGGGCACGACAAATCAGGAAACAAGCCAAAAAATAAGCGTGCATAACATTTGCCAGTACCATCACGGACACCAGCAGTCGGCTAATATGGAAGAAAATACAACAACATTCCGTTTTCTGCTCCAATCTTGATTAAGAATGGATGAGAAGTCTCCTCCCCAAAGGAAATAGGCGATTTCCTTGGAGAGACCTTCAGTCAGATATCATCAGCTTCTGCGTACGACAATCCTTTCCTGAAAATCAAAACCTCTGCAGAAAAATATAAATTAAATTTCAACACCACCCAATCCCTTCCTTATAATCAACTATTCATCCTAGCTGAACTCCAAGAAGCTCTGAACAGATCAGCAGGACCGGACGGAATCTACTATATAATGCTTAAACACCTAAATAATACAGCTTTAAGATTATTACTAGTATTCAACAACCGGATATTTCTTGAATGTGTTTATCCTTCCTCATGGCATCATTCTGTAATTCTTGCCTTTCCAAAACCAGGAAAGGATCAATCGCTTCCACAAAACTACCGACCAATTTCCCTAACCAGCTGTTTGAGTAAAACACTAGAAAAAATGATAAATAGGAGATTAAAATGGATACTAGAAAGCAAAATGCTACTAAATATCAACCTATATGGTTTCCGACAAAACAGATCCTGCTTGGACCCTATGGTAAGAGCTGAAACTAACATTCGGAATGTTAAAAATGAACATCTGGTAATGGTGAGTCTAGATATTGAAAAGGCATTCGATACCACTTGGAGGTATGGCATTCTTCGAGAGCTGTATTATACCCTAGGGTTGAGAGGACACATACCTCAATTCATCCAGAACTTTCTCAAGTGCAGAACTTTTCAAGTTCGTCACCAGAATGTACTTTCATAATATTTTATTCAAGAAGAAGGGGTGCCTCAAGGATCCATACGTAGTCCTACCCTCTTCGCAATTAGACTAAATACCATGACGCAGAATATTCCCAAAACCGTAGAAATATATATGTATGCCGACGATCTTGCTATATCATGCCATTCACCAACAATAAACAGCATAGAGAGACAGTTACAACTTTCCATAAATAAGTTAGAGACATGGACTGTAAAAAATGGTTATCGCCTGTCAAAACAAAAGACAATTGCAGTTCATTTTTGTAAAAAGCACAGATTACATCCAGAGCCTGAACTTAAATTAAAAAACCAACCAATCCCTCTTGCCAGCAATATCCGCTTTTTAGGTTTAATATTAGATACTAAACTTAATTTTGCCATGCACATAACTTATCTCAGAACTCTCTGCTTGAAAAAACTCAATATACTCAGAGCCATCTCTGCCATGGCATGGGGTGCAGATAGATGAACTCTCCTGCATTTGTATCGTTCGCTCATCAGGTCCTGTCTAGATTATGGTTCGATAGTACACGACTCAGCTAGGAAAACTGTACTTACAAGACTGAATACAATACAGCACAGTGCTCTTCGCACTGCTCTTGGAGCTTTTCGAACATCTCCTGTCCAAAGTCTCTATATAGAGGCAAACGAACCACCACTCCACCTCAGAAGGAAAATGTTACTCCTCACCTATGCAGCCAGGATTAAAAGCTTTCCAGATCATCTGAATCAACTGCTACTTTTCAGTCCTGAAAGGGTAATATTCTATAACAATAAACCCACTGAAAATAGACCAACTGGTATTAGACTACAAGATTTGATGCATTGCTGGAATGTTCATTTTGAAAACACACTCAAAGAAACCAAAATATCTGATCTGTCTTGGTCCTCAAACCCACCTTACTGTGATACCTATTTCCAACAATGGGGAAAAAAGTCCATGGAAAGCTGTTACATCAAGCAACTGCACGAAGGACATGCTGATAGCAATGGGCAGAGCTGCTTAATATATACTGATGGCTCAAAATCAGATGATGCCGTAGGTGCTGCAGCAGTCTTTCCCACATTTACAGTATCTGTATCTCTCCCGACTGAATGTAGCAGTTATACTGCAGAACTTTATGCAATCCACCTAGTTATATACAATATCAATATCTGTCTCAACACTAATAGTTTAACATATACAGACTCCATGAGTGCACTTTCCGCAATAAGTAACAATTTCTCAACCCCACATCCCATAGTAAAAGAAATCCGGTCTCGTCTAAATCATTTGAGGAATCTGAATCGTACCGTAAGTTTCTGTTGGATTCCAGGGCATGCTGGAATCACAGGTAACGAAACAGCAGACCAGGCAGCCAAGCACCCAAAGAGCAACGCACCTCCGTCTTACCAAGTACCCTATATAGATTTACTAAAACATATCCGACGTATCTGTAGGGACCAATGGTTAAACATTTGGAAGACACAGACAAACAATAAATTATTTGAAATTAAACAAGAACCACAAATATGGAGCTCGAGCTTGAGGAAAAACAGGCATGAAGAAGTAATACTGGCAAGATTGCGCATAGGGCACACACACACACCTGACCCACTTGTTCCTGCTCATGGGCGATGACCCTCCTGTATGCATGCATTGTTCATCACAACTTACAGTTTGACATATTAGATTGTTCATATTATTCCCATATCAGAAATACTACCTTCCTTTCTCTGACACAAATGCAAAAACCTTTATCACTAACCCACCTATTGGGAAACAATGCCAATCTGGATGAGCTTTTCGCTTATCTCAAACAAATTAGACTTTATGAATATATCTAATAACAAATAAGGCAAACTCCGGTACCATTCCAAATATTTGAATAGGCACATTTTGGCCTCAGTTGCCCTTGTGCCGAAAAACCTGTGCACCAACAACAACAACCATCCCTTGTTGTGGAAGTTGATAGCCTAAATAAATTTAAGGCTCAGCTGGACAGGTATTTCGAACAAACAGAGGGGTGAAATGGAAGTGTGTGTGTTTTTTTTTTTTTTGGCTTCTGCTGCATAAGCTCGCTTTCTTTTATCATATGCCTCTACTAATGCTAAAAGTAAAATTATTGCTATAATCCAATCCATTGGCAAAACTAACCAATGTGATTCTCTTGGAAAAGATGAAATGGCAGAAATATAAGTGAAAATTAAATTTAATGAGAACCGATTAATTGGTGCATCCCTAATTCACTGCCATATTCCTGAAACCAGTTCGAAACTTTTTCTAGGCCTTGTGGCATGGTGCTTTGTCCTATTGCTAGATGTTGCAGTTGTCTAGATATGCTGTCATTATGTAGGAGTGTACGTGGTTGATGACAATAAAAAATTAGGTATTTGGCCAACCTTTGGGCATTTCTTAATGTATGATTTTTAATTATGAATTTGATTAATTATTTTTTTTATAAATTACTATTAAACCAGTAATATATTTCCAAAAGCATATAAATGCACATCGGTATATCCCTGAAAAATATCTTTTAAGCATATATGCTAAAAATAGATTTTTAAAATAGTCTTAAGTTTTTCATTATACACTTTACTTTTAAAAATTTAAAGAATTTGAGAGCTAGATTTGCCTCTGCCACTTTCCCATGCTTAATTGAATTTCTGTAATCAGAAGCATAATATAATTAAATCTAATTATAAAGGTTTATTATTATTATTGTTCTTGTTTTTTTTTTTTATTAGTGTTGTTGACAGTGACAGCAGCCGGATGTAGAGTTGAAGTGCAATGCATTCAGAAATTTCATGTCATATCAACAGCTCATTGATGACTGCTGTATTTTGGGTGCTAAGCTGTGCTGGCTGGACACTAGTACTAAAAACCTGGCAGAAAGACTTACAGAAATTAAAATAAGAATTTCACTTACTCTTTCAGTTGCATAGAGTGCAATGTCCATTAACAAAAATTGAAACAACTTTTTGACTGAACAACATCAATCAATAACTTGTAATGTGAATTACATCATCCACTAGAAAATTATAATCCAACTAACACACTTAAAATGGAAACAGTAACATAAGATATGAAATCAGAAACTAAATTATTCTATGTCCCTCTAGAAGTAATTTTTCCGAAATGTTTATTTTTATTACAAACTCGTTGCATTCTCAACAAATGCTTAAGCCTATTGTTACATGAACTTCTTCACATGTATATGCAGAATGCCTAATGCTCAGATCTAATATTTTATCAACATGTGTCCTAAATTTCAACAAAATCGGGGATGATGATCAAAAATTAAAAATATACTGAAGGAATATTAATATTCATGTGTATATCACTGTGATGGCTAGTTTAATTTAACAGTTATTTTTATTTATTTTATTTGGCACACACCATTGGTGTTGCAGCCATCATCGTGTTAAACTTGTAATATGTATATATATATTTAAAATTTAGGAATTATATTACTTATTTGCATTCTTATATATGTAGTTTAGTTTATAGTTATAGTTGCATAGCTTCCTTTATCACAAAAATAGGCAGTTTAAAATGATTTAATTAGGAAACTGATTTAATTCATGTTTCAAGCTTAAAGTACCGCCATGTTTGTTTGGAGCGATTTTCTGGGAAACACAACTGTTGATATGGTTTGAAGTATTACACTTAATGAAAAACCACAGTTGGTATTGTATGCAGCTTGTATGTGCATTTATTTATAGTGATGTGTAAAGAAGAATAACATAAAATTATTTAGTAAAGTGAAGAAAAAATATATTGTTTACAGTGATGGATGAACAGAACTACTTTAGCATTATTCTTTCTCTCTTTCAGTTTTAATTTAAGAGCATTTAAATGACTAGAAATGCCTGTTAGATTTGCAAAATAAAACAGCCACTCCATATTTGATAGTTGTGTGATATTTAGTGGTGTCTAGCCTGCGGGCCATAGGTTGGAAACCACCGTCCTAGAGAATTGTTCATGTTTGAATGTAGATGCAAAATACTCATTCAGTTTGTCAGCTACCTGAGCAGGACCATCAACAAAAAATGACAACCATAGTAGGTGGTCACTAGGAAGAACCTGGAAAATCAGAAAGAAGTTGTTAGGTATATGTTCTCATGTGGTTTGTTAAACTAATACCTTCAAAAAGTATTAACATAACTAATGCTATTTGGCTTAGTTGATTTTTTTTCCAAAAAAAAAAAAAAAAAAAAAAAACCACTGGATCCTAAATGATATCTGCAATTTATGCAGGCCTTTGTCTGTGTATAATGGTATTATCTGATGTAAAGTGTAAGGCAGGGCCTTAATGGGTAGAAAGGGAAGTGCCTTTGATGGAGCAGTGGTACTGTTGATGGCATTTGATCAAAGCATCCTAAAAAAAAAACAGAAATTGAAATAAATTCGTAAAGCGTATTCGTAAAATAAATTCCCGCTTTACGAACGCATTCGCAAGCGTTCGTAAAGTGGGAATTTATTTCCCCTAGACATAATGTTAAAAATAGGAGTTACATTATCAACAATGAAATTAGTTAGCTAATTAGTTTGTTTAAACAATGATTGATTTATCCAAAAGAATGAAAACATAGCCTGTAAAATCAAGCAAATTATAATAATAGAAAAATTATTTTTGAATTACAAATGTTAAATAATGTTTATTCTTTATCGTCATCATCAACTAAATGCACACTCGTTGATCACTCATTATTGGCTCAGCACTCGTTGGTTTGTTGCACAAGGAGTCGTCTTCTTCAGAATTGCTTCAAGAGGTGTTAATTTCCAAGATAGTCTTCTCTTTTCTTTATAAATTTCAATAGCATGCATAAGCATTTTTTAATGGAACGCACGAATTGCAACTAACACGATTTGCACAGAGTTTACAAGTTTACGAAGCTTTAAAAAAAAGGAATGAAGAGAAGATTCTGAAAATTTATTTGTTTTTTATACGATTGAAGATTTCAGTAAAGGGCAAACACATTTCACCGTAATAATGTAAAATCCCACACAATTCCAGCTATCAGTATTTTCGCAATTGCAATAACATTGAGTTTACTACCCGTTTATAATTGCTTGCAGTAATAGAAAAGCCCAATAAACCGCAAAGTGCAAATTCTTTTTATTGTTTTATGGTTGTGACCTCCTGAAATGTGCTTTAGAAAAATATCACAAAGGCATTCAGAATTGGTTCTTATAACATATGATAATGATGAAAGTGTAGTGCGTTTAATGATTTGAATTGGTAACTAATACAATTACACTATAAAAACGACCTTTTAGGGAGTTATATAGCAAAAATTTGAACTTCCAAGGTCGTGGAATGAATTACCAAAAAACAATGTGTTATTGGGTTCACATTACTATATTTTTGCGATACGATGGTAACGGATTAATATCGTAAAGTGGGATACTCTGTATTGTATAGCTGTGCCCGTGGTTTGAAATGTGGTATTTATGAATGTTTAAGATTCATTTTTTGCAATTAATGTTCATATTTTTGGTTTTGTTGATACTTGATACTTTAAAAAAAAAAAAAAAAACTCGTAAAGTGAGAACTGACTGTACTTTAAAGCTTGTATTGAAATATAAACCCACAACTGTACTATTGTGCTGTATATTGTTTGTGAGTCTCCCTAACCCTGAGTGTCCCTTAGGGTTAAACTGTACACTTAACTTTTGTCCTATGTTTAATTTAAAGTTTTTCTTGTATATACCATTTGGTTTTAGGGTAAATGCCAAAATCAGGTTTCGGCGATACTATTTAAATGTATAAAATGATACTTTCAATTAAAGTTCACATGTAGATAATGGTATTATCTCTAATTTGTGATGGACAAGTCTCTAAAGTCTGGTGCCACTGTTGCTGGAGGAGACCAAAGCTTTGGTCAAGTTGGAAATTGAATGCATGGAAGCATACAATTTTCATATTTAAACATTTTAGTATGAAGTTATCTGAATTGTTGATATTTAGAGAAATTTAGTTATTTTGTATTTGAATTTTCGTTCATAATTTTGTTTCAATTTTTAGTTATAATTACATTACACTTTCTGTGTTTTTTAGATTGGTGTGCTTTGAAATTGCTTTTTTGTGTAATGTGCATCTCATAAAGCCTTTATTTTATTTTATTTTTTTCCCCATAGATATGTGAAAACTGGATGAGATATCTGCAGCAAGAAATTCCTGGATTAGTTTTAACTCAGGTAAGAAAGATTACTTCAGATATTGTCAGTGATGTATTGATAAAAAAAAAAAAAAAAAATTCTGGTGATTCTGATAAACACAGTGAGTGATCCACTTGTTTTGGTAATTATTTCCTTTAGGAATCTCCTACTAACATTTATATAATAATTTGTAGCAGCAACATCCTACCAGTAAAAGAAATCTTTTTCCTTTTTTTATAGGATAAATAGTCAGACAAGGTATTAGCAATAATAATATTGCTAATAGGTATCTGATAGGAGCAGTCCCCAGGTATGAAGTAAAAGGGCTGTAGCCCCCCCCCCCATGATCAAAATAATGTGGATTTTTTTACTGTTACATGATGATTAAGCTTAATGATTCTCCAGAACATTGTTTTAGTCTCTGCATCAGAAATTCTTTGAACTGTCCGTGGTGTCTAAAGTAACGTTTCTATTGGGAAAAATATGATTCAGAAATTGCATCAGAGTAAATTCCATCCCAAGCAAAAATGCCCAGAGTGGTTAATTCCTTTTCAGTGGCTGATACAGTTCTCATGGCCGATTTTGAAAATTTCTTTCTGAAGATATAGTGATTCATGGGAAAATTTTACATTATTTTCACACAAATATTTACAATGATCCAGACAGATCTATCAGGATCATCCTTATTAAGTGCATAATGCATTTTTTTTTTTTTTTTTTTAATTTCAATCTTGTATCCTGAATCTTTTAAAATTCTTCTGTTTGAAATTTACGATATACAGGAACTCTCTGACTTACGTAATACTCGACTTATGCAATTCGACTTCATATAAGTTTTTGCCGGGCAGTGCAAACTGAAAAAAATATGTAAACGTATTTTGCATTTGTAGGGATAAATGGGAGGTATTGTAAACATTCGTAATGTGAACCCAATAACATGGTTTTTTTTTTTTTTCTGTAATTCATTCCAAGTCCTTGGAAGTTGAAACTTTTGCAATATTACTAAGCTATTTATCTCACTAAAAGGTTATTTTTATAATGGAAATTGCACAACACTTTCATCGTTATCATATGTTCCCATTATAAGAATCAATTTTGAATGCCTTTGTGATATTTTTCTAAATCATGTTTCTGGAGATCACAACCAAAAAAAAGCAATAAAAACAATTTGCACTTTCCGGTTTATTGAGCTTTTCTGTTAGTGCAATCTATTGTAAATGGGTAGTAAACTCAATCTTATTGCATTTGCGATAATACTGATTACTGGAATTCTGTGGGTTTTTACATTACGGTATTATGATGAAATGAGTTCCCTATCACTGAAATCTTCAATCATATAAAAAACAAATTTTTAGAAATTTCTCTTCATTCCTATTTACATATTACAATGATGAAGGGAAAGGGACCAACGGAAGGTGAAAGTGCTAGCAATGCCAGGAAATGAAACAAAATTGATTTAAAAATGAAAATGATTAAGAAGTATGAAGCAGGACAAAGTTTTCATCTATTGCAAGGGAATTAGGTCTCAGCTCGCTGCTTCAACAGTGAATGCCATTTAATAGGACAGTGCACATATAAAAGAACATGTCAAAGGATCAACACACTTAAGATCAACAGTGATCACAAAACAGCGTTAAGGTGATATATCGAAGATGGAAAAGCTATTAATAATATGGATGGAAAATCAGATTCAGAAGCAAGTGCCCCTGAGTCCAATGGTCATTCAAGCAAAAGCAAGAAGTATTTAGGAAGATATTAAGTATGACGAACCCCAAGCCAAGTTCGTGGAAGCAATTGGTGGTTTAATAGATACAGATACATCATGCTGGTTTCCAAAACATTAAAGTATGTGGTGAAGTCGCCAGTGCTGATTCTGCAGCTGCAGAGAAATTTTGTGATGTGTTTGAAAATATTAATGAAAGCGGCTATTGAACGCAGCAAATTTTTAACATTGATGAGACTGCTCTGTATTGGAAAAAAATGCCGATCGAACAAACATTGCCAAAGAGGAAAAGACAATGCCAGGTTTCAAGGCTTCGAAAGACAGGACCATACTCTTGCTTGGGGCTAATGCAGCAGGAGATTACAGATTAATACCACTGCTTGTGTACCATTCTGAAAATCCTCGTGCATTTAAGGGCATCAATGAAGCCACCCTACCCATTCATTTCCGATCGAAACAGTGAACATGAATAACAATATCTCTCTCTCTTTGAGCATTGGTTTAAATGCTGCTTCATTCCCGAGGATGAAATATATTGTAAAAACAGCGACATTTCTTTCAAGATTTTGCATTCTATTAGATAATTCTCCTGGACATCCTACGCCTCTAGATGATTTCAATTTGAACATGAATTGAAATCATCTAGAGGTATTTCTACCACCAAACACGACTTCACTCATCCAACCTATGGATCAGGATGTTATTTTGAATTTAAAAGCATGGTATTTACGCACATTTTCTCAGGCATTGTCCGCTATAGATGGTGAGAAAAATTTTACATTAAGAGACTTTTGGAAATCTTACAATATTTACCATGCCACCTTAAACATTAATAAGGCCTAGGCAGAAATTACTAAAAGTTGTTTAAATGGCACATGGAAGAAAATATGCCCACGGCACGTAAAAGGCTTCGAAGGGTTTGAAAAAGATGAATCATATGAAGGGGTTACAGATAAGATTGTAAAGATTGCAGAGCTACTGCAATTGGAGGTTGTTACCAAAGACACAGAGGAATTAATAGAGGAAGAAGAGAAGGAATTATCTAAAGAAGAACTTTATTGACTTGCAGGCAGTGAATAGTGAAAGAAGAAAATGCTGGCAAAGCTCAAGATGAACCAAATGAGGAGCCCAGATGCTTTGTCACAGGAGGAATGGCAATGGCATTTCGTGAAATTGAATTGGCAATGATGAGGTTTGAGAAGATGGATCCTGACAGCGAATGATTCTTAAAAGTTAACAGAGAGGTGAATGATATGCTTGCTTGCTACAAAGAAATCTATGATGAAAAGAAAAAAGCCACCGTCCAGTGAAATTGAATTGGCAATGATGAGGTTTGAGAAGATGGATCCTGACAGCGAATGATTCTTAAAAGTTAACAGAGAGGTGAATGATATGCTTGCTTGCTACAAAGAAATCTATGATGAAAAGAAAAAAGCCACCGTCCAGTCATCCATTAATATGTTCTTTCTTAAAGTTGAGCAGCCAACCCCTTCTAAATCTCCACAGCCCTCAACCTCCTCAGCGGCATACTTATCAGCTGAAGAAGTTGAATCTGGCAACAATACTCGAGAGGTAAAACTTACTGAAGTTATGCCTGTCTCCTCTCATTTTTTGAATTTTGTAAATTTGAAATTTTTTAAACTGCACACTTTTGTAATTTTTTCTGTGTATAAGATAAAAAATTGAATAAATACAATAAATAATTCTATTCACATGTTCGTCGCCCATTTCTTTTTTGATTCAATCAATTCAGCGAGCACAGTTGCGAGTGTTGCACAAGCATGGGGGAAATTCCTACTTACATAAAATCTGACTTACGCAGAGTTCCACAGAATGCATCCCTTGCATTAATCGGGGAGTGTCTGTATTTTAGCTAAATGAGAAGGAGTCCTCTGTGGATTTTTAGGGGGTCTACTCTAAACCTTGCATAACAGATGTATTACTTTTTATTTTAGCTGAACATGGTCTTCTGCTTCTAGGGCAGGGGTGGGCAACTTTTTTCGTCAGCGGGCCGAATGAAATTTTCGCATCATGATGCGGGCCGGAATAGATTGAACGATTTAATAAAAAAAATCAGAACGTAAAAAATGTTATTACTTGAATTACCAAATTATTAATGTATTTTTAAAAAAAATATCTGAATGTCCAATTATCATTGAAAATGTGGCATTCGGCATCAATTTTTCTTTTTTTTTTAATTGGCTCATTTTATGGCCTATAAATTATATTAAATTAAAAATTGTAATAATTAGAAAAGGCATAAAACAAAATATCTAGCACCAATATTATTTTTTTCAATAAGAAGTCAAACCCAAAGGAACTTTGTTCGATCGATGCTACAATAATAATTAGGAAATAACTCTTTGACGCTGCGTAGAATCACTTGGTTACTGTCGTACTGGCCGCGATTCCCGATTGAACCAAATTAAGCCGAATGTTTACGGCGAGTGTAGTCAGGTATGGATTTTCTATATTTATGCATTTACCGAGGGGGCCGGATTCAACATTGCCGCGGACCGGATGTGGCCCGCGGGCCGGCTGTTGCCCACCCCTGTTCTAGGGGATTAGTAGTTATTTCTGTCTTCTCAAACAATTATTAATAATTATTTCTGTCTTCTCAAACAATTATTAATTTGATAGATCGCATGTTTTTGTGGAAGTGAAGGTTCTGAATGCTTAGACTGTTATTAGTATTAAGAAGGAAGAAAGCTTATATAGCATTAGCCAAAAAAAAAAAAAAAGTTTCCACTTTACCTATCCTCCAATAGTTTTACTATTTCTTCCTTGAATTTATTCAGACTATCCACTTTCTCAACAATGGATGGAAACTTATTCTGTCAAACAACCACCCATTGACTGAAGGCAAACTTCAGTATATATATATGTTCTGCAACCATCCTTCCTTCAATTTGAATTTGTGCCCCTTCATGTTCATAGTGTCAGAAATATTCCCATCAGCATTTAGACACTATGAACTTCATTTTCATAGTCTCTGAATGCTGATGGGAAGAATCGCATCAGCATTCAGTTTTCTCAAGCCATTCAAAGCCTTAAACACGTTACTCATGTCACCTAGCAGGTATCTAGTCTCCAGATGCTGCAATTTGCAGAACAGAGCCTTTTATGGTAAGAGCACCCGCTATTCCCATCACCAATCTTATTGCTCTTTTCTATACTCATTATAGCCGGTCTACATTCGTATTACATTGAGACCTCCAGACTGTTGTTGTTGTTATTTGGTTTTTAGGAGCATTAGCAACTAAGGCCATATTTCTCCGGGATATGCGGTGGGCATTCCCTGACCTTTCCGCATCCTCCGTATTTGGTGGTGACGGGCTTGAACCCCAGTCTAATCAAGAAGCGTATGCTATGCACTGCTGCTCCACTTGGCTACGGAGGCACCTACCTGTAGGCAGTACTCAAGAAGTGGACTAACCATTGCCTTATACAATGGGATAATACTTCCTTATCCCTGCTATTAAAATTCCGGTATTAGCATTAATAGAGGCATATGATGCAAGAAAGCAAGCTTATACAGCACCAGTTTAACGTGTGTGGCACATGTTTGGACTGGTTTGGAAGAGAGAGTGAGAATTATAAAAAGCCAATTCAAAAGAGCAGTGCCCAAGTATCTAGAAAATGCATGCAGATGAAACAGAACATCCATGAGAAAGAATGGAGAGACTTTGTTAGAGATGGGTCATTAATTAACCTAACTGTCCTGTTTTGAATGGAGTCTAGAAACCTAAGAGAGATTTTTGGTGGGGGAACTGCCTGATATGGGGAAGAGCTACTCACTCTGCACAAATCACAAATCTGCTCTACCACATTCTGTGGTAGAGCAGATTTGTGAATAGCTACTGATGTGAATAGCCAAATAGCTACTCACTCTGCACAAATCACAAATCTGCTCTACCACATTCTGTGGTAGAGCAGATTTGTGATTTGTGCAGAGTGAGTAGCTATTTGGAGAAAAAGTAATGCCAAGAGCAAAAGAGAAAACCTTTTTTAGATGTGGAGGAAACAGTGTTTATGACAAAAGAGATTAGAACTCAGGGTAATCCCTAATGCAGATATGTGATCTTGTCAAGAAATTTGAGTGTTGACAAAAATGAGCATAGCCTAGAACTGAACCTTGTGGAACATCTGCATTAGTGAAGAAGTTAGAAGACACAAAGCCATCTACCATGACCTACAGCACTGATGACGAACCTATGACATGCTTGTCAACATTGACACGTCACGAAGTTTTGGGTTCCATGCCAGCGTTCACCAATACCTGACAACATTTCCTTTGTTTGAATGAGTAGAGGTGCTTGTTGCAGTGCATATGCCTTCGTGAAAATTTGAAGAGGTGTTCACAGGTCTTGGTAAATCGGACAGGTGAAGGTAAAGTGGTAGGCCATCTCCAGCATTCCACAAGTGTGGGCAGGGATTTGTGCCAGGCCTAACATATGAAGTTTCATGTTGAGGCTTCTGTCCAGTTAGTAGAAAAGTTGTGTGTAAACTTGGTATGAACCGTTTGTTGAGGTGTTTGGAGTACTCCTGCACTGTTGACATATAACTATGGGCGTTTCTTCCAATTGGGTTGGTGGCCCAGGAATTCTGCAAGATGGAGATCAGTTCACGTGTAATTCTTTTCTTCTTTTCTTGGGTGGTGTTGTTCAGGCCCAATACTATGTTGTTGTTGCTGCTGCATGGGAAGTTCTGTCTCTTATGGTATATTAGTTAATGGTATGCCACCTTGAGATGAAGAGGTAATTGCTTGATAGGACCTGCAGCGTGGAAGTAGAAACTGTTCTGCAGACCCTAGATGTCATCAAGAGGACGATCCAATGCACTTGGTCTAGTTGTTGTTTTACTACAGTGTAGTCGGCTCTATGGCCCCACCGCTGGCCCCGTAGGTGGCTATTGGGAGAAAGGTACTTTCATAGAAGAGCTTTAAGGTTCACCCCCCCCTTCAGACCCCAGTTCTTCCTGGTTACCCTCAGGAACTTGCCAGCATATTTTTTGATCTTCTCCTTGATGTAGTTGGTGTGTTCTATGAAAGATAGCTTCCATCCCTCCTGGCTCGTTGAAATTATTTCCTGGCTGTTCTTGCTGCATTCTTCAAGTTAGTGAGTTGTGTGGTCCACCACTGTGCACACTCCACAGTATGCAGTGTGCCACCAAAGGGTGTCAAAAGCTCCTTTGAAATCCACAGAGTCCAAGGGCATATTTCCTCTCGGTGTTGCTGGCTAGCATCATGGCCAAAATGACATCTTCAGTGCATTTTCCTTTTGTGAAGCCATATTGTTGTTCGGAGTGGAGCCCTTTGAATGATAGACTGCAAGGAATCTTCTAGCTATGATCTTTTCCAGTAATTTACCTATAATGGATAAAAGAGCAATCGGCCTATATGAGTCAGGTTGGAGGGCAGCCTTTCAGGGTTTTTGATTATTAACTTGAGAAGGGCCTTTTTCACTGGGCTGGAAAGACTTCATCCTTGATGCAAGCATTCAGCAGGTTTACTATGACCTGTGGTGTCACAGCCCATATTCTTTTTATGACTTCAGCTTCGAGCATGTCGAGGCCTGGGCATTTTCCGGATTTGGTGCATCGTATGGCCTCCCCAGTTTCATTGTTGGTGATGGGTTCCTCATGCAGTATTCCTGTTTATGGAAGTTGGTAAAGTCTAAGGTGGTCTGGAAAGTGTTCTCTTGTGCATGGGTGTCTTGATGGTCTATAGCATCAAGGACCGCTTATACTGATTCAGCCCAGTAATGCCGAGAGCAAAAGAGAAAACCTTTTTTTAGATGTGGAGGAAACAGTATTTGTTGAAACAGAGGTTGTTGGCTCTGTCTGATTTGGATGCCTGGTGGAGTAGTTTATATCTCCCAGAATAACTTTGTCCATCACAAGTTTGTAGATCAAATCCCGTGGGTCTTCATTTCCAGTTTGTTTCTACAGGGCTTTCCCATGATTTCTGTTTCTCATGATAGATTTCTGTATGGAACATTCTTCTGACTTCTCATTATGCTTTCTGTAGTCTTTCCAAGTTTCCAGCCGGTCTTCTAACCCTCCTGCCTCATTGAAATTGTCTCCTGGCTGTTCTTGTTGCATTCCTGAGGTTGCTGAGTTTTGTGGGGTATGCAGTGTGCTCTTCTCTTACATCGAGGCATTGAAGGCCGATATTGCCATGCAGTGGAAGGCAGTGGCTTGGAAGGCTTTCCAGATTGTTACAAAGGTGTGCCAGTCTGTTTTCCTCGTGTTGAATCTACTAGCTTTGTATTGCGGCTGTCTGTTGTTACTTGTTGAAAGTGATGGAATTATGATTGCTGGTTGTCCTGGAGGTTTATAGCTGCCAATTATGTGTTGAGTTGCAGAGTTTATCATTAGTGAGTGTTACATCAATATAGGAGCTGCCAAGAGGGGTTGTGCAGGTGGGAGGGTGGCTGGGAATGTCGTGAATGTGCAGATCATTCAAAAAGATGGCTTCTTCAAGGAGTTCTCCTTTACAGTCAGTGAAGGGGCTGTTCTATAGTTGGGATTTATTGTTTGCATCTGCCCCATTTGGGATATTATGTTGTCGCAGGTTATTGATTACATTGTCCAGGTAGTGCATGAATGGGTTCGTCGGCTATGTTTGCTGGGAACACTGCATGTGTATAGAGGCAGCATGGAGCCCTCCAAAAAGACCCTTTATTTAGGCAGTGACAGCGTTGAGGGGTGCATATCCCTGTTAGTTTGTGGTCGAAGACTGCAATTGTGGGCCAGCAGGATGCCGCTGTGTTGCCTCCCTGGCCAGTTGATGTCAGAACCCTGACAGATCCTTTATACATGTATAGTTCTTGTAGGAGTAGAATTTGTATTTTCTTTTCTTCCACAATCCTAGTGACCTGATTCATAACTGTGAACGATCTTTGGCAGTTTAGTTGCATGACTCTTAGATAGTTACTACGCTGTATCAGTTGCTTCTGTTGTCATCGTTATCCATAAGTGGTTTTGGATTTCACTGACTCTTTGGCTCTCAGGAACTCTGGACAGTTGGGGTCTTTAAATGAGTGATTGCAGTTCATTTTGCTTGCAGAAGGGGCACTGAGAGAGGCTAGCTTTGTTCTGGCAATCTGTGTATACATGTCCTGTGGTGGCATAGTTCCCACGCGTGTTGGCTTTCTGTTGGTAGGTCTTTGCTGAGTGGCCGTAACTAAGACATTTAAAGAATCTAGATGCCACCATAAAGTTTTGATTTTATGCACCGACCATTGGACAAAGGTTCTGTTGTTTTGGTCTATGATTCTCTTTCTTATGGCCCCAGTTACTTCAATCACCCATTCACCAGGCCTTTGTTCCTTGACTTGGTCAGAAATCTGAATTTTGTGGCATTGTGTGCCATTGTGTGCCCCCTTCAGGGTCATATCAAGCTTCCACAGCATTTTGTTATGTCTCATCTGTGATGTTTTCCTTGGTTAGAATCTGAATTTTATGGCATTCTGTGCCTCCTTCAGGGTCATATCAAGCTTCCATAGCTTTCTGTTATATGTCTCATCTGTGATGTCGTCCTTGGTCAGGTCTTTAGAGATGTCGTAAATCATCATGGTGGGTCTTAGTCCTTTGGGGACTCCCACCTTCAGGTTCAGATCTTTCAACTTTCATGGCAACTTTATCTTTTCTGCTTCAGAGGAGGAGGCTGTTTCTATAAGTATCCGTTTTCTCTGATGCGTCTTATACTTTTAATTCTTATTTCCATTAGATCTTCCATCAACTCTGTCATTATGCTGTTCTTCACCTCCTCTCTTGTTTTCCTGGGTTTTTCTTTCATCTTTGAGCTTCCTCCAATGCCAGGTCTTTGGTTGCCTTGGGCATTTAGGTAACTTGGGCAAAGGTTGCCAGAGCAACCTGTGCTGTCTTCTTTCTTTTTCTTGCAATGTTGCCTTCAGGGAGGCATGCTCTTTTTTTGCCCAGTTGTTATCAACGTCAGGCACCATTTTCCCTGCCACTTTCTGACCTCCCTTCAGTGTGTCTAAGAGGGGCAGTCCAGTGTGTAAAGATGTGATCTTTGTCTGCATCAGCTGGTTGGGAGTCCTGATGTGTGTTATTACTAACCTCTCAGTTGCAGATCTGAGTAGGTGGGAAGGAGGTTAAAGGATCCTATGCACTGAGCTGTCCTTGTGTGCAACTTCTCCAGGACCACTGTATGGTTGGAGAGTCCATGTGAGTTGTGGTAGAGGAAGCACCTTGGTTCTGGAATGTTCGGGTTTCTTGTGTGCCAGCATAATAACAGTTACTGTTTGTTTTTAGTGTATAGGTGTAGTTCTGGTCAGGTCCAAAAGTTCTTGGACTAAAGGCACAATTCAAAATAATGGAATAATATATGTTATAAGCATATAGCAGGATTCATGTTAGGCATATAGGAATTGGGGTGATTTTGGACATTACTTACAAGAGAACAAATAACAGAGGCCAAAATTTATGTATGATAGAAATAGAGGGTCCTCTATCCAAGGATAGCTTAGATTTTTTCCACGTTAAGAATTTGGCGAGAAATGGGGGGTTGGATTCTTCCTATATGCAGACATCGGCAGGCCACGTGCCCATTAGCCAAGACATAATTACTAACATGAATACAAGGCAAAAATAATAAAATTATATGTATGGAATAGAGAAAGGTCCCCTCTATTCGATGGTATATCCGATATGTTTTTTATGTTTTGTTCCCTCAAAACAGGGGAATGAAAATCGCATAGAAATCTCTATATATACAATGCTGTACAAAGTTACAATGGTCACGTGATGCGATTGGGAACATGAAATTCTGCTGAAAAATATATAAATCTTAAAAAATAACGTGCCTCTGATAAAAGATAAATGAACATACATGTGGTGAAAAAAAAGGAACTTTAATATTTATATGCAGTATATCAAAAGAAATCAGTCCTCATAAACATGAAGCGATTGCCAGCCAAGGTGGTGTTGTAGTTTGTTTACTGAACGTAGCGAGTGCTCACAACGTGTTCAAAGAAGGAAAACACAAATATTACTAGGTAGTAAATATGAAAATATATGAAACACATACAAAAATAATCATGGATTGTTTGACATAATTATTTCAACAGATAGCTCATGGAATTAATGTAATTAAGGCCATAATAAAATCCTGTACCATCACTATGATAACTTAAGCTCGGATGCCATAGGGATACATATACAAGCACATGCAAGAAATCTCAAACACCAATATTTCTGCAAAAACTGTCTCAAAAGTTACAAAAAGTCACCTGTGAGATACAAATCTAAAATTCTTTCAGATGAAACCATCGCGATCCAAAATTCCATGTTTATCCAATAATTCAGACTTAAATACTAGGAGCATAACAAGACACAACCCACCATGCAGCTGCACTTCTCAATCCATCCTGCAATATGTGCAGAAAAAAAACTTTGCAAGATTAACATTCTACAACAGTTAAACCCATGATGTTGATGATGACAGTACTTAAGACATTGTATTTCTAGCTGTAAGGTTGATGAAAAATCTGTTGAAACATATTGTTACATTAGAACATTTAAATGCATCCTTATGGTCATTTGGTGAAAGCTGCATATTGCATTACAGGTTTTAAAGCCTCATTTTAGGGAAAATATAGATCTGTTGGAATGGGTACAGAGAAAAGTAACAAGGTTAGTGAGAGGCACAAAAGGGTATTCTTATTGAGAGAGACTGACTTGATTTCTGTAAATTCTGGATACCAGTAAACTATGCATCAAGTCAAAAGAAATTATCGCATTATTTCTCTGAATGCTATTTTATTGGAATATGCCGATTAATTTCAAGAATTAGTACTATGGTCATGGCAGGCTATGATTACTACAGCTGAGCAATTATGACTGTTAGAGTACTGAAAGCTTATGGTTACTTTTAATATGTCCTTTCTTTAGGCACTTTGATAAACTTGTTGGTTATCAACAAGTTTATCAAAAAAAATGGAATTTATTTTACAATTACATTTCTTTTAATCATGATAACTTTGTTATTAGGAAGGTGGTTTTTTTTTTTTTTTTTGCAAATTTACTTGTTCTGATGATCCTGTCTTGTAATTTAATTTGCAGAATCACTTACACACACTTCTTCAAGGACTAAGAGAGAATATACTTGAACAAAACAGAGCACCAGTACAACAAGCAATAAGTGAGTATTTTTTTTTTCTAATTGCATATTAAGTATTTACTTTATCACTGATTTACTGGAAAAAAAAAATTGCAAAAATATACAGTATTTTATTTTTTGGATAAGGGATTGTCTTCATCGTGGAGTCAATAAGTTAAGCAAATTTCCAAAACTCTTCATAATAGTTTATTCTAGGAAATAATTATTTTTCAGTGTCATCAGATTCTATAAGCAACTAGCAGGTATTTTGATTTCATCAGAGAAGAAAATGTTTGATAAAGAGAGCAGTAAATAATTGTGTGCCATATATTAAACTTATACATTACAGTATATCTTTGTGAAATAGGACTGTGACAGATGTATTATGGTCTAAACTTCCAACTCTGATATGTATTGTTCTAGCAATACTGGGGGGGGGTTGAAAATCATGTCTCTCCCCTGAATCCAAGGGCACTTTCATAATTATGGCTGAAGGTTTTTTTTTACCTCCTTTGCTGTTTCTTTTAATATAATTGGATAGCTTCCATTAGCCAAGATGCCTGGCTTACTTTTGACTTCATCAGTTTGTCTTTCACTTATTTTTCAGTTATTACAAAATCATTTAGCTGCCAACAATAAATAATGTCATACACTAACAGACAACAATTATAATGATTGGTGGACAAGAGATTGCTTTCTTGCAAAAAGGAACAAATAAAGCATGGAACTTTCTTTGGTGAAATGCTACAATGAAGAATCTTAACCGCGAATGACTCAAAATGACTCAATGCTGAAGGGTGACAATTTCATATCAAAGTAACAGGATGTTTGGATTAGATTCACTTCTACCCATATGCAGAAACATTGACCCCAGAATAATCTATAGAAAGATCTGCATTTTCAGTGGAATGTAGTAGTAGTGGCATGTGATGCAAGAAAGCAAGCATATGAGCTTATGCACATCAGCCAAAAAAAAAAAAAAAAAAATTACAAAACAATCCCCTTTAAATATTTGTCCAGTTCCTCCATAAATTTATTTAACCTATCAACTTCCACAACGACAGATGGAAGTTTGTTCCAGCAATTAATCACCCTCTAACTAGAGGCAAATTTCCGCACATCTTTTCTACAGCTGTCCTTCCTCAATTTCAAATTATGCCCCCTTAAGTTCGAAATCTGAACAATTGGAAGAATCCCGTCAAAATTCAGCATGCTCAACCCATTCAAGGCCTTTTACACCTCAATCATATCACCTTGCAGGTGCTTAGTCTCCAGCTGCTGCAATTTGCAGAACTTAAGCCTCTCCTGATAAGAGGATCCCTTCATTCCCATTACCAATCTTGTTGCCCTTCTCTGTACACGCTCAAGCAAATCTACATCCTTCCTAAAACGAGGCCTCCAGACCTGCACGCAGTGCTCAAGGCACAGCCTGACCAGTGCCTTATACAGAGGGACAGTCACCTCCCTTTCCCTGCTAAAAAAATTCCTGTATATTATTGACAACACCCCATGACCTGCCCTGGCAGCCTGCCTGCATTTCTTAGAAAACTTCATATCTGACTGCACAATTACTCACAGGTATTTTTCATTTTCTACCTCCTTAAGTGTAGTACCACACAGTTGGTACGTTTCTCTGCGGTTACTTCTACCCACATGCAGTACTTTGCATTTTTCAATGTTAAACTTCAGTTGCCACTTCTGCCCAAATTTTCTAGATCCTGTTGCAGTAGCACACTGCCATTACTGTCATTAACAACCCTGCCAACCTTTGTATCATCTGCAAACTTTGATACTAAGCTTGATATACCTTCATCAATATCATTGATAAATGTACAAAACAAGAGTGGACCCAACACCGAACCCTGTGGGACTCCACTAATAACATCAGTCCACAAAGAGCAGCACCCATTGATTACCACCCTCTGTCTTCTCCCACTCAACCATCCTTTTATCGATTGTAACAACTTACCCTTAATACCATTCTGCTCCAATTTGTACAGTAGTCTTCCATGTGCAACAGTGTCAAAAGCTTTCCTGAAATCCAAGTATATGATATCAAAATTATTTTTTGCATCCAGTTCCTTTGTAACCACATCATAATAACCAATCAAATTTGTCAGACAAGACTTTCCTTTACAAACCCATGCTGTGTCTGAATTATTGCTGCAGTCTTGTCTAGATGATCCTGCAATGCATCTTTAACCAGTGACTCCATTATTTTACCCGGAACAGAAGTTAAAAACTAACTGGTCTGTAATTACTCATGTTACCCTTCGATTCCCCCTTTATGAATTGGGGACACATTTGGACATCTCCAGTCTGTTGGGATCTCCCCTGATTCCACGGATGCTCTCATAATTATGGCTAAGGGTTTTCTTAGTTGCTTTGCTGCCTCCTTTAATATAACTGGATAGATCCCATTCACCCTAGGTGCCTTTCTTATGTTTAACTTCAACAATTTCTCCCCCACTTTGTTCTCAGTTATTACAAAATCATTAAGCACCCTGTTACAATTTGATAACCTTGTGGCATTTTCAGACCTCAACTCTTCATGTGTGAATGTAGATGCAAAATACTCATTCAGTTTGTTTGCTATCTGAGCAGGATCATCAACAGTTGAACCATTGATATCAAGTGGACCAATCAGATTCATCCCCTTCCTTTTAGAGTTTATATAAGTAAAGAAATCCTTGCTGTTTTTCTTAGCATCCTTTGCCAAAGATGTCTCGTAATCTGCCTTCGCCTGCCTAACCTCCTTTATGACTTGATTACAGACTAGCTTATATATATCATAGGCTTCTGTGTCGCCTGATAATTTATATGCATCCCATGCATTTTTCTTCTCTGCCACGTGTCTCATTAGTTCATTTGACAACCATTTGCCTAAACCTTGAACAATATTTTCCTGTATAGGTATGAAACGTTAAGGAGCTTCCACTATTAATTCCTTGAATGCTTCCCACTTAGAATTTGCTGTTGGTAACATCATCAGTTGCTCCCACTGTTCATAATTTAAAAACTGTCTGAGACCACTATAGTCACATTTACGGAAGCAAAAAATCCTTCCTTTAGCCCTCGTGGTAATTATATCTTTAAGTAAATCCCACGTCAGTACACTGTAATCACTGCCACCTAATGGTTCCTTTATCTGCAAATTCTTAATACACAAATGATCACTGCTGATAACCAGATCAAGAGTATTACTTTCTCTGGTTGCCTCTCGAACATGCTGCTGCAGAAAACAATCATCCAATAAATCCACAAAAGTCTTACTAGTGTTGCGAGTGACCAACCCACAAGTTCCAGTCTATGTCTGGGAAGTTAAAATCCCCCATTATAAGACATTCTGATTTACTCGCCCACTCTATTTCTCTGTACAATTGTTCGTTGTACTCATTCGAGTTATTAGGCCTATAACACACTCTTATTTTTGTTTCGCAGTGCTTATGTCACGCCAAACTGACTCAACAGTGCACTGTTCATCTATATCAGCTGGATGCACTTCTTTTGATTTTATGTTTTTCTTAATTAACAGCATAACACCTTATCCCTTCCTATCCTGTCTATCCTTTCTGTACACATTGTACTCTGCAAATTCCAGTCCTGCATTCCTTATATCTGTGTGACACCACGTCTCTGCTATCCCAACAATATGTTTGATGTCTTGACCAACAACATTCAAATTCCTCAGATTTATTTACTATACTTCTAGCATTGGTATACATGTACTTACCTATTTTTATTATTAGGTACCCTAACACATTCCATATACCCACCTGTTTCACAATGACTGCCATCAGTCCCTGAAACCCCCAACACCCCCTCGCTCCATGCCGTTGCTTATTCTAATAGAAGTAGAACAAGAATCACCTTCACCTCTGCCTGCAGTTACTTTTAACCTTTTAGTCTGTGAATCCTCCCCCAAGCTAACAGTTTTCCGACCCACCTAACACTGCCTCGATAGCATCAGCAAATATTCTTTCACCCTTTCTATTTAAGTGTATCCCATCCCTGTAGAAGCAGTCTCTCCTGTTAACAAGCACAGACCAGGCTGAAAAAAATTCTACCCCTTGAGCCTTGCACATTTCCTCCAGGGCTGGATTGATTGATTGACAAGGCTCTCATCATGTACTCCCTCCTATTGTGTCTGGGCAGAATTGCAGACACTTTTAAATTTAACCCATTTAATGACTTTTTTTCAACATTGACCTATACTTGTTAAGTAAATCTGCAGATCTCCTACGTTAATGTAATTGGTGCCAACGTGTACAACAATATCGTCTTTTGTGCCCTTAAAAGATGATATATGCTTTACATCGCCAACTTTTGCCCCTGGTAGACATACCCTTGTCCTATTCCATCTATCCATTTTACACAATATATTCCTCGTCTCTCTGATAATAGAGTCACAGATGATAACTAATTCCTGTGGGACCAGCGCATTCTGCCTTGGAGGTTGCCGCTGTGTTGCCTGATGCCCAGGAGTGAGCTCTGGCATTGAGTTGGGCAGCTGAGAGCTTGACGGGCCCCTCATATTAATTTTCGAGGGCATCTACCCTACACCTCGAGCTCTAATAGATGCCCATCAGCACGCTGAGCTGACGCCTAATTTCTAGACACTCTCTGCACCTGGAACACAAAGACATCCTCCTTGGCTAGATCATGTTCCGTTCCAGAGAGTTCGGCAAACATTTCACCACAAGTTGCACATTTTTTTAGGCTGTGATGCGTTGGAGAATCGCCCCCTCAGTTCTCCCCCTGAGTCCCAGCACTACTGCCACTTTGCTTTTCTGCTCTAGTCTAGGGCATGATATTTTAAATTAATAAGATCAATAAATTTAATTAATTAATTGTCAATACTACACTATCTAATAGAATACTAAATGCAGGGATGCGAATTACACTATATAATTTTGCATTAGAGCTACCTAGTTACAACAATTAAAAATTTGAATTCCTTACCACTGTATACAAAAACAATGGCTACAAGATTTGAACGAAACAACGGTTTTACGTATATTAATTAGTAATCTACAAAAATTCTCATCTAAATTAAAAATAAAAATAACCAGCGTATCTCGAACTGTATGGCTACTTATAAAGTTCAATATAAAATAACAATTAGGTAAATAAAATGGCAAACACTTATCGCTTTTTCGGAGCCTGTAATTCCCAGCTGTAATTTTTAAAGAGAGTCAGCACCCTCTATGTGTCAGCAAATGTTTTCCTCTGCTCTGTCTTGGGTAAGGAAAGGATATTTCTTCTGCAATCGACATTGCAGAGGCATTAGCTGAAATATTTACTGCCACCTCATCATCTGCTTCTTATGAATGTCGTCTAGTTGCAAAGAAGTATGTGGAACAGTATTAAATTAACCTTGGTACAGATCATATTCCTTTAACCTACCATTCACTATTACTGAACTCAACAAAACTATTCAAAATTCCTGAAATAGTTTATTTCATGATGGTTCACCACCTTGACTTCAGTTCCATATCCACAGTATTGAAATTTTACAAGTACCTTGATATAAGGCATTAGTAAGTCAGTAAAGGTAGGTCTAGCAAAACTGGAGAAAGATGTTTCTTCCCCCAGCAGTTATAATTCTATATATCTCTGACCAGTTGTTTAAGAAAAGTCCTATAGAAGATAGTTCACAAAAGAACTCTGAAAGACCAAGTGCTCTAATATGCCATCAGTTTGGTTTCCGTTGTAACAGATCTACAATGGATATCCATATTAAAGTTATAGCACACACTCAGTGCTCTAAAAAATATATATATATATATATATGTGGCAAAGGCAACTTTTAATATTAAAAAAGTATTTGGCACCACCAGGAGATAGGGAATTCTCCAAGTCCTTAGAGTCAGAGATATGCTCTGGCCACGATTCACATGCAAGGAGAGAGAGAGAGAGAGAGAGAGAGAGAGAGAGAGAGAGAGAGAGAGAGAGAGAGAGAGAGAGAGAGACTACCTCACGAATCAATCAATTTAAACGAGCCTCTTCAAATTAGACATATTATTGGGGACAACTCCAATTTATCTGAGTTTTTCCACTATCTAAAACAGATTAATATATTTATGCTCATATAAACTCTTTTTATTAATCCATACAGTTCTCTCCACAGGAACAGGTGCAATATGGCCAAAGTAGCTCTTGCACAAAAAAAAAAAAAAAATCCAACAACAACAACAACCCTAAGAATCAATTCTAAGATCAACTCTTTATGTTACTTAACAGTGACATAACTTGAGGCATTCCAGCTGTGCTGAAAAATTACATGTATATACCAGCTTCTGCTACTGCAGGTGCAAATGGAATTCCCCCAGTTTAATATCAAATTTCTTAACCCATATATTTTGGATCTCCTTTTAATTATTTTTAATGCTGTTCTTTCAAGACATTTCTTTCCCCAGCAGTCGAACATCTACCTTGCAATGCCAATACCCAAAATTCAATCTCTACACTCATTAAGAAATTACCAATTTCTTAATGAGAGTAATGACAACTTCCAATTTATCAAGTTTTCCAAGAATGCTTAAGAAGGCACTCCTCCCCCTTCTAACTAAACAGCCTTTACATCAACCTCCTCAAATTCATACTCCCTTCCTTATAGATCCACTGTAGCTAATCTGCTAGCCACCATCAGCTCTATCCTCTCAATGTTTGAATCTAGTGAGCTTGCAGTCAACTATTTTGATTTCAAAGCAGCTTTCAACTCAATAAATGCACCTGCAATGCTACAGTTACTTCCATACTGTTATCAGATTAAGCGACACATTCTGCAGCTCCTCACATCACTCCTTCAAAATAAAATAATCCAGCTTACTGTCCATGGGCAATGTATCTCTGGGAGAGATAGCATTTTATCCGGGCTCTTGTTCACAGCACTTACTTCCACACTTGTTCAGTCCAGTCATGATATGAAGTCCAGTCATGATATGAAGCTCCTCACAGAGTGCTCCATGAATTTATATTCTCCTTAAAGAAAATGCTTTCTGTATTCAGTCAACATGATGTAATGTTCCTGTCCCCATCATTGGAATTGCCAGACATATGGATCTTGGTATTGTGTTTGATCCTAAATTGTGCTTCAGTAATCACTTGAATAAGCTGCTCACCTGGGCAGCATGACTTCAGTGGATTGGATTGCCAAACAGTATTTCGTGTATATTTCAGATGTCACAGCTACCAGAAACTAGTATTCTCTACACATTTTATATAAATGTAGGGTTGTAAGCTTCTTCCACATTTAAGGGCAGCTGCAGAGGTCAGTTTGCTACAAATTCAAAGACTCCACCCACTCGTTGGGGTGAACTGCCTTACCAAGATGGTTAAAATGAATGGCAAGATTTCTGTACCATCATTCTGGGACTTGTGCTCTTGGAGAGGCCTTCGGCCTTCTTACAGAGTAAGCACGACTTTTTGCTTGCACTTCAACTGTCTCTTCTTTGTCTAATAGGTTTCAGCCCTTTCAGATTCTCTCACATGCCCAGACAATGGATGCTGATCTTAATTGGTTTGCTTGTGACTAGGAGTACAGACTGCATTGTTGAGTCTTAGATCTCTGTCCTTGATCGTCCTCCTCCTTGAAGTTAGTGTTCAAAAACTACCATTCCTGAGCAGCATGGTGTGTAGGTAAACTGTGTTATTTGAGGATATTAAAGCACTCAAACCTTTGTTGGATTCTTTATGTTAATTTCCGATTTGGAAATATTTTTAGGTTTCCAATTTCAAATCAATTTCCAATTATCCAATTTGGAAATTGATTACCATAGCCGATGGTAATCAATGATTACCCGAAGAATGATTCCTACTTAGTCATAGGCATTTCTATTGTTAAGATCCGGAGTGTCTCAAACAAGAGGAGAAGATCTATTCTTTTGCCCTGTGAAGAAGAAATTTATGGCTGCATATGACTACTACATGGTGCACAATTTCATTAACTGGCATGTATATAATTTTTCAAATTTGAAATTTCTTGTGGAAAAGTTTGCAGTACTCCTTAGTATCATTAAAGATAACAAAATAAATGAAGCAATACGTTTTCTATCATGTAAGAACCTAACACAGGGCTGTTATGAAAGAAGAAAGAATTAATGTATAGAGGTTCTTGGTTGAGGGACTAAACAGGTACACAAGAAAGCTTAAAATATATCAAATTATCCCTAGTTATGCTTGGCATTTTTGGAAATTTTTGTAACAGTAGTGAGTGTGAGAGAATATTCTGCCGGGTTAGAAAAAGAGAAACTGAGTCCAGATCGCTTTCTGGTGAATCTTTGGAAATGCTAGTGACAACCAAGTCTAGATAGTGGGGCCGTTGTTAAAAACAAAACTTTGACTCATTATTATTATTAGTGCAGCATAAGCCTGAGGCTTATGCTGCACTAGCCAAAAAAAAAATTCCCGAGTTACCCTCGAGAGAGAGAGTCAAAATTAGAATGGAACCACCGTGAAAGAGAAGAATGATGATATCCAGCTCAGGACCCTGGGTGTGCCAAGTCCATACTCACCAGATGTGAGCACCCTGGGGTTATTTTTGAAGAGAGCAAAGCCTGCAAAGTATTTTTCTTGAAGTAATCAAATTCAATTGATGTCTTATAGAATGTCAAATATATATAACGCTACAGACAGAAAATGTTAGGTAAGATAATATTTATGAGCATACTGTACTGGTAAACAATCTTCTGCCTGTGTTTTAATATAAAATGTATATTTTAGCAATGAAATTTAATTTCTGGTGCAGTGTGGACTTTAAAAAACCTGTTCTTTCCAATAAATCTGTTTTCCTCCTATTATGCAAGGATCAACATTCTATTTGCAGTTCTTAACTGAATTACTAGAACCCCCATCTTATGGGTTAGGTAGTTCCTGTTATTCCAATTACTGTTACCAGTGATTGTCTCTTGTCCCACATGAGTTTATATTTCTGTGTTTATTTTCTCTACCTGATGATCTGTTAGAGTTCTCAAGGGAGATCTTGATTCTATATCTATCCTGTTTTGTCTACTTTTTTCATCTAACATTGTGAACATTAGTTGAAATAATTTGAACATTAATTTTGACATTAACACTCAAAATTATTATTTTTGTTTTCAGTGATAATGTTAAAAATTAAGTGTTAATTTGTTAATATTAACCCATCCTTCTCACTTTATAAATAGATTTTTGTTGGCTCTAATTTATACAGAATGGTTATAATTAAAGTCTCCTTTGGCTGGCTGTGGAATCACCAGCAGGGTCAGTTGGCATTGTGGTATTGTGGATGAAATAATAGATATGAATATTAAGAATATGGCCAGTATGGTGACCATTTGTGTACACTGGAAGCATGGTCAACCATTGCCCAAAGCATATCAGAGGGGAATGCTAGCAATATGTTTGATGCCATCTTTCAAATCACTTAGAGATTGTATGTCTTTCATATGCCTTTATACACCTATTCTTTAGTTATCCCCATAACCATAGTTACAAGGATTGAGATCCAGAGATTGAATTGGCAAAATTTTTCTCAAGTTGCAAGAAGGGATATGGTTATTATAAAATGTTATGAAGCATCTGGGTTGCTGAATGACCTATGCAGAAAACAGTTAGTATTAGCATTAGTAATCATGCAAGAAAGCATGCTTATACAGCATCAGCCAAAAAAAAAAAAGAAACAAAACTTTACATTTCAAACAATTTGTCTACTTTTTCCTTGAACTTATTTAAGCTGTCAGCTTCCACAACAACGGATGGGAGTTTGTTCCAGAAATCAACCAATTAATAGCTAAAGGCAAACTTCTGCACGTGTTCTGCAATTGCCCTTCTTCAATTTGAATTTATGCCCCCTCATGTACAGTCTGAGTAAGAGGAAGAATCCAGCATCGTGCCTGCTAAATCCATTCAAAGCCTTAAACACTTCAGGATCTCTTCAGTTCTGCTAACCCTGAAGTTAGCAGAACTGAAGCCTTTCTTGGTAAGAGCATCCCATTGTTCCCCTTTCCCAGTCTTGTTGCCCTTTTCTGTACTTGTTCGAGCAGCTTTAGATGCTTTGTGAAATATAGCCTCCAGACCTGTATTCAGTACGCAAGATGTGGCAATTCCTATATATGATTGACAAAATCCCATGAGCTGCACTGGCAGCATGTCTGTGCTGCTCAGAGAACTTCATATCTGACTGCACAATTACCCCAAGGTCTTTTTCATTTTCCACATTCCTGAGTGTAATGCCACACAGTTTGTACGTTACTGCTCAATGTTAAACTTCAGTTGCTATTTTTTTAGCCCATATGCCTAACTTTTTTAGATCCTCTTGCAGTAGAATACTGTTATTACCATCATCAGCCACCCTGCCAACCCCTATATCATCTGCAAACTTTGACATTAAGCTTGGTATGCTTTCATCAGTATCATGGATAAATATAGAGTACAACAATGGGCCCAACACAATTTCTGGCTTCCACTTCTGTAAAGAATTCCTTGTGTATGAATGTAGATGAAAAAATACTCATTTAGTTTGTCAGCAATCTGAGCATGATTAAATCGTCAACAGTTGAACCATCGATATCAAGTGGACCAATTTGATTCATCCCCTTCCTTTTAGTGTTTACATAAAGAAAGAAGCCTTTGCTGTTTTTCTTTGCATCCTTGGCCAAAGATTTCTCATAATCTGCCTTCTCTTGCCTAACCTCCTTTGTGACTTCATTATGGCCTAGTTTACATCTACCATAGGTTTCTGGGTTGCTGGATAATTTATATGCATCCCATGCATTTTCTACTCTTCTGACAGTCTCATTAGTTCAACTAAAATCCATTTAGGCCTAATTCTTGAAGAGTATTTCATAGTTGGTATGAATAGCCTAGTAACGTCTGTGATTAATTCTTTGAATGCTCCCCATTAAAATTGGTTGATGTTAACATTATCAGTTGGACCCAATAAAATGGAATTTAAAAACTGTCTAAGATCACTTTAGTCAGCTTAACAAAAGCAAAAACCCTTTCCTTTATTCTTGATGGTAGTTATATCTTTAAGTAAATCTCACATCAGTATATTGTGATCACTGCCACCTAGTGGTTCTTTTATATGCAGATTCTTAATACACGAATAATCACTGCTGATAATCAGATCAATTGTATTACTTCCTCTTCTTACATGCTACTGAAAATACAGGTCAACTGATGTGGCCACTGTTAATCCGGTTCCTAAACACTGGCAAGCCATTCCCACTTGTTTTTCTGCATTTATTATTATAACCTGCTCACATTTAGTCCTAGCCATGGTTCCAATGCATAAAGGAAGTGCCTCTCGTGGTGTAAAGTGCAAACACCGTACGTTGTTCATAACAGATAAAGTTGAACTTCTGAAAAATCTTGACAGCAGTGTGTCTGTGAGGTTTAACTCTGCTTAATTGTAAATTCCAGCAATTTCTCTCAGTTCCTCTTTTCTTAGTAATTTTCTTTTAGCCATTCCTTTTTATATATATATATATATATATATATATTTTTTTTTTTACACTTATACAAACTTGCGGAAAAACACAACACAGTATGATGGATAATACAGCGTGCTAACGAACTTGTTTCCACAAAATCTCTAACAATACTGACAAACTTATTGTGATGTTTGAGAGTCTATTTTATCGTAATTAGTTTTATTGCAGCGTTCGCAGTAAACTATCACAAGCGACCTTCATATGTATGGCATCACGCGTATGTAGCTGACACGGCTTCTGGTTGGCCACATATATGCGACATAAAAAATACTTTTTTTTTTTTTTTTTTTTTTATATGTATATATATTAAGCGAAAAAAACGACAACACTGACATTACAATATTTATTTTAGAATTACTAATCAAATTATTTCCTAAATATTTTTTGGCCCTTGGGAAATTTTTTTCTTAAACTAGCTTGGCAGTCAATGTGTTAAAAGTAGAAGGAGGTGGTTAGCTGTTTGGTAAAATGTATGTGCTAAAATGTCGCCTCCGTAGCCAGGTGGGCAGGAGCAGCAGTGCGTAGCACACGCTTCTTGATTAGACCGGGGTTAGAGCCCGTGACCACCAAATACGGAGGATGCAGAAAGGCCAGGGAATGACCATCACATATCCCTGGAACAATATGGCCTTAGTTGCTAACGTTCCTAAAAAAAAAAACAAATAACAAACGTGCTAAAATAACCACCGGTGATCCGACAAACACTAATCCGGCACCCCACAGGTCGCTGTAATAGTATTATTTCCTCTCTAACATGCTGCTGTAGAGACCAGTCATCCAATGAATCCACAAAAGTTTTACTTAGGTGCGAGTGACTAATCTACAAATTTCAGTCAATATCTGGAGTGTAAAATCTTCCATTATAAGATTTACTGACCTACAGTTGCTCATTGAACTCATTCGACCTAGACCACACTCCTACTCCAATAGGTGCCTCCGTAGCCAGGTGGGAAGAAGCAGCAGTGCGTAGCACACGCTTCTAGATTAAACCGGGGTTCAAGCCCGTCACCACCAAATATGGAGGATGCGGAACGGTCAGGGAATGACCACCGCATATCCCGGAGCAATATGGCCTAAGTTGCTAATGCTCCTAAAAACCAAACGACAACAACAACCTACTCCAATTTTTTTCCCCAGTTTTTCTTTGTCACGCCAAACTGACTGAACATTACATTGGCCACCCATGTCAACTGCATGCGAATAGCCTTAGATTTTATATGCTTCTTAACTAAAGGAATAACCCCCTCCTCCTATCCTGACTGTCCTTTTTGTACACATTCTACTCCCTATATTTAAATTCTGCATCTCTTATATCTGAGTGACACCAACTCTGATATCCCAACAATGTCTGCATATGATGTCTTCACCAGCATTTCAGATTCATTGAATTTATTTACTATTGTTCTAATTTTACAAGCCAGCAATATTCTTGCACTCTTTCTATTTGGAACTTTTGTCCCTGACTGACATAGCCTGGTCCTATTCCACCTATCCTTTTTGCACAATATATTTCCCATTTTCCTGACAAGTAGATTCACCGACAACAACTAGCTTCCTCTGGGACCAGCATATTCTGCCTTGGGATTGTGCTCTGTTGCGTGATGGTCAGTTGAAAGTTCTTGGTTTTTGTTGTCACCTGTGAACTTGATATGCCCCCCTGTTTTTTTTAAATCCTTTGAGGGCATACAACCTGTTCTTAAAGCTCTCATAAAGCCCCATAGACAATGCTGAGTGGCACCTAATATCCTTACATGTTTTATATCAAGCACATACAAATACATACCCCTTGACAATGTCATGTCATGTCCCATTCCATATAGATCTGCAAACATCAACCAACCAAGCAATACATTTCATGAAGCAGAGATATTTCCAAATGTCCTCTCTGCCCTGTGAAGCTGGAGTCTTGTAATAATGGAGAAAACTGCAATAATTCTTGGGTCTTGCAGTCATAGTATGGATCATGGGCTTGAATCACCTCAAATAAAACTGGTCCACTTACAAAATTTGCTGAAATCCACACCAAACATAATACATGGCTGATAGAGAAGAACTTCATTGACAACACCTGGAGGTGATGATTTCCAGACCCTAAAAATTTCGGTATTCATACTGGCACTTAGATGGAAATAAACCTCATTCGTTGGTGTTAGAATAATCTACGAGGGTGGTTCAATAAAGAATGGCCCTGACCTAGCTGCAGAGGTGCTAGCCTGTTGATTCTTGGCACAGGTTTTAGTCCTTCTCTACATAGCCGCCATGCAGATTTACACATTTTTCTCATTGATGTATGAGGCTGACTGCAGATACCATTTTTGTGAAGTGGTGAGTTCGGTCTTTGTACCATGACTCTGTTGCAGATATGAATGTCTCGTCGTCAGGAAAGTGGGTCCCCCGAAGAAAGGATTTGAGGGAAGGAAACAAGAACAAGTCTGATGGTGCAAGATCTGGTGAGTAGGCTGGATGAGGCAGTATTTCATATCCAGAAGTGGCCACTTGTGTTGTTGCAATTTCAGAAGCGTAAACTGGGGTCTTGAAGCATTCTCACACCTTTGGACAGCATGTCACGCCTACATGTTTTGATTTTCTTCCATAATTTTGTGAGTAAGTTAGCATAATAGGCACCTGTAATTGTTGTTGTTGTTCTACCTTTCGGCAGGTAATCAGTCATTATTACGCCTTTCTCATCCCAAAACACTGTTAGACAGACCTTTCCTGCTGATGCTTGGACCCTTGCCTTTGGGGGGGGGGGGGGGGGAACCATGATGTTGCCATTCCATGGACTGCTTTTTATTTTCAGGGTTGAAAAAGTCTTCCTCATTTTTTTTTGGCACAGGGCTAACATCTCTTGTGATTTCTGTTGTTGATCAGCCTTCTGGAAACCAGTCAGTAATCGGGGAATCCATCTTGCACCCAATTTCCGTAAATGGAGTTGGTCATGAAGGACTGTTTCAACAGAGCCCACACTAATCTTCACCTCCTGGGACAATTCACACACAGATATCTGGCAATCTTCCATGATTAACATCTCCACTTTTCTGATTGTGCTGTCATCAATAGCTGAATGGGGACGACCAGGAATGGGCTCAGATTCTGTCGATGTCCAACCACACCTAAACTGTCAGGTGCCTCCGTAGCCAGGTGGGCAGGAGCAGCAGTGCGTAGCACACGCTTCTTGATTAGACCGGGGTTCGAGCCCGTGACCACCAAATACGGAGGATGTGGAAAGGTCAAAGAATGACCACCGCATATCCCCGGAGCAATATGGCCTTAGTTGCTAATGCTCCTAAAAACCAAATAACTAACTAACTAACCTAAACTGTCTATGCCAGTGCTTCACAATTCTGTAGGATGGGGCTTCATCCTTATTTACAGCAGTCATCTTCTCATGGATTTCTTTAGGAGATATTCCCTTCAAGAACAGATACCAGATTACAGCTCGGTCTTCAGCTCTATCCATGATACTACTTCGTCACATGTTCAGCTCTGTAAGAGAAAAACGAATTAAGACACAGGGCTGCAATTTTACACCTTTAGTACAGAGATATGTATGATTCTACACACAAAATATCATGACTCTGCGATATATGGAAGTAGGTGAGGCTGATTATTTATTGAACCACCCTCATATGTTACAGACCAGTATCTGTCAGTAATTTTCAATGCTCTTTATGTTGATTATTTCTGTATCTTTCATCAGGCATACAACTTGAGAACAGGCGCCTCCGTAGCCAGGTGGGAAGGAGCAGCAGTGCGTAGCACACGCTTCTTGATTAGACCGGGGTTCGAGCCCGTCACCACCAAATACGGAGGATGCGGAAAGGTCAGGGATTGACCACCGCATATCCCGGAGCAATATGGCCTTAGTTGCTAATGCTCCTAAAAACCAAATAACTAACTAACTAACAACTTGAGAACAATTAAAAGACAGCTGCAGCAAGCTATTAAAAACCTCAGTAACTTCACATTAGTTAGATTGAAAAGTCATTTCATATAGATCAGAAATTGAATGCTTGAGGATAACATCAGACAGAAATCTAACATCTCAATCAAATTCATCAATTACAAACAAAATGCACAAGAAGTATTAATATACTCTATTTTCTGTCTGCTATTACCTGACTGGAAGACTGCTGCAATCAACTTCATTTGTACCATACACTTGGTCAGAGTAAAATCAATTATTGCGCCTAGGAATACCCCCTCGGCCAGATAAAGTACCGTTTGATGGCTTGATGTGGTTCATCGTCTTGGAATCTGTAGCCAATTTTGTACGTTGGAATAAAACACTTTAGAATAACTATAAAAACACTAGAATAAAACTAAATCTTGACAAAAACCACCCTATATGTCCATTAGTCTTTGAACCATCCTAGAAAAATCTTTCTGACACTAAACAGCATGACAGAAGACCTTATTGCACAACACCCTGCCCATTTAGTATTTCTTCTACAGTTTGTGTCGTAAATCCATAGCTGCCAGCTCTGAATTTACAACACAGAATCCATCTTTCCGACTCATTTTAACCCTTCTCAGTCTTGCTATAATACTAGAGTTGGTACAATGCAATTTTTTTATCTTTTCCCAAAAAATTGCAAAATTGTATCAAAATTGGAATTTTTAAAAATTCTGTGAATTTTTTCTTTAACTTTATAAAAGAATACGGCAATGGTAAACACCTGAGAGTAGTTCGCCATAATTGTTCAGTTAGCCATATACATTAGACTCTCGATTTTCCGGGATAGGTGGTAAAAAACAAATCCCGGATAACCGATTTCCCAGTTAATCCAAAAATACAGAAGTCCCCGACATACGTAAGAGATACGTTACAGGACTTCTTACTTCGTTGAGTTTTACGTAACTTGGAAATGACTAATAACATATTGCTACTATATTATAATTGACAAATCTGAATTCAGCGCGATACGTGTTAATGTTTGGCCATTTTCATACATCCTTATTGTTTTAATTTTCTGATCCAACTCGATCGATTTCCTTTTCTTGGTAGATTTACTAGCACCACTGTCGGCACCATAATAATGGTCAAAATTAAATTTTCTGTAAAGAACTTCAAAGGATTAATGTGAAAACTCACTATTATCACCACGTGCAAGCTCACATTTTACTAAAGCACATTTCTGGAGGTCACTACCATAAAACAAAATCAATTTGCAGTTCCCGGTTTATTGGGCTTTTCTGTTAGTGCATCTAATTATAAACGGGTAGTAAACTCTATCTTATTGCATTTGTGATAACACCGATAGCTGGAATTCTGTGGGCTTTTACGTTATTATGGTGAAGTGTGTCCCCCTTTCACTGAAATCTTCAGTCATATAAAAAAAACCATAAATAAATTGTAAGAATCTTCTCTTCTTTCCTATTTTTTTGCTTGTTACTCCGTATCTCACTTGTGCAATTTGTGCGTGCCATGATCGTCGATATTGATTGCTTATTATTATTATTTTTTTTTTTGTTTTAAATTTTACAATCCTAAAAAAAAAATTGAGTGAAAAAAAAATTTAAGTAAATCCGTTGTTGCCGTAAGTCGAGGACTTACTGTATCAAAAATGTTCAGCAACCTACATAAAAAAAATATGGCAACAGATAGAAAAAACTTACCACGTACTACTCGTGTGGCCAATACGATGCTTCCCTTTATTTTTTGCCATGTTGATTTTAAATCTAATAGCTCCCCTTTATTTTTAATTATGTTGCACATGGTTTGGTCTCCAACATTATAATGGTTCTTTAAAGATTTAATGAATACACCGTTTTCAAACTTTTGAATAATTTCAAGGTTTTGTTTAAACTGAAAGTGCAGTTCTTTTGCATTTACTCATCGTTTTTGCGATTTCTAAACAAAAATATATATATATTTACTATAAAAAAATTTCGACATCTCTGACATAAATAATGAAACAAAATTTGTCTTTTTATGGTTCAACGGAACCCAACAATCGACACGATGCACTAAAACAAACTAAACATTTAGGGGTTTTTTTGAGCAGCGGGTGTGAAGACAGTGGGGGTTGCAAGATAATAGGTACATTATCTCCCAGTGACGACTTATAACATCACTTATTTATGACTTGCAAAAGATCTGTTTATATCTATTCTAGTTAGTACTTGAATTTTATGATTTCTGGTTGTTTTTTTGTTTTTTTTTTTATTTGGATTTTTGAAGTGTCCCAGTTAATCAGATCCCGGTAAATCGAGAGTCTGGTGTGTGTATATGTATATATATATAGGGAGATTCAGATAAAATGCACAAGGATCTATATTGCTTATTTTTAGGTTTAGTGTACAACAATACCTCGCATAGCACTGACAATTGTTACCGATACTGTTCCATGTTATGTGAAACCATGCTGACTGAGGTATAGTTATAATTGGTTTTAATTGAATGCATACCAGAGACACAGTCTATTAACAAATTATAATAAATCTATAAACAATTTGCACTTGATAGCCAATTAAAAGGATTTGAATTAAAAAAATATGTCAAAAAATTTTATTAATGAAAAGGTAACATCACGAGAGATGAGAGAAGAGCTTTATTGTTTATTTAGGTATTTCAATAATGAAGTCTGGTGAAGTCGTCTCTTCTTTTTGTCGGTGCAAATCTTTGTAGCATCAAATCCCATCTTGTAAAATTTGCCATATCCTGATGCTACGTTCAACATTTGGATCTCCATTCATAATTGCCTTGCAGACCATGTCAACCCCCCCCCCCCCCTTGAAAAACTTTCTCCAGATTTTCTGTTGCAAATTCTTTTGGTGCCACTTCAGTGTTATCCACTTCAGAATTGTTTCCTCTTCTTCGTGAGTCAGTGCAGTCAAGTACATTGGGAGTGTCCAAAGCTTCGAATCCCAAATCTTTTCCGATCTTCACAATGTCTTCGGCAGTTGTCTGAACTTGCGATTCAAAACCAGTGAAATCAATTGCAAAATGTGGGAAAACAACTTGCCAAACAGAATGCATGTCATTGGCAGAGATTTCTAGCCCAGATGCAGATATATTTTCTATCGCATTCCTGATGTTATAATTTTTCCAAATTGTGTGTGAAGATGATGATCCCACTCCTGTTGAAGCTTCAATTACTTGAGAAAATGTTTGCTGCAGATAATAAACCTTGAATGTGGCAATTATGCCTTCACCCATGGGTTGTAAGAGAGAGAGAGGTTGTGTTAGGTGCACGAAAGCATATTTTTACATTTTCATTGAGATCAAAGGTGGATGGCTTGGTACATTGTTTAAAATAAACAAAATTTTGAACTCCATCCCTTCATCTTTGCAGTAATGTTCAACTGTTCTCAGACAGTTTTTAAATTCTATACAGTGGGACCATCTAATGATATCGTCAGCAGCAAATGCTAAATGGAAAACATTCAGGGAAGTAATCATAAAAGCTGCTAGACTTTCACCAGTCAAGAAATACCATTCCAAGCTTAGACCTAAGTGGAGGTCAGATGAACTGTTGAGACAAGTGGCAGAGAAGAAAAATGCATGGGATGCATATAAATTATCAGATTACACAGAGGCTTAATGTAGATTATAAAGTAGTCTGCAGTCAAATCACAATAGAGGTTAGGCAATCTAAGGCAGATGACAAGAAGTCTCTGGCAAAGAATGCAGAGAAATGCAGTGGACTTCTTTAGTAGAAAGACTGGGTTGAATCACATTGGTCCACTTGACGATGATGGGTTAACTGTTGATGATCCTGCTCAGGTAGCTGAAAAACTGAATGAGAATTTTCATCTACATTCACGCGTGAGCAGTTATTTAGGGAGAGGAATGCCAAACGTTTATCAAATTCTAAGAAGGAGCTAAAGGATTTTGTAATAACTGAGAGCAAAGTGGAGAAATTGTTTAAATTACACACAAAAAAGGCACCTGGGGTGGATGGGATCTATCTATTTATATTAAAGGAGGCAGCAAAGGAAGTAAGCAAACCCTTAGTCATAATTATGAGAGCATTCTTGGATTCAGGGGAGATCCCCACAGACTAGGGTTGTCCAAATGTATCCCCTGTTCACAGAGGGGGTTCGAAGGAAGACATGAATAATATCAGATCTGTTAGTTTACCTTCTATTCCAGGGAAAATTATGGAGTCACTAATTAAAGAAGCATTGCAGGATCATCTACACGAGACTGCGGTTATAGTTCAGACACAGCATGGGTTTGTTGAGGGGAAGTCTTGTCTAGCCAGTTTGATGATTGAATGATGTGTTCACAAAGGAACTAGCTGCAAAAAATAATTTTGATATCATATACTTAGATTTCAGGAAAGCTTTTGATACTGTTGCACAGGGAAGCCTGCTGTACAAATTGGACAGTATGCCATTAAGGTAGGTTGCTGCTACAGATAAAGGGATGGTTGAGTGGGAGAAGACAGTGATAATCAGTGGACACTGCTATTCATGGACTAACATTATTAATAGAGTCCCCAGGTTTTGGTGTTGGGCCCATTGTTGTTTTCTATATTTATCAGTGACATTGATGAACTTATATTAGGCTTAATGTCCAAGTTTGCAGATAATACGAAGGTTGGCAGGGTTGTTAACAACAGACACAATTGAACAGGATCTAGAAAAGTTGGACAGATAACTGAAATTTAACATTGACAAATGCAAAGTACAGTAAACCCCCGCTATTCGCGGTATCTGTATTCGCGGTTTCGCGTATTCGCGATCGCCGATTTAATATAAAATGAAACCTAAAAAATGGGAATTTTAAAGCACCATGAATATTTTCCGCCATAAAAAAACATGAGCGTGGCTAAAATTATCTTTCCCGGTCAAAACAGCGCTCAGTGGGTGGGGGGGGAGAAGGGTGACAAAATCGCGAGCGTGGATGTTTCTCGCTAATCCTTGTTCAGTATGTGTTATGCGTTTGTCATGGAAGGTTTTGTCGTTTGCTTTTAATTTATATGTTTATAAATTGAATAAATTTATCAATTTATAAATTGATATGCTTACAAAAATGATAAATCTACCGTTTTGCAGTGTAAAACAGACTTTTTCGAGTGTGTTAACGGAAGAAAGTGCCTTTATTGTGGACAAGTTCTTTCTAACCCCTACAAAAATATGACTACGAATAACAAGAGAAATGTGAAAATATCAAAGAAGGTGATGACATTAGTGAATAAAATTGAGTTATTAGATAAAATTTCTAATGATGAAAGTGTCTCCTCAGTGGCAAAACATTATAAAATCAATGAGTCAACGGTACGATCAATCAAGAAATCGGAAGAAAAAATCCGCCGTAGTGTCCGTGAAAACGCGCTAATTGCTTCAAAAATTTGCTCTGTAACTCGTGATGTTAAATTAGAAAAAATGGAAAAGGCTTTAAATCTGTGGATAGAAGACCGAACTCAAAATAAAATTCCGTTAAATTCACTCATCATTCGTGAAAACGCAAAACTCCTTATCAACGCTTTAGCGAAACTGGTGATAGCACTGGCGGGATAGGTTTTTTAGCTAGCAAATACGCTGGTTTGAAAGATTTGTTTGAAATTTCTAATAAATATTACGTTTAATATTAAATTGTTTCTTATTTTCATTTCTATGCCTTATGCTTGCATTTCACAATACATAGTCATATTATGAAGGTACATATAATACATAAATAGACAAAATTTTAGACTAGTTTTTCTTATATATTTCATACTTTGGAACGGAACCCCTTTATTACTATGGGAGCCATAACTCAGTATTCGCGTTTTCGGTATTCGCGGCATTTCTCAGGAACGTAACCCCCGCGAATAGCGGGGGTTTACTGTACTGCATATGAGAAGCAGTAACCCCAGAGTAACTTACCAACTGTATGATACTACAATCAGGGTAGTAGAGAATGAAAAGGACCTGGGGGTAATTGCGCAGTCAGATGTGAAATTTCCTGCAGACATGCTACCAGGACAGCTCACTGATATACAGAAACTTTCCAGCAGGGATAAGGAGGTGATTACCCCTTTGTATAAGGCCATAGTTATGCCACATCTTGAATACTGTATACAGTTCTGATGGCCTCACTTTAGGAAAGATGTAGAGCTACTGGAATAGGTGCAGAGAAGGGCAACCATATTGGTGAATGAACAAAAGGGTTTTCTTATCTAGAAAGGCTTCAGTTCTGCAAATTGCAGCTTTTCTTGAGACTAGCCACCTGTGGGGAGATCTGATTAAGGTGCTTAAAGCTTTGACTGCTTTGAGTAAGTTAAATATTAATGGTATTGTTCCACTTGCTGGGACCACACACACACACACACACACACACACACACACACACACACACACACACACACACACACACACACATGAGAAGTCAAATTTAAGTTGAGGGTGGGTGGTTGATTACTGGAACAGGGTGGCTTCCATCTGTTATTGTGGAAGTGGATGGGTTGAATAATTCAAGGGAGAACTAGCAAATTCTTGACAGGTACAGATGGGTGGAACTTCTTCTTCTTTTTTTTTTTTTTTTTTTTTTGTGTGTGCTGATGGTGATGCTATATAAGCTTGCTTTCATACATCATTTGCGATTACTACTACTAATGTTATCATCCTCCTGTGATATCATAAATGTAATTCCATATTAGCCTTGTTTTGCTTGCCATTCTGTTCTTGGTGACTCTCTTGGTGGTCCTCTTGACATAAATGCCGTTTATTTATTTATTTTTTTCATTGCTATTCACAATTTCCTTTGTGAATTTATATTTTGAGAAAGTAATGCTACTGTGGTATGTTTCTGTCATTACCACTGGTGTAATGCTATCAGCCTTCCAGTAAGGGTGACTATCATTTATCCACGTTTGTTGTTGTTATTTGGTTTTTAGGAACATTAGCAACTAAGGCCATATTGCTCTGTGAATATGCGGTGGTCATTCCTGACCTTTCCGCATCCTCCTTATTTGGTGGTAACGGGTTCAATTATCCACATGTAGCCCACAGGGTTACTAATGTCATTTTTAATTGAGCATTACCAAGGTGAAAAATTCAAAGGCACCAGTATCAACAGTTTTGGAGCCATTTTGTTCCATTATCATATAACAGATAGCTCCATTTGACAACCTTATGCCAAATGGTGAATCAGTGAATTTAACCTAAACAAGCAAAGCCAAGCAGTGTGCAGAAGAAACACTTTTTATTGAAAGCTGAACTATCATATATATGTGTGATGTGACCCCTATTATTGTGCTGCATTGCTCAGTGTAGTATTTAGTAAAGAAGTGCTGGTACTATTTCAACACAGGCATTGCGTATTCCCTGAAAATAAAGATGGATAAACATAATGCAGAGTAGAGTTATTTTTTCAAACTATTTCATTATTTGCATTGAGAATAACACCCCACTTCTTTACTAAATTGATAGTCACTTTTTTGGTTCAGTTGTTTGGAGACTATGTAGTGTGGGGGGGATTACCAAATGGCTTCACATAATCTACTAAAATCAATTTAAAAAAAAAAACAATTAAAAAAGGCAAATTATATTTGGATGTAGAGTTTATTAAGAAAAAACTGACTGTTGCTCCCATTTGAGGATCAGCAGTTCAAATGGGAGTAGCAGCAATATAATGCACTTTTCCAAGAATCTTTTCTTTTTTTTTTGATAAATTTTATTATTAAACAACAAACATAAAGACTATAATGTTTTTGTGTGTTTAAGATTCTGGGATCTGGTATTTACTGAATGAACTGGCTCTGAATGTATTCTATGTGCTATGTTGCTGATGAGCTTTTATCCTTATTTCTCATCTTCCCTCACTAAACTTGGGAAAGTCACAATGAAACTTAGATCTGGATAGTTTAGGAAAATAGGGATAAGTTAATAAAGTTTTTATTTCTAATTTGCACCTGTAAGAAGACAATGTGTTCATATTCTCTTCTTTTTTACAGTAAAAAAAAAAAAATGCTGGATTGTGCCATCAACCCATAGTACCATATTTTCACATAACCCTCAAAAATCCCCCTGTATATTGTTGTTTGGAGTTGCAGTGAAGCAATATACTGGAGATATGTAATCATGATATGATGTATTGTGGTGAACAAGTCTTACTATAATGAAAACTGGTTAGGATTTATGTTGGCTTCCAAATGTGCTCAAACTATCATTAGATAGTGCCAGCTGCTTTAGATCATTTCAAGAATTCTAATCGGCTATGTCATATGTATTAAGTAGTTCACTGTGTAAAGATGATATCCCACTTTGTCTTCACTCTTTAGATATTAATGTATGAAATAATTACTTTTTGTTACTTCTTATTTCCAAATAGGTTCACTCAAAGAGGAATTAGATTTTGATGGGATAGCAAAAAATCATCTTCAGTTAGCTCTGTATGTTTTCCAAAAAGCTGTGAGTAATGTTTTCAGAATTTCTCTCAATAGTACATTAGTGTATCCTTGTTAACTAAGTATCAGATTATTCCAAGTGCAATGTATTTTGGAGTCACTATTCCCTGGCTAATGATATAGAGCTTTGTATGCATTGTAGTATGGATGATTCAAAATATATTTGCATTGAAATTATAGCCAGGATTGTGGCCCGTAGCTTGTGAATAGTTTTTCTAATTCAAAAAGTCTGCCAAAACCAAATACAAACAAATGTCATTATAACAAAACTGAATAGAGCAATGATGAAAATTTGCTGCTGTGTAGTACAGGTGAACCCCCACAGTTGCTTAGGTTCCGGGCCTTTGTCATAAAGTGGATCGCTACCTTTTTTCACTTGCAGATGCATGTAATGCTCAAATTAACAAAATTAAGTATAGCACTTTCTGTTAACACTGCAATTAAATATTAATGCAACAACTTACAAATTTGTGAAAGAAAGTCCCTCCAGTCTGAATTTACATAAAGGCTTGTGACCTGCAAGCATAAAATGTAAACACTGTTTGGCAGCATTAAAGAGATGTAAAAATTAGTAAGAGTAAGATAGGAAAATTTTAAATGTAGGAGGTTGCCAACATGATTCAAGTCGATTGATCATTTTAAAACCTTACTTTTGACAAAATAAATGATAAAAACCTGCTTCTGCATGATATCAATGCATGATATCACTTTGTCTGTACCCTACTAGGAGTACAGTACAAATTTATTAAAGCAAATCTGAAGGGGATGGCACAAATTCTACATCATCTGGATCTTCTTCATCTACAGCTAAATGCTTCCATCGTATGATTTGGATGGATTTTTTGTAGGCCTAACTGATGTTGAAGGCTGTTTTTAGATTTGAGAGGATGCTGGTCTGTAGATGTCTCTATAACAGGCATATTGATCTAAAATGCCGGCATTTACTTTGAAACTTCTTTCAAAATTGGGATCCACCTTTTCAACAATGGACATAGCTGCTTCTAAAAGCCTGCATGCTTTTGAAGAAAGTTTCTTGCAAGTTAAAAGATTCAGCGGGATTCAATACATCCTCAAGACGAGAATCCTCTTCCTTTGTCCTATGCTCTTCAAGTTCTGGAAGGTCTTCCTTACTTGGGAGCTGTGAATGTGACCCAAGCAGTTCAGTAACATCTTCAGACTCCATTTCTAGCTCTAACTGCCTTGCCATGTCCACAATATTTGTAAGTAGCCTCTTCAACATGATCTTCAAAATCATCAATAGTAAACTGGGGGCACAGCTTCTTCCAAATGCCTTTAGGTATTGACTGTTTCACTTCATCCCATGCATCCATCCCGGGTAGGCTTGATGCCATCCAAGATCGTGAAGCCTTTCCAGAATTCTTCTACTACATTTGCTCTAGGTGTACTTTCAGATTCACTGTCTATTGCAGCTGCAGCCTTAGCAAATGTTCTCCTTAGGTAATATGATTTAAATGCAACAATAACACCTTAGTCCATTGGTTGAAGCAATGAAATAGTATTTGAAGGGAGGAAAATTACTTGAACGTTTGGGTTAAGGTCATCTAATGATTTAAGGTGGCCAGGTATGTTATCGAGAGGAAGTAAAATTTTGAAGTGAGTTTTCTTTTCTGTACACTATTCCTTAAGTGCAGGAACAAAGTAATTTGAAAAACACTGTTCAAAAAGTGATACAATAACCCATGCTTTTCAAATTGATTTCCAGTAAACAGGCAGACTGGGTTTTGCATAATTCTTTAAAGCTCTTGGGTTTTCTGAATGATAAACTAGCATAGGCTTCAATTTGAAATCACTGTTTGATACACTATCATCATTCAATTTAATAATTTTACTCTTGGTATCTAATGTGAGAGAGTGGCGGCTCTTTTTCATCTTTTCACATTTACTGTTATCTGCCATTATCAATGTATAATTATTATAATATGTAAATATATACATACAGTATTATAATATATAAAAGTTTTATAATCAACACCAAAACACAGAGATAAACAGCATGCAATGATGCCAGATGTAAACTGTCTGCCACATGGAGTGCGCATTGGTTGATTTCTTGTTGGCTTCATGTCATTAGTGTGGATTAGGTGTCTCAGGAATGGAGCATATGGTATAGTTAAAAAGTGCCATAAATACGGATCATCTTATAGCGGGGTACACCTACATAGTATCACTGTGTAATGCATTATTCATACAGTGAATGTTGGTTAGTGTTATTACTGGTTATTCTTATCAGCCACTTATTATAGTCAAAAATTTTAATCTAAAACCATTTATATTATAATGTATGCAAATTCTGCCACTTTATAAGACCATACTGCCATTTATTGTTATAATTTTTCGTTTCAATTAGAAGAAATGCAGAACAACTAAAATTGTGTATATATATCGGTGGTTCTCAAACTTTTTTTAATGTGAAGGCACCCTAAATCCATTATGAAAAATTCCCAGCACCGGATGCAATGGGCGCTGGCAGAATATTTTGTAAGGTGGTGCTGTTTCGAATACAGTGTACGAGACGGGTGGCTTGGCTCAGCTATTCTGTATATGTACATAAACACTGCGATGTGCTCAAATTATTTCACGACGACTTCTAATTTACACAGTTGCATGAAAATCAATTACTTTTTGTAGCGATGGTGACGATGTAAGCTGATACTAAATTTGACGTCATGGCACCCCTATAAAGAGTAAGTGGCACCCACTTTGAGAACCACTGATATATATATATATATATATATATATATATATATAATAATGTGTGGTTTGTAGAATAAATAAAATAAAGTGTCTGTGAAAATGGAAATGAAAAGTACACAAGGTGCCAGAACTAAGAGAAGTTTAAGGGATAGTAGAAAGTGGAAGTGAAGTAGTGGTAAAACACGTGAAAGAATTAGAAAAACCTAGTGTAAAAATGAACTGGGACTGAGGGAGGAAAAAAAAGGAATATATAAGTAAATAAATAAATAACACTGTATTCAGATATGGCAATTTTAGCAAGAGGTCGAATCAGGGGATGGCAAATATGCAGAATCTGAATATAGTAGATGAAAATATGATATATAGCCAGGAAATTCATCACTACTCACTAATATATTCCTTAAACAACAGCTCCTCACTAATATATTCCTACTATTTATTTAAGTTTGAACCTTCTGCTGCTTTGTGAATTGCTACTCTTAAACAACAGCTCCTCACTAATATATTCCTACTATATATATATATACATATATATATATATACAGGTGACCCCCGCATAACGCTGATCATTCGTTCCGGAAAAACAGAGCGCTAAGTGAATCCGCGCTAAGCGAGCGCCGCTTTCCCATAAGGTAACATGTATTTATGAGCTGCGGTCAGTGCCATAGGATATTTCCTAATGAATAATAAACAGTAATGAAAAGATGCACAAATGTTGGTCAAAATATTTAATATTCAAATATTTGCACATATAAAATATTCTGCATTGCATACGTATAATTATGTGGTAACTACTTGCGTATCAAAAGTAAATTTAAAATTCCAATTAAAATAATGAATTTAATTTAATTGATGAATTTAATCATGAAAAATGTGTGGATTTTGAGTTGAACTTTGGCCCTCTTCCAAATAAACTAAAAGGGGTATTAATTTTAATCCCCCGCAGCGTTAAAACCAACAATAAAGTCAACCGATCCTTCACCGCTTTGAAACCTGGCATGTTTTTTCTTCTTTCAATATGAAACTTCTTTTAGGCATTCGTTTCCACAAAAGTCCTGCTTCATCTATGTTAAAAACTTATTGAGAAGTATAACACATAACACCCCTCTTCAGTAATTTTAACAAAAGTTCTTTTTTGAAAGTTTCGGCTCCTTGATCTGCACTTGCGGCTTCTCCCTGGATTTTAAATCTATTCAACCAGCCCTTACCAGTTTTAAATGGTTCCACATTTTTTTTTTTTAGGCGAGTTTTCTTCAGATCATCATATTGGCTAATCTCTTTCTCTCTCTTTTTAATATGTAACTTAACTGAATTGTGCATTGGAATATTATCTTCAATAAAATTAGTCTTTCCATTTCAATCCTAATAGCCGGCCTAGTCCTAGTTGCTTGCAGTGGAACAGCTATCTTTCCCGCTGCAAAAATTAATTCTTTATTTTTTTATAATTGTTCTTACAGTTAAAGTTGCAAGTCCTAAATTATGGCCCACATCCGTTTGTCGTTGACCGGAATCGATTCGCTTCAAAACGTCTAATTTACTTTTCGAATTCAGTCTTTTTCTTACATTTATAGTCTTCGTACTGCGCCCAGACGTTGTTGCTTTTTCATTCCTATCAGTCATTATTAGCTTTTCGAAAATGTAACTGCGTTGGTTGAATTAATTACGATACAATGTTCAAGTAAACTTTCCGTTACGCACGATGTCTAATACTCTACTGAGTGATGACTAGACTTCGGATAAATGCATATAACGCAAATATTACAAGCAATATACTTGATCATTTTTTAAAATGTTGATCGCGGAACTACGTTACAAGTCACTGTACTGAAACTAAATTAGCGTGCGAGAAAATTTTACTGAGCGTGGGAAAATTTCTCAAGTCGGCGTGGGAAACGTGTTAATACTGTTTTGCTATTCATTTTCAAGCTATCGACTCCATCAAATGAAACAATTTCGTTAATATGTCAAAATTGTAATCTGTAAAAGAGCGTTATAGTGATCTGTGACAGCGTTATAGTCAAATACGGGTTATAATATAAGAACAGCGTTATAGCGAATCAGCGTAAAGCGAACCGCATTATAACGGGGGCCTGCTGTATATATATATCAGAAATTTGTTCATTATTTACAACCCTGACTATGCTAAATAGTGTTTACTGTCTTGTCCTTTGTCACATGAAAGCAGTATCCCTTGATTTCTAATCCACCACATGTCGGTAGCCTTCAGGAAAAGCATCGGTGTGCCTATAAACAAAAGCAACTGAAGAATCAAGAAAATGATGCTTTTGCTATTGGGCTATATTGGGGAAAGGAGCAATCTAACCCCACTGTTGTAAAGTTTTGCAACTATGTATGACAGTTATTGGTGTTTAATTACACTGTCCAAACATTTGAAGTTTCCCCACAAGTGATCACATGATTCACCGTATATATGTGCAGTACAGTACTGTATCCACTGTCTCCTTTCAATAAATGGACTTGATTTTAGTTTGCAATTGAGATGTGTATTCAGAATTAAAGCGGTTCTTTTTATCCTTTTTTTTTTTTTTTTTTTTTTTTTTATTTATTAGAATCAAAATGTTGTAGAAATGTAACGATTTAAGTGCTTGTGATGCCTAAGTGCATTCAGAGGGAAGTTGTATTAAAAACTCAATGTTTCACAGCCTCTTTTATGTAAAATTTTATAGAAAGAAAATTACATGAATTAGGAGTGACTGAGAACAGTATTTTAGCTTCTTGTTAGAGTTTGATAAACTTCTGGCATCCAATTCCCTAAAGAATTCCTTACATGCAAAATATTCAGTTTGTCAGCAATCTGAGCAGGATCATCAACAGTTAAACCATCGATATCAAGTAGATCAATATGATTCATCGCCTTCCGTCTAGTGTTTACATAAGTAAAGTCTTTGCTGGTTTTCATTGCATTCTTTGTCAAAGATTTTTCATAATCTGACTTCACTTGCCTAACCTCTTTTTTGATGATTGCAGACTAGTTTATATCCACCATAGGCTTCTGTATCATCTGATTATTTATATGCATCCTGGGATCACATGGATTTCATGACTTCATTTGACATTGATTTAGTCCTAATCCTTGAACAGTATTTCTTATTTGGTATGAAAATTCTAGTAGTGTCTGTGATTATTTCCCTGAATGCTTCCCACTTAGAATTTGTTGTCTGTATTAGTTGGTCCCACTGTATAGAATTTAAAAATCTCAGGAATGCATTTATCCTTCCCTTTATCATTGATGGTAGTTACACCTTTAAGTAAATCCCACATCAGTGAACTGTGTTCACTGCCACCTAGTGCTTCTTTTATCTGCAGATTCTTTTAATATATGAAGAATCACTGCTGATAATTAGATCAAGAGTATTGCTCTCTCTTGTTGCCTCTCTAACATTCTGCTATAGAAAACAGTTATCCAATGAGTCTGGCCGACCGGGATAGCCGAGTGGGTAAAGTACCTGCCCGGCAACCCAAAGGTCGCAGGTTCGATTCCCGCCTCGGGAATCGAAACCGCAGTACTTTGCAGTACTTTGATTCCCACCTCGGGAATCAAAGTACTGCAAAAACCTTGGGAGGTGCAATATGGCCGCAGAAGCCGATGCGCCAACAACTACCAAATCAAAAAAAAAATCCAATGAGTCCACAAAAGTTTTGTTGGCATGTGAGTGACGAACCCAAAAGTTTAAGTCAATATCTGGAAAGTTAAAATTCGCCATTATAAGGCTTCTGATTTACTGGCCACTTTGTTTCTCTGTACAGTTGTACTCATCACATTCATTCGTCCTATAACACACTGTTACTCTTATTTTTGTTTTCTCAGTGCTTATGTCACACCAAACTAAGTCAACATTGCACTAGCTACCCATGTTAACATAACCTCCCCCCCCACACACTTCCTGTCCTTCCCATGTATATATTGTACTTCCCGTATTCAAATTCTGCATCTCTTATATCTGAGAGACATCATGTCTCTGTTATCCCCACAATGTCTACATTTGATGACTCAACGAGCACTTCAAATTCATCAAATTCATTTACTATGCTCCTAGCATTGGTGTACTATGCTCCTAGCATTGGTGTACCATGTACATTGGTGTACATGCACCTGTTTTTACTCTTAGTTACCCTATCACAGCCCATCTATCTCCTTGTTGTTGTATTCCACTTGTTGCATTCCATCAGCATTCAAATTTTTTGTGTTGCTGATGGAGTGTTGCCATTAGATTACCTTCAGAAAGGCCAGATAGTTGCAGGGGCATATTACACAGAACCTATGAGGTGCTTGTTTGAAAACATTGAAAGACAAGAAAAAAACTCACTAGATGAGTCTTGGTCTACAATGATAACGTGCTTGCAAGTCTGTTATTTCTATGGCTGCACTGCATGGGTGCAGCTTTGAATGCTTTGAATGTCATAGTCATTGTATCTGGCACCATCAGATTTTTCAGCTATTTCCTAATTTGAAAAAATACTTCACTGGCATCCATTATTGAGATTCATAATACTATATTTACAAAATAAATAAAAATGTCAGACTTTTAAATGCCTATTAAGTCTTGCTCACCTTAACATAACACAATGGTTTTCAACCTTTTTTTTTTTTAATAACAGCACCTGTAAGTAATTTATTTTATTTTGTGGCACCCCTACTCAATTTTCTGCCTGTTAGATCCGATTCTCTCTCAGTATATATATATATATATATATATATATAATATTTTAAAAAAATGTTATATGATAGTTTATTACGATAATATAACTATAAACAAAATTACAATTCATTATGTATAAAAATTATGTATATATAATAATTTTATTCTTTATGTAGTAGTACTAAATAAACATCAATTATAGATCACCACAAAATTAAGAAGATACCGTACATATTTTTATAATGAAATAAATATATCAATTTTAAAAAAAATAAGTTTAAGTAACTTATTACGATATGATAGTTTATTACGATAATATAACTATAAACAAAATTACAATTCATTATGTATAAAAATTATGTATAGATAATAATTTTATTCTTTATGTAGTAGTACTAAATAAACATCAATTATAGATCACCACAAAATTAAGAAGATACCGTACATATTTTTATAATGAAATAAATATATCAATTTTAAAAAAAATAAGTTTAAGTAACTTAAACCCAAATTACGTTGCACCTCTGGAATGTTGTTGCGGCACCCTGTTGCATTTACACTATTGTACAGTACAACAGTGTAAATGCATAAATAAATACTAGTCAGAATTTTTTAGGTAAGAAAACTGGATGCATTGACGAACTTACACAACACTAATGACTGATTTTAAATTCAAAGATCAAACCCATGTATATGGCTTTGATCTTTGTAGTGCAGTGCTATTACAGTATTAATTATTGTAATAACATTGCACTGTAATTTGGTTATATCAATAATGCCTCAACTGAAGTTCTGCATGTTTACTTCTGTTTTCTGTAAATTCCTTTTAAAAATTAATAATTTATTTTTAATGCATGCAGTATCGCCATTTATATTTTTGTTTTATGGCATCATGATTTGCTATGATAAAAAAGGGAAACTGTTAACCTATTTAGTTGACTGACTATCTTCACACCGACCGACAGACTAAATAGAAAAACAAATTTAAAAAAAATAATTTTCTGACTGTAAAAATTCTTGCTTAATACAGTCTGATATGCTTTGGGGACTGAGTATGCCATTTAGGTTAGACGGTGGTGTTTAATAAAGGGTGTTAATGCAGGTTTCACTGTATATATATTTTTTGTTTCAAAAATGTATTTGTGCATATATCTCTATATTTGATTATTGACCTTAAAATCTGACAGTTTATCATACCCCAGAAAGGCTGACTCATATTCCTGGATCACTCCAGGTTAAGACCACAGTTATAGTGTATTATTATTTTTTTTATTTATTTTTTTATCCTCCTCATATGTCTGGCTTAGTTACTTGTACATGAAATCAAATGTACAGTTGATCTTGTAGACCCATTCTCTGAAGGGGATGGAAATCTTTATGGGGAAATATTAGAGCTTTCTTATCTTATGTCCAAGAAAAAAGTTCTGATCTGGTTTTTCTTCGTTAGCCTGGATATTATCCCAGGGGGTTTACATCTGGTGAGTATGGGCTTGGCACACCCAGAGACCTGAGCTGGATATCATCATTCTTCTCTTTCTTGGTGATTCTACTTCTAGCTCTTGTTTTCTCTCTCTCTCTCTCTCTCTCTCTCTCTCTCTCTCTCAGGAGGGTAACTCAGAAAAATTTTTTTTGACGGGTGCATCAAAAGCCTCAGGCTTCTTTGCATCATATGACTAATAATAATAACAATCTGAACAGGAAAATTAAAACATGTCAAAAGAATGAACTTGTGGAAGAAGTGCTTCTGAGATCATTCACAAATGCAAGATTATAAAATGCACCTATCAGTAGACATAGCAAATGAACCTGGTGTACATGATTTTAAGCATACAGATGATCACTGAACAGGTGGAAACAGTGATGCAACGTAGTATACAAAAAACTTTGTGGAAAATAATCGGAAGTGGATATGGGTTCAGTGCAAAAATGGGTGGAAAATGCCTTACCTGATTTATTGGAAGAATTTAACCCTGACTGTATTTTTAACACTGAAACTGCCATTTATTTTATGTGAATGTTATTATTCAGAAATTACCATTCAACAGCTGGTTAAAAGCAGAAATAAACAGTAACTGTACTTATGTGCAATAAGACAGTCACAATATTAAAAAAAAAAAAAAAAGAAAAAAAAGCAGCTCCTTGTAATTAGTAAGAATCTACTCTTCTTCAGAGGAGCAAAAGAAAACCTACCAGTTGAATATATGAGCAACACAAATACATAAATGACATCGCAAACAGAATTATTGCAAGTTAGTAAAAAAATTGTGCTTACCTTAGATAACTGTACAACTCATCTGAATGTGAAGTTGAGCAACACAAGACTCCTATTTCTTCCATTGAATAAAACATACATAGTGCAACCTTTGGATCAGGGAATGATAAAGGTTTTCAAAACATTGTATAGGAGTGCGATGAAACAAAATAATTATTGCAGGAATTTGAAGAAAGCAATGATGCCCAAGCTAAGGACATAGCAAAAATAATTAACTTATTAGCTACAATGAATATCATTTCTAGTGCTTGGGATTTAATTTCTGAACAAACAGTCAAAAACTGTTTTTGTAAAGCCAGGTGTTGTGATAAATATTGAAGAAAGTAGTGTAGTAACCAACGGAGTATACCAGTAATTCATTTAATATTACAGAAAATTTCGATGAGTGGATAAAAATTGATGAAAATCTTCTGACAACAGGTGATCTGACAGTGAAGGATATACTCAATGGAATTATACCAATGAGTCAAAACATTATGACCAGCGAGTCGTTATGCAAATTGAAGCAACTGCAGGTGAACTATGACGTGTGTGCGGGTCAAACTGACACAGGACTTGACATGAACTGAATACAAATTATTCTCACTGAACCACTAGCTGGACGACTAAACCAAATGACCAGTGCACAAACTAAGAAAATGATATCACCAGGACCCAAGGCTGCATCCTCATAACATGCACACTAAGCAACCTGAACACATTACATGACCAACCATAGGACGAGGCTGCTTCGTGTATGACCTTGCAACTGGATTTTACTCCTTCATTGAAAATGATCACCAAATAAGATTCGGTTCAGGTCGCTTGGACTCTTCACGTGCTCTCAACTGCCAGTGCCTGATGGCAATCTGTACCGGGCTCCCTTGCCTGGTACCTTTACTCCCTTTCCCCTGGCGGGGAGGAGGAGACAGTCTTGTCTCCTCTCCTTCCCTGCCAATCCTTATTCTTCTCCTGGTAGGGTACGGGCCTGCCTCACTGAACATCCTGGGGTCGCCTTCTCTATCATCTCCATACTTCTGTCTTTTCCCCCAGCCTTCAGTCTCCCCCCCCTACTCTGCCTAATATGCCAGTGTATAACCCTACACAAACTTCAGGTACTTAACTTTGTCCAAATTAAACCGCATAAACCTCAGCTGGCTTTTCTAATTCCAGCGATCACCCCTACCGAGTTTTTTTTTTTTTTTTCCTTAGGCCATAGTCACTGAAATCTCAGGAAACTAGGTGGCAGGGCTTGCCAGAGTAAAATTTCATTCTGTGTACCTGGTCTGCCTCCACGAGGTCAAGTGTGGGCAATGTTGGGCCTCAGTGGAGGTCCAGCGGCTAAACGGCCAGATGAACAACGATACACATATACAAAATCCACACACTTTTAAATCTCTGGCCTTCCCAGTGAACTGGTACACCTACAATGAAAGCAATGCGGAGATGAGGGAAACCCCTGGTGCCGTTAGACATCAATACACTTTACATAATGAACTGATTACAAGAGACAACTGGGAATGCATTGTTCACCCCTCTGGCCTTCAGGCAATTGAGAATTAGTGCTGCAAGCACGAATTAAGAGTCAAAGGGTTTACCATCCTGCAACTCGTGGTACTCATAAAACCTATCCAACCGCCTGTCCCACATACCCAGGAGTCGCGTTCCTGGGTATGTGGGACAGGCGGTTGAGCTGTTTTGGCTGCATGTTTTTTGGCTATGAGGACCAACATCATATTAGGTAGGTGGTCAATGAAGTTTTGGCTCATTGGTGTATAACAGATAAACCTGACTCCAAGGAAAATGAACATTCTGATAACAAAGATATCGAGGTCCTTTTCTGATAATGAAGATAAGTCAATGACCAGAGAAATTAATATTAGGATTAATAGTGGCAAAATATGCAAAAAAGCAAGCTTTATACAGTCAGCCAAAAAAAAAAAAAAAAAAAACCATTTCACTTCCTTGAATTTATTCAAACTATCAACTTACACAACAATGGATAGAAGCCTGTTCTGCCAATCAACCACCCATTGACTGAAAGCAAACTAATGCAATATAATTTTGCAACAAACCTTCCTTGGTTTGAATTTATGCCCCACATGTCCATAGTCTGAGCAACAGGAAGAATCCCATCAGCACTGAGTTGGCTCAAGCTGTTCGAAACCTTAAACACCTCACTCAGAGCCGACCGGGCTAGCCGAGTGGGTAAAGTACCTGCCCGGCAACCCAAAGGTCGCGGGTTCGATTCCCGCCTCGGGCTTGGATCAAAGTACTGCAAAAACCTTAGGAGGTGCAATATGGCCACAGAAGCCGATGCGCCAACAACTACCAAATCAAAAAAAAAAAAAAAACCTCACTCAGATCACCTAGCAGGTGTTTAGTCTCCAGTGCCAATGCCTGATGGCACTGGAGACTAAACCAGTGTTTCACACTTTCTACAATTTGCAGAAATTAAGCCTTTCTTGATAAGAGTTCCCCTCACCAAACCCCAACATTCCCCCTCACCAAACTCATTACCCTTCTTTGTACCATTCCATCAGTACCATTACATCCTTCCTAAAATGGGGCCTCCAGACCACTATGCAGTACTCAAGATGTGGTCTGAGCATTTTCTTATACAATGGAATATCAACTCCTTATCGCTGCTAGCAAAATTCCTATATATCATTGACAAAATTTGATGAGCTGTCTTGGCAGCCTGTCTGCACTGCACTATTCCTTTTTACCAGAGAAGTGCCATCATATTACCTTTGCATAATGACAGTTCTAAGTGTAATCTTGGTAACTACAGCCCAGTCAAGGGCATTTAGTTAGATACGGCATTCTGAAGGACACAACATGATTTTGCTAAAGGAAAATCATGCTGAACTAACTTTTAGTATTACCATTAGTAGAGGCATATGATGCAAGAAAGCAAGCTTTATACATCAACAACTACAAAAAAAAAAAAAAAAAAACCTTCCCGATTCACTCCAAATGTTTGTCTAGTTCTGCTTTGAATTTATTTAAGCTATCAATTTCCACGACAGATGGAAGTTTTTTCCAGCAATCAACCACACCCTGGCTAAAGGCAAATTTCCGCACATTTATTCTACAACTGTCTTTCCTCAGTTTGAATATATGTCCCCTCAGGTGATTAATCTGGGCAAGAAGGATCCCATCATCATTGAGCTTGCTCAAACCATTCCAGGCCTTATACACCTGAATCTAGGCTATTTTGACACAGTTACTCCTGAGCTGGTCATTAGGGAATGATTTCAACATGGTTTATTTGGATTTTAGCAAAGCATTTGACTCAGTCCCTCATGAGGTTACTATATAAGCTTCAATAGATTGGGATTACTAGTAAGATTCTAATATGCATTGTTGAATGGCTGCAGGGGCTAAAGGCAGAGGGTTGTGTGTGATTACCAGATGCTCTTCAAATTGGTATAACGTCAGGAGTGAGAACCCCCAAAGGATTGGTTCCTGGACTACTGTTTTTTTCTGATATTCATAAATGACATCTACAATTGGATAGAAGGCCTGATGTCAAAATTTGCAGACAATGTAAAGATTAGTAGGGTCGTTAATGATCAGTGCCAAACAGCACTGCTTCAAGATGACTTGTGCAGTCTCCAAAAATGGTCTGAAAAGTGGCAGATATGTTTTAATGCTGCAAAAAACAAGATCTCACACGTGGGGAAATAACAACCCTGAAATAACTTATACACTTGGTGGGATGGAATTAAAAACAGTAGCAAAAGAAAGGTTACTGAGAGTTGTGATACAGGCAGATATGAAGTTTTCTGAGCAGCATAAACAAGCAGCCAGGAAAGCACATTGTGTCTTATCAAAGATTTACCAAACATTATCCTGTGGAACTAGGCAGTTCATAATTGCACTGTATATGACGATTGTAAGATCACGTTAGAAATACAGCAGACTCTCGATTTACCGGGATCGGATTAACCAGGACGCTTCATTCCAAATTGGAAAAAAAAAAAAAAAAAAAAAAAAAAAACAATCAACCAGAAATCATATAATTCAAGTAATAAATGGAAAGGTATAAAAACAGATGTTTTGCAAGTCATAAATAAGCGACAAGCAGCATTATAAGTCATCATTGGGAGATTAGTGTACCTATTTTCTTGCAACCCCTGCTGTCTTCACACCCACCAATCAAAAAAAAAAAATGTTTAGTTTGTTTTAGTGCGTTGCGTCGATTGTTGTGTTCCGTTGCACCGCAAAACGACAAATTTTGTTTCATTATTTATGTCAGGAATCTCTTTCTTTTTTTTTTTTTTTTTTTTTGTTCGCTTTTAGTTAAACAAAAACTTGAAATTAATCAAAAGTTTGAAAATGGTGCATCCGTTAAATCTCTAATGAACCATTATAATGTTGGGAACCAAACCATATGCAACATCGTAAAAAATATACAAAGGGTATTAGACTTAAGATCAACATCGCAAAAAATAATGGGAAGCATCGTATTTGGACATGCGAGTAGTGCATGGTAAGTTTTTTTTCGTTTTTTATCTATTGCCATAATTTTTTACGTAGTTTGCTGAACATTTTTCAATACAGTAAGTCCCCGACTTACACAACAACGGATTTACGTAAATTTTTATTTTTATTTTTTTTTTTAGTATTGTAAAATTTAAAACAAACAAAAATAATAAATAAATAAAATAAGCAATCAATAACGATGATCATGGCACACACAAATTGCACAAATGAGACAGAGTAACAAGCAAAAAAATAGGAAAGAAGAGAAGATTCTTGCAATTTATTTATGGTTTTTTTTATATATGACTGAAGACATATATATAAAAAAAAATTTCACCATAATAACATAAAAACCCACAGAATTCCAGCTATTGGTATTTTTGTAAATGCAATAAGGTCGAGTTTATTACCCGGTTATAATTAGATGCACAAACAGAAAAGCCCAATAACACGAAAAGTGCAAATTGTTTTTATTGCTTTATGGTAGTGACCTCCAGAAATGTGCTTTAGCAAAATGTGAGCTTGTGCAGGGTGATAATAGTGGGTTTTTGGCTTAACCCTGTGAAGTTCTTTACAGAAAATTTCATTTTGACCGTTATCATGGCTGACTAAGAGAATAAGTGACGGCGCTTACTAATAAATCTACCAAGAAAAGGAAAGTGATAGATTTGGATCAGAAAATTAAACTAATAAGGATGTATGAAAACAGTCAAACATTAACAAACATCGCACTGAATTCCGATTTGTGAATAATAATATAGTAGCAATATGTTATTAGGCATTCCCGAGTTACGTAAAACTCAACAAAGTAAGAATTCCTGGAACGTATCTCTTACGTATGTCGGGGACTTCTGTATTTTTGGATTAACCGGGAAATCGATTATCCGGGATTTGTTTTTTACCATCTATCCTAGAAAATTGAGAGTCTACTGTATTGTTTTCAAATATGGACGTCATGTGAAAAAAAGACATCCAGCTTCTGGGAATGATCCAAAGTGAGGTAACTTATGTGGTGAGATTGGCATAAGTGTAACCTTATGAGGAAAGACTGGTTATGTAGACTACAGAGCTTGGCAACCATACACCTCTAAGTTGAGGTGCATTATAAACCTCAAGAGAGGTTTATAATGCTCTAAGAGAGATTAGTAGAATGAATGAATGTAGAATTTTCACTGTTCTAAAGAATTCCAGAACTTGGGGATTCCAGAACTTGTCATTCATTCAAATTACAAGGGAAGAGATTTGTACACTAGATTGTAGGAAGTTTTCTTTTAGCCAGTGAGTTGTTGGTTATTGAAACAAGTTCCATTCGCAAGTAATCAAAGCTGACAGTTTGAATAAATTCAAAGGATGGTTACCTATGTGAGGAGAGAATCACATATTTTTTTTTTTTTTTTTTGCCATTGAAGCAAAAGCATGTTTAGTCTCCAGAGCAAAGTTTCAGTCAACCCTCCCCCATCTCTTCCATCGCGCAGTACGATTGATGTCCTTTGACGTTATGACAAGATCCAAACTTCCTTACATTTCGAGGGTACAGCTCTAAAATGGGTTTCACAGGCCGGCTGTTAGTACACTAGACTGAACCTATTGGTAACTCTCTAGGAGGCTTCCAGATCAGCTAGTGTATAATCTTGCTGTCTCTACTCTGTCAGATGGCCGTGGGCGCCAAGCGTTCCGTGACTAACTGATTTCTGTGAGTTCCTCAAAGCGTTATCTCCACAGGGTCTTCAAGTGATAGATTATATTTTGTTTCAACAACCGTTTTCTTTTTTTATTAATTAGTGTAGCTCTTCCACACTACAAGAAGTAGGCAAAGGCCCAGAAAGGAAAGTTATCTTTCTGTTTTTTATTCTAATAGTACTAACTAACTAACTTAGCCTCTTGGTCACCTTGTAGCACTGCTCCTGCCTCCCCGTGGCGGGGCTGGAAACCTGGGTGGTAAAACAACCCCCAGGGCCAAAAGGAGCAAAACATGGACTGTGACAATTTTTCACCTATTAGGACTGCAAATCCAAATTCATTGGATTTGCACATACCCAATGACTCATCCAATCCAAAGAGACTGAGGACGGATGCTCCCCGAATGGAAAACCCAAGTTTTCTCATTCTGCATTCTCTAACTAACCAGTCCTTAGGTAGTTTATCACCATTCCTCATTCAAAAATGTCTTGAGAGTGTAGCTGGCTTCCCAAAAATGGTACGACGACTGAAATCTGGCGACCTGTTTGTTGAGACCGCCATCTCCAAACACTCTGAGTCTCTACTCAGACTACCTCATTTGGTGGAGTTCCAGTTAAGGTGTCCCCACATGCCACACTTAATTCATCCAAAGATGTTATTTCTGCATGGGACCTAATGAATGTCTCAGAAGAATAAATTGTTCAGTAACTGCAGGATTAGAAAGTCACACAGGCAAAACGAATTATGATGAAAAAAGATGGCGAACTACTTCCAACTCGCATCATAATTTTGACATTCAGCTTACCCAATTTACCTTCAGTAAAAGGAGGGTATTTGCATTGTCGCATTCGCCCATATATTCCGAACCCAATAAGATGTTACAAGTGTCAGAAATTTGGAAAAGGTTTCATTCAGTATTTAAAGGTTTCAAATATCTCTATTTCGGAATGGGCTTGTATCAGCTCTGTACCTCAACCTTCAAAGCAACAGATTTCTAGCAGAGCTAACAGCACACCAGTCATGATACCACCTTCTGCCGATGCAGCTCCCACAGATTCTAATCGAAAACAGACATTTGACTCCTCCCTTATGGATACTAATGAAATTTCCAGTCAAGATGATACCGAAACCATTCTGGAGATCTATCCAGAGGATGAAATAGAAACAAGACCTGTTTTCTCAAAAAGAGATGATTAAAATTGACTGTGTCAAACAGACTTCCAAAAAGCAGTCAGATTCAGTTCCTTCATCTAAATTGAAACAATGAACAACGTTGTCCAATGGAATTGTAGAGGCTTTAGGAGCAATATTGATGACATATACAACATAATTAAGCAGCATAATCCAGTAGGCATCTGCTTACAGGAGACATATCTGATGCCTCGGGTATCTCCCTTGATAAAAAAAATTATACTCTTTTCAGACAAGATAGACCTGTTGCAAATAATGCTCATGGTGGAGTAGCCATTCTCATAGATTCATGAATCCCATGCAGACACATTTCTTTACAAACCTCTATAGAAGCTGTTGCTAACCGAATAGCAATTGGCATCACTCTGTTTCGATTTATCTACCACCTAATCTACCACCACTCTGACTCTTGTTTCGATTTATCTACCACCTAATCATCCTTGTACTATTCACGAACTTGAAGATGTTATCCTGCAGTTGTCAACCCCTTTCTGTTTATTGGGCAACTTTAATGGACACCATACATTGTGGGGTTCTCCCAATGCAGATGGACGAGGACAACTCATTGAAATGCTCATGGACAGACAAAACTTAATCATCCTAAATACTGGTTCACCAACTTACATCCATCCCAACAGGAACAGTGTCTGCATTAGATCTATCTGTGCTCTCCAATCCTCTTTCCTAATATTGAGTGGACAGCTCTAGATGATCCACTAAAACTAAAAAGTGACCACTACCCATTAATCTGTAAAATTCAATCTTCACACTCTTCAAATGCAAAAAAACCATATAAAATGGAAATTTTCAAAGGCAGATGGGGCCAAGTATACCTCATGTTTCATTTGATAAACAGATCATCGGATCTTTCCCAATTGACACAGTCACTGATCATATCACCAAACAAATTTTAGCAGCTGCATCTATTTGCCATCCCACAATCAGTCAGACATCTGTAGACCCATAACTATTGGTCAAATGAGGATTGTAAGAATGCCAAAAAATAAAAAAACCTGAGCGTGGAATATATTCCGCAAATACCCTACCACCAATAATATTATAAATTATAAGAAACTCAGAGCCAAGGCCCGACACGTCAGAAAGAAAGCTAAAAGAAACTCTTGAATCCGATTTGCAACTTCAATCAATAAAAATACTGATGTAAGAATAATATGGAAAAAAATAAAACAACTAAATGGCAAATTTCCTCCATTATCCTCGATGGACAGGAGCTCTCTACTCCTGTAGAGATTGTGAATACTCTAGGGACCTTATTCTCCCAGTTGTCTTCCTCAACCTCATACAATCCGTTATTTCAGAAAATCAAAGCGCCAGCCAAAAAATCAAAATTTAACTTCAAAACTACCACTTCTCTACCATACAATCAGATACTTACTATGATTGAACCTCAATAAGCTATTTATTCCTCAAAGAACTGTGCTGCTGGTCCCAACGGAGTCTTATTATATAATGCTTCAACACTTAGATAATAAATCGTTATCCTTGCTGCTGACCTTTTACAACCGTATATTTATTGAACGTTCATTCCCCACTCGCTGGCATCACTCATATGTACTGGCGATTCCCAAACCAGATCATTCTATCCCTCACAACTATAGACCCATTTCTCTTACCAGTTGCTTGAGTAAAACTTTAGAAAAAATTATACACCGCCGATTAACATGGTATCTGGATTCAAAACATCTAATCTTTGATACCAAGTTTTCTTCAGAAAAAATCAGTCATCCCTGGATCTTATGGTCAAAGCTGAAACAAGTATCAAGAATGCATTTATCCGAAATGAACATCTTGTCATGGTCTGCCTTTGACACCACCTGGCATTTTGTTATCTTGAAAGATCTTCATTCCCTTGATCTGAGAGGCCACTTACCATGCTACATACAAAACTTCCTTCAGTATAGATCTTTTCAAGTTCACTATCGGCAAGTCTTCTCACAAATCTGTATACAAGAGGAAGGAGTCCCATAGGTACTCCTTCCACAGTTCTCAGTGCTACCTTATTTGCATATGAGAGCTTCTTTGGACTCGGGAAGTACCCGTGGACGGAAGATGTGCAAATGTGACCCCAATTCACAAAGGAGGATCAAAGGGCAATACAAATAAATATAGACCTGTTAGTTTAACTTCTGTTCCAGGAAAACTAATGGAGGCACTGGTTAAAGAAGCACAGCAGGATTATCTAAACAAGACTTCAGTTATAGCTCAGACACATGGTTTTGTTAAGGGAAAGTCTTTCCTGACCAATTTGATTGAATACTATGGTGTGGTCACAAAGGAACTGGATGCAGGGAATAACTTTGATATCATATATTTGGATCTTAGAAAGGCTTGATAACTGTTGCACATGGAAGAATGTTGCACAAATTTGAGAAGTGTGGCATTGGAGACAAATTGCTGCTATGGATAAAGGGATGGTTGAGTGGGAGAAGACAGAGTGGTAATCAATGGACACTGCTCATTGTGGACTAATGTTATTAGTGGAGTCCCTCAGGGTTCAGTATTGGGTTCATTGTTGTTTTCTGTATTTATAAACGATATTGATGATGGTATGTCAAGCTTAATGTCCAAGTTTGCAGATAATACGAAGGTTGGCAGGGTTTTTAAGGGCACTAATGACAGTACGCTGCTGCAACAGGATCTAGAAAAGTTGAGCAGATGGGATGAGAGGTGGCAAATGAAGTTTAACATTGACAAATGTAAAATACTAGATAAGGGAAGCAATAACCTCAGAGTGATGTATCAACTCTGTGGTACTACACTGACAGTGGTAGAGAACAAAAAAGATCTGGGGATAATTGTGCAGGCAGATATGAAGTTTTCTGAGCCGTGCAGATGGTCTGCAAGACTAGCTCATAGTGTCTTGTCAATGATATACAGAAATTTTTCTAGTAGGGATAAGGCGGTGATCATTCCCTTGTATAAGGCAATGGTCAGGCCACACCTCAAGTACTGTATACAGGTCTGGAGGCCTCATTTTAAGAAGGATGTAGAGCTGTTGGAACAAGTAAAGAGAAGGGCAACAAGATTAGTGAATGGAACAAAGGGTTGCTCTTATGAAGAAAGGCTTAAATTTTGCAAATTACAGTGTCTGCAGACTAGGCACCTGCGATGTGATCTGATTGAGGTGTATAAAGCCTTGAATGGTTTGAGCATGCTCAATGCTGATGGGATTCTTCCTCTTCCTCAGAATAATCACCTGAGAGGGCATATATTCAAATTGAGGAAAGACAGATATGTGGAAGTTTGCCTTTAGCCAGTGGGTAGTTGGTTGGTGGAACAGGCTTCCGTCCTTTGTTGTGGAAGTTGATAGCCTAAATAAATTTAAGGCTGAGCTGGACAGGTATTTGGAAAGAACAGAGGGGTGAAATGGGAGCGGTTTTTTTTTTTTTTTTCTTTTGGCTGATGCTGCATAAGATTGCTTTCTTGCATCATATGCCTCTACTAATGCTAATGCTAACAACAATGCATTGAGAATAAATCATATTATCAAAATATACACAGATGGATCAAAGACTGATAGTGGAGTAGGTGCTGCAGCAGTTTTCCCTTTTAACACTGTCGCTATATCTCTGCCTATTGAATGCAGCAGTTTTTCCTTTTAACACTATCTCTGTATCTCTGCCTACTGAATGCAGCAGTTATACAGCTGAGTTATTTGCCATCAAGCTCGCCTTAGAAAATATTCTCCATCTCTCCATTAAAAAATGTATAATATATAAGGACTCGCAGAGTACACTAGTAGCCTTACAAAATACCTCCTCGCCAACCAGTCCTTTAATAAAAACCATAAGAAGTAAAATGATTCTTATTCAACACTGTAAACTCATACCTCTATGCCAATAATCTGACTGTTTCCTGCGGTTTGCTGAATATGAACTTCATTGAAAGGCAATTACAAATCTCAGTAAATAAAATTGAACTGTGGATGACACAGAATGGTTACTGACTACCTCATCAAAAATCTAGTGCCATTCACTTTTGTAACAAACGAGGGATGCATCCTGACCCAGAGCTACACTTGACAAATCATCTTATCTCAGTTATGAGTAGGATTCGCCTCTTCTGTCTAATTTTTGATAACAAACTTAATTTTTTAGAACATATCAAATATCTACGGACACCCTGCCAGAAAAAAATGAACATTCTCAGGGTTCTTTCTTCTACAACGTGGGGTGCAGACCGCTACACCTTACTTCACCTGTATAGAACTCTAATTAGATCTCATATTGATTATGGAGCCCCAGTGTATGACTCTGCTAGGGAGAGTGTGCTAGTACGGCTCACTCCTGTTCAACATTTTGTCCTCAGGATTGCTACAAGTGCTTATAGAACATCGCCAGTACAAAGTTTCTACACTGAAGCCCATGAAGTTCCACTCTGCCTCAGAAGAAAGGTGTTACTTCTGAATTATGCTGCTAAAATTCAAAGCATGCCTACCCATCCCATTTGGCCTATACTTAGTGATCCACAGTTTAAAATGTTCTACAGAAATAAACCCAGAGCAGTTCAACCTACTGGCATCAGATTGCAGGCTCTATCAGAAAGTTGGGATGTATACCTTGAAAAAGTCCTCCAAGATCCAAACACTTCAGTTTCCCCATGGTCCTGTATTAATCCATCCTGTGACAATTACTTCCTAAACACTTGGGAAAGATTCCCTTGCAAATATTAACATGCGACAACTTCATACTGCTCACACACAAAATTATCCGCATTTTAATGAAAATATACTCGGATGAATCAAAGTCTGATAGTGGAGTAGGTACTGCAGCAGTTTTCCCTTTTAAAACTATCTCTGCCTGCTGAATGCAGCAGTTATACAGCTGAGTTATTCGCCATCAAGCTTGCCTTAGAAAATATTCTCCATCTCTCCATTAAAAAAAGTATAATATATAAGGACTCGCAGAGTACACTAGTAGCCTTACAAAATACTTCCTCACCAACCAATCCTTTAATAAAAACCATAAGAAGTAAGATGATTCTTATTCAGGAATGCCAGCAAGTAGTCATCTTCTGCTGGATCCCAGGCCACACTGGGATACCAGGAAATGAATGTGCAGACTATGCCACAAAACATCCATCTAACGCAGCATCTTCAGGTTTTTGCTTTCCATATGTTGATTACAGACCTATGGACACTTCTATAGTAAGCCCAAACGGATAATAAGTTATTGCATATAAAACCAGAGCCACAGTTATGGACCTCTAGTTTACGTGCTAACAGAAAGGAAGAAGTAATCTTAGCCAGAGCACGAATCGGTCACAGCCAGTTTACTCACCTATTTCTCCTCACAGGAAATGATCCTCCACAGTGTTTTCAATGCAACTGTCCGCTCACAATGAAGCACATACTCGTTGAATGCACGCTGTACAAACATGCTCGGCAATGCTCATTCAACTTCCTTCCAAATCCAAAAGAACCTTTAAAACTCTCTCGTATCATAGGCAATGATGCTAATCCCTTAGAGTTATTCTACTTTCTTAAATGAATAAAATTATATGATCGTCTCTGACTCTTTCCATAACAGTTACCATTGATAACTTTCATATCACTGATAGGTGCAATATGGCCTAAGCAGCCCTTGTGCAAAAAATAATAACAACAACTCTACCAGATAGTGACTGGAGGGAGTCCGAGTAATGTATATGCAGGTGGCATTGTCGAGGCCATGTTATGTCAATACACCATGAATTGTCAAACTAATAGAGCAAACTTATCTGCAAAAAGATCTAAACCTCCTAAACACTTCCTTGTTCATTTCACAAATATATCTCAGTTCTAATCTGAAGATGACCATTTCCACTTACAGTCTGCCAAACCCCATATACTTTTTCTGACAGAATCTCAGTTATCGGTTGATTCAACCACCTCTCATCTCAGTTGCTGAAATTATTATTCACCTCAAAGGTGATACTTGTGCATATATCCGTTCCGATATTCCCTGTCAGAGATTTGGTGATTTGGAATCTCCTCTTTTCAATCTTCTCTTGCTTAAAATCTCTCTACCTCATTCTGTCAAATTCATCTGTTGTCTCTACCGTTCTGCCAACTCCACTAATCACTTGGAACTCTTTGACTTCCTCCATTTGCAACTTGACTTTTTCCAGTCCAACTTTCCTAACAGTGAGGTAATTTTCCTTAGTGATTTTAATGTTCACAACTCCAGCTGGCTTCTGTTTTCTAATCACACAGACCCAGCTGGTCAAGATGCTGAGGCTTTTGCCATTACTAATGACCTCGCACAGATTGTTTATTTACCTACCAGAATATCAGACAATCCTAACCATACAGCCAACATGCTTTATCGTCTGTTCACAAACAACCCTTCTAAGTACACAGTCGAAGTGAGTGGTCTTTAGGCACCTCATCTCACAACTTGGTGATTGTCTCTTTTCTAATGGAGCCTTTATCTCGTGGCTATTCCCAACCTCGCGTTGTTTGGCATTAGAAAATGAAAAATGGGATTAACCTTCGAGATTTCTTTTCTTCTTTTTCTTGGTCGGATTACTGTTTCAAAACTCCCGATGTCAATATTTGCTCAGATCGTGTCAATGAAATTATTCTTGTAGGAATGGAATCCTTTATTCCATGCTCCACCTTATAATTTTATCCTTTATCTAAACCTTGGTTTTCCAGTAAATGTGCTAAGGCTGTTCAAGAAAAGAATGTTAAACATCGTCATTGGCTTGTTTCCCAATTCTTCAGTTTCAGTTTCTGCCTACACCAGAGCTCGCAACAATTGTAAAGCAGTTATCAATCAGTCCAAACTAGATTTTTAACAGGCTAAGAGTAGAAAACTTGTTTCTTGCCCTAATGGCAGCTCAGTATTCTGGTGTCTTGCCAAAGATATTGGCAGCAACTTTTGCCCATCTCTGCTCCCACCTCTGTCAAAACCAGATGGTTCTGTTGTCACTTCGGCCAAGGATACAGCTGACCTGCAGCATCCCATTTTTCTTCCAACTCATCTACCAATGATCTTGGTAAAACACCTTCCACATCCCCAGTACGCTTCATTCAATGCCTCCAGTGGTTTTCCGTCAAAAGGATGTCAGACAGATTTTGACAAATCTTGATTCAAAGAAAGCCCTAGGTCCTGATGGTATTTCTACACTTGTTCTCAAAACCTGCACTACTGAACTTACTCCTGTTCTTTTCCCCCTTTTTCCCACTTTCGTATTCTAAAGGTGTTTTTCCTTCTGCTTGGAAATTTGCTCATATCCAGCCAGTTCCAAAAAAGGGTGACAAATCCCTATCGCCCACTTATCGTCCCATTGCAGTTACTTCTACTTTTTCTAAAGTAATGGAGAAATCAATTAACCACCAACTCTTAAATTATCTAGAAACCTTCTGTCTGCACAACAATTGCCAGTATGGATTCCATCAGTGTCGATCCACTGGTGATATTCTAGCTTATGTTACGCATTTATGGACAAATCCAATGGAAAAGTTCAGTGAAACACGAGCAGTTGCTCTTGACATCCCAAAGGTTTTCGATCGTGTTTGGCATAAAGGTCTTCTAAACAAGCTTCCATCTTATGGTTTGCCAACTTTTTTTTTGTAATTGGTTATCCAGTTTGCTTTCTGACCACTCACTGAAGGGTGATGGCAGATGGCTCTCTATTTTCTAACTTTTCCACTAATGCTGATGTTCCCCATGGTTCAGTTCTTTCCCCCACTCTTTTCCTCTTGTTTATTAATGACCTTCTTCCATTGACTGGATATCCTATCCATACTTTTGCTGATGATAGCACATTGCATTCCACTTTTCAGTTTGAGAAACCTTGCCCTGCTCAATCAGCTTCAACTTCTCGAATAACCGCTACCAATTCCTTAATTCCCGATCTCTAAGTAATTCTCCAGTGAGGCAAAGACAACTTTGTTGACTTCAATCCTTCTAAAATTCAGTCCTGTCTTATATGTCGCAATAAAGATTTTTCTCCTCCTATGCTTATCTTTGGTGACACTCCGTTTTCTAGGCTGGATGATATATCTCTTTAGGGATTACCCTGACTTCTAATCTCTCTTGGCACAAGCACATTACAAATATTGTTTCCTATGCATTTAAAAAATTTGGTTTTCACTTTTGCTCACAGCATTACTTTTCTTCCAAACAGCTGTTCGCTCTGTACAAATCGCAAATCCACCCTATCATGGAATATTGTTCCCACATCTGGGGCAGTGCTGCCAAAATCTCTCTCAGGCTTCTAGATTCCATTCATAAGAGAGCAGTTAGGTTAGTTAATGAATCATCTCTAACAATGTATCTCCACTCTGTCTCATAGATGTTCTTTCTGCTGCATGCTTTTTTTATAGATACTTCCACAGGCACTGGTCTTCTGAATTGGCTTCTATAATTCCTGCTCTCTCTCTCTTTCTTTGAAAACAGTCCGAGCACTTGCCGCCACCAGCCAACATCCATTTACTGTCCAACTTCAAACTCACAGAACCAATTTTTCATCTTCCTTGTTTGTTCATTCAACTGCCATTTTCTTGAACAACATCTCTTCATATGTATTTCCTGAAAATTAAAATCTACAGATGTTCAAGTCTAATGTCAACAAATATATTCTTTCATCTTCTCAACCTCCAACCCATCAAGGTACTAAGTACTATAAGTTCTAATATCTCTCGTGTTTGGGTTTTCATTAAAAAAAAAAAAAAAAAAGTAGCTTCCTTGCGTTTCTACTATTATTACTATTATTATGTCACATCAAACTGACTCAGCATTGCACTGGGTGCAGTACTTTAGATACCTGAGAGTATGAACCCACATCCTGCCACTTTCTGCCCTTTCTGTATTAATTGTACTTCCCATGTTCGTATGGTGCCTCCGTAACCAGGTGGACAGGAGCAGCAGTGGGTAGCACACGCTTTTTGATTAGACTGGGGTTTGAGCCCGTGACCACCAAATACGGAGGATGCGGAAAGGTCAGGGAATAACCACCGCATATCCCTGGAGCAATATGCGGCTAATGCTCCTAAAAACCAAATAACAAACAAACCATGTTCGTATTCATAATTGTACTATCTGAGCGACACCACATCTCTGATATCCTCACAATGTTTTAGTATACATGGAAGTACACTAAAGCTATGAGCATAAGTGTACATGGAAGTATACATGCACCTTTTCTTTCTTTTATTCACGCTAACACAGTGCATGTATTTGCTTGTTTCATGGTGACCCACAGCTAGGTCATCCCCAAAACCATGCTTTCCAGCCTGCTGCATGTTCCTGTAGAAGCAGTGCAAGAATCAAGTTCCTTTGCTTGTGGCTGTAATTAATGCATTAGTCTGTGTATTCCCTGACGCTATCAGTTTTCCAACCTACCTAGCACTGCCTCGATAGCATCAGGAAATATTCTTACACCCTTTCTATTTAAGTGTATTCCATCCTTTTAAGAAGCACTCTTTCCTTTTAAGAAGCACAGACCATAGTGAGAAAAATTCTACCCCATGAGCCTTGAACAGTCTCTTCAGGGATGAATTTATTGACATGGTTCTCATGATGTCCTCCCTCCTATCATGCATGGACAGAATTGCAGTCACCTCCAAATTTAATCCTAACTCGTGACTTTTTTTCACCATGTACTTAAGTATATATGACGAAGCCTGAGAAAGGTTTTGGGGGCACCACCCCAGATGTGGGAACAATATTCCATGGCAGGGCGGATTTGGTCCTTGAGGTTGTCACAGACATTCTCTCAGATATGCCAGACAAGCTGTACTTGCTACCGGGGAGTCTAAAATGCTGATGGAACTGATATTCAGGTGACAGTCAAGTCAAGTGGACCCAATTTTGGCAAAGTCCGGACGGTCTGTGACAGCCAAATCCTCTGCTTGCACCTTCACGATGGTGGGACTGTTAGTAATCCTGGATATAACCTCCATGCGTAAGTACATGGTGGGTGAACACCCAGGTGTGAACCAACGTAAGCAGGGGTCGAGGTGTGGTGCCCACACCACATGGAGGAACGCCGCCCTTCTGTTACCAGGCAGTACTAGGTGGTAGATGACTGTCATCAACCAGTGAAATACCACCACTTTGCTTATTGGAGGCTTGAAGTGGTGAAACCCATGTTTAGTCTCTAGAGCAAAGTTTCTGGCATCTCCCCCCCCCCCCCCCATACTTCTCCTTCAACCCATGCATGTAAGTACTATAAGTTTTGATACGTTTCATGTTTGGGGTTTTTCATTAAAAAAAAAAAAAAAAAAAAAAAAAAAACAATATCCCTAATTTTTTTGCCCTGAAACATGATATCTGCTCTAAAACATCAACTTTTGCCCCTTGCAGACATACCTTGGTTCTTTTCCATCTATCCTGTTTGCCAGTATATTTCCTGTTTCCTCTACGGTTGAGTCAGACACTTGCTACCTCCTGTTGTTCCATTGCATTCTGCCTTGTGGGTTGCCACTGTTTAGCCTCATACGCAAGTGCGAACTCTGTTGTTGAGGTGTGCAGCTGAGAGCTTGATTGGCCATCAACTTAATTACTTTGAGGGTACTCATCCTGTTCTTAATGCTCTCATAAATGCCCATCAAAACACTGAGTTGATGCCTAATATCCTTACACTCTTTACATCAAACCTACAGAAGAGACATCCCTTCACGGATCTATGGTGGAACGGGACACGATACAGCCAAGGGATGTCTCTGTTTGTTTGATGTAAAGAGGACAAGGATATTAGGCATCAACACTGAGTTAATGCCTAATATCCTTGCACTCTTTACATCAAACATACAGAGACATCCCTTGGCTGTATCGTGTCCCGTTCCAGATAGCTCCGCAAAAGAAACAAATGGTACATTTCATGAGGGCACAATTCAGGGGTCATATCCCTCCTAGACAATTTGCTCCGTGCAACAGCACTTTCTCTACTTTGAGACCTATGCTTTACTGCTCTGGTCTGAGGCATGATTTCCATTTGGAATCAATTTAATTGAAAATACTAAATACAGTAATAATACTATGCACTGGTTATGGAGTAACACTACATATCCCACTCTCAAGTTTACATTATTAAATGTGTATAACCCTTACTGAATATTATCCTTGCATTCAGGGGAGGTCCCTGCGGACTGGAGATGTGCAAATGTGTCCCCAATTCACAAAGAAGGATCAAAGAGTGGCAGTGAGTAAATATAGGTTAGTTTAACTTATGGTCCAGAAAAAATAGTGGAGTCACTGGTAAAACAAGTAATACATGATCATCTAGACAAGGACACAATTATACTTTGGACACTGCATGGGTTTAAAGGGGAAATCTTGTTTAACCAATGTGATAGGATACTATGATGTGATCACAAAACAACTAGATACAAAAAATAATCTTGAAATCATATACTTGGATTTCAGGAAAGTTTTTTGTACTGTTGCGCAAAAGTCTGCTATACAAATTGGAGCAGTGTGGCTTTAAGGGCAAGTTGCTGCTATGGATAAATGAATTGTTGAGTGGGAGAATACAGAGAGTGGTAATCAATGGACATTGCTCTTCGTCAGCTCATGTATTAGTGGATTCTCCCAGGGTTTGGTGTTTGACCTATTGTTGTTTACTATATTTATCAGTGATACTGATGAAGGCATATCAGGCTTTAATTTCAAGATGATACAAAGGTTGGCAGGGTGGTTAATAATGGTAATGACACTATGCTACTGCAACATGATCTAGAAAAGTTGGGCAGATGGGCTGAGAAGTGGGAATTGAAGTAAATGCAAAGTTATGTATGTGGATAGCAGTAACCCCAGAGTAACATCAAATGTGGTACTACATTCAGGGTAGGGTAGTGGAAAATGAAAATGACCTGGGAGTGTTTATACATTCAGATATGAAGTTCTCTGAGCAATGCAGACAAGCTGCCAGGACAACTCATCGGATTTTTCAAAGTCATACAGGAATTTTTGTAAGAGGGTTAAGGAGATATTTATCCCATTCTGTAAGGCAATAGTTGGGCCACGTCTTGAGTACTGCATACAGATCTGGAGTCCTCATTTTAGGAAGGATGTAGAGCTGCTGGTACAGAGAATGGCAACGAGATTGGTGAATAAAGGGGTGCTCTTTTCAAAAAGGCTTCAGCTTCTGCAAATTGCAGGATCTAGAGACTAGGCACCTGCAAGGTAATCTGATTGATGTGTTAGGCTTTGAATAGATTGAGTGCGCATGCGCGCACACACACACGCGTGCATGCACACACGAGAGAACACAGATTCAAATTGAGCAAGGATTGTTGTAGAATAGGTGTGTGGAAATTTGCTTTTAGCCATCAGGTGATTGATTTCTGGAGCAAACTTCCATCTGTTGTTATGATAGTTGACAGTTTTAAATAAATTCAAGGCAGAACTAGACAAATTATTGGAGGGAATGTGTAGGTGAAATGAGAGGCATTGGTGGGGGTTTTTTTGCTGATGCTGTGTAAGCTTTCTTGCCTCATTTGCCACTTCTATTGCTAATGCTATTACAATATCGAGTTTACTTTATACGTATTATGTTATTGAGCTTACTCTATACTTCTACACATGTAAAGCTGTGATTTAATTATATAGCTAGTAAAATTATCTGTTAATGCCATCCTAAGTGATTCAAACTTTTAAGATATTCATTTACCAGTTTACAGCACTAGAATCCCTACTGCATTATATCCTACTACTACATATTACAAAGTTACAATGAATGAAATTCACGTTAAATCACCGATACAAAGGTTATATGTTTATTACATAGTAACTTAGAAAATCTCCAATGAAATTTTAAGAACTAACGATCGTGACTAGGACTATAAAGCTATTTATAGAATGATTTATTATGCTAATTAGGTCAATAAAATGGCAAAATATTTCAAAAAATTATCCTTTCCCAGAAGCTTAAAATTCTTTACTAGTACTCTCAAAGCAATGTCACCAATTACGAAATCTTTTGAAGTGTTATGAAGTATTAAGGAGGCAGAAGTGAAGATTGGAGAAGATTTTGATCTGAAAACATCTTATGTGGCACCTACTAAATTTTGGACTGAAGTAAAACAAGTTTTTCATGAAAATGCAAAGCGCAAATTACATCACTTCCTAAATGATGCTAACTCAGTCACGAACATCGATTGAGGTGCGGAAATGATGCAATTTATGTCACTTCTTAAATGAAATCTACTACTAGGTCTTTGTGGCATAGACATTTTGAATTGAGTTAGCTGCTAATTTTTTTCTATGTGGTTTGGATTTTGTAAAGAATAAGTTATTTGAGCGTGTTTTTTGCATTGATAGTCAGATTGAGTTCTTTCAGATATTTGATGATTCTTTACATCTGTAAATTTGCATTGTGGCTAACTTTGCAAATATCATCACAGACTTTGGAAATAATAAATAACTTTAAATCATTGGCATATTGACAGCGGATTTGGATTTGCTTGCCAGAATGATTGTAGAAATTCTGAAAATATAGTACTGGAGAGTATACCTCCTTGAGCAATGTCTGTTGTGATTGTGATGAGAATATAATCGGTACTAGTGTAGTGGAGGAGATATCTGTGGTTAGGCTGTACTGTAGAGAGGAGATTACCACTGTGTCAATGAGAAAATGTTTTTGATGTGAAAACATCGTTGGTGGCACCTACTAAATTTTGGACTGAAATCTGTTGCTATCATGAACAGAGACACGCGTAAATTCTCTCTGAACATTCTGAATTGTCCAAGATAAATGCTCGGAAAGTCTAGTTCCTCTGCATGCTTATCATGTGTAATGCGTTACACAGCTTACTGTTTGATAGTAAGCTGTGTAATGCGTTAGTTTCTCCTGGGGGGGGGGGATGCTAAGATATTTGTCATCACTCCATAACATCTACTGTTGGACAATGAGACTTTCCTTGATCAGAACCACTTCACTTATGTTATCTTTAGCCAAATTAATTTCCATGTGGCTGTCATCAAAGAATGACTGATCTATCATTATTTGATATAATCGATAGCGAGGCATGTTGAATTAAAGCCATGCTTTAACCACTTGCTTTCTTACTAATCTGATCAAATAGCTGGACTTGTGTAATTTCTCATGCGTTTTATGTGCACATTTATACAATGATCATCGTAAAATATCCATTGGCAAGTGATGGGCATCGTGTTGACTGAAACAGACACATTGATCACTTAGCCCAGAATGCCGTATCGTCCATATGCATGTCTCAGGTTCCTTAACTGCATGAACGGTAAGCGAGGAGAAATAAGCCTCTCTCTCTCTCTCTCTGTCACTAAGTCCAACTTCAGTAAATGTGATGGAATTTCTGGGTAGACAGAGCTGTTCAACTTAGATAGCACTAGAATGGTATTGTTCTTAAGTGATCCTCTACAGCTTTTACACACAAGGATTCCGTCAAATTCAACATCGCGAAATGTAGTGCATATCAATGGTGTATCTTTAGCAGCTGGTTTCTTTGTCATTTTCGAACCATAGATGATTTAAAATGTAGCATACAGAACAGAAATCATTTTTCATCAATATTGGTTCAAACTCTCAATGAGCATTCTTATGTAAATAGTAGTTGGTGTAAGGAAACGGAGCTTGATCATTTAAACTTATCTGCTTCGCAATTGGAGAAATGTTCTGTTGTACATAATTAATGCTCACTTCAGGTACATCATTGTTGGAGCAGTATTACTGGTAGATGGCACTGCTAAATCCAATGCTTGATTTTCTCTTTGTCTTTTATGCAATCTGGATAGTCTTTATCATTCTCGTGCACTCATTACTACCTCCATCTTTATTTTCTTAGGTCGGCTTGCTCGATACTCTCGACAAAACACTGTATTTGACTTTGCCATCAATGAACACTCATCTATAGCAGTGTGACATTCAGTTCCTTTTGCTAATCAGAAAATTATTGATGTGAAAACATCTCTAGTGGCACCTAACAATTGAATGTAATGAAAATGCTGATTGCAACAATACAAATACTTGTATTGTTGCATTCGTACTATTCAACAAATGGCTATGATCAAATGGGTAATTAGGCTATTGGCTTGGATTTTGCTAACCTTTTCCAAACATTGATTTGATAGAGTAAGTAGCAGCCATGAGCATAAAACGTTACATAGTTCATATAAAATGGATCCGATTTTCGTCAAAGATGTTTTCACATAAAACATCTTTCATGTGTACAGGGTACACACCCAGTTTTTTTTTATATAGATCCAACATTGGAAAAAATTTTATATAGTGCAGTATGTTTGTATGTTTTGTATTAATTTTTTTTTTTAAAATCGAAATCATTTATGTGTTTATATTTTTAGTTATGAGTACTATATATGCTGTGCTGGATAATAAATAAAAATTGGTAAAATAAGCAGCATTTTGTATTTCAGTAAAAAAAAAAAATCCCTCTGCTTAATGTTAATAATTATCTTAAACCAAATGCGATCAACAATAAGCAGGAACCACTGCATGTCATTTAAATTATTCATTTCTCACCATTGTCCCCAGAATTGCTTGAATGACAGTGAATTCATGTACCTCTAACTAGTGCAAATATAATCCATTTTGACATGCACTGCAGTCATTAATGATACAAAATGCATAATTTCCCAGTCCAAGGTCTATACATCTTTCGCAGTGCAAGTACTATGCATCTTTGTCACGTAATATGGCAGACAGTGGCAATGAATTGGGCTTCTAAGTAAAATTTCTTCACATCAGAGGATAGAAACTATAACTGTTCTTTTGCAGAAATTTAAGTGAGGTATGTTTATGCTTTCTCAGTTTCATGCATGCAATACCACAGATCACTGACTTTAATTTTTTGCTACCATTATTAACAATCATGCTTCAACATGATTAATAATGCTGGCAAAAAATTAAACAACAGTCATGCTTAAATATGAGCTGTACATTAAAACAAGCACTGTTTGTTTGTTATATATACATAACTGCTAAAGAAAGAATATCCATATTTTTGAAATCATTTAATACTTGTAACCTATCTAAAAACGAGTGTCTTGTTTTTTTTTGTTCTGTTGCTTGTGCAGTAGACTTCATAACTAAGTATTAGTATTATTGTCAGTAGTGACAAATGATGAAGGACAGCGACCTTATACAGCATCAGAAGAGCAGGGAGCTTCCTATTATTCTCTACAACACCAGATTGATGTGTGTTCCTGGAGTCAACTATGTGCTGGCTGGAGACTGATTTCTTCATATCTATTCTGCAACCATCCTTCCTCAATTTTAATTTATTCCCCTTCAAGTTTTGTAGTCTGTGAAAGAGGCAGCATTATATCAGTGTTGAGCTTGCTCCATCCATTCGAAGCCTTAAACACCTCACTCAGATCTTCTTGCAGGTGCTTAGCTTCCAGTTTGCAGAATTGAAGCTTTCCTGATAGTAACATTGTTTTGTAATCCTCCCCCTCCTCACATGCACACTAATCTCATCACTCTTCTCTGCATCTGTTCCAACAGATCTACATCTTTCCTAAAATGAGGATTTCAGACCTATATGAATGCAATATTCAAGGCGTAGCCTAATCATTTCCTTATACAATAGGATAATCACCGCCGTAGATCCAGTAGCAGTTCACCTTATGGAAGAGTTTTTATTAACAGTCTGCTTGATTTATCTTCCAACTGATACTAACATCCCCCAAACAGACCTCGATTATCTCATTTTGCAACTGCATACCCATTTTATTCCTTGGCAGTTTCATTAATGGAAAAAGATGTGTCATAGAACATATGCCCACTGACAATCTCTCTCCCTTCTAAATATGGAAACTGACACGTTTTATCACATGTTGGAGAATCGCACCCTGAGGGGGGGGGGGGGCAATTCTCCAATGCATCACAGCATAAAAAAATGCAACTTGTGAAATGTTTGAAGAACTCTGTGTAACAGGACTCCTCCTTGATCTAGCCAAGGAGGATGTCTTTATGTGTGCTAGGTGCAGAGAGTGTCAAAAATTAGGCACCAACTCAGGGTTCTGATGGGCACTTATTAGAGTTAGTAGTAGTAGTAGTGGCATGTGATGCAAGAAAGCAAATGTATCAGCTTATGCAGCATCAGCCAAAAAAAAAAAATCACACCATTCCCTCCAAATGCCTGTAAAGTTCCTCCTTAAATTTATTTAACCTATCAACTTCCACAATGACAGATGGAAGTTTGTTCCAGCAATTAACCACCCGCTGGCTAAAGGCAAATTTCCGCACATCTAATCTACATCTGTCTTTTCTTAATTTGAATTTATGCCCCCTTAGGTTAGTAATCTGAACAAGTGGAAGGATCCCATCAGAATTCAGCGTGCTGAACCCATTCAAGGCCTTATACACCTCAATCAGATCACCGCGCAGGTGCCTAGTCTCCAGCCACTGCAATTTGCAGGACTTAAGCCTCTCTTGATAAGAGGATCCCTTCATTCCCCTCACCAATCTTGTTGCCCTTCTCTGTACACGCTCAAGTAAATCTACATCCTTCCTAAAATGAGGTCTCCAGACCTGTACGCAGTACTCAAGGCGTGGCCTGACCATTGCCTTATACAGAGGGACAATCACCTCCTTCTCCCTGCTAGCAAAATTCCTATATATCATTGACAAAACCCCATGACCTGCCCTGGCAGCCTGTCTGCATTGCTCAGAAAACTTCATATCTGCCTGCACAATTACTCCCAGGTCTTTTTCATTTTTTACCACCTTAAGTGTAGTACCACACAGTTGGTATGTTTCTCTGGGGTTACTTCTACCCATATGCAGTACTTTGCATTTGTCAAGGTTAAACTTCAGTTGCCACTTCTTAGCCCATCTGCCCAAATTATCTAGATCCTGTTGCAGTAGCACACTGCCATTACTGTCATTAACAACCCTGCCAGCCTTTGTATCATCTGCAAACTTCGACACTAAGCCTGATATACCTTCATCAATATCATTGATAAATATACAAAACAACAGAGTACCTACCCGGCAACCCAAAGGTCGCGGGTTCGATTCCCGCCTCGGGCTTGGATCAAAGTACTGCAAAAACCTTGGGAGGTGCAATATGGCCACAGAAGCCGATGCGCCAACAACTACCAAATCAAAAAAAAAAAAAAAAAAAAAAACAACAGTGGACCCAACACCGAACCCTGTGGGACTCCACTAATAACATTAGTCCAAGAAGAGCAGCACCCATTGATTACCACCCTCTGTCTTCTCCCACTTAACCATCCTTTTATCCATTGTAGCAACTTACCATTAATACCATTCTGCTCCAATTTGTACAATAGTCTTCCATGCGCAACAGTGTCAAAAGCTTTCCTGAAATCCAAATATATGATATCAAAATTATTTTTTGCATCCAGTTCCTTTGTAACCACATCATAAAGCTGATGGGATTATTCCTCTCGCTCAGAATAATCACCTGAGAGGGCATAAATTCAAATTGAGGAAAGACAGATGTAGGATAGACGTGCGGAAATTTGCCTTTAGCCAGACGTGCGGAAATTTGCCTTTAGCCTTGCTGTTTTGGTGGAACAGACTTCCATCCCTTGTCCTGGAAGTTGGTAGCCTAAATAAGTTTAAGGCTCAGCTGGACAGATATTTTGAACGAACAGAGGGGTGAAGTGGTTTTTTTTTTTTTTTTTTTTTTTGGCTGATGCTGCATAAGCTTGCTTTCTTGCATCAAATGCCTCTACTAATGCTAATAATATCCTATCAAATATGTCAGACAAGACTTTCCCTTAACAAACCCATGCTGTGTCTGAATTATTGCTGCAGTCTTGTCTAGATGATCCTGCAATGCATCTTTAACCAGCGACTCCATTATTTTACCCGGAACAGAAGTTAAACTAACTGGTCTGTAATTACCTGTGTCACCCTTCGATCCCCCTTTGTGAATTGGGGATACATTTGCACATCTCCAATCTGTGGGAACCTCCCCTGAGTCCAAGGATGCTCTCATAATTATGGCTAAGGGTTTGCTTAGTTGCTTTGCCGCCTCCTTTAATATAACTGGATAGATCCCATCCACCCCAGGTGCTTTTCTTACGTTTAACTTCAACAGTTTCTCTTCCACTTTGCTCTCAGTTATTACAAAATCATTAAGTATCCTGCTACAATTTGATAACCTTCTGCCATTTTCAAACCTTAATAATTCCTCACGTGTGAATGTAGATGCAAAATACTCATTCAGTTTGTTTGCTATCTGAGCAGGATCATCAACAGTCGAACCATCGATGTCAAGTGGACCAATCAGATTCATCCCCTTCCTTTTAGAGTTTATATAAGTAAAGAAATCCTTGCTGTTTTTCTTAGCATCTTTTGCCAAGGATTTCTCGTAATCTGCCTTCGCCTGCTTAACCTCCTTTGTAACTTGGTTACAGATCAACTTGTAGCTATCATAGGCTTCTGTGTTACGTGTTAATTTGTATGCATCCCATGCATTTTTCTTCTCTGTTACGAGTCTCATTAGTTCATTTGACAACCATTTAGGCCTAAACCTTGAACAATATTTCTTAATAGGTATGAAACTTTTAGTAGCATCCAGGATTAATTCCTTGAATGCTTCCCACTTAGAATTTACTGTCGGTAACATCATCAGTTGATTCCACTGTACAGAATTTAAAAACTGTCGGAGACCACCGTACTCGCCTTTACGGAAGCAAAAACCCTTTCCTGTACCCCTGATGGTAATTAAATCTTTAAGTAAATCCCACGTCAGTACACTGTGATCACTGCCACCTAGTGGTTCTTTTATCTGCAAATTCCTAATACATGAATGATCACTGCTGATAACCAGACCAAGAGTATTACTTTCTCTGGTTGCCTCTCTAACATGCCGCTGCAGAAAACAATCATCCAATAAATCCACAAATGTCTGACTAGTGTGTGAGTGCCCAACCCACAAGTTCCAGTCAATATCTGTGAAGTTGAAATCCCCCATTATAAGACATTCCGATTTACTAGCCCACTCTATTTCTCTGTACAATTGTTCATTGTACTCATTCGAGTCATTAGGCCTATAACACACTCCTACTCTTATTTTTGCTTTTGCAGTGCTTATGTCACACCAAACTGACTCAGCAGTGCACTGTTCATCTATATCAACTGGATGCACTTCTTTTGATTTTGTTTTTCTTAATTAACAGCATAACACCTCCTCCCTTCCTCTCCTTTCTGTACACATTGTACTCCCCAAATTCCAGTTCTGCATTCCTTATATCAGTGTGACACCATGTCTCTGATATCCCAACAATATCCGCTTTTGATGTCTTGACCAACACTTCAAATTCATCAAATTTATTTACTATACTTCTAGCATTGGTATACATACAAGCATACATGCTCCTACTCCTATTCTTTGTTACCCTAACACATTCCATATACCCACCCGTTCCACGATGACTGCCACCCGTCCCTGAAACCCCCAACACCCCACGCTCCAGGTCGCTACTTATTCTAATAGAAGTTGTGCAAGAATCACCTTCACCTCTGCCTATGACTACTGTTAAACTATTAGTCCTTGTATCCCCCCAAGCTATCAGTTTTCCGACCCACCCAACACTGCCTCGATAGCATCAGCAAATATTCTTGCACCCTTTCTATTTAAGTGTATCCCATCCCTGTAGAAGCAGTCTCTCCTGTTAACAAGTACAGTCCAGGCTGAAAAAAATTCTATCCCTTGAGCCTTGCACAATCTTTCCAGGGCCGAATTGATCGACAAGGCTCTCATCATATGCTCCCTCCTATCGTGTCTGGGCAGAATTGCAGACACTTTCAAATTCAACCCTAATTCATGGCTTTTTTTCATCAGTGACCTGTACTTGTTAAGTAATTCTGCCGGTCTCCTACTCTTAATATCATTAGTGCCAACGTGTACAACTATATCACCTTTTGTGCCCTTAAAAGATGATATCTGCTCTACAACGTCATCACCCTTTGTCCCTGGCAGAAATACCCTGGTCCTGTTCCACCTATCCTTTTTACACAGGATGTTTCCCGTTTCCCTGACAATAGAGTCACCAACAACTACTAGTTCCTGTGGAACCAGCGCATTCTGCCTTGGGGGTTTGCTGCTGTGTTGCGTGATGACCAAGTGCAAGCTCTGGCGTTGATGTGGGCAGCTGAGAGCCTGATGGGCCCCTCAATTTAGATCTTTCGAGGGCATCCACCCTGTCCTTCAAACTCTCATATAGGCCCATAACAACTCTGAGTTGTCGCCTGATTTCCTTACACTCCTTACATCGCGCACACACAAAGACATCCTCCCTGGCAATATCATGTTCCGTTCTAGAGAGTTCGGCATACATTTCACAAGTTACACATTTTTTTAGGCTGTGATGCGTTGGAGAATCGCCCCCCTCAGTTCTCCCACGAGTCACAGCACTCCTGCCACTTTGTGCCCGTTGCTTTGCTGCTCTAGTTTGTGGCATGATATTTTAAATTAATAAGATCAATAAATTAAATTAATTAAATGTCAATACTATGCTATCTAATAGAAACAGTGAAACGTATTACTGTTTCTATCATTATACGTTAGATCTACCTAACTACCTCAATTAAAAATTTGAATTCCCTATCACTATATACAAAAACAATGCCTGCAATATTCGAACGAAATAACGGTTTTATAAAGTATTACGTATATCTACAAAAACTGTTTATATAAATTAAAATAAAAATAACCAGCGTAATTAAAACTATAAGACTACGTATTAAGTACAATATAAAATAACAATTATGTAAATAGAGTTTGAGGAGTCAGGTAGATGCCTTTGAAGGTATTAAAATGGGGGGACCCATCAAGCTCTCAGCTGCCCAACTCAATGCCAGAGCTCACTCTTGTGCATCAGGCAACACAGTAGCAATCTCCAAAGCAGAATGCGCTGGTCCCACAGGAGTTAGTTATTGTTGGTGACTCTTGGTGAATATTTCCTGATGCTATTGAGGCAGTGTTAAGGTGTCAGAAAACTGCTAGCCTAAAGGGAAATAGATTACAGCAGCTGCAGGCAGGAGTTAAAAGTGATTCTTGGACTGCTTCTATAAAAATATGTAGCAACCTTTAAATTAAAGTGTCAGAGATTTCGAGACAAGCTGGAGCCCTCATGGAACAAGCAGAATACATCGGCTGTGTTGGTTATTAAGAGTAAAAACAGTTGCATGTACACTAATGCTAGGAGCATAGTAAATAAATTTCTTTGAATTTGAATTTGCACTACTGCTTAAGTCATCAGTCATTTTTGTGGATATCAGACAACAAGGTCTTTAAAAAATTTGAATATGGGGAGTACAATTGTACAGATACACCAGACAGAATGGGGGGGGGGTACTCTTGGTTAAGAAGCACATAAAATCTAAGTCATCCCATCATGGGTGGTCAGTTTGGTATTACATAAGCACTGAGAAAACAGAAATTAGAGTAGGAGTGTGTATTAATGATTTGGTGCCTCCGTAGCCAGGTGGGCAGGAGCAGCAGTGCGTAGCACATGCTTCTTGGTTAGACCGTGGTTCGAGCCCATGCCTACCAGAAATACAGAAATGCCGAGGATGCAGAAAGGTCAGAAAATGACCACTGCATATCCCCAGAGCAATATGGCCTTAGTTGCTAATGTTCCTAAAAACCAAATAACAAACAAACAAACTCTAATGATTGTGAAGAGTATAGCAGACAACTCTACAGACAAAGTGAACCAGTAAATCAGAATGTCTTATGATGAGCCTTTAACTCTCCAGATATTGAGTGGATCCTGTAGGTTAGTTACTGGATGGTTTTTGATGTTTTGGATGGTTGTTTTCTACACTAGCATGTTTGAGAGGCAGGAGGAGAAAGCTATACTTTTATCTGATTATCAGTAGCAACTGTATGCATTAATAACCTATACATAAAATGCCCACTAGCATGCCATGATCATGCTGTATTGATATGGGATTTACTTAAAGAGATTCACTTTTGTAAAAGTGACTACAATAATCTCAATCAATCTTTAAATTCTATGCTGTGTGACCAACTGATGAAGTTACCACTAGCAGATTCTAAATGCAAAGCATTTAGGAGTGCAATCATAGAAGCTACTAGGGTTTTTGATGTGTGAACATCTTTGGTGGCACCTACTAAATTTCGGACGGTAGTAAAATCAGTTTGTCATGATTTTGTGATGCGGAAATGACATCATTTCCAGTTCATATAACAAAGAAAAATGAAGTCGGAGAGGAGATCGCACAAGAATCATTGGGGGTGATCTTGGATTTGCTCAGAGTTGGCAGAAACCACCTGGTTTCGGAAAAACGTTTATGATTCTGGGCACACCACTTAGGTGGCTTTGGGCTAACCAGTGCCATCCGTGGCAGAAACCCTTTGGTAACCGGAGAAATGGATATTTTGCAAAATTTAAAGTAAAGCAAAGGATCATGAGAGGTGATCTTGGATGTGCACAGAGCTGTCATGAACCAGCTGATTGCAGAAAAAACGTGGGAAAGACAAAAAGAACATAGTCGGGAGAGGAAATCGTGCAAAGAATCATGGGGGTTATATTGGATGTGCTCACAGCTGGCATAAACCAGCTGGTTGCAGAAAAATGCTTATGATTCTGGACATACGACTTGGGTGGCTTTGGGCTAATCATTGGCTGAAACCTTTTGGTAACCAGAGAAATGGATATCTTTAGGGCAGTGATCTTGGACGTGCTCAGAGCTGGCATAAACCAGCTCTGAGCACGTCCAAGATCATTACATGCGCTTCAGCCTTACCAGTTGAAGTGCATATAATGTAGGCATTACAGTACCCGTCTGTATTACTGAAGCGGTTGTATATTTTCATCAAGAGGCAAATCATAAATGTTTTTCTGCAACCAGTTGGGCGGGTGAAGAATATTTGAATCGGTTCGCGATTGGGAGATAACAGACTCCAAATTACATGTATGAGTAGAATCTTTAGCTTGTCATTGGCCATTCTCATTAAATTGCAGAAGGCTACAATCAAATGGGTAATTAGGCTATTGGCCTAACCTCTTCCAAACATTGATTCGGTAGAGTAAGCAGTGGGTATGTGTATCCTATTTACACATAAAACATATTTTCATGCATACAGGGTACAGATGCAATTTTTTTTATACCAACTAAGAGATATTGCTCATGGTTCATACCTAAGAGTAAAATGTGAAAATAATAACGATGTCAGATGAAACAATGAAGAAGAAAAATGCATGGGATGCATATAAATTATGAGGTGATGTAGATGCCTACAGTAGATATAAAGTAATCTGCAATCAGATCTCAAAGGAGGTTAGATGAGGTAAGGCAGTTTGCAAGAATTCTCTGGCAAAGAATGGAAATGGGTAAAATCACATTGGTCCATTAGATATGAATGCTTAACTGTTGTTGATTGTGTGCTCAGGTTGCTGAAAAATGTGTTTTGCCTCTACATTCACATGTGAGGAATATTTTGGAAAAGGAATGCCAGAAGTGTGTCAAATTGCAACAGAGCTGAACGATTTTATGATGACTGTCAGGAACATGGAAGAGAAACTTAAATTTTTGAAAGTAAACATAAGAAAGATGGGTGGGGTCTGTCCACTTATATTAATGGAGGTAGCAAAAGAGTTAAGTAAATCTTTAGCAATTATTATGAGCGAATAGTGGTTAAAGATGATTCTGTTCTTTTGTTCAGTGCAGGAGTTCTCAATTGCTGCCCATGCCACCCGCAATATAATGTAGAAGTTTCCACTGAAAACTAATGATCCACAGTGCTTCTTGTACAAAATTGAAATTTTCTGTGGTCTAGTTTCTATTACTACTCAGTATCATTGAAGTTAAAGAAATAGATATAGCTATAGACATTAGAAGTAGCAGCTCTGTAAATTTCAGTGTGAGAATCTACCATATTAAATTAATCATAGCAGAGTTGAATGTAAGAGAATATTCAACCAGGTGGAGGGAAAAAATTTCACTTCACAGTTCTGACATCCAAGTCTTATTAGTAGGACTTGGATGTCAGATTTGTTAATCATTGTTATTAACAAAACTTTGATTAATGTTTTTGAAGAGAGTATAGTCTGCAACAGTACCTTCTTGAAGCATTCATAATCACTTGATGTCTATGAAACCAATATATACTATATTGGTAAAAAATCTTGTGCATGTATTTTAATATTAAATATATAATAGTAGAAAGTTGGCAGTTGTAAAATTATATTGATAAAAGGAATAATTTAGAAGTAAAATAAGCAAATAATGAAAATATGAGCTGTAACCATATAACTGATCTATAAAACAAGTACAAATACTTTTCTTTTTATTGTAACATTTAAATTAAAAATTGTATGCAAAAAAGTGCATCCCTTAAAGTTTTTATTTTTTTGCAGGTAAATGATGTTTTACGAAATCAAAATATTAAGCCACACTGGGTTTTTGCTTTAGACAGTTTAGTGCGTAATGCAGTGCAAACTGCTATAAGCATTTTATCTCCTGGTAAGTATGATTTCTTAATTATAAACTGTATTGCTTGTTATTCTGTTAGTCATAATGTCAGGGCTGATTCTCAGTAGATAGGAAAGGTGCATCACCAGCCTCTCATTCAGACTGATTCTATATTCATAATGTCAAGCTGACATAGATTTAAAAAAACTTAAACTTAAAACATATGGACACCTTGTCCATTACTCATTTTCTGTTGATCGTAATTATACTTGTCTTCTGAGTTTTAGATTTCCCACATAGAAATGAAACAACTTGGTTAAAGAAGCACTGCAGGATCATCTAGACCAGGGGTCCCCAAACTTTTAGAGAAGCGGGCCACATAAGAATTTTTGGAATATTTGGTTGGCCGCAGAAAATTCCTAATTACTGAAAACTACATTTTCTACAAAACTTTAATGTCATGCAGAGAAACAAAATTTATATCTACAGATTCAAAAATAAATCAATGGATATGTAATAAAATATAACAGTTTGTTTATATCAAATTTTAATTATTACTTATTTATTATACTAATCACAAAAATACAGTTAGTAATACAACAAAATTATGATTAGCTGTGGTTGTATTTTTGATTTTACATATTTCATTTTTGAAAAGATCTGCTCACATATACATGTACTTCCAAAAATTGATGTAACCTTTCTTGCAAAATTATTGTGTGTTGCTATTTCCCAAGTGTAAGACTTTGCATTTAGCAGCATTAAAACATAGCTGCCACTTCTCTGACTGTCATTGAAGCCTGTTCAAGTCATCCTGTAGGAGTCCTGCTTGGCACTGATCATTAATGACTCTTCCAATCTCTACGTCATCTGCAAACTTTGACATCACGCCTTCTATCTATTCATTTATGTCATTTTTCAAAATGAGAAATAACAGTGGTCCAAGAAAAGAACCTTGAGGTACCCACTACTGACAACCATTCTAAAGAATATCCATTAATCACAACCCTCTGGCTTCTGCCCTGTAGCTACCCAGCTATCCATCTTAGAATCTTACCAGTAATCCCAGCCTGTTCAAGCTTATATAGTAACTTCTCATGAGGTTACTGTACTGAGTCAAATGCTTTGCTAGAATCCAAATAAACTGTTGAAATTATTCCCTAAATCCAGCTCATGACTATGTGAAAGCAGCCTACTAAGTGAGTTAAGCATGATGTATCCTTAACACTTTGTGTGTACTTCAGAATGCCATATCTATCTAAACTGTGAATTGCACTCTGAATCATTGCCTCTAAGATTTTTCCTACTACTGAAGTCAGACGAACCAGTCTGTAGTTACCAACTGTACTCTTAGAACTGCTTTTATATACAGTGGGGCCCAACATCTGATGGTAATTCGTTCCAAAAACCCATTGTATGTTAAAAATATTGTAAGTTAAAACCAATAATACATTGATTTCCTGTAATTCGTTCCTCAACAACACAGAAAATAGGTATTTCTTACACGTTATACTTCTTTTTTTACATTAAAAATTTATTTTATAAAGATTATTTAATAAATAGTCATAAAACATCTTAAAATAAAAAACAAACAAATTAGCATTTGCCTTAGACTTGAAGTGCAGAGCTGATGAAATCAATGGTGGCGTTGTGGTGGTGGGACTATATCAAGCGTCGGGTTCGGGTGTCTTTTCAGTCTTTTGTTGCTACTGGCAAAGAAACTGTCCAAAGTGGACTCTTCCTCTCCAGTGTCACTGTCTGTAATTTTCTCCAACTCTTTTAGCTCCTCTGTTGTTAGCTTATGCCCATGAGCGTCAATAAGGTCCTACACATCCTCTTCGCTAACCTCCAGACCCATTGATTTACCAAGGGTGACAATATCATTTGTCAAAGCACCATCATCAAATCCATCAACGTTATGGATAATTAAAGGCCAGATGTTTTTCAAGACTGAATTTAAGCCCCTGGCAGAAACATCATTCGAATAACTTACAATCAGTCTCACACAATCCAGCATGTTGAACTTTGACATCCAAAAATCTTTGAGGGGTGACAGCATTTTCACCAAAAATACGCTGCAAAGCAACTTGTGAACATTTTCGTGGTGCAGAATTTTTTGAAGTTTGCAATCACTTGTTGGTCCATTGGTTGAAGAAGAGTGGTGTTGGGTGGCAAAAATTTGACTTGAACAAAGTCAAATTCTGCCTCGAGGGATTGAACAAGGTTGGGATCGTGGCCTAGCACATTATCCAGCAGGAACAGTGCCTTCACAGGAAGCTTATATTTCTCACTTCACTGAAGGAGGAGAAAATTTCAAGCTCCCATTCGTTGAAGACATATCCTATAACCCAGGCCTTCTTGTTACTGTGCCAAAACACTCCCAGCATGCCTTTGTTGACCTTTTGTTGTTTAAATAATCTGGGGGTGATAGTGATACCCAAGAAACGGCTTCAGCTTAAAATCTCAAGAGCATTAGCAACCAACAGAAGAGTGAGCCTATCTTTCATAGGCTTAGACCCAGGTAAACTAGCCTCATCTTTAGTGATTTACATTCTCCTGGGCATTCACTTCCAGAAGAGACTGGTTTTGTCAATGTTAAAAATCTGCTTGGGAAAATAACCTTCCTGATCAATAAACTCTTGGAATTCAATTTTAAAATTCTCAGCTGCTTTTTTATCAGCACTGGATGCCTCCCCATGCCTTTCAGCACTTTTGATATTCGCCCTTTTTTTTTTGAAGTGCTCGAACCAGTCTCTGCTGGCTCTAAAGTCTTCAAGGTGCACAGCACTGCCACTGGTTGATGGAGCTTTAAGTTTCAGATAGTCATAGATCTGAAACAATCGTGTGAGTGATGTTCCGTGCACCACGCGTTGAACAATAAAAAAAGACATTGGTTGAGAATAATCGTACGACTGATGTTCCGTGCACCATGCATCTCAAAATTTCCACCCATGTATCTTTCCAGCTATATTGGAAAGCCATCGGTACCTGCAAATATCATCGTTCCTTAAAATAAATGATCATATGGAAGGTATATCGGTTCCTGAGAATATCGGTTGCCGATGTAATCCTAAGTAGAGGCCCCCACCGTACTAGCGATACATTGACACTTCTCCAATCCAAAGGAATCTCTTCTGAGTCCAAATATGCCCTCATAATTAACTTCAATGGTTCAATACTTTCCCTGGGGTGCTCTCTCAAAATACAGGGTATATACCATCAACTCCGGGAGCCTTACTTGCCTTTATTCTTTCTAGTTTTTAAAGTAAACGATCATCTGTAATTATGACATCACTTGCTTCATATGGCTCCACCTCACTCACACAGCCTCTTCTCAGCATGAAGGGTCTTTCCTCAGTAGAGATAGAGATGCAAAGTATATCTTGGATTGATCCACAACGTCAGCTGGGTTATCTTAGACTTTCCCACTCCCAGTGCATGAGAGTCCAATCTGATTTGCTGTTTTATTTCCTTTTATTCACATACATGAAAAATTCCTTGTTCTCATTCTTTGGATGACTCTTAACCAATTCTTTCTCATACACAGATTTTCCTCTCTGACCTTATTTGTAGCTATTACAGATCAAATTGTACCTTTATTGGCTTCAACTCTCTAACTGTCCCATGCTATCTTTTTCTGCTCTATTTGACCAGCCAACTCTCTCTGCAGTATTTTCTTAAAAGTATCTGTGTGTTCGTGGCTTCTGTGATTCCATCTTTAAAACTATTCCTTAATTGAAATGTATTCGCAATCTGCCAAGTTCACTGATACCGTATAGTGCCTTATACTGTCAAAGTCCCCTCTTCTGAAGTTAAAACTCATGCCTTTACCTTTAACTACTGCAACATCTTTCTTCATCTTCTGACTGACAATTTCATGATCACTTTCTGGCAATGGTTCCTGTACTTTAAGCCCTCTAATTTTGGTACCACAAACACCTGAAGCATATCTAAGTATGTATCACCGGTCTTTGGTAACCTCTCCATTTTCTCTTGTGGGATCATCATAATTCTATTTTTGCTATGTTTGCTAGCAGGAATAAGGAGGTGATTATCCCCTTGTATAAGGCAATGGTCAGGCCACACCCTGAGTACTGCATACAGGTCTGGAGGCTTTATTTTAGGAAGGATGTAGAGCTGCTGGCATGAGTACAGAGAATGGCAATGAGATTGTTGAGGGGAACAAAGGGTTGCTCTTACCAAAAAAGGCTTAAGTGTTTCAAATTGCCATGTCTGGAGACTAGGCACCTGCGAGGTGATCTGATTGAGGTGTATAAGGCCTTGAATGGTTTGAGCATGCTCAATGGGATTCTTCCTCTTGCAAAGATTATACACATGAGGGGGCATAGATTCAAGTTGAGGATAGACAGTTGTAATTAGGTTGTGCAGAAATTTGCCATTAGCCAGTGAGTGGTGATTGCTAGATCAAACTTCTATCTGTCATTGTGAAAGTTAATTGATTGCTTAAATAAATTGAAGGCAGAACTCATTATATGAAATAAATATAATATATACACGTATCATTGTAAACATTATATATAAAAAGTTTCATTTTATGTATACATCCTGTATATTAAAAGGTTTGTATTTATTTATTTATTTTTTGGAAAATATAATATTTGAGTTTATAAATATACTTAAAGTGCTTCTTCCCTTAGTGACTAAATGATCTGTAGTTTTTTGGGTTTTTTTTATATAGAATGCCCTTTTAGTAATAGTCACTCCTAATATAGATTTATTTGGACCTTGTAATTTAAATTGCAAGACATGTAGTTAATCATATGCCTTTTAATATTTTCATTGTTGCATAGTAAAATATTCTTAATTATATAGTCAGTCCTCGTATAGCACGATAGTTGTGTTCCTAGAAACCCTCGTGCAATGCAAAATCGTGCAATATAAACAACAGGCCTTATGGGAAAAATAGGGTTAGGTGCCGACCACCCAAGATTGAACACACATTTGTAACCAAAACATTGCCAAACACAATAAATAATCGTAATAAAATACTTACGTATTTTATTACAACTATTACGTAATAAAATATTGCTAATGCTTTTGCTTCTATCATAAGCAAACTTATTTTTTTATTTGATTTTCGATCCAAACAGATGACAGCCGTTCCATCTCTTCCAATTCTTTGTGTCTTAATCTAATGGATTTTAATTACACTTTGAGTTGTTCCTACTATGAAAGTTTTTTTTTATTTTCTCTGCATTCTTTGTAATTCCCGGCGTTACCTCATTTAGGTCTGTAGCACATGCAATATCACATGGTCTTTCATTTCGCTCAAAGCGTTTCACAATTTCATATTTTTCTCTATCGACAGAGGCGGACTGGCCATAAGCCTTACCGGGAAAACCACGGCGGGCCGGAGGCCAGTGTGATTTTGGCCATAAGCCATAGTATGAGGCCACTACAAATTTTTCCGGGGTAAGAATTTTTGACCCAGTCTGCCTCTGTTTATCGATATTGCTTTTCTTTTTCGCTCTGAATCTGCAGTGTCGTCACCAGGACGCTTCCTTTTCACACCTTTTAGTTATTTCACTTATTTTTAGGGAATAAAGTACAATTACAAAACAAGGAGGCACGCTTGATACACATAAACAAAGCTGCGCACGTGTAGCAACTGAATAAACAATACCGTAAAGGCAGAGATACACTATTAACACCTCACATTTTACTAAAGCACATTTCTAGGGGTTACTACCATAAAACAATAAAAACAATTTCCACTTGCGTTTCTGCTAGTGGAATCTGTTATAAACTGGTAGTAAACTCGATCTAATTGCATTTGTGATTATACCGATAGCTGGAATTGTGTTGGTTTTTACGTTATTATGGTGAAATGTGTTTCTCCTTCACTGATATAAAAAACATAAATACATTTTCAGAATCTTCTCTTCATTCCTATCGTGTTGCGTTCGACTGCCATTTCTTGTAAACACAAAGGCGAATCGTGCATAAGCGAATTCGGTTCGTGTTATATAAGATATTGTTCCCCTATTTATAAATCGTGTATGATCGAATTCGTGTAATGTAAACACGTGTTATACAAGGACTGACTGTACTGAAAAATGGGATACACTAAGAATATAGTAGCAGAAGAAAGTCAAGACTGTGGCTCCACCCCAGTTAGTTACTGCAATAGCAATTTAGCATTTCTTATACAAGTTAATTAATAAGTAAAGATTATTAATAAATTTCATATAAAATTTTCAGTATATGGATATTATCAACAAACTGCTTGTCAGTAATGTTTTCTACATCACTTTGTTATATTTCCATATATTGGTGCATCATTACCAATTCTCGTTATTAATCTTACCTTTTTTTTTTCTTCCCCCCCCTTGTTTTTGTCTTCTCTTCTTTCTATCTTACCAGTTTTTCCTGATTATTTTCACACAAAAAAAGTCTGTGTGTGTGTGTGTGTGTGTGTGTGTGTGTGTGTGTGTGTGTGTGTGTGTGTGTGTGTGTGTGTGTGTGTGTGTGTGTGTGTGTGTGTGTGTGTGTGTTTTAGCACTAGCAAAGAATAGGAAATAACTGATAGACATAATTAGTTAAATTTAAGAAACACAGATAGGTAAATTGATATTAGATTGTTAAATTTAACTATATATATCTATGAATTATTAGCTATTCTTTGCCAATATACATATAATCTAGCATAAGATACTCTTAGGGTACATATTGCTACTGCAATGGCACTAGCCCATAAAGCTTAGTGCCATTGCAGTGTCATGTCTTCTGTTTTTAGTTATTTAAAGTCAGTTAACCTTTATACTTTTATCTAAAATTTATCATTCTATTGCTATATATTTATTGTTTTATTTTATAGATTTTTATGCCTTTATTATAATATATATACTGTGACATCATGACCTAATTCTTTAGGTCACTGAAATTTTAATTGTGTGTGTGTTTATAACCTGATTTTGGCACATTATAGCCTCATTAGCTAATGCCCCAATAAAATCCAAACCAAACCAAAGCCATTGCAGTAGCAATAACTAATAATAACTAATACAATACCGTATCTAAGTACAGCTATAGATACAATTTGTATCTATAGCTGTACTTATCTTGTATACTATATACACACACACACACACACAGGGTGTCTCAAAAATATTGGTACAAATGTTTAGGGGAGGTAGGTAACATCTAAAGGAATGTGAATCGCATAGGAACCCATAACCGGAAACGTCACGGGAAAGTAGTAGAAGAGGCACAAGAAACAGAAATGACACAAGACAGTAATTAGTGGCAAACGTTTATTTGACATAATATTAACAATGGAGTACGAGATGGATGCATTTCATGATGTTACAACAGATGCTCGGAGGTTCCACCATGAGATGCGATTCATGCGTGACACCAACGCAGCATGGATTGGCGGACACGGTCAAACACACCTGGAGTTTCTGACAGTAGCAGCAGCGCAGACAAGTCTCGCCACGAAATCCATTTCCATCTCCACAGGCAATTCATACATGATAGATTTGAGGGGCCCCCCCCACAGAAAGAAATCAAGGCTCGATAAATCGGGTGAGCGTGGGGGTCAGGCAACGGGTCTATCATGGCCAATCCATCAACGCCCAAAACGCCTGTTCAAATGGTCACAAACACACCTTCCATAACGGGCAGGCACCTCGCCATGTTGAAACCAAATGTTGCATCTCACATTTGCTGGAACATCGTCAAGTAACCGTGGTAGAACTTGTTCAAGAAAGATGCGATATTTAGAGGAGTTCATGTGGGATGGTAACAGGTATGGGCTGACTAAGCAGTTACTGACCGTACCTGCCCACACATTTATTGCGTAGCGATGTTGTGCCGCATGGGGGCACACACCGTGTGGGTTATCGTGAGCCCACACATGAGCATTGTACTGATAGAATAAGCCTTCCCGAGTGAAATAAGTCTCATCCGTGAACAAAACATAGACAAAACATGAAAAATTCAAGTCTTGAACACTTTCTTGGAGAAACCACTGCACAAAAGCAAAGCACACGTGCAGGATGATCTTGGGGGAGCAGTAACTGAACCCTTTGGAGATGAAAGGTGTGTAAGGAATCGTCGTGCCAGACACACTGTACACTTCAACGAGACACTCCTACGGCAGGGGCAATGGCACATGTGCTGGTAGTAGGATTATTCTGGACGGCATTCAACACACTTTCTTCTATGGTGGGAGTTCGCATCGAACGTGGTCTGTCCGCACTACTCCTCTAAATGACTCATAATCGCACAAATTTTGATGCACATGCGCAAACAAACAGTGGTCCGGTACATGTCTTTCTGGGAAGCGTTCTCCATAAATTCGTTGAGCGGCTCGTCCATTGCTCTCTGCTAATCCATACACTAGGTGCATGTCTGCCAGCTCACAGTTTGTATATTGATGCATGCTCTTCGTGCAGCGACTACTGCTTGAATGAGTAAACCAGAAATTTTCCCTCTCGCGAACTGATGAACAGTGCCATCTACCGGCTTATGGTGATGTTTCTGGTTATGGGTTCCTATGCGATTCACATTCCTTTAGATGTTACCTACCTCCCCTAAACGTTTGTACCAATATTTTTGAGACACCCTGTATATATATAATATATAATAAAGTATGCATATAAATGAATATATATATATATATATATATAAATAAATGAATATTAAATGTAGCCCCTTAAAGGAAATGTCTAAAAAGTTACATAGGATAAAGATGTATTCAGTTGATCAAATGGTTTCAGTGAATGAAAGATTAATAAATCAGGTATGACAGATGCATGAGTATATATAAGTTTGTATTAATATATTGAATAAAGTATGCATAAATGAATGTGAAAATTACATAAAAAAGGTAAAGTGCAGCCATTATCAACCCACTGCAGGATGGAAGCCTCCTCAACAATTCATGCTGAGGGAAATGGACTATAATCTGCCACGCTGGTCCAGTGCAGGTTGGCAGATCGACCGTATTCAGCAGTCAGGGGCTTGAACCCCGGTCTACTCAAAGAGCGTGTGTTACTGCCCTCCCGCTCCTGACCACTCGGCTACGGAAAGGCATCCTAAAGTTACATAAAGTGCCAGTAACTGGAAGGGTAAAGGTGAATTAAGAAAATTATGGGCTGAATTACCAAGCCAATAGCCCATAATTTTCTTAATTCATCATAACCTTTAGGATATTAACATTCTTTCACCTTTCACAAATCTACTACTACAGTTCTTTTTCTACTTTCCTCACCCTTCCAGTTACTGGCACTTTGTTTAACTTGCACATCCATTTATGCATACTTTATTCAATATATTAATACAAACTTATATATATGTATAACTGTGGGTTTCCCGACTGAATTTCAAATTTTCAAAATATTTTCTGGATTTCTGTGTGTCACTTTTGTATCCCATCTCTCTCTAACTAATGAATTAATTGTCAGATGTCAAGTAAATGTTGCACCATATATCTGGAATGTGAATTCAGATATTAAACATACTATAAATTTAAATCGTGTTTTCTATATGTGTGTAATGCAAAGCTATGTTTGACCTAACATCATCCTTCAAATAAGATGCCAAAATTTGTAAAGAAGAATTTTTGTAAAATGTAAAAGATGTAAAGCGGGTATTTATTTCCCATAGACAATGTTAAAAACAGGGGTACGTTCTAAACAATGAAATTTGACCATGGTAATTAGGGCTTACAATACGGATCAAAATCTTAATACCGGTATTTCGGTACTTTTAATTTATGAAACCAGGATACGGGTATTAATACCGGTATTCCAAAAACAAATGTTTTTCTCAATAAATTTTGATGACAGTTGGGTGCAATAAAGTGAGCTTCTGCAGACTGCTCAGGACAAAAATATTGACGAGGAATATTACAACTTTCTGAAAGTGATAAAGTCCAAGAAACCTATAGGGAAAAAGAAATCCAAAGAAAAAAAAATTAATCAAGAAACGCTTGTCATGATGAGCCAAAGGTGACAAATGAAGAACAAGTTAAACACTGACAAGGAGAAAATTGAGTATACTGAGTTATGCCAAGCCATTAGAAAGAGACTCAGAGAGGACATAAGAAGATTTAACACAAGAAAAGTAGAACAAGCATTAAGGGAAAACAAAGGATTTAAATCAGCAGCCATAAGCAGTAATACAGAGAGACAAATGATACTGAAACTGAAGAATAGCGATTGTCTACTTATAAATAGCAAAAAAGGCATAATTCAAATAGCAGCAGACTACTATAGAGAATTATACAAGGAGCGAGGGAATGATGCCAGCAGTGGGGAAGATGGATTACAAATTAGCAACACATACGGTACCTGATATTCTTTCTGATGAGATAGAACATGCATTGAAGAAAATGAAGAATCAGAAAGCCCCGGGGGAAGATGAAGTTACTGTAGAGTTGTTAAAATTGTGAGGAAGAGACATAACACAAAAACTGGCAAGGCTTTTCACAAAGTGCATTAGAAAAGGTGTGACGCCTAAGCAGTGGAATAATGCAATCATAGTTTTGCTGCATAAATCAGAAATTGGAAATTATAGACCAATCAGCTTGTTATCCCATATTTACAAGTTGTTCACAAGTAAGTAAAGTAACGTGCAGCCATTATCAACCCACTGCAGGATGGAAGCCTCCTCAACAATTCATGCTGAGGGAAATGGACCATAATCTGCCACGCTGGTCCAGTGCGGGTTGGCAGATTGACCGTATCCAGCAGTCAGGGGCTTGAACGCCCGTCTACTCAAAGAGCGTGTGCTACTGCACTCCCGCTCCTACCCACTCGGCTACGGAGGCCGGTTACTCACAAGGGTTGTTACTAACAGATTAGAACCAATACTTGATGAGAATGAACTGAAAGCGCAAGCTGGCTTTAGGACAGGATCCTCAACTATGGATCACCTTTACGTAATATCACAGCTAATGGGGAAAGCAAATTAATATAAAACACCATTATGCCTAGCATTTGTGAATTATGAAAAGGCATTTTACTAAATACAGCATAAGGCAATGTTTCGGGCACTGGAAAGACAAGGCATAGATACCCCCATATATTATGATTTTGAAGAAAATATATGAGAACGCTACCTCCTTTATTAGACTAGAAAAGACAGTAGCAAATTTAAAATCGAGAAAGGAGTTTGACAAGGAGACACAATATCTCCGAAGCTGTTTACTGCTGCCCTTGAGGAAGCTTTCAGAAGATTAGATTGGTCGCAGAAAGGTTGGAGAGTACCTAAACCATTTGCGATTTGCAGATGACTTTGTGGTCATAAGCCATGATCCCAAAGAATTAGAGGAAAATTTTAATCAGTTATGCACAGTTAGTAAGGATTTTGGACTAAAGATGAATATGGCTAAATCAAAAGTAAAGATGAACAAGTATGCCACAGAAAGGGACATAATGATTGAAGGAGCAGTAATTGAAAAGGTGGAGTCATACTTTTCTGGGACAAATTATTAGCTGTAATAATGATAAATGGCTGGAAGTAAAAAGAAGAATAAATTTTGGATGGATAGCATTCAGGAAATATAGTCACATACTGAAGAGCAATATCCCAATTTGTTTGAAAAGTAAAGTAATGAACCAATGTATACTCCCCACCATGACTTATGGAAGTGAAACTTGGGCACTCACCAAAAGAATGGAAGAGAAGTTGAGAACTACGCAGCGAAGAATGGAACGAATTATATTGGGAATCAGACTGTTAGATAAGAAGAGAGAAACACATGGATTAGGCAGCAAACTCAAGTAAAGGACATTCTTATCAAAACTAAAGAACTAAAATGGTCTTGGGAAGGACACATAGCTCGAAGACATGATGACAGATGGACTAAGAAAATAACAGAATGGTACCAAGAAGAGCTAGAAAACAACGGTGGAGATGGATAGATGAAATTCGTCAGTTGTGGGTAGTAAATGGAAGGCCATTGCACAAAACAGAAGGAACTGGAAAGTTTCTGGAGAGGCCTTCATCCCCTGCAGTGGATTGAAAATGGCTGATGATGATGATGAAAGTAAGGAAAAAAATAAGTACTGTAATTACTTGAATTAAAGTTCTAAATAAACATTTATTGCAATAATAAATATTCTGAAAAAAATCATTAAAAATACAGTTATTCTAAAAACAAAAAAATACATATTGTTAATGCAAAGTTTAATTATGTTTAAGTATCCACACTACCTGTCCGAATAAAGTGAGCTCTTAAGAAACATAAGCAATCAATAATACGATCGTTTAAAATGGATCTAATTTTGGTACATATTTGATTATTGACAGAATACACCCTTTCAAATTCTGTTCTGGAACTAAGATAATCGTAGACAATCTCAATACATATTTTCTAGGCTTTGAACTATTTTAGCAAAAATAGTTAAAAAGTATTTCAGAAATTTCCAACTCAAGTTCATCTTTTAAAATCTCATTGGAGTCAGGCAATTTCTTATTTTGGAAAGAATTTACAGAACACCGATGTTCTGTTCCATGGTTGAATTATGTTCATCATTTTCTGAAGGAGAAAGACGTTTTATTCAGCGAAGTATAATTTTTCACTATAGTATCTTTGCTGAGTCTGGGAGAGAGCAAAGGGTGGGGATAAAGAATAGAGAGAGCAAGGATTGCAGTTAAGGAATTCTTCACATATATAAATGCAAAGAAGAGGAGTACAAATCAGTGGGATAGTATTAGATACCCCAACTGATGTTGCAGATGAACTCGACAGTTACTTTGCATCGATATTTACAGAAGAAAAACCCTTCACGTCAATGAGAAATTATGGGAGTGAAGTTGAAAAAAATGTAATTAATGATGTTGAACTTTCACATGTTGATTTAATGAGAAAACTTTCGTGCCTGCAGGCGAGTAAGGCTCCTGTGGTTGATGGCATATACCTATAATCTTAAAGGAGGCGACAAGTGAGTGCATTGAACCATTAAGGCTAGTTATGAGAGCATCTGGACTCAGGAGAGATTCCATTGGATTGGTGTAAATTGGAACATAAAGGTGGTTCTAGGAGTGTAACGGGAAATTACCAACTGGCCAGTCTAACTTCAGTAGTATGGAAAATCATGGAGGCAATGATCAAGGGTGGAATTCAGGATAGCTTAGATGGAAATGGAATTCTGTAGGATACACAGCATGGTTTTGTAAAGGGAAAATAATGTTTAACAAATCTGGTTAGCCATTTTTACAGGTCACTCGTGAGCTGGATTTAGAGAATAATTTCGACAAATGTTTATTTAGATATCAGCAAAGCATTTGACTCAGTCCCACATAAGCAGTTACTTTATAAGTTGGAGCAGGCTGGAATCATAGGGAAAATCCTTAGATGGATAGCACGATGGCTTGAGGGCACCAGGCAGTGGGTTGTGATAAATGATTATTCCTCAGATTGGGTTAATGTAAGAAGTGTGGCTCCCCAAGGATCAGTATTGGGACCACTGTTGTTTTTGATTATCTTAAATGACATCTATGAAGGGATATAGGGTGTGATGTCTAAACTTGCAGATGATGTAAATATCAGTAGAGTAGTTAATGATTGCCGCCAAGCAGAGCTTCTTCAGAGTGACCTAGATAGACTTCCAGGATGGTCAGAAAAGCTATATGCTTAATTCAGCAAAATGCAAGTCTTACACCTGGGGAACAGCAACCCCAAAATAACTTATACACTTAGTGTAGTTGAACTAAAGTTAGTAATGGAGGAACAGGACTTGGGAGTTACGATACGGTCAGACATGAAATTGTCAGAGAATTGTTGACAGGTTGCAATGTTGCGTGGTGTCCTATCGATGATTTATCGAACATTTGCTAGTAGAGATTAGGACATCATAATCACATAAAGGTGATTTTATAACCTTTATGTTATTAAATTATAAACTTTTTTTTTTTTTTTTTTTTTAATTAGTACCAAAAAAACGGTATTTTTGTATCAATACCGGAAAAAAATGACGGATCTCGGTATTGTAAGCCCTAATAGTAATGTTAAATAAAGGTCAACAAAACAATAGTTTATGCTTAAGCAATCATTTATTTATACAAAGAAATGAAAACATAGCCTTTAAAATCAAGCAAATTATAATAATAAAGAAATTATTTGTCTTACAAATGTTAAAGAATGTTTATTCTTCATCATCATCAACTAAATGCACATTCATTGGTTCGCACCTGTTGATGGTTCATCACTGATTGTTGGCTTGGCACTCATTGGAAGCAGAAGGGGTCGTCTTCTTTGGAAATGCTTCAAGCGTCATTTGTGTCCAAGTCAGTCTTCTCTTTTCTTTATAAATTTCACAGTAGCATGCATAAGCATTTTTTTAAATCTGCAGCAACTTTTCTAGTGCACTCGAAATTTGAATCTTGTGACTCGAAAATCTCAGTTGTTTTTTCTGTGTTGAAATGCTTAGTCAAGCCCCTTGAGAGTGAAGGAACGGACAGGAGTTTCAGCTGTTAAACCTTCTTCCTCAGCTTCTTCACATTTTACCATTTCGATGAGGTCTTCATTTGTGAGCTCTCCATTGTGTACTTAAAGCAGATCAGTTATGTCAGTTACAGAAACCTCAAGCTGCAATTGGTTAGCAACATTTATGACCTCTTCTGTTTCATTTTGTATAGTTTCTGCCGGTTCTTGAAATCCTTCAAAGTTAGCAACATTTATGACCTCTTCTGTTTCATTTTGTATAGTTTCTGCTGGTCTTTGAAATCCTTCAAAGTTATCAATAAACTGATGACAGGTTTTATTTCAAACACTCTTCATGTTCTTCTCTGTAATTTTGTCCTGCTCACTTTGTTATTTTGATTGCATCTAAAATATAGAATTCTTTCTAAAATTCTTAAAGAGTTGAACCTCCCTCCTTATTCTCTGCCTGAAACAACCAGACGATGCACAGTAGTACTGTATTATATAACTACTCACGTGGTTTGAAATGCCATATTTATGAATGTTTAGCATTTGTTTATTGAAATTAATGTTCATATTTTCGATTTTGTTTCCACTTGAAAAAAAAGAACTCATAAAGCAGGAACTGCCCATACTTGTGATTTTTCATGTACTGTGTGTACATTATAGCAAAAAAAAAAAAAAAAAATTACCTATTTTTTCCCAGTTTTTTAACATAAATACACTTTACTTAATAAATAAATACTTTATTTACTATTTTTTTTTTTTTTGAGAATACATATGGTATTAAAAGTTATATCATTCTCTTTACATTCTACTAATGCAGAATGCTGATATAGACTTAAATTTTATGCATCCATTCCGAAATAGTCGCATAATTTAGTTTGCTAGAACTGATGACAGTGTTTTTTCAGTATGTAATTCTTAATAGTGGTCAGATGGAGTAAATGAAGATGTTCACTATCACCCTGATGTTAAAACCGTGCCATCACCTCATTAATGTTCCCTAGCACTTTGTTAATTGTTAGTTAAAGCCATTCGCTCCCTATGCTACTAACTTTTTATTTGTTGATTGTCTTCCCACTATTCACAGAGGCTAGGATTTCTTCCCTGCTAAGGTATCCCAAGACTCCCACCTAGTAAAGGAACCAGTAGGTGGCAGTGATCACAGTGTGCTGAAGTGGGATTTACTCAAAGAGGTAACTACCATCAGGGGTAAAGGGAAGGGTTATTGCTTTCGTAAAGGCGACTACGATGGTCTGAGACAGTATTTAAATTTATACAGTGGGACCAACTGATGATGTTACCAAAAACAAATTCAAAATGGGAAGAATTCAAAGAACTTATCTTGGAAGCTACTAGGCTTTACATACCAACTAAGAAATATTGTTCAAGGTTTAGGCTTAAATGGATGTCAGATGAACTAATGAGACATATGGCAAAGAAGAAAAATGCATGGGATACATATAAATTAACACGTGACACAGAAGCCTATGATAGATATAAGCTGATCTGTAACCAAGTTACAAAGGAGGTTAGGCAGGTGAAGGCAGATTACGAGAAATCTTTGGCAAGGGATACAAAGAAAAAACAGAAAAGAGTTCTTTAATTATCTAAACTCTAGAAGCAAGGGGATGAATCGGATTGGTCCACTTGATATTGATGGTTCAACTGTTGATGATCCTGCTCAGGTAGCTAACAAACTAAATGAATATTTTGCATCTATATTCACTCATGAGGAGTTAGTTATTCAGGGAAGGGAATGCCAGAGGTGAGTTAAACTCTAGCAGTGAGCTGGATAATTTTGTAATAACAGAGTAAATTGGAGGAGAAATTGTTCAAGATAAACACAAGAAAGGCACCTGGGGTGGATGAGATCTATCCAGTTATATTAAAGGAGGCAGCACAGGAAGTAAGCAAACCCTTAGCCATAATTATGAGAGCTTCCTTGGACTGAGGAGAGGTACCCATAGACTGGACATGTGCAAATGTGACAACCAATTCACAAAGGAGGATCAAAGGCTGACACAAGTAATTATAGACCTGTGAGTTTAACTTCTGTTCCAGGAAAATTAATGGAGGCACTGATTAAAGAAGCAATGCAGGATCATCTAGACAAGACTTCAGTTATAGCTCGGACACAGCACGGTTTTGTTAAGGGGAAGTCTTTCCTGACAAATTTGATTGGATACTATGATGTAGCCACAAAAGAACAGGATGCAGGGAATAACTTTGATATTATATACTTGGATCTTAGAAAGGCTCTTGATACTGTTCCACATGGAAGACTGCTGCACAGATTGGAGCAATGTGGCATTGGAGGAAAATTGCTGCTATGGATAAAGGGATGGTTGAGGGGGAGAAGAGACAGTGGTAATGAAAAGTGGACACTGCTCATTGTGGACTAATGTTATTAGTGGAGCCCCTCAGAGTTCAGTGTTCGGTCTATTATTGTTTTCTGTATTTATAAATAATACTGATGATGGTATATCATGCTTAATGTCCAAGTTTGCAGATGATAATACAAAGGTTGGCAGGGTTGTTAAGTCACTACTGACGCTATGCTGCAGCAACAGGATCTGGAAAGGTTGAGCAGATCGGCTGAGAGGTGGAAAATGAAGTTTAACATTGACAAATGTAAAGTACTACATATGGGACACAGCAACCCCAGAGCAACGTATCAAATCTGTGGTACTACACTGACAGTGGTAGAGAATGAAAAGGACCTGGGGGTAATTGTGCAGGCAGATATGAAGTTCTTGGAGCAGTGCAGACGGGCTGCAAGAGTAGCTCATGGTGTCTTGTCAGTGATATACAGGAATTTTTCTAGCAGGGATAAGGAGATGATTATTCCCCTGTATAAGGCAATGGTCAGGCCACACCTTGAGTAGAAGAAGGATGTAGGGCTGCTGGAATGAGTACACAGAAGGGAAACAAGATTAGTGAATGGAACAAAGGGTTGCTCTTACAAAGAAAGGCTTAGGTTTTGCAAATTACACTGTCTGGAGACTTGGCATCGGCGAGGTGATCTGATAGAGGTGTATAAAGGATAGATGTGCAGAAATTTGCCTTTAGCCAGCAGGTATTTGGTTGGTGGAACAGACTTCTATCCCATGTTGTGGACGTTGATAGCCTAAATAAATTTAAGGCTCAGCTGGACAGATATTTCGAACGAACGGAGGTTTGAAGTGGAAGTTTTTTTGTTTTTTTTTGGCTGATGCTGCATAAGCTTGCTTTCTTGCATCAAGGGATGGAAGAAAGTTGGTGGAACAGACTTCCATCCCTTGTTGTTTCCACAACCAGGGATTGAAGTCTGTTCCACCAACCAACTACCCGCTAGCTAAAAGCAAATTTTCACACATCTATCCTACATCTGTCTTTCCTCAATTTGAATTTGTTCCCTCTCAGGCGATTATTCTGAGCAAGAGGAAGAATCCCATCGACATTGAGCATGCTCAAACCATTCAAGGCCTCTCATTCATTTAATTTGCAAAACTTAAGCCTTTCTTCATAAGGCAACCCTTTGTTCCATTCACTAATCTTGTTGCCCTTCTCTGTACTCGTTCCAGCAGCTCTACATCCTTCTTGAAATGAGGCCTACAGACCTGTATACAGTACTCAAGGTGCGGCCTGACCATCACCTTATACAAGGGTATAATCACCTCCTTATCCCTGCTAGAAAAATTCCTGTATATCATTGACAAGACACCATGAGCTACTCTTGCAGCCCATCTGCACTCCTCAGAAAACTTCATATCTGCCTGCACAATTACCCCCAGGTCCTTTTCATTCTCTGCCACTGTCAGTATAGTACCACAGAGTTGATACGTTTCTCTGGGGTTACTGTTTCCCATATGTAGTACTTTACATTTGTGAATGTTAAACTTCATTTGCCACCTCTCAGCCCATCTGTTCAACTTTGACATTAAGCTTGATATACCATTATCAGTATCATTTATAAATACAGAAAACAATAATGGACCCAACACTGAACCCTGAGGGACTCCACTAATAAGATCAGTCCATGATGAGCAGTGTTCATTGATTACCACTCTCTGTCTTCTCCCTAGTCTTGGCGCATTATAGCCATAGTTGCTAATGCGCCAAAAAACCCAAACAAACAAACAAAAAATCTGTCTTCTCCCCCTCAACCATCCCTTTATCCATAGCAGCAATTTGCCTCCAATGCCACACTGCTCCAATTTGTGCAGCAATCTTCCATGTGCAACAGTATCAAAAGCCTGCATCATAGTATCCAATCAAATTGGTCAGGCAAGACTTTCCTGTAACAAAATCATGCTGTGTCTGAGCTATAACTAAAGTCTTGTCTAGATGATTCTGCAGTGTTTCTTTCACCAGTGCCTCCATTAATTTTCCTGGAACAGAAGTTAAACTCACAGGTCTATAATTACTTGTGTCAGCCTTTGATCCTCCTTTGTGAATTGGGGTCATATTTGCATATCTCCAGTTTATCGGTAGCTCCCCTGAGTCCAAAATCAGCTCTCATGATTATAGCTAAGGGTTTGCTGCCTTTTTTTATGTGTATCCTCAAAAATTTCTCCTCCTCTTTCCTCTCAGTTAGTACAAAATCATCTAGCTCACCGCCAGAGTTTATTTCACCTCTGGCATTCCCCTCCCTGAATAACTCCTCATGTGTGAATGTAGATGAAAATACTCGTTTAGTTTGTTAGCTACCTGAGAAAGATCCTCAACTGTTGAACCATCAATATCCAGTGGACCAATCTGATTCATCCCTTTCCTTCTAGAGTTTACATAGGTAAAGAACTCTTTTCTGTTTTTCTTTGCATCCTTTGCCAAGGATTTCTCATAATCTGCCTTTGCCTACCTAATCTCCTTTGTGACTTGGTTACAGACCAGCTTATATCTATCATAGGCTTCCATGTCAGCCATTAATTTAAATGTGTGCCATGCATTTTTCTTCTCTGGCATACTGTCTCATTAGTTCATCTTACATCCATTTAGGCCTAAACCTTGAATTTCTTAGTTGGTATGTAAAGCTTAGTAGCTTCCAAGATAAGTACTTTGAATGCTTCCCATTTTGAATTTGCTGTTGGTAACATCATCAGTTGGTCCCACCGTATAGAATTTAAATACTGTCTCAGACCATCGTAATTGCCTTTACGAAATCACAAACCCTTCCCTTTACCTCTGATGGTAGTTACCTCCTTGAGTAAATCCTACTTCAGCACACTGTGATCACTGCCTCCTAGTGGTTTCTTTATTTACTGATTCTTAATGCATGAAGAATCACTACTGATAATCAGATCAAGAGTATTACTCCCTCTAGTTGCCTCCCGAACATGCTGATGTAGAAAACAATCATCCAATAAATCCACAAAAGCTCTGCTAGTGTGTGAGTGACCAGCCCCCAAATTCCAGTCAATATCTGGGAAATTAAAATCTCCCATTATAAGACTCTCTGATTTACTGGCCCACTCTATTTCCCCATACAGTTTCTTATTATAATCATCAGAGTCATTAGGCCTATAGCACACTCCTACTCTCAGTTTTGATCTCCCAATGTTTATGTCACACCAAACTAACTCGACACTGCACTGTCCAGCGATGTCGACTGGCTTCCCTTCCTTGGAATTTGTGTTTCATAACTAATACCATAAACCCCTCCTCCTTTCCTATCATGTCTATTCTTTCTATACACATTGTACTCCCCAAATTCCAGTTCTGCATTCCTTATATCTGTGTGACACCATGTCTCTGATATCCCAACAATATCTGCCTCTGATGTTTTGAGCAATATCTCAAATTCATCAAATTTATTTACCAAACTCCTAGCATTGGTGTTGACGCAAGTATACATGCACCTGTTCCACTCTTAGCTACCCTAACACAACCCATGTGTTTACTTGTACCACAATGACTCCCAGCAGTCTGTGAAATACCCTGCATCTTGTTTTCCAGGCTGCTCCTCATTCCAATAGAAGCAATGCAAGTATCACTTTCACTGCCAGTGGCTATTGTTATCTATTAGTACTTGTATTCCCCCAAGCTAGCAGTTTTCCGACCCACCTAACACTGCCTCGATAGCATCAGCAAATATTCTTGCACCCTTTCTATTTAAGTGTATCCCATCCCTGTAGAAGCAGTCTCTCCTGTTAACAAGTACAGACCTGGCTGAAAAAAATTCTACTCCTTGAGCCTTGCACAATCTTTCCCGGGCTGAATTGATCTGCAAGGCTCTCATCATATACTCCCTCCTATCGTGTCTGACCAGAATTGCAGACACTTTAAAATTCAACCCTTATTCACGTTTTTTTTTTTCAACAGTGACCTGTACTTGTTAAGTAATTCTGCCAGTCTCCTACTCTTAATATCATTAGTGCAAATGTGTACAACTATATCACCTTTTGTGCCCTTAAAAGATGATATCCGCTCTACAATGTCATGAACCTTTGCCCCTGGCAGACATACCCTGGTCCTGTTCCACCTATCCTTTTTACAAACCATGTTCCCCGTTTCCCTGACAATAGAGTCACCAACAGCTACTAGTTTCTATGGGACTAGCACATTCTGCCTTGGGGGTTGCCGCTGTGTTGCGTGATGACCAAGTACAAGCTCTGGTGTTGATGTGGGCAGCTGAGAGCTTGATAGGCCCCTCAATTTAGATCCTTCTAGGGCATCCACCCTGCCCTTCAAGCTCTCATATACCCATAACAACGCTGAGTTGTCGGCTGATTTCCTTAAACTCCTTACATCGCGCACACTCAAAGACATCCCCCATGGCAATATCATGTCCCGTATCCAATTGTTCCACAAACATCAAGCAAGCAATGCATTTTAAAAGGCTGTGATTCAGAGGGCAACTGCCCCCTCTCAGTTCTGCCCTGAGCCACAGCACTCCCATTTGCTTGAGCCTTTTGCTTTGCTGCTCTTGTCTGAGTCATGATTTCGATTTAATTTCAATTTCAGTACAAAATTATTACCCTAAACTTGTATTCCAACAGAGTTATAACGCTATATATATTTTTCAGTATCAAGTATTATCTAAGAGTTCCATTTATATAACTTCCATATCAAGTTATGTATTAATTATGTATTGTTATTGGAGACATGGTATTCCTCGGATATAAAGAATACAAATTTCAATTCTTGTGGTATGATTGTGTACAGAAAACAGGCATGAGAGGAGAGAGGACTGGTTATGTTATCTTAGTTAAAAAAAAGCACATAAAATCAAAACTGTGCATCATTTGTATTTGCAAAGTTGTGTCACTCTAGTATGATTTAACCACTGGAAAAACAAAAATGAGAGTAGAAATGTGTTATCTGCCTAATGATATGATGAGTAGAACAAGAAACTGAAGAGGCAAGTGGGCTGCAAATCTGGAAAAAAAAAAAAAAAAAAAAGATCTAAATGCTTCCAAACACTTAACTCATTCATTTCACAAATATACATTGTCTCAATTCCGTTATCAGTGATGTTCATTTCCACTTACAATCTGCCATTTCCAGCTTTTGGCACCACATGGAAATTTGGCATTCTTCAAGACCTTCATACTGCTGGACTCCGTTTTAAATGATATATAAATACCTCTGATACAAGGGGTTTTTTTTATTATATAGAACCTTTCAGGTTCATTATCAGAATGCATTGGCTTGATTGTTTGTGCAAGAAGAAAATGTTCCGCAGTGCCCCAGTATTTAGTGCGATACTGTTCTCAATAATAAATAATATGGTGCACAATATACCAAATACTAAATAGGCATCTGTATGCACACAATGTTCTACATGGTTCTAAACCATGTAATAAATAATAAGGTACAGGATATAACAAATACCATAAAACATATCTGTGAGCAATGATCTTGCTATCTTATACAATTTGCAGAACATGGTAACCATTCAGAGATCACTTCATGCTGCAATTAATATATTTTAGATAATCATAATAGTTATTGTTTATCAGAACAGTAATTCACATTTGTAAAAAAAAAAAAAAAAACTTAGTTTGGATACCCACATCATTCTGGCCATCAGTAGTACTTCTTAGGATTAATTCTAGGCAGCAAACTTATATTTCTTGCACATTTGCATATTTATGAACTGTTTGTATGAGAAAATTAAACATCCTTATCTCTCTCTCTCTCTCTCTTTGTGTGTGTGTGGGGGGGGGGGATGTGGTGCTGATCAGTACACCCTATTACATTTATATCATCTCTTAGATCCTACTTAAATTACAGTTTGTCAATTTATGACTTTGCCAGAAAAACATTCTTCTAAAATTGAATACTATACAACACAATTCTCTGCTAATTATCTTGGGAGCTTTCAGAACAGTTCAAAACCTATGCTGATGAACCCCACTTCATCTTATGAGGAAAACACTACTACTGAACTATATGACAAAAGTCTGCAATATGTCTTCCCATCCTGATTTAAAATATCTCTTAACACAATGAAAACGAGCTAGCTAGAATCTTATCATTTATCATTTTCATATTGTGTTATATCATTTTCTAACACTGTATATGTCTTTGTACTTATACGGTGTTATATACTTTAATATATATTTAATACCCTAATATTTGACTGGTCTGCACTCCCTATTATTTATTTATTTATTAACTACACATTGCTTTGAAATTGTGTTAAAAATATTCTTTTCTTAAATTTTCCTGTGCCCAGTCCTCACCATGACATCTTTATATTTTTATCTATATACTGCTTATTTGTAATTTTATTTTTAAATATATATTCGTTTTCCTTCAGAATTGGCAGATAGTTTCCCTGTTCATGAAGAAGAAGAAGAACTGGAAGAAGGATCTACATCTGGAGTATCTACAATTAACTCAGTTAAATCCCATTGTGATCCTAAACCTAGAAATGTTCATTTGGATCATTTTCAGCAAGAAATAGATTCACTTAGAGAGCAAAATTCAAGGTAGCCATTAGTTTTTCTGAGTAGTAGCAGCAGTGGTAATAGTAGTAGTAGTAGTAGTGGTGGTGGTGGCAGCAAATGATGCAACAAACCAAGCTTATATAGCATCACAAAAAAAACTTCTCATTTCACCTGTAACAGTATATTAGTTCAGGACCATGCAAAGGTACTTGGGGCCAGATGCAAAAGGGGGTTAAGGGGTCTCATTTATGTATGTTGAGACTTTGATGGCTCCCTCGATTGGGGGCTGTGGTATGGCACACCCAATGTACCACCAAATTGCATGGTCCTCTACTAGTTCTTTAAATTTATTCAAACTACCATTCTCTACAACATCAGATGAAAAACTGGACCTACCTCTGTTCTAAGAAAAACCATTGTAGGGAGAGGTATATTAGTATTAGATAATTCTGTTACTTGGTCACTTAATCCTTGTGAATAGTACAGTTGTTATAATCAATGTCATCTCCCACACTGGGGGGTGGGAGATGACATTGATTATAACAACTTGAGTTTGAATCCTGTGAATGACTCAAGGAAATTATGGGTCTTTGTCAGACATGGCTGAGTTAGTTGGTCTCTGGGAGGGTGTCATGGTTTTTTTCTCATGGAAACCCAGATTTTTCACTCAGCAAGAGTTATCTTAATCTGTTTCCATAGAGTGACTTCTCTACAAATCCGACTTCTATTACGCTCGTTTAAAATGATTAAAATTATATGTACTTTGTTAAAATATCTGAATGTGTTCAATCCTCGAAGCTCATGACTGACCAGAAACCCCCAGGGATCATAGCTGAAAGCCCCCCACCCGACCGTAGACTTATCCAATCCACCATGAAACCTTGAGTGACTGAAGACATTGTGTCAAAGTTTAAAATAAACGCCGCTAAAATCACGGAATCTACTAAAATATGATGATGAATAATTTCATTAAAACAATGATGAATAATTTTCTAAAACTTTCCTACCTTAAGGGACAAAAGTTTTCAACATACTGTCGTGATCACAGGTAGGAAACAAACTGCTTGATGCTAACCCCCTCCCCCCATTTATATACCAGAGATTATTTCTTAACACACATGTACACAAAGGTCCACAAATCCGAGATGAGAAATGGTCATCGTACGTTTATTGTATTATTTTGTACCCTAATTTCTATAGTTTCTGCAATTAAAAGTTTTGTGTAATTATGCTGTACGTTTAAAATTTTAGCCTCAAAACCGGAAAACATGATCCTCGTTTATCAAATGGATGGCTAATTCAGATGCCATGGCCAGCCCTAGCCGACACTAGCTGCTTAAGACACATTTCCAAAAGACACTTTGTTAATCCCGCATATGAAGTTACAGTTTCCACATGGAATGTTATATACTACGTCATGTAATTCGATAACTGAAAACGTGTCAGAACGTTTTTTAAATATTGAATGCAGTTTCTGAGTGGGTTTTGCTATTACTCTAAATTCAGTGTCTTTAAAAAGAATATTAAGCTGTTTGTACCATTGCTGGATATACGGAATTGTAATAAAATGTTTTTTTCCCAATGCTATTGTTATTTTCTGTGTTATCTACTCTTTCTTTGGCTTGTAACCTAAATTTGTTTATGGTACAAAGCGAATACACCCTGTTTAAAAATCTATATATAAGTTCATTTATTTCATAATCTAATGCAGTTTGAGTCATCGTATTCTTATATGCATTTGTGAATTGACTTAAAATAATGGAACATTTATAAGTGAAAGGATGATAACTCGAATAATGCAGGAACATATTTGTGGTTTTTCGCTATATTTTAAATTTCAGTTTATCGCTCTCCCTTGTTAATGTAAAGTTTAAAAACTAACCAAGGCAATAAAATTTTTAAACTTTACATTAACAAGAAAGAGAGTGATAAATTGCAATTTAAAATATACCGAAAACCAATAAATACAGGGTTGTTTCTGCATTATTTGAGTCATGAGCTTGAGGATTGAACACATTCAGATATTTTAACGAAGTATATATGATTTTAATCATTTTAAACCGAGCATAATAGAGAGTTTTGAAGAAAAGCCACTCTATGGAAATAGATTGAGGTAACTCTGTTGTAAAATTATAAATTCATAGTTTAAATATTTTTAGCATTTGTCATCTGATATATTAGATTGGTCAGTGTGGAAGTTCAGTAGCTCATGTCAAATAATTGTGGTTTGCACATATGTGACTGCTAAATAAGATTGATAATATATTTATCATCAGAATTATTAGTTGTGAATACAGGTTTTCTTTCTCTCTTCTTTTTTTTTTTTTTTTTTTTTCGCCCTCCTCCACAGGGATAAAAAGAATTCATAAGGACTTACAAAATCCCCCACTGCTTGAGCCAGCTCAAATCCTGACTGGAAAATCTCTCGTTACAGAGGAACGAGAAAAGACCTAAACTAACAATACTGCCTCTCCTTCCTCATAATTCACCCAATTTCAAATCAGCCTGTGGGCATAGTTTCTCCACTCCCAGTATATAAAAATTACTTTCAACCCACCCACTCAATGTACTCAAATGGTTATGATCTGGGTGCCTTATTCTGGAACTAAATAAGCAACAATGAGAATCATTACTTACACATTTTATATTTGCTAGATTCCTGTCTGAAAGATTCGTACAAACATACAGGATTGTTATAATTAAAGTATCCTTATTTGAAAGCTATCTGGAGCTGACCATCAACTAATGGTCATGGTCAGTTTGAAGTGAAATGTGTTTTTACATAATATAGGAAGAGAATGGGAAAAAAATAAAATAAATAATCACATATCCTCCACCCGGAGGACAGATGGGTTTAAAGGGTGTGCATGAGTCATAAGAATAGAAAGCAACATGACTCTCTCACTTTAAATCATCATATGCTCCCACTGAGCTGTTTTTTTTTTTTTTTTTTGTGAATACTTATAGCAGTGCAGCAGTGGCACTTCAAAATTTCAACATCTGAAAGACATTTGGGAGATCTTTTAACGGCACGTGTCATTTGATATATGATAAAAAAATTTGGTGCAACTAAGAATCTCAGCATAGTATGGACAAGGGTGGGAAATTATTGTTGAAACTCCATGGATGACTTAACATAGTAACACTCACAGGGCATTGATATTAGCTCTATTGAACAGCAGTTGGATGTCTGCTTAAATGTGTGGCAATAAGGTTTCTGGACTGATGCAATAAAAAGAATAGAGTGAAAGGGCTCAAAAAGGATTTTATTTTTATTAAACGTAATCACTGCCTGATTGAATGCACTTATCACACAGTTCGAAAAGTTTCTGAAAAGAGTCATCAAAGGCATCCAAAGAAATGAAGTTCGGTTCATTGGTTAGGTTTTTTTTTTTTTTTTTTTTTATGTCCCAAATATCCCAAGATCTCTTTCCTTTGAGGGCAGTTTTCACCTTTGGAAAGAGGAAGAAGTCTGCTGGTCCTAGATTGGGAGAATAGAGTGGATGGTTGATCTGTGCAATGCCATGTTTCCTCAGAAGTTTTAAGGAGTGCAGAATGAGCAAGGACATTGTCTTTCAACAATAACTAGCTGCCGTTCTCTTGATATTGTGGCCTCACTTGGGAAATATGCTTCAATAGTTCTTTGAAGCACCTGTACTTAGGATGCAACATTGAGTCTCTCTGCTTCAGGTACAAATTCTTTGTGAATCACACCCGGTTCATCAAAAAAAATAACAGCATCATCTTGATCCTGGACTTTTGCAAATGAAATGTTTTGGCTTTTGTGATGATTTTGAAGTCCATTCTATGCTCTGACACTTCATCTCTGGGTCAGTGTCACCCAACACTCATCTTCAGTGACATTACAGTCAAGGAAATTAGAGTTGTAGAAAAATGTGAATGAAGTCTTTGCATGATAATGATACCCTTTGGTGCTTCTGCTTATCCATGAGGCTGTGCAGAACAAATTTTGCACAGTACTTGCTTTCCCTAAATCTTCATGCAAAATTTGACAAATCATCTCCTTATTCATATCCAACTCATCAGTCATCATTCTGAGGTTCAAATGATGATCTCTTTCCACAATTTCCTGAACATTTGCAACTCTGTCCTCATTTCGCCCACTTCTTGGGTCTATCTTTGAACCACTTATACCATTGAAACACAGTGGTATTGATATTGCTTAGCACTTCATCACCATAAACAATTTTAACATTTCATACATTGCTCCATTGCAAAATCATGACATGGAACATTAATGCTGCTAATGAAACAGGTTGTTACTTGCCCTCTCTCAGCCTACTGGACAAAATCTGTACCACCATCTATTTGGAGGAAGTTTGAACTACAATATACCACTTCTTTTATTTTCAAACTCATTGAACTTGACCGCAACAGCACCAGTCATCTGAGAACTTTATTGACACACCTCACATACAAAAGATACCACAAAAGAGCTTTGGTATTGTCTGTACAATATGCACATATTGCAAAAGCTTAAACCAGGGAACAATGGTAATTGTCTTTGTTGCTGCTGCATCAGAGAACCTAAAGACATTCATCCCGATTCCCTAGTTATCCTTTGCAATATGTAAATTTATATGCAATGTGTTGCTAAATCAAATGTTTTTAGCCTTTCATAAAGGTGATGTTTTTTAATATGAGCTTAAAACTGCAAACTAGATGTTATTGCTGTGCTCTTGTACATTGTTTAACTAGCTCAACAAATGAAAAAGATATTATATTTAATATTAAATCGTAAATAATAAGAAAATAGAATATTAAACTACTCAACCTTGTATTAAAACCATTTATGTGAATTTTATACTTGTCATTTAAGAGAGGTTGGCATAGTTTGGATTGTTGTCTCTCTCTCTCTTGCACACTTGAAGCAGACTGCTCCATCCAAGTTTACATATGTAAAATCACTGATTTTTTTTTCCTCCCAGTGAGAGAAAAATGTACACACATGCACTAGTATTGTGCCCAGCATTAGCAAGAATTTAGCCTCCAGTGATGAGTGATGGCAAAGGAATCCAACACTGGCCACAAGGAGCTTTATTCCTCCTCTCAAGAGAAGACACTAACATGTAGTTAGATTTGAAAGATGTGTTCTTCTCACAAACAGATGTTTGTGGTAAAGTAAATTGCTATGGAAATAGTAAAATTTAGATAAACAACCCTTACAAAAGCAAGGATTGCATAATAGCGATGTTAAAAAAAAATCAAGCACAAAGCAAAAAATATTTTTGAACAGATATCTGTGGGAACTAACACGTCTTAATTACTTGATAGTGCATCAAACCAGTTTATTTCCAGAGCAATGCTAGTCATGTAAGTGTTTTCTTCTTTGAGAAAGACTATCGAAAGGTAGAGGAGACCACATAGAGAAAAAACTGAAGTGACATCACAGCTGTGTAGTAGGATACTACTGAGTAGCTGGAGTAACACCACAGTTCCTAGAACCTGAATCCAATGCTGGTGCACCATGAACTCCATCAGTATGAATTATCCACATAGGTGACATCCCATAGAGAACAATTTGCCAGTGTCTGCATTTGATCCTACTTGCTAGAGTGTTCAGAATTTGCAGCAATGCCTCCTAAGGGAGATAAATCCCACAGTGGGGTGTATGAATCCCTGGTGTCAGCAGTTTATTCACTTAATTTTACTAGTAGTAGGGGTGGTTGAGAAATAAGATTACTTTACTTGAATATTCTGAGAGGAATATATCTCTGGGTATAATGAAATTGAGCTATAGGGTTGTACATTTAAGAAAGAAAACAGCTTGGGCAAACTTGTTTAAAAGTTTCTGAGTCCACTAAATAGAGATGTTTTTTGTCATTTGGAAGGATCCTTAGCGTGGTCTGAAGAATGTCCTTGTGGTGATGACTGTACATAAGCCTAATCTCCTTTGTCATTTGGTTACAGACCAGATAGGAGCTGGTCTGTAAACAAGTCACAAAGGAGATTAGGCAGGCAAAGGCAGATTATGAGAAATCCTTGTCAAAGGATGCAAAGAAAAACAAAGAGTTCTTTACCTATGTAAACTAGAAGGAAAGGGATGAATCAGATTGGTCCACTGGATATTGATGGTTCAACCGTTGATGATCCTGCTCAGGTGGCTAACAAACTAAATGGGTATTTTGCATCTACATTCACCCATGAGGAGTTATTCAGGGAGGGGAATGCCAGAGGTGAGTTAAACTCTGGCAGTGAGCTGGATGATTTTGTAATAACTGAGACGAAAGTGAAGGAGAAATTGTTGAAGATAAACATAAAAAAAGGCACCTGGGGTGAATGGGATCTATCCAGTTATATTAAAGGAGGCAGCAGTGGAAGTAAGCAAACCCTTAGCCATAATTATGAGAGCTTCTTTGGACTCAGGGGAGGTACCCATGGACTGGAGATGTGCAAATGTGACTCCCAATTCACAAAGGAGGATCAAAGGGCAACAACACAAGTAATTATAGACCTGTTAGTTTAACTTCTGTTCCAGGAAAACTAATGGAGGCACTGGTTAAAGAAGCACTGGAGGATCATCTAGACAAGACTTCAGTTATAGCTCAGACACATGGTTTTGTTAAGGGAAAGTCTTTCCTGACCAATTTGATTGAATACTATGATGTGGTCACAAAGGAACTGGATGCAGGGAATAACTTTGATATATTTGGATCTTAGAAAGGCTTGATACTGTTGCACATGGAAGAATGTTGCACAAATTTGAGAAGTGTGGCATTGGAGGCAAATTGCTGCTATGGATAAAGGGATGGTTGAGTGGGAGAAGACAGTGGTAATCAATGGACACTGCTCATCGTGGAGTCCCTCAGGGTTCAGTATTGGGTCCATTGTTGTTTTCTGTATTTATAAATGATATTGATTATGGTATATCAAGCTTAATGTCCAAGTTTGCAGACGATACGAAGGGTGGCAGGGTTGTTAAGAACACTAATGACAGTACACTGCTGCAGCAGGATCTAGAAAAGTTGGGCAGATGGGATGAGAGGTGGCAAATGAAGTTTAACATTGACAAATGTAAAATACTATATATGGGAAGCAGCAACCCCAAAGTAACGTATCAACTCTGTGGTACTACACTGACAGTGGTAGAGAATGGAAAGGACCTGCGGTAATTGTGCAGGCAGATATGAAGTTTTCTGAGCAGTGCAGATGGTCTGCAAGAGTAGCTCATAGTGTGTTGTCAATGATATACAGGAATTTTTCTAGCAGGGATAAGGAGGTGATTATCCCCTTATATAAGGCAATGGTCAGGCCATGCCTTGAGTACTGTATACCTTAAAATGAGGCCTCCAGATCCATAGGTCTGGAGGCCTCATTTTAAGAAGGATGTAGAGCTGTTGGAACGAGTACATAGAAGGGCAACAAGATTAGTGAATGGAACAAAGGGTTGCTCTTAGGAAAGGCTTTATTTTTGCAAATTATAGTGTCTGAAGACTAGGCACTTGCAAGGTGATCTGGTTGAGATGTATAAAGCCTTGAATGATTTGAGCTTGCTCAATGCTAATGGAATACTTCCTCTTGCTCAGAATAATTATTTGAGAGGGCAAAATTCAAATTGAGGAAAGACAGATGTGGGATAGATGTGCGGAAGTTTGCCTTTAGCCAGCGGGTGGTTGGTTGGTGGAACAGACTTCCATCCTTTGTTGTGGAAGTTGATAGCCTAAATAAATTTAAGGCTGAGCTGGACAGGTACTTGGAACAAATGGAGGGGGTGAAATGGGAGTGTGTGTGTGTGTGTTGTGTTTTTTTTTTTTTTGGCTGATGCTGCATAAGTTTGCTTTCTTGCATCATATGCCTCTACTAATGCTAATCTTCTTTGTCTCCATATAAGCAGCAAGGGTCATCAAATAGGCTAGATAGGAAATAACAATGAGAACCAGGAGGGATTGCTTTTTTTTAGGTTTGTGGTGGTCTCTTGGTCAACTGGGATAAATTTTCCTGTATCTTCTAGCACTGTGGTTTTCAATCTTTTTTTTTTTTTTGAATAACTGCACTCCTAAGTAATTTATTTTATTTTTTGGCACCCCTACTCAATTTTCTGCCTGTTAGATCCGATTTTCTCTCTCTCTCTCTCTCTCTCTCTCTCTCTCTCTCTCTCTCTCTCTCTCTCTCTCTCTCACTCACTCTCGACACACACACACACACTGTATATAGTTGTAATATGTAACAGTTAAGAAGCAAAATAAGCAGAAAAAGAAATATATCAAAAGTTATAGTATGTCTAATGCTCCAAAATGCGCAGTGCAGCAGTAGAGGAAGCAAAAGAATATAAATAATGTGTGGTTTGTAGAATAAATAAAGTGTCTGTGAAAATGGAAATGAAAATTACACAAGGTGCCAGACCTAAGAGAAGTTTAAGGGATAGTAGAAAATGAAAGGGAAGTAGTGGTTAAACAGGTGAAAGAATTTGAAAAACCTAGTGCAAAAATGAACTGTAATTTGGCTATCATATGATAGCCAAATTCCACATACAACCGGTAGGTTTCAGATCCATAACTAGTTCCAAAAATAGTGGATGCTACCTACCCTGCAAGCAGTTCTTCAGACAGCTAAAAACCATCTTCAGCAATTTTACTACTACCTGGATTATTAATAATAACCAATCTGTTTTAAACATTTTTAGATTCAATCTCTCTATTACTAGTATTGAAACTTTTGATTTAACCAACTTGTTCACTTCCATCCCACTCAACCTACTGGTGTTTGTGCTAAAACAATTGTTCAATAAATACCATGAGAAACTTAATATCCACGAGAGTACTTGGGACAACCTCGTCAATCTTTGCATACTCAATAACTTTATTTTCGATGGCAAGCTTGCATGCAAACATCCTTGTCTCTAACTTGTTTTTACACTACTATGAGGAATTATTTTTTACCAGCAATCCCAATCATAAATTTTTATCCTTCCAGTATGTTGATGACATCTTAGTTTTAAATTCCAACTTTGAACACTTAGCTGCAGATATTTACCCCTCTGAACTTAAACTCAATAAAGAAAATGTTGATAGTTGCACAGCCAACTTCCTTGATCTGAAAATTACACTCTGCAATGATGCAGTTCCTCATCTTATTGACATTTATGACAAAAGAAGCTATTTTAATTTAGGTCATTTACCTCACAAATTGGCAATCTAATATTTCCAAAAAAATTCACAAAAATACCATTTGTATTCAAGCCATCAGATTAGCCAACATATGCAGTAACCATATCCTTTACAGCAAAGCAATAAAGGTTTTTATAACAAGCTTTTAAATAATAATATACCTCCCTTTTTCATCAAATACTGTTTCAATATAATTTCTTCTATAATTAAAAATAAAATCTATTTCGATTTACTTGGCACTTATCTGTGTTAAAGGTATTGTACAGTTTTATATTATTTGGAGGGATTTCCACTACTTAGTAATCACTGTTCATGACTTCTGTTTAAGGTTTCTTTTCGGAATGCGATTACTGTTGCTTTATTCTCTAAGTTTTTTCACACATTTAGGTTGAATTCATCCTCTCTTCTTTTTGGAATCCTGGACATATGGCTTTTTATTCCTGGACTTATTAAGTGTGTCTCTTCCCTGATTACAACCACTAGGTTTGGCATTTTGCTTCTCTGACACCGGTCTCAGATCTACTGTCTGTATGGTAGCCCTGCATCATTTAACCAGGCTATCCAATGAATAAATTTTTTCATTGGATACGAAAATTCTTCTTCAAAGTTTTTAATTCTGTTTCCATCAAAAGTTTTTCGCTTGCTGATTTTTTGTCACGCTCTTCAATGGATTCACTAAACCTCCAATCAACCACAGATGTGCCTAATTGTGCTTTCTCTTTCTACCGCGATTTGTCGTCTTGGAAGTTTGGAGGTGTAATCTATAAACCCTGTTATCTGATCATCTAAATTTTACCGGACTTTTATCTCCTGTAGTTCAGAATTATTCTTGTTCTATTTTCTGTTTTGCACGTTCCTTCACATTTTGGTATGTCCGCAGCCTTCTGCCTGACGTTTCATGTTTTTAGGCCATCTTTCCCAAATTTTTTCAACGATAGAGATCATCGCTATCTGTTTCTCTAAATCTATAAAAACTCTGTGACTTGTCATTGTTTCTCCCTTTCACATCTTGGCTGTGTACGTTGCTCCTCCACTCTACTTAATGACTCTAGGTAACTTTTGGTTTTGGTTTCAATTTCCCTTCTTCTCTACAAGCATATGGTATTAACACCCATTTTTACTAACGCTTGCTTATACCAGAACCCTTTCTTTAAGGTTGGGCCTTACACACCCAGTAAGTTCAGTATTTTTAATGACTTATTCTACACTTTTTTTCTTTATAGTGTCTTTTTCTATTTTTTTTTCCCCGTTCATAAAACTATTAGTGCAATAGGAGGGTGATACGAATTCTCCGTCTATCCGCGATCCTATCGCTATTTTCGCCTTCTTTTGAACATCTTTTCTCCCCTTCCCCTCCCTTAGAATTTCCCATTCCCTATACCATTTGTTTGCCTATATTTTATCATTCACTTCACATACATATGTATTATATTCCACATTACACTTGTGGAATGTTTTGTAAATCTGTATATATTTGTATTTATTTTAATTTACATTTTTTACAAGAGCAACCCTTTGTTCCATTCACTAATCTTGTTGCCCTTCTCTGTACTCGTTCCAGCAGCTCTACATCCTTCTTGAAATGCGGCCTCCAGACCTGTTTACAGTAGTCAAGGTGTTCCCTGACCATTGCCTTATAAAAGGGAATAATCACCTCCTTATCCCTGCTAGAAAAATTCCTGTATATCATTGACAAGACACCATGAGCTACTCTTGCAGCCCATCTGCACTGCTCAGACAACTTAATATCTGCCTGCACAACCACCCCCAGGCCCCTTTCATTCTCTACCCCTGTCAGTGTAGTAGCCACAGAGTTGATACGTTGCTCTGGGGTTGCTGTTTCCCATGTGTAGTACTTTACATTTGTCAATGTTAAACTTCATTTTCCACCTCTCAGCCCATCTGCTCAACCTTTCCAGATCCTATTGCAGCAGCATAGTGTCAGTAGTGTCCTTAACAACCCTGCCAACCTTTATCTGCAAACTTGGACATTAAGCTTCATATACCATCATCAATATCATTTATAAATACAGAAAACAATAATGGACCCAACACTGAACCCTGAGGGACTCCACTAATAACATTAGTCCACGATGAGCAGTGTCCATTGATTGCCACTCTGTCTTCTCCCACTCAACCATCCCTTTATCCATAGCAGCAATTTGCCTCCAATGCCACACTGCTCCAATTTGTGCAGCAGTCTTTCATGTGCAACAGTATCAAAAGCCTTTCTAAGAATCAAATATATAATATCAGTGTTTTCCCTGCATCCAGTTCTCTTGTGACTGCATCATAGTATCCAGTCAAATTGGTCAGGCAAGACTTTCCCTTAAAACCATGCTGTGTCCGAGCTATAACTGAAGTCTTGTCTAGATGATCCTCCAGTGCTTCTTTAACCAGTGCCTCCATTAATTATCCTGAAGTTAAACTAACAAGTCTATAATTACTTGTATTGCCTTTTGATCCTCCTTTGTGAATTGGGGTCACATTTGCACATCTCCAGTCTATGGGTACCTCCCCTGAGTCCATGGAAGCTCTCATAATTATGGCTAAGGGTTTGCTTACTTCCTTTGTTGCCTCCTTTAATATAACTGGATAGATCCCATCCACCCCAGGTGCCTTTCTTGTGTTTACCTTCAACAATTTCTCCTCCACTTTACTCTCAGTTATTACAAGATTATTTAGCATACTGCCAGAATTGAATACACCTCTGGCATTCCCCTCACTGAATAACTCCTCATGTGTGAATGTCAATGCAAAATATTCATTTAGTTTGTTAGCTACCTGAGCAGGATCATCAACGGTTGAACCATCGATATCCAGTGCACCAATCTGATTCATCCCCTTCCTTCTAGTGTTTACATAAGTAAAGAACTCTTTGCTGTTTTTCTTTGCATCCTTTGCCAAAGATTTCTCGTAATCTGCCTTCATGCCTAACCTTTGTAACTTGGTTACAGATCAGCTTATATCTATCATAGGCTTCTGTGTTACGTGTTAATTTATATGTATCCCATGTATTTTTCTTCTCTGCCATATGTCTCAGTAGTTCATCTGACATCCATTTAGGCCTAAACCTTGAACAATATTTCTTAGTTGATATATAACGCCTAGTAGCTTCCAAGATATGTTCTTTGAATGCTTCCAATTTTGAATTTGCCGTTGGTAACATCATCAGTTGGTCCCACTGTATAGAATTTAAATACTGTCTCAGACCATCGTAATGAGGCCTCCAGACCTGTTTACAGTACTCAAGGTGTTCCCTGACCACTGCCTTATACAAGGGAATAATCAATGCCTTTATGAAAGCAAAAACCCTCCCCTTTACCCCTGATGGTAGTTACCTCTTTGAGTAAATCCCACTTCAACACACTGTGATCACTGCCACCTAATGGTTCCTTTATCTGCAGATTCTTAATGCATGAAGAATCACTACTGATAATCAGATTATGAGTATTACTCCCTCTAGTTGCCTCCCGAACATGCTGATGTAGAAAACAATCATCCAATAAATCGACAAAAGCCTTGCTAGTGTGTGAGTGACCAACCCACAAATTCCAGTCAATATATGAGAAATTATAAACCCCCATTATAAGACTCTGATTTACTGGCCCACTCTAGGCGCCTCCGTAGCCAGGTGGGAAGGAGCAGCAGTGCGTAGCACACGCTTCTTGATTAGACCGGAGTTCGAGCCCGTCACCACCAAATACGGAGGGTGCGGAAAGGTCAGGGAATAACCACCGCATTTCCCGGAGCAATATGGCCTTAGTTGCTAATGCTCCTAAAAACCAAAAAACAAACAAACAAACTGGCCCACTCTATATCCCTGTACAGTTTCTTATTATAATTATCAGAGTCATTATGCCTATAGCACACTCTTACTCTCAATTTTGATCTCCCAATGTTTATGTCACACCAAAATGACTCGACACTGCACTGTCCAGCGATGTCAACTGGCTTCACTTCCTTGGATTTTGTGTTTCTTAACTAATAGCATAACCCCTCCTCCCTTCCTATCCTGTCTATCCTTTCTGTACACATTGTACTCCCCAAATTCCAGTTCTGCATTCCTTATAACGGTGTGACACCACATCTCTGATATCCCAACAATATCTGCCTTTGATGTTTTGAGAAATACCTCAAATTCATCAAATTTATTTATCAATCTCCTAGCATTTGTGCAGACACAAGTATACATGCACCTGATCCTATTCTTAGCTACCCTAACACAACCCATGTGTTTACTTGTACCGCAATGACTCCCAGCAGTCTCTGAAATATCCTGCATTTTGTTTTCCAGTCTGCTCCTCATTCCAATAGAAGCAGTGCAAGAATCACTTTCACCTCTGCCAGTGGCTACTGTTAATCTATTAGTCCTTGTATCCCCCCCCCAAACTAGCAGTTTTCTGCCCCACCTAACACTGCCTCAATAGCATCAGCAAATATTCTTGCACCATTTCTATTTAAGTGTATCCCATCCCTGTAGAAGCAGTCTCTCCTGTTAACAAGTACAGACCAGGCTGAAAAAAAATTCTACCCCCTTGAGGGGTAGAATTGTCAATCGAAAAGGCTCTCTTCATATACTCCCTCCTACCGTGTCTGGGCAGAATTGCAGACACTTTCAAATTCAACCCTAAATTCACGGCTTTTTTTCAACTGTGACCTGTACTTGTTAAGTAATTCTGCCAGTCTCCTACTCTTAATATCATTAGTGCCAACATGTACAACTATATCACCTTAAAAGATGATATACTCTCTACAATGTCATCAATCTTTGCCCCTGGGAGACATACCCTGGTCCTGTTCCACCTATCCTTTTTACAAAGCATGTTTCCCATTTCCCTGACAATAGAGTCAGCAGCAACTATTAGTTCTGTGGGACCAGCACATTCTGCCTTGTGGGTTGCCGCTGTGTTGCGTGATGACCAAGTGCAAGCTCTGGCGTTGATGTGGGCAGCTGAGAGCTTGATGGTCCCCTCAATTTAGATCCTTCGAGGGCATCCCCCCTGTCCTTCAAGCTCTCATAGAGACCCATAACAACAGAGTTGTCGCCTGATTTCATTACACTCCTTGCATCGCGCACACACAGATACCCCCCCCCCCCATTGCAATATCATATCCCGTACCCGATTGCTCCACAAACATCATGCAAGCAGTGCATTTTAAAAGGCTGTGATTCAGAGGGCAACTGCCCACCTCAGTTCTGCCCTGAACCACATCACTCCCATTAGCTTGAGCCTTTTGCTTTGCTGCTCTGGTCTGAGTCATGATTTCGATTTAATTTCAATAAAATTTCAATTTCAGTACAAAATTATAACCCTAAACTTGTATCCCAAAACAGTTATAACGCTATATATATTTTTCAATATCGGGTATTATCTACGAGTTCCGTTTATATAACTTCTGTATCAAGTTATGTGTTAATTAATTATGTTACTATACTAAGCTTACACTATCTAGTTCGGGATATAATAGTGTTGTGTCGTATAACAATGGCGGCAAGTTACGTACGGTAAATCTATGGACACTTAAGTATTAATTAACTTCCAAATCTCGCTGTCTCAATTCAGAATAAACTAAGGATCCTCACTAGGTCTATAAGCTACTTATAGAAAATAATTTGATGTATCAGTTGGTCAATAAAGCGATTAAATATGGCTAGAAAACTTCTCATTCAGCGGAGCTGCAACTTGTAACACGTGGATTTGATACCCTTACCAATACTTTTATGCAATTACAAGGCCGAGTAAAGAATAAATACAAAAGATTAATCAAAAAATCACAAAATAATGCTATACTACTAAATTTAAATCAAAAGTTTTAGGAAAACAATAATTTCAAATCAATCAATAAGAAAATCCACTTAGCAGCTTTGAACACTTCTTACTCTCAGTAGCCTCGTCAGCAGACCCCTGATTCAACCTCTTGCTAAAATTGCCCTCTCATATCTGAATATAGTGTTATTTTTTTATTTACTTATATATTCCTTTTTTTTTTCCTCAGTCCCAGTTCATTTTTGCACTAGGTTTTTCAGATTCTTTCACATGTTTCACCACTATTTCACTCCCACTTTCTACTATCCCTTAAACTTCTCTTAGTTCTGGCAACTTGTGTACTTTCCATTTCCATTTTCACAGACACTTTCCAATAAATCTGCTAAGGCCATTCAGGAGAAGAATGTTGCATTTTATAATTGGCTTTTTTCCAACTCTTCAGTTTCATTTTCTGCTACACCAAAGCTCGCAACAATTGTAAAGCAGTTATTAATCAGTCCAAACTAGATTTTGAACAGGCTGAGAGTAGAAAACTTGCTTCCTGGCTTAATGGTAGCCGAGCATTCTGGTCTCTTGCCAAAGCTATTGTCCACAACTTTTGCTCATCTCTGCTCCCACCTCTGTCAAAACCAGATGCTTCTGTTGTCCCTTCGGCCAAGGATAAAGCTGACTTGCTAGCATCCTATTTTTCTTCCAACTCATGTATTAATTATCTTGGTAAAACACCTCCCACCATTCCCAACACACTCCATTCAATGCCTCCTGTGGTCTTCCCTCAAAAGGATGTCAGAAGGATTTTGATGAATCTCTATTCAAAAAAGCTCCAGGTCCTGGTGATATATCTCCTCTTGTTCTCAAAATTTGTGCTCCTGAACTTACTCGTGTTCTTTGCCGCCTTTTTTCGCTTCCTTATTCCAAACGTGTTTTTCCTTCTGCTTGGAAATTTGCACATATCCAGCCAGTTCCTAAAAAGAGAGACAAATCTATGCCATCCAGTTATCATCCCATTGCAATTATTTCTACTCTTTCTAAAGTAATGGAGAAATCAATTAACTGCCAACTCTTAAACTATCTAGAAACCTTCCATCTGATCAACAATCGCCAGTATAGATTCCATCAGTGTCGATCCACTGGTGATATTCTTGCTTATGGTACCCATTTATAGAGAAACCGAATGGAAAAGTTCGGTGAAACTCAAGCAGTTGCTCTTGACATCTCAACGGCTTTCGATCATGTTTGGCATAAAGGTCTTCTAAACACGCTTCCATCTTATTGTGGCCCTGAGTGCCAAGCAATAGTGTCCAAGTGATTTTCCTAAGTGATATATAGTGCTTTTTCTCAGTGATTTTGTTATATTTTCTTTCCAGTGCTTTTCTCATCCTCATTTCTTGTAAGTGGTACTGTATTTAACAGATCCTAAGTAAGAACCCAGAAAGGAAAATTACCTTTCTTTTCCTAGTATATCTATTAATTTTTGCACTAACAAACTAACCTCTCCAACCGCTTGGCCACTAGGTGGCACCGCTCCTGCCTCCACGTGGCGGAGCCCGAAATCTGGGAGGAAAAGCTCTCACTCCAAGGGCTAAAAGGAGCAACAATAGACTGTGATGCATGTCCACCAGTAGAGCCAACAGGCTCTCAACATACTGAGACTTGCAGAATGGAAGACGATCCCAATCTTCCAAAAAGAATGAAAAAGGACTCTAACAAATCAGAACCACCAACTTTTCTGATTATACATCCTTTATCGACTCAGCCGCTAAGCAGACACTCCCCCTTTGTCATCCAGAGATGTCTGGAGAATGCAGCAGGTACACCAAAAATGGTGAAAAGGCTCCAATCAGGAGATCTTTTAATTGAGACCACTCAAGCAAGGCATTCAGAATTTTTACTAAAAATGTCATCTATAAGCGGAATCCCAATCAAAGTTTCACCGCATAGCACCTTGAACTCCTCAAAAGGAGTAACAAGTGAGTGGGATTTGTTGAACGTAACCGAAGAGGAGATAGTCATGGAATTACTAGAACAGAAAGTAACTCAGGCAAGAAGAATTATGATAAAGAAGGATGACAAACTTGTTCCCACATGTAATATTATATTGACTTTTAGTACACCGAATTTGCCGACCTCAGTTAAAGTAGGTTACCTAAACTGCTGTATCCGCCCATACATTCCAGACCCTTTAAGATGTTTCAAGTGCCAAAGTTTGGTCACTCCCAGACAACATGCAGAGGCGAAACTACTTGTCCTAACTGCTGGTCAAAAAACCATTCACAAACAGAGTGTACTGCAAAGGCTCCGGAATGTCCAAATTGCAAGAATGACCATCCAGCATACTCAAAATCATGCGAACTCTGGAAAATTGAAAAAAAGAATACAAAAGCACAAGATCGACAATAAGGTCACATATCAAGAAACAAGAAAGCAAATAAAGTCAACTATCCCAAAAACCACATATGCTTCCATTACACTAAAGTGCCAAGCTGTTTCAACCTAAACTGAAGTATCAATTCCGCCCAATACATCCATTGCAGAATGGGCATGATCTGTGCTATCAACATCTCAACCTACCACCAATCCTGTTCTAGTTGATGAAATAAGTAATACCCCTATCACAGTTCCGCCTAAAATAAAATTGTGATAAAATGTCAAATAAATCACGAAGGCAACAAGCCACTGAATTACAAAAGACAAACTCAAATAGAATGGACTCTGAAAATATAGCTACACACGATGAAACAGTCCTTGATCTTCATGCAGAAGATGATATGGAGACTAGATTTTAATCAGGTCAAACTGATGATGTAGAAGAGAGTACAGATCCCGGACGTCCCAACTTTCCTAGAAAAGATAAAATGAAATATGACCGTCAAAAGCAAACCACTCACAAGAAACAGGCAGACTCGCCTTCCCTCCTCAAACCCCGATAATGCCGAACATTGTTCAGTGGAATTGTAGAGGTTTACGCAGCAATACCGATGACATCTATGATTTAATCTCTCGATATGGTCCTATAGCCGTTTGCATACAAGAGACTAATCTAACTCCACAAGTAACTCCATCAATCAGAAATTTTACAGAAAAGATAGAAACTCCTCATTATCCGCACGTGGAGACGTCGTGGTTTTAGTTGACTGTGAAATACCTTCTAGAAACATTCCGCTTCAAACCCACTTAGAAGCTATTGCTGTACGTGTATCAGTTGGGCAAATTCTAACTCTAGAATCTCTGTACCTTCCACCTAACAAGATGTGCACTTTTAAAGAACTAGAAGACCTCATAAGACAAATACCACCACCCTTTTGTATCCTTGGTGATTTCAATGCGCATCATCCATTGTGGGGATCAGACCACATGGACAATAGAGGACACTTGATCGAGACGATACTAGACCAACTTAATCTAACATTACTGAATACTGGTGAAAATACTTATATTCACCTTCCCACTGGATCTATGTTAGCAATTGATTTAACTCTCTGTTCCCCCATATTATATCCCAGTATAGAATGGACAGTATTAAACGATCCACACAATAGTGATCACTTTCCAATCATATGCAGAATCCAAACGCTTCAGACATCATACCCTGATAATCGCTCAAAATGGAAATTCTCCAGAGCAGATTGGGAAAAGTTTTCAACCCGTCTTTCTTTGATAGCCAATTGATCAGACTACAACCCATTGATGATGTCACAGAGCATATTACCAGGCAAATACTGACCATTGCCTCCGAAACAATACCTCAAGCCTCCACATGTGCAGGAGCAGCAGTGCGTAGCACACGCTTCTTGATTAGACCGGGGTTCGAGCCCGTGACCACCAAATACGGAGGATGCAGAAAGGACAGGGAATGACCACCGCATATCCCCGGAGCAATATGGCCTTAGTTGCTAATGCTCCTAAAATTCAAATAACAAACAACAAACCTTCACATGTAAGCACAAAAACTTTAAACACTGATGGAATGAAGCTTGTACCAATGCCAAAAAGGAAAAAAATAAAGCTTGGAACCTGTTCCGGAAGTTCCCAACAACCTAATTCAATATAAAAGGCTCAAGTCAAAAGCTAAACAAATTAGAAGAAAACCAAAAAGGAATCATGGATACAGTTTGCCTCCACTATTACAAAGGATACTAGCAATCTTCTCATCTGGAAAAAGATTCGGCAAGTAAATGGGAAATAGCTACCTCTTCCTTCTCCCATCTTAATCAAAAATGGATAGGAAATTTCTTCTGAAGATAAATAGCTAACGCCCTTGCAGAGAATTTCTACCAAACATCTGCCATGTCAGCATATGGCAACTCTTTTCTTAAAATCAAAGCTTCGGCTGAACGGTACAAAATAAAATTCCACACTACCCAATATATTGCCTATAATCAACCATTTAACCTATTTGAACTGCAAACAGCATTAAACAGATCACCCAACAGTGCAGCTGGACCTGATGGTATATATTATGTAATGCTGAAACATATAAACAGTATGGCCTTGAATTTACTATTAATGTTCTATAACTGGATTTTTCTTGAAGATACATATCCATCTTCCTGGCATCATTCCATCATTTTAGCCTTTCCTAAACCAGGAAAAGATCATTCACTTCCAGAAAATTACCAAACTATTTCTCTAACCAGCTGCCTAAGTTAAATCCTAGAAAGAATGATACACAAATGGCTTACCTGGGTTCTTGAAACTAAAGCACTGATGAACAACAATCAGTTTGGTTTCCGACAAAACAGAACCACTTTGTATCTAATGGTGAAAGCCGAGACTAACATCCGCAGTGCTTATATCAAAAATGAACATCTTGTAATGGTTAGTCTCGATATAGAAAAAGCTTTCGACACTACCTGGAGGTGTGGCATATTGAGAGAACTTCATTCCATAGGATTACGAGGGCACTTACCAGAATTCATTAGAAATTTTCTTCAAACACAGAACCTTTCAGGTCCGCTATCAATCTGTACTTTCTCAGTCCTACGCTCAAGAAGAAGGTGTCCCACGAGGATCAGTACTGAGCTCTACCCTTTTTTTCACTTAGACTGGACACCATAACACACAACATCCCAAATACTGTAGAACTATATATGTATGCTGATGATCTTACTTTATCTTGCTGTTCACAAGATATTCACACCATTGAAAGACAGCTGCAACTCTCCATAAATAAGTTGGAGACATGGGCAATGCAGAATGGATATCGTTTATCAGAACAAAAAACAATTGCAGTTCACTTTTGCAAAAAACGTAAGCTATACCCAGAACTGGAACTCAGGTTAAAAAACCATTTGATCCCTCTCACCAGTAATCTTTGTTTCCTAGGCTTCATATTGGACACCAAGCTGAACTTTGTTTCATGTATCGCATACCTCCGAACTGTTTGTCTAAAGAAACTTAATATACTTAGGTCCATTTATGCTATGACATGGGGAGCTGATAGATACACTCTATTACATTTGTATCGTGCTATTATCAGATCTCGTTTAGACTACGGTGCTATTGTATATGATTCAGCTAGGAAAATTGCATTAATCAGACTTAATACCATCCAACACAGTGCCCTTCGTACTGCTCTGAGTGCATTTAGAACATCACCTGCTCAGAGTCTGTATGTAGAGACACACGAACCTCCACTTCACCTTCGAAGCAAAATGTTGCTTCTAAATTATGCAGCTAAAATTTAAAGCCTTCCAGACCATCCCGTTCGACCGTTGCTTTCCAACTCTGAGTGGACAGCATTCTATAACAGTAAACCGACTGAAAATAGACCAACTGGCATTAGACTAAAAGATTTGCTTCACGCCTGGAATATTGATTTTGATAACATACTTCAAGAGAGCAATATTCCTGATCCACCTTGGTCTATAAATCTACCTCACTGTGGTACCCATTTTCAGCAATGGGAAAAGCAATCCCTGGCAGATGAAAATATCAAACTACTACATAAAGAACATGCCCTTAACAATATACAAAGCTGCCGAATATATACAGATGGCTCAAAAACAAGTTCTGCCGTTGGTGCCGCAGCTGTCTTTCCGTCTTTTACAGTCTCCATATCACTACCAGTTGAATGTAGCAGTTATACTGCTGAGTTATATGCAGTCAAACTAGCCTTACAGAATATTAACACTCTCCACAATGCTTGCAGTACAATATACACTGATTCATTGGGCGCCTCCGTAGCCAGGTGGGAAGGAGCAGCAGTGCGTAGCACACGCTTCTTGATTAGACCAGGGTTCGAGCCCGTCACCACCAAATACGGAAGATGCGGAAAGGTCAGGGAATGACCACCGCATATCCCGGAGCAATATGGCCTTAGTTGCTAATGCTCCTAAAACACCAAATAACAACAACAACAACAACAACAACAACAACTGATTCATTGAGTGCAGTGTCTGCTTTGGGCAATCAATTTTCAGTATCACAGCCAATCAAAAAACAAATCATTTGCTGTTTAAACCATCTACGAAGTAGGAATCATTCAGTGAAATTCTGCTGGATCCCAGGGCATTCTGGTATCTTAGGCAATGAGAGAGCAGATCAGGCAGCCAAAAAACCAAACAGTACAACACCAGCAAATTCCAAGTACCATATAGAGATTATTTGAATATATACAGATGGCTCAAAAACAAGTTCTGCCGTTGGTGCCGCAGCTGTCTTTCCGTCTTTTACAGTCTCCATATCACTACCAGTTGAATGTAGCAGTTATACTGCTGAGTTATATGCAGTCAAACTAGCCTTACAGAATATTAACACTCTCCACAATGCTTGCAGTACAATATACACTGATTCATTGGGCGCCTCCGTAGCCAGGTGGGAAGGAGCAGCAGTGCGTAGCACACGCTTCTTGATTAGACCAGGGTTCGAGCCCGTCACCACCAAATACGGAAGATGCGGAAAGGTCAGGGAATGACCACCGCATATCCCGGAGCAATATGGCCTTAGTTGCTAATGCTCCTAAAACACCAAATAACAACAACAACAACAACAACAACAACTGATTCATTGAGTGCAGTGTCTGCTTTGGGCAATCAATTTTCAGTATCACAGCCAATCAAAAAACAAATCATTTGCTGTTTAAACCATCTACGAAGTAGGAATCATTCAGTGAAATTCTGCTGGATCCCAGGGCATTCTGGTATCTTAGGCAATGAGAGAGCAGATCAGGCAGCCAAAAAACCAAACAGTACAACACCAGCAAATTCCAAGTACCATATAGAGATTATTTGAAGCATATAAAAAAAGTCTGTATGTTTCAGTGGTCAGAAATATGGAATGCATAAAGTAATAACAAGTTGCTCCAAATCAAAGAAGAACCAGCATTATGGATTTCCAGCTTCAGACAAAATAGACAGGAAGAAGTTGTACTAGCAAGACTAAGGATTGGACATACGCACCTAACCCATATATTTCTACTCATGATGGCCCACCTCGATGCACGCATTGTACACTACCGCTTGCAGTCAAGCATATACTTTTAGATTGTCCTCACTATTCCCCTTTCAGAAGTACTTTCCACTCTCAATCACAACTGCAAGAACCGTTACCGCTTAACCACATGATTGGAAATAGTGCTAACCCAGCTACACTATACCTTTCTGAAGCAAATACATATATATGAATTCCTCTGATGCCAAAATGGAACACATTATACTACTTTAGGATAATAATATAGGACCTGGCACATTTTGGCCTTAGCTGCCCTTGTGCCCTTAAACACCAATACCAATACAATACCATCTTATGGTTATCCAGTTTTCTCTGATCTGATCGCTCACTGAGGGTGATGTTAGATGGCTCTCTGTCTTCTAACTTCTCCACTAATGTCCTCCAAGGTTAATTTTTTCCCCCCACTCTTTTCCTCTTGTGTATTAATGACCTTCTTCCGTTGACTGGAAATCCTATCCATAGTTTTGCCGATCATAGCGCATTGCCTTCCACTTTCCATTTTGAGAAACCTTGCCCTACTCAATCAGCTTCAACTTTTTGAATATCTACTACCAATTCCTTAAATGCCGACTTCCAGGTAATTCTCCATTGGGGCAAAGACAACCTAGTTGATTTCAATCCTTTTAAAACTCAGTCTTGTCTTATATCTTGCAAAAAGGATTCTTCTGCTCCTATGCTTATCTTTGGTGACACTCTGATTTCTAGGCAGTTTGATATATCTTCTAACTTCTAATCTCTCTTGGCACAAGCACATTACAAATATTGCTTCCTCTGCATCTAAAAAAACTTGGTTTTCTCTTTCACTCTCAGCATTACTTTTCTTCCAAACAGATGTTCATTCTATACAAACAAATCCACCCTACCATGAAATATTGCTCTCAAATCTGGGGCAGTGCCCCCAAAACCTCTCTCAGCCTTCTAGATTCCATTCAGAAGAGGGCAGTTAGGTTAATTAATGACTCATGTCTAATAGAGTCTCTCCACTTGCTGTCTCATAGACGTACTGTTTCTGCTGCATGCCTTTTCTACAGATACTTTCATTGGCACTGTTCTCCTGAATTGGCTTCTATAATTCCTGCTGTCTCTTTCAAAACAGTCTGAACACTTTCTGCCACTAGCCAACATCCATTTATTGTCCAACTTCAAACTCACAGAACCAAATTTTCATCTTCCTCATTTATTCATTCAACAAAACCTCTCTCAGGCTTCTAGATTCCATTCAGAAGAGGGCAGTTAGGTTAATTAATGTATCTCCACTCTCTGTCTCATAGATGTTCTTTCTGCTGCATGCCCTTTTTACAGATACTTCCACAGGCACTGGTCTTCTGAATTGGCTTCTATAATTCCTGCTCTCTCTTTCTTTGAAAACAGTCTGAACACTTGCCGCCAGCAGCCAACATCCATTTACTGTCCAACTTCAAACTCACAGAACCAAGTTTTCATCCTCCTCGTTTTTTCTGGAACAACCTTCCTTCATACATATTTCCTGAAAATTACAGTCTACAGAAATTCAAGTCTAATGTCAACAAATATCTTCTCTCGTCTTCTCAACTCCCAAGCACAGTACTTAGTACTATAGGTTCTAATACCTCTCATGTTTGGGGTTTTCATTAAAAAAATATATATATAAAATAGGAAAACGACAGTTGAATGCCACACACTACAAATGCACAAGTAAGTAATTACATAGGTCATTTCCTGATTAGATATCGACTAGTACATTTCAACAGGTGTGGCTTTTATAGAAAAGATTTGACTTACTCCGTATACCTCCACATTTTATGTAGAAAAGCGTGCGCGGGCAAGCAAAGCGAATAAAATAACTATAAACAAAAGTACAGTTCATAATACAAGTTTTAAATATACAGTATATAATAATTTTATTCTTTATGTAGAGGTACTAAATAAACATGAATTATAGATCACAAAATTAAAAAGATACCGTATACCTTTTTATAATGAAATAGATTTAGGGAAAAAAAATAAGTTCAAGTAACTTAAACCCAAATTACGTGGCACCCCTGGAATGTTGCTGCGGCATCCCGGTTGAAAACCACTGTTCCAGTATCTTCTCTCTCTCTGTGTCATCTTTTTCTCCTGCTGCATCTCATGCACTTTAACAGAAATGGCTTCCTCCCTCTAGTGTTATTTGCAAGATCAAATGTGATTTCTGCAGTCTGAGCAGAAATACCTTTGTGTAAGCAGTTTGTATCACCTTGTGTGATGATAAAATCAGTCGCTTTCTGTAGATATTGGATTCAGAGCTGAAAATGTTCTTGATATGATATCAGTTAAGTATATTATGTACAGAGATCCAAAACAACATCAGTTCTATATGTACTGCACAGGAGCTGCATAGCACATCAATCTTAGAGATGTCAAGACCACAGTTCCAGACTATTATAGCAGTCTAGTCTGTATGGTTTCTCAGCTTTCACTATGCAATAGATGTGTAGGTGTCCTGAACCCTCCCTTTTGCACTTAAATCTCCTGTATTATGGTTATGGCTGCGTGTTTTGGCTGGTTTGCAGTTAGTGCACTAGATTTTTTGATCCTTATATGTATAAGCAGCCCCAAAATATATACCCTTTCTATGCACAATGTTCAGAGGTTGATTCCTTATGTGGGCAGCTGGTCAAGAAATGATCAAATATCAGGCATTTATAAAATTTTGGTACTGTTATGTACTCTTTGAATTTATGACTCATTCAACCCAGGTAGTGTGGTCTTGTGAGTGAATGGGTAGCGGATCCAAATCCTTGATGAAACCTTAGCTATACAGTTAACATTGCTAGTTTATCTGGTCTTAATTAAAAACTTCACTGTGAGCTCTAAAAAACAATTGTTTGTTCATGTGGTCCTTGAGATTTTTTTGTCCAGCAAGTTATTCATTATTTCTTCCTTCATGGTACCCTTGTACATAGATATCATAATACCCTTGTACCATGTCATAGATATAGAAGGCCATGCCCCTTGGGTATTTCTGCCTTTGGGCCTAGATTTGCTAAAGGCAAAAAATCATTGAGAATTTCAGTAATATTGTCCTTAGTAGCTACCCCTCGTGTAATGCCATTGTTTCTGTCTTGCACATGGTTTTGATTTTAATTGTTTTCAGCTGTGGTTTAACTCCTTGGTGATTTTATTCATTCACAGCCTCACCACTCATAAATCTTGAAGTAAATAAGCACTGATGTGTCTTAAAATTTTATGAAATATTTTAACATAAAGGTTATAATTATATTTATATCACTCTTATATCACATAAAATTAATAATATAGTTTATTAGGCTATTTGCCTAATAAACTACATTATTATAATATAAAACTTATAGTTTTATATTTTGAAATATAAAATTTTATATTATAAAATTTTAATATAAATTGTAATATAAAATTTTATATTATATTTTGTAATATAAAACTTATAGTTTTACATTTTGTGTATCTTACCGATACCCATCATCAGACCATGCTGTGGGCAGAACAGAAAGGGCTACAAATTTGAATATTTTAGGATATTACAATTACCAATATTACAATTTGCAAATTACAATTCTAAAGTATTAAGTTTTGAATTGCTGTAACAATAGAAAACAGGAAATCGAAGGTAATACAAAGAGATTAAATTCATACCTGCCGACAGCCTCCTCGCTGATGCTACCAGAAACTTTGTGTATACAGGCTGCCAGCAGTTAATTTATGGCAGAGAGATTAATTCCATTAACTAATACGATAGTGTCATGTTTTTATCCTGGATCCAGGGGTAACCTTTGCTCCCATACTCTGAACATAGGTTTATGTGCAGGCTGGTTCAGGATCTTACCAATTTCTCACCAGGAAACTGTTTTCTTTTCATGGAGGTTTCTGTGGTTTTCCTGTTTGTCTGTGTTAATTTTACAACATGCTCATTGAGATTGAGATTATTATTATCCAGTTGAGGCGTTACCAGAAGTATGGAGTTTAGAGTTATTCTATATTTGTTCCAATTGGCCTTTTTTATATTGAATGTGATTATATCATAGATTGGGAACCAAATCCAGTTGGTGAGCCAGCCAAAAGATGATGGCACAGTGGTTGGACAAAGGCCTCCTGCACTTTTCAGTTTATTAATTTTTGAGCAATGGTTTGGGTGGCCAATGTAACATCAATTTCACTCTTGTGTAGTGTACTATACATTGCAAGATTGTGTGGCTATTTAATAACTAAGCCGGAGTATAAACAAGAACTATATTAAAAATAAATCAAGAAACCATCTGAACAATACGAGTCTCTCAGCATGCTTAAAGATGAAAATTACATAATTCCCTGATGTTGAGGGACTCGCTCAAGAAGTTCAGCTGCAAAAGTCACATTAATTAGAAATATTATTAATAAATAATATTCCAAAATGTATATATTTTTTAAATAAAACACCTTCCCAATCTATTCCATTTCTTAAACCCCCCCCCCCCCCAGCTTTTTTTTTTTTTTTTTTAATTTTCAATTAGATCAAAAATGGCTCTTCACTCAAGAAGGTTGCCAACCTAGAGTATCCCCGAACCCTACCCTCATTGGTGTAAGGCTGCTGGATACAAGGAGTGTCAATCTGTTTTTCTTCCATTATTACTTTTAATTGGTTCGACGATAGTACGAGCACTCTGGGCATTTAATTGTAGAAACTTCAAAGTATGGTGATTATGGGAATTATGCAAATTGTCCATGATCTGTCTTCTGTTCGTGCTCTTTCACTGCCTTCAAGTAGTTCAGGAACTTTGGGTCTGAATTACTTGAAGGCAGTGAAAGGCTTTAATTGCAAGTCTTGCACTTTGACTGTTTTGCTTCTTGAGACTTTTTGCAACTGTTATGGTCATGCCCTCTGACTATGCAATGGCCACAGGTGCTCTCCTTTCCTTTCGAGTGCACATGTGGGAAGTGTGCCCAAATTTCATACATTTGTAGCATGTAGGTATAGGGAAGTGTGCTACCTCTACTGGTGACTACCCCGTCCTGTGTATATATGGTCCCATTTGATGGTTATTTGCCAAACCCTGGGTGATAGTGAATTATCCATCACAGATTTGAGCAGACCTTGACTTGCTAGTATATCTTAGATTAAATTCTGATTTAAGTTGCTCTCTATTAAAGTCCTGAAAAATTTTGTCATAGACTTCAGTTAAGATATCTTCTTTCATTTTGGTTTTTTCTCTGTCAAAGATTAATATGTTCAGTCCTCTGGTTTTAGATTTTTCAGCCCCCATTCCTAAATTTGTGACTTCAGTACTGTTCCTAATCTTATCAGCATCTTTAGTTGCTTCTCCTTATGGTTCTTATTTTCCTTGGTCCCTTTATCTTAATTTTTTTAAATTGAAGTTCCTGATTCTTAGTAAAGACCTATTTTATGGCTTCACTTGGAGTCCAGTTTGCTAGATTCTGTCAGTCTAATGATTTTCCTCTCTCTTATGTAGTTTAGTCTTACTTGGAAGTGTAGTTGTCTTTTGATCATAATGTAGGCCCATTAATGCCTATGTTATTGAGTGTTGTTTTTGTGTTTAACACTGCTTCTTTGGATTCTAATTACTGGGACTCTAATTCTACCAGTCTGCAGTACTATTAATTTCTCAAGATTGAGCCAGACTTCGATAACTTTATCCAGGCCAGAGCCGGCTGCCTAGAACGAGGATTCTTTGTCTTCCGTTATAGTCTCTCTTTCCTTTCCAATAGTCTCAGTATTTTCTTTTTTCTCTGGAGATTGTTTTGGATCTTGTCTTTATTCTTGTAGTCTTGCTTGAGGCAGGGTGTGAACTGCTCTCTTCTTCATCTGTTGTTTCTTCATCGTTAACTTGCTTTGGACTTACTACTTGATTCAGATCCTGAGTGTCTCAGAATCTGAGGTCACATTTTTGTATCTTCTGTTTTTTTTTTTATCTTTACATGTATGATTTACCAACTTTTAGGACTTAATTTGTCTAATGATTCTTTAAAACATTCGTGCACAAAATAATGCTCTGCTGTTGGCTACAAAGAATAAGTTCACCTGTGGGAGAGTGGATAGAAATCCCGCCAATTTACTCTCATACATTTCAAGGTTAAATACAAAAATGATTCAAATTTAAACTCACTACACCAATTACAAGACATATTATTTTCAACTAAGCCCTACTTCTGCACTAAAGTCAATCTTCAATGAGATGTGGGCATGGCCTGTTATAAGAAACAAACCACCCCTATGCTGAAGGGTGCTGAGAACAATGCACCATTGCCACAGCATAGCAATTTAGTTTGCCTGGATCTTATTAAATACTGAATGAAAATAAAAATAACAGTGCTTACCTTCTTACATCAGGTGGGTACTGCAGGATCCATAATTAATAACAAAATAAATGCTGGAAAATCACTATAACTTCCGACAACGATCCTCCATCTATATCACATTTCCTTTGTTCTCCGTGGAATTTGGCTGTCCTCGGTCTACCATCAAGTGGAGCAATCGAGTGCATGTCTAATGTTGTCAGAGTCCAGAAGCAAACTGCCATACAGAAAGGACAGATAGGATAGGAGGGGTTATGCTCTTAGTTAAGAAGCACATAAAATCTAAGGCAGTGCATCCAGTTGACATGGATGGCCAGTGCAATGTTCAGTCAGTTTGGTGTGAAGCACTGGAAAATCAAAAATGAAAGTGTGTGTTATAGGCCTAACGACTCTAATGAGTACAGCGAACAACTGTACAGAGACATAGAATGGGCCAATAAACAAGAATGTCTATAATGGGGGATTTTAATTATTCAAGTATTGATTGGGCCTGTTGAATTGATCACACATTACATGACTTTTGTGGATTTATTGGATGACTGTTTTCTACAGCAGCATGTTAGAGAGGTGACAAGAGAGAGAAAAATACTCTTGATTTGATCATCAGCAGTGATTAAGAATCTGCAGATAAAAGAACCATCTAGTGGCAGTGATCGTAGTGTATTAATGTGGGATTTATTTAAAGGTGTAACTGCCATCAAGGGTAAAGGGATGGGTTTTTGCATTCCTAAAGGTGACTGCAGTGGTCTCAGACAGTTCTTAAATTCTATTCGGTAGAACCAACAACAATTTCTAGATGGAAAGCATTCAGGGAAATAATCATAGAAACTATTAGGCTTTTCATACCAACTAGGAAATTCTATTTCAGGCTTAGACCTAAATCGACATCAGATGAACTGATGACTCTTCTTCTAGAGAAGAAAAATGCATATAAATTATCAGATCATACAGATGCCTGTGGTAGATATAAAATAGTCTGTAATCCAGTCACTGAGAAGGTTAAGCAAGCTAAGGCAGATTACGAGAAGTCTCTGACAATGAATACCAAGAAAAGCAGCAAAGATTTCTTTACTTATATTAACAGTAGAAGGAAGGGTTGAATCACATCGGTCAGCATAATGTCGATGGTTTTACCATTGTTGAACCTGCTCAGGATGCTGACAAATTGAATAGGTATTTTGCATCTACATTCATCCATGTTGAGTTCTTTAGGGAGGGTAATGCAAGTTCATCAAAATGTCACAGGTAGCTGAATGATTTTATAATAACTGAGAGGAAAGCAGCAGAGAAATCATTGAAGTTAAACATAAAAAAGGCACCTGGGGTGGATGAGATCTATCCAGTTATATTAAAAAGAGGCAGTAAAAGAAGTAAGCAAACCCTTCGCCATAATTATGAGAGCATCTTTGGATTCAGGAGAGGTCCCTATGGACTAGAGATATGCAAATGTATCCACACTTCACAAAAGAGGATCAAAGAGTACCATGAGTAATTTCGGACCTGGCTTAACTCCTGTTCAGAGATAATATTGTACTCACTTGGTTAAAAAAGTAATGCAGAACCATCTAGACCAGGGGTGGGCAACAGCCGGCCCGCGTCGATGTTGAATCCGGCCCCTCGGTAAATGCATAAATATAGAAAATCCATACCTGACTACACTCGCCGTAAACGCTCGGCTTAATTCAGTTCAATCGGGAATCGCGGCCAGTACAACAGTAACCAAGTGATTCTACGCAGCGTCAAAGAGTTATTTCCTAATTATTATTGTAGCATTGATCGAACGAAGTTCTTTTGGGTTTGACTTCTTATTGAAAAAAAATAATATTGGTGCGAGATATTTTATGTTTTATGCCTTTTCTAATTATTACAATTTTTAATTTAATATAATTTATAGCCCATAAAATGAGCCAATTAAAAAAAAAAAAGAAAAATTGATGCCGAATGCCGCGTTTTCAATGATAATTGGACATTCAGATATTTTTTTTAAAAATACATTAATAATTTGGTAATTCAAGTAATATAACATTTTTTAGGTACTGATTTTTTTTATTAAATCGTTCAATATATTCCGGCCCGCATAATGATGCGAAAATTTCATTCGGCCCACATAATGATACGAAAATTTCATTCGGCCCGCTGACGAAAAAAGTTGCCCACCCCTGATCTAGACACTAGTGCGGTTATACTTCGGTCACAAAATGGTTTTGTCAAGAGGCAATCTTGTCTGACCAATTCAATTGGATACTATTATGCAAGCACAAAGGAACTGTATGCAAAAAATAATTTTGATGTCATATACTTGAATTTCAGGAAAGTTTTTGATACTATTGCACATAATAGACTGCTGTACAAATTGTAGCAGTGTGCCATTAAGGGAAAGTTACTGAAGAATGCATAAAGGGATAGTTGATTGGGAGAAGTCCAAGAGTTGCTATCAGTGGTAGCAGCTCTTGGTAGCAAATAGTCATGGTAGCTTAAATAAATTCAAGGAAGAGCTAGACAAACTGTTAGTTAAGGTGAATAAGTGAAATATTTTTTTTTTTTTTTTTTTCCTTTTTGCTCATGTGGTGTAAGCTTGCTTTCTTGCATCATTTGCCAATACTAATACTGATTATTTATGCAACATCTGACCTAACTCTCTGCCAAATAGATATCAGAACTTACTAATTCCCACCAAATGAATTAGTATTTCCTAAAGGAAAGACATCTCGGAACATCATTATATAATGCATCAAAACCTGGTGCTTTTCTCCAGCTTGGACCAAGCCACCATGGTGCTGTTTTCATCTTTTTGGGAGCTTTTCATACATCTCCAATTCATAACTATATGCAGAAGCACATGAACCTCCACTCTCAATCAGTCAACAACAATATGCATCCAAAATATGATCTCTGCCAATATCCAAATTAGTCAATATTATTCATGCCATACTGAGAAACTCTGATCAAAACCATCCTTTGGTCTTTAAGAATACAAATAGAGAAAATTCTAGTCAACTTATAGTTGACACTAGACAACCACACCCAAGCTCATTCATCCACCAGTTAGCTGAACACCACTATGCAAGCTTACACGCCATAAGTGGAACAAAGATATGCTTCCTGATGACTATGTCTTGCAACTACATGGCACCATCGATGACCTGTTCGTCACCTTCATTCTATTATTTTGCTCTTTTGCCCATCTACTATACAGATGGGCAAAAGAGCAAAATGCTAGTAGGAGTAGCTGCAGTTTTTCCAGATATAACCTTATCAAAAGAACTACCAACAGAATGCAGTATATATACTGTTGAATTAACATAAATTAAGCTGTGGAACATGTAAAACCAACAGATATCCTAAAAAGTATAATATACCTTGGTTCCACATTTTCATTGCTGAGAAACCCTTTTGAGGCTTCTTACCCTGCCCTCTGACAAATTTTACAATCCATCTACAGTAACAGACAAAAAAACTGCATCACCTTAAAAAAAAAGTAACATTTGTAGTGAAACTTATAAGATATTGTTTGATTATAGTCATTTTGTTTGTCGCAAAGCAAATGTGTTGTGTCGGATAATGCTTCTGTTGTATCAGATAGTAATTGCAAGGTATTGCATTAGCCATTTCTATAAATATGGTGTTGGAAGGGTATACATGCTCATTAGTATCCTATTTTGCAGAGGTGTAAGCATGGCTCCATATGTTCAGTTAACACCAAGAAGAAGAACAACGTGTAGCTGTTGCTCTGTCTCAGGAAGGGCTTTCTACGCGTGCTATGGCTCATAAAATAAGCCGCCACCAGTCAGTATCCTGGGTGCTGAAATTAAAGCGTGACACTGGTGATGTGAAGAGAAGGCCTGGATCACGCTGTAAGAGAGTGACTATGCCTTCCCAAGATCAATATTTGAGGTGGCTTTTGGTGTTTGAAACAAGTGCACGAACTATTCAAAGACAGCTTTCCGAATGTGGTCTGCATGCCTATCGGCCAAAGAAGAAGCCTTTGTTGACCCAACAAATGAGGAAGAAGCAACTTGCTTTGACTAAAATGCATGTTTTTTATGGATAAAAGAGCAGTGTAAAGTGTATTAGTTGTCTGGCACCGGGGGTTCCCACATCTCCGCATTGTATTCTTTGTAAGTGACACAGAACTCTGTGGAGGCCAGAGCTTAAAGTGTATGGGGAGTGATTTGTTGTGTAGTGTTATGTTCTGTTGTTTCTCTGACCATTTAGCCATTGGGACCCACTGTTGCCCATACTTTGCCACGAGGAGGTAGTTGGGACAAAAGAGTATGGAACACCATCTTTTCTGATGAATTGAAATTCAACCTGCATGGCTCTGATGGGAAGCAATATGTCAGAAGATGAAAATCAGAGGTATACCATCCTGACTGCATAACACCAACTGTAAAGTTCTTTGCTGGTCAGATGATCTGGGGATGCATAACAAGCAATGGGATGGGGCAAATTAATTAAGTTTATTAACGGAATGGTGAATGCAGAAACCTACACTGCTATCTTGGAGCAGTGCCCGAAACCCGTTAGGGATCACCACACAGACGCCCAAAACTGCATTTTTCAACAGGACTCAGCACATTGCCGCACATAAGTTTTATGCTATTTAGATTTAATGACGAATTTGTCCTTTTGTCTCAAAAAGGACAAATTCATCATTAAATCTAAAAGGCTTAAAACATACACCAATGTTTTCCCTCGTTTTTCTCCCTTAAGGTGCAGTCATACCTCAGAAATGCTGGCATTATAGTGTTGGACTGGCCCAGCAACAAAGGCTTAAATATCCAGATTTGAACCATATTGAAAATTGCTGGTACATAATGTCATCTAAAATTGTTCAGAAGAAGAAGAAGAAGGCCAACAAGTAAGATTTAGCTGTAGGAGAGCATTCTAAGGGTGTAGTTCCACGAAATTGTGCAACCATATATCCAGAAGTTAATTAACTCTAGGCCAGATCATTGTAAGGCTGTAATTGCAGCTCAAGAAGGAACAACAAAATATTGAGGACTTATTTTGCTGATTTACAGTACATAATACTATGATGTTAACTTGTCATTTCAGTTTGTATACGTATATGCAATAAAACGTATGTTTGGTTGTCATGATTGCCATATGCATGAGGCGCCTCCGTAGCCAGGTGGGAAGGAGCAGCAGTGCATAGCACACGCGTCTTGATTAGACCGGGGTTCGAGCCCATCACCACCAAATACGGACGATGCGGAAAGGTCATGAAATGATCACCGCATATTCCCGGAGCAATATGGCCTTAGTTGCTAATGCTCCTAAAAATCAAATAACAACAGCCGTATGCATGATTTCTCATATTTCCATTAATTATGCATTTTACCCTTTGGGAAGATATTTATGGCAATTAGGTATATCAGATGGAGTTGGATTTCATTGGATTTAATTGGATTTCATTCACAGAGAGATATATCCCATCTAACGAATGGATTTCGAACATTTCTGCAATTCACAAGTGATGCAGTTTTTTTGTCTGCCACTGTATACTTGGCAAAAGGTTAAAGAGGTATTTCTGTTGGGTACTGAGACATGTCTGAATCCTAGGTAACGAAGTAGCTGACAGTGTTGCCAAGTTAGCCTTAACACTACCTAACCATGAAAAGAAAATACCATATGAAGACTTTATGCAGATAAACTGAAGCAGCTGAAAACACCAGTAGCATTTCAGCTGGCAAAGCTAAATATACAAACTATAGCATATAAATCTATTTCTTCAATCCTATTCACAGAGTGAACTCTCAAAAATAAAATCACATTATGAATAGAACACACACACTTTTTTCTTTTTTTTTTTTTTTTTTTTTTAGCAGAAGAAACCCTGTGTGCCCCACATGTATCCATTCTTATGGACTGCTTAGCTTATGAACAGAATTTTCCACATGTATATCACAGGAATCTCACCATTTTATCACTTCTAGGAAATAGAAGCAGAATTTTCCACATCTACGTCACAGGAATCTCACCATTTTATCACTTCTAGAAAATAATGTTCAAGTAGAAAAAGTTTTTGTATATACAACTATCTGTAGATTGTATCCAGTTGACAGCACTTCTTGCCAGACATCTGAATGATGCTGTTAAGCATGGCACACTATAACCATAGTTCCTATGTGCCTGAAGGCTCACAAACTAAAGTTGGGTTGGCACCTCCATAGCCAGGTAGCAAGGAGCAGCAGTGTGTAGCACATGCTTCTTGATTAGACCGGGGTTCGAGCCCTTCATCACCAAATACGGAGGATGTGGAAAGGTCAGGGAATGACCACCGCATATCCTGGAGCAATATGGCCTTAGTTGCTAATGCTCCTAAAAACCAAAAAATAACAATAATAATAACTAAAGTTGGGGGGGAGGGAATGGATGTGACACTTTTGCTGCATTGGCCGTGGGTTGGGGGAAACCCATATATACAACTGTACTTATCTAGTTTCTCCTTAAATTTGACCAGACTTGTCAATGTTGATCACCCTTAGAACAAGTTCCTGATAACCCATGCTTTTTGGTTACCAGAGCTTTCAGCCTTCAACATGCAATTTATTTCAATGGCAATGCTGCACTGGCCAATTTTAAATTGATTTCCACTGATTTTTCGTAGTTTACATTTATGTCCTCTAGTTTTTTGTGTCCCATTTCAGTTTGAAAATTTCATGCATTCATTTTGTTCCTCTTTCTTCCCCCCCTTTCCATCACCCACTTCTTTAATTACATCTAGATCCTTTCTCTATCACTTACATTTCTGTTTGTAGTATCTCCTTGTATGGACATCCCTTTGCTATTCTCATGTAACAGATTAGCCATATTTGGAACTCTCAACACAACATGCCAGATTGGTGAGTTTAAAATCTTTCTTAAGATGTGGTTTCACCAGTCTTTAATTTAAATTTATTAAACCAACTTCCAGTAAATTTTATTTGCAGGGTTTTTTTTTTTTTTTTTTTTTTGGTCCACTGTGAAGTATTTTGAAAATACTCTTAGAATATATAATGGTATGTGAAGGTTGTAGTGTGAAGTAAAATGGGGGGGGGGATAACATTGGTTAAGTGAGCCAATAATCGGGTGGTTTGTGAAATCAGTACCACTATAATATACACTATATTGTTGTTATCTTGCCACAGTTTATCATTATATAAAAATTAAATGTGACAAGTAAGTTCAAAGGAATAAACACTTTGTAGTTAATGTGTACAGATATTTAATTGGCTTTGTTATATTAAGAAAATGTATATAGAAAATGCTTAGATATGCATGAATAATGAATTATTATAATTAAATTTAAAATAGTGTCCAGTAAGATATGTTTTTTTTTTCCCCCAGGCTAATGGAGGAGCTAGTATCAGTTCAGAAAAATTATCAAGAATTATTGATGCAGATGCTTGCAGATAAAAGATTCCATATACATATATTCCAGTCAGGGTTGGTAGATTCCATTTTTTTTACAATATACATATATAACAAAGGATAATATGATGACTTAGTTTAAGGTAAAGACAACAGTAGAGATGAAGTGTTACATTGTTCCTTTAATGATTTCTAATCCCATTAAATAATTGAACATTACTTTTTACATGATTGCTGCATATTAATTGGTATAATTAAATCTATTATGCAGTTAAAATTATGAGTTAGATAATACTTTTAATATACCTTTATGGGTTTTTTAGCTTATATCTATGTAGTTCTTAAACATACACATCTTACTCCTTTCATAAGTATGGACATATCAAATAATAATAATAATATACTGCATCAGTATTGCAAGATAACAAGTTGCCTTTACCATGCACACTGCGATAAATAATGGATAAGGCCCTTCTGCATGATGCATTCAGCCCATCTATATCTAGGCTAGCTACAAATGTAGAAGATACACCTAACAAGAAATTTATAGTTATATATTAATGATTTCAGTAAACACATAAATCAGCAACACAAAATGCAATTTCACACATGCAAGAATAAAAACTGCAAAATCTGCCCTTACATGCATCCCGAGCATAGAACCAACAAAATGGATGAGAATAACATGTACTGAATGCAGGCAAGATACATAGCTCAAACTGGAAGCGAACAGCACATAAGAATGAACCTGCACAGATCACAAATTAAATTATTCAAAGGAAAATCTAAAAATAAAAATTCTAAATTTATTAATGAATTAGAGCTACAAACTATTAATGAATAGTTTGTAGCTATTAATGAATTAGAGAAAAATGTTAGCAAAAGAAACATAATTGAAGATCTGTTTATCATAACCAAAAATTTGTTATACCCATATGATTCAAATAACAAATTTAATGGTCCTTGTTACACCCATAACACATATGAAAAATGCATATACACTTTATTCCATATGATTTCTAATATGATGAAAAAACTGATGAATAACAATAATATGACAGCTGCTTATAATCAATTAAGACAGAAAGGCAATAGACCATGACCTGAGTGACTAAATTATTGTTAAGCAGATGAGATTCACCAATAATTGAAATTAAGAAATATACAGACTTAAACACAGTAAGCTGAAAGCATTGAGTAAATTTAGTAGAGGTTACAATTTCAAAAAACATGCATTTAAATCACCTGCTCAGCAATATCCTTAAGTTTAAATTAGGAATAATACTTTTACAAACAATAATGTAGAATATCTTATAATTAAATTCCAAAATCTGTGATTTAATAATATGCCATGGCATAAGATAATTAGTAACCTACATTATACATTCTGGCACCTCCGTAGCCAGGTGAGAAGGAGCAGCAGTGCATAGCACACACTTCTTGATTAGACCGGGGTTCGAGCCTGTCACCACCAAATACGGAGGATGCGGAAAGGTCAGGGAATGACCACCGCATATCCCGGAGCGATATGGCCTTGGTTGCTAATGCTCCTAAAAACCAAATAATAACAAGAACATTCCTAAAAACCAAATAATAACAACGACATTATACATTGCAGGTAAAACATATGGAAATTAAAATCTGACATAGCTATAATAAATCCTTTGGACTTCGTTAATAGGATTGGTTACCTCAAACACGAGGTAACCAATCTTATAATGAAGATAATACCAGCTGCATCTGTTCTAACCCAGGTTATAAGAACTGCATAGACCCTCACCATAAACATAATCACAGGTAACCTGGATATTATCAAGTTCCAGGAATTAAAGGAAGTTGGATTCAAGTTATTGCCACCACTAAGCTAAATGTTAATCAAGTATATTCATACTTGCTCCAGTTCTGCCTGAAATTATCATACAAATATGAAATACCTATAGAGGTCTTTAATACGTGGATCACATTTGTATATAACGATATTAAAATATACTTTGACTGACTTAATTTTTTTCAATAATTCGGCAATTAAAACTTTCAATTACCAAAAATTAAAAAAACAACTAAAACAATTACATAATGCACTGAGTGATCACTAAATTATGACCACCTATCTAATACTTCGTAGGTCCTCCTTTTGCCCTCACTACAGCAGCTGTCCAACAGCATTGATTCAACATGTAAATGCAATAAAATATATGTTTGGTTTTCATGATTGCCATTTGCATGATTTCTCATATTTCCATTAATTATGCATTTTACTCTTTGGGAAGATATTTATGGCAATTAGGTATATCAGGTGGAGTCTTTTTATTGGATTTCATTCACAGAGATATATATCCCATCTAACAAATGCATTTCGAACATTTTGTAACCTACAATGCAGCACAAAACACATTACACCTAAACCTCTTTTAATGCGAATTTTTTTTTTACGGGAATTCGTAGTTACGCAAATTGGGATATCAAAAATAATTTTTTTTTTTTTTACGCGATTTTTATTCACTTTTATGTGACCAACCTAAAGTCTAAGTTAGGAGAAAATCTGTAATGCAAGAAAATTCTGAGAATTTTGTAGAATTGCATTCTCGTTTCAATTAAGAAAATTATAATTTCCTCGAATTACATAACTGACTCCACATAAACAAAAAAAAACAGCAGTTGTTTGCAGTTTGAATTTGGTTTCTCATATCAACTTAAAAAAACCTTATGAATTTCATTTATTGGAAATTCCCCAAATTACATAACTGACTGCACATAAAAAAGCAGTTCTTAGCAGTTTGAATTTGGTGTTTGAGTAGACAACACAGTTACCGCATTTTTTGCATTTGCATTTTTAAGTGAAATCAAAATAAAAATCGCATTATAAAATTAATAATTTTGCCAAGAAATAATAAATGGTAAGCTACATTGTATGTAATTTTCAAACTTTCATTTCATTAACCGAAGATTTTAGGCCAGCCCTCACATGATGTTGCTGATAACCAAAAAAATAAGGAAAGCCATTTCCTTGGATATAAAAATTCAAATTTTAGATCGTCTTCAAACTGGGTAAGGTGCGACGGCTGTGGGTAAGCATTTTGGAGTCCATGAATCAACTATTAGTTCTATAAAGAAAAATGAAGAGGCTATTAGAAAAGCGGTATGTTCTAGTACAAAATCGAGTACGAAATGATCATCATACACAAGAGATGTTCTAGAAAAGGCCGAAAAAGCTTTAGTGATGTGGATAGAAGATAATGTACAAAAAGGAATGCCAGTTGACGGAAATTCCATCAAGCAATCAGCATTGAGATTTTATGAACGGATTAAAAAACTGCAGACAGATACTTCATCTCAGTCGAGGAAAAAATATGAATTTCATGCAAGCAATGATTGGCTGGCTAAGTTTATTAAAAGACATGTTCTTCATAATATAAAAATTAAAGGTGAAATGGCGCTTCTGCTGATGAAACAGCTGCTAAAGCATTTCCACAAAAACTTGCTAAAATAATTGAAGATGGAGGATACACTCGTGAACAAGTTTGGACTATGGATGAAACTGGCATTTTCTGGAAAAAAATGCCAAGCAGAACTTACATATCAAAAATGCAAAAAACTGTTGGTAGGTTCAAAGCAGCAAAGGATCATATAACACTCCTATTTTGTTTGAACGCTTTAGGAGATCGGATGTTAAAACCACTACTCATAAATTGATCATTAAGACCACGGCCAGTGAAAGGCGTAGATTTTCAAAAATTGCCAGGTCAACAAAATGGATGGCCAACAAAAAAGCTTGGGTGACCATTCATATTTTCACTGAGTGGTTCCACAAACATTTTGTGCCAGACGTTAGACGCTATTTGAATGACAAGTGTCTCGAATTTAGTGCTTTTGATTCTTGATTAAAGAATTAAAGTGCTTTTGATTCTCGATAATGCACCCGGTCATCCTGCCATAGAACACCCAAATGTGCAATTTTGTTTTCTGCTGCCCAATACCACATCATTGCTAAAACCTCTAGATCAGGGTATAATTGCGACTTTTAAAACATATGTCAAACGAACATTTCGGTTCGGTTTGAACAAGCTAAATGATGATGAAACACTGTCAGTTATTGATGTATGGAAAAAATTTTCAATTATGGATTGTATTGATCAGGTTCTATTTTCGTTATCTGAATTGAGACCAGAAACTATGAATGTATGCTGGAATGCTATTTGGCCCGCATGTGTTAAAGAGAATACTCCTGTTCCCTTCAATCATACTGCAGAATTCCCCAATATAATAAGTTTGGCATGTGAAATTGGCGGAGAAGGATTCGATGATCTTACGTCGGCAGATATCGAAGAATTGTTAATTGATAAACCTCTTGGTGAAGACGAAATAGTGGAGATTGTTTCTGAGTCTCCTGAAAGCGAAGAAGTTAATGATAATGATCAAGATAATCCTACTTTTACTGCTGATATAATTAAAGAAGGTCTTAAACTTGTCAGTAATTTAGGCAATTATTTTGCCCGACATGATCCAAATGAAGAACGTGCTGGGAAGTTTTCACGTGAGCTTAAGTTGTTATGTCTTCATACAGAGAATTATATCACGACTTATCTAAAGCATCAACACAGCGATTAATAACTGAGTTCATGCCTAAAACTACTGAAACAACCAGTGGTACTTTTGTTCAAAACATGACAAGAAGAATTCCACAAGTTGAGGCGGAAGTCGATGACAATAATACCATATCTAGTAGTTCTAGTGGCATTACAGTCTCACAGAAATGAAAGCTTTTGCATTTATTGTCAGAAACTGATAGTGAATAACATAATTTTTTTATAGAATTCTTAGCAAACAACTGAAATGGATGTTTTTTTTTTAAAGTTATTAAAATTCATTATATATATTTTCTTTTTTCTTTTTTTTTACGAAAACTCCAAACACGAAAGGTATCAAAACCTATAGTACTTAGTACCATGCATGGGTTGAAGGAGAAGTATGGGGGGAGAGGGATGCCAGAAACTTTGCTCTAGAGACTAAACATGGGTTTCACCACTTCAAGCCTCCAATAAGCAAAGTGGTGGTATTTCACCAGTTGATGAAAGTCATCTACCACCTGAAAAATGTGTGTTCGCCATGAAATGTAAATAAAAATCTTAAGATCCTAATGAATTTAATGTTTGTTTTTTTCATTATTTTGCTTATATTTCAAGTTTGGAACCAATCTTCACTTTTTCTATGGAGCCAGTAGTTCTTTTTACGCGAATTCTTTGTACACATAATTTTTAGGAACGTATCTATCGCGTAAAAAGAGGTTTAGATGTATTTGCAAAATTTACAAGTGATGCAGTTTTTTTTGTCTGCCACTGTACATGTTCAAAACTGTTTGCATATTTATCAGATTTCATAAAAGAAACTAGAAATAGTTTCAATGAATTTCAACAAAATGCAAAAGAAAAATTACCAGATAACATAGACTATAAGAGTGCAAAAAAAAGATCTAGAAAAGTACAGATTAATGATGGAAATGCATCTGATATTGACGATCTTTCTGCAAGAGATAAATTTAAGATAAAATCTTTCATTCCTGTCATGAATTCTTTAGAAAGTAATTTACAAAGAAGAGCTAAAGTATATAAGAATATTTCTCAAAAATTTTCATTTTTATTAAGTTTTGACCAGACAGATGAAGAGCTCAGAGAAAATATAAAAAAGTTTAGTAAATAATTACCCCGAAGATAACTTATACGAAGGTATAAAACATTTTTCATCTGTATATAAAGAAAAATTATTCTCAAACAAATGAGTTTAATTATCAAAATTTATACAATATAATAATTCAAGACAAAATGCAGTCAGTTTCTCCAAATGTTGAAACTATATTTTGAATTTTTCTTACCTTGATAACTAATTTCTCTGGTGAAAGATCATTTAGCAGGCTTAAGAGGGTAAAAATGAATGTTGTACAAACATGCTTCAAAACAAACTCTCTTCCTTGAGCATCTTATGTATAGCAAGTGACAAACTTAGAAGCTTATCATTTGAAGGCATTGTTTCACATTTCACCATAATGAAATCACAGAAGCAAATATTTTAAATAATTTGAATCAATAATTTTTTGTTGTTAATAAAATTATTTATTAATCATTAAATAAAAAATTATTTTATTTATCTGTTACAAGCAAAAAATTGTTTCATTTGATTTTTTTTAACAAAAATGAATGAAAATAATGTCTTTTGTTTTATTATGTTATTAATTTAATTGATATTATTGTTATTGTTACCAATGTCAAAAATATGTTATTTTTTTAAAAGTAATTAAAAATGTATGCAGTACAATGTATGTAGTATTTTGCGCACCCTTTTGATGAGCATGAAACGCTATTAAACCTAAAATTTACTCAGTGGGGGGGGGGGAACTCTTAAAAGTTATAGCTTACGGACCAACAAACTTAAATCCAGCCCTGCCTGGGTTGTAATGCAAGCCGTAGCTTATCATAATTGAACAAACATCTGTGTAAATGTGGCCATTACTGATTACAAGTTAGAGCTTATTTGTGGTTAGTCATGTCATCCCAACCAAATGTCGTAAACAATGACAGGCTTTTTTTGCCATTCCATTTTTTTTAGCATTTCAACTTTCTGAAAATTTTCAACTTCAGGCTGCAAATGTGACCATGATTAACTTAACTTCCCAATATCAGTTATTCAAATAGTGATATGAGTGGTTCACTGATAATGAAACTTACTAGAAAACCTAGAAGGCAACACTAGAAATAGCTTCATTAACTAACTTCTTTGGGAATGCATTTCTCAGTTGCAGCTTGCATATCTATTCACTTTAGGATATGTTTCCACGTATTACATTCTAAGCCTTTATGTCTGGAAAACACTGCTCACTTTTTCAAATTTATATGATGTAGAGTTTCAGCTTTATATGATGTGCAGCTAGGATGATGAGGTCATTGCTCATAGTTAGATTGCTCCTGAATAAGATATACATAATTCAGTTTATCAAAGAATCATTCATGTCACACTCTGAGTTTGCTTAAAACATTGGCACAATTAAGATAGAATTTTTTGTGGTCATATATAATTTATGGTTATCGCTATGGCACATTTTTGTTTTATTTTATTTTTAAATAAAGCCTTAGAATGTGACATTTTTGTGGAAAATTCTAAGTGACAGCTTAATATTGTAGAGAACTGGTCAACTTAAACTTCAGATATGTTTCCATTGCTAAATCTTAGCATTGCCAGATTTTTAAAGTTCTGCAGTATATCAAATTAGCAAAAATCAAAAATTATACTAGCTTTTTATTTTATTTTATGCTCATTTTCAAAATATTTTAGTTTAGCACAAGCTGGTGCTGGAGATAGACTCCTTTCAAGTTTCCCTGGTGATTATGGCCTCTCTCCTCCAGGTAAAAATAAAAGCTTGCATTATTTGATATAATTAATATAATTTTTAATTTAAAATAATTTAATTAAATCCATTTATTCTATACAGTATAGCAATAGTCTCCAAACTTCTTTGATTGCGCACCCTTATTTTACTTAAAAGGACTAGCGTGCACCCTGGAATAAAAAAATTAAATATATAAATTTAATATATTTTTTTTATTTATAAATCATTTACACGGAAGGCATTATATCTAAAATCACATATAATTTTAAAAGATCACAAATAAAAAACTACAAAACAAAATTTTAAATTGAAGTTCAAGCACAAAATGATAGGAAATCATTAATGTAACAAGTATAGTAAATGTAATGTAATGCTATTTGTTTTATATATAAATAATTTACATAGTATGCAATATATCTAGAATACTGCATAGGTATGTTGATCCAGATGGAAGGATTGCATTGCTCGCTCTGCTTACCAAATCACCCCAGGGATCATCTGTGCACCATAGGAGTGCACGCACCACACCACACTGGAGACCACTGCAGTATAGTATATGAGATCATATACACTATCACTACGAGTCTCAAGCACCTATGGTATACTAGGCAGAACCCCTGATATTAGCCTCTAACAGAGAATATGTTATCCAGCATATGCTGAGTTAAAGATTAATATAAAGATATTATTAATTCCAGATTTTGTGCTTAACTAAGTAAATGATAAACACAATTCGCCATATAATGCAAGGAAGCCAGAAAAAAACCAGAAGATTTATTTTTTGTGTCTAGCACAGGCTTTTCCTGTGCTAGCCACAAAAAATAAATAATATAAAAATGAAAATAAGCAACTTATTTGTTTTTCCTCCTCACAGATAAGTATCTAGCTGACTGTTGAATTTTGCCTTTGCTGTCAGACAGACAGACAGACAGACAGACAGACAGAGAGAGAGAGAGAGAGAGAGAGAGAGAGAGAGAGAGAGAGAGGAACTTATTTTATCAATTAACATCTTACTGGCCAAAAGAAAATCCCGAATTCCAGTCTAAACCAATTCCCCCCATTTGAATTTATGGCCCATAGTTTTTGAATCATACATAACAATGAAAATTTTGCCTTTTTCTGTTTACTGTCTCCTTACAAAACATTATAGACTTCAATTAGCCCCCCTCCAAAGGTGCCTGCTTGCTAAGCTCTGTTGCTCACATTTTCAAAGTCTCTTCTTCTACATGTGTTTTTGTGCCGATCTTTCCAAACAGATTGCCTATTTTTTGGACCACTGAAGCTTATCACTTTTTTAGGCATGGTTTCCTTACTCTGGCACAGTATTCCAAGTTATAATTGTTATACAAAATGAGTTTATGACCTCCCTATCTCTACATGCAAATGTTCACTAAGTCATTAATGGGACACCATGAGCTCTCCTTACCACCTGTCTGCTCTGCTCAGGGAACTTTGTATGCTGATATTGTTACTCATATCCTTTTCCTCCTGTTTTTAATTCAAGTGGGTAAATTATTTTGGGGATACTATTTCCTTGCATTTTGCTACATTAAAACATAGATGGTACTTTTCTGACCATCCTTGAAACACAAAATAAAATATAGGTGCTACTTTTCTGACCATCCTTAACACAAAACAAAACATAGCTGCTACTTTTCTGACCATCAACGTCCTTGTAAAGGAATGCTGCTGTGCATTAGTCATGAATTACTCTCCTAACTTAACATCTCCAAATATTTATGTTAAACTCTCTCGCTTCATAGATTTCATTTATGAAAATCATAAACCACTGTTTACAAAAGATATTAATCTTCAGTGATTTAAATTCAAATAGAGTACTTTTTCAGTTGAATACACTTTATCTTTCAGCAGTCAGGTTTAACTTTTCTTCTGAAATAAATACTGTTTGATTTATACTACTTGTACTGCATTTCAGTTCCAATTTCAGATACTTTGGTCAGTATGGTTAGACTTCAGTAATAATCATCATCATCCTGATGAAGGCCTCCAGCAACTTTCCAGTTTCTTCTGTTTTGTGCAATGGCCATCCATTTACTACCCACAAACTCAAGAATTTCATCTCTCTCTATCTACGTTTTTGTCTTCCAGATTTTCTTTTGTGTTCCATTCTGTTATTTTCTTAGTCCATTTCAGTTCTTTAGTTTTGATAAGAATGTCCTTTACTTGTGTTTGCTGCCTAATCCATGAGTTTTGCTTCTTATCCAGTAGTCTAATAGTCTAATATAATTCATTCCATTCTTTACTGTGTAGTTTTCAGCTTCTCTTCCAATCTTTTGGTGAGTGCCCAAGTTTCACTTCCATAAGTCATGGTGGGGAGTATACATTAGTTCATTATTTTACATTTCAGACAAATTGGGATTATTGCTCCTCAATATGTGACTGTATTTCCTGAATGCTATCCATCTGAAATTTATCCTTCTAATGACTTGTTGTGTGTGTGTGTGTGTGTGTGTGTGTCATGGTGGCTCCAAGGCAATAGCCCATCTCCACCTTTGTTCTCGGTCTACTATCCTATATGCACAAAATCCCACACCCACTGGAGGTAGTGCAATACCGGTGGGTGCCAGCAATCCTGCTCCCAGGTTGTCCAGACTTGAGAGCCAGCAGAAAAAAAAAAAAAAAAAAAAAAACCATTAGTGGCATAGTTATCCATAGTAGTACCGCTACCTATTTTTAGGTAATCATGGCACTCAATGCTTAAGTTATACCAATTTAACATTTATCACTACTTAAGTTACACCAATTTAAAATTTATCGCTACTTAAGTTTATTCATAATAGTGCCGAGTCCAAACAAGGCCAAGAATAGCACCAAAATGAGTAAAGCTTTTAACATTACATTATATACACTATTTACAATATAAACATTTGGTTGTTGCCAAGGCCCGACTTGGGGCAAACACAATGGCAACTATCATAGCATCTTACGTTTTATGTCTTCTACCAAACTGAAGGATTCTTTACAAGTCCTAACCTCCGAGCCGTTACTTACACAAAATCATAGTTGTGGTTTAATTGTAATTAGTACATGCTTTCTTCAAAGCAGGTCAAATGTGTCCAATAGATAATATTCAACACAGAAAAAGCTGAAAGTTCGTTTGTCTCCAGTTTTGTCCAGAACAGCAATGTTGATAGTATACAGTTGTCGAATGCATTTTGCCTGAAGTCACACCAGATCTAGAAATTACACCCGTTATTTTATACTGTGGTTCTAGGTTAGGTGACTTATCACAATATGGCAACTATGGCCCAAAGCCGATTTCCATCTATTACTTTTGATTTTCAAAATCTATTAAGTAAATTGCCTAGCAGTTTGAGCTCTCAGCTCAGTTCTCTTCTTGAAAGCCAAGGTGGAGAAAATATGTTAATGCCTTGAAATTAGTTTTATTTTTCACAAGTATGTTTACATTAGCCTCCGTGAGATCTGTAACTGCAGTTTGCTGGTCCAGATCTCACATCTCCAAGCCTCCGCAGGTTCAATAAGGATTGGATTCCAGTCCTCTTTCAAAGAGCATAGAACAGAGGGATCCGTGATCTGTGAGTAAATAAGATGTGGTCATAGAGGGTTTAAACCACGGGAAAACTTTAATCTCTGGTATGAAATCAGCTTTAGGAACAAATTTCCTAGTGACTAATCTGTGCTCACTTTCATCCCAATGGATTTGCCACACCTTTACAAGCTGCCCCCAAATTTTGGTCTTTTCTGTCTTTAAGTTGTGTGGATCTGAGGAAATCCCCAATATTTCCATAACAAGGCCCTTCAATAAATGATGAGTCATTCTCTGTATATAATAAACAGGTCAAGGGACATCATTCCACCTAACACCTGTAAAGCATTATTAGATACTGTTCTATGAGCACAATTGATAGCCAAAAGAATGGGGAAAGAAGTGTTCTCAAAGAGTGTATAGTCGGACTCGCTGACCCATCTTTCTTAGGCGGCCGTTATCAGTGGCCATAAACCATAAACGGTGCATATGATGGAAAAATAACACCGCATGACGACTGTATATCTGTACATCTAGTGCGAAAACTTTGACCTGCCGGACTCCTGGAATTTCTGTTTCGAGGAAAGACTGATTTCAGAGTGCACCTTATCCTCCTCTGGGCGGTTGACCAATTTGCATATAGGCGATAAACAGGCGTGGGAAGAAAACACTTCTCTTACCTGAAAACATACAGTGTGGGTAAAGATAAAGGGGGTATTGGTGAATCGATCGGTAAAATGTACGCATTTTACAGCTATTACATATTTCGAAGTTGAATTTCGAATGTAATCTGTTAGGGAGATAATGGCATCTTTGGTCGAATATCCTTTTTTGAAGCCAAATGGACAATTAGATGCAAGCTGTTTTTTCCTCTAGAAGATTCTGAATTCTCGCTGCGAGAAGCCTCTCGAACAATTTTCCCATATTTGCTAACAAACATATTAGCCGGTATGCTCGTGGATCAGATTTAGATTTCCCTGGTTTATGAAGAATTTTTAATAAAGCCACCTTTCATTGTTTGGGGAAAAAAAAACCTTCTAGTAAGCACTTGTTCATAAGAATCAATAAAATATGAGGAAAAGGTTCAAAAAACTTGACCAAGACTATATTTTCTAACGAGTCCAAACCGGGGCATTTTTTAGCATTTAATTTTGCAATAGCCAATCCTAGATCAACAAGTGTAAACGGCACTATATCCGACCACCCAACAAGGGGTAGAATTTTTTTCAGCCTGGACTGTACTTGTTAACAGGAGAGATTGCTTCTACAGGGATGGGATACACTTAAATAGAAAGGGTGCAAGAATATTTGCTGATGCTATCAAGGCAGTGTTAGGTGGGTCGGAAAACTGCTAGCTTGGGGGGAGACAAAGACTAATAGATTAACAGTAGCCACTGGCAGAGGTGAAAGAGATTCTTGCACTGCTTCTATTGGAATGAGCAGAAGCCTGAAAAACAATATGCAGGATATTTCAGAGACTGCTGGAAGTCATTGCGCTACAAGTAAACACATGGGTTGTGTTAGGGTAGCTAAGAATAGAAACAGGTGCACGTATACTTGCGTGTACACCAATGCTAGGAGTTTAGTAAATAAATTTGATGAATTTGAGGTTTTGCTCAAAACATCAAAGGCAGATATTGTTGGGATATCAGAGACGTGGTGTCACACAGATATAAGGAATGCAGAACTGGAATTTGGGGAGTACAACGTCTACAGAAAGGATGGACAGGATAGGAAGGGAGGAGGGGTTATGCTATTAGTTAAAAAACACATAAAATCCAAGGAAGTGAAGCCAGTCGACATCGATGGACAGGGCAGTGTCAAGTCAGTTTGGTGTGACATAAGCATGGGTAAATCAAAATTGAGAGTAGGAGTGTGCTATAGGCCTAATGACTCTGATGAGTATAATAAGATACTGTACAGGGAAATAGAATGGGCCAGTAAATCAGAGAGTCTTATAATGGGGGATTTTAATTTCCCAGATATTGACTGGAATTTGTGGGTTGGTCACTCACACACACTAGCAAGGCTTTTGTGGATTTATTGGATGATTGTTTTCTACACCAGCATGTTCAGGAGGCAACTAGAGGGAGTAATACTCTTGATCTGATTATCAGTAGTGATTCTTCATGCATTAAGAATCTGCAGATAAAGGAACCACTAGGTGGCAGTGAGCACAGTGTGCTGAAGTGGGATTTACTTAAGGAGGTAACTACCATTAGGGGTAGGGTTATAAAGGGAAGGGTTATTTCTTTCGTAATGGCGACTACGATGGACTGAGACAGTATTTAAATTCTATACAGTGGGACCAACTGATGATGTTACCAACAGCAAATTCAAAATGGGAAGCATTCAAGGAACTAATCTTGGAAGCTACCAGGCTTTACATACCAACCAAGAAATATTGTTCAAGGTTCAGGCCTAAATGGTTGTCAGATGAACTAATGAGACATATGGCAGAGAAGAAAAATGCATGGGATACATACAAATTAATGGGTGACATGGAAGCCCATGATAGATATAAGTTGGTCTGTAACCAAGTCACAAAGGAGATTAGGCAGGCAAATGCAGATTATGAGAAATCATTGGCAAAGAATGCAAAGAAAAACAGAAAAGAGTTCTTTACCTATTTAAACTCAAGAAGGAAAGGGATGAATCAGATTGGTCCACTGGATGTTGATGGTTCAACAGTTGAGGATCCTGCTCAGGTGGCTAACAATCTAAACAAGTATTTTGCATCTACATTCACACATTATTATTATTATTATTAGCCATATGGTACAAGGAAGCCTGAGGCTTATGCTGCACCAGGCAAAAAAAAAAAAAAAAATTTCTGAATTTACCCAGAGAGAGAGAGAGAGAGAGAGAGAGAGAGAGAGAGAGAGAGAGAGAAGTAGAAGGGAATCACCAAGAAAGATAAGAATGGTGATATCCAGCTCAGGACCCTGGGTGTGCCAAGCCCATACTCACATCTGGTGAGTATGTGCCAAGCCCATACTCACCAGATGTGAGCCCCCGGGGGTAATTATGAGGAGTTATTCAGGAAGGGGAATGATGTAGGTGAAGTAAACATTGGCAGTGAGCTAGATGATTTTCTAATAACTGAGAGGAAAGTGGAGGAGAAATTGTTGAGGATAAACATAAAAAAGGCACCCGGGGTGGATGGGATCTATCCAGTTATATTAAAGGAGGCAGCAAAGGAAGTAAGCAAACCCCTAGCCATAATTATGAGAGCTTCTTTGGACTCAGGGGAGGTACCCATAGACTGGAGATGTGCAAATGTAACCCCAATTCACAAAGGAGGATCAAAGGCTGACACAAGTAATTATAGACCTGTTAGTTTAACTTCGGTTCCAGGAAAATTAATGGAGTCACTGGTTAAAGAAGCACTGCAGGATCATCTGGACAAGAATTCAGTTATAGCTCAGACACAGCATGGTTTTGTTAAGGGCAGGTCTTGTCTGACCAATTTGACTGGATACTATGATGTAGTCAGAAAAGAACTGAATGCAGGGAATAACTTTGATATTATATATTTGGATCTTAGAAAGGCTTTTGATACTGTTGCGCATGGAAGACTGCTGCACAAATTGGAGCAGTGTGGCATTGGAGGCAAATTGCTGCTATGGATAAAGGGATGGTTGAGTGGCAGAAGACAGAGAGTGGTAATCAATGGACACTGCTCAACGTGGACTAATGTTATTAGTGGAGTTCCTCAGGGTTCAGTGTTGGGTCCATTGTTGTTTTCTGTATTTATAAATGATATAGATGATGGTATATCAAGCTTAATGTCCGGCGCATTATAGCCTTAGTAGCTAATGCACCTATAAAACCAAAACCCAAACCCAAAAACCCGCTTAATGTCCAAGTTTGCAGATGATACAAAGGTTGGCAGGGTTGTTAAGGACACTACTGATGCTATGCTGCTGCAACAGGATCTGGAAAGGTTGAGCAGATGGGCTGAGAGGTGCCAAATGAAGTTTAACATTGACAAATGTAAAGTAGTACATATGGGAAACAGTAACCCCAGATCAACGTATCAACTCTGTGGTACTACGCTGACAGTGGTAGAGAATGAAAAGGACCTGGGGGTAATTGTGCAGGCAGATATGAAGTTCTCTGAGCAGTGCAGACGAGCTGCAAGAGTATCTCATGGTGTCTTGTCAATGATATACAGGAATTTTTCTAGCAGGGATAGGGATGTGGTTATTCCCTTGTATAAGGCATTGGTCAGGCCACACCTTGAGTACTGTATACAGGTCTGGCGGCCTCATTTCAAGAAGGATGTAGAGCTGCTGGAACGAGTACAGAGAAGGGCAACAAGATTAGTGAATGGAACAAAGGGTTGCTCTTACGAAGAAAGGCTTAAGTTTTGCAAATTACAGAGTCTGGAGACTAGGCATCGGCGAGGTGATCTGATAGAGGTGTATAAGGCTTTGAATGGCTTGAGCATGCTCAATGCATATGGGATTCTTCCTCTTGCTCAGAATAATCACCTGAGATGGCATAAATTCAAATTGACGAAGGACGGATGTCGGATAGATGTGCGGAAATTTGCCTTTAGCCAGCGGGCAGTTGGTTTGTGGAATAGACTTCCATCACTTGTTGTTGAAGTTGATAGCCTAAACAAATTTAAGGCTCAGCTGGACAGGTATTTCGAACGAACGGAGGGGTGAAATGGGAGTAGTGGTTCTGCTTTTTTTTTTTTTTTGGCTGATGCTGAATAAGCTTGCTTCTTGCACCATATGCCTCTACTGTTGCTAATATCTGGGCTCACATCTGGTGAGTATGGGCTTGGCACACCCACGGTCCTGAGCTGGATATCATCATTCTTCTCTTTCTTGGTGATTCCTTTCTACTTCTCTCTCTCTCTCTCTCTCTCTCTCTCTCTCTCTCTCTCTCAGGGTAATAGGGATTTTTTTTTTTTTTTTTTTTTTTGGCCAGTGCAGCATAAGCCTCGGGCTTCCTTGCACCATATGGCTAATAATAATATAAGGCATTATCAGGCAGATTTGTTCTTGTTCAAAGGAGTCACTTTCAGGAGAATCCCTGGGGAAAAGTTTAGAAACAATGGTCTCAACTGTCAACATCCAATCCTGTGTTTCTTGTTCACCAACCATCACGGTATTGTATATCTCCGCATCACCTGTAAACAAGACCCCATGGATAAGAATTACCAGTATCACAAACAAAACTTTGCCAACAGGAATTCTTCGCTTCCACAATTTGTTTGTGAAATCGTTTACGCAAATCCTGGTATGCAGTTTTGTAGATAATAACATCAGCCTCAGATAAGAGTCTGTGTTGCTGAAACTATTTTCTAGCCTGTTGGACCTGAGATCTAAGATTAGAAAGGCCTGCATTCCACCAGGAACCTGCTGTGCATTTGATCTGCTTTCTCTTTGCAGAATATTCCATTGCCTGAAACAGGCAAAATTCTCTAGCAAAATGTTTGAACAAAGTTTACATATTCTGGTGCCGTAAAGGAATTAATTTGAGTGCCAATGTCTTGAGTGATAACTGTGTCTGGATATACTTTAAATTTCTTCCAGTTAATTCCAGTTGTAGAAAACCATCTGAGATCATTAATTTGGAAATCAGTTTGTTGACTTTTAGATCTAATTCCAAAAACTGTCTCCGTGATCGCTGTTTACAAGGTTAGGAGCCACATCCCAATCAGAGATATATTTATCCATTTTGCTTGTTATTGTTACATCTATATTTGATTCGCCATTCATGGTGGAGAAAGTGAATGGCTTATTAGGTAGATTTTGTACATTTAGATTATATGAAAGGAGTGAATCTTCAAGTAGACAACCTCTGGAATCTATATATCCACTGTGCCATAAAAATGACTCTGCATTAAAATCTGCTGAGATAATTAAATTTCTATTTCCAAATTTTGAACAAATCCTGTCTAAATAGAGTAGAAGCTAATGAATGGAGCAGAAATCGACAGACAGGTAACAGTGTCATTGCATTTCTCTAGTTATGGTTGTAATCACCAATACTTTGTCTAATATACAACTATGGCTGATTTTGGGGAGCTTATCCTGAGAATGGATTACCCAAGCAGTAGTAGGAAAACCCATAACTTTAAAAGCTCCACCCTCAACCTGGGAGGAATGATATGGCTCTTGTATACATATTAGGTTGAATTTTAGTTCCTCATTTCGGATTTCATCCATCGCCAACTGAGACCTTTGTCCATTTATTTGGATAACCTTTATCCCTCAAAGCTGTGTGGATTCTCTAGCAAAATGTTTGAAAAGGTTGTATTATTCATTATTTGTTCTCTTATTTTCTATATTTACTGCTCTTATATATTCAGAGCAGTAGATATTTCATCATTCCATTAGAGACAGTGGACAACCACTGTCTCTAATGGAATGATGAAAATCTTTGTTCTTTCTTGTGCAATTCCGGAGCAATCAGAAAATATATGTCCACCACTGACACACTGGCCACAAGACATGGTTTTCTTGTACAAGTTTGAGCCATGTGACCACTGTGGAGCGGTAGGACTTGTGCGATGTAAAGCCAAGGTAAATATGCTCATTTTCCATCAGGCATTTAAAAAACTTGGGTGAGAATCGTATAACCCAATTTAACCACCTTATTTCCTGAACCAGAACTAAAATGAAAAGTTGTCCCCTGAGTAACTTTGTTCTGTTCAAAACTGTGGTCTTTCAAGTTTTTGAAACACAAGTCATCCATAATTTTCTCCTTTGAATAATCCTTAGGGATTCTGTATATAAGAATTGTGGGTCTTGCAATTTGGGCTTTCCCATAGAAAGCCTGGCAACAGTTCAAGGTTGTAGAGTTACTAATTTTCCTTGCAGCTGTAGGGTTTGTAGTTTCCACAAGTAGCCCGTTGTTCCTCAATAATCGTATGTTCTTTATTTTTATATCCCGATTCTCTTTTTTTAAAAGTTTCCATCAGTGTAGTCCTTATTTCTTGACTTGATGCAATTATGGAGTCAGGCAATGGTCTTGTCTGTTTCCATTCCCACAACAGATTTCCTCTTACTAAACTTATAAGTGATTTATATCTTCTTCTTGTTTCAGCCATAATCTGGTAATGTATTGAAGCAATACATAGCCAGATTTTAGGCCCTTTGGGTGGCAATATGAAATTAGTAGGGTTTTTTTTTTGGAATAGTTGTAGTATAGAATTTAGGAAAACATATCACATAAGTTATTTTGAGGACAGCGTTCTTAGTTTCTATGTCAGAGAGAAATAAATACCAGTGCAGGTTGCAATCTGGTTGACAAATAAAGATTATTGGTTCCTATCTCAACCAGGTATTTCAGAACAGCTTCTTGAAATATGTTTAGTCCGTTGGTAACTGCAATGTCTTGTTAGGGGTATTTTGTCTACCTTTTCCAACACCTGTTTTTCTAAACTGCAGTGCCATGTTGTTAAGAATCTGTTGTTGCAAGGCTTGCAATACCCTCTGAGTGGATATTACAAGCACTAGACAAAAAATTTGTTAATTGAGTCATTAACAAATGAATTATCTTTTGGCTGTTTTTTTTTTTTTTTTACTGCACTGAAATTAGAGTTAAAGTTATTCTGTTTTTTTTGTAGTTACAGGTATACCAGATGCAATGGTTTCTGCCATAAAAGAAGGGACACAGAAGAGATGTTAGTAGTTGGCACATTGGAGTGATGATAACATTTGACATATCTAAAGCACATCCTGTTAAAGGAGTAGTGCTAAATTTGCTGCTGTTTTAGAAAGATGGTTATAAGTATTTTTAAGAAATGGTATGGTTCGAAATTACCTGAAATCAACAGTAGAATTGTGGTTGAAAGAGTGTTAAGTGATCTTGATCAGTGACAAATATCATGTCTAACAAATGAAACATGATTTCAAAATAAGACAAGAAGTGCTGTACACAGTTCATCAGACCTTATCAGCCAGTTTCTGTGAAGGGAATCGCATAACATGGATGTTGGAGTTGGGGGGGGGGGGGCAGAAAAAGATTAGTACATATTAATAATTGTGCATATAAAACCCAGCTGATAAAAGGGCTATAACTTTCCTCATGATACTCCCATTTTATGACATAGTCACCATCTGCTATTGACTCCTTGACCCCCCCCCTGAAGTATCACGCGATCTCACTTAATATATTGGTGGTCCAAAATTTACAGTCTATAGAGGCATTAATATTTGTTTTCTCATTTAAGTTCCCCCCCCCAAAAAAGGGCTGTGTTAAGGTGAATAAGAATAGGAGAAACTATACTTGGATGTGCACCAATGCTAGAAGTTTGATAAACAATTATCTGCAAAACCTGAAAGAATCTGTAGGCTTTTCATACCGATTAAGAAATATTGTTTAAGGTTTAGGCGTAAATGGATGTCAGAGGAACTAATGAGACTTGTGACAGAGAAGAAAAATGCATGGGATGCATATAAATTATCAGGCGACACAGAAGCCTATGGCAGATATAAGCTAGTCTGTAATCAAGTCACAAAGGAGATTAGGAAAGCAAAGGCAGATTACGAGAAATCTTTGGCAAAGGAACTGAGAGCAAAGTAGAGGAGAAATTGTTGAAGTTAAACATAAGAAAGGCACCTGGAGGGTGATGTGATCTATCCAGTTACATTAAAGGAGGTACCAAAGGAAATAAGCAAACCCTTAGCCATAATTATGAGAGTATCCTTGAACTCAGGTGAAGTCCCCACGGACTGCAGATATGCAAATATATCCCCAATTCATAAAGGTGATCTAATGCTGACACAAGTAATTACAGACCAGTTAGTTTAACTTCTGTTCCAGGTAAAATAATGGAGTCACTGGTTAAAGATGCATTGCAGGATCATCTAGACAAGACTGCAGCAATAATTCAGACACAGCATTGGTTTGCATTAGCATTAGTAGAGGCATATGATGCAAGAAAGCAAGCTTATTCAGCATCAGCCAAAAAAAAAAAAAAAAACACAACCACTACTCCCATTTCACCCCTCCGTTCTTTCGAAATACCTGTCCAGCTGAGCCTTAAATTTGTTTAGGCTATCAACTTCAACAACAAGTGATGGAAGTCTATTCCACAAACCAACTGCCCGCTGGCTAAAGGCAAATTTCCGCACATCTATCCGACATCCGTCCTTCGTCAATTTGAATTTATGCCCTTTCAGGTGATTATTCTGAGCAAGAGGAAGAATCCCATCGGCATTGAGCATGCTCAAGCCATTCAAAGCCTTATACACCTCTATCAGATCACCTCGCCGATGCCTAGTCTCCAGACTCTGTAATTTGCAAAACTTAAGCCTTTTTCGTAAGAGCAACCCTTTGTTCCATTCACTAATCTTATTGCCCTTCTTTGTACTCGTTCCAGCAGCTCTGCATCCTTCTTGAAATGAGGCCTCCACACCTGTATACAGTACTCAAGGTGTGGCCTGACCAATGCCTTATACAAGGGAATAATCACATCCCTATCCCTGCTAGAAAAATTCCTGTATATCATTGACAAGACACCATGAGCTACTCTTGCAGCTCGTCTGCACTGCTCAGAGAACTTCATATCTGCCTGCACAATTACCCCCAGGTCATTTTCATTCTCTACCACTGTCGGCGTAGTACCACAGAGTTGATACGTTGATCTGGAGTTACTGTTTTCCATATGTAGTACTTTACATTTGTCAATGTTAAACTTCATTTGCCACCTCTCAGCCGATCTGTTCAACCTTTCCAGATCCTGTTGCAGCAGCATAGCATCAGTAGTGTCCTAAACAACCCTGCCAACCTTTGTATCGTCTGCAAACTTTGACATTAAGCTTGATATACCATCATCAATATCATTTATAAATACAGAAAACAACAATGGACCCAACACTGAACCCTGAGGAACTTCACTAATAACATTAGTCCACGTTGAGCAGTGTCCATTGATTACCACTCTCTGTCTTCTGCCACTCAACCATCCCTTTATCCGTAGCAGCAATTTGCCTCCAATGCCACACTGCTCCAATTTGTGCAGCAGTCTTCCATGCGCAACAGTATCAAAAGCCTTTCTAAGATCCAAATATATAATATCAAAGTTATTCCCTGCATCCAGTTCTTTTGTGACTACATCATAGTATCCAATCAAATTGGTCAGACAAGACCTGCCCTTAACAAAACCATGCTGTGTCTGAGCTATAACTGAATTCTTGTCCAGATGATCCTGCAGTGCTTCTTTAACCAGTGCCTCCATTAATTTTCCTGGAACCGAAGTTAAACTAACAGGTCTATAATTACTTGTGTCAGCCTTTGATCCTCCTTTGTGAATTGGGGTTACATTTGCACATCTCCAGTCTATGGGTACCTCCCTTGAGTCCAAAGAAGCTCTCATAATTATGGATAGGTGTTTGCTTACTTCCTTTGCTGCCTCCTTTAATATAACTGGATAGATCCCATCCACCCCGGGTGCCTTTTTTATGTTTATCCTCAACAATTTCTCCTCCACTTTCCTCTCAGTTATTAGAAAATCATCTAGCTCACTGCCAATGTTTACTTCACCTAGGACATTCCCCTTCCTGAATAACTCCTCATGTGTGAATGTAGATGCAAAATACTTGTTTAGATTGTTAGCCACCTGAGCAGGATCCTCAACTGTTGAACCATCAACATCCAGTGGACCAATCTGATTCATCCCTTTCCTTCTTGAGTTTAAATAAGTAAAGAACTCTTTTCTGTTTTTCTTTACATCCTTTGCCAAGGATTTCTCATAATCTGCCTTTGCCTGCCTAATCTCCTTTGTGACTTGGTTACAGACCAACTTATATTTATCATAGGCTTCCATGTCACCCATTAATTTGTATGTATCCCATGCATTTTTCTTCTCTGCCATATGTCTCATTAGTTCATCTGACAACCATTTAGGCCTGAACCTTGAACAATATTTCTTGGTTGGTATGTAAAGCCTGGTAGCTTCCAAGATTAGTTCCTTGAATGCTTCCCATTTTGAATTTGCTGTTGGTAACATCATCAGTTGGTCCCACTGTATAGAATTTAAATACTGTCTCAGTCCATCGTAGTCGCCATTACGAAAGAAATAACCCTTCCCTTTATAACCCTACCCCTAATGGTAGTTACCTCTTTGAGTAAATCCCACTTCAGCACACTGTGATCACTGCCACCTAGTGGTTCATTTACCTGCAGATTCTTAATGCATGAAGAATCACTACTGATAATCAAATCAAGAGTATTACTCCCTCTAGTTGCCTCCTGAACATGCTAATGTAGAAAACAATCATCCAATAAATCCACAAAAGCCTTGCTAGTGTGTGAGTGACCAGCCCCCAAATTCCAGTCGATATCTGGGAAATTAAAATCCCCCAATATAAGACTCTCTGATTTACAGGCCCACTCTATTTCCCTGTACAATATCTTATTATACCCATCAGAGTCATTAGGCCTATAGCACACTCCTACTCGCAATTTTGATCTCCCAATGCTTATGTCACACCAAACTGACTCGACACTGCCCTGTCCATCGATGTCGACTGGCTTCACTTCCTTGGATTTTATGTGTTTTTTAACTAATAGCATAACCCCTCCTCCCTTCCTATCCTGTCTATCTTTCTGTGGACGTTGTACTCCCCAAATTCCAGTTCTGCATTCCTTATATCTGTGTGACACCTCGTCTCTGATATCCCAACAATATCTGCCTTTGATGTTTTGAGCAATACCTCAAATTCATCAAATTTATTTACTAAACTCCTAGCATTGGTGTACACGCAAGTATACATGCACCTGTTTCTATTCTTAGCTACCCTAACACAACCCATGTGTTTACTTGTAGCGCAATGACTTCCAGCAGTCTCTGAAATATCCTGCATATTGTTTTTCAGGCTTCTGCTCATTCCAATAGAAGCAGTGCAAGAATCTCTTTCACCTCTGCCAGTGGCTACTGTTAATCTATTAGTCTTTGTCTCCCCCCAAGCTAGCAGTTTTCCGACCCACCTAACACTGCCTCGATAGCATCAGCAAATATTCTTGCACCCTTTCTATTTAAGTGTATCCCATCCCTGTAGAAGCAATCTCTCCTGTTAACAAGTACAGTCCAGGCTGAAAAAAATTCTACCCCTTGAGCCTTGCACAATCTTTCCAGGGCCGAATTGATCGACAAGGCTCTCATCATATACTCCCTCCTATCGTGTCTGGGCAAAATTGCAGACACTTTCAAATTCAACCCTACTTTTTTACGTTTGTTAAGGAAAAGTCTTGTCTGAAAAATTTGATTGGATACTATGATGTGGTTACTAAGGAACTAGAAGCAAAAAATAATTTTGATATCATATACTTGGATTTCAGGAAAGCTTTTGACACTGTTCTGTTGTACTTAGAAGATTACTGTACAGATTGGAGCAATGTGGTATTAAGGGTAGGTTGCTACAATTGATAAAAGGGTAGTTGAGTAGGAGAAGGCAATTGTAGATCAGACAGGTTTCTAGGTTGTTTAAGAGTTGGCGGTTAATTGATTTCTCCATTACTTTAAAAAGAGTAGAAGTAATTGCAATGAGACAATAATTGGATGGGATGGATTTGTCACCCTTTTTAGGAACTGACTGGATATGAGCAAATTTCCAAGCAGAAGGAAAAACATCTTTGGAATAAGAAAGTGAAAAAAGGTGGCAAAGAATAGGAGTAAGTTCAGGAGCACAGGTTTTGAGAACAAGTGGAGAAATACCATCAGGACCTGGAGCTTTCTTAGCATCAAGATTCATCAAAATCCTTCTGATATCCTTTTGATGGAAGACCACTGGAGGCATTGAATGGAGCGTGTTGGGAATGGTGGGAGGTGTTTTACCAAGATTATTAATACATGAGCTGGAAGAAAAATGTGATGCTAGCAGGTCAGCTTTATCCTTGGCTGAAGTGGCTACAGAACCATCTGGTTTGGCCAGAGGTGGGAGCAGAGATGGGCAAAAGTTGCGGCCAAAAGCTTTGGCAAGAGACCAGAATGCTCGGCTACCATTAGGGCAAGAAGCAAGTTTTCTACTCTTAGCCTGTTCAAATTCTAGTTTGGACTGATTAATACCTGCTTTACAATTGTTGCGAGCTTTGGTGTAGGCAGAAAATGAAACTGAAGAATTAGAAACAAGCCAATTACGATATGCAACATTCTTCTCTTCAACAGCCTTAGCACATTTATTGAAAAACCAAGGTTTAGATAAAGGATGAGATTTTAAAGTGGAGTGTGGGATAAAGGATTCCATTCCTGCAAGAATAATTTCACTGATACGATCTGAGCAAACGTTGACATCAGAAGTTTTGAAACAGTAATCCAACCAAAGAAAAGAAGAAAAGAAGTCACGCAGGTCATCCCATTTTGCATTCTTGTAATGCCAAACAACACAAGGTTGGGAATAGCCGTGAGATAAAGGTTCCATTGGAGAAGAGACAATCACCAAGTTGTGATCTGAAGTGCCTAAAGGACCTCTCACTTCGATCATGTACTTAGAAAGGTTGTTTGTGAGAAAAAGATCAAGAGTATTGGCTGTATGATTAGGATTGTCCAGTATTCTTGTAGTTAAATGAACAATCTGTGCTAGGTCATTAGTAATTGCAAAAGCCTCAGCATCTCGACCTGCTGGGTCGGTGTGACTAGAAAACAGAAGCCAGCTGGAGTTGTGAACATTAAAATCTCCAAGGAAAATTACCTCACTGTTAGGAAAGTTGGACTGGAGAAAGTCAAGTTGCAAAGAGAGAGGAAGTCAAAGAGCTCCAAGTGATTAGTGGAGTTGGGAGAACGGTAGAGACAACAGATGAATTTGACACAATGAGGTAGAGAGATTTTAAGCCAGAGAAGATCAAAGAGAGGAGATTCCAGATTGCCAAGTCTCTTACAGGGAATATCAGAATGGACATATGCACAAGTACCATCTTTGAGGTGAAACGAATCATACAGTGAATAATATGGGCATCTGAGATGAGCAGTAGTTGAATTAACCGATAAATGAGATTCTGTCAGAAAAAGTACATGGGGTTTGGCAGACTGCAAGTGGAAATGGACATCGTTGAGATTAGAATTGAGACCACGTATATTTGTGAAATGAATTAGGAAGTGCTTAGGAGGTTTAGATCTTTTCACAGATAAGGTTGCTCTATTAGTTTGACAATTCATGGTGTATTCAATAGTAAGAAAAAGTGGGTGGGACATGCTGTATGAAGTAATGAAATTTTTGGATATGGCGTACACGTGGTAAGAATATACCCGGATCCCTGACATAACGTGGCCTCAACAATGCTCCCCGCATACACACTACTCGGACTCCCTCCAGTCACTATCTGGCAGAGTAGAGGTAGCAAGATTATACACTAGCTGATCCGGAAGCCTCCTGGAGAGTTACCAATAGGTTCGGTCCGGTGTACTAACTAGCGGCCGGCCTGCGAACACCGTTTTATTGCTGTACCCTCGAAATGTAAGGAATATTGGATCTCGTCACGACGTTCATCATAACCTCAAAAGTCATCAATCATACTGCATGATGGAAGAGATAGGGAAGGGTTGACCGGAACTTAGCTCTAGAGACTAAACATGGGTTCCACCACTTCCAGCCTCCAATAAGCAAAGTGGTGGTATTTCTCTGGTTGATGACAGTCATCTACCACCTAGTACTGCCTGGTAACATAGAGGGGCGGCGTTCCTCCATGTGGTGTGGGCACCACCCCTCGACCCCTGCTTACGTTGGTTCACACCTGGGTGTTCAACCACCATGTACTTGTGCATGGAGGTTATACCCAGGATTACTAAGAGTCCCACCATCGTGAGGGTATAAGCAGAGGATTTGGCTGTCACAGACCGTCCGGACTTTGCCGAAATTGGGTCCACTTGACTTGAGTGTCACCCGAATATCAGTTCCATCAGCGTTTTAAACCCCCGGCAGCAAGTACAGCTTGTCTGGCATATCTGAGAGAATGTCTGTGACAACCTCAAGGACCAAATCCGCCCTGCCATGGAATATTGTTCCCACATCTGGGGTGGTGCCCCAAAAACCTTTCTCAGGCTTCTTGATTCCATTCAGAAGAGGGCAGTTATGTTAATTAATGATTCATCTCTAACAGAGTCTCTCCACTCGCTTTCTAATAGACGTACTGTTTCTGCCGCATGCCTCTTCTACAGATACTTTCAAGTCCAATATCAACAAATATCTTCTTTCGTCTTCTCAACCTTCAACCCAAGCACGGTACTAAGTACTATAGGTTCTAATACCTGTCGTGTTTGGGGTTCACATAAAAAAAAAAAAAAAAAAAAAATGGATGCTGCTCTTGGTGGATTAATGTTATTAGTGGAGTCCCACAGGGTTTGGTATTGGGCCCACTGTGGTTTTGTATATTTATAAATGATATTGGTGATGGTATATCAGGCTTAGGTCGAAGTTTGCAAATGATACAAATGTTGGCAGGGTTGTTAATGACAGTGTGCTACTGCAACAGGATCTAGAAAATTTGGGCAAATGGGCGAGAAATGGCAACTGAAGTTTAACATTGACAACTGCAAAGTACTGCATATGGGTAGAAGTAACCCCAGATGAATGTACCAACTGTGTGGTATTACACTTAGGGTGGTAGAAAATGAAAAAGACTTGGGAATGATTGTGCAGTCAGATATGAAGTTTTCTGAGCAATGCATACAGGCTGCCAGAGCAGGTCATAAGATATTGTCAATAATATACAGGAATTTTGCTAGCAGGGAAAAATAGGTGATTATCCCTTTGTATAAGGCAATGGTCAGTCCACACCTTGAGTACTGCATACAGGTCTGGAGTCCTCATTTTAGGAAAGATGTAGAGTTGCATGAGTGTACAGAGAAGCGCAACAAGATTGGCGAAGGAGAACGTAGGGGTCCTCTTACCAAGAAAGGCTTAAGTATTAGCATTAGCATTAGTAGAGGCATATGATGCAAGAAAGCGAGCTTATGCAGCATCAGCCAAAAAAAAAACACTTCCATTTCTCCGTGTTACGTTATGACTTTCTTATCTCCTGTCAACTTATATGTATTAATTTATGATGTTGTAAAAACTAGGTCGCTATATTTATTTAGTTAAAGTACAATTCAATTGACAATGAAATTTACTAAGATTAATAAATTTTACTGATTAATTGATACTACTATACTTGCTATCTAGTTTTCCATTAACCTTACACTATCTAGTTCAGTGCACACGTATCGTATAACAATGGCAGCAAGTTACAAACGATTAATCTGCGGAAAAGAGGTATTATTTACTATCCAAATCGCGCTATCTAAATTCAGAATAAACCACGGAACTTGACTAGGTCTATAAGCTACTTATAGAATTAATTTAATCTAAAAATTAAGTCAAAGTGGCTAAGTATAATTAAAAACTTTGCGTTCACGGGAGCTGCAAAACTTCAACACGTGGAAATCACGTGTACTCTTGCACCCAGGGTTGCGAGAGTACACGTGATTTCATTATCATGTTGATAATGAAGAGGACTGAAGGCATCATTCAGTATCTCTTATTATATACCGTTGGTGAGTAGATTATAATACCAGCAATTAAAGAAGTGATTGAAACAATTATGATGGATTGCTATCCTGTTCTAAAATGCCTGTTATTAAGTACGAATACGGAGCAACAATGCTAATGAAATGGCTGATGATGTGGAGAAAACCTTGGTGTCTGAGCTTCAAAATTGCAAATTCTCCATCTAACTTGATGAGTCAACTTTCAGGAGTTCAAATATTCTAATGGCCTATTTATTCAAAGCCAAAAATGTATTGTTGACAAGTTTTTATTTGCCAAATATATGAAAGTTGGTGGAAAAGGTGGTCTGACAATTTTACGATGTTTGGAAAAATACTTTAAGACAAACAAATGTTTCCCTCAGCAATATAACTGCAGTGGCTACCAATAGTGCACCAGCAATGGTTGGCCGTTACAGAGGATTTGATGCCCTTCTCAAAGAAAAGGTTCTGGAAGTACGCACTGTTCACTGTGTGTTATCCAGACACCATCTTGTAGCAAAGAAACATTCTCTAAAAGTGTGTATCAGATCAATTAATAAAATCAAAGCACATCCATTTAATTCACATCTGTTTGCCATGTTATGTGAAAAAAATTATAAAACATTCAACCAATTACTTTTGCATACCGAAATAAAGTGGCTGTCAAGAGGTGATAGTTTGCAAAGACTGGTTGATTTGTATGACTCAAGTGTGGAACTTCTTACAAGCATAGATCCATCACTGTGTGACTAGTTGAAAAAGTATAGTAACCATTTGTTCTGTTTGGGAAACCTGAATTCAAAATTTAATGAAGTACAGAACCAACTCCAATCTCCAAGATAATTTTGAATGTTACCATCATTCAAGGCCACACAATTCTATTAGGTTCCAATCATGACAGGCCTATATAGACCTTCATTGGCACACAGAGATTTTCAGTATTTTTCAAACTTAAAACAATTAGAAAGAGGAAGTTAACTTTCAGATGATCATTTGGCGATATACATAGAGCATCTTGAAAAATTAAGGGAAGACTTTTTAAAATACATTTCAAGGACTTGGAGGAAATGAATGTACCTGATGTGATCATTATGCCATTTGATATAAATAACGAAAATGGAGTTGAATCAGGTTACTTAAACAATGAATTAATTGATTTGTACATTGATGTAGAAGCTAAATCTTTATTTAATAATAAAAGTATTAGTGATTATTGGAAAAATATAAACATTACAACAAAATATCCTAAACTTTCCTCAGCCTTTGAGCCATTTTTACTTGATTTCTGAGCACTTAATGGTCGAAAACAGTTTTAGTCACATAAATGATATTTTAACAAAAGAGAGGGAACCGACTGAACTTGGAAGAGTGCGGTGAGTTAAGGTTAAAACTCACAAACCTTAAACCTATTATTACAGAGCTTATTAAAACCCATCAACCACATCCTTCGGAGGGCGCCTCCGTGGGAAGGAGCAGCAGTGCGTAGCACATGCTTCTTGATTAGACCGGGGTTCGAACCCGTCACCACCAAATACAGAGGATGCAGAAAGGTCAGGGAATGACCACCGCATATCCCCGGAGCAACATGGTCTTAGTTGCTAATGCTCCTAAAAACCAAATAACAACCACATCCTTCGCATTAATTATGTTCAATAAATATAATATTTAATATGATATATAAAATTCAATAAAGAATATGTTAATTTATTTTTAATGTTTTATTTTTACTTAAATTTATTTTTACTTAAATTTTAATTAAATTTTTAAATTAAAATAAGTAAAAAATATTTGAAATATTTTAACTTTAAATGATATATATATCAAATCAGGCCACATTTAGAGCTTCATTAAATGTTTCCCATATTTTTCAATATAAATTAAGAAACATGCTGTTATTTTATTATTTCTTTATTAAATGGTTGGGATCGATGAAGTATAAAAGATTTCATTAAGGAGTCACAACTCAAAAGTTTGGGGACCCCTGCATTAAACAAATCCAACTGTATAGCCAATGATCACTTTCTGATTGTTACACCTTCATACAATAATTAAGTGCTTACTCTTTCCACAGCAATAATTTGCTTTAGGAGCAACCTCACCTGCATTGATAGGGTACTATGTGGCCTCTAAATACCCCTTTCCCCAGAAACTCTCATAACAAGAGCTCACGTCTGGTGAGTATGGGCTTGGCACACCTAGGGTCCTGAGCTGGATATCATCATTTTTATCTTTCTTGGTGACTCCTTTAGCTTCTGACACACACACACACACACACTTCTCTCTCTCTCTCTCTCTCTCTCTCTCTCTCTCTCTCTCTCTCTCTCTCTCTCTCTCTCAGGGTAACTCAGAAAATCTTTTTTGGCTGGTGCAGCATAAACCTCAGGCTTCCTTGCACCAAAAGGCTGATAATAATAATAACTCACCAGATGTTGATCACCACATAATGCACAGTGTGCTGAAGTTCACAAGCAGCTCACAAGAAGTCACTTAAAAATTCCCTCCAGAAATGATCCTCAGAACTTTGAGTTCTTGAAAGTGTAGGTCTATTAAAATAAAATTTTCACATCATTTCAACTGTCATTTGTAATAAACTCGGTGGTAGTGATATGCAGAAGAGGAGACAGGAAGTTTATGCACAGGTTGTGAAGTCTGGCACAGTTACAAAATGTAGTGGCATTAATTATTTTTTTTTAATTTTGCTTTGCAATTCTGCCTCTCTTGTCATAACAGTTTGGTTTGTGAAAATTTTATCTTAAATATTAGTACTGTACTTTTTTTTTAACATTTGCAGTGATCAGAGTAGAAAGTCCACCTCAAGATCCACAGTTGATAGAATGGCTACAAAATATATCAGTTGATGAGGAAAGTATACAAAAAGTGAGTAAATACATTAAGTTAAATATTACTTGTTTTCTCAAATAAAATTTTCATCAATTTTTTTTCATATTACCATAGTAGTTATGAAATTGATAGTTCAATGTTAAAAATGGAGTATAATCTTCACTGTATTACTTCATTATTTATTAGAATGATATTAAAGGGTGTGTTTCAAGTCTAAAAAGAGTTCATAATATTATACTGCACAGTGTCATTTGTCAGAAAGGTTAATTATTTAACTAATCTAAATAGGTTTTTTTTAGAATTACTTTTCAGTTACTTTTGACCTATGATTATATTAATGTTGTATGTTTGATTGTTGGTGTGTTTATTTTATTAAATTGAACAAGCATTTAAAAGTTGAGTGTAATTGAAATTCCAAATTAGTAATAAGGATTGTTTAAATAACTAAAATCACTTTTTAAGTGATTTTTATTTTAGAAAATTCTAATAAATGATTGGGAAAATGTACTCTGTATTAAATCAAATGACTGTTAGAGACTTAAAAGGTATTTCTAAATTCTACAAATTTAAATAGATGAGATTTAATTAATTTTATAATGCAAAAAACAGAGTTAGATAGAAACGATAGAGTTCAGTATATTCTTGAAAATAAAAGTATTGTTGAATTGAAAAAATATTGTGATGAAAATCAAATTTGTGGCTATAAAAGAATAAGAAATAGAGAAGCTTTGATTGAATTTATAATGAATGAAATTGGAAAACAAAAATGAGAAAAACATGATAGACAAATATTTGGTATACTTGATGCTAATGAATTATTTACTAAAAGAAAAATAAAACAAAGTTTTACTCAACAAACCTTCAGTTAATAATTTTATTGAAATTCAAGAAATATAATCAATTTATGAGGGTAGATTAAAAACTTATCTTATTAGAAATACATTAAGTGAATGAATCCTATGATGTTCTTAGAAAATAAAAAAGATATTATTATTAAAAAAATAAAAGCAATTTAACAGCAAATGGGTTTTACAGTTAATATAAACTTAACAGTTGAAATTTGCAAACAAGGCTAACGTTATGTATATTCATTTCAAAGTAGAAGTTTAGAATTCTACCAAGAATACTTAGACGACTATTATACTTTACTTTTGAATGAAATTCAAAAGAAAATGATCAAGAAACATTTTGTGATTCTGATTGGGTTATATGCGATGTCGAATATTTATATCATGATGTTAATGTATGTAATCATTTCTGAAGAAATTCTTACATTGATTTACTCCAAAAATTAATGAGTAAAAAAAGGCTATTGCTAATGTGAAAAGTGAAAATAATCATTGTTTCAAATGGTCTGTTTTAGCTGCTATACATCAAGTAAAAACTCATCCTGAAAGAATTTCACTAGATGATATTCTTAAGTTTGAAAAGCACAAGAATATTTCTATTGATGTTTATCACTATGAAAAAAGTTCAGTTTGCCCTTTACTGTTAACTGAAAATGAATTAGATAAGCATGTGAATCTATTCTATATGAAGAAACTGTTGAAACTGAAAATACTGTTAAAGAGCACTACTGTTGGATAAAAACCATATTAAGATTAGTATATGTTCACAGGTGAATAATCACATTGAAAAAATATATGTATGTGATATGCGTTTAACATATTTTTATTCAGAAGGAAAATTAAATCATGTAATTGACTGTGAAGAGCACAAGATTGTTCTTCACAAACCTGTAAAAGTTAAGATGCCTGAAATTGATTTAGTGTTTCTCAAAAATTTTTAATTGCTCATTAAAAATTCCATATGTTATTTATGCAGATTTTGAATGTAACACTGAAAAAAATACATGCTGATAGACTAAATCCTAATGATTACAACGAATCCCTTACAAAGAATTATCAAAAACATAAACGTCTGAGTTTTTGTTATTATAAAAAATACATTAATGAATATGAATATAAAGCACCTAGATTATACACAGGTAGATTCTCCTAAAATATTTATAGAATGATTAGTTGAAGATATAAAAACAATATTTAGAATCTATAGTATTAAAGAGGATATGATACCCCTTTCACATGAAGAAAAGTTAAACTATGATAGTGGAAAAATATGTCATGTTTGTCAAACAAAAATTCCAAGTGAATTTAAAAACAAAGAACAAAGAAGGTTACTATAAAAAGTTACCAATCAAGATCATTTAATCGAAAAATTTAGAGGTGCAGCTCATAATTGTAATTTGAAGTATAAAAATCCAGATTTTATTCCACTAATTATACATTATTACGATTCACTTATTTATTAAGGAATTAAAGAATCCCATCAGCATTGAGCATTCTGAAACCATTCAAGGCTTTATACACCTCTATCAAATCACCTTGCTGGTGCCTGGTCTCCAGACACTGTAATTTGCAAAACTAAAGCCTTTCTTCATAAGAGCACCCCTTTGTTCCATTCACTAATCTTGTTGCCCTTCTTGAAATGAGGCCTCCAGACCTGTATACAGTACTCTAGGTGTGGCCTGACCATTGCCTTATACAAGGGAATAATCACCTTCTTATCCCTGCTAGAAAAGTTCCTATATATCATTGACAATACACCATGAGCTACTCTTGCAGCCCTTCTGCACTGCTCAGAGAACTTCATATCTGCCTGCACAACCACCCCCCCAGGTCCCTTTCAGTCTCTACCACTGTTGGTGTAGTACCACAGAGTTGATACGTTGCTCTGGGGTTGCTGTTTCCCATATGTAGTACTTTACATTTGTCAATGTTAAACTTCATTTGCCACCTCTCAGCCCATCTGCTCAACCTTTCCAGATCCTGTTGCAGCAGCATAGTGTCAGTAGTGTCCTTGACAACCCTGCCAACCTTCATATCGTCTGCAAACTTGGACATTAAGCTTGATATACCATCATCAATATCATTTATAAATACAGAAAACAATAATGGACCCAACACTGAACCCTGAAGGACTCCACTAATAACATTAGTCCACGATGAGCAGTGTACATTGATTACCACTCTCTGTCTTCTCCCCCTCAACCACCCCTTTATCCATAGCAGCAATTTGCCTCCAATGCTACATTGCTCCAATTTGTGCAGCAGTCTTCCATGTGCAACAGTATCAAAAGCCTTTCTAAGATCCAAATATATAATATCAAAGTTATTCCCTGCATCCAGTTCTTTTGTGACTGCATCATAGTATCCAGTCAAATTGGTCAGGCAAGACTTCCCCATAACAAAACCATGCTGTGCCCGAGCTATAACTGAAGTCTTGTCTAGATGATCCTGCAGTGCTTCTTTAACCAGTGCCTCCATTAATTTTCCGGGAACAGAAGTTAAACTCACAGGTCTATAATTACTTGTGTCAGCCTTTGATCCTCCTTTGTGAATTGGGGTCACATTTGCACATCTCCAGTCTGTGGGTACCTCCCCTGAGTCCAAGGAAGCTCTCATAATTATGGCTAAGGGTTTGCTTACTTCCTTTGCTGCCTCTTTTAATATAACTGGATAGATCCCATTCACCCCAGGTGCCTTTCTTGTGTTTATCTTCAACAATTTCTCCTCCACTTTACTCTCAGTTATTACAAGATTCTCTAGCTTACTGCCAGAGTTGAATACACCTCTGGCATTCCCCTCGCTGAATAACTTCTCATGTGTGAATGTCGATTCAAAATATTCATTTAATTTGTTAGCTACCTGAGCAGGATCATCAACAGTTGAACCATCGATAGCAAGTGGACCAATCTGATTCATTCCATTCCTTCTAGAGTTTACATAAGTAAAGAACTCTTTGCTGTTTTTCTTTGCATCCCTTGCCAAAGATTTCTCGTAATCTGCCTTCACTTGCCTAACCTCCTATGTTACTTGGTTACAGATCAACTTATATCTATCATAGGCTTCTGTGTCACGTGTTAATTTATATGTATCCCATGCATTTTTCTTCTCTGCCATATGTCTCATTAGTTCATCTGACATCCACTTAGGCCTAAACCTTGAACAATATTTCTTAGTTGGTATGTAAAGCCTAGTAGCTTCCAAGATAAGTTCTTTGAATGCTTCCCATTTTGAATTTGCTGTTGGTAACATCATCAGTTGGTCCCACTGTATAGAATTTAAATACTGTCTTAGTCCATCGTAGTCGCCTTTACGAAAGCAATAACCCTTCCCTTTACCCCTAATGGTAGTTACCTCTTTGAGTAAATCCCACTTCAACACACTGTGATAACTACCACCTAGTGGTTCATTTAGCTGCAGATTCTTAATGCATGAAGAATCACTACTGATAATCAAATCAAGAGTATTACTCCCTCTAGTTGCCTCCTGAACATGCTGATGTAGAAAACAATCATCCAATAAATACACAAAAGCCTTGCTGGTGTGTGAGTGATCAGCCCCCAAATTCCAGTCAATATCTGGGAAATTAAAATCCCCAATAATAAGACTCTCTGATTTACTGGCCCACTGTATTTCCCTGTACAGTTTCTTATTATACTTCTCAGAGTCATTGGGCCTATAACACCCTCCTACTCCCAATTTTGATTTCCCAGTGCTTATGTCACACCAAACTGACTCAACACTGCACTGTCCTGTGATGTCGACTGGCTACTCTTCCTTGGATTTTATGTGTTTCTTAACTAATAGCATAACTCCCCCTCCTCCCTTCCTATCCTGTCTATACTTCCTGTGCATATTGTACTCCCCAAATTCAAGTTCTGCATTCCTTATATCTGTGTGACACCACATCTCTGATATCCCAACAATATCTGCCTTTGATGTTTTGACCAACACCTTAAATTCATTAAATTAACAGTGTGTTTTTACCAACACCTTAAATTCATTAAAGTAACAGTGTGTAACACCTTAAATTAACAGTGTGCTTCTAATACCAGACATGTGTTTCTGGTTAATAGAAACTAGTAGTAAATCACTACTAGTACACACAAATTATAATCTGTATTTCAGTATGTAGTCAGTTAAATATAAGAGCTTCCTATTACATTTCTGGTGGGGGATTACTGTGATCCTTGTCAAAAAGGAGAAAGGATAGTGATCAACACATTACTGACAGGAAGCAGAAAATAGATTTAGAGAGAAGGGTTGATAAATTACAATTCGTGAGGACAATAAGGATGGAGATAATCCGATCAGAAATGTTATATAATGTGCTGTCTTGTTCTCAACATATTGAAATATTTATCTATAAATATATTTTGTCTTCCAGCTCTCTTCAGCTACTGGTATATTCTTCTCACACTTGCTGCAATACATGCAGTATTTTAGCAAAAAAGTTTCCATTTCTTGAAGCATATTTATAATTAAATAATTTTTAGATGTCATAATTCTTTCAATATAGCTTTAATCATTACTGTCAACCTCATCTACTCTCCTTCCTTTAACCTGATGTATACTTTTAAACACTCAGCTGTAATATCCAGGGTTCAGGTGCCTGTTTGGGCTACAGACTCTTTTTGCCCCAGGGGCTCACATCTGGTGAGTATGGGCTTGGCACAACCGGGGTCCTGAGCTGGATATCATCATTCTTCTCTTTCTTGGTGATTCCTTTCTACTTCTCTCTCAGGGTAACTTGGAAATTTTTTTTGGCTGGTGCAGCATAAGCCTCAGGCTTCCTTGCACCATATGGCTAATAATAATATCTACAGTATTTCAAAGTTAGGTCATTAAATTCAGTTTGTGTTCTCCTAATGATTACTATCTATGTTATCTACATAATATTTTATTTTACTTTTATAATTTAGTTTGTGGAACAACAGTATACTAAAGAAGATGTTCTAAGTATGATGACTAGGGAGGATCTTAGAAGATTACAGCTGAGGTGAGTGATTATGTGCCAATATTTTTAAAATTTTGCTTTTTAAAATTTTAAAATTTCTGATTTTTAGTCAGTTATGCATAATTCAAAACATTTATACAAATCCAAATACAAGATAAACTTTTTTATGTGTAAACTGATTCTGCTGTTATTATGTACATTTCAGTAATTTAAGAAACTGGTTTCTCTAAATTCTCCATGAATATACTATCCTCCAAAAAGTATCTAGAGTTGTTTTGATGTTATTGCCACTCACTTCAGTAGTGTTTTGGTTCCCTTTAGCCACTAACACACTCCACCCTCCTGGGTAAGCTTTCCACCAATGACTAATAAACTGAGTGGAAAAAATTCATGCCTTCAGAACAATAGTCACTTGAGTACCCAATGTGAAATGTATTGGTATGCCCCTCGCCTGGTGTTTCAGTACATCTCATAAGGTTCAAATCAGGACTACTCTGCACCAGGCATTCCAAGGCTCCGAGTGCCAAGCGATAGTTTCCAAGCAATTTTTCATAAGTGATATATAGAGATCTTTCTAAGTGATTTAGTTCTGTTTTCTTTCCAGTGCTTTTCTCATCCTTACTTGTTTGTAAGTGGTTCTATACTTAACAGACCTTGAGTAAGAACCTAGAAAGGAAAATCACCTTTCTTTTCCTAGTATATTTATTAATTTTTACACTAAAAAACTAACTTTTCCAGCCGTTTGGGCACTAGGTGGCACCGCTCCTGACTCCCCGTGGCAGGGCCATAAGTCTGGGAGGAAAAGCTCTCACTCCCAGGGTTAAAAGGAGTAACAGTGGACTGCAATTCATGTCCACTACTGCAGCCAACAGGCTCTCAACATACTGAGACCCGCAGAATGGAAGACGATCTCAGTCTTCCAAAAAGAATGAAAAAGGACTTTAACAAATCAGAACACCAGCTTTTCTGATAATGCATTCTCTATCGACTCAGCCGGTACGCAAACTCTTTGTCATCCAGAGATGTCTCAAGAATGCAGCAGGCACACCAAAAATGGTAAAAAGGCTCCAGTCAGGAGATCTTTTAATTGAGACCATGCAAGCACGCCATTCTGCATTATTATTAAAAATGTCCTTTATAAGCGGAATCCCAATCAAAGTCACACCATATAACACACTGAACTCCTCAAAAGGAGTGATAAGTGAATGGAATTTATTGAATGTCACTGAAGAGGAGATAGTGGTGGAACTACTAGAACAGAAAGTAACCCAAGCAAAACAAATTATGGTATGGAAGGACGATAAGCTTGTCCCAACACGTAATATTATATTGACCTTTAGTACACCACATTTGCCGACATCAGTTAAAGCAGGCTACCCACACTGCTGTATCTGGTCATACACTTCAAACCCTTTAAGATGTTTCAAGTGCCAAATGTTTGGTCACTCCCAGACAACATGCAGAGGCGAAACTACTTGTCCTAACTGTGGGTAAAAAAAATTATTCACAAACAGATTGTACTGCAAAGGCTCCAGAATGTCCAAATTGCAAGAGCAACCATCCAGCATATTCAAAATCATACGACCTCTGGAAAATTGAAAAAAGAATACAAAAGTATAAGATCAAGAATAAGTCACATATCAAGAAGCAAGAAAGCAAATAAAGCCAACAATCCCGATATGCATGTACACATCCACTACACTAAAGTGCCACACTGTTTCAACTCAAACTGAGGTATCAATTCTGCCCAATATATCCATTGCAGAATGGGCATGATCTATACTATCAGCACATCAACCCACAAAACCTGTTCTAGTTGATGAAATAAGTAATACCCCTATCTCAGTTCTGCCTAAAATCCCATCATGTGATAAAATGTCCAATAACTCACGAAGACAACAAAACACTGAATTGCAAAAGCCAAACTCAGATCGAATGGACTCTGAAAATAAAACTATACACGAAGAAACAGTCCTTGATCTTCATGCGGAAGATGATATGGAGACTGGATTTTCACCTAATCAAACTGATGACGTAGAAGAGAGTACAGATTCCGGATATCCCAATTTTTGTAGAAAAGATAAAACGAAATATAACATCAAAAGCAAACCACTCACAAGAAACAGAGATAATGCAGAATGTTGTACAATGGAATTGTAGAGGTTTACATAGCAATACCGATGACATCTATGATTTAATCTCCCAATATGGTCCTGTAGCCGTTTGCATACAAGATACTAATCTAACTCCACAAGTAACTCCATCAATCAAAAATTTTACATTTTACAGAAAAGATAAATTCTTCATTATCCGCATGTGGAGGCGTCGCGATTCTAGTTGACTGTAAAATAGCTGTACACGTTCAAAGAACTAGAAGACATAACACGAATACCACCACCTTTTTGTATCCTTGGTGATTTCAATATGCATCATCCATTGTGGCGATCAGACCACATGGACAACAGAGGACACTTGATAGAGACGATATTAGACCAACTCCATCTAACATTACTGAACAGTGGTGAAAATACTTATACTCATATTCCCACTGGATCTATGTCAGCAATTGATTTAACTCTCTGCCCCCCCCCCATATTGTATCCCAGTATAGAATGGACAGTTTTAAACGACCCACACAATAGTGATCACTTCCCCATCATATACAGAATTCAAACGCTTCAAACACCATACCCTGATAATCACTTAAAATGTAAATTCTCCAAAGCAGATTGGGGAAAGTTTTCAACCCGCCTTTCTTTTGATAGCCAGTTGATCAGACTACAACCCATTTATGATGTCACAGAGCATATTACCAGGCAAATACTGACCATAGCCTTCAAAGCAATACCTCAAGCCTCCACATGTAAACACAAAAACCTTAAACACTGGTGGAATGAAGCTTGTACCAATGCCAAAAAGGAAAAAAATAAAGCTTGGATCCTGTTCTAGAAGTTCCCAACAGCCTAGTTCAATATAAAATGCTCAAGTCAAAAGCTAGACAAATTAGAAGAAAGGCCAAAAGGGAATCATGGATACAGTTTGCCTCCACTATTACAAAGGATACTAGCAGTTGTCTCATCTGGAAAAAGATTTGGCAATTAAATGGGAAATATTCACATTTATGAATATTTCCCATCTTAATCAAAAATGGACAGGAAATATCTTCTTCTGAAGAAATAGCCAACGTCCTTGCAGAGACTTTCTACCAAACATCTGCCACTTCAGCGTATGGCAACTCCTTTCTTAAAATCAAGGCTTCGGCTGAAAGGTAAAAAATAAAATTCCATACTACCCAATATATTGCCTATAATCAACCATTTAACCTATTTGAACTGCAAACAGCATTAAATAGATCACTTCCCCATCATATGCAGAAACAGTGCAGCTGGACCTGATGGAATATATTATGTAATGCTGAAACATATAAACAGTACGGCATTGAATTTACTATTAATGTTCTATAATCGAATTTTTCTTGAAGGTACATATCCATCTTCCTGGCATCACTCCATCATTTTAGCCTTTCCTAAACCAGGAAAAGATCACTCACTTCCAGAAAATTACCGACCTATCTCTCTAACCTGCTGCGTAAGTAAAAGCCTAGAAAGAATGATACACAGACAGCTTACCTGGGTTCTTGAAACTAAAGCACTGATGAACAACAATCAGTTTGAATTCTGACAAAACGGAACCACTTTGGATCTAATGAAAGCCGAGAGTAACATCCGTAATGCTTACGTCAAAAATGAACATCTTGTAATGGTAAGTGTCTTGATATAGAAAAGGATTTCGACACTACCTGGAGGTGGCATATTGAGGGAATTTCATTCTATAGGATTGTGAGGGCACTTAACAGAATTCATTAAACCTCTCAGGTTCGCTGTCAGTCTGTACTTTCTCGGTCCTATGCTCAAGAAGAAGAAGGTGTCCCACAAGGATCAGTACTGAGCTCTACCCTTTTTTCACTTAGACTGAACACCATAACACACAACATCCCCAATACTGTAGAATTATATATGTATGCTGACGATCTTACTATATCTTGCCATTCATACCATTGAAAGACAGCTGAAACTTTCCATAAATCAGTTGGAGACATGGGCACTGCAAAATGGATATCATTTATCAGAACAAAAAACAATTGCAGTTCACTTCTTCAAAAAATGTAAGCTACACCCAGAACTAGAATTCAGATTTAAAAACACCATTTGATCCCTCTCACCAGTAATCTTCCTTTCCTAAGTTTAATATTGGACACCAACCTTAACTTTGTTTCACATATCACATACCGCCGAACTGTTTGTCTAAAGAAACTTAATGTACTTAAATCCATTTCTGCTATTATCAGGTCTCCTTTAGACTGTCGTGCTATTGTATATGATTCAGCTAGGAAAAGTGCATTAATCAGACTTAATACCATCCAACACAGTGCCCTTCGTACTGCTCTGGGCGCATTTAGAAAATTCCCTGTTCAGAGTCTGTATGTAGAGGCACACGAACCTCCACTTCCCCTTAGAAGGAAAATGCTGCTTCTAAATTATGCTGCTAAAATTCAAAGCCTTCCAGTCCACCATGTTCGACCATTGCTTTCCAACCCTGAATGGACAGCATTCTATAACAGTAAACCTACTGAAAATAGACCAAATGGCATTAGACTAAAAGATTTGCTTCACACCTGGAATATTGATTTTGATAACATACTTCAAGAGAGCGACGTTCCTGATACACCCTACTGTAAATCTCCCACACTGTTGATACCCACTTTCAGCAATGGGGAAAGAAATCCCTAGCAGATGAAAATATCAAACAGCTATATAAAGAACATGCCCTCAACACTCCTAACTTACTGTATTCTTAATATTGGCGTATGCATGCATTTGTTCTTACCCTTAGTTACCCTAACACAGCCAATGTATTTACTTGCTCCAGCAGTTCTTGAAATCTCCAGTATCTTGCTTTTCAAACTGCATTTAGAGGAAGTTTATCAAATATATTGATCCACATCTGACACTTGCAATTACTGATAACGTAAAGTGATTAACTACCCAGAATTAAGAAATATAGTATTCAATTTTAAATTCAGGTTAGTGTGTCTTACATGGCTAAGAGAACTCTACAACGAAATAGAAGTGGTATCAGTTCAACTTATAGTAGAGATTTTACTAACAACCTGTTTGGTTTATTTGCCACCTGAAGCTGACATCTCCCAAAAAGACCTTAATGAACTCATTGTGCAGCTGCCTACTTCTGTCTTACTCCTGGGCGATTTCAATGGACATAACACCCTGTGGGGTAGTGCTGATGTTAATGGAAGGAGACGTGTCACAGAGAATATGCCCGCTGACAATGAGCTTTCCCTTTTAAATGTGGGAAATAAAACCTTTTTCCACATGCCTAACTTTACATTCTCTGCTATTGATGTCTCTCTATATGCTTCCCGTCTCTCCTTCACTCACTTGGGTGGTAGAGGAGAACCTCTACAGAAGTGATAACTTCCCCCTGATAACCAGCCTACTTAACAGGAGGCTATGCCCACCTTTTAGGTTACCGCAATGGAAGATTGATCAGGCTGACTGGAATGTCTTTCAACATCTGGCAAACTTTAACATCAGTGCAGTCAGTAGTCTATCAATGATTCAGTGGCGTACATCATAGAAAAGATTGTCCATGCAACTGCAATTACAATTCAGAAAACTCTACCCAATTTCTGCCAATTGCAAAAACCTTGGTGGAATGCTGAATGCACAGCAGCGAAAAAGGCGCAAAACAAAGCTTGGAATATTCCGACGATATCCTGTTACAGCCATTGTCTTGACCTTCAAATGTGCACATACCAAAGCACAACATATTCATCGACAGAGCCAAAAGGAATTGTGGATCCGCTGTACATCCATTATTACCTAGTTGACCCACACTAAAGCTTTCTGGGACAAAATCTGGAAATTGAAGAGGAAATATATATTGTACCCTTCTTCGGTCCTGGAATATAATGGATGCATTATTGCAGACCTACCTGCAATGCCCTTAAGGATACATTTTGTAACATCTCATCAACATCTTCGTACTCCCAAGAATTTCTAGTCCTGAAAGACAAACTCGAAAAGCAGCCAATTAAATCTAAAAACTCTCATCTTTATAATAGGCTCTTCACCATGGAAGAATCAGAAACAGCTCTAACTCTTACCAAGGCAAGTGACTGGATCAGATCTTATCCATTATGATATGATCAAACGTCTGTCAGCAAAATCCATGGACCAACTGCTCTTTCTACATAACAGAATCTTTCTAGAAGAGCAGTTTCTGGAATCCTGGCATAAGGCAATTATGCTTGCCTTTCCTAAGCCACAAAAGGATCCCAAAATCCCAACAAACTACTGTCCTCTCACTCTGACTAGCTGTCTGTGCAAAATCCTGGAGAGAATAGTCAACACCTGCCTTATATGGTATTTGGACATAAATGGGCCCCTCTTCAGAGTGCAATGTGGCTACCAAAGGAATAGATCCACTTTGGACCATTTAATCACGCTTGAAACTTCCATTCGAGATGCCCTTTTAAAACGAGAACACCTGGTGTCTGTGTTCTTTGATATGGAAAAGTATATGACACAACTTGGAGATTTGGAATCGAAGAGACTTTTATAGTATTGGCCTTAGAGGTCATGTCCCAGATTTTATCAAGAGCTTTTTATCCCATCGTTATTTCCAAGTTCGTGTAGGATCTACACTCTCTCGGCCTTTCAGCCAAGAGGAGAGGGTACCTCATGGGTCAGTTTTAAATGTTTCGCTTTTTGCCATCAAAGTGAATTCCAACACAGAACTTCCTCTAACTGTAAACTGTTCCCTCTATGTTGACGATTTTAACATATTCTCTCAATTCTGCAACAAGAGGTTAATTGAGAGGCAACTGTAACATGCCATTGACCACCTGAACTTATGAACAGCAAATAATGGATTCAAGTTCTCCCCGCAAAAGACTATTTACGTGCATTTTTTCCGCAAGTGCAATCTTCACCCTGAACCTGAACGGCTTGGACAAAATGCTATTCCAGTAGTACCTGAGACTAGATTTTTGGAGCTCATATTTAACAGAAAGTTGACCTTTCTACATCACATCCACCAACTACATAAGAAGTGCACGAGTGGTTTGAATATCCTATGTGCAATTTTTCATCTAATTCTTGGGACACAGACTGATGCACCTTGCTGTGCCTGTATCATGCACTCGTGTGATCTAAATAGATTACCGGTCCCCCAAGTATACACATCTTCTGGACTCTGAATGCTGGATCCAGTCCACCATCAGGGGATTCCTATTGCCACTGGAGCATTTCAAGTGTCTCCTGTCCAAATCCTCTGTCATCGCGAATGAGCCATTGTTATCGCTTCGTAAGAAACAGTTGTCTCTACAGTATGCTTCAAAACTGAAATCCCTGCCAGATCACCCCACGTGGACACCCATTTTTGAGCCACATTGGGAAAATCTACACAACACTCGTCAGACTGCCAATCGTTTATTCGGTATTCATATCCAAAGGCTACATAAAGATTTGGAAATAACATTAGACAATGTTGCACCATCACCAGGGCAACCTTTTCCACCCTGGCATGCTTGTGTCCCAGCCTGAAATTTTTCTCTTAATAACTGGGCAAAGGACAGCACTCCATCTTTTGTCTACCTGCAGCTGTCTTCCCAGACACAATGATATCTGAACAGATATCAAATCTGCTCAGATGTCGTGGTGTATCAGATATCTGCTCCAACAAATGCAGTGTATTCACTGCAGAGCTGCATGTTGTTGAGCTAGCCTTGTAGAAACTTGTAGGATCATGTAGAAACTATCCACCACCAAAAATGTGTTATTTATAGTGATACTCACAGTTAATTGCAGGCCTTATCATCAATGAGGTTCAACCCTCATCCAGTCCTGTCCCAGATACAGCAGAAACTGCACCTCCTTTCTCAATCTGAATTTGATATTCGTTTCTGCTGAATCCCCAGTCACATTGGGATCTTAGGAAATGATTTGGCAGACACTGCAGCCAAATCAGTGACCCTTTCTAACTCTTGCCTGTTAGTCCTTTATACAGACTACAGGCAATTAATACAAAAGAAATTGGTCTCCCAGTAGCAACACTCGTGGCATGGGCTGGCTGCAAACAAGTTATATGAAATTAAGCCTGTAATTTAACATTGGCAGTCTAGTCTGCACAGGAACCATAAAGAGGAAGTTGTTCTATCTCGGCTCCACGTAGGACATTGTCACTTGATGCATTGCAACCTACTGAGGACAGACAATCGTCCTATTTATAGAAATTGTGACACTGTTTTAATAATGATCGTCGTTTGTCTTTTACCCATCGTCTGAGCCTTATGCACTCAGACAGATTTTATTGGATGATGACAACGTGTCAGATATATTTAAGTTTTTACAACATATTAATTTATACAATTTTATCTAGAATGTTTTATTGTTTTATGCTCAATAACTGTTTTATATTATATACTTTTTTATATTTTTTACCTCTTTGACTTGGCACATTACAGCCTCTGGTGCTGATATGCCATAAAATCCTGAAACAAACAAACATGCATGGCTAAGAAATAAGACTCTGGCCTGAATATCTTATACCTATCTAGTTTATTAGGACCGTGAAAGTTTGGGTAATAGCAGCAATCTGTATAAAAATGCATAAATCAAAGAGGCTACATGGTGTGTGTGTGTGTGTGTGTGTGTGTGTGTGTGTGTGTGTGTGTGTGTGTGTGTGTGTGTGTGTGTGTGTGTGTGTGTGTGAAGGAAAACATAAAACTGTGTGACCCAACTAGTGCTCAAATGCATTCACTTTACTGAGGAACAGACAGGATCTCGCAGGCTTCCACAGAGGTATGATTTTTGAGTGGACTTTAGCATGTTAAGCAGAGAGAAAGCTGCACTTTTAATGTCCAGAGACAAGTTTCTTGAAAGTCTTTACTGAATAGAAAAATGCCCAAGAAACATCTATGAACAATACAACTGCAGCTGAAAATGTAAAGTAACAGAGCAATGTGTTCAACATCATGAGTGGATTGTCATGTACAATCATCAATATATAGAATAATTAACTTCTGTATTTAACAAACATCACAAGGCGTCGGTAGCCATATCATGTGAAGGATCCTTCAAATATTGCACTATGGGCATAGGAGACCTTCGGAGAAGCTTCTGAACTTTTGACAATGAACCGGTGTGTTCGATACACCATCGGGAGAAGACGTGTTCGAAGCTCCTCGAAGCTCTTGGAACAGAGAAGTTTTTCCTGATTTATTAGCTTAAATTGTCATATTAACTTATTTTCTAGAGTAGCTTTATATTCCTAGTTACGATACTTAGTTTAAAGTTTAACTTAGACAGAGATTTTGTAGGTATTACTTAGTATCGGTAACGGTATCAAATCCACGTGTTACAAATTGAACGAGAAGTCTTTTTTTTAACCAAATTTAGTCGATTTATTAACCAATTGTTATATCAAATTATCTTCTATAAGTAGATTATAGACCTAGTGAGGATCCTTAGTTTATTCTAAATTGAGATAGCGAGATTTGGAAGCTAATCAATACTTACGAGTCCGTAGAAGTACCGTTCGAGAATTCCCGCCATTTTTACACGATAGCATAAGCTTAGTGTAGTATAGTGCCAATATCATACAATTAAATTGACAATATAATATAATATTGTCAATTAATCAGTAAATCTATTAATCTTGATAAACTTTATTGTCGATTAAATTGTATTTTTAACTCTATATATTTATAACGACTTAATCGTAACAAATAATTAATACATAACTATAGTGGTACACGTGATACGGAAGTTGTATAAAGGGAACTCGTAGAAAACACTAGATACCGAAAAAAAAAATAAAAAATAAAAAATAACATAACTGTTTTTGGATATAACTTAAGGATTTAATTTTTGTTTTGAAATTTTATTGAATTAAATCGGAATCATGACTCTGACCAGAGCAGCAAAGCAAAAGGCTCAAGCTAATGGGAGTGCTGTGGTTCAGGGGAGAACTGAGGGGGGCAGTTGCCCTCTGAATCACAGTCTTTTAAAATGCACTGTTTGCTTGATGTTTGCGGAGCAGTCGGGTACGGGACATGATGCTGCCAAGGGGGATGTCTTTGTGTGTGCACGATGTAAGGAGTGCAAGGAAATCAGGCGACAACTCAGCGTTGTTATGGGCCTTTATGAGAGCTTGAAGGACAGGGTGGATGCCCTCGAAGGAAATAAATTGAGGGGCCCATCAGGCTCTCAGCTGCCCACATCAATGCCAGAGCTTGCACTTGGTCATCAGGCAACACAGAGGCAGCCCCCTAGGCAGAATGCGCTGGTCCCACAGGAACTAGTAGTTGTTGGTGACTCTATTGTCAGGGAAACGGAGAACATGCTTTGTAAAAAGGATAGGTGGAATAGGACCAGGGTATGTCTGCCAGGGGCAAAGATTGATGACGTTGTAGAGCAGATATCATCTTTTAAGGGCACAAAAGGTGATATAGTTGTACACGTTGGCACTAATGACATTAAGAGTAGGAGACCGGCGGAATTACTTAGCAAGTACAGGTCACTGTTGAAAAAAAGCCGTGAATTAGGGTTGAATTTGAAAGTGTCTGCAATTCTGCCCAGACACGATAGGAGAGAGTATATGAGAGCCTTGTCGATCAATTCGGCCCTGGAGGGATTGTGCAAGGCTCAAGGGGTAGAATTTTTTTTCAGCCTGGACTGTACTTGTTAACAGGAGAGATTGCTTCTACAGGGATGGGATACACTTAAATAGAAAGGGTGCAAGAATTTTTGCTGATGCTGTCGAGGCAGTGTTAGGTGGGTCGGAAAACTGCTAGTTGGGGGGGATACAAGGACTAATAGATTAACAGTAGCCACTGGCAGAGGTGGAAGTGATTCTTGCACTGCTTCTATTGAAATGAGCAGAAGCCTGAAAAACAAGATTCAGGATATTTCAGAGACTGCTGGGAGTCATTGCGGTACAAGTAAACACATTGGTTTTGTTAGGGTAGCTAAGAATAGAAACAGGTGCATGTATACCTGCGTGTACACCAATGCTAGGAGTTTGGTAAATAAATTTGATGAATTTGAGGTATTGCTCAAAACATCAAGGCAGATATTGTTGGGATATCAGAGACGTGGTGTCACACAGATATAAGTAATGCGGAACTGGAATTTGGGAAATACAATGTGTATAGAAAGGATAGACAGGACAGGAGGGGAGGAGGGGTTATGCTATTAGTTAAGAAACACATAAAGTCCAAGGAAGAGAAGCCAGTCGACATCGATGGACAGGGCAGTGTCGAGTCAGTTTGGTGTGACATAAGCATAGGGGAATCAAAATTGCGAGTAGGAGTGTGCTATAGGCCTAATGACTCTGATGGGTATAATAAGATATTGTACAGGGAAATAGAGTGGGCCAGTAAATCAGAGAGTCTTATAATGGGGGATTTTAATTTCCCAGATATTGACTGGAATTTGTGGGTTGGTCACTCGCGCACTAGCAAGGCTTTTGTGGATTTATTGGATGATTGTTTTCTACATCAGTATGTTCGTGAGGCAACAAGAGTTAGCAATACTCTTGATCTGATTATCAGTAGTGATTCTTCATGCATTAAGAATCTGCAGATAAATGAACCACTAGGTGGCAGTGATCACAGTGTGTTGAAGTGGGATTTACTCAAGGAGGTAACTACCATCAGAGGTAAAGGGAAGGGTTTTTGTTTTCGTAAAGGCGACTATGATGGTCTGAGACAGTATTTAAATTCTATACAGTGGGACCAACTGATGATGTTACCAACAGCAAACTCAAAATGGGAAGCATTCAAGGAACTAATCTTGGAAGCTACCAGGCTTTACATACCAACTAAGAAATATTGTTCAAGGTTTAGGCCTAAATGGTTGTCAGATGAACTAATGAGACAGGTGGCAGAGAAGAAAAATGCATGGGATACATACAAATTAATGGGTGACATGGAAGCCTATGATAGATATAAGTTGGTCTGTAACCAAGTCACAAAGGAGATTAGGCAGGCAAAGGCAGACTACGAAAAATCCTTGGCAAAGGATGCAAAGAAAAAACAGAAAAGAGTTCTTTACATATTTAAACTCAAGAAGGAAAGGGATGAATCAGATTGGTCCACTGGATATTGATGGTTCAACAGTTGAGGATCCTGCTCAGGTGGCTAACAATCTAAACGAGTATTTTGCATCTACATTCACGCATGAGGAGTTATTCAGGAAGGAGAATGATGTAGGTAAAGTAAACATTGGCAGTGAGCTGGATGATTTTGTAATAACTGAGAAGAAAGTGGAGGAGAGATTGTTGAGGATAAACATAAAAAAGGCACCTGGGGTGGATGGGATCTATCCAGTTATATTAAAGGAGGCAGCAAAGGAAGTAAGCAAAACCCTAGCCATAATTATGAGAGCTTCTTTGGACTCAGGGGAGGTACCCATAGACTGGAGATGTGCAAATGTAACCCCAATTCACAAAGGAGGATCAAAGGCTGACACAAGTAATTATAGACCTGTTAGTTTAACTTCTGTTCCAGGTAAATTAATGGAGGCACTGGTTAAAGAAGCACTGCAGGATCATCTAGACAAGAATTCAGTTATAGCTCAGACGCAGCATGGTTTTGTTAAGGGCAGGTCTTGCCTGACCAATTTGATTGGATACTATGATGTAGTCACAAAAGAACTGGATGCAGGGAATAACTTTGATATTATATATTTGGATCTTAGAAAGGCTTTTGATACTGTTGCACATGGAAGACTGCTGCACAAATTGGAGCAGTGTGGCATTGGAGGCAAATTGCTGCTATGGATAAGGGGATGGTTGAGTGGCAGAAGACAGAGAGTGGTAATCAATGGACACTGCTCAACGTGGACTAATGTTATTAGTGGAGTTCCTCAGGGTTCAGTGTTGGGTCCGTTGTTGTTTTCGGTGTTTATGAATGATATTGATGATGGGATATCAAGTTTAATGTCCAAGTTTGCAGATGATACAAAGGTTGGCAGGGTTGTTAAGGACACTACTGACGCTATGCTGCTGCAACAGGATCTGGAAAGGTTGAACAGATCGGCTGAGAGGTGGCAAATGAAGTTTAACATTGACAAATGTAAAGTACTACATATGGGAAACAGTAACCCCAGAGCAACGTAACAACTCTGCGGTACTACACTGACAGTGGTGGAGAGTGAAAAGGACCTGGGGGTAATTGTGCAGGCAGATATGAAGTTCTCTGAGCAGTGCAGACGGGCTGCAAGAGTAGCTCATGGTGTCTTGTCAATGATATACAGGAATTTTTCTAGCAGGGATAAGGAGGTGATTATTCCCTTGTATAAGGCAATGGTTAGGCCACATCTTGAGTACAGTATACAGGTCTGGAGGCCTCATTTCAAGAAGGATGTAGAGCTGCTGGAACGGGTACAGAGAAGGGCAACAAGATTAGTGAATGGAACAAAGGGTTGCTCTTACGAAGAAAGGCTTAAGTTTTGCAAATTACAGAGTCTGGAGACTAGGCACCGGCGAGGTGATCTGATAGAGGTGTATAAGGCTTTGAATGGTTTGAGCATGCTCAATGCCAATGGGATTCTTCATCTTGCTTCAGAATAATCACCTCAGAGGGCATAAATTCAAATTGAGGAAGGACGGATGTCGGATAGATGTGCGGAAATTTGCCTTTTGCCAGCGGGTGGTTGGTTGGTGGAACCGACTTCCATCACTTGTTGTTGAAGTTGATAGCCTAAACAAATTTAAAGCTCAACTGGACAGGTATTTCGAACGAACGGAGGGGTGAAATGGGAGTGGTGTGTGTTTTTTTTTTTTTTTTTTTTTTTTTTTTTTTTGTTGGCTGATGCTGAATAAGCTTGCTTTCTTGCATCATATGCCTCTACTATTGCTAATGCTAATGCTAACTTGAACACTAGCCAGAAAATATGATGGCACTGGAGCCAAGAGCACAAAGGATGGACATAGGACCTAAAGTCATGTAGCCAGTGGATCTTATATGCTTATCAGGACTGATGGAAGGGTGCACTTGTGGAGGAAAGCATTGAAGGCACTGAAACCATCCTGTTGTGTTCCATTAGTACAGGATATTGGAGGAACCTGTTCGGTGATAATTTAATGTTGTGGATCATGTTTTCTTGGTATATCAGTTGTCAAACTATCCTTGATCCTAGTGGGGAAGGTGGGGGGGGGGATGCCATGAATGCCAGAGCATATCTGAACCTAGTTGTGTATCAGGTGCACCCTGCAATGTTGAATGTTTATTCTTGTGGACAGAAATAATTTCAGAATCACAGTACAGCTGTCCACCATGCTAAACATGTGCAAAAAAGGTATTTGAGGAACATGAGAAAGATTTCAACTATCTTTTCTGGCCAATCCAATCTCAATCTAAGTTCTATTAAGCATATATGAAAACTGAAAAGGCTTGTTCATCAGTGCAGTCCTCTGCCCACATCACTCCAAGAATTGAGTACAGTTTTGTTAAAAGAATGATCCAATATTCCTCATGTCACTTTTCAGTTCCTTGTTGATTCCATGCCTTGCTGTGTCAAAATAGTCATTCAGACCAATAGTGGTCTTAAATGCTATTAGCTTATGGTGCTAATAAAGTGGTTAGGCAGTGTATACTAAATTCGTATTGGTTTATTTCAATAGAATAAACAATATTACTTTGTTTCTAATTTTGCCTCATATTGGACATGACTATTACTAATCTTCCATAGTTAAGGTATTTCCCCTCGACGTGGGCACCTGTACGTGGTGAGGGGACCTCCCTGTGATGCTGCTGGACTTCCAGACTAGCATCTCTGGGATCTAACGCCCATACCTTGGTTCCAGGGTTACATCTTTTGGAATCCGGCATGTGCAGCCATGCGCCGCGACCCGTGGATTTCGGAAAGGGGGATCCTGGTGGTTGAGGGGCCCAGCCTTAATACACCACTTTGGCCCCTGCTTTGACAAGACGGGAGGTCCCGAAATGGCCCGACTGGGATAAATCGGCGGGTGGTTTTTTACTGCTAGGGTCAACTGCGTTCCAATGAGTCTCCCTCCCTTTGGTCCTGGGACGGGATAAAGACTTATTGGTAACGTGGGTATGGTGCTCCTAAGCGAACTCGGCGTTCCATTTGTGTACACAGTACCTGCTAGTTCATGAGTGGGCGTCCCCTCGTAGGGCTCCATGGTGGGTGAGATACTTAGGCATCAGACACTTTTTCTTTACTCTTATGAGTAACTTAAATTCTATTTCTTCTGGGGCCCCAACAAGGCCCCTACCTAACCGATCAGATGAGAATGACACCAATTCTGCCAAAAGAGCCAGAACTGAGGATAAATCACCATTTATAACACCGCTTTTCCTCATTCTCCATTCCACCGGAGAGCAGTCAATTGGGAAGATGTCACTCTTCTTCATCCAGAAAGGATTAGAAGGGTTGGCAGGATCACCAAAATCTGTAAAGCGGCTGCGTTCTGGCGATCTTTTACTCGAAGCTTTAAATACAAAGCAAGCAGAAAGAATATTAAACGCGACATCCATAGGGGGAATACCAATCAATGTAACACCCCACAAAACTTTGAACTCTTCACATGGTGTCATTTCACAGTGGAATCTTCTTCATGTCTCTGAAGAAGAGATCTGCTCTGAACTAAAAGACCAAGGAGTGACAGCTGTCAAGAGAATATCAATGCGGAAGGAAGGGAATCTCGTCCCTACCCGAGTTCTCATCCTAACATTTAACACTCCACGGCCTCCTAGTTCCATCAAGGCAGGGTATTTAAACTGCCCAGTGAGGATCTATATTCCAAACCCACTGAGGTGTTTTAAATGCCAAAAATACGGCCACTCACAAACAGCTTGTCGTGGTAACCCTGCCTGTGTTCGATGTGGTGCAAAAGACCACGAGAGCAAGGAATGTTCAGCTTCTAAACCGATCTCTGTAAATTGCCAACAAGATCATCCTGCCTACTCCAGAGCATGCCAGCGGTGGAAGGATGAAAAAGATCCAAAAATTGAAAACTGAGCTGAATATCTCCTACCCAGAGGCTAGAAAACGCATTCAACCAATAAATAGTGGGAAGCCTTCATATGCCCAGAAGGTTTCTGCAAAGTGCACTATCAGTACACAAACTGAGAGTCATTCACACCGATTGCCCGCTATTTATTGAGTTCACAAAAGCCCACCAAAAAAATGCAGTCAGCTGCCACTCCTATATCCGTACCTCCTAATGCTCCACCACTACCAAAACCAAGTGGTAAAGAGCCAACAGTAATAACAGAAACAATGGATGTCCAGGACAAGGAGGTACCGGATGAATCAATCTTGGAACTCTTTGCGGAGGAAGAAATGGACACGGGACAGCGTCCATTCTTCCCCAAAAAAGATAAATCCAAGAGTGACAAAAGTAAGCCCTCAGCACCTCGGAAGCCGCCTGATGGACCCACCAAGCCAAAATAATGGCTAAATTCCTACAATGGAATTGTTGTGGATTCCGGCGAAATATTGATGACATCAAGGTCCTCCTGCAAAAGCACGAGCCAGTTTGCTTTTGCTTGCAGGAGACTTATCTAAAGGCAAACGATGATCCCACAATTCATAACATCACAATTTTTCGTAAGGATAGAATTGCGGATGGTCCTGCTCATGGAGGAGTGGCTATCCTTGTGGGCAACCAGACCCCAGTTCAGCCCTTGCTAATTACAACTAGCATAGAAGCTGTTGCAATTCGCCTCACAGTGGGGTTTTTTATTAACGGTCTGCTCTATTTATTTGCCACCTGGGACTGACATCTCCCAGGAAGACCTTGATGATCTTGTAACGCAGTTGCCTCCCCCTTAGGCGCCTCCGTAGCCAGGTGGGAAGGAGCAGCAGCGCGTAGCACACGCTTCTTGATTAGACCGGGGTTCGAGCCCGTCACCACCAAATACGGAGGATGCGGAAAGGTCAGGGAATGACCACCGCATATCCCGGAGCAATATGGCCTTAGTTGCTAATGCTCCTAAAAAAAAAAATCCAAAAAAAAAACCAAACCTCCCCCTTTCTTACTTCTCGGGGATTTTAATGGACATAACACCCTGTGAGGTAGTGCTAACATCAATGGAAGGGGACGAGTCATAGAGCATATGCTAAATGACAATGACCTTTCCCTTCTAAATATTGGAACAAACACCTTCTTCCACATGCCTACCCGTACTTTTTCTGCCATTGATCTCTCTATCTGCTCCCCTTCTCTACTCCCTTCGCTCACTTGGAAAGTGGAGGAGAATCCTTACGGAAGTGATCACTTCCCTGTGATAACCTCGTTATACAGTGGGAGACCGTGTCTTCCTTCCAGGTTACCACGGTGGAAGATTGATCAGGCTGACTGGTCTGCCTTCCAACATCAGGCAAATTTTGATCTCAGCACCATCAGTCAAGAGCCTATCAATGATGCAGTAACGTACATCACAGAAATTATCGTCCAAGCAGCTGCGAATGCTGTTCCAAAAACATCTGCCCGGTTTCCACCCTTTCCCAAACCTTGGTGGAATTCACAATGCACAGCAGCAAAAAAGGCTCAAAACAAAGTGTGGGGGATATTCCGCCGATATCCTACCACGATCAACCTTATAGCCTTTAAACGCTTACGAGCCAAAGCACGCTATATCCGCCGTCAGAGTCAAAAGGAATCATGGATCCGTTTTACATCATCCATTAACCAGTCAACCAACTCTAAGGTAGTCTGGGATAAAATCTAGAAAATGAAGGGAAAATATACATCCCACCCTTCTTCAGTTCTAGATTATAATGGATGCACTATTGCAGTTCCAACTGCAATAGCCAATTCCCTTGGGGAAACATTCTCTAACATCTCTGCAACATCATCGTATTCCCCAGAGTTCCTGGTCCTGAAACATAAACTCGAAAAACAGCCACTTAATTTTAAGTCTAAGAGCGCCTATTCCTACAACGGGGCATTCACTATGCAGGAACTGAAAAGAGCCCTTACTCTTTCCAAAGTGCTGTTGGACCAGATGGCATCCATTATGAAATGATTAAACATCTTTCACTAAAATCTATGGATTATCTGCTCTTTCTATATAACAGAATCTTTATTGAAGGGCAGTTTCCGGATTCCTGGCGCAAGGCAATCGTTCTTGCCTTTGTTAAGCCAGGAAAGGATCCAAACGTCACTACCAATTATCGTCCTATTGCTCTGACTAGCTATCTGTGCAAAATCCTGGAGAGAATGGTTAATTCTCGTTTAATATGGTACTTAGAATCAAATGACCTTCTCTCCAACATCCAGTGCAGCTTCCGAAGGAACCGGTCCACTTTGGACCATCTTATTAGACCGGAACCATCCATCCGGAATGCTTTCCTAACACGCGAACACTTGGTGTTAGTGTTCTTTGACATGGAGAAAGCGTATGACACAACTTGGAGATTTGGCATCTTAAAAGATCTGTATAGTCTTGGTCTTAGAGGGCAACTCCCCATTTTTATTAAAAACTTTTTAGCCAATCGATCTTTCCAAGTTCGTGTGGGATCCTCACTCTCTCGTTCCTTCAGCCAAGAGGAGGGAGTACCACAAGGATCAGTATTAAGTGTCACGCTTTTTGCCATCAAAGTAAATTCCATCACAGAACAACTTCCTCCAACTGTAAACAGTGCCCTCTATGTTGATGACTTTAGCATATTTTTTCAGTCATGCAACATGAGGGTTATTGAAAGACAACTGCAGAAAGCCATTGATCGCCTCAACTCCTGGGCACTTGCTAATGGCTTCAGGTTCTCGCCGGAGAAGACCGTTTGCGTACACTTTTGTCGTAAGCGTAATCTTCATCCTGAACCTGAATTAGGGCTCAGACAAAATGCTATTCCAGTAGCAGCGGACACAAAATTCTTGGGACTCGTATTCGATAAAAAGCTGACCTTTCTGGATCACATCCGTCAAATCCGCACAAAGTGCACAAGAGGGCTGAATATTCTGCGCTCTCTTTCCTCAACATCTTGGGGTGCGGATTGATGCACTCTACTATGCATCTATTGTGCTCTTGTACGATCCAGACTAGATTACGGGTCCCTGGTATACAATTCGGCCAGAGACAGTGTACTTTGATGGCTGGATCCTGTCCATCATCAGGCTCTCCGTATCGCTACTGGAGCATTTCGAACATCTCCTGTCCAGAGCTTATACGTTGAAGCAAACGAACCACCGTTATCACTTCGACGTAAGCAGTTGTCTCTAAAGTACCCCTTAAAACTGAAATCCCTGCCAGACCATCCTACATGGCCATTCGTTTTTGAGCCACGATGGGAAAATTTGTACAACACCCGTAAGACTGCCAATCGTCCTTTTGGTTTTCGTCTCCAAGAGCTACTCAAAGCAACCCCTTCCACCCTGGCATGCTCATGTTCCAAAATGTGACTTCTCCCTTAGAAATTGGGGAAAGTCGGACACTCCATCATCTGTCTACCTGCAGCTTTATTCAGCACACCGAGCTGAACATTCTGACTTCGCGCCAGTTTACACAGACGGTTCGAAGTCGGAATCATATGTGGGATCTGCTGCTGTCTTTACAGACAGCACTACATCAGAGCAGATTCCCTCTGATTGCAGCATATTTACTGTAGAGCTGCACGCTACAGAGTTAGCCTTGGATCACATTAGTAAATGCCAATACCAACGGTTCATTTTATATTCTGATTCTCTCAGCATTTTACAGGCTTTAATAACTGTGAGATATAATTCTCATCCAGTTCTGTCTAGCATTCAGCAGAAGATTCACTTCCTCCGTGAACGTGAATATGATATCCGCTTCTGCTGGATTCCTAGCCACGTTGGGTAGTGGAAATGATTTGGCTGACACCGCAGCCAAATCAGCAACTCCCAATAATAATCGCTGCCTGTTAGTCCCCTATACAGACTACAGGCAAATAATACACATGAAGATACATTCCCAATGGCAGGATTCGTGGAATAGACAGACTGCGAATAAATTATATCGTATAAAGCCTGTAATTGAACCGTGGCAGTCTAGTCTGCGCAGGAATCGTAAGGAGGAAGTTGTTCTTGCCCGGACCCACATAGGACATAGTCATTTGACTCATTCGTTTTTGCTGAGGGCTGATGGACCCTCCTATGTGTGAGTCCTGTGGCACAGTTTTATCCATGAGACACATTTTAATTGATTGTCCAGATTTTAGCAATATCCGTTTTACTGCTTTTAATCATCTGACTGAGCTGTATACACTCAGTCAGATTTTATCCTACAATGACAATGTGTCTGCTATTTTTAGCTTTTTGAAATCAATAAAAGTTTTTAATCGTATTTAAAATTTATATGTTATTGTTATTTCTTTTATTGATTTATCTTTTTTATATATTTGTTATTATATATCTGGACATGGTGGCCTAATTAATTAGGTCACTGAGATGTTAAATTTTTATATATTACCTGGTCTTGCCGCATTATAGCCTTAGTTGCTAATGCGCCAATAAAATCCAGATCAAATCAAAATCAAATCAGTTAAGTTATTTACATTGTAATACTTAATAAAAATCCAGGACAAATGCTTCAGACTGAAGGAAAATTTATAGACATATAAGTTAGTGCAAACTATACAGAGTAAATTAACTGAAGTTATACACTACTTTACATTGCTTAACTACAGATTTGCAGACACAATAATATGTATAACGTGCAATTTAGTCACCTCAACGTGGGCATCTGTACATAGTGATTGGACTTCCCAGTGATACTGTTGGCTTTCCACATTAGCAACATTGGAATCTAACACCAAGGTTACATCATTGGCATCTAGTATGTGCAACCATGCACCATGACCCATAAAAACTCAGAAAGGAGAATCCTGGTGGGTGAGGGGCCCAACCCAATTAAACCGCTTCGTCCCTGCTTTGACAAAAAAAGTTTTGGACTGGCACAACCAGGATCAATCGGCAAATTGTTTTTACTGCTAGTTCAACTATATTTTGATTGGTTCTCCATCATTTTGATTCTAGAAGTCTTGAGCGACTTATTGGAAATATGGGAATGATACTCAGTGGTTCCCAAACAGTGTTCCTTGGCACATTGGTGTGCTGCAACCCTTTTCAAATATATCATGAGATTAGGAAAAATTCCATTGAGTTCGATGGAAATCACTATTTCGGTGTGCCATTAATGTTCATCTTTTACCTTAAAGTGTGACTGGAGTGACAACAGATTGGAACCACTGCTCTAGGTGAACTTGGCATCCCATACCCATTACTTGCTATTTTGTGAGTGGGTATTGCCTCATAGGACTCTACTGTGGATGAAGTTCTTATGGCATCTGAAACTTCATTTTTTTACTCTTTTGAGTAATTCAAACTCTTCTTTAGGACCCCTACCTAACTGCCAAGATGATACCAGTAACACTGTGACAAAGAAACCCAGATCTCAGGACACACCATCAGTAACAACACTTTGTTATCTCAACAGGCAGTTGGGAAAGTGTGAACCTTTTTCCTTCAGAATATATTGGAATAGTTGGCTACCCAAATCGGTACAAATATTGGTTCTGGAGATCCTTTAGTAGAAGCATCATGCTTCAAGCATGCCTCAAAGCCATTTGAATAGGGGAAGTACCCATCACTCTTATTCCCCCCCCCCCCCCCCCCGAAACACTTAATTCATTAAGTATAATAGTGGAATTGGATCTTCTTTGTGTTTCTGAGGAAGAGCTGTACTAGAATAAAACATCAAGGCTTGATGGCTGTAAAACAAACATCAATGTGTAAGGATGAGAATTTTGTTCTTGCCTGAGTTCTCATCCTTATTCAACACCTAACAGGGTCCAAGTTCCATCAAGGCAGGCTACTTAAAATGCTCAATAAGGATTTATTTTCCAAATCAACTGAGGTGTTTTAAGTGCCACTCTCAGACAGCCTGTCTTAGCTCCTGTACATGTGCCCAATGCATTACCAAAGACCACAAGAGAGTGAAATGTTCAGCTCTGAAGGCAATTTGTACAAATTGCCAAGAACACCTTGCATACACTTGAGCATGCCAGTGGTGGAAGGAAGAGAAATTCAGAAACAGAAAATGGAACTGAACATTTCCTGTCAACAGGCAAGTAAATGTGTTCAACTAAATAATGGCATGCCTTCATATGACCAGAAATCTTCTGGGAAGTGATACCATCAGGACACACACAGAAATGACCATACCCATCGGACTCATTTACACTAATTTGGTATAACCAACTCAAAAGAATCAGTCAGATGCCACACCTATATCAATACCACTTGCTGCCTCATTTGCCAAAATTGAATCACAAGAAAAGGTTACAAAAATTGCCCCTTCTGAATCGCAAGAACAAATGGACATAGAGGTCGAGGGAACAGAAGACTTAGTATGGGACTTTTTTTTTTTTCAAAGGAACAAATGGACGTCCATAATTCCCAAAAATTCAAGTCTGAGAAAAGCAAGCTATTAGCCCTTTGGAAGTCCACAAATGGATCTAACTAATCTAAATAATGGCCATATTTAGGTTAGTTGGATCTAATCTAAATATGGCCATTATTTAGATTAGATCCATTGAAATGGTGATGAAATCAAGGCCCTCCTGCATAAGTATGAACCAACTTGCTTTTTCTTTTTCTGGAACAGTATCAAAAGATTTTCTAAAATCTTAACGTACGATGTCAAAATTACTCTGCATCCAGTCTTTGTTACTGCATTATAGTATCTGATTAGATTTGTCAGACCAGGTCATCCCTTAAAAAATCCATGTTGTGACTGAATTTCTCCTCTTCCATTTTCCTCTCATTTATCACAAAATCATTCAGCTCACTGTTAGAGTTTGATAAACTTCTGGCATCCCCAGGGGTTTGTTTGTTTGTTTTGTTTTAGGAGCATTAGCAACTAAGGCCATATTGCTCCGGGAATATGCGGTGGTCATTCCCTGACCTTTCCACATCCTCCGTATTTGGTGGTGACGAGTTCGAACCCCGGTCTAATCAAGAAGCGTGTGCTATGCACTGTTGCTCCTTCCCACCTGGCTACGGAGGCGCCGTGGTCCCCAGGGGTGGGCCATCTCGAGGGTGTAAGGGGTGCACTGCACCCAGGCGCCAACATTCAAGGGGTGCCAAATTACAATTGGCATTTGGGCACCATGTACCCTAGGAATGCCCCTGGGCATCCATTTCCCTAAAGAATCCTCATGTGTTAGTAGGTGCAAAATATCTATTCAGCCAATCAGAAATCTGAGCTCATCAACAGCTAAACCAGCGATATCAAGTAGACCAATGAGATTCAACCCCTTCTTTCTACTGTTAATATAAGTAAAGAAGTCTTTGCTGCATTTCTTGGCTTTCTTTGCCAGACTTCTCGTTATCTACCTTCACTTGCCTAACCTCCTTTGTGATTTGGTTGTAGACTACTTTATATCATCCGATAATTAATATCCGTCTCATATACTTTTCTTCTCTGCTACGTGTCTCAACAGTTCATCTGACATCCATATCTGTTCAAGGCTTAGACCTAAGTATAAGCCTTAAACGGTATTTCTTAGATGTATGAGAAGCCTAGCTTCTATGGTTATTTCCATGAATGCTTCCCATTTAAAATTTGTTGTTGGTAACATCATTAGTTGGTCCCACTGTACAGAATTTAAAAACTGGCTGAGACCTCTGTAGTCCCCTTTATGAAAGGAAAAATCCTTCCTATTTACCCTTGATGGTAGTTAGATCTTTAAGTAAATCCCACATTAATACATTGTGATCACTGCCATCTAGTGGTTCTTTTAATAAACAGATCAAGATTATTGATTTCTCTTGTTGTCTCTCTAACATGCTGATGTAGAAAACAGTCATCCAATAAATCCACATAAATATTGCTAGTGTGAGAGTGACCAACCCACAAGTTCCAGTCAGTATCTGAGAAGTTAAATCTGCCCCCCCCCATTATAAGACATGCTTGCTTGTGGCAAAGGATGATGATGTTTTAGAGCAATTATCATTGTTTAAGGCAAAAATGGTGATAGTGTTGCACATGTTGGCATTAATAATATTAGGAGCGTGAGATCTGAGCATTTGCTTAACAAGTATAGGGAAATGCTAAAAAAAAAAAACAAAAAAACTTGAGTTAGGATTAAATTTAAAAGCGTTTGCAATTTTATCTAGAAACAATAGAGTTCATGATGATATTTCAAATGTCATTCAATTTGGCACAGGCGAGACTGTGTAAGGCGCATAGGGTAGAATTTTTCTCATTGGTCTGTACTTGTTACCAGGAGAGAGTTGCTGAAAAACCGAGTAGAGGCACATGATGCAAGAAAGCAAGCTTATATAGCATCAGCCAAAAAAACCTCATTTCACCCATCCACTTGCTCCAAATGTTTGTCTAGTTCTGCCTGGAATCTATTTAAGCTATCAACTTCTACAATAGATGGAAGTTTTTTTTCCAACAATCAACCACCCACTGGCTAAAGGCAAACTTCTGCAAATCTATCCTACATCTCTTTCCTCAATTTGAATTTATGCCCTCTCAGGCGATTATTCTGAGCAAGAGGAAGAATCCCATCAGCATTGAGCATGCTCAAGCCATTCAAGGCTTTATACACCTTAAGTTGCAAAACTTAAGCCTTTCTTCGTAAGAGCAACCCTTTGTTCCATTCACTAATCTTGTTGTCCTTCTCTATACTCTTTCCAGCAGCTCTAAATCCTTCTTAAAATGAGGCCTCCAGGCCTGTATACATTACTCAAGGTGTGGCCTGACCATTGCATTATACAAAGGGATAATCACCTCCTTATCCCTACTAGAAAAATTCCTGTATGTCATTGACAAGACACCATGAGCTATTCTTGCAGACCTTTTGCACTGCTCAGAAAACTTCATATCTGCCTGCACAATTACCCCCAGGTCCTTTTCATTCTCTACCACTATCAGTGTAGTACCACAGAGTTGATACGTTACTCTGGAGTTACTGTTTCCCATATGCAGTACTTTACATTTGTTAATGTTAAACTTCAGTTGCCACCTCTCAGCCCATCTGCTCAACTTTTCTAGATCTTGTTGCAGCAGCATACTGTCATTAGAGTTATTAACAACCCTGCTGACCTTCATATTGTCTGCAAACTTGGACATTAAGCCTGATATACCATCATCAATATCATTAATAAATACAGAAAACAACAATGGACCCAACACTGCACCCTGGGGAACTCCACTAATAACAAACTTTAGTCCACAAAGAACAGTGTCTATTGATTAACACTCTCTGTGGTAATCAATGGACTGTATTGAAGACAGCAAAAAAATAGGCAAGCAAACTTTTAACCATAATTATGAGAGCATCTTTGGGTTCAGGGAAGGTCCCTATGGACTGGAGATGTGCACATGTATTCCCAATTCACCAAGGAGGATCAAAGAGTGACCTGATTAATTAGAGACCTGTTAGCTAACTTTTATTCCAGTGAAAATTATAGAGTCACTGATTAAAGAAATAACGCAGGACTATCTAGATAGGAGTGCAGGTATACTTCAGTCACAGCATGGGATTGTTAAAGGGAGTTCTTATCTGGCCAATTTGATTAAATACTATGATGCAGTGACAAAGGAACTGGATGCAAAAAATTAATATCATATACAGGCAACCCTCATATTAACATGGTAGTTAGGTTCCTCTAAAATCTTTTGTAGTGCAAAACCGTGTTATATGGGACTAAGAACCAGTACAAAAAAGGGGGGTTTACTTTCCAAGACCTAACAAAAATGCACCATTCTAGATTTCTTGTATCTTTTTCTCTCTTTAAAAAATCAGTAATTTGGGTTTGTTTGCTTTTGCTTAATAGATCTTGGTAATTTCATCATATGGAACTAAGCATTTTTGAAGCTCCCTTTTGAACATTGGGTTCCTTTCAGTCAACGAATTTGAATTCAAAAAATAGATGCTAATTGCTCAGCTAACTTTATGCCTTTCCACATACTTTTTAGTGTACAATTTGTAAGTTCAGAATTTTAATTTTTGCTATCATCCTCTGAATTGGTTTGATTTGCCTCCGATGCCATTTCAACCAAATCTATTTCGTGAGCCTCGTTTTCTACCAGTAATTCTTGAACATCTTCAATAATCATATCGTTTTTTTTTTTTTTTTTTTTAAGAGTATCGGCGACTGAGGCTATATTGCTCTGTATGTTCGAATTGTGTGTTCTGAGGTTGATTTTCTATTTTTCAGACAAAACCCAAGTTTCAGGGGGGAAAAATCATGGTACCCTCGCTTGAGACTGACCAACTCAGCCATGTTTTACCCTCGCTTGAGACTCACCAACTCAGCCATGTTGTGAAAAAGACCCATAAAAATTCCTCCTGTCATCAACGGGATTCAAACTTAGGTCTTTTCCACCCGATGTGGGAATGACGACAATTCTACTAACTGCACTACCCACGAGGGCTTCAGTAGTCATATCATCAAAACCTCCTCCTCCTCCTATGAACTTAGCAAGTTCTACTATCGCACAGATTCTGTTTTCTGTTGATTGGACCATATTTCATGACTCAGGCCATGCATTTTCCCAACTTGCTCTTAATTTTGACAGTTTTACTTCTTTGAGCAATAAAGCTATGATTTCGATACAGTCCACAATTGAAAATTATTTCCATGCCTCCATCGCTTCAATTTTCCATCAGTTCGGAATCAATTTTTTCCAAAACCATTGTAACAGTTTTCTGGTGTAATGAGTTTCAAAGGTAGATATAATGCCTTGATCTAATTAAAGTTGTACTAGGTGTAGGAACATTAGTTGTACTAGCGGTATGAGTAGTGAGTCATACTCATACCGCTAGTACAACTTACAAAATCACTAGCCAAATCCAAAAAAATAAGCCAACGAATGCTACTAATCCGATTTAATATATTTGCGAAACACAAATTAATATGTCAATCAAAAGTACAATAAAATTCCTAAGAAAAACTTGGCGTTAGCTGGAGCTCAAGAAGGCTGCGTCTTCACATGTATAGTCTCGTCCCAGGCTCCCTAGCATTTGTGTATGTACCATACACCCGTTCTTACTCTTAGTTACCCTAACATAGCCCATATATTTATTTGTTTCATGGTGACTCCCAGCCATTCTTGAAATCCCGAGCAACTTGCTTTCTAGGCTACTGCTTGTTCCAATGGAAGCAGTGTGAGAATCACTTCCACCTCTGCCTGTGGCTACTGTTAATCTATTAGTTTGAATCCCTCTCCCAGCTACCAGTTTTCCAACCCACCTAGCACTGCCTTGATAGCATCAGCAAATATTCTTGCACCCTTTCTATTTAAGTGTATCCCATCCCTGTAAAGCAGTGTCTCCTGTTAACAAGCACAAACCATGCTGAAAAAAAAATTCTATCCCCATTAGCCTTGCACAGTCTCTCCAGGGCCAAATTGATTGACAAGGCCGTCATCATATACTTCCTCCTATCATGTCTGGGCAGAATTGCAGATACTCAAATTTAATCTGAACTCACGACTTTTTTTTTAACATTGACCTGTACTTGTTAAGTAATTCCACAGATCTCCTACTCTTAATGTCATTAGTGCCAACGTGTACAACAATATCACGTTTTGTGCCCTTAAAAGATATCTGCTCTACAATGTCATCAACTCTTGCCCCTGGTCTTGTTCCACCTATCCTTTTTTCACAAAATATTTCCCAGTTTCCCTGACAATTCATCGAAAACTAGTTCCTGTGGGACTAGCGCATAGTGCCTTGGGGATTGCCGCTGTGTTGCCTGATGATCAGTTGTAAGCTCTGGCATTGATGTGGGCAGCTGAGAGCTTGATGGGCCCCCAATTTAAATACTTCAAGGGTATCTTCCTGTTCTTCTCGTGAAGGCCCATAACAACCAGCACCTAACTTCCTCACACACCTTACATTGAGCACACACACACACACACAGACATCTCCCTTGGCAATATCATATCCTGTTCCTTATAGCTCCACAAACATCAAACAAGCAGTAAATTTCAAAAGGCTGTGATTTAGAGGACAACCCCCCCCCCTCTCAGTTCTCCCTCAAGCCATAGCACTCCCACTACCTTGAGCCTTTTGCTTTGCTGCCCTGGCCTTAGGCATGATTTCGATTCAATTTCAATACAGTTAGAAATACTACACTAAACTTATATCTCAATTCGGTAATAACACTATATATATATATATATTTCGGTATCAAGCTTATATGTTTGCTTTACCCTATATCAAGTTTAAGTTATATACATTAAGTTAGAATGTTACATTTGTAAATTCTAAGTAGTTATAATAGATAATAAATTTAACTATCTATTGCCAATCTACATGATTCAAACTATTACATGAGCTATTTGCAATATACTCTATCTATGCCAAATCGCCGATTCTAAAAGCTCTACGAATATTAATGTCATATGTTACAGACTGTGATAAAGTTAAATTACTAAAACACATAAGTAGTGCTATAAGTTATAGTTTATAATCCTCTTCTGATATTGATTACACTGTTACAAGACACGTAGGACCTTCCAGTATCTGCTATATCAATACGAAAAACAATGGCGGAAAAATTCGAACCCCTATCGATATAATACCGGCAGAAGTCTACTACAAAGGCCAAGTAAAGAATAAATACACCAAAATAATCAGAAAATCACAAAAATATACTACACTACTAAATAAACATCAAAAGTTAGAGAAAAACAATTTCAAATCAATAAATAAAATTCCACTTAGCAGCTTGTGAAACACATGTGGCTTCCATGGCCTCAAATTTGTTAGAGATGGGTCATTAATTAACCTAACTGCCATCTTTGAATGAAATGTAGAAGCCTGGGAGAGGTTTTAGGGAAAACGTCCCAGATGTGAGAACAATATTCCATGGTAGAGCTGATTTGTGAATTGTACAGAGTGAGCAGCTGTTTGGAAGTAAAGTAATGCTGACAGCAAAAGAGTAAACTCAGTTTTTTAGATGCAGAGGAAGCAATATCTGTACTAGACTGTTAAACTTTGTAGTATGCACTAGAAAATTTAATGATAAAACTAGGGATGCCATCACTGCTATCAAGGCATAGTTGGTTTATTATCTAGTGCACTGTATTCTTATTTACAAGCTGGTTAATCAGCACGTCTTGATTAAGAGGTACTTCGTGTTGCACTCAATTGGCTTGTAAGAAATGAATTCTTGTCTGTGCTGCATATCTTCAGCACAGATGACAGAATCACTTCTTTCCATATTGAACTTTATCCATTCTAAAACCTGATCATGCTGTAAGGTAGTTGTTGCTTTTGTAGGACGTGTCCTTTTATTGTTTTTTCAGCCTGAATATTAAATAATTTCTGTACAATTGGTTTGTTTAAATTGAAATAATGCTCTGCTCATTTTATATTTAATGTGTTCTGGAGAAGTTCCATATTTTGGCCACTGCTTGCGGTATTTTTGTTTACTTTTCAAGTTACTTTTAGGTGGGATTTCAACCAAGGTTTGGAATGAGAAGATAGTATTACAAGTTTGGATAGCCACTGTTTTGTTAGTTGATTGATCAATTTTATTAGAAGAATGGTGGCATCCTGTATGAGAGAATCCAGTGGGCAATATTTTAAGAGCTGCAAAAACTTTTCTTTCTGAAGGAAAGAAAAGTTTCGTAAGAATATTGATGATATTCTTTTAGTGATTTCTGAAGTGGGGTGAGACTGTAATAAACTGCTGCTTGCAGCTATATGCTTCTGTGAAAATGTTTAAATGCAAATGTGGAATATAAATATTATAAATTTGTAGCACTGTATCTTTAAATTGGATTAGCATTAGTAGAGGCATTTGATGCAAGAAAGCAAACTTATGCAGCATCAGCCAAAAAAATAAAAAAATAAATAAATAAAAAATAACCACTTCCACTTCACCCCTCTGTTCATTCAAAATACCTGTCCAGCTGAGCCTTAAACTTATTTAGGCTATCAACTTCCACAACAAGGGATGGAAGTCTATTCCAGCAACCAACCACCCGCTGGCTAAAGGCAAATTTCCTCATGTCTATCCTACATCTTTCTTTCCTCAATTTGAATTTATGCCCTCTCAGGTGATTATTCTGAGCAAGAGAAAGAATCCCATCAGAATTGAGCATGCTCAAACCATTCAAAGCTTTATACACCTCTATCAGATCACCTCGCCGGTGCCTAGTCTCCAGACACTGTAATTTGCAAAACGTAAGCCTTTCTTCGTAAGAGCATCCCTTTGTTCCATTCACTAATCTTGTTGCCCTTCTCTGTACTCGTTCCAGCATCTCTACATCCTTCTTGAAATGAGGCCTCCAGACCTGTATACAATACTCTAGGTGCAGTCTGACCATTGCCTTATACAAGGGAATAATCACCTCCTTATCCCTGCTAGAAAAATTCCTATATATCATTGGCAATACACCACGAGCTACTCTTGCAGCCCGTCTGCACTGCTCAGAAAACTTCATATCTGCCTGCACAACCACCCCCAGGTCCCTTTCATTCTCTACCACTGTCAGTGTAGTACCACAGAGTTGATACGTTGTTCTGGGGTTGCTGTTTCCCATATGTAGTACTTTACATTTATCAATGTTAGACTTCATTTGCCACCTCTCAGCCCATCTGCTCAATCTTTCCAGATCCTGTTGCAGTAGCATAGTGTCAGTAGTGTCCTTGGCAACCCTGCCAACCTTCGTATCATCTGCAAACTTGGACATTAAGCTTTATATACCATCACCAATATCATTTATAAATACAGAAAACAATAATGGACCCAATACTGAACCCTGAGGGACTCCACTAATAGAATTAGTCCACGATGAGCAGTGTCCATTGATTACCACTCTCTGTCTTCTCCCCCTCGTCCACCCCTTTATCCACAGCAGCAATTTGCCTCCAATGCCACACTGCTCCAATTTGTGCAGCAGTCTTCCACGTGCAACAGTATCAAAAGCCTTTCTAAGATCCAAGTATATAATATCAAAGATATTCCCTGCATCCAGTTCCTTTGTGACTGCATCATAGTATCCAATCAAATTGGTCAGGCAAGACTTCTCCTTAACAAAACCATGCTGTGTCTGAACTATAACTGGTCTTGTCTAGATGATCCTGCAGTGCTTCTTTAACCAGTGCCTCCATTAATTTTCCAGGAACAGAAGTTAAACTAACAGGGTTCAGTATTGGGTCCATTATTGTTTTCTGTATTTATAAATGATATTGATGATGGTATATAAAGCTTAATGTCCAAGTTTGCAGATGATACGAAGGTATCATCTGCAAACTTGGGTCACAAACTTGTGAGGTCACATTTGCATATCTCCAGTCCATGGGTACTTCCCCTGAGTCCAAGGAAGCTCTCATAATTATGGCTAAGGGTTTGCTTGCTTCCTTTGCTGCTTCCTTTAATATAACTGGATAGATCCCATCCACCCCAGGTGCCTTTCTTGTATTTATCTTCAACAATTTCTCCTCCACTTTACTCTCAGTTATTACAAGATTCTCTAGCTTATTGCCAGAGTTGAATACACCTCTGGCATTCCCCTCGCTGAATAACTCCTCATGTGTGAATGTCGATGCAAAATATTCATTCAGTTTGTTAGCTACCTGAGCAGGATCATCAACAGTTGACCCATCGATATCAAGTGGACCAATCTGATTCATCCCCTTCCTTCTAGAGTTTACATAAGTAAAGAACTCTTTGCTGTTTTTCTTTGCATCCCTTGCCAAAGATTTCTCGTAATCTGCCTTCGCCTGCCTAACCTCCTTTGTAACTTGGTTACAGATCAACTTGTATCTATCATAGGCTTCTGTGTCACATGTTAATTTGTATGTATCTCATGCATTTTTCTTCTCTGCCATATGTCTCATTAGTTCATCTGACATCCACTTAGGCCTAAACCTTGAACAATATGTCTTAGTTGGTATGTAAAGCCGAGTAGCTTCCAAGATAAGTTCTTTGAATGCTTCCCATTTTGAATTTACTGTTGGTAACATCATCAGTTGGTCCCACTGTATAGAATTTAAATACTGTCTCAGTCCATCGTAGTCGCCATTACGAAAGAAATAACAATTCCCTTTATAACCCTACCCCTAATGGTAGTTACCTCTTTGAGTAAATCCCACTTCAGCACACTGTGATCACTGCTACCTAGTGGTTCATTTACCTGCAGATTCTTAATGCATGAAGAATCACTACTGATAATCAAATCAAGAGTATTACTCCCTCTAGTTGCCTCCTGAACATGCTAATGTAGAAAACAATCATCCAATAAATCCACAAAAGCCCTGCTAGTGTGTGTGAGTGACCAGCCCCCAAATTCCAGTCGATATCTGGGAAATTAAAATCCCCCATTATAAGACTCTCTGACTTACTGGCCCACTCTATTTCCCCGTACAGTTTCTTATTATACTCATCAGAGTCATTAGGCCTATAGCACACTCCTACTCTCAATTTTGATCTCCCAGTGCTTATGTCACACCAAACTGACTCGACACTGCACTGTCCAGCAATGTCGACTGGCTTCACTTCCTTGAATTTTATGTATTTCTTAACTAATAGCATAACCCCTCCTCCCTTCCTATCCTGTCTATCTTTTCTGTAGACATTGTACTCCCCAAATTCCAGTTCTGCATTCCTTATATCTGTGTGACACCACGTCTCTGAAATCCCCACAATACCTTTGATGTTTTGAGCAATACCTCAAATTCATCAGATTTATTTACTAAACTCCTAGCATTGGTGTACACGCAAGTATACATGCACCTGTTCCTATTCTTAGCTACCCTAACACAACCCATGTGTTTATTTGTACCCCAATGATTCCCAGCAGTCTCTGAAATATCCTGCATCATATTTTCCAGGCTGCGGCTCATTCCAATAGAAGCAGTGCAAGAATCTCTTTCACCTCTGCCAGTGGCTACTGTTAATCTATTACTCCTTGTATCCCCCCAATCTAGCAGTTTTCCGACCCACCTAACACTGCCTCGATAGCATCAGCAAACACTCTTGCACCCTTTCTATTTAAGTGTATCCCATCCCTGTAGAAGCAGTCTCTCCTGTTAACAAGTACAGACTAGGCTGAAAAAAATTCTACCCCTTGAGCCTTGCACAATCCTTCCAGGGCCGAATTGATTGACAGGGCTCTCATCATATACTCCCTCCTATCGATTAGCAGGGAAATTCCTTCAAAGCTATTGCCCCTCGAACTCTTAGATTAATACTTGATGTTACATAATTTAAGGTATGTAGTTGATTTTTTAGCAGTAGAAAAACTTCCTTTGGAGGTTCCTTCATCCATGTTTCAACTAAACATATGTTTCCGTCAGATTCTTATATTAATAATGTAATCAACACAGTTTATTTTTTATGCTGCTTACATTTTGAAAAAAAAATGCTAGAATGCACACGTCAGAAAAGTGTTTTCAAACAGGTGCAATAAGTTGTACATTGGATGATGGACAATGACAGAAACCAAATAAGATATTCTCTAGCTTCTATGCAAATAGATTCAACAGATTGAGAATTAGATGGTAGATTTTTAGTATCTTCAACTATAGGCTTGTACTTTCAACAGTTCCATAATTAGGCCATCTGTTCTGAAGGATGCATATGTGAGATGTTTGGTTTTTATTTTGAAAGCTCTACTGGGAGGTAGTATTTGGATATAACCTGCTAACAAAGATATTATTCCTCAAACTATTTTGATTTCTTATTGTAACACAAGGTTGCATATTCCTGGTCCTTAGAATGTTAACATCTTTGTCGGGGGAAACTTGGAGTATTTATAGGCAAGCTGCTATGGGTAGGCACTTTAGGATTGAGATCAGAAAGATCATTTTGAAAGTGCATATAAAAACCATCAGGTTTCTGTTGATTATTCATAGTATTGGGATTCAGTTGTATGTTTGGGCCAACAGCCTAGTGTGTGTGTGTGTGTGTGTGTGTGTGTGTGTGTGTGTGTGTGTGTGTGTGTGTGTGAGAGAGAGAGAGAGAGAGAGAGAGAGAGAGAGAGAGGGAGAGAGAGATTTTGAAGATGGGGTGTGGGGGTGTTTTTGCATTTTTTTTTTGCTGGAACTGCAGCAACCTGATCACTACTATTCATAAGCCTCAAAATGGCATAATTATAATGGGTGGAGCAACCTGATGTACAGAAGGAGCTTGAGGTAATAGAGAGCAGTCTTGGCAATTGTTTAGATCAAGAAGTAGGTAAAAGAACTTACACTGCCAGCCTTCTGTCCAAAATAGATGTTACTTAATATCATCATTTTCACTAAATTGTTTCCTCAACATATTTTAGTATTAAATCAGCCTCACACCAACCATAAGAATAAGCATTTACTGTAACTAGAATATTTATTTACATATTAAAATAAAATAAATATTTACAAAAAAACTGCTATTATATTAAATATACATGTAAAAACATTAAAACTGTGATAAAATCCTTGAGATAAAATACACTAAAATAAACCGGATTAAAAGCGATAAAAACGATAAAAATCTCTGGAGCTTTCGGAAGCTTGCGCTCCCTTCCTCAGCAGTAACTGCTGAGGAAGGGAGCGCAAGCTTCCGAAAGCTCCAGAGATTTTTATCGTTTTTATCGCTTTTAATCCGGTTTATTTTAGTGTATTTTATCTCAAGGATTTTATCACAGTTTTAATGTTTTTTACATGTATATTTAATATAATAGCAGTTTTTTTGTAAATATTTATTTTATTTTAATATGTAAATAAATATTCTAGTTACAGTAAATGCTTATTCTTATGGTTGGTGTGAGCTGATTTAATACTAAAATATGAATTTTCCCAACCTCAGAGGCCTTTTTGTTTCCTCAACGTTTGTTTCAAAATAGCAAATGAGCTATCAATCTTTAGATATTGTGAGTGGGAGTAAGAAGTGTCGTCCATTTGGGTGGAGGTATCATTAGTTAACTTCATTGAATAATGTGCGGGTTAAAGAGACTAGCAAATTGACAGAAGAGGGAGATGATGGTAATCAGAGTTGCATGGGCAATCAGTATTTGTAGAGTATCTTTCCCAAATATGGTACAGAAATTGCACTCTCCCTGTTTGACAGTATCAAGAGTGTATTGGGAATATGTGATTTCCAGAATAACATCTCATTGTGGACAGCGCTGGAGGTGGAGAAAGGTGGTGGGTGAATGTGGCTGTCAATGTCTGTCTCACATTGTTTCAGCCAACTGGAGAACAGTGGCACGAATCACTGCCAACTTCAACGAGGGAGGTGTCAGAAAAGTCTCCACCAAAACTGTCAGGCAATCATTAGCCACAATAGGCTGTGGGAGCCGATGACCCACCAGAGTCCCATTGCTAATGCCACAACACAGGACTCTACACATCACCTGATTGGAGACTGGTCTCCTGGTATGATGAGTCCCATTTCCAGTTATTTCAAGCGGACGGGAGGGTGCATATCTGGTGGAAGCTGCACATAGCTATGCACCCGTCATGTCAACAAGGAACTGTTCAGACAGGTGGGTGGTCGGTAATGGTATGGGGCTACGATTAAAGAGGCCTGTGCACTCTGGATTCATTATTATCAAAACTAAAATTACTGTAACACAGAGCGAAAATGGATACAAAAATAGATTGTTACAAGTTTAGTAATAGGAAATATACATATATTAGATACATACAAACAAAAATCTTTCAGTTGTTTTGTCAACCTTCCTCAGTTAAACTGACAGTTAAGAATGGAGCATGAGAGCATGTACTGCCAATCTTGTACGTGAAGTGCGTGATTAATTGTTGGATGTTGAAGCCTGTGGCTGTGATGCGTGCGGACGTTGCCAGCATTTGTCAATAGTCAGGATTGCTGTTTCGATGATAGGGTGGACTTGACATCCACTGTTCCTGTCGACCGAGGTATTGGAGCATTTGCTGTTCAACGACTCCAACCTGGCGCGTTGTTGATAGTGGCGGGACTTATCCACAATCACAACATCACGGTGTGAGTCAGTGTCGTGGTGGGTTGCCCAAACATTTTCGGCAATACCCGAGTCCTCCACATCCGCTAAGCGGATTGCTCTTTTGTGTTCAGAAAGGCGTTTTTCGAGCCGTCTCCCAGTTTTCCCGATGTAGCAGCTAGTGCAGTCATGGCAGGAAATGCGGTAGACCATCCGCTTTAGTAAGGTGGGGACCGGTATTTTTACTTTAGAGATGAGGGATCATAATTTTCTGCCTGGGAGTTGTACGCATTTTATCCCATGTGATTTTAAGACTACAAACCTGTTGTGATATGTTTGGGTAGTATGGGATAAAGGCACTCGCGGCTGAGTCATTACCTTGGATGTTTCTGTTGGTCGCTATGTGGCCATGTGTCTGTAGGTCACACCTGTCAAGGGTATTGATGGGATAGCCACACCTCGTAAGATCCGCCTTGACTTTAGCAATTTCTGTGCGCCTCTCATTTACAGAGCTAGGGTGTGTCCAGGCACGAGTTAGCAAGGTTCGTGCAGTGGCAATAAGATGGCTACGCACGTGTGCTGATCAGAGGTTGGTAAATTGGCCAGCACACATTGGTTTACGATGAACAGTTGTCTTCAAACACGTGCCCTCGCGCCAGACAAGGGTGTCTAAGTATGGTATGGTGTTGTCTGACTCTAACTCGGTGAATTTTATGAAAGGCGACAGAGAATTGAGGTGGTCTAAGATTCGGTCATCTGAATTTCTGGGGGTAACCACGAACACATCGTCCACATAGCGACACCAAAAGGTAATGGGATCTGGTACATTTGTAAATGCACAACCCTCTAATTCCTCCATCGCGATGTTTGCCGTGACCGAACTAAACGGGAACCCATGGCTGTGCCGTGTACTTGTTGGTAAATGGAGTCATTGAACATGATTGCACCGCCTGTTAAGCAGTCTGAGGGCAGTGGAGATATCGTCTTGTGTTAGTTTGGTTCTGCTGCCAAGGGTTTGGTCGTTATCTAAGAGTTGCTTTGCACATGTGATGGCAAGTTCTACTGGGATGGAGGTGAAAAGTGAAACTACATCAAATGGTGCCATGATCTGATCTTGTGAGATGGATATGGTTCGGATCCATTCTATGAATTCACTACTGTTGGAGACAGTGTTAGTAGTCTTATTACTAGGGGAGAAAGGAGCCCTGAGACAAACTTAGCTAATTCATAACTCGGTGAGCCACAACAGGAGACAATGCGTCTTAACAGTGTACCTTCTTTGTGAACTTTTGGTAGTCCATAGAATTGTGGAATCTAGCAGCCGGAGGCACATAGGTGATTACGTGTTGATTCTGTTATTTTCTTCTGTTTAAGCAACTGTTGACGAGGATGTTCACTTTCAACTCCCATCATTCCAAAGCTTTTATGGGAGGAACGGTTAAGGGTTGGTAAACAGAGGTGTCCTGCAAAAATAGCAAGGCTTTTGTCTCGTAATCTGTGCAATTCATTACGACTATTCGACGTCTTTTATCTGCCGGTAGGATGACGATGGATGAGTCTTGTTTCAGTGTCTTAAGGGCAGAAATTTGTTTGTGATTGAGATTGGAAGAAGCATGGTGCAAAATTGCTGCAGTTTTTAGGTGAATTGTGTTTGCCATATCTTCAGGGAAACATGTTAAATGCACTTCTACGTCTAAGGCAATATCAGTGATTGATGGGTTTCTTGGGAGAACAGCAAATTTCATACCCAGAGTCAACAGGTCTACTTGTTCTGTAAATAACTGTTTGTTGCTCAAGTTCAATACAAAACCTGTGCAACTTGTGGAAGGGGTATTATGCTGATGACAAAATTGACGGGATTCACCAATTAAAGCATCGAACTTACGTTTTTGATGTGTACAGTAGCATTCAGATTCTCTGACGGCTTGGCAGCACAAGGTATGGATTATATCGGTGTAAACTGGATTGGGAACTAGACTTCTAAGTTCGATCACCAGGGCTGATCGAACAGTGGATGTCAAGTCCACCCTGTCTTCGAAACAGCAATCCTATTGACAAATGCTGGCAATGTCCACATGCATCACAGCCACAGGCTTCAACATCCAACAATTAATCACGCACTTCACGTACAAGATTGGCAGTATACGCCCTCATGCTCCATTCTTAACTGTCAGTTTAACTGAGGAAGGTTGACAAAACAACCAAAAGCTTTTTTGTTTGTATGTATCTAATCTAATATATGTATATTTCCTATTATTAAACTTGTCACAATCTATTTTTGTATCTGTTTTCACTGTGTTACAGTATGGAGCTTACTCAACTGGCACACATTGTGGCCTCTGTTACGTCTAGACACATCTGTGAACACATGCACGGTGTTATAGCAGAATTGACTGTACTTATAAATTACTATAAAGCAGGAGTTAAATCACAAGTGTCTTCTACCTAGCCACCAAGCAGCACAAGTGTGATATAACTACTGTTAAGGGAGCCTTGGTGACTAGAACACGGATCGAAGAGCATTCCACAGATTTTACCACCATGGAATGGTCTTCCCCGTTCACTGGACATGAACCCTGTGGAGCATCTTTGGGATGCTGTAGAAAGGTCCGTGGTGGGTTGCCCAAACTTTAAGACTACAAACCTGTTGTGATATGTTTGGGTAGTATGGGATAAAGGCACTCGCGTTGCAATCAGGAATGCAACGGAATTATGGACAGCGGTGCAGCAAGCATGGATGGAAATACCTGTGGAACACTTTCGTGAACTAGTGGACTCAATGCCTTGCTGTGTGACTGCCTTTATCCTGGTGCAAGGTGGCCCTACCTGTTACTAGGTTAAGTATCCTGTAATTTCTGTCTGCCTAGTGTATAGTAACAATGAGTCAATGCTTGTGGGGTAACAAGACAACAGTTTGGCTGTAGGTGTGGCTAACTGGGTTAATACTGCAGGACTTTACCCAAAGCAGTAACAAATGCAAGTTTGCATACAGTCTTATTCTTATGACAGTGAAGTTACTTCTAGTCAAATGTCAACCAGTGTTCCTGTTTGGATCTCTGCAAAACAGTGGCTCAGAGTAGCACTATAGACACCTAAGTATAAATAAGTAGTACTTATCTTTATGATGACTTCATAAAATCCATCAAATCTATTTTACAATCATCAAAAGAACTTGATATTACACAAATATACAATTTAAGAACCACAGTCAGTTCTAGTATTACATGCACTTTTGCAACGCAAATTTGCACTGATATATTAGGGAAAAATGCAAGTATAATGCGATTTTCACGTTGCTTCATGCACGATTTCATCTGCAAATAACACCAGGTGAATGCAAACCTAGCACTAAGCTGAACTTAGTAACTTATGCAGCAACATATACATGAAGCTTAAAAAATGTCAAACGTCAAATGTGTGAGAGCCATTTCCCATTTGCTGTATTCGCAAGATAACAGGTGATACTGTAGGCCAGGGGTGGCCAACTTAATTTGTGATGTGATCTAATTTTTTCCTTCAAAATGTGCCGCGATCTACCATCTCAAAAATTTCATTGCACAAGGTTAAAAAAGTTAATCAACACATATTGAAAAATATTGTTTATAAATTTTAAAATTCAATACAATTCAGAATTCTTATTTTAAATTCATACGTATTTAAAATTTTAATTTATGCGAAGTTTGTGTCTTCATGTCATCTGCCAAGCTTTCAAAATCAGGGATATACTGTGATAAGTCCAACTGTAAAGAATCTTCTGTATGCAAGTCCGTAAGAGCACAGTGATTCTTTGTTTGTTTCAAATACGAAAAGGCCGATTCACATAGATATGCGGAACCAAAACAGGAATTTAAAAGTTGACAGCATTTTTTTACATTTGGGTACTTTTCTCGGCAAACATATTTCCAAAAGTCTTTTTCTGATGGTCTGGCTTTTAGGAAGATATTGTTTCGCAATGTAATAATTTCATTTTCAAGTAATATTTTCTCCATGTGAAAAATCACAGCGATTTTTTTTCTGCAATTTGTTTCGTATCTAAGTCGGCATTAAATGGATAAGAAATATATTGAACAATGTCTTCAATTGTTTTAAAATCACTGAATCTGGTTTCAGAATCGTCCACAACATTCTCAATTTCAGAAACCTATTTCTCACTATTAAATTCAAAAACAGGATATTTTTGCAAATGATCTTGCATATTTGCAAAATGGTCAAATTTTTTTTCTTTGAGATCCTTAGTCATTGCCAAAAATTGATATTTATATGCAGAAATACTACTACTTAATCATGTCACCCACATTTTTATTTTTTACTTGTAATTCCAAATTCAGATCACTTAATTTACTGGTAAATTCTGCCAAAAAAGCCAGATCGCACAACCACTCCATATCTTGTAGCTGCTGATAATCAATCTCCCCTTTGATCAACAAATTTTTTAATTTCATTCAGCGAATTTCGAAATCTCTGTAGAAACGTACTCTGACTCAGCCACCTCACATAAGTGTGTAATGTCAGATCTGGTTCTTTTTCAAGTTGCATTTTGAAGTCTCCTTTGAAGAGATTGTCCTCTGATGGAATTCACGATTTTGACAGCTATGTCCATAACACTTTTAGTATTTAATCTCTTGCTGGCTAACACTTTTTGGTGGATGATACAGTGGTAACTCAAAAAATCTGGGAATTCGTCATCCTTTTGGCACAATGCTATGATCCATTAAGATGCCCTGTCGTTGCTTCAGCTCCATCTGTTGTTATGATACAAGCTTAAATAGTGGTAATTTATTTATTTATTATTATTATTATTTATTTTTTTTTTTTTCAATATTAATTTTGAATGCGATAAATATATCAGGACCTCTAGTTCTTTCTTTTAACGAAATGATACCCAGCAGTTCTTCTCTAATGGCAGAATGAACGAAAACCATACGAATAAAAATGAGCAATAAAGCTGTATCACTGACGTTTGTAGATTCATCCAGTTTTAAAGAAAGGGACACACAGTTAGTAATATGAGCATGCAATTGTTCACTCACATTTTTGCTCATTTTTTTGATGCATCACATCACAGTATTTTGAGATAATTGCAGATCTTGAAGAGCACTTTTAATTTCATTTTGTTGTGTGAATTTGGATTGAATTTAATCTGGAATTTAAGTTCTTTTAATGTATTTTTTTCTTAGGCAGAAAATCCGATTGGTATGTATTCAGGGAGTGCATTGAAGTGCCTTTCTAAATTTCCTTTTTTGGGTATAGCCACAAAAGTATTGCAAATCAAACAACATTTTGCTCTTTTTCGTAGTATTTATTTTAAATCAAAGGGTATTAAATTAATGTATAAGTACTGTCCAGTTATTAATATGAAGTAAGCTAAGTAACATACAGCAGGCCCCCATTATAACGCGGTTCGCTTTACGCTGATTCGCTATAACGCTGTTTTTATATTATAACCCGTATCTGACTATAACGCTCTTTTACAGATTACATTTTTGACATATTAACGAAATCGTTTCATTTGATGGAGTCGATAGCTTGAAAATGAATAGCAAAACAGCATTAAAACATTTCCCATGCCGACTTGAGAAATTTTCCCACGCTCAGTGAAATTTTCTCGCATGCTAATTTAGTTTCAGTACAGTGACTTGTTACGTAGTTCCGAGATCAACATTTTAAAAAATGATCAAGTGTATTGCTTGTAATATTTGCGTTATATGCATTTATCCGAAGTCTAGTCATCACTCAGTAGAGTATTAGACATCGTGCGTAACGGAAAGTTTACTTGAACATTGTATCATAATTAATTCAACCAACGTAGTTACATTTTCGAAGAGCTAATAATGACTGATAGGAATGAAAAAGCAACAACGTTTGGGCGCAGTACGAAGACTATAAATGTAAGAAAAAGACTGAATTTGAAAATTAAATTAGACATTTTGAAGCGAATCGATTCCGGTCAATGACAAACGGATGTGTGCCATAATTTAGGACTTGCAACTTTAACTGTAAGAACAATTATAAAAAAATAAAGAATTAATTTTTGCAGCGGGAAAGATAGCTGTTCCACTGCAAGCAACTAGGACTAGGCCGGCTATTAGGATTGAAATGGAAAGACTAATTTTATTGAAGATAATATTCCAATGCAGAATTCAGTTAAGTTAAATATTTAAAAAAAAGAGAGAAAGAGATTAGCCAATATGATGATCTGAAGAAAACTCGCCTAAAAAAAAAAAAAAAAAAAATGTGGAACCATTTAAAACTGGTAAGGGCTGGTCGAATAGATTTAAAATCCAGGGAGAAGCCGCAAGTGCAGATCAAGGAGCCGAAACTTTCAAAAAAGAACTTGTTAAAATTATTGAAGAGGGGTATTATGTGTTACACTTCTCAACAAGTTTTTAGCATAGCTGAAGCAGGACTTTTGTGGAAACGAATGCCTAAAAGAAGTTTCATATTGAAAGAAGAAAAAAAAACATGCCAGGTTTCAAAGCGGCGAAGGATCGGTTGACTTTGTTGGTTGTAACGCTGCGGGGGATTTAAAATTAATACCCCTTTTAGTTTATTTGGAAGAGGGCCAAAGTTCAACTCAAAATCCACACATTTTTCATGATTAAATTCATCAATTAAATTAAATTCATTATTTTAATTGGAATTTTAAATTTACTTTTGATACGCAAGTAGTTACCACATAATTATATGTATGCAATGCAGAATATTTTATATGTGCAAATATTTGAATATTAAATATTTTGACCGACATTTGTGCATCTTTTCATTACTGTTTATTATTCATTAGGAAATATCCTATGGCACCGACCGCAGCTCATAAATACATATGTTACCTTATGGGAAAGCGGCGCTCGCTTAGCGCGGATTCACTTAGCGTTCTGTTTTTCCGGAACGGATGATCAGCGTTAAGCGGGGGTCACCTGTACACATGCTCTCCACAATGTAACTCCATTAATTTTCACTAGACAAGCCTAGTGGCTGCACGGCAACAAGAGTGGTCATGTGGTTCAACGGATTTGTAATAAACGTATGCAGTGGGGCACATAATAATAATATTTAAATTAAAATTTTGACTAATCTATTTTTTATATATATTTAAAATCCGTCGTGATTGACTGGTAGATTGCGATCCACCCCTGCTGTAGGCCAACTCATATTTTCAGGAGCTCACATTTTTCTGTTCAAACAGAAATTTCGTGAGGCATGTTAGCACAAACAGAGCACATTTATGGAGGTCACTACCATAAAACAATTTGCAGTTCCTGGTTTGTTGGGCTTTTCTGTTAGTTCAATATAATTATAAACAGGTAGTAAACTCGATCTTAGTGCATTTGCGATAATACCGATGGAATTCTGTGGGTTTTTACATTATTATGGTGAAATGTGAAATCTTCGATCATATAAAAAATAAATAAATTTTCAAACTTTTCATTCCTATTTTTTAAGCTTTGTAAACTTGTCTCACTTGTGCATCCTGTGTTCGTTATTATTGATTGCTTATCTTTTTTTGCTGTTTTCAATTTTATGATCCAAAAAAAAAAAAAATGTCTGTGAACAGAAATCTTAATCAAGCAAACTTCATATGTTGTCAAGGTAAAGTGCTATAGTTATTGTAATATTTATTTATTTATTAGAAATTTAAAATGTTTAAACCTGTGTTAGCAGTTTTATTGGGTTTCTAACTTTTTTAGTGTTTTACTTACCAGACTGAACATTTTTTTTTTGAGTTCTCTCTCCCTATCCCTATTTTTCCCATAAGTTTAAGTTTTTAACACTGAGATTTTTAGGAACACATGCACTGTGTTATAGCAGAACTGACTATACTTATAAATTACTATAAAGCAGGAGTTAAATCACAAGCGTCTTCTACCTAGGCCACCAAGTAGTACAAGTGTGATATGTCAAGGGAAAAGAGAAAGATTACTAAATGGAAGGTGGCAGTGGTCATCATATACTGATGTGGGATCTACTTAAATATATAACTACTGTCAAGGGTAAACAGAAGGGATTAGATTTTGTAGATGGCCGCATGGTCTTATACAGTTTTTAAATTCCTTTCAGTGGGCCAACTTAAAGATATAACTACTGTCAAGGGTAAACAGAAAGAATTTGCTTTTGTAGATATGATACATATAAGGCTACATGGTCTTATACAGTTTCTAAAATTCCTTTTAGTGGGCTAACTGATAAATGTTTCCAACTGCAAATTTTAAATGCAGTAACAAAGTACATTTAAATGCAGAAAAGTAACAAAGTATTCGGGGAAGTAATCAGTGGAGCTACTATGCTTTTTGTATAAAATATGTTATTAAAGGTTTAGACCAAAATGGATATCATATGAACTGATGCAAATAGTGAAGAAAAATGCATAGAGCGATTATAAGTTGGAAACAGTGGACATAGAAGTCCACTGTTTCCCACTTATAACCTACAATAATAGTCTGCAGTCGTCACTAGGGGGGGGGACATGCAAAGAAAAGTAACAAAGAAATCTCTGCATATGCCATATTGGCCCACTAAATATAATACATATAGCATAACTATTGATAATTCAGTTTATCAGGTCATTGATAAACTGAATTATTCACGCGTAAAGCAATTTTTACCAGAAATAAACCAAGTTGTAACTGGGAGCTGAATGATTTTGTGGTAACTGAGAAGCAAGTGGAAGAGAAATTTTTGAAGCTAAAAGTAAACAAGATGCCTGTGAATTATGGTATCTATCCAATTATATTAAAAGAATCAGTAAAAGAACTAAGCAAACCTTTAGCCATGATTAAGCATCCTTGGATTCAGAAGTGCCTATAAATTGGAGATGTGAAACTGTCTCTCATATCATAGGGGAATCAAAGGACAATGTGAATAATTTCAGCCCTGTAAGCTTGCCTTCTGTTCCAGAGAAATTAATGGAAACAGGGTTCATTCTTGGGCCCCTTAAAGGAGTATTCCAGAATCATATTGATAAGGAATGCAATTGTGTGGAAATCACAGAATGGATTTGTTAAGGAGGAGATGTTGTGCGACCAATATGATTAGCTGTGATGATACAGGAACTGGATGCAGAAAGTAGTTTTGACATCATATACTTTGATTTAAGTAAAGCTTTTGACAGTGTTCCACATAAAAGACTGCTGTACAAATTACAGCAGTGTGACATTAGAGGCAAGTTACTGCTATGGATAAAGCGATGGTTCAGTGGCAGAAAGTTATAAATAGAGATTTTTGGGCCCAGCAATGAATCCTCGGGGATTCATTGCTGGGCCCCTTACTGTTTTGATATTTATCAGTACCAATGAAGACGCTTCAAGCTTTAAATTTGCTAATAATACAAGGTTAGGCTTTGTTAATGATAAGAATCAAGGATTACTACTGCAACAAGATGTAAAGAAATTAAGCACATGGGCTGAGATTACTGCCACCTAGGGGCAGCAGTAATTCCAGAATAAGGCGGGACTATCCTCGAGGTTGTGAACAAGAGATCTCAGGGTAATTGTACAGTCCAACATGGTTTTCTGGGCAGTATATACAAGCTGCTAGAACAGCTCATAGGATTTTGTTAATGATATACAGGAATTTTGCCAGTAGGAACAAAAAATAATTTACAAGGAGGTGATTATCTCATTGTATAAGGCCACATCTTGTCTGGAAGTCTCATTTTAAGAAGAGTGTGGATTTCTTGGAATGAGTGCCATGAAGCACAACTAGATTAGTCAAGGACACAAAACGGTGTTCTTACCATGAAGAACTTCAGTTCAGCAAATTGCATTGCTTGAATTACTAGATACTAGGGATTGTCTTTTTCCCGGATTTCGGTAATCCCGGGATCCCAGGATTATTGTAGGTGGAATTAAAACTGAAAATTTCACAGCATTTTATTTATTCACATATATATATATAATTATATTTTATATAATATAAATATCACATATATATTTTATATACAAAAGGACCTTTCAGCTTCTACACTTGTTGGTGGTATGGATTCGAGAGCATCCATTAATTTTAATACATTTGTTGTTTTTTCACCAGTTGCCTGAAAGATTTCAAACTCCTTGGATATATTCTTTGTAAGTGATTGACCTTCAGCTTCATGTTGTGAGGGTCTTTAGAAACACATTCAGTTTGTTTTTTGATTTGACGCGCCAATTTCTCACAAAACATCTGCTGTCTTTCGCTCTCACTGTCACACTCTTTCTCGGAGTCGGAATGTGACGAATCAGTTTGCCACGATTCAGAAGAGGAAAACCCAAGACGAGTTATTTTGCTGTAACAAACAAGGCTGACTTGCTTGGAAATGGTTGCAAATTGGTTTCTACTATTTTTCTATTTCTTTTGTAATATGTTTTTCCAGTTTTTATATACTTCAATAATCCAACCAAAGCTTTTTGCCTTCTCTCATTTTCCTTAAAATTAGTGCTTCCTGAACTTTTCTTGAAAAGATAGAATTTTGCTCAGAAAGTTCTTGTATGATGAAAGAAAAAACTCCCTCTGCAGTAAGAAGTATTGCATCACAACTGCAAAGGTTTTGCCATCTGATTTCGACGGGTTTCAACGCATGCACAAGGTCATTAAGAGCTGTATACTCTGCTTCACATATTGGATTTTTCATGTTATATTCAATCATTGTTTTTTTTTTTTCAATTTGTGCTTTTAACTGTAAGAATCGAGTACTAGGCTTAAATTTTCTTGCTTGAATGAAGATTTAACATAATTCTGAAAAGCATCATTTTTCGAGGGAGACTTTCACACAATCGTTCTAACTTTATTAATGATATTAGCTATGTTTAATGCACCGGAGAATAGGTCATCTCTGAAATCACTTTTTTGTTCTCTGGATTGTTTTCGAAGCTTAGATTTGAATCATAATTTTCCGTTTCATCCTCTTCTAAATCTTTCTCGCTGTCTTCAGTTGTTTCTACCTCAATTACACCTTCCGAATCATTCCGTCTCTTGTATAGAATGTCACATATTGCAAGGTGTATACCATGGGCATAGCAAAGCTGATGTTCACAATCTACCAACTGTCCGAATTTCACCATAACACTCACCCCATCCATTAACTATACGCACGCAACTATTGATAATTTAAACGTCAATAACTTCTATTTTACTTCTTCAACCATTTTTTTTGGCATTTATTCTACCATTAATAGCAATCATTCCTAGATTCCAAAATTTGTCTTTATGAACATTGATATTTAAATAACGTTTGTTTTTAAGCAACGAATATTCGTCTAGAGAAAGGCTGAATCTCTTACCATTTTTTAATGATTGTTCAATTTTGTTTATTATATTTTCTTTTATAATATTATACTGTTTATACACTAATTGCATAAAATGATTGGGATTTTTAGGAAGTAGGAAATCCATCTACAGCTACAAGCTTTGTAATGATTTCTTCTTTTGTGGCTTTCTTTAAAAAACTAAAAATGTTGGCTGAGAATGAACACTTTTTAAACATTTCGAAGAGCTTTCTACAGATTCGTCCCCTGCAGAAAGTTTGAGGTTACGATCATTTGCCGACGTAGGTTTCTCAATAGAATGTTTAGTTTTTAAATGCCGAAGCAAGCCACTTATAGAAAAACCTCTACATTTGAGTATTGCACCACAATGACTATACTTTGCTTCTTCATTATTATTATATTTAATGAAGTACTGCCAGACGAATGTTTTTGATCCCTCCATCATCACAAAATATTAAAACAAAATATATATAAAGTGGCTTAACTGCAAGAGGATCTTTCTAGGACAAATGACATGTATAATCGTGAACGTGTACGAGAGCTCGAGTTGACTCAGTCGAGACTCGAGAAATGACGATGATTACATTACAGAGATATGTAAGAAAGTGCTGGCCTTTCCCTTTATACAAAGGGTACTAGGAAAGTTTTGCAATACAGCTTTGTTTATTTAATTTTTTCAAAGTAATTTCCTCTACATTCAATACACCTCTCCATCCTCCGAAACCAATCTTTAAACCAGTTCTGCCAAGTTTCACTAGGGAGTAAAGCACACTCATTGTCCCAAGCCCGTAGAAGGTCCTCATCACTGGAAAACCGCCTCCCTTTTAGCTTCATTTTCACATGCGGGAACAGTGCAAAGTCGCAGGGAGCAAGGTCTGGACTGCAGGGAGGGTGCTCGAGAAGTTTCAGTCCTGTCGTGGTCAAATATTCGGTGCAGGCTTTGGCGCGGTGAGCTGGAGCATTTTCGTGATGGAGGTACCAGGTGTCCATTCTTGACTTTGGCCGCAGGTTCTTCATAGATCCAATGACTTTAGGCAGGCATTGTTCAGTATACCACTTAGCTGTGACTGTCTTCTGCGTGTCCAAAACGACACGTTCCACAATTCCACTCGATTTGAAAAATACAGCTATCATTTTCTTCTTTACAGATCGGGATTTTCTGACAATTACGGGTGTGTCGTCATCATCAAAGACCCAAACTTTGTTTTGAGCCTTGGTCGGCAGATCGTAATAGTACAGCCAAGTCTCGTCACCTGTCACGATGTTGTTCACATACCGAGATTGTCCCTTATCAAACTTTTTTAAAATCTCCCGGCACCAAGTCACACGTCGTGTCATCTGCTCTTCATTAAGTTGATGCGGCACCCAGAGAGAACAAATTTCTTCACGTGCAAATGATCTTGCAGAATCGAACGAATTGCTGGTGCATTTAGGCCCAAAGTATCCTCTATCTGTTGGTAGGTCACTCGCCTGTTTTCGTCAAGCATTTTCCTCACAGCAGTAACGTTTTCCTCCGTAACTGACGTTCGTGGCCTTCCCGGCCTCTCAGAATCCTCCAGAGTGAAATTTCCCCTTTGGAATTCTCTATACCACCTGAATATCGTTGTACGATGTGGACAATCATCATCTAGTGCAAGAGTCATTTCTTCTAAGCACTGGTCTATGGTTAAACCACGCACGAAATTATACCGCAAAACTGTCCTTATCTCATTTCGTGACCACGATGCCATCGCAAGCACTTTACACTCTCACTACTAATGAATAACTGAGCCCATCGACTTGGCGCAGCGGCTACTATGCACGTATGAACATGTCTCAACATGCAGCAACAAGCAGCTTCCTGTGATTCATTGTTGTATCATATTGCAAAACTTTCCTAGTACCCTTTGTATATATGTTGCAAATGTAATGTATGAAAATAAATACAGTATTTTTCTAAATTAAAATAATACACATCTTTATTGCTGAAGATATCTCAAATTATGAAGAAACTATTTATCTTGCCAGTGCACGATGATTGCATATATATATATATATATATATATATGCAATCAATATATATTTATAATGTTTTATATATATAAAATTGTAAGACTGTAAGTATTGATTATTAAAGTTAGTAATTCAGACCGGGAAATCCCACCGCAAAATTCAACCAGGATCTGAAATCCCAGTATCCCAGGAAACAATCCCTACTAGATATCCATTAGGAGAACAGATTGAAGTGTTTAAGACTTTAAATGGATTGAGTTAATAAGTGCTTATGGCATTTTTCTCTCTTGGAAGACACATAAGGGGACATAAATTGAAAATAGGATGGCTATATGTTAGATGAAAAACATCTGCTGCCAGCCACAGTAATTGATTGCTAGAACAAACTACCATCTGGAATTGTGAAAGTGGGTAGTTTGAATAAATTTAAAGAGGAATGAGGCAAGTTAGTAGAGGGGATGGACCAATGAGTTGTATAAGCTTGCTTCCTTGCCTCGTTTGCTACTATTACTATTTCCCATATAATTGCATCTCCTATGGTACTGTTATAGATGTCCAGCTATGGTCAACACCGTAACTGTGCACAGTACAGTTGCAAAATACAGCCAGCATGACCATTTACTAATAGGAGAATAAGTCAATAGCCCCCAGAACTCCAAAATATCTTTCTTGCTGTAGTCCAAGGCAAAAAAAGCAAAACTGCACACACTACTACATCTCAATACTGTATTATTACATTATTTGTAGTCAGTAACATACAGCTTTAATATATACAGGAAACTAAAATCATTATACATTTTGTAAAAACATCATTTTAGAATCTATAAACGTTAAGAAAGAAAAGTTGACATTTCTCTCTTTTAATGCCATCACTACTATTTCATAAGTTAACACAAATTGTTCGCACCATGTAGTGTTTTCATGAGCCAGTGACCAGTTTGACGTGTGCACTTAGAGCTACTAAGAGTGAAGAGAGATAGAAAACTGCTGTGGGTACAACTAGAAAAATGTATGTTAAATGAGTCATGCTCTAGTGCAGTTAAAATAGTAATTTAAGTTTGGAATTTGTATTTTCTTATTTATTTCTCCATGATTTGTTTATTTACATGCATTTCTCTAGGTTGTAATTGCAAAGTATAGAGCAATTCTTCAAAGTTTGTTAAACTGAGCCTTCAGTTAGCTGATTTCAAGTAGTGTTTTTACAGTGAAGTTTTACCTACTGCATAGTTGAGGTGCAGTAGGTAGTATGGTTTTTCCAGGTCCCCAAGGAGAATTTCCTTCATAATATGTCACAGGTGAGTAGGAGAAATTAGGAGAAATTACTGTTGGTCCAGGATCCTTTTGACCTTATTTTTAGGGTCTTTAAAAATGTGCATGATGTCCTCCAATTTCCTAAATCTGGCATTGACTATAGTGCCCTTTACTGATCACATTTCTTGTATAAAATTTTGAAACATGAATGATAGGAAGTTGACTCACTTTTTCTTTTTTTAAGCCTTTCATTTCACATCAGTTAATTAAGTTTACAGATGCCTAATTTCTGTTAGTGCAATGGAATTTCAAATTTGTGCAAATATAATGTGTGTGCACCAGTATCACACATTTATTTTTAGAGTAATTCTTTTCCCATATCTTCTGTTCACCAATTTACTAAAGTTTTTAAAAATTTCTGAAGATTTGTATGTTAGTTTACTAGAAATAAATATTTATTATTTTCCTACATGTAATGTTAAAAAAGGGTCTCCAGGACTGTGTAAGCATTTGTTTTTCATTACTGTTAAAATGATAAAAGAAAGTTATTGTAATTCTTGTTTTTGTGTATATGTATAATTATATATACATACACACAAATTTGTTCCTTTTTTTTTTTTCTTTTTCATCTGTGTGCAGAGGAGGTACAGAGCTTCGAATATGGCGAGCTATCCAGGAATATCGACATCATTTGCCACAGTTCCAGTGCTAACTATTAAAACAAAAGTAAATTACTACCAGACATTGGATGACATCAGATCAGTGTACTAAACCATAAGTGCCTTGTATAGAATTTCACTAAGTGACCTGCAGCTAACAATTCTGTAATAATGTAAATTCTGTACATCATTGTATTTTTGTTCTCTCCTCATACCTTTCAGCGAGAATTAAGTAATAAATAACTTAATTAAAAAAAGTCTGTCTCTATTAAATATTTTTATGCTTATTAAAGAAAAAGTAACAAGAGTTCATCCTATCTCTTCCAGTTCATAATGCAGCTGCAAATAATTTCTCAGAAATATTTTTTCCCTATGAAATACACATGGATAAAACAGATAAAAGTGCATTAACTTTTTTCCCATTGTTTATGATAGAAATATACTATCCAATAATTTGAGATCATGTATAACTGGGCCATCTGTCACTTTTTTTTTTCCCAACCTTCTTTAAGGTAGAATTCAGACTAGACTATTCAAGAATTGAATGAAATCTTAAAGTATTCTTTGAGTGACATGATGTGCAAGCAGTAGAGATGAAAAAAGTTAAATTAATTAAAAGCCCTTCTTTCTGTATATAACTATATCTCTTATTTCAAATAAATATGTACACATTGTCAAATTAAGTAAAGGACGACAGAGAAGACTTATCCTTAACCCAATGAGCAATATTCTTAATGGAAAAAAAAGCCATTGTTGAATCAGGTATTTCATAATAAGAGTTCTACCACTTTTTCAGTGATTGCTGTCTTCATTACAAAGCAAAGACAGTAGTCACCAAGGAAGTGGTACTTAATCACGAAATGTGATTCTACTTTATACAAATCTATCTTTATTTCAAAGAAATCAAGACAGATTTACTGATATGGAGGAATAAGGGCTTTCATTTCATACAAGTGAAAGCTTTCTCTGGAAAGTTTCTGCATGATTTTTATACTGCTGAAGTAAAATTTATATTATATATATATATATAAATAAACTATTACAACAGCATGTTGTAAGATAAGTATAAAGTACAGTACTATAAAATATCAGTGTAGAAATGAAATAAAGCGCAATACTGTACAATAAAAGCATTCCAAGAGAGCCCTAAGACCAAAAATTGAATAAGAGTGAATAAGTGAATTTAGCATAATAAAAGCATTCAAAGTCCTAAATCCTTAGGCTAAATTCTTATTTTACATCTTATTTATTGCCTTAACATGGAATGCTTTTATTATGTTTACACATACTATTGTAATTATTTTACAGACTGATTTAATGTTTAATCAATAATTTGATGGCATTAATCTGATCTGGGACACTTTTTCTACCTTTCCATTCAAGAATTTTACCTTTATTATTACTTATTTCAGAAAAGATTAAATAGATATCTGAAGTACAAAAAAAATTTTAGACGCTATACAAATATCATTTAACTATTAATCCCCATATTGGGCAGTATCATTGTAATGCATATAAAACAATTTTATTTTACTGTCACTCAAAATTTCATAATGCTACTAAAGAGTAGACAGTCTCACTAGTACACAAAATTTTAGCATACGAAAATTGATGCTTGTGGTAACTTTTTATCCCACACCTACAAAAAGATTAACTGGACTTTTTTATACTACCAGATATGAAGCATATAATTACAGAGGCGTTTGCCTTCAAGGTCAAATTTAATTTTGGCAGAAACGTAATATAATTAATTATATTTAACATAATTATAATTAATTAATAAATTAATAGAATCATGACTCAGACCAAAGCAAAAGGCTCAAGCTAATGGAAGTGCTGTGGCTCAGAGCAGAACTGAGGGGGGGGGCAGTTGTCCTCTGACTCACAGCCTTATAAAATGCACTGTTTGCTTGATGTTTGCAGGGCAATCGGGTATGGAACATGATACTGCCATGGGGGATGTCTTTGTGTTTGCGCGATGCAAGGAGTGTATCGATATCAGGCAACAACTCAGCATTCTTGTAGGCTATATGAGAGCTTGAAGGACAGGGTGGATGCCCTTGAAGAAACTAAATTGAGGGGCCCATCAAGCTCTCAACATTCACATCTCACATCAACACCTCACATCAACGCCAGAGCTTGCACTTGGGCATCACGTGACACAGAGGCAACCCCCAAGGCAGAATGCGCTGGTCCCGAAGGAGCTAGTAGTTGTTGGTGACTCTATTGTCAGGGAAACGGGGAACATGCTTTATAAAAAGGATAGGTGGAACAGGACCAGGGTATGTCTGCCAGGGGCAAAGGTTGATGACGTAGAGCGAATATCATCTTTTAAGGGCACAAAAGGTGATATAGTTGTACAGGTTGGCACTAATGATATTAAGAGTAGGAGACCGGCAGAATTACTTAACAAGTACAGGTCACTGTTGAACAAAAGCCGAGAATTAGGGTTGAATTTGAAAGTGTCTGCGATTCTGCCCAGACACGATAGGAGGGAGTATATGATGAGAGCCTTGTCGATCAATTCGGCCCTGAAAAGACTGTGCAAGACTCAAGGGGTAGAATTTTTTTCAGCCTGGACTGTACTTGTTAACAGGAGAGATTGCTTCTACAGGGATGGGATACACTTAAATAGAAAGGGTGCAAGAATATTTGCTGATGCTATTGAGGCAGTGTTAGGTGGATCGGAAAACTGCTAGCTTGGGGAGAGACAAAGACCAATAGATTGACAGTAGCCACTGGCAGAGGTGAAAGAGATTCTTGCACTGCTTCTATTAGAATGAGCAGAAGCCTGAAAAACAAGATGCGTGATATTTCAGAGACTGCTGGGAGCCATTGCGGTACAAGTAAACACATGGGTTGTGTTAGGGTAGCTAAGAATAGAAACAGGTGCAGGTATACTTGCGTGTACACCAATGCTAGGAGTTTAGTAAATAAATTTGATGAATTTGAGGTATTGCTCAAAACATCAAAGGCAGATGTTGGGATATCAGAGACGTGGTGTCACACAGATATAAGGGATGCAGAACTGGAATTTGGGGAGTACAATGTCTACAGAAAGGATAGGAAGGGGGGAGGGGTTATGCTATTAGTTAAGAAACACAAAAACCAAGGAAGTGAAGTCAGTCGACATCGCTGGACAGTGCAGTGTTGAGTCAGTTTGGTGTGACACAAGCATTGGGAGATCAAAATTGAGAGTAGGAGTGTGCTATAGGCCTAATGACTCTGATGAGTATAATAAGAAACTGTACAGGGAAATAGAGTGGGCCAGTAAATCAGAGAGAGTCTTATAATGGGAGATTTTAATTTCCCAGATATTGACTGGAATTTGGGGGCTGGTCACTCACACACACTAGCAGGGCTTTTGTGGATTTATTGGATGATTGTTTTCTACATCAGCATGTTCGGGAGGCAACTAGAGGGAGTAATACTCTTGATTTGATTATCAGCAGTGATTCTTCATGCATTAAGAATCTGCAGATAAATGAACCACTAGGTGGCAGTGATCACAGTGTGCTGAAGTGGGATTTACTCAAAGAGGTAATTACCATTAGGGGTAAAGGGAAGGGTTATTGCTTCCGTAAAGGCGACTACGATGGACTGAGACAGTATTTAAATTCTATACAGTGGGACCAACTGATGATGTTACCAACAGCAAATTCAAAATGGGAAGCATTCAGAGAACTTATCTTGGAAGCTACTAGGCTTTACATACCAACTAAGAAATATTGTTCAAGGTTTAGGCCAAAATGGATGTCAGATGAACTAATGAGGCATATGGCAGAGAAGAAAAATGCATGGAATACTTACAGATTAACACATGACACAGAAGCCTATGATAGATACAAGTTGATATGCAACCGAGTTACAAAGGAGGTTAGGCAGGGGAAGGCAGATTACGAGAAATCCTTGGCAAGGGATGCAAATAAAAACAGCAAAGAGTTCTTTACTTATGTAAACTCTAGAAGGAAGGGGATGAATCAGATTGGTCCACTTGATATTGATGGGTCAACTGTTGATGATCCTGCTCAGGTAGCTAACAAACTAAATGAATATTTTGCATCGACATTCACACATGAGGAGTTATTCAGCGAGGGGAATGCCAGAGGTGTATTCAACTCTAGCAGTAAGCTACAGAATCTTGAAATAACTGGGAGTAAAGTGGAGGAGAAACTTTTGAAGATAAACACAAGAAAGGCACCCGGGGTGGATGGGATCTATCCAGTTATATTAAAGGAGGCAGCAAAGGAAGTAAGCAAACCCTTAGCCATAATTATGAGAGCTTCCTTGGACTCAGGGGAGGTACCCATAGACTGGAAATGTGCAAATGTGACCCCAATTCACAAAGGAGTATCAAAGGCTGACACAAGTAATTATAGTCCTGTGAGCTTAACGTCTGTTCCAGGAAAATTAATGGAGGCACTGGTTAAAGAAGCACTGCAGGATCATTTAGACAAGACTTCAGTTATAGCTCGGACACAGCATGGTTTTGTTAAGGGGAAGTCTTGCCTGACCAATTTGATTGGATACTATGATGCAGTCACAAAAGAACTGGATGCAGGGAATAGCTTTGATATTATATACTTGGATCTTAGAAAGGCTTTTGATACTGTTGCACATGGAAGACTGCTACACAAATTGGAGCAGTGACATTGGAGACAAATTGCTGCTATGGATAAAGGGGTGATTGAGGGGGAGAAGACAGAGAGTGGTAATCAATGGACACTGCTCATCGTGGACTAATGTTATTAGTGGAGTCCCTCAGGGCTCAGTGTTGGGTCCATTATTGTTTTCTGTATTTATAAATGATATTGATGATGGTATATCAAGCTTAATGTCCAAGTTTGCAGACGATACAAAGGTTGGCAGGGTTGTCAAGGACACTACTGACACTATGCTGCTGCAACAGGATCTGGAAAGGTTGAGCAGATGGGCTGAGAGATGGCAAATGAAGTTTAACATTGACAAATGTAAAGTACTACACATGGGAAACAGCAACCCCAAAGCAACGTATCAACTCTGTGGTACTACACTGACAGTGGTAGAGAATGAAAGGGACTTGGGGGTGGTTGTGGAGGCAGATATGAAGTTCTCTGAGCAGTGCAGACGGGCTGCAAGAGTAGCTCATGGAGTATTGTCAATGATATAAAGGAATTTTTCCAGCAGGGATAAGGAGGTGATTATTCCCTTGTATAAGGCAATGGTCAGGCCACACCTAGAGTACTGTATAGGTCTGGAGGCCTCATTTCAAGAAGGATGTAGAGCTGCTGGAACGAGTACAGAGAAGGGCAACAAGATTAGTGAATGGAACAAAGGGGTGCTCTTACGAAGAAAGGCTTAAGTTTTGCAAATTACAGTGTCTGGAGACTAGGCACCAGCAAGGTGATCTGATAGAGGTGTATAAAGCCTTGAATGGTTTGAGCATGCTCAATGCTGATGGGATTCTTCCCCTAGCTCAGAATAATCACCTGAGAGGGCATAAATTCAAATTGAGGAAAGACAGATGTAGGATAGACGTGCGGAAATTTGCCTTTAGCCAGCGGGTGGTTGGTTGGTGGAACAGACTTCCATCCCTTGTTGTGGAGGTTGATAGCCTAAATAAGTTTAAGGCTCAGCTGCACAGGGTCATTGAAAAAGGTGTCCATGATTTCCCTTTTAATTATCTTTGGAAATATTTGATCAATTGCTGTGATCATAGCAGGAAACAGTGTGGTAACTCATTAAGTTTTATTTGAGACCTCAGCTGCACCATGTGTGCACAGAATGACTCCTACATGCGCTGCCTCATTCAGTGTCAGAAGATGGCCATGCAACAGAAAGCACTGCATTGTGTTAGACTGAATTTCAATACCAACATATGTCTGTATTGACATTGCACTGTTAGAACAGATTTAAATTCAGCATACCACAACACACACACTGCTTTCTGTTGCAAGACCATCTAAATTCACTGGCTCAGTCTCTTTGAGAAGGGATGAAATCCTCCTCAAAGAGACTCGGTCAAAATGAAAAATATAAAACAAGTAATTTTCATCAGGTACAAGCATGGGTTCTTATCCTCAGAAAAATCTTATCTCCCTCCAAAGAAAATTCTTGGCATTGTTTTATTTATATTTCATATTGTGAAAATCTTCAGAGTTGCCGATGATATTGAACTACCTCAAATAACTAACGCTTCACCAATGGAGAGGACTATTATTACTTATTCTCAGCAGATACCACCACCCATGCAGCACCATTTCAAGACTTTTTGGTGGGTGGATGGGCAGGTACCCTGGTGTTGCATTTGTGACAACTCAGTTATGAAGTCTAACTCCACGACATGAGAGATGCCTGAAGTGGGCATGTAGAAACTTAGACATGCTTTCATGACTTTCTTTAAGTCCAACTGAATGAAACACAGGAAAGTGATGGAAATTCATTGCCATTATGAAGCAAAACTGCTTTTAATTTTGAGGAATGAATAAACACCATTCATCTGACTTATGCACAACCCCTAGTTCTTTCAGAAGTCCAATAATGTCTTTGCAAAAACACACTGTCCTCCACAGCAAAATACTTGGAAAACTTTGGCAAAGCCTACAAAAATCCTCACCAAAAATGCTGTGCTCTTTTCAAATTGTTGCATCAGAATTTGAACTTAAGAACAATAGGTAGAATATGTTTATCACAAGAGACCATTCAATTCCTAAAATTAAGAGAATTAGCTTATATCCCTTAAAATCTAGCCAGCAATATGTCATACCTTGCTGGCTAGATTATGCAAAATTTGCATATTTTTATGAAATGTAACTCCCTCTATATTTAATAACTGTGATATGAAACTATCATTGGTTAAAACAGCATTTAAGTTCTCAGAGGTAAAAGTCATATTGGCTAGTGTAATTATTATATAATAGTAGAAGAGCCACTATCTGTCATTCCTTGTGTCCTATGATCAACAGCTATACTAGCTGTTGATCATAAAAACAAAAAAGGCAACAAAATGAACCTTAAAAAACTAATTAGTGAATTTACAACAATGGCAAGGAAATTTAAATTTTTAATAAGAACCTAATGTAATTAGGTTCTTATTAAAATTTAATTTTCCTTGCCATTCTGTAAAATTAATAAATACTGTGGATTCTGGATATACGGTTGATTTTGGTTATTTGGGCCACCGGTTAATCAGGGCAAATCTTAAAAAACAGAACCCAATTGAGAAAATAGCCAGGGTTTACTTCACTTAATTTGGACGAGCCGTTAATAACTGTCTTATCGAATTCATTCCTATTTTTAAAGCTTCGTAACTTGTTACTCCATTCTCACTTGCACGTATCATGTTACTTGCAATTTGTGTGTGCCCTGTGTTCTTAGTTATTGTTTATCTTTTTACTGTTTTAAATTTTAACCCACAAATGTCAACTAGTTAGTATGTACATATTACAGTATGATTAATTATTCCGATTTTCACATATTTTTTAATTGTAATAAAGGGTAAATTTGTGCTTAATATATCTTTACTTTTATAGCCTGTGGATATTCCTCCTATTTTTGCTAATTAGAATTGCAGTTTAATAGAATTAGAATTCAATTCACAAATGTGATCACAATGACTGGCACTTACTACACATTGTATATTGAACAGACCCAGGGCTCACATCTGGTGAGTATGGGCTTGGCACACCCAGTGTCCTGAGCTGGATATCATCATTCTTCTCTTCATTGGCGATTTTCCCTTTTATTTTCTCTCTCTCTCTCTCTCTCTCTCTCTCTGGGTAGTTAAAATTTTTTTTTGGCTGGTGCGCATAAGCCTCAGGCTTCCTTTCACCCAATGGCTAATAATAATAACTTTACTACGGTGAGTCCATCGTAAAGTGATTTGATTGTAGAGTGAACCAACTGTAAAGCTTGGGTCCATTTTTTTTTTTTTTACTATTTACGTGAAACTTCGAATAATTGGGGCAGCCGCTTAATCAGGCCAAAATGCACTAGTCCCGATGTGTCCCAAATAACCGGAATCAACTGTATCGGTTAAACTTTTTCATAGGAGCCCAAAAAATATAGCTACACCACTGCTTTTCTGTAACCTTTATTTCTCTCTGCCTTCTATTTAGACTGAAATATGTCATTTATTTTTTTTTCGGCCAAGAGAAGTTGATTTCCATTCATTCAGAATGTAATTTAGTTGTTACAGTTTTGTTCAACTAATGTAATTCTTTATTTTCTGAGAAACTCAAAACTTAATTTTATGCAATGTTTTTGCCCTAAAGTTTTTACTTTTCAGGTTAGTCTTAAAGTTTATCTGTTTCTAAAGTTTATTTTTCTAGTTTTAAAATTATTTGCTCCTCTTCATTTATTTCTTTTAAAACTTAACTTTAGTCTCCTGTGCATATTAACAATATACATAAGTTTACTTTTTTTTTTCCCTGAACAGGCATGTTGAGGTTTCATTGCAGTTGTCTTCCTAACTATCATGTAATTTTTTTGTTTGCAAAGTTTCCTTTCCACTACTGTAAAAGCAAACTCATTTTGTTCATCTGCTATTAATTGTTAAGATACAAAATTTGTGACTCCTGGCCACCCAAAAATCATAATTCTTTATCATCATATATGGTTTATTTTCAGGAATTAATTTTACTCTTTCACAACTTAAAATCAACACAGTCCTGAGGACAATCTAAAATTCTTGTTAGCATGCTTTAAAAAAAAATTGTTCCTATGAGGAAGCTTTTAGTTCAATTAGCAATGAATGGACATGCTGAAATGTATTCTAATGTAAGATAAACATTGAATAACATGAATTAATCTTGCCAAGCATTCTGAGAGAATACATCGCTTATAGGGCTAAGTTTTCTCAGGTGACTTAAGCAGCAATCAGGATTGTAGACATCTTTTCCATCCATTGTGTAAGTCAGTTTAAATCAAAGCACAAATAACAATTACACACTGGTGGTTGGAAAATTTGTTTCAGCCTTTACTACCAAGGATTCATCTTTGATTGGCTGGTTTTTGCTTCCCCATTGGTTTAAATTTTCTCCCAGAGATTTTCTATAAATGCCCGATTTCCCTGTCTTTGCTCATGCACCATGTAGAGAAGCACAATTAGATTTTTTAGAGGTTCATAGGTCTTTTACAGCATATTACAGATGTGTATCCCATAATTGTGCCCACTTCTAGTTGTGAACCTTTCCATTGTTATTCAAGGAAGTACTGAACTTTGAGTTCAGTCTCTAAACACGCACTACTCTTGGAGCAAACACCAATGTTCTTATCATATGAGACTGACAAACTATATATAAAAAAAAAAAACCATGACAGAGTAGAAAACATAATTCAGACGTGTAAATTATGCTTAGAGGGAAACTGTTAAGCAAACAGTCCCCATCACTTGCAGTTCTGAGTGCCGAGTTCTGTCAACTTACCACATTCACTAAAATTTCTGTTGCCTTGAAATATTGGTTCATCAATTTCCATTACTATATTTGGTTTTGAAGAGCAGTTTTCTGCCAAAGTGAGAGAGAGAGACAAACCTAAGAAGTGCTCAAGTAACATCTTTATTGGCCTTGATCCATTAAACTAGTGATTTTTTTGTGAAGTAATTTTTCATTTTCAATTGGTATCAGCAGCACTCAGGGGTTTGGCTCATACTGTAATTATGACACTAATTGAAGGGACTTCACAAACAAGGGCCAAACACCACTGCTGAAAGCCTGTCATTCAGTTCTCATCTTAAAAATTCCTATACTGCAGTTGATAAATTAAGGAACAATCTGAACAATCTCAAATATTGATGTATTTGAGATGATACTGATGAAAATGTGAAGTCAAACTTCATAATTATACATGGTTGCAACTTTCTATACATATAATTAGGTCTTATATATTAAAAAAGATTTTGTAACAATGTTGTTGTCAAAGTTTAACTATTCCAGAGTCAACCTCTAATCACAGTACTGAAAAATGAAATTTATGAAAGGACTTTAGGTAATAAAATTTTGCTTATGGCTTATCATTTTGACTGCGTTTATGAATTAGATAAAAATAGCATCTAGACATGGAATAGGCAGAAAAGTCTCAAACCTTTATTGCAAAAACTTCCTAGTCTTGAAAAATATCTTTTTAAGTGAAACGATTTTTTTAGAAGACAACACTAAAATTATGCACTGATTATAGGCTGATGTAAGTTGCCAAATTTATAAATACACCTAAAACCATTCTTAAACTCATTTCATAGAGAAAATTCCTGATATTACTATTTCTATCAGGAAATCAAATAAATCCTCCTTTCTCTTACCAGTGATTAACTTGAGGATTGGATCCAATACGGAAAAGCAATATACTTTATAATTAATGCACAAATACTAATAAATAAAGAAAAACATTAACACTAATGCTTGTTATCATGGAGTGGGGTGGGGGGGGGAGACAGGCACAGCACTGGACTATATAAACAGAGTAGCTTAGAAACCACAATTTCTTAAAACTAAGAAAATTTCATTAAAGTTAGGAATCATGAAATTTTTATTGTATTTATTTTATAACCGAATAGCCAGCTATCCAAACTTAAAGAAGCATCTATGAATTCTATGAGGTTTGTCTCGCAACTCAGGCAACTTTCTCAAATTCGTTTCCATAGTTCTCCTTACTGATTGTTTTCCACATTTCTCTTTACTGATTGTTAAAATAGGTTTATGAATTTATTGAATCCATCAAAAAATATACAAAGGGTACTAGGAAAGTTTTGCAATATGATGCAACAATGAATCACAGGAAGCTGCTTGTTGCTGCATGTTGAGACATGTTCATACGTGCATAGTAGCCACCGCGCCGAGTCGATGGGCTCAGTTATTCATTAGTAGTGAGAGTGTAAAGTGCTTGCGATGGCATCGTGGTCACGAAATGAGATAAGGACAGTTTTGCGGTATAATTTTGTGCTTGGTTTAACCATAGACCAGTGCTTAGAAGAAATGACTCTTGCACTAGATGATGATTGTCCATATCGTACTCAGGTGGTATAGAGAATTCCAAAGGGGAAATTTCACTCTGGAGGATTCTGAGAGGCCGGGAAGGCCACGAACGTCAGTTACGGAGGAAAACGTTACTGCTGTGAGGAAAATGCTTGACGAAAACAGGCGAGTGACCTACCAACAGATAGAGGATACTTTGGGCCTAAATGCACCAACAATTCGTTCGATTCTGCAAGATCATTTGCACGTGAAGAAACTTTGTTCTCTCTGGGTGCCGCATCAACTGACTGAAGAGCAGATGACACGACGTGTGACTTGGTGCCGGGAGATGTTAAAAAAGTTTGATAAGGGACAATCTCGGTATGTGAACAACATCGTGACAGGTGACGAGACTTAGCTGTACTATTACGATCTGCCGACCAAGGCTCAAAACAAAGTTTGGGTCTTTGATGATGACGACACACCCGTAATTGTCAGAAAATCCCGATCTGTAAAGAAGAAAATGATAGCTGTATTTTTCAAATCGAGTGGAATTGTGGAACGTGTCGTTTTGGACACACAGAAGACAGTCACAGCTAAGTGGTATACTGAACAATGCCTGCCTAAAGTCACTGGATCTATGAAGAACCTGCGGCCAAAGTCAAGAATGGACACCTGGTACCTCCATCACGATAATGCTCCAGCTTACCGCGCCAAAGCCTGCATCGAATATTTGACCACGACAGGACTGAAACTTCTCGAGCACCCTCCCTACAGTCCAGACCTTGCTCCCTGCGACTTTGCACTGTTCCCGCATGTGAAAATGAAGCTAAAAGGGAGGCGGTTTTCCAGTGATGAGGACCTTCTACGGGCTTGGGACAATGGGTGTGCTTTACTCCCTAGTGAAACTTGGCAGAACTGGTTTAAAGATTGGTTTCGGAGGATGGAGAGGTGTATTGAATGTAGAGGAAATTACTTTGAAAAAATTAAATAAACAAAGCTGTATTGCAAAACTTTCCTAGTACCCTTTGTATATATCTACAAAACATACACTGCAGTCTAGGATGCTGTGGCACCCGATTTGTAAACTGCTGATCTATAAGGATAAATAAATTGGCAATTGCTTTTGTAAAATTTGACAAGATTTGCCTCCTTTAACCACAAAGTTTGATGCATTTGGAAAATAATTTAAAAGGGGCATTGAAAAGAGTATTAAAAGAAAATCACTTCTTCCAAATGCATCAAACTTTGCAGTTAAGAGGTAAGTTTCAGTAAATGATATTAAAGCAATTGCTGATTCGCCTACTAGATAATTTCATCCAATATGTAAAGTTTTGGCTATTGAAATATATAAATACATTACAGAAATAATATAATGCCACTTAAGGTTTTACTCCCATGTGGTGGATGCACAATACAAAGCAGAAACTCAGTTTATTCAGTGCTACATATGAAATAAGGCTATGCCCTACTTGTGGCAAAGGCTTTTGCCATAAATCCTTTACCTCATACAGAAGTAATACTATGGACAGTTGCAATTTGTTTTTGTTGAAAAACTAGCACACTTTTAAAAGGAAAAAATGCATTTTGGAATTTTAAATTCATAAATTATAAATATATTTTTAATATTCTTTTTTAGCTATAAGCATTGCATATATACACACACACACACACAAAAAAATATTTTATGTAAATTATTATGGGTGCATTTTAGTCATCAGCCATTTTCAATCCACTGCAGGATTAAGGCCTCTCCAGCAACTTTCCAGTTCTTTGTTTTCTGTAATGGCCATACATTTACTACCCACCAACTCTTGAATTTCATCTGTCCATCTCCATTGTCTTCCAGGTTTTATTTTAGCTCCTCTTGGGTACCATTCTGTTATTTTCTTAGTCCATCTGTTATCATGTCTTTTCATATATATATGTACCCAATGAGCTATGTGTCCTGACCAAGTTCATTTCAGTTTAGTTTTGATAAGAATATCCTTTATCAAGTGTTTCCTGCCTAATCCATGTGTTTCTCTTCTTATCTAACAGTCTTATTCCTAATATAATTCGTTCCCTTCTTCGCTGTGTAGTTTTCAGCTTCTGAAAGTCATGGTGGGGAGTATACATTGGTTCATTATTTTATGTTTCAGACAAATTGGGATATTGCTCCTCAGTATGCGATTATTTCCTGAATGAAATCCATCCAAAATTTATTTTGGATGCATTTAAAAATTTATCCAGGTTGTGTCCATCCTTTCATGGTCATCGTGCACCCACAGGGCAATGGACTCCAGCAGGTCAATGTGCCTCTACACAGAGCCATGGTGACTAGAACATGGCTCGAAGAGCATTCCGCAGATTTTACCAGCATGGAATGGCCTCCCTGTTCAATGGACATGAACCCTGTGACACATCTTTGGGATGCTGTGGAAATGTCACTTTGAACTTTGGACCCTCTACCCAGGAATGCAATGGAATTATGAACAGCAGTGCTGCAAGCACGGATAGAAATACCTGTGGAATGCTTTCGTGAACTAGTGGACTCAATGCCTCGCCATGTGACTGCCCTTATCCTGGTGAAAGGTGGGCCTACCAGTTACTAGGTAGGTAGTAGTCAGTCCTCCTATAACACGTGTTAACACTACACAAATTTGATCATACACCATTTATAAATAGGGGAACGATATTGTATATAACAAGAACCGAATTCGCGTATGCACGATTTGCCTTTGTGTTTACAAGAAATGGCAGTCAAACGCGGAATCACCCCAACTGAATGCAACACAATAGGAATGAAGAGAAAATTCTGAAAATGTATTTATGTTTTTTTTTTTTATATCAGTGAAGGGGAAACACATTTCACCATAATTCCGGCTATCGGTATTATTACAAATGCAATTAGATCAAGTTTACTACCAGTTTATAACAGATTCCACTAGCAGAAACGCAACTGGAAATTGTTTTTGTTTTATGGTAGTAACCTCCAGAAACGTGCTTTAGTAAAATGTGAGGTGTTAATAGTGTATCTCTGCCTTTACGGTGTTGTTTATTCAATTGCTACACGCGCACATTTGTGTATGTGTATCAAGCATGCCTCCTTAATGTTGTAATTGTGCTTGATTCCCTAAAAATGAGTAAAATACTTAAAAGGTGTGAAAAGCAATATCGATAAACAGAGGCGGACTGGGTCAAAAATTCTTACCCGGGAAAATTTGTAGTGGCCTCATACTATGGTTTATAGCCAAAATCACACCAGCCTCCGGCCCACTGGGGTTTCCCCGGTAAGGCTCATGGCCAGTCCGCCTCTGTCGATAGAGAAAAAATATGAAATTGTGAAACGCTTTGAGTGAAATGAAAGACCATATGATATTGCACGTGCTACAGGCCTAAATGAGGCAACACCGAGAATTAGAAAGAATGCAGAGAAAAAAACTTTCATAGCAGGAACAACTCAAAGCGTAATTAAAATCCATTAGATCAAGACACAAAGAACTGGAAGAGATGGAATGGCTGTCATCTGTTTGGATAGAAAATCAAACAAAAAACAAGTTTGCTTATGATAGAAGCAAAAGAATTAGCAATATTTTATTATGTAATAGTCATAATAAAATACGTATTTTTTTTATGATAATTTATTGTGTTTGGTAATGTTTTGGTTACAAATGTGTGTTCAATCTTGGGTGGTCAGCACCTAACCCTATTTTTCCCATAGGGCCTGTTTATATTGCACGATTTTGCATTGCACAAGAGTTTCTAGGAACACAACTATTGTGCTATATGAGGACTGACTGTACAAATATTTCAACATTTTATACGTACTATAGTCAGAATTCTCACTAGCTTCTGGGAGCGAAAAGGTTTTAAGAAACTAGAACTTAGAAAGGCAGTTAGCATTTTGTTTGAAAATGACCATTGTAAAATCATAACTCTTCTGCTTAATTACAGCTTGCAAGATTTGTTATTCACTTAGAATATTACATATGCAGATTTTTTTACACTTTAATTTTTAATTTGTTAATTTTTAGAATTAGTGATTTATTATGCTATTATAGACCTTGGCTTCAAAAATTTGATTTTTTCCACCAAACAATCTTTAACTGCAAATGATAATTAGGGAAGTGTTGGGTTTGACAAACTGTAGTGATCACCAGAGGGGTCCCGCTATGCACATTGCCTTGACTCCGCAAACTAAGGCCAAGCCTGGTAGTAAGCACCATACCGTCTGCATGCAAGAGAAACACCATAACAAATTGCAATCAATATTACCATAACAGTTACAAAACCATAAAGTCACTAAATGAGCAGAAACAAATATAAACTTTCTACACAAAAGATTATAAACATTTTTGCAGGAAAAGGCTCATTCTGATCTGCAATTAAAACTCAAAGGACAAATTATTCCAGTTGTCTGTTTTATGGGACTTATCTTAAGAAATTTACTTTTATGGAGCATATCAGCCACATAAAAACCAAGTATTTGATGAAAATGAATATCCTAAAAGAATTATCAGTGATAGATTGGCAAATATGCTCCCATTGTACTGCATACTAATAGAGACTAAGTTGGACTAAGATGCCATCACATATATCAGCAAAACCTAGCAACCACAGATTGGCTCTACCTGGTTACATCATTGTGGTCTCTGAACAGCCTTAGAAGCATTTCTCACTTCACCTGTGCAGGGTCTATGCCAGTGTTCATTAATCTCCCATACAGACCAGAAGACAAAATCTATTACTCTCTTCTGCCCAGTGCAGCCTAGTTTTCACTGCAGAAGATGGAATCTGCCATCCACACTGGTCCCAGATATTTGGAGCCAAGGCAAACCTTGCTGGCATTTTAACTACAATAATTATTCTAATGTTTTCCATTTTTTGGGAGTCTAGGTATTTCAAGGATTGCTGCCATGCTGAAATGATGTCACAGGTTTAGCATTGGTGCCTGGCTACTCTTTTTAAGAAACTAGAACTTATAAATACTTAGAAAGGCAGTTGGCAATATATGCTAGAGCAGAAAGGCTCCAGCATATTAGTGATATAAGAAATTTTAAAGTGCAATCATGATATTGAAGAATGAAATAACTGAAATTGAGCATGTCTATCTATCTTAAGTTATTATATACTATAATTAACAAAGTTGCGGATAAATCTGACTGCATAGTTTCTAAAAAAAAAAAAAAAAAAAAAAGCACATTCTATTTAATTATTTATTTAAAAAAAAAAGATACAAATAACAGATCTGCAGAAAAATTGAAAGAAATATAATATGGCTATAAAGATGACATCAAAACTCAATTTCCACCAACATTATCTGTTAAGACTAAAAATGTAAGCAAATGAAGAGAAATAAATTCTCCAAAGATATTACACTTCTCTTTTAAAAAGTTCTCTAACAGACAGCAAAGACAATCAATGAATAAATACAAGCATCTTTTGACATTTGTGGCTAATTCAATATTGTGTGTGATGGGTTGTTGGTGGATCACAGAAAAAAAGACTAGAATGAAAAAACTAATACATGGCAACAGCTAGTCTACCCTGTTTTTGTTTTCACTTAACAAATGACACTATATTAAAGGATAACTAAAGTACACAAAAAGTGTAGCCATGGAAGAAACTAAACATTTCAACACTACAATTTCTGACATATAGACGTGGAAGACAGTATGTCACAGAACCAGCACATAAAGCTTAATTTGTCCCTCCACAAAATATATTTGTTTCATAAGAATAATGAGTATCTGGCATAAGGATATATCTACACATATAATAATTGATTACACAAAGTATTGATTATTTCACAATGTGATACTAAGGTTCCAAAGTGGAGGAGGGAAAAAAATTTGACAAAGTTTGCTTTTTATTTATATAACATACTTTCGAAGATTAAGATTAAGCTGTTTTTAGAAATTCACTCAATTTCAACACAATGATGAGAAATGGAGTTGATACTGATTTAATAAATATTTCAGCATGTAATAAAATATCTAGATAATACTGAAGTAAAACATAATATTCCAGGCAGGCTTGAATTAAGACAGAAATAAGTTAGACTATAACTATCTTGAGGAATAAGAGATGTATAATATGATATGGAGTACTGCATATATCCAAGTAATAAAGGCCATATGCATTCCCCCTACAGCTGTAATAAAGTATGCCTTATCCAGATTTGTTATCTAATAAAAATGTACCTTTTCATTATCTGGTGAATTAACCATACAGATGTTTATCAAAACTAAATTATTTCTTAAGTCAGATAAGAAGATCTAAAATTTTATTTTTAAGGAAAAGTGACAAACGAAGCAAATATTTACTTTTGAAGAAATATACACGAACTATCAAGTAGCACAAACTCTGTGTCAAAAATAAAATAAAATAAAATAGACACTTAGAAATTAACTCCAAAATTGTTACATTTTGGAAATTTTCCATAGTCTGGGTTCTAAGATTATCTATATAACAAATAAATGCAGATATGTTCAAAATATTTCGTTAAAGTGAGACCACATATTTGCACTGCAAAACTTACATAACTTACATGAATACTCTGCATTTACATCTGTGTAAAAAAACACAGCCCTAAACAATTTACACAAAAGAACATTTACATACAGAAACAAACCACAAATTGTTGTTTCAGGTTTTCACATAGGCTAGTCTGAAATTTGATATTACCAAGATTACTTGGAGCAAAATATCTCAACAATGGCTGTTTGCTTTGCTTACAGTTTCTCACATTTAATTACCTTCTTCCAAGTGTGTCCATGTAAACTTTCTAGATGAAGAGTTCTTGTAGAACCAGTAAAATCAATCACAGTTATTGGTGAGCTTTATATTACTTAGGACAAATATAATCATGTCATATATTGCATAATTGCACGTAATGCATAAAGGAGTTCAGCTTGCATCCTTGCTTCAAACATCATGAGATTCACATGAACCTGAAATGAAAAATAGTGAAGATCAGTTTCATAAGTATATAAAAAGATTGTTCATAATATTTAAAATGTCTATGAAATAAAATCTTGATCTACCTAGCAAATGGCATTGCATCTAATTTATCCAAGTCCAATAATCCCAAGGTTTCTCAATGAATTATACTGCCATTCCATATTTTCTGTTAATGCATCCCTTAATGATTTTTATATATATATCCAATATTTTAAATTATAAAAAATAATTATTTATCTATTTATTCAATGATAGTATATATATATATATATAGTAGTGAGCTGTGAATATTTTAACAATGAGCTCGCAGTTTTTCCAACTTTCTACCAATTAAATGTGATCGGTCACGGAAGTGACGTCATCCACTGCTTCCACTAGAAGTGCTTCCCACGTTCGCACTACTAGTAGTGTGATTAGAGCGTGTGATGCATTTTTCATGACCGGGATGATATCTCGAGTCAGGGGCAGATTTAGGGGGTGGTCAGATGCAGCTTATTATACCATTAACGATGCGTATAAGTGAATGTGTAAAATGTTCCTAGGTCTATCTAAAAAAAAAAAAAAAACCTTAAACCTGGTCGTCATGCCTCGCCTTACGTGATAACTGGATACGACAGTGTCTGGAGTTCTAACTTTTTAGGATTTTGAATAGTATGAAGTCACAAACATACTTCCTGAAGTTACTACTGTAGTAAGTATGATTGCAACAATACAATTTTTGTCAACAATTTCTTTTTTCGTTACATTCCATTTTTAGGTGCCCCTAACAGCTGCATATGTTTGTTTGTTTGTTATTTGGTTTTTAGGAGCATTAGCAACTAAGGCCATATTGCTCCGGGATATGCGGTGGTCATTCCCTGACCTTTCCGCATCCTCCGTATTTGGTGGTGACGGGCTTGAACCCCAGTCTAATCAAGAAGCGTGTGCTACGCACTGCTGCTCCTTCCCACCTGGCTACGGAGGTGCCAGCTGCATATGTTGCTTCAACTACAAGATCAGTACATCAATCTGTGATATTTTACAGAGATATTTAGATACGTTGCACTCAAGTATACATCTTACTTCGGTTATCATAAATCCATTGTATCTTGTCCTTCCAGAAATTATGAAAATCTGTGAATGATCAATAAAATATTTACAATAAAAAAGCTCTTATTTTGTAATCGATATATACAAATCAAAATAAGATGTTTCGCATAAGCCATCTACCATGTCTCTTTTTTTAACAACTTGGGAAATATGGATACATTTTTTTCATGATAAAATTTTAATATTGCGAATAAAAAATAACATGAAATATTTCCCATATCACAAATAACATAAAAACTATCACAAAACATTCCACAATATAAAAATAAATATTACATAAGAAACAAACTTTCTAGAAAAAGTACACAAAAAAAAAAGAAAATGACAGATTACACGAAAAAAATTATTTCACAAACATTCAAGAAAAATTTATTCTAAAAGTTGCCATATAAAATTTACTACTTTATTAATATTTGTTGTTGATCTACTGCTTTGCTCAATAGCTGAGCGATGATTACAGAGGAATGATTTTTTACGTAACGGATCAAATTGAAGCAATGGTTTTCCATTTAGATGTATGGTCATCATAATCTGCAACGTGTTTAATTGTCACAATATTATTTCATTATGCTGAAAGCTCACTCAGCTTCAGCACTGCTAATCGTAATGGTTTCAAAGATATTTTCTGGCTTTCTTAATTGAAAAGGGAATTTCACTAATTTTAAAGATAAACTGTCTTCGACAAAATCATTAATTTTTATTTCATATTTTATCAGAAAATTTAAATTTCTTATTCGGTTTTCACCGTATTGTAACCGAGACGAAGGTTTTTTCACATTCACGATTTTGGGTAGCATATTTAAAATTTCTTTCAATAGTATCGTTATTTTCTTTATTTAATTTAAAATCACCCTGTTGCATTAATAACTTATCCTTTAAGGATAAAACAATGCATTCAATAACTTGTCACGAGGTAATTTTTTTACTTTCGATTTTGATTCCTTCAAATTCTTTCCACTTCAACATACTCAATTTTTGCTTCATAATTTCTGAAGGAAATTAAATTTCAAATTAGCAATAGCATTGATAGTTCGAATAATTAATTTATCTGCTTTTGTCATTGTGATTCTGTAAAGCTTCTTGGAAGCTAAGTGAGCTCCTGCAGGATGTTGATCATTAGTGCTAAATGGTTAAGAAATTCAAAATTTAAATGTCAATTTAATAATCCCGAATATTTAACTTCTGATTCAAAATGTTTGCATAAAGCCTCCGACCCACAATTGCCATCTGCCAGCTACAAGCTGCTCACATCATGGCCCGAACATACGACCGATCTTTATAGTTTCCACATCAAGTTATCCTTAATTCGTGCTAGTTTTTTGGAGATTGGTGATAGTTTTTTTTTTTTTTTTAATTATTGCCTGCATGCCATTATATTTTAGAACATTTTGTACACAGTGAAAAGCTCAACAAAGTTTCAAAATCTGCCAACATTTCATCTTCATAAAGTTTATATAATATCTTAGTTGCTTCAATCCCCCGCCCCTCTACGTTGCTACTCTCACTAGTTCTTTGATTACAGCCCTGCTCGCCCCACTGTAGTTTCGGCTCTGCATACTCAATAATTGCATCCAGGATTTCATTTGTAAAATAAATGATCATCTCAACAATGGGCTCACAAATTTTTAAAAAAAAAATAACATTGGGCCCATGTGAGCCTACTATAGCTCACCACTGTGTGTATATAAAACAATTTTCTGAAAAGATATTGGGTGTACCCCATTATATTATTTTTCTACACAATGTCCACTAAATACATTTGAGATATCTGTTTATAATACTGATGACACAAATATTTAACATATAAATAATAAAAATCTTTAGATAATTTAATTTTTCAACAAAGCCAAATTTTGTATCTAAAACATTCAACATTAAAAAGGAAGTTGGGCACCTGATCCCATCACTGTTTTAGCTACACTTAGAGATGCCGCTGTCACAGGAACTGGCACAACATAAATTTGCTTTCTGGAGTAAATTTATTTATTTTGCCACAATAAAGTTCGGAAAGATCATTTTGAATTACCCTGTATGTAAGCATCACAAGCATTAAACTCACTATAAAATAATGCATCAATGTTTAATGCATCATAAGCATTAAACTCAGTATAAAATTTGGCCTTTTATCTTTCATACCAACCCCCCCCCCTTTGACAACACTGTATATCAACGAGTATGGTAACTATATTATTGAAACTTTCTCATTAATATGCTATATATATTTATTCCTCGTATATGAGGAGGACATCAAAGTCCCTATTTTTTCTCCAATAACGTGATCATAAGGAGCTGTAACTTGGAAATTCATTAGTGTGTGTGTGTGTGGTTTCTCCCTACCACACTCCCATTAGCATCAGGGAACTGCACATGCAGGTTAATCTGTGCATCAATGCAGTATTGTTTAGTATACACAGTATTATTTGCAATTGGACATTACTGAATGTATTTATGTATCTATGCCAATAGGGATGTGAGCAGTAATTCACTTTCACTGGGTGGGGGGAGGGGGGTGTAAAACTTAAGTGGTATCAAGTTTTGCAATGGTTGTAAAAACAGGGATCATTTGGAGTGTGCCTCCATCCAAATCACCCAAACATGTTAAAAAGTATCAATGTACTCCATTGTTAATATTATGTCAAATAAATATTTGCCACTAATTACTGTCTTGTGTCATTTCTGCTTCTTGTGCCTCTGCTACTACTTTCCCGTGACGTTTCCGGTTATGGGTTCCTATGCGATTCACATTCCTTTAGATGTCACCTACCTCCCCTAAACGTTTGTACCAAATTTTTGAGACACCCTGTAGAACACTTTCTTTTAAGTACGATAAATGTTTTGGCAGAAAACAAAGCAAAGAAAGAATCACTGCTAGTTTGAGCAAATATGACAGGAAGTCCTACAAGAATACATTTACCTACAAGAATACCGGACAATCCTAATCATACAGCCAATACGCTTGATCTTTTTCTCACAAACAACCCTTCTAAGTACACGGTCGAAGTGAGTGGTCTTTAGGCACCTCATCTCACAACTTGGTGATTGTCTCTTTTCTAATGGAGCCTTTATCTCGTGGCTATTCCCAACCTCGCGTTGTTTGGCATTAGAAAATGAAAAATGGGATTAACCTTCGAGATTTCTTTTCTTCTTTTTCTTGGTCGGATTACTGTTTCAAAACTCCCGATGTCAATATTTGCTCAGATCGTGTCAATGAAATTATTCTTGCAGGAATGGAATCCTTTATCCCACACTCCACTTTAAAATCTCGTCCTTTATCTAAACCTTGGTTTTCCAATAAATGTGCTAAGGCTGTTCAAGAGAAGAATGTTGCATATCGTAATTGGCTTGTTTCTAATTCTTCAGTGTCATTTTCTGCCTACACCAAAGCTCGCAACAATTGTAAAGCAGTTACTAATCAGTCCAAACTAGAGTTTGAACAGGCTAAGAGTAGAAAACTTGCTTCTTGCCCTAATGGTAGCCGAGCATTCTGGTTTCTTGCCAAAGCTATTGGCCGCAACTTTTGCCCATCTCTGCTCCCACCTCTGTCCAAACCAGATGGTTCTGTTGTCACTTCAGCCAAGGATAAAGCTGACCTGCTAGCATCCCATTTTTCTTCCAGTTCATGTATTAATGATCTTGGTAAACACCTCCCACCACACTCCATTCAATGCCTCCTGTGGTCTTCCGTCAAAAGGATATCAGAAGGATTTTGATGAATCTTGATGCTAAGAAAACTCCAGGTCCCGATGGTATTTCTCCACTTGTTGTCAAAACCTGTGCTCCTGAACTTACTCCTATTCTTTGCCGCCTTTTTTAACTTTCTTATTCCAAAGGTGTTTTTCCTTCTGCTTGGAAATTTGCTCATATCCAGCCAGTTCCTAAAAAGGGTGACAAATCCCTCCCATCCAATTATCGTCCCATTGCAATTACTTCTACTCTTTCTAAAGTAATGGAGAAATCAATTAACTGCCAACTCTTAAACTACCTAGAAACCTTCCGTCTGATCAACGATCGCCAGTATGGATTCCGTCAGTGCCGATCCACTGGTGATATTCTGGCTTATGTTACTCATTTATGGACTAATTCAATGGAAAGGTTCGGCGAAACACAAGTAGTTGCTCTTGACATCTCAAAGGCTTTTGATCGTGTTTGGCATAAAGGTCTTCTAAACAAGCTTCCATCTTATGGTTTGCCAACTGTTTTTAGTAATTGGTTATCCAGTTTTCTCTCTGATCGCTCACTGAGGGTGATGGTAGATGGCTCTCTGTCTTCTAACTTCTCCACTAATACCAGTGTCCCCCAAGGTTCAGTTCTTTCCCCCACTCTTTTCCTCTTGTATATTAATGACCTTCTTCCATTGACTCGAAATCCTATCCTAGTTTTGCCGATGACAGCAAATTGCATTCCACTTTCCATTTTGAGAAACCTTGTCCTGCTCAATCAGCTTCAACTTCTTGAAAATCTGCTACCGATTCCTTAAATGCCGATCTTCAAGTAATTCTCCAGTGGGGCAAAGACAGCTTAGTTGATTTCAACCCTTCTAAAACTCAGTCTTGTCTTGTCTTATATCTCGCAAAAAGGATTCTTCTGCTCCTATGCTTATCTTTAGTGACACTCCGATTTCTAGGTAAAATGATATATCTCTTTTGGGGATTACCCTGACTTCTAATCTCTCTTGGCACAAGCACGTTACAAACATTGCTTCCTCTGCATCTAAAAACTTGGTTTTTCTCTTTCGCTCTCGGCGTTACTTTTCTTCCAAACAGCTGCTCACTCTGTATAAATCGCAAATCCGCCCTGCCATGGAATATTGTTCCCACATCTGGGGTGGTGCCCCCAAAACCTCTCTCAGGCTTCTTGATTCCATTCAGAAGAGGGCAGTTAGGTTAATTAATGATTCATCTCTAACAGAGTCTCTCCACTCGCTTTCTCATAGACGTACTGTTTCTGCTGCATGCCTCTTCTACAGATACTTTCATGGGCAATGTTCTTCTGAATTGGCTTCTATAATTCCCGCTCTCTCTTTCAAAACAGTCCGAACACGTGCCGCCACCAGCCAACATCCATTTACTGTCCAACTTCAAACCCCACAGAACCAACTTTTCATCTTCCTCATTTATTCATTCAACTGCCGTTTTCTGGAACAACCTTCCTTCATACGTATTTCCTGAAAATTACAATCTACAGAAGTTCAAGTCCAATGTCAACAAATATCTTCTTTCGTCCTCTCAACCTCCCACCCAAGCACGGTACTAAGTACTATAGGTTCTAATACCTCTCGTGTTTGGGGTTCACATGAAAAAAAAAAAAAAAAAAGTAAAAAATTAACACTTTTAGTCATCGGAAGATCAAAAAACCCAAGATGTTTTAGAGGCACAAAATCTTTGGAAGTTGACTACACCTTTAATAAAAAAAGCATGGATGACAAGTGATATTATTAAGAATGGTTATTAAAACTGGACAATCGTATAACAAAAGAAAAAAGAAAAATCGTGTTGATAACTAACAACTGTCCAGCACATCCTGCCAGTATTTCTGCCAAACTTAAGTGTGAAGTTGTTGTTTTTACCACCAAATGTAACGTCTGAACTCCAGCCAATGGACTAAGGCATTATTAAAAATTTTAAATTTCATTATCGAAAGAGAATAATAATGAAGATTGTCAGTGCATTATCAGAAAATATAAACTTGGAGGTTACAATTAACCTTAGAGATTGCATCTCTGAACTGGCAAGAGTTTGGACAAACGATGTCACTGAATACACTATTCAAAATTGTTTTTCGAAAGCAGGATTTGCATTGAATACAGAAGTCAAACAACAACTGGACGAACAAGATGAACTGCCCCTTTCCCAACTTTATTAGAATCTTCCTTTTAGACTTTATTAGAATCATCTGGAAACATCGAAAATGAAATAACACTGGTTATGTTTATGTAGATCAAGATCTGACCACAACAGAACATCCAAATGAAGATGAAATACTGCTGAACAGTGTTAGATGCGACCATGATCACATAGAAATTAATGATGACGCTGAAGACGCATCAGAACAACCCATAGAAAAGCCAACTCGCAAAGAAATGATTCACGCTTTTCAAACGGTTCGTACGGGTCTACAGTTTTGTGAAAATGTTCCTGATAATGTTTTTAATGTTCTGAACAAATGTGAGTTTTTCTTTGAGAATCAAACATAATTGTACTGTGCAAACGAAAATTACAGCTTTTTTTTAATTTATGATACTTGTCAGCAAATATTGTGTAAACATAACTTAAATAAGTGTTTTTGAAATAAAATACATTAAAAATAAATGTAGATTCATTTTCATTTTCTAATTAGATAACAATTTCTAATAAAAAAGATATTCTCTGTATAATGAAATTTCTCTATAACGAATTTTTTCACTGGATTTATCGAATTCTTTATAGGGAAGTTCGACTGTATATGGAAATCAAAGTGCATGTTTGTTAAGGGTAGATAATGTATAAATAATCCGATTTAGCTACTATGAAGTAGTCAAAAAGAAACTAGATGCAAAAAAAAAAAAATAATAAAAAAATAATTTTTACATTATATAATTAAATTTCAGTAAAAATATTTGATACTTTTCCATATGGATGACTGCTGTACAGATAGGACTGGTATTGTTATTTCTGGCCCAAGGGCTACTAGGGCCATATTGAACCTATCAACGAGATGGAGGTCAGACAGTACAGATAGGAACAGTGGGCATTAAGGTAAGTTACTGCTATGGATAAAGGGATGAGTAAGTGGTAGAAGACTGCATGTTCACTGCTGAACAGCTACTCGTTTCATGAATAATTTTATGAGTGATCTCCTTCTCCATTCATGATTCAGTTTTGGGCTCCTTACTGTTATTAACATTTATTAACAATAGTGATGTTGGCATATCAAGTTTAATGTCTATGTTTACTGATGATAAAAAAGGTTTGGTAATTAGATTAATGACAGTAATCTTCTAATTTTTTTTTTATTTTTTTTTTGAAAGCCCCAAAGAAGAGAACCTATAGAACTTAGAACCTAAGTTCTAAGTTATATTAAAACCTATAGAACTTAGTACCATGCTTGGGTTGGAGGTTGAGAAGATGAAAAAAGATATTTGTTGACATTAGACTTGAACTTCTGTAGACTAATTTTCAGGAAATATGTATGAAGGAAGGTTGTTCCAGAAAACAGCAGTTGAATGAATAAACGAGGAAGATGAAAAGTTTGTTCTGTGAGTTTGAAGTTGGACAGTAAATGGATGTTGGCTGGTGGGGTGGCACATGTTTGGACTGTTTTGAAAGAGTGGGAATTATATAAGCCAATTCAGAAGAACAGTGCCCATGGAATTATCTGTAGAAAAGGCATGAAGCAGAAACAGTACGTCTATGAGACAGCGAGTGGAAAGACTGTTAAAGATGAGTCGTTAATTAACCTAACTGCCCTCTTCTGAATGGAATCAAGAAACCTGAGATAGGTTTTGGGGGCACTGCCCCAGATGTGGGCACAATATTCCATGGCAGGGCAAATTTGCTATTTGTACAGAGGGAACAGCTGCTTCAAAGAAAAGTAACAACGAGAGCCAAAGAGAAAACAAAACCAAGTTTTTTAGATGCAGAGGAAGCAATATTTGTAATGTGCTTGTGCCAAGAGAGATTAGAAGTCAGGGTAATCCCCAAAAGAGATATATCATTTTGCCTAGAAATCGGAGTGTCACTAAAGATAAGCATAGGAGCAGAAGAATCCTTTTTGTGAGATATAAGACAAGACTGAGTTTTAGAAGGGTTGAAATCAACTAAGTTGTCTTTGCCCCACTGGAGAATTACCTGAAGATCGGCATTTAAGGAACTGGTAGCAGATTTTCGAGAAGTTGAAGCTGATTGAGCAGGGCAAGGTTTCTCAAAATGGAAAGTGGAATGCAAGGTGCTATCATCAGCAAAACTATGGATAGGATTTCCAATCAACGGAAGAAGGTCATTAATATACAAGAGAAAAAGAGTGGGAGAAAGAACTGAACCTTGGGGGACACCAACATTAGTGAAAAAGTTAGACAGAGAGCCATCTACCATCACCATCAGAGAGAAAACTCGATAACCAATTACAAAAACAGATGAAAACCATAAGGTGGAAGCTTATTTAAAAGACCTTTATGCCAAACACGATCAAAAGCCTTTGAGATGTCAAAAGCAACTGCTTATGTTTCACCGAACTTTTCCTTTGAATTTGTCCATAAATGGGTAATATAAGCCAGAATATCAACCAGTGGATCGACACTGACAGAATCCATACTGGCAATCGTTGGTCAGATGGAAAGTTCGTAGGTAGTTTAAGAGTTGGCAGTTAATTGATTTCTCCATTATTTTAGAAAGAGTAGAAGTAATTGCAATGGGATGATAATTTGATGGGAGGGATTTGTCACCCTTTTTATGAATTGGCTGGATATGAGCAAATTTCCAAGCAGAAGGAAAAACACCTTTGGAATAAGAAAGTGAAAAAAGAAGGCAAAGAATAAGACTAAGTTCAGGAGCACAGGTTTTGAAAACAAGTGGAGAAATACCATTAGGACCTGGAGCTTTCTTAGTATCAAGATTCATCAAAATCCTTCTGACATCCTTTTGAGGGGAGACCACAGGAGGCATTGAATGGAGCGTGTTGGAAATGGTGGGAGGTGTTTTACCAAGTTCATTAATACACGAGTTGGAAGAAAAATGGGATGCTAGCAGATCAGCTTTATCCTTGGCTGAAGTGACAATAAAACCATCTGGTTCTGTTGTCACTGACAGAGGTGGGAGCAAAGATGGGCAAAAGTTGCAGCCAATAGTTTGGCAAGAGACCAGAATGCTCGGTTACCATTAGGGCAAGAAGCAAGTTTTCTACTCTTAGCCTGTTCAAACTAATTAATAACTGCTTTACAATTGTTGCGAGCTTTGGTGTAGGCAGAAAATGAAACTGAAGAATTGGAAAAAAGCCAATTACGACATGCAACATTCTTCTCTTGAACAACCTTAGCATATTTATTGGAAAACCAAGGTTTAGAAAAAGGACAAGATTTTAAAGTGGAGTGTGGAATAAAGGATTCCACTGACACAATCTGAGCAAATGTTTATATCAGAAGTTTTGAAACAGTAATCCAACCAAGGAAAAGAAATCTTGCATGTCATCCCATTTTGCATTCTTGTAATGCCAAACAACACTAGGTTGGGAATAGCCATGAGATAAAGGCTCCATTGGAGAACAGATAATCACCAAGTTGTGATCTGAAGTACTTAAAGGACCACTCACTTCGACCGTGAACTTAGAACTGTTTGTGAGAAAAAGATCAAGTGTATTAGCTGCATGGTTAGGACTGTCCAGTATTCTTGTAGGTAAATGAACAATCTGTGCAAGGTCATTAGTAATTGCAAAAGGCTCAGCATCTTGACCAGCTGGGTCAGTGTGACTAGAAAACGGAAGCCAGCTGGAGTTGTGAACATTAAAATCACCAATGAAAATTACCTCACTGTTAGGAAAGTTGGACTGGAGAAAGTAAAGTTGCAAAGAGAGGAAGTCAAAGAGCTCCAAGTGATTAGTGGAGTTGGGAGAACAGTAGACACAACAGATGATTTTCCAGAATGAGGTAGAGAGATTAAGTCAAAGAAGATCAAAAAAGAGGAGATTCCAAATTACCAAGTCTCTGAATATCGGAACGGACATATGCACAAGTACCACCTTTGAGGCGAAAGGAATCATACAGCGAATAATTTGAATCAAGAGATTCTGTCAGAAAAAGTACACGATGTTTGGCAGACTGCAAGTGGAAATCAACATCATTGAGATTAGAACTGAGACCATGTACATTTGTGAAATGAGCTAAAAAGTGTTTGGGAGGTTTAGATCTTTTCGCAGATAAGCTTACTCTAATAGTTTGACAAATCATGGTGTATTCAATAGTAAGAAAAAGTAAGGGGGGGGAACATACTGTATGAAGTAATGAATCTTTTGGATATGGCATATACATGTTAAGAACATATCCAGATCCTTGACATAACATGACCTCAACAATGGCCCCACATACACACTACTCGGACTCCCTCCAGTCACTATCTGGCAGAGTAGAGGTAGCAAGATTATAAACTAGCTGATCCGGAAGCCTCCTAAAGAGTTACCAATAGGTTCGGTCCAGTGTACTAACTATTGACATGTGGGACTTTTTCTGCAAGGACAGAAATGATTATCCTGTTGAATAAGGAAATCACTGGGCTGCATCTTGAATAGTGCACCCAAGTTTAGTAGTCTGTGGTCTATGCTAAATCACAAAAGAAAATGACTGCAATGTTAGGGAACTTATACTACAGAAAGCCAGCTTATGGAAAGTACATCAAAAATTTTCATATATTATCTGTTTAGTCATCTGAGTGATATAGGCAGCAGATAAAATAGTCCAAATGAGGTAAAGGCATTTGAGGAAGCTGATATTCACTGAGAAAGAGTTTAGGATGAAAATGAAACTCTTAAGTTTGCCATTTGTTTTTTTGCATATGTGCATAAATTCTATTTTTGAAAGATGAAATATAAAGACATGTTGAAGACAATGAAAAAATACTAACTTAAAACAGTGTAGTGTTTTAAGTTAGTATTTTATATACGATATATATACGAGGTGCTACCCAAAAGTTCCCAAAATGTATTTATAAAATAAATTAGACTCATCCTGGGTCTTATTCAGCATCGTCACCTTCGAAGTAGTCCCCTTGTGAATGTATACACTGATCCCAGGGCTTCTCCCATGATTTAAATGTATCCTGAAAGTCCTTCATCATAGTGTTCAACACTGCCTGTGATTCAGTTTGGATATCCTCCACACTGTCAAACCTTCGACCCTTTGGGCTTGATTTTCATTCTTGGGAAGAGAAAGTCACAGGAGGCAAAGTCTGAAATAATGGGTGGGGGTGATTGTCATGTTGTTGTATGCCAAAAACTGTACCACAGTGACTGATGTGGGAGCTGGTGCATTGTCATGATTCAGGACCCAGTTCTTTGTGTGTCAATTCCCTGGATATTTCCTCCTGACGGCTTCTGTTAACTGCCTCAGAATGTCACAGTAGAACTTTGTGTTGACGGTCTGGTGAGGAAGAATGAATTCCTTATGGATAAATGTCCAAAAAACAGATCAGCATGGACTCTGCATTACTCCTCACTTGTCAGGGTGAAGATGGGCTCTACCACTGGGATAATTGTTGCTTGGTTTCTGGGTCATACCCATACACCCAACTCTTGTCCCCAGTGATGATCGTAGAAAGGAAGTTTGATCACTTCTGGTCAGTTCTTAAAGATCTCCACTAACTTTCATGCAATGCTGCTTTTGGTCTTCTCTCAATATCCATGACATGAATTTGGGCACAATCCTTATGTTCAACTAGTCTGACAAAATCCGCTGACACGTACTGTATGTGCTACAATGCCATAAATGTCGTGGATGGTCTGCCTGCAGTCTTCATGGATCGCCACCCAAACTCTTGCAACATTTTCTGGGGTGGTGCTCGATGATGGATACCCAGAGCAATTGCCATCATCAACCAACATTCACCTGTTTTTAAAACTGTTTATCCAGTAGTAGGTCTGCATATGGCCTAAAGCTTGTTTTGACTTATTATGGGTTTCTGCTGCTGTATCATTAAGAAGGAAACAAAACTTGATGCAAGCACGTTGGTCTCTCACATCAGCCATTGCAATAATCACAAACTATGTGAAACACACACTGCAAAAGAACTGCACATAAATATTCAATGACTCTATCCGGCCCAACACTGCATGGCACACTGATTCACAAAGGATGCATGCAGTGTAACCTAGCACCACAAGTCCGTACTAGACAGTTTCCAAGCAGCATTCAAATTTTGGGAACATTTGGGTAGCACCTCATATATATAACACTATTTGGTTTCCATAAAATCAAAAGACTGCACTGCAAAGCTCCTAAACCATTAAGTCTAGTCCAGTGTGGTAACAAGCAGCTATTCTTCAGATAAACTTTAAGGCTATATCGTTGAAGTAAAAGATTTCACCACAAATCTTATTTATTATCATAAGATATCACTCATATTAAATATGAATTTAATTTTTTTTTTTTTTTTTTTTTTTTTATAGAATCCAAACATGATTATGGCCAACTTAATGTGGCCAACAATGTTGGCTTCCAGTATACAATCTAATACAGCTGCACCATATGATGAAAATTATCTACATAACGTTGCCTTAGGTTCAGGTTCATTATAAAGTTCAATTACTGAGATGGGCTTCCAATAGAATGCCTCCTAAAAGGAGGTGTGCATGCTTAGACTTTCTTTCAAGCAAGTCTTGATAATATATCATTAACATACTGAATGTAAATGTAATGCTTTTAGAAAAGCTAAATGAAGTAATAACTAACAATGGTATTTAGGTAAATAAAAAAGACAACTGTGCATAATGTACATCGTATTGTTTCCATAAATTTTATAGATTATAAAGGTCTCCATTTTACAGTTTTGTGAGTGAAATTTTAAAATTTCATGTTGATAAACTGTAATCTCAGGATGACACTAACTCAACACTAAACAGATGCTGAGACAATCTAACCCAATAAGGGTTAGATTGCCTCAGCACCTGATATAATATACCAGGTGTGGCTATTAAATAATGGGACTGCATGCACATGTGCGTGTGTGTGTGCGCGCACGCACGCACACACACACACACACACACACAGCCTTTACACACCAAGTGCCACTTGTGAAACAAAGACACAGCAATTGACCTTGGACCTTTCTCTAGTTGTCTACCAAGTCACATTCCAACACACTCATTTGTTTTGAAGTGAGAGATTTTCATTATCTTGTATTTTTTGCAGTTTGCCATTAAATTGGCAGATAAAACAATTGAACAATGAATCAGCCTCAAATTTTTAACAGAACTAAAGAAAATACCAACACTGAAAGTAATGAGTTAGTACTTAAAATTTATGGGGACAATACTATGTCCAGAGCTCATGTTTGAATGGCATAAAAGATTTTTAGAAGGAAGAGAAAATGTGAAAGATGACAAATGAACACACTAGCATTGCATGAACTGATGAAACTGTGGACCAGGTAAGGATATTGATAATCACAGTTTAAGCACTATAATTGGTTGAAATAGAACTCAATAAGGACAAAGAAACAATTAGCAAATTTTAACTGAAAATTTAGGCATGAGAAAAGTGTGCGCCAAGATTATGCCAAAAGTTCTGAATGAAGATCAAAGAACAAAAAGACAGTGTTCATGAAGATGTTTTGAAAAAATTGAAGATGATCCAGACTCTCTCTTAGTACTGTAATTACTTGCAATTAAAGTCAGTTATTCCAATACAACTCAGAAACTAAAAGACGGTCAATGCAATAGAATAAAAAACAATTCTACAGACAAAAAAAAAAGTCAAAATCAAAAATGAAAAACCATAAAAATGAAATCTGCCAATTAAACATACTACACTGAAGTTCTGACAAGGCTGTATGAAAAAATTTGAAGAGATCTGAATTGTGGAAGGCTCGTTGGATGCTCCATCAAGATGATGTTCCAACACATGTGCTCGTCTGTTCACCAGTTTCTGGCACAAACCCTACTTGTGACTTCTTTCTCTTCCCTGAACTGAAAATTGTGTACTTAAGATAAGGGAACCCATTTTCACTATAGTGAAGCCATTCAAGGGGGGAAAAAATGACCAAAGTGTTAAAACGGCTTACAGAAGATGACTTCCATAAATGTTTCTGAGTGTTGAAGAAACATACAGAACAGTGTGTGAAAATGCAAGGCAATTATTTTGAGGAGGATAATTTGTTAAGTATGAAATATTTGGTGTTTATTTTATTGCAACAGTCTCATTATTTAATAACCACACCTTGTAGAGAGAGAGAGAGAGAGAGAGACTTGGAACAGTTCTGTTTGTTACTTACAGATTTGAATACAGACTTTTCCATTTGACTGCAAGTGGATCTCAAAATAAGAAGTTAATGCCCAAAATTATCTTTGGCAGTCCTTTTAAGTGAAAACATGGCATATGTGTGCATTCAATATTTTCTATGGTTTAAAAATTAACTTTTATGTCTGTATATGTAAAATAAAATGCAACTTTAAATATTTTAGTAAGAATATATGTGAAATTACATGAAAAATGAGAAATTATTAAAAATAATCCATGGAATTGCTACATAATGTCTAAACACTGTATATTCTAAATGAAAACGTGGACTCAAGTCCCGTAGTGCAAGTCCCCAACTGAGTTGGGGACTTGCACTACTGCATGACACAATAGGACAGGGATGGGAAGTGCAGATTCAAGGGAAACTGAGTATGGGGAGAGGGAAAAGGAATTTAGCAAGGCCATTTTCACCATTAATAGAACATTTAATTCTTTGGCAATAAACAGAGTATTAATATCAACCACAAATGTTATACTAACCTTTTCCGAATGCCTGAACTCTCTCATAACACTGTCACAGTCTATTTTTGGTATCTGATCTGGGAAACAGCAAACAGTTTTGATGTAAGTTTTGAGATTTCTTTCAAGCAAGTCATTAACCTCTCTGTAATCATAATCATCATGTCGAATTCCATACAGGCAGTGGATGTAATTCCATATTCCTCTTCTGAACATGGTTGTATCTACATTACTTTTCCGGCCCATGCTGCAATTTAAGAAAAAGTTAGCTATATTGTATTTAATATCTACTTATATATCAGCAAGTTTCACTTTTATATTAATCTACAGTTTCAAACTTTCTTTGCAGAGTGTGGGGTAAGTAGGATTCCTGTTAATTTTAGAGAAATATAATAAATGTCTTCAAACTACTAAAATATACTTCTATATTTGCACAGCAATATTTTTTATTGATTTAAGGCTGAGGTAGTAATAATGCAATACAAAATAAAGAAATAAAGTAATATACTAATTAGCATTCCATCAGAAGTCTTCCAAACATTCAAAATAAAAAAAATAATAAAACAAGAAATTTAGAGGTTATCAGGAAGGATGGAGTGATTTTTAACCACTTTGAAATGATAACTGATATATGCATGTGATGTGAAACATCATTAAATCATGATGTATGGACAAAAACCATGTATAAAGTTTGCATAACACCAACTAATTGCATATTTGACCATATGAATAATAATAATAAAAAAAAAAACCATGCATAAAAAATTAAATTTCCTTTTACTATTTTCCAGGTTCCAAAACTGTATTAATAAAAATTGATAGTACACACATAATATAAGATATAAAATGACAGCATTAATATTGTTTGACACTTTAAATTGTTTATACATCACTGTATGATGGTTATAAGGAAATATATTTATCAGGTTTGCTTATAATATTAACCTGTTATATCAAAAAGTTATCTATATCCACTACAGCAATATTTTTAGCTTTTTAAAATTTTATTATTGTACTTTAATTGGGGTGGGAGGGAGGACTGGCCTGCTTGTGGAATTAAGTTTACATGATCATCAGGCTAAGGTTTGAAAAACAAAAACACAGATCCACTGGGGAAATCAAAATAAATGGCTTGGAAAAACCATACTGATAAAATATTAAACTCTATAGAGGACAATTATCATCTCCATCAAATCCTCACAGGAATCCTAAATGGGAAAAGGAAAACTGGGATCATTCTGGGATGGCTTGCACAGAGGTTCTGGAATTTAGCCATCAAGACGACAATCAAGGACCCTCACAGCCCAAATCTCAACTACAGTACAAATTGAGTGTTAATTAGCATTAGAAGAGGGTATGTTATTTTATTTTTTGAAACTAAAAAATGCCTTCAAGGAGTAGTTAGTATTAGTAAGGCGAAATGATGCAAAGTAGCAACCTTTTCTGGATCAGACAAAAAATTATTACTAAAAATAATTTAAATGGTCCTTGAGGTTGTCACAGACATTCTCTCAGATATGCCAGACAAGCTATACTTACTACCTGTGAGTCTAAAATGCTGATGGAACTGATATTTGGGTGACACTCAAGTCAAGTGGACCCAATTTCGGCGAAGTCCGGACGGTCTGTGACAGCCAAATAATCTGCTTGCACCTTCACGATGGTGGGACTGTTAGTAATCCTGAGTAAAACCTCCATGCAGAAGTACATAAGTACATGGTGGGTGACCACCCAGGTGTGAACCAATGTAAGCAGGGGTCAAGGTGTGGCGTCCACACCACATGGAGGAATGCCGCCACTATGTTATCAGGCAGTACTAGGTGGTAGATGACTCATCAACCGATGCAATACCGCCACTTTGCTTATTAGAGGCTTGAAGTGGTGGAACCCATGTTTAGTCTCTAGAGCTAAGTTCCGGTCAACCCTTCCCCATCTCTTCCATCATGCAGTATGATTGATGGCTTTTGAGGTTATGATGAACATCGTGGCGAGATCCAATATTCCTTACATTTCGAAGGAACAGCTCTAAAACGGTGTTCGCAGGCCGGCCGCTAGTTATACACCAGACTGAACCTATTGGTAACTCGCTAGGAGGCTTCCGGATCAGCTAGTGTATAATCTTGCTACCTCTACTCTGCCAGATAGTGACTGGAGGGAGTCCGAGTAGTGTGATTGCAGGCAGCATTGTCGAGGCCACATTATGTCAAGGATCTGGGTATATTCTTACAATGTGTACGCCATATCCAAAAATTTCATTACTTCATACAGCATGTCCCACCCACTTTTTCTTACTATTGAATACACCATGAATTGTCAAACTAATAGAGCAAGCTTATCTGCGAAAGGAACTAAACCTCCCAAGCACTTCCTAATTCATTTCACAAATATACATGGTCTCAATTCTAATCTCAACGATGTCCATTCCCATTTGCAGTCTGCCAAACCCCATGTACTTTTTCTGACAGAATCTCAGTTATTGGTTGATTCAAATACTGCTCATCTCAGATGCCCAAATTATTCGCTGTATGATTCCTTTCGCCTCAAAGGTGGCCTTGTGCATATGTTTGTTCTGATGTTCCCTGTCAGTGACTTGGCAATTTGGAACCTCCTCTCTTTGATCTTCTCTGGCTTAAAATCTCTCTATCTCATTGTGTCAAATTCATCTGTTGTCTCTACCATTCTCCCACTTGGAGCTCTTTGACTTCCTCTCTTTGCAACTTGACTTTCTCCAGTCCAACTTTCCTAACAGTAAGGTAATTTTCCTGGGTGATTTTAATGTTCACAACTCCAGCTGGCTTCCGTTTTCTAGTCACACTGACCCAACTGGTCGAGATGCTGAGGCTTTTGCAATTACTAATGACCTTGCACAGATTGTTCATTCACCTACAAGAATACCAGACAATCCTAATCATACAGCCAATACGCTTGATCTTTTTCTCACAAACAACCCTTCTAAGTACACGGTCGAAGTGAGAGGTCCTTTAGGCACTTCAGATCACAACTTGGTGATTGTCTCTTCTCCAATGGAACCTTTATCTCATTGCTATTCCCAACCTCGTGTTGTTTGGCATTACAAGAATGCAAAATGGGATGACCTGCAAGACTTCTTTTCTTCGGTCAGATTACTGTTTCAAAAGTTCTGATGTCAACGTTTGCTCAGATCGTGTCAGTGAAATTATTTTTTCAGAAATGGAATCCTTTATCCCACACTCCACATTAAAATCTCGTCCTTTATCTAAACCTTGATTTTCCAATAAATGTGCTAAGGCTGTTCAAGAGAAGAATGTTGCATATCTTAATTGGCTTCTTTCTAATTGTTCAGTTTCATTTTCTGCCTACACCAAAGCTCGCAACAATTGTAAAGCAGTTATTAACCAGTCCAAAATAGAGTTTGAACAGGCTAAGAGTAGAAAACTTGATTCTTGCCCTAATGGTAGCCGAGCATTCTGGTCTCTTGCCAAAGATATTGGTCACAACTTTTGCCCCTCTCTGCTCCCACCTCTGTCCAAACCAGATGGTTCTGTTGTCTCTTCAGCCAAGGATAAAGCTGACCTGCTACCATCCCATTTTTCTTCCAACTCATGCATTAATGATCTTGGTAAAACACCTCCCATCATTCCCAAAACACTCCATTGATTGCCTCCTGTGGTCTTTCATCAAAAGGACGTCAGAAGGATTTTGACAAATCTTGATGCTAAGAAAGCTCCAGGTCCCGATGGTATTTCTCCACTTGTTGTCAAAACCTGTGCTCCTGAACTTACTCCTATTCTTTGCCGCCTTTTTTAACTTTCTTATTCCAAAGGTGTTTTTCCTTCTGCTTGGAAATTTGCTCATATCCAGCCAGTTCCTAAAAAGGGTGACAAATCCCTCCCATCCAATTACTTCTACTCTTTCTTAAGTAATGGAGATATCAATTAACCACCAACTCTTAAACTACCTAGAAATCTTCCGTTTGATCAATGATCGCCAGTATGGATTCCGTCAGTGTCGATCCACTGGTGATATTCTGGCTTATGTTACCCATTTATGGACTAATTCAATGGAAAGGTTTGGTGAAACACAAGTAGTTGCTCTTGATACCTCAAAGGCTTTCGATCGCGTCTGGCATAAAGGTCTTCTAAACAAGCTTCCATCTTATGGTTTACCAACTGTTTTTAGTAATTGGTTATCCAGTTTCTTCTCTGATCGCTCACTGAGGTTGATGGTAGATGGCTCTCTGTCTAACTTCTCCATTAATGCTGGTGTCTGCCAAAGTTCAGTTTTCCCCCCACTCTTTTCCTCTTGTATATTAATGACCTTCTTCCATTGACTGGAAATCCTATCCATGGTTTTGCCGATGATAGCACACTGCATTCCACTTTCCATTTTGAGAAACCTTGTCCTGCTCAATCAGCTTCAACTTCTCGAAAATCTGCTACCAATTACTTAAATGCAGATCTTCAGGTAATTCTCCAGTGGGGCAAAGACAACTTAGTTGATTTCAATCCTTCCAAAACTCAGTCTTGTCTTATATCTCGCAAAAAGGATTCTTCTGCTCCTATGCTCATCTTTAGTGACACCCTGATTTCTAGGCAAAATGATATAATCTCTTTTGGGGATTACCCCGACTTCTATTCTCTCTTGGCACAAGCACATTACAAATATTGCTTCTTCTGCATCTAAAAAACTTGGTTTTCTCTTTCGCTCTCGGTGTTACTTTTCTTCCAAACAGCTGCTCACTCTGTATAAATCGCAAATCCACCCTGCCATGGAAAATTGTTCCCACATCTGGGGTGGTGCCCCCAAAACCTCTCTCAGGCTTCTTGATTCCATTCAGAAGAGGGCAGTTAGGTTAATTAATGATTCATCTCTAACAGAGTCTCTCCACTCGCTGTCTCATAGATGTACTGTTTCTGCTGCATGCCTCTTCTACAGATACTTCCATGGGCACTGTTCTTCAGAATTGGCTTCTATAATTCCCGCTCTCTCTTTCAAATCAGTCCGATCACGTGCCGCCACCAGCCAACATCCATTTACTGTCCAACTTCAAACTCACAGAACCAACTTTTCATCTTCCTCGTTTATTTATTTAACTGCCGTTTTCTGGAACAACCTTCCTTCATACGTATGTCCTGAAAATTAGTCTACAGAAGTTCAAGTCCAGTGTCAACAAATATCTTCTTTCGTCTTCTCAACCTCCAACCCAAGCATGGTACTAAGTACTATAGGTTCTAACAACTCTCGTGTTTGGGGTTTACATAAAAAAAATAGAAATAAATAAAACACAATATTCATATAATGCCCATTCTCACAAAGGTAACTATAATTCTTTGAATTTAGTCCTCTACCATGGGAGGCAATTTATTCCAGTGCTCAACAACCCATTGCCAATTGGACTTCAAAAATCCAATCCAGTTTTATTCCCCGATTTTTTATATTTGACCCTTGGTTTTTTTTTTTTTTTTTTTTGATTTGATAGTTGTTGGCGCATCGGCTTCTGTGGCCATATTGCACCTCCCAAGGTTTTTGCAGTACTTTGATCCAAGCCCGAGGCGGGAATCGAACCCGCGACCTTTGGGTTGCCGGGCAGGTACTTTACCCACTCGGCTAGCCCGGTCGGCTGACCCTTGGTTCTCATCTCACCTACAAAGGAGAACACTACAGCAGCCTTTCATGAGGGATAGTACTAAAGTCTAGATATACATTATGTCAAAATTATTACCTTCATCCCACTGTTTGGACTGCAACTTTGTCTCTAGATGAAAGTGATGGACCCATGTATCATCCATGGTCACAAACCTTGTAAGGAAATTTACTGTATCTGCTTGAAAGCTATGCAAATGTTTGATTGACTTGACAACTTGCGCATTTTTGATCTGCTGTCAACAGCTTTAGGATCCTTTGTGCTGAAAACGTTTTCATAGCAAAAGAACCTCTGTGTATTCATATGAGATGTCCAAGATGCTGACAACGTATAAAAAACTGTCACTTGTAAATCATTCATCACCAGATTATTCACACTGTCAACAACTCCTGGAGTGATGGACATTGCAGATCTTCCAGAGGATTGGTCATCTTCCAATGCTCTACCTCCCTCATTTAAATTCTGCTTCCTAGTTATTAATCATGGAATATGAAGGGACATCCACTCCCAAAGACAACTCATCCTCATGAGTTGTCTTTGGCATTAGTCCTTTTTCCCCCCAAATACTGGATGATCACATTCACAAAATTTTGTTGACTTCAGGACCTGTAATTAAGAAAAAGCATTCATGAAGGTGCATGAAACTTGGTGGGTTACTATTTGATCTGTTATACATTACAGAAATTTTTAACATTACAACTACCTTTCATACTCAAGCAATAAACTTTTCAAATACCCCCTTACTTGGAGTCATTTCAATGCTGAGTGGGAATAAATGCACTGCTTTGTCCACTTCAAAGATCATGTTTGTTTATTATGTAGTTGTAGCATTGCAGTGCCAAAAAAACAATGTTCATTCCAGACTACTCACTGCTCCTTTAATTCTTATCCATTTAAATCTGAGTTAAGACTGAAGAAAATTAGACCTAAATAAAAAACTCTCAGGCCAGTAGCCAATTTTTCACTGTACCCAGGGTAAAATCTATTGCTTCCCTTAATGTCTCACTGATCACAAAGAAGAAAAAAAACATTTCAAGATGAGTTGAAGGAAGCATTCCTGATTGGTGTTACTGGATGTCACTGCAAACCAAATATTTTAAATCTAAAGTTTCAAGACAAACGTGGCTTGAATGTGTATTATCTGATACACCTGTGTATCAGACAATACACCTATGCATTTATCTGATAATATTTTTCAAAGTAACTCTTGCACATACCACAGTTCTTGTTTGTTACCACAACAGAATATATTAGCCAGATGTTCTGAGGATGGAAACATTTCAAACGAGCAGGTAGCTAATCCCAGGGAAGCGAGCTTAAACAAATTTAAGGGGCGAGTAAGAGCAATAAAAAGTACTGAAACTTATAACAGCTACAAAGTGATCTGTAATAGTGCTACAGAAAAGGTTAGGCTGGCAAAGGCAGATTATGAGAAATCGCTGGCAACGAGTGGGACTACGGAATTGTTCCCATATACAAATGCAAAAAAGAGGACAAACCAATCAGTGACTCATATGTAATGGATGTGGGATAGTATTAAATACCCCATCTGATGTAGATGAACTCAACAGTTACTTTGCATTGATATATTTACAGAAGAAAAACCCTTTATGTCAAAGAGAAATTATGGGAATGAAATTGAAAAATATGTAATTAATGAAATTATTTAATTTCATGAAAAAACTTGTTTAATGATTATTAAATGAAAAACTTGAGCTTACGGGCCAATAAGGTTCCTGGGGTTGATGGCATATATCCTATAACCTAAAGGGAGGTGACAAGTGAGTGCATTGAACCAATAAGGCTAATTATGAGAGTATCACTGGACTCAGGAGTGATTCTGTTGGATTGGAAAAAAGTGCCAATATATCTCCAATAAGGGTGGTTATAAAAGTGAAGTGGGAAATTACTGGTCAGTCAGTCCAACTTCAGTAGTAGGGAAAATCATGGAGGCAATGATCAAGTGTGGAATTCAGGATCATTTAGATAGAAATGAAATTTTGAATGATACTTAGCATTGTTTTGTAAAGGGAAAATATGTTTGACTAATCTGGTTAGATCATAAGTATAGCATAGCTTAATTTTCAGCACTCACCTCATAATAATCCGCTTGGTTTGATGAAACTTATAACAGTTACATGGTAATTATATAATGTTGGAAGTTGAGATTCCAATAAGTGGCTATTCGTAACTTAGTGTAATTACAAATTAAAAAATTACTAAATTGAGTATAAAAAAACGTTAAAATTTGCCTAAGAAAGGAATATGTACATTCCATTCTATGATTGTCTTATTAAATATATGTATTAAAAATTAAAATGGGATAGAAGCTAATAGTCACACATGAGCAACTTTTGAAACCATCCTCAGTTAGCTTTAGTGGAAAGAGAAGAACACGTGATGTATGTTTATATACTAGTTAAATTCCTGAAATGCATCTCAGTGTATGTGGAAGCTTTATGTGCTAAATTCCAAATAGGGGAGAGGTTGATTGGAACCTTCATGTTTAATATGTTAAATGAGGTGTGGCGCTTAAACCATTCAATAACGAGAGCCTTACTTTGAAGAATTTTATAACTAGAATTTAGTTTAATTATTGTAATAGCCAAATCGATGTGCGGATTACAATTACAAGATTGAATATGTTGTGTTAATTCTGTGCCCGATAAATTAGATTTGAAGCTATTAAAGTGATAGTAGGCACGTGTGTGTGTGTTAGAAATTTTTGAACTGCCAAATTTAGCTGTTGTACTACCAATTAACATGCTTGACAATCTGATTGACATCTAATTAAATATATACTGTTATTGTAATCCTGTGTCGTATACTTATATGTTGTCCTGTATGAATTAAATTTAGAACCTAATTTATTATTATAAGTTGTAAATATTAACTTAATATCTGTATTCTTAAAAATCTGTCGAAGCCGACTAGCATATTGTTTATGGTATGGAAGAATGATAAGGGCTCCGTGTGTCTTATTCAGATGGTTATTAATATTGTCAAGGCTATTATAATATTATTATGGACTTTAGTAATGGTTTTTTTTTATTAGTTGTAACAGGATATTTCCTGTTAATAAATTTTTTGGTGTGGTATTGTAATTCTGTGGATAGATCTACTTGTGTGTGACTATATTTAATAGCATTATATATCTGGTTATAAAGAACTGCTTTTTTAATATATAGAGGATGGTGTGAGTAGTAATGTAGGAACTTCCCTGTATGTGTGTTCTTCCTGTATATTTTAGTGCCTAAAATTGTACTGATTTCATATATATATATATATAGTGAGATTTAGAATTAATTTTATTATCGGTTTCTACTTCGAGGGTTAAATTTGAGTCTTATGTGTTGCGTTAAATATTTTTAATAAGGTGTGAATCATTGTTTTGTTACCTGTTAAAAGTACGTTGTCTGCATATCTCACATACAATTTGATACTTAGAGTAAAAGGTTTAAGTACTTTTTCCTCAATAGAAGTGAGATAGATTTCGGATAAACGGGCCGAAATACCGAGACCCAAGGAAGGCCAAAAATTTGTTCATATATATTATTTTGAAATCTAAATTGCTTGGCATTAAGTAAAAGTGACGAACTCTAAAATGTCATTAACATTTAAATCAGTATGTTTTGTCAAAGTGTCGTTTTTAAGAGCTAATAACATAGCTTCAATATGCACGTTTGTATATAGGGAGATGACGTCAAAAGATGCAAGAATATCATTTTCCGATATGGTCACAGAAGTTATACATTCATGTGCCTGCTTAGTGTTGTATACCCCGAACTGAAAAAATCTCATTAGAGGTGAAATAATTTTAACAAGGAATATGGATAGATTAGCGTAAGCAGACTGTTTAAAGGAAACAATATGTCTCAAAGGGTAATCTTGTTTATGGAGTAACTATTATATATCCTTTAAACAGTCCGCTTACTCTAATCTATCCATATTCCTCGTTAAAATTATTTCGCCTCTAATGAGATTTTCTCGGTTCAAGGTATACAACACTAAGCAGGAACACGAATGTATAACTTCCGTGACCATATCTGAAATGATATTCTTCCGTCTTTTGATGTCATCTCCCTATATACAAATGTGGACATCGAAGCTACGTTATTAGCTCTTAAAGATGACACTTTGACAAAACATATTGATTTAAATGTTAATGATATTTTAGAGCTCACGTTACTTTTACTTAATGCCAAGCAATTTAGATTGAAAATAATATATATAAACAAATTTTTGGCCTTCCTACAGGCTACATTACTATCTGGTATTTTGGCCCCTATATCCAAAATCTATCTCGCTTCTATTGAAGAAAAAGTACTTCAACCTTTTCCTATAAGTATCAAATTGTATACCAGATATGCAGACGTGTTTTTTTTACCTGTTTTTTTTAACAGGTAAAAAAACAACGATTGACACCTTATTAAATACATTTAACACAACATATGAGACTCAAATTTACCCTCAAAGTAGAAACCGATAATAAAATTAATTTTCTAAATCTCACTATATATAAAATAGGTACAATTTTAGGCACTAAAACATACATGAAGAACACACATACAGGGAAGTTCCTACATTACTACTCACACCATCCTCTATATATCAAAAAAAGCATTTCTTTATAACCAGATATATAATGCTATTAAATATAGTCACAAGTAGATCTATCGATCTATCCACAGATTTACAATACCTCACCAAAACATTTATCGACAGGAAACATCCATTACAACTAATAAAAGAAACCATTACTAAAATCTATAATAATAATTAATAGCCCTAACAAGATTAATAACCATCTGAATAAGACACACGGAACCCTTATCGGCTAGCATATTGTGTATGCTAGCCGACTAGCATACACAATATGCTATTCGGCTTCGACAAATTTTTAAGAATACACATTAAATTAATACAGTCCATTCCGGTTATTTGGGACACATTGGGACTAGTGCATTTTGGCCCGGTTAAGCGGCTGCCCCAATTATCTGAAGTTTCACATAAATAGTTAAAAATACAATGTACCCCTCCCCCCCCTTTTTTGCAATTGGTTCACTGTACAATCAAATCAAGTTACGATGGAGTCACCATAGTAAAGTACCGTTCACTATACAATGTGCAGTAAAGCGCCGGTCATTATGATCACATTCGTGAATTGAATTTTAATTCTATTAAACAGTGATTCTAATTAGCGAAAATAGGAATAATGTTATCCACAGGCTATAAAAGTAAAGATATATTAAACACAAATTTACCCTTTATTACCTTACCAATTAAAAAATTAAGCGATACATGAAAATCGGAAGAATTAATACATACTGTAATATGTACATAAGAACTAGTTGACGTTTCTGTTCACTGACATTTGTGGGTGGGGGTTAAAATTTAAAACAGTAAAAAGATAAGCAATCAATAACAAAGAACACGGCACATACAAATTGCAAGTAACACAATACGCGCAAATGAAAACTGAGTAAAGAGTTACAATACAAAGCTTTAAAAATAGGAATGAAGAGAAGATCTGAAAATTAATTTTTTTATATGATTGAAGATTTCATGGAAGTGTAAACACATTTCACCATAATAACTCACAGAATTCCAGCTGTCGGTGTTATCGCAAATTCAATAAGATCAAGTTAACTGTCTGTTTATGATAGATTTCAGTAACAGAAAATCCCAATAAACAGGTGACTGCTAATTGTTTAGGCAACTCCATAGCCAGGTGGGAAGGAGCAGCAGTGTGCAGCACATGCTTCTTGATTAGACCACGGTTCAAGCCCGTCACCACCAAATACAGAGGATGCGGAAAGGTCAGGGAATGACCACCGCATATCACGGAGCAATATGGCCTTAGTTGCTAATGCTCCTAAAAACCAAATAACAAACAAAAAAACAAAAAAGCTAATTGTTTTTATTGTTTTATAGGTTGTGACCTCCAGAATTTCAACTGAACCACGTGGTACCATCAGAGACAATCGTAGGGTAATCTCCAGTACTTCAGTCTCCTGCCCCGATTAAACGGCACGTTGTCCCAATTAAGCGAAGTAAATCCTGGCTATTTTCTCAATTGGTTTCTGTTTTTTAAGATTTGTCCCAAATAAACGGCTGCCCCGATTAATCGGTGGCCCAAATAACCGGAATCGAATGTATTTACATCTTATAAAAAAATTAGGTTCTAAATTTAATTCATACAGGACAACATGAGTAAACAACACAGGATTACAATAACATTATATATTTAATTAAATGTCAATCAGATTGTCAAGCATGGTACATTGGTAGTACAACAACTAAATTTGGCACTTCAAAATTTAGTAACACACAGATGCCTACTATCACTTTAATAGCTTCAAATTTAATTTATCGGGCACAGAATTAACACAACATGTTCAATCTTGTAGTATCATAATACACATATCGATTTGGCTATTACAGTAATAACTTGAGGTTGTCACATATATTCTCTCAGATATGCCAAACAAGCTCTACTTCCTACCAGGGAGACTAAAACGCTGATGGAACTGATATTCGGGTGACACTCCTCAAGTGGACCCAATTTCGGCAAAGTCTGGACAGTCTGGGACTGCCAAATCCTCTGCTTGCACCTTCACGGTGATGGGACTGTTAGTAATCCTGGGTATAACCCCCATGCACAAGGACACAGTTTGACTACCCAGGCGTGAACCAACATAAACACGGGTCGAGGTGTGGCACCCACACCATATGGAGGAATGCTGTCCCTCTGTGTTACTAGGCAATACTAGTTGGTATATGACTCTCATCAACTGGTGTAATACCACCACCTTGCTTATTGGAAGCTTGAAGTGGTGGAACCCATGTTTAGTCTACAGAGCTAAGATCTAGTCAACCCTTGCCCATCTCTTCCATCATGCAGTATGACTGACAACTTTTGAGGTTATGATGGACATCAAGGCGAGATCCAATCTTCCTTACATGTCGAGAGTACAGCTCTAAAACGGTGTTTTCAGGCCAGCCGCTAGTTAGTACACCGGACCAAAAGTATTGGTAACTCTCTAGGAGACTTCCAGATCAGCTAGTGTATAATCTTGCTATCTCTACTCTGCCAGATAGTGACTGGAAGAAGTATGTAGGGGGGGGGCATTGTCGAGGCCACATTATGTCAAGGATCTGGGTATATTCTTACCATGTGTACGCCATATTCAAAAATTTCATGACTTCATACAGCATGTCCCCCTACTTTTTCTTACTATTGAATACACTATGAATTGACAAACTAATAGAGTAAGCTTATCTGCGAAAAGATCTAAATCTTCGAAACACTTATTAGTTCATTTCCCAAATATACATGGCTTCAGTTCTAATCTCAACGATGTCCATTTCCACTTACAGTTTACCAAACACCATGTACTTTTTCTGACATAATCTCAGTTATCGGTTGATTCAACTCAGCTGCCCAAATTATTCACTGTGTGATTCTTTTTGTCTCAAAGGTGATACCTTGTGCATATGTCCGTTCTGATATTCCCTGTCAGAGACTTGGTAATTTGGAATCTCTTTTTGATCTTCACTGACATAAAATCTCTCTACCTCATTCTGTCAAATTCATTTGTTGTGTCTACCGTTCTCCCAACTCCAACTAATCACTTGGAGCTCTTTGACTTCCTCTCTTTGCAATGACTTTCTCCAGTCCAACTTTCCTAACAGTGAGGTCATTTTCCTTGGTGATTTTAATATTCACAACTCCAGCTAGCTTCTGTTTTCTAGTCACACAAACCCAGCTGGTCAAGATGCTGAGGCTTTTCAATTACTAATGGCCTTGCACAGATTGTTCATTTATCTATAAGAATACCGGAAAATGTAAACCATACAGCCAACACGCTTGATCTTTTTCTCACAAACAATGCTTCTAAATACACAGTAGAAGTGAGTGATCATTTAGGCACCTAAGATCACAACTTGGTGACTGTCTCTTCTCCAATGGAGCCTTTATCTCATGGCTATTCCCAACCTAGTGTTGTTTGGCATTACAAGAATACAAAATGGGATGACCTGAGAGATTTCTTTTCTTCTTTTCCTTGGTTGGGTTACTGTTTCAAAACTTCTGATGTAAACGTTAGCTCATATCGTGTCAATTAAATTATTGTTGTAGGAATGGAATCCTTTATTCCACACTACACTTTAAAATCTCATCCTTTATCTAAACCTCGGTTTTCCAATAAATGTGCTAAGGCTGTTCAAGAGAAAAATTTTGCATAGCATAATTGGCTTGTTTCCAATTCTCAGTTTCATTTTCCTACACCAAAGCCTACACCAAAGCTCGCAACAATTTTAAGCAGTTATTAATCAGTCCAAACTAGATTTTGAACAGGCTAAGAGTAGAAAACTTGATTCTTGTCGAGCATTCCGGTCTCTTGCCAAAGCTATTGGCTGCAAGTTTTGCCCATCTCTGCTCCCACCTGTGTCAAAACCAGATGGTTTTGTTGTTACGTCAGCCAAGGATAAAGCTGACCTGATAGCATACCATTTTTCTTCTAAGTCATGTATTAATGATCTTGGTAAAACGCCCCCCCCCCACCATTCCCGACATGCTCCATTCAGTGCCTCCTGTGGTCTTCCATCAAAAGAATGTCAGAAGGATTTTGACAAATCTTGATGATATGGAAGCTCCAGATCACAATGATATTTCTCCACTTGTTCTCAAAACATGTACTCCTGAACTTACTTCTTTTCTTTGCCGCCTTTTTTCACTTTGTTATTCCAAAGGTGTTTTTCCTACTGCTTGGAAATTTGCTCATATCCAGCCAGTTCCTAAAAAGGGTGACAAATCCCTCCCATCTAATTATCATCCCATTGCAATTACTTCTATTCTTTCTAAAGTAATGGAGAGATCAATTAACCGCCAACTCTTAAACTACCTAGAAACCTTCTGTCCAACGATTGCCAGTATGGATTTCGTCAGTGTCGATCCAATGGTGATATTCTGGCTTATGTTACCCATTTATGAACAAATTCAAAGGAAAAGTTTGGTGAAACACAAGCAGTTGCTCTTGACATCTCAAAGTCTTTTGATCATGTTTAACACAAAGGCCTTCTAAACAAGCTTCCAACTTATGGTTTGCCAACTTTTTTTTTTTTTTTGTAATTGGTTGTCCAGATTTCTCTCCAATCGATCACTGAGGGTGATGGTAGACGGCTCTCTGTCTCCTAACTTCTCCACTAGTGCTGGTGTCCCCCAAGGTTCAGTTCTTTCCCCCAATTTTTTCCTCTTGTACATTAATGACCTTCCATTGACTGGAAATCCTATCCATAGTTATGCCAATGATAGCACATTGCATTCCACTTTCCATTTTGAGAAACCTTGCCCTGCCCAATCAGCTTCAACTTCTCGAATATCCGCTACCAATTCTTTAATTGCCAATCTCCAGGTAATTGTCCAGTGGGGCAAAGATAACTTAGTTGATTTCAATCCTTCTAAAACTCAGTCTTGTCTTATATCTCACAAAAAAGGATCCTTCTGCTCATATACTTATCTTTGGTGACACTCCAATTTCTAGGCAAGATGATATATCTCTTTTGTGGATTACCCTGACTTCTAATTTCTCTCGGCACAAGCACATAACAAATATTGCTTCCTCTGCATCTAAAAAACTTGGTTTTCTCTTTCGTTCTCAGCTTTACTTTTCTTACAAACAGCTGTTCACTCTGTACAAATCACAAATATGCCCTACCGTGGAATATTGTTCACACATCTGGAGCAGTGCCCCCAAAACCTCACTCAGTCTTCTAGATTCCATTCAGAAGAGGGCAGTTAGGTTAAATAATGACTCATTTCTAACAGAGTCTCTCCACTCGCTGTCTCAGATGTACTGTTTCTGCTGAATGCCTTTTCTACAGATACTTCCATGGGCACTGTTCTTCTGAATTGACTTCTATAATTCCCACTCTCTCTCTTTCAAAACAGTCCAAACATCTGCCGCCACCAGCCAACATCCATTTACTGTCCAACTTCAAACTCACAGAACCACCAATTCATCTTTCTCGTTTATCCATTCAACTGCCGTTTTCTGGAACAACCTTCCTTCATATGCATTCAAGTCTAATGTCAAGAAATATCTTTTGTCTTCTCAACCTCCAACCCAAGCACAGTACTAAGTAATATAGGTTGTAATACCTCGTGTTTGGGGTTTTCATAAAAAAAAAAAAAAAAAAAATTCTAGTTATAAAATTCTTCAAAATGACGCTCTTGAATGGTTTAAGCGCTACACCTCGTTCAACATATTAAATATGAAGGTTCCAATCAACCTCTCCCCTATATGGAATTTAGCATGTATAAAATTTCCACATATACAGATGCATTTCAGGAATTTAACTAGTATATAAACATATGTCGCGTGTTCTTCCCTTTCAACTAAAGCTGAGGATAGTTTCTAAAGTCACTCGTACACAACTATTAGCTTCTATCCTGTTTTAATTTTTAATACTTCTATTTAATACGACAACCATAGAATGGAATGTGCACATTCCTTTCTTAGGCAAATTTTAACACATTTTATACTCAATTTATAATTACACTAAGTTGCGAACAGCCACTTATCAGAATTCCAACATTTTATAATTACCATGTACCTGTTATAAATTTCATCAAACCAAGCGGATTATTACGAGGTGAGTGCTGAAAATTAAGCTATGCTATACTTATGATCTAGTCGTTATATCACAACAGCACATAAGGAATCCTTAATATATGACTAATCTGGTTAGCTAATTTGACTGGGTCACTGAAGATCTGGATTTAGGAAATAATTTCGACATTGTTTATTTGGATTTCAGCAAAGTGTTTAACTCAGTCCCACATGAAGGGTTCCTTTATAAGCTGGAATAGGTTGGAATCACAAGGAAAATCCTTAGATGGATACCAGGATGGCTTTAGGGCAGGAGGCAGAGAGTTGTGATTAATGGTTATTCCTCAGATAGGGTTGATGTAAAAAGTGAGGTTCCCCAAGGATCAGTATTAGAACCACTGTTGACTTTGATTTTCATAGATCTCTAAATTTTCAGATAATGTAAAGATTAGTAGAGTAATTAATGATCATCGCCAAGAAGCTTCTTCAGAATGACCTCGATAGACTTCAGGGATGGTCATAAAAGTGGCAGCTATCCAGCAAAGTGTAATACGTTACACTTTGCTGGATAGCTGCAAAGTGTAATGTTTGGGAACAGTAACCCCAAAATAACTTATACACTTGGTAGAGTTGAAATAAAGCAGTGGAGAAAAGGGACTTGGGTGTAACAATAACATCAGACATGAAGTTCTCCAAACATTGCAGACAGGTAGCAAAGGCGGCCCATCGATGATTTATCGAACATTTCATAGTAGAGATAAGGATGTCATAATTCCATTATACAAGACTATTGTTAGACCACACGTGGAATACTGTGTATGGAGACCACACATAAAGAAAGACTGAGCTTCCTGAAAGGGTCCAAAGACGGGTAACTCCACTAGTCAGATCAGCATCCTTATGAGGAAAGACTGAATACGTGGGTTGGGCAGCTTAGAAACTAAGCACCTTTAAGGAGACCAGATTGAAGTGTTTAAGAGGGGCATAAGTAAAATGAATGACAAAATGTTCACCATTATACATGATTCTAGAACTAGGGGACATAAAATCAAGTTATGGGGAGAGATATTTAGACTGGATTGCAGAAAGTTTTATTTTAGACAGTGAGTTATACATTATTGCAATAATGTTACCTACATAGGTGGTAGAGGATGACAGTTTGGGTGAGCTGGATAATTACCTATGGGAGCAGGGAAACAAATAGGTTGTCTATTTCCTTTTCTTTTTTTAAATTTTCTTCTTATGATTCTAAGCCCTATGCTTCCTTGCAACATGTAGGCATTGCTAATACTAAGTCTTATTTGACCAATTTGATTGGATACTATGATGCAGTCACAAAGAAACTGGATGCAAAAAAATAATTTTGATATCACATACAGGCAGTTCCTGCTTTAAGAGTTTTCATTTTGAGTTCAGTTTATACGAGTTTTTTTTTTTTTTTTTAAATAAATATGGAGTATCAACAAAATCAAAAATATTAAAATTTATTGCAATAAATAAATGCTAAACATTCATAAAAACGGCATTTCAAGCCACTTGCATAGCTATACAATAATACAGTACTACTATAGTATTTAATAGCTACACATGCATTTGTTTGCATTAGTAGAGATATGATGCAAGAAAGCAAGCTTACATAGCATCATCCAAAAAAAAAAAAAAAACACACTTCCCATTTCACCTCAATTTGCTCCAAATGCTTGTCTAGTTCTCCCTTGATCTTATTTAAGTTTTTGACCACTATGAAATTTCTGCATGTCTTCACTCAATTTGAAGTTATGTCCACTCAGGTGAGTAATCTGAGCAAGAGGAAGAATACCATCAGCACTAAGCTTGCTCAAACCATTCAAGGCCTTATACACTTCAATTAGATCACCTCCAGCTGCAATTAGCAGAAGTTAAGCCTTTCTTGTTAACAGAAACCATTTGTTCCACTCACCAATCTCATTGCCCCACTCTGTACTCATTCCAGCAGCTCTACATCCTTCCTAAAATGATGCCAAGACTTGTGTGCAGTACTCAAAGTGTGGCCAGACCATTGCCTTATACAGAGGCTCAATCACCTCTTTATCCCTACTTGCAAAATTTTTGTATATCATTGACAAGACACAATGAGCTTCTCTTACAGCCTGTCTGCACTGCTCAGAAAACTTCATATCTGACTGCACAATTATCCCCAGGTCCTTTTCATTCTCCACTACCCTGAGTATAGTACCACCCATTTGGTACGTTACTCTGGGGTTACTGCTGCCCATATGCAGTAGTTTATATTTGTTAATGTTAAACTTCGTTAATTTGTTAATGTTGCCACCTCTTGGCTCAACTTTTACAGATCCTGTTGCAGTAGTGTACTATCATTACTGTCATTAACAACCTGCAAACCTTCGTAATGTCTGCAAACTTGGACATTAACCCTGATATACCTTCATCAATATCATTGATAAATACAGAAAACAACAATGAGCCCAACACTGAACCCTGGGAGACTCCACTAATAACATTAGTCCATGAAGAGCAGTGTCCATTGATTACCACTTTGTCTTCTCTTCCACTCAACCTCCCTTTTATCCATTGTAGCAACTTGCCCTTAACACCCTACTGCTCCTATTTGTACAATAGTTTTCCAAGCACAACAATATCAAAAGCTTTCCTGAAATCCAAGTATATGATATCAAAATTATTTTTGCATTCAGTTTCTTTGTGACCTCATCATAGTATCCAATCAAATTTGTCAGACAAGACTTCCCCCTAATAAACCCATGCTGTGTCTGAACTATAACTGCAGTCTTGTCTAGGTGATCCTGCATTGCTTCTTTAACCAGTGACTCCATTATTTTTCCCTGGAACAGAAGTTAAATTAACAGTTCTGTAATTACTCATGTCACTCTGATCCCCCCCCTTTGTGAATTTGGGACTCCTTTTCACATCTCCAGTCCATGGGGATGTCTACGGAATCCATGGCAGCTTTCATAATTATGGCTAAGGGTTTGTTACTTCCTTTTCTACCTCCTTTAATATAACTGGATAGATCCCAATCACCCCAAGTGCCTTTCTTACATTCAATTTCAACAATTTCTCCTCCACTTTACTCTGTTATTTTTATTACAGAATCATTTATTATTACAGAATCATTTAGCTCTCTGCTAAAGTATGATAAGCTTCTGTCCTCCACTTCCATACAGACTTTCTCATGTGTGAATATAGATGCAAAATACTCATTCAGTTTGTCAGCTACCTCAGCAGGTACAACAACAATTGCATCTTCAATATCAAGTGGATCAATCTGATTCATCCCCTTCCTTCTAGAATTTACATAAGTAAAGAAGTCTTTGCTTTTTTCTTTACATCCTTTGCCAAAGATTTCTCATAATCTGCCTTTGCTTGCCTAACTTCCTTTGTGACTTGATTACAGACTAGCTTATATCTACCATAGTCTTCTTTGTAACCTGATAATTTATTTGCATTTTTCTTCTCTGCCACGAGTCTCATTAGTTCATCTGCCATCCATTTAGGCCTAAACCTTGAGCAGTATTTCTTAGTTGGGACAGAAAGCCTAGTAGTTTCCAAAATTACTTCCTTGAATGCTTCAAGGAAGCATTCAAGGAATTAGAATTTGCTGTTGGTAACATCATCAGTTGATCCCATTGTATAGAATTTAAAACTATCTGAGACCTCTGTAGTCACTTTTATGAAAGCAAAAACCCTTTCCTTTACCCCTGATGGTAGTTACATCTTTAAGTAAATCCCATATCACTGGTTGGATCAGAGATGTAGTATTTGGAGGCATGTAAAAAATTTATATACTTGTTCAAATCTTCTAAGTTCTCTTTGCTTGGATGTCCTGGCGCATTGTCCATGATCAGAATTGCTTAGTAATCAAGGTTATTTTTCACACAATATCTCTCCACTGTGGGACAGAAGAATTTCGAGTACCAATCAATGAAAAGAAGCCTAGTTACCTAATCTTTTTTATTAGCCTTCCAAATTACAGGCAGGTTTGATTTAGTGAAACCTTTAAGAGTCCTTGGATTTTCCAAATGGTAAACTAAAAGGGCTTTTATTTTAAAATCCCCAGCAGCATTACCACTCAACAGCAAAGTCAATCGATCCTTTGCCTCTTTGAATCCTGGCAAGTTTTTTTCTTCTTTCGATATGAAACTTCTTTTAGACATTCGTTTCCAAAAACATCCTGTTTCATCTATGTTAAAAACTTGCTGAGCAATAATAACACCCCTCTTCAATTATTTTAACAAGTTCTTTTTTGAAAGTTTCAGCTTCTTGATTTGCACTTGTGGCTTCTTCCCAGATTTCTATGTTGTGTAGGTTTTAGCACTTTTTAAATCTATTGAACCAGCCCTTACTAGCATTAAATGGTTCCACATTTTTTCGAGGTGAGCTTTCTAGATCTTCATATAGGCTAATCACTTTTTCTTTAATAATAATTGAACTTCACAGAATTCTGCATTAGATATTATCTTCAATAAAATTATGCAGAAGTCTCTCCATAGTAGCCAGCCTAGCCATAGTCAATTTAGTTGCCTGCAGTGGAACAGCTGTGTTTCCCGCTGCTAAAATGAATTCTTTATTTTTTATAATGTTTCTTACAATTGAACCTGCTAGTCCTATATTATTGCACCATCCACTTGTCGTTGACTAGAATCAGCTTGCTTCAAAACATCTAATTTAATTTCCGAACTCAATCTTTTTCTTACTTTTGTAATCTTCATACTGTGTCCAGACGTTATTGCTTTTTCATTCTTATCTGCCATTATTAACTCTTTGAAAATGTAACTGCATTGCATTAATTATGATATAACGTTCAAGTAAACTGTCCATTATGAACAATGTCTAACACTATACTGAGCAATGATGCATATTCCTTAACTTGATAATTTTTTCAAATATTGATATTGAATCTACGTAACAAATCACTGGACTGAAATTAAATTAGTGTGCGAAAATTTCTCAAGTCGGGATGGAAAACGTTTTAATGCTGTTTTGCTATTCATTCTCATGCTATAGACTACATCAGATGAAACATTTTCATTAAACATGCCAAACATTCAATCTGTAAAAGAATTCAATTCAAAAATAAAGCAAACTCTAGATTTACCAGGATCGGATTAACCAGGAAACTTCAAGAGTCCAAATTATAAAATAAAAAAAAAAACAACCAGAAATCATAAAATTCAAGCAATAACTAGAATAGGTATAAACAGATATTTCGCAAGTTGTAAATAAGTGACAAGAAACAGCATTATAAGTCTTCATCGGGAGATAAGTGTACCTATTATCTTGCAACCCCTGATGTCTTCACACCTGCTGCTCAAAAAAAAAAACCCAAATATTTAATTTGTTTTAGTGCGTCGCGTCAATTGTTGTGTTCCGTCACACCGCAAAAGGACAAATTTTGTTTCGTTATTTATGTGAGGAATGTCGGAATTTTTTTTTTTATAGTAATTTTTTTTTGTTGTTTTGTTTTTTTTGTTTAGAAATCGCAAATATGGTGGGCAAACGCAGGAGTTGTACTTTCAATTAAATAAAAACTTCAAATTATTCAAGTTTTAAAACGATGCATCCGTTAATTAAATGTCTAAAGAACCATTATAACGCTGGTGACCAAACCATACGTGACATTTTAAAAAATAAAGGGAAGCTATTAGATTTAAAATCAACATCGTAAAAAATAAATGCGTGTCCAATATACACTACTCGCATATTGGACACGCAGTGTCCAATACGCTAGTAGTGTGTGTAAGTTTTTCGTTTTTTTATCTATTGCCGTACTTTGTACATAGGTTGCTGAACATTTTTCGATACAGTAAGTCCCTGACTTTTGCAGCTTCAGACTTACTTTACATTATTTATATTTTTTTTTGCATAAATGAAGATTGCAGTAAAGGGCACACAGTAAAGAGATCACTGCCATAAAAACCCACAGAATTCCAGCTATCAGTATTATCGCAAATGCAATAAGATCGAGCTTACAACCCATTTATAATTCATTGCAGTAACATAAAAGCCCAATAAACCGGAAAATGCAAATTGTTTTTATTGTTTTATGGCAGTGATCTCCAGAAATGTGCTTTAGTAAAATGCAAGCTCACGTGGGATGATAGTGAATTTTCGCTTTAACCCTGTGAAGTTCTTTTCAGAAAATTTAATTTTGACTGTTATCATGGTGCCGACTAAGAGAATACGTGACAGCAGTACTAGTAAATCTATCAAGATAAGGAAAGCAATAGAGTTGGATCACAAAATTAAAATAATAAGGATGTATGAAAATGGCCAAACGTCAAGGATCGCACAGAATTCAGATTTGTCAGTGGCAACAGTGAACACAAAAGAGAAAGAGAATACGAGAAGCAGTGAAGCAATCAGCACCAATGAAGTCAACTATATAACCAAGGCTGCGAAATACAAATCAGTTTTTATAGTACAATAATGTGCATTTTTTCTTCCTTTTATGTTTTCTTTTCTTATGTGCCACTCCAGCTACTTCAACCACCATCCCCAGATAAAGTATTTAATTGAACTAATTAAAAATATATAACTATTTTTCTTCATTCTTCTGAGGATATTATGTGGTTTTCTAATTTTGGCATATCAGGGATATAGTAGCAATATTTTATTACATAAAACTTGACTTACTTAAGAAATGATTATACGGGAAATTTTTTTTTTACCATCCCAGAAAATCGAGAGTCCACTATATAATCAGTATGCCGGTAAAAGAGTGTTATAGTGAGATATGGGTTATAATATAAAAACAGCAAATCAGCATAAAGCGAACTACGTTATAAGGAGGGCCTACTGTATAAATTCATTCATTTTGGAAGACAATCAATACTAGTTCAAGGTACAGCAGTACTTAATAATACAGTAGCATGTGTTAATTTGAGACAATTTGATTGCCGAAATCAAATAGGAGACCGGCGGAATAACTTAACAAGTACAGGTCACTGTTGAAAAAATTCCATGAATTAGGGTTGAAATTGAAGGTGTCTGCAATTCTGCCCAGACACGATAGGAGGGAGTATATGATGAGAGCCCTGTCGATCAATTCGGCCCTGGAAAGATTGTGCAAGGCTCAAGGGGTAGAATTTTTTCAGCCAGCCTGGTCTGTACTTGTTAACAGGAGAGACTGCTTCTACAGGGATGGGATACACTTAAATAGAAAGGGTGCAAGAATGTTTGCTGATGCTATCGAGGCAGTGTTAGGTGGGTCGGAAAACTGCTAGATTGGGGGGATACAGGACTAATAGATTAACAGTAGCCACTGGCAGAGGTGAAAGTGATTCTTGCACTGCTTCTATTGGAATGAGCCGCTGCCTGGAAAATAAGATGCAGGATATTTCAGAGACTGCTGGGAATCATTTGGGTACAAGTAAACACATGGGTTGTGTTAGGGTAGCTAAGAAAAAGAACAGGTGCATGTATACTTGCATGTACACCAATGCTAGGAGTTTAGTAAATAAATTTGATGAATTTGAGGTATTGCTCAAAACATCAAAGGCAGATATTGTGGGGATTTCATCAGAGACGTGGTGTCACACAGATATAAGGAATGCAGAACTGGAATTTGGGGAGAACAATGTCTACAGAAAGGATAGACAGGATAGGAAGGAAGGAAGGAGGGGTTATGCTATTAGTTAAGAAATACATAAAATCCAAGGAAGTGAAGCCAGTCGACATTGCTGGACAGTGCAGTGTCGAGTCAGTTTGGTGTGACATATGCATTGGGGGATAAAAATTGAGAGTAGGAGTGTGCTATAGGCTTAATGACTCTGATGAGTATAATAAGAAACTGTACAGGGAAATAGAGTGGGCCAGTAAATCAGAGAGTCTTATAATGGGGGATTTTAATTTCCCAGACATTGACTGGAATTTGGGGGCTGGTAACTCACACACTAGCAAGGCTTTTGTGGATTTATTCGATGATTGTTTTCTACATCAGCATGTTCGGGAGGCAACTAGAGGGAGTAATACTCTTTATTTAATTATCAGTAGTGATTCTTCATGCATTAAGAATCTGCAGGTAAACGAACCACTAGGTGGCAGCAATCACAGTGTGCTGAAGTGGGATTTACTCAAAGAGGTAACTACCATTAGGAGTAAAGGGAAGGGTTATTGCTTTCGTAAAGGCAACTAAGATGGACTGAGACAGTATTTAAATTCTATTCAGTGGGACCAACTGATGATGTTACCAACAGCACATTCAAAATGGGAAGCATTCAAAGAACTTATCTTAGAAGCTACTAGGCTTTACATACCAACTAAGAAATATTGTTCAAGGTTTAGGCCTAAGAGGATGTTAGATGAACTAATGAGACATATGGCAGAGAAGAAAAATGCATGGGATACATACAAATTAACACGTGACACAGAAGCCTATGATAGATACAAGTTGATCTGTAACCAAGTTACAAAGGAGGTTAGGCAGGCAAAGGCAGATTACGAGAAATCTTTGGCAAGGGATGCAAAGAAAAACAGCAATGAGTTCTTTACTTATGTAAACTCTAGAAGGAAGGGGTTGAATCAGATTGGTCCACTTGATATCGATGGGTCAACTGTTGATGATCTTGCTCAGGTAGCTAACAAACTAAATGAATATTTTGCATCGACATTCACACATGAGGAGTTATTCAGCGAGGGAAATGCCAGAGGTGTATTCAACTCTGGCAGTAAGCTAGAGAATCTTGTAATAACTGAGAGTAAAGTGGAGGAGAAATTGTTGAAGATAAATACAAGAACGGCACCTGGTGTGGACGGGATCTATCCAGCTATATTAAAGGAGGCAGCAAAGGAAGTAAGCAAACCCTTAGCCATAATTATGAGAGCTTCCTTGGACTCAGGGGAAGTACCCATGGATAAGTGCAAATGTGACCCCAATTCACAAAGGAGGATCAAAGGGCGACACAAGTAATTATAGACCTGTTAGTTTAACTTCTGTTCCCGGAAAATTAATGGAGGCACTGGTTAAAGAAGCACTGCAGGATCATCTAGACAAGACTTCAGTTATAGCTCAGACACAGCATGGTTTTGTTAAGGGGAAATCTTGCCTGACCAATTTGATTGGATACTATGATGCAGTCACAAAAGAACTGGATGCAGGGAATAACTTTGATATTATATACTTGGATCTTAGAAAGGCTTTTGATACTGTTGCACATGGAAGACTGCTGCACAAATTGGAGCAGTGTGGCATTGGAGGCAAATTGCTGCTATGGATAAAGGGATGGTTGAGGGAGAGAAGACAGAGTGGTAATCGATGGACACTGCTCATCGTGGACTAATGTTATTAGGAGTCCCTCAGGGTTCAGTATTGGGTCCATTATTGTTTTCTGTGTTTATAAATGATATTGATGATGGTATATCAAGCTAATGTCCAAGTTTGCAGATGATACGAAGGTTGGCAGGGTTGTCAAGGACACTACTGACACACTATGCTACTACAACAGGATCTGGAAAGGTTGAGCAGATGGGCTGAGAGATGGCAAATGAAGTTTAACATTGACAAATGAAAAGTACTACATATGGGAAACAGCAACCCCAGAGCAATGTATCAACTCTGTGGCTACACTGACAGTGGTAGAGAATGAAAGGGACCTGGGGGTGGTTTGGGGGTGGTTGTGCAGGCAGATATGAAGTTTTCTGAGCAGTGCAGATGGGCTGCAAGAGTAGCTCATGGTGTATTGTCGATGATATATAGGAATTTTTCTAGCTGGGATAAGGAGGTGATTATTCCCTTGTATAAGGCAATGGTCAGGCCACACCTAGAGTGCTGTATACAGGTCTGGAGGCCTCATTTCAAGAAGGATGTAGAGATGCTGGAACGAGTACAGAGAAGGGCAACAAGATTAGTGAATTGGACAAAGGGGTGCTCTTAAGAAGAAAGGCTTAAGTTTTGCAAATTACAGTGTCTGGAGACTAGGCACCAGCGAGGTGAGCTGATAAAGCCTTGAATGGTTTGAGCATGCTCAATGCTGATGGGATTCTTCCTCTTGCTCAGAATAATCATCTGAGAGGGCATAAATTCAAACTGAGGAAAGACAAATGTAGGATAGACGTGACGGAATTTGCCTTTAGCGAACGTGTGGTTGGTTGGTGGAACAGACTTCCATCCCTTGTCGTGGAAGTTGATAGCCTAAATAAGTTTAAGGCTCAGCTGGACAGGTATTTCGAACGAACAGAGGGGTGAAGTGGAAGTGGTTATTTTTTATTTATTTTTTTTTTTTTGGCTGATGCTGCATAAGCTTGCTTTCTTGCATCAAATGCCTCTACTAATGCTAAAACCACATTATTTATACCTGATATTGTAAGACACTGAACAATCGCAACATCCATTCCACAACCAGTGACCTTTATTTCTTAGGCAAGTATATTTTCTAGTGGAGACCAATCAAGCAGTATGGATTAATAACCTGGCTTAATGCTGGTGACTATCAATTCTGCTGCCATCAAATATAGAATCAGGGATACTGTATTATCTAATGAAAATAAAAAATTACCTCCCAAATACATAGGTCATATGCATAACCTTCAAAAAAATATATTTTCAGAAATCCAGAACATGCTCCAAAGATACCAGATTTATGAGGTTCTACTGAAATTTGAAAATTGTGTACATAGACTACTGCATTTAATTTCTGTCTTAACACTTTGATCCCTCCAGTGATAGAAACAAACCTGCAGCCTTCAAATGCTAGAAACTCATACTCACAATATTATCCCCCCCCCCAACAGGCCCAATGAATAAGTAAATAAAACTGTTTAAGCAAAACTAAAATAAAGACATATATGAATAAGCACAAATAAAATTCTGGAAAAAAAAAAAAAAAAAAAAACACTTATAAATTAGAACTGCTTCTTAAATTGTTTAATTTGAAAAGTAGAAAAATTAAACTCACGTATAATATGTAAGGTTACAAGCAATTTTAAATTTTTCATCTAGAAGGGTTCCAACATCATTATATAGTCGATTCAACAAAGAATACCCATGGTCATCCCAAGAATAATCCTAGGAATAATAAAAAAGAAAACATTTTCAGTACAATTAAAGATCAAAGAAAAAAAATTTAATTTAATTTAATTTAAAAAAGAAAAGTTTGTAATTCTAACCTAATCTGGCTTATTATAAGTGGGAAATAAAATCACTCACTTATTTCACTTGTCTTACAGAGGAAATCTTGTCTCCATAAATCTTGTTTCATTACATAGTATGCTCATTCTTACAATTAAATAAATGACAAAAATAAGGTTGTGTGTGTGTGTGTGTGTGTGTGTGTGTGTGTGTGTGTGTGTGTGTGTGTGTGTGTGTACGCGCAAGCACACGAGTGTACACAGACACCAATTTTAAAAATTTTTTTTTTATAAAAAAAATTCTTTTCACCCAATGTATTTGCAACAAAGTTTAATACTTTTTGTATTTAATCTGCAAATAAGTTTAATCCTTCAAAAAAAAAAAAAAAATCTCCGGGTTGAGCATCAAAACTAGGCTTCTACAGTGGTTTTATTATGTGCAACCCAGGCTTTGTGCATGGGTGCATTGTAAAAGAGGGATTCAAAAAAGATTTATATTCTTCACCCATAGTTGTGATAGAAAGATTTTTTTTTTTTTGTTTTGTTTGATACCTGGAAATTGGATTGGATACTATGATGTTATCATAAAGGAACTACGATAAAAATTATTTTAATAAAAACACTATTTTTATTAAAATAGTATCCCTATCTGATTAGACTGAATTAAACTGACTTTAAAACAATTGGGACAGCTTGGTTGAAAATGTATTTTGATTGACACAATCAACTGTTTCAATTTATGGCAAACTCTTGAAGATATTTGTTAGCCAGTAATTCACCCACCAATGCTGGTCCATAGACTTTTCTGTTGGTGGGCACAATTAGAATAATATTAAAAAAAAAAAAAAAAAAAAAACACCTGACAGAAACTAATTTACATATTCTTAAGTATTAGAGTTAATTCTTAGAAGTCAGAGTTAAAATTCAGTTGGAAGGTGCTACCTGCTTCAAACAAAATATAATTAAAGACTAAATAAAAATTTTGTCCTAACGAAGTATTTACACATATCCGCTAAGTACAAGGGGGAATGTGTAAATACTTCATAACTACAAAATTTATACAAGCTATAACTACAAAATTTGTATAAGCTATAACAACTACAAATTTTGTACAATCAGCTACATTTCAACACTTCAAGGATATATTCATAAGTTCCCCATATCACAAAAGGCTAAAAATTCTCTGTTCTCATCCTTAGTTTTTGCGGGGTGTGATCAGAGCTTACAGTATCTGAATATATCTCATTTCACAGCCTGATGATAGGAAGCTAAAAGAGATCTCAAAAGTAATAACTTTACATAATTTGGGTTTACTATAGAATTCTAGACTCTAAATTCCTTTTTTTAATCATTAATTTCCATATATGACCACACAATGCAAATAAGAAGCAGCATGTGTACTCTGTATGCATAAAAGACATTCTATTTTATGTGAAAACATCTATGGCGGCACTAGAGTAAAACCGTTTAAATTTTTGTACAGTTTGATCGAAACTTACTTATGCTACTTAGAAGGTTGATGTTGATCAAAATCTTGAGTAGATTTTATTCAAGTCTGCATTTTATTCTTGCATAATATTACTACCCACTTCCTTGCATAATATTCTTTTTTTATTCTTGCATATTACTACCCACTGCTTACTCTACCGAATCAACATTAGTGACTGAGTTGGCATCATTTAAGAAGTGACGTCATTTCCATATCTTGGTATGAACTTGCTCTACTGAATCAACTACTTACTCTATCGAATCAATGTTAGTGACTGAGTTAGCATCGTTAGCATCATTTAGGAAGTGATGTCATTTGAATCATTTAAAATCAAACAGCCACCTAATAGAAGTGACGTCAATTGCATCATTTCCATAAAAAAATTTCATTAACAATCAACTGCATCATTTCCATTAGAGTAAGAAAGTTTTGTTACCAATCGATTTTACTCTAGTGCCACCATGGATGTTTTCACATCAAAGTATAATTCTATAATAAGTATTAATCACTATTAATTATCTATATATTAATATGGAAGCAGTTTTCTCGAAACAGCCACTGTGAATAATAGGCCTAACCAATCGAGCTGAAAGTGTCACAAATTGAAGATATTTCTTCTTAGATGTGCAGAAAAATTGCGAATAGTTTTATTTTGCGGAACGGGACAGTTTTGTCTACCAGCACTGCCTACCTTAGCCCTGCTATGCTGCCATGCTACTCTGACTGGTCATATTGAAAGTACCTTGCAGCAAAGAAGAAACATGAGTTTTTGTGCTCCTACAAATGCATCCAGGATCGGTCTGAAATGTGCATTTAAGGATCGGAAAGATTTAATATGTCACGGTTTTGGCTTACTTAGTGAAACGTGTGTTCATTGTCAAGCCTTACATATTAAGTATGAAAAGGTCGGGGATAATTTTATTTTACTGCGGAATATGGCAATTTCAGAAGGATTGATCACCGGTATGAGACTTATAGTAAAATTGTTTGGATCTAGAAAAAATAACAGGAGAAGCAAAAGGAAAAGGGCTACTCCTATCACGTGTAGATTTAATTCCATCTGATTCGACTTTGCCATTTTCATTTAAGAGATGGCAGTTTCCTATTCGGCTGGCTTTTGTAATAACTATAAATAAAAGTCAAGGGCAAATGTTTGATAGAATCGGAATTTCGCTTACTAACCCTGTATTTAGTCACGGCCAAACTGTATGTAGCAATATCTTGGGTCAGATCATTCCAGCATTTTAAGATAAGATTACCAGAAGGGCACGAGAATATAAAAAAAAAAAAAATGTCGTTTTCAAAGAAGTATTATAGAGACCGTACTACATTTTGTATGTGTGAAATTGTAACAAAATGTGCACATTTTGAATAATTGGAAAGATGGTGAAACGAAAGGAAAATTAAGTTTCCTCAGATACAAGAAATGAGAAAGGATTCGACACATATTGGCTCACCTGCTCACGACAAAACACTGACTAAATTTCTTTAGGACAGCTAGAGAAAAACTCTGCTACCAATTGCGAAATTTTCGCAACGAGTACAACTAGTTAATAACTATTACTAAATGGTAGATTATTGTCATCAAACAATGAGAATAATCTACCACTTTGCTTACTGGAGGACTGAAGTGGTAGAACCCAGAAACCACCCACCAATCTCTTCCATCATGCAGTATGATTGTTGTTTGTTTTTTTTTTTGTTAGTTGTTGGCGCATCAGCTTCTATGGCCATAATGCACCTCCCATAGTTTTTGCACTACTCTGATCCAAGCCCGAGGCGGGATTGAAACCCGTAACCTTTGGGTTGCCAGGCAGGCTTTCTCACCTGGCTGGCCCAGTCGGCGTATGACTGATGTCTTTTGAGGTTATGATGGACATCATGGCAAAATCCAATCTTGCTTACATTTTAAGTATACAGCTCTAAAATGGTATTCGCAGGCTGGCCACTAGATAGTTCACCAGACTGAAGCATTATCAAGGAGCTGAGTATATTCTTATCATGTGTAAGTCATATCCAAAAATTTCCTTACTTCATACAGCATGTCCTCCCCATCTTTTCTTACTTCTGGATACACCATGAATTGTCAAACTAACAGAACAAACTTATCTGCAAAAAGATCTAAACCTCCCAAAAACTTCTCTCATTTCCCAAATAGATATGGTCTCAGTTCTAAACTCAATGATGTCCATTTCCACTTATAGTCTGCCAAACCCCCAAAGCTCCAGGTCCTGATGGTATTTTCACTACTTGTTCTCAAAACATGTGCCCCTGAGCTTACTCCTGTTCTGTGTTCCTTTTTTTTTTTTCACTTTCTTATTCCAAAGGTGTTTTGCCTTCTGCTTGGAAATTTACTCATAGTTCCTAAAAAGGTGACAAATCCCTCCCATTTCAAGTAACAGAAGAAATTAACTGCCAACTCTTAAACTATCTAGAAACCTTCCATCTGATCAATGATCATCAGTATGGATTACAGTCAGTGTCGATCCATTGATGATATTTTGGCTTAAGTTACCGATCTATGGGCAAATTCAATGGAAAAGTTTGGTGAAACTCAAGCAGTTGCTCTTGACATTTCAAAAGCTTTTGATTATGTTTGGCATAAAATCTTCTAATGAGCTTCCATGTTATGGTTTACTTTTTTTTTTTTTTTTTTTTTTTTTAATAGTGTATCCAGTTTTCTCTCAGACTCCTCACTGTCAGGTAATGGTAGACGGATCTGTCTTCTAACACCTGTGTTCAACAAGGTTCAGTTCTTTCTCCCACTCTTTTCCTCTTTTATATTAATGACCTTCTTCCATTGACTCAAAATCCTATCCACAGTTTTGCTGATGATAGCACATTGCATTCCACCTTCCAGTTTGAGAAACCCTGCCCTGCTCAAACTTCTGAAATATTCACTATCAATTCCTTAAATGCTGATCTCCATGTAATTCTCCAATGGGGTAAAGATAACTTTGTTAATTTCATCTTCTTCTAAAACTCATTCTTGTCTTATATTTCACAAAAAAGGATTCTTCTAGCTCCTATGCTTATCTTCAATAGCATTCTGATTTTTAGGCAAGGCCACATATCTCTATTGGGGATTACCCTGACTTCTAATCTCTCTCTCTCTCGGCATAAGCACATTACAATTATTGCTTCCTCTGCATCTAAAAAACTGGGTTTTCTCTTTATATCCCAGCATTAAAGAACAGCTGTTTGAAAGAAAAGCTGTTCACTATGTAAAAATTACAAATCTACACTGCTATGGAATACTCCCAATTGTTCCGACATCTGGAGCAGTGTCCCCAAAACCTCTCTTAGGCTTCTAGATTCCATTCAAATGAGGGCAGTCAGGTTAATTATTGACTCATCTCTGACAAAGTCTCTCCACTCTATCTCGTAGACGTTGTTTCTGCTGCATAACTTTTCTATAGGCATTTCCATGGGCACTGTTTTTTTTGAGTTGGCTTCTGAAATACCTGCTCGCTCTTCCAAAGCAGTCCAAACACATGCCATAACCAGCCAACATCCTTTTACTGTCCAGCTTCAAACTCACAGAACCAACTTTTCCTCTTCCTCATTTATTCATTCAACTTTTCATTTTCTGGAACAACCTTCCTTCGTACATATTACCAGAAAATTACAATCTACAGAAATTCATGTCTAATATCAACAAGTGTCTTCTTTCATCTTCAGCCCATACTATAGTTTCTAATACCTCCTGGGTTCCAAGTTTTCATTGAAAAAAAAAAAAAAAATAGTTTGCCTTCTAACTTCAATTAAAATTAATGATTTGAAGTAAAAAATTTCAATATTTACATAATTAAAATAAGAAAATGTTTTCACATTAATACATTAAATGTAATAACTCATACATTACTTATAATGTACGGTGGACCCCCCCGCTTTACGATTGGTTCACTTTATGGACTCTCCTTTCACTACATGAAATGTAGTAAATTCCAGTTATTGTGATCCTGTTTGCAAATTGAATTTTAATTCTATTAAATGTTTATTCTGATAAGTGAAAATAGGAGGAATATTATACACAGGCTATAATGGTAAAGATATAAAGCACAAATTTACGCTTTATTACCTTGCCAATTAACAAAATTAAATGATATGTGAAAATCGGAAGAATATTTTCCAGAAGTTATCAAAAAATATAATATATAAATTTATGCTTATGTACATAGCTTAATTACTATTGTAATATGTACATGCTAACTAATTGATATTTCTGTTCACTGACATTTTTTTGTTGTAAAATTTAAAACAGTTAAAAAGATAAGCAATCAATAACGAAAACACAGCATGCATAAAACTGCAACTACAATACATGCAAGTGAGATATGGAGTAACAAGTTTACGAAAATTAAAAAAAAATAGGAATGAAGAGAAGATTCTGAAAATTTGTTTTTTATACCATTGACGATTCCATGGAAGGGGAAACACATTTCACCATGATAACGTAAAAACCCAGGAATTCCAGCTGTCAGTACTATTGCAAAATGCAATAAGATAGAGTTTACTACCCATTTATAATAAATTGCACTAACAGAAAAGCCCCATAAACTGGAAACTGTTTTTATTGTTTTATGGTCGTAACCTCCAGAAATATCACAAAGGTATTACAACTGATTCTTATAACCAAACATACCAATGAAAGTGTAGTGCATTTTAATGATTTGAATAGATTTTCTGAAATTTGATTTTATAAAGCAGCTGATTTTACTAACCAGTGACCATGTAATGACCACGTTATGATCAGCTTGGTTTACGATTGTCACCAACCAAACCACGTGGTCCTTCCTCTCAGCCAATAGCAGCCTTTGTAAACATGTTGGCCACATGTTTGGTTTTTGCATCCTTTAATTGAAGTGACTTTTGTGTTGTGCTTTAATCAATATATTAGTTTTAATAAATACATAAAATTTATTATAAAAATCACCTTTTAGAGAGATAAATAGCTTAGTTATATAGTGAAAATTTCAACTTCTAAGGTCTTGGAACGAATTACCAAAAAACAATGTGCTATTGGGTTCACATTACAATATTTTCGCGATACGATGGTGTGTCTGGAACGGATTAATATTGTAAAGCAGGAGTCCAATGCATAGAAGATAGCATAATTGAGTGTTTGATACTGATGAACCAGCTATGTTAACAGAATAAATTTATCAAATCTTAAAAAAATAAAACTTGCCTCGACTTACATGAATAGTTTTTTTATATATACATAAGATACATGAAACAAAACAATACCTGTATTCGAAATGTTGGCATTTCTGAAATTTCACCTCTTTTTGTGAAATCCTGATAGGTGAAATCAGGTTCATCCATAAACCTTGAAAGGTCATCCTTAGGAACTGCAACTTGCTCTAAACCAGCTGCTAATTCAGCACTTTGACTTTCTACTTTTTCAAATCGCTTCATCCTTTCTTCATCAGTAGGCTCTTCACACTTCTGTTCCATTATTTTCTTCATTTTCTTCATTAATTCTTCAACAGAATCTCCGCACGACTACCAACAAAGAAATCAAAAACCATTACTTAGAAAACTCTAGTTATTAAAGCTTTAAATAACTGCATATTATATTAATCCTTCAAAAAAAAAAAAAAGTGAGAACCCAAGGTTTGCTCTTAAATGTGATCAAATTGGTCCCAGCTTGCACAGTAACATCATGCTCAAACTAACCACCACCACTGCAGTCCACTGATTATGATAACAAAGCACAGTTAACAGAATCTTATTAACAAAATATTTTTGTTAACAAAAGGCATTTTTCATAGTCAAACCTGAGTGATAAGGCCATACTTGCAACTGTGCTGCTTTTGCCAACTGTAATTCCACTGTGACCATCTGGAATAGAACCCAGGGCACCATGATATAGCATCAGCTCCTTTAACTTTAATATAAAGACTTATTTGCATTGAAATATTAATTATCACTTCAAACTCTTTAATTTAGAATACTGCATTAACATGTGCACAAATGGTTTTAAGCATAATATTATCTTTATTCGATTTGGTTTGGTTTTTTTTTTTAGGAGCATTAACAACTAAGGCCATATTGCTCCGAGGGTATGCAGTGGTCATTCCCTGACCTTTCCACATCCTCCATATTTGGTGGTCACAGGCTCAAACCCCGGTCTAATCAAGAAGCGTGTGCTATGCACTTCCGCTCCTGCCCACCTGGCTACGGAGGCGCCTTATCTTTATTTGACATCATTACTAAAAAACTAAATGAAAACATTCTTTACACATAAAAATAAAATAATGTTGCAGATATCTATTGTGAATAATAATAACTTTTTCAAAATCTCAGAGGAACATTCAAACCATGACATTCCCTTTCTAAGATAACTGAAGGAAGGCAGAAGGCATTTAAGCATATTCCACATATGTCTACATGCTTTTGTGCTAACATTTCTCAGAAATAGCAACTGCTATGTCTCCACAATCCGATGAATCCATTTTTCTGTCATTAAAGTGCATACTTAGAGTGAAAATTTGTGACAATGTCTTTACATGCAATTCATTGTAGGCCTGCTCTCATTATCATAGATTTCAGTTTCTCATATAAGGATGACGTTCTACTTTCTTTGAGTATATTTTTAATTCTTACTTTGAACTCTGCATTTTCTTCTTATAGTTTCTTAATTTTAATTTCCAGCTAATCTTTTCAGGAAAGAAATGCTATTTTCCATATTATTAGAAGGATCTCCATAACACTCCAAGCGTTTACTACAGAAAGAGTGCCACTGTTTTGTGCAATTAAAACACTGCAAAAATACATAATGAAATGCTCGTTAATCAGGAGCACATCATAATGTGTATTCGTTATCCTTTTTGACACTTGGTTCACCCTATATAAAACATTTTTCTTTCTGGAACCGACTCTGGAAGTTTTAAAGATTGGCCATTTCTGGTATAAAATTTCTATAACCAATTGGTGTATACTGCAGTGTAGTATTAGTAGTGACAAATAATGCATGAGAGCAAGTTTATACGCATCAGCCAAAAAAAAAAGAAAGAAAAGAAAGCCAACAACTTCCCATATTACACGTGAATACCTTCAAACAGTTTGTCTAGTTCTTCCTTCATTTTATTCAAACTACCGAACTCCACAACAATAGAAGTTTGTTCTAACAATCTACCACCTGCTGGCTGAAGGAAAATAAATTTCTGCATATCTATCCTATAACTGTTCTCAGTTTGAAATTATGCTCCATCGTGTGTGTGTGGTCTGAAGAACAGAGAAGATCCCATCAGCTTACTCAACCCATTCAAAGTCTTAAACAACTCAATAAGATCTCCTCACAGGTAGTTAACCTCCATGCACTGCAGTTAGCAGAACTCAAGTGTTTCCTGGTATGAGTATCATTTTGTTTGTCTCTCTAATCTCATTGCTCAACCTATTCCAACAGATCCATCCTTCTTAAAATGAAGCCTACAGACATACATGCATGCATTACTCAAAGTGCAACCTGATCAATGCCTTATACAATAAGATAATCACCTCCTCACCCTTGCTCACAAAATTCTTGTGTATCACCGGCAAACCTCTTAAGCTGTCCTGGCAGTGAGTTTGCACCGCTCAGAGAACTTCAATACCTAACACAATTATCACTAGGTCTTTTTTTTATTATTCTCCACTTTCCTGAGTGTGGTACAACACAATTAGTACATTAATCTATGATTACTGATTATGAAGTCCAATTGTCACTTCTCAAATTAGGTAGACCACCTACCTAATTAGAAGGATCATCTAGACAAGACTACAGTAATAATTCAGACACAGCATGGGTTTATTCTCCTCCTGAAATCAAAGTAAAATAAAAAGGTAAAGTGCAGCCATTATCAACCCATTGCAGGATGGAAGCCTCCTCAACAATTCATGGTGAGGGAAATGGACCATAATCTGCCACGCTGGTCCAGTTCTGATTGGCAGATCGACCGTATTCAGCAGTCAGGGACTTGAACCCCGGTCTACTCAACTCCCGGAGCGGGAGTGCTACTGTACTCCCGCTCCGGGAGTTGAGTGGTCAGGAGCGGGAGTGCTACTGCACTCCCGCTCCTGACCACTCGGCTATCAAAAAATAATTTTGATATATACTTGGATTTCAGGAAAGGTTTTGACACTGTTTCGCTTGGAAGACTACTGTACAAATTGGAGCAGTATGGTATTAAGGGCAAGTTGCTACAATGGTTAAAACGGTGGTTGAGTGGGAGACAACAGAGAGTGGTAATCAATGGATGCTGCTCTTTGTGGACTAATATTATTAGTGGACCCCCCCCCAGGGTTCAGTGTTGGGCCTGCTGTTATTTTGTATATTTATCAATGATATTGATGAAGGAATATCAGGCTTAATGTCCAAGTATGCAGATGATACAAAGGTTGTCATGGTTAATGACAGTAATGGTAGTGTGTTACTGCAACAGGATCTAGAAAAGTTGTGTATGGGCTGAGAAGTGGCAACTGAAGTTTAACATTGACAAATGCAAAGTAACCCCAGAAAAATGTACCAACTGTGTGGTACTACAGTACTTAGGGTAGTAGAAAATGAAAAAGACCTGGATGTAACTGTACAGTCAGATATGAAGTTTTCTGAGCAATGCAGACAGGCTACCAGAGCAGGTCATGAGGTATTGTCAATGATATACAGGAATTCTGCTTGTAGGGAAAAGGCAATTATCTCTTTGTATAAGGCAATGGTCAGGCCACACCTTGAATACTGCATAAAGGTCTGGAGGCCTTATTTTAGGAAGGATGTAGAGTTCCTAGCATGTAAAGAGAAGGGCAACATGATTGGTGAGGGGGAACAAAGGGGTCCTCTTACCAAGAAAATCTTAAGTTCTGCAAATTGGCTGGAAGGTAGGCACCTATGAGGTGATCTGAGGTGTATAAGACCTCGAATGGGTTGACCACAATCAATTCTGATGGCATTCTTCCACTAGCTCAGATTACGAACCCGAGGGGGTGAAAATTCAAATTGAAGAAAGACAGTTGTAGAATAGATGTGCGGAAATTCGCCTTTAGCGAGCAGGTTAGTTGATTGCTGGAACAAACTTCCACTTGTCATTGTGGAAGTTGATAGATTAAATAAATTCAAGGAGGAACTGGACAAACATTTAGAGAGAATGGATGTGTGAAATTGTTGTTTTTTTTTTTTTTTTTTTTTTTTTGGCTGCTGCTACATAAGCTCATACGCTTGCTTCCTTGTATCACATGCCTGTACTACTACTATTTTGTCTAGATATTGTTGCAGTACCTAGACAAAATACTGTGGCTACCATGCCAACATTCATATCTGCAAACTGATTACTTTGATTAACCATCCTGCCAACATTCATATGATCTGCAAACTTAGACATTAAATCTGATATGCCTTCGGAAAGTTAATTCATATACCCATGTGTATTGTGTTTGAATTGCATATGTTCTCTGGTAAATTTGTCTGTTTTGCTGGATGAAAAACCCCAGTTACTAGCGAGGGGAACACTATCTGCACCTGAGACCAACGACAGGAATTCAAACCTGGACCTTTTCTACCCGGTGTGAGGCAGATGGCTCTAGTTTTGAAGTTCTTTATAACAGTAAAAATTCTACCTTCATTCATTTTACTAATCCCAATCAGGTCCCCTCTAAGGTGCCTGGTTACCATGCTATGCAACCCACGTAATCAAAGTCTTTCCTCGTATGGTCACCCTTTTGCCGATCTCATCATGCAAGTTGCCAATCTTTGGACCCTTTCAAGAAGCTGTCTTTTTTTAGATGAGGTCTTCATACTTGGACATAGTATTACAGATGCAGTCTCACAATTACCTTATACAGTGGGATTATGACCTGCCTATTTCTACAAGATATTGTTCAATAAAACGTTGATAGGGCACTGTGGCCTTTCCTGGCCACCTGTTTACATTTCTGAGAAAAGTTCATATCTGCTCATCATAACTCCCAGATCCCTTTTTTTGCTTAATGTTTTTAATTCAATCCCACCAATTTAAAAAACATAGCTGTCACTTTTCTGACCATTCTTGAAACCTGTTCAGGTTATCTTGAAGGAGCATTGCTTGGCACTTAATTAACAACTCTCCCAATCTTTGTCATCTGCAAATTTTTACATCATGCTATTATCCCTTTGTTGATATCATTTATGAAAATCAGAAACAACCTAAGTCCAGTAACTGATCCTTTGGGGATCTCACTTCTGACATTACACCTAGCTGAAGAAGATCAAATAAATTACAACCCTCTACCTTAAGTCCTGCAGCCATCCTGAATCCACCTTAGAATCTATCCAGTAATCCCAACATTTTCCAGCTTATTCAGTAGCCTCTCATAATGAACACAATCAAATGCCTTACTAAAATCCAAATCAAGTATGTTGAAATTGTTCCCTACATCCAGCTCAATAGCTACATCCATATATCAAAATAACTTATTAGGTTAGTTAAACATTATTTTCCCTTAACAAAACCATGCTGTGTGTGTGTGTGTGTGTGTGTGTGTGTGTGTGTGCGCGCGCGTGTGTGTGTGTTCAAAACGCATCTCTATCTACATGTCCCTGGATTGCACTCTTGATCACATGTCCCTGGATTGCACTCTTAAGTTTTCCTTACAACTGAAGTCAGACTAACCAGTCTGTAGTTAGACTTCTCCTTAGAACCATCTTTATGTATTGAAGATAGGTTGGAACTTCTGCAATACAAGGGAATCACTAGTTCAATAATATGCTCATTATTAATCTAAACAGTTCATTACACTCTGGGTGCCTCAATCAAATTAATAGGTATAAGCAAACTCAGGAGCCTTACTTGCCTAGAAGTAAGCATTTTCTAATAAACAGTCATCTGTAATTTCGAAATGACTAATTTTCATACAGTGCATGAATGGTCTTTCCTCACTAAAGAGTGATGTGCAGTACCTATTCAATTCATCAACAACA